>NC_089597.1:82921620-84405345 GCF_019320115.1 Miscanthus floridulus
CCGGTCATACCAGATGGGACAACAGAGCATGTTTTGCTCCCTTGTTTCAATCTTCTCAGTAGTTGATTAATAGGACTAAGTTTAATTGTCTATTGTGTTTTGTGAACCTTGTGACCTAGTTTGGTTGAGGTGATTGCAAAGCATAGGATAATTATTCTTATTTCTATATTTTGACTAAAATAAGCAATCGTTTGGGCATGTATCTAAAATTCCTTGCATATCTTTGGATAAAGGATAGCAGCCATGAGTGGAAGACAGGAGCCTAGGTCTAAGCATAGGCATGATCTAGCACTAGAGAAATATAAGAAGGCAAGGCTGTAAATGCATCCTAGATATAGTCAGCAGGAGCAGGGCAGCAGCAGGGGACTCTCCAGGGCTACTAGGGGTGCTCCACAGTATATAAAGGGAGACATCAGTTCTTCCTCTGACAAATACAGAGGAGTATAAAGTGGAGCCTAGTACCAGAAAGAGGAAGAGCACTAATAGAGGTTCAGATGGTGGCAGCTCAGATGATGAGCAATAGATTGAGGAGGAGCGAGCAGTACCTCTAGCTCAGCACCAGCCTGGTTAGGGTATGCACTATGGTTTACTTGAGCCAGATCCACCTAGTGTACCCTCTTATGTTTCTAGAGTTGATTATCAAGGAAAAGGGATGACTAGAAGAGCTAGAGATGAGAGGAGAATTGATCCAAGGGGCTTGTCTAGGATTCAGTTTGATCATCGATTTCAGACAACCTTTCATATGGACTTCTACACCAGTGTGATCCTCACTAGGAACCTAGTGATTGCCAGGTCTTAGTGGATTGACTAGTTATCAGCGATTTGCAGAAGACCTCCATTGATCATGCTATTGCCATTTGTGCACATATAGGGGTTTATGAGATTATGGAGTTCTAGCATGACTAGAACACAAAGGTGGTAGATCAGTTCTACGCCACCCTATATGTTGAGGAGGATGAGAAGAGTATGCACTGGATGCTTGAGGGCCAGTGTTACTATGTTGATTATGATGCTTTTGTAGCTCTACTTGGCTTCTTAGATGATGATCTTCAGAAAGATAGGATCAACATAGAGCAGGTGTTGCCTCTAGAGTAGCTTGCCTACATGTACCCACCAAGGGGTGGGAGAGGAGTAGTAGAGAAGGTTCTAGGTCTTCACCCTACTTTTAGATACCTGGACAGGATGTTTAGGAAGACCATTGATTGCAAGGGTGGAGATAAGGGAAACATTGTAGATTATTCTAGGAACCTGCTCCACATGATGGCACCTGATGCATGACCCTTTAGTGTCTTTGACTTCATATGGTGCGAGATCAGGAGCATTAGCAAGAGGCCCCTCAAGGGCTATGGTTTTGCTCCCTACATCATGCACATGATTGAGCAGGTCACATGTCATACCTTTGAGTATGACAAGGTACATAAGGCCCTGAAGATTGTTGCAAATTTTCTTGAGGTTGGGGTACCTCTAGAAGGACCAAGAGGAGTAGTAGCAGCACCAGAAGCAGATGCACCTATAGGTGGTGCTGTAGCAGGACGAGCTTCCCTCTCTACCACATGCTCCTTCACGTTCTTCTTCACATCACTGCAGTCCTCCTTCTCCTATTTGCAAGATGTTTAGTGCTATCTTTGGGATGTGCAAGGACATACGGACCTATCAGCAAAAGGAGAGGGAGGCTAGGAGGAAGGATACTTGGACTTTGAAGCAGATTGCTTCTAGACTTGAGCTCGATCCTCCTAGGTCTGCATTATCAGATGAGGCAGCTAGTGAGCCTAAGACTAAGGAGCAGCAACAGGGTAAGTATGACACAGAGTTTACTGAGTTCCTTTAGCAACAACAGTAGCAGCAGTAGGCACCAGAGCACCCTGACCCTTTACCACTATAGGCTCATGTGTCTACTCACTCTTAGCCACGTCCTAGTGCAGTAGACGAGTATGCTTCAGACTAGTGGAGTGACCTCACGTGTAGTTTCTATGACCCATCTGGTGCGGGGTGGTTCTTGTCTAGCCAGTGCTACATGCTCAGATGATGAGGATGTTGGTAGAGATGAAGATGACGATGAGTGATCATAGCTTTCAGAGACAACTTGCATCCCTTTGTCCTTAGTATGTCATTGATGGCCCTTTGTGGTGATAGATGACAAAGGGGGAGAGAGACTGATTAAAGCTTTAGGATAGTTTCATTTGCTTATCTTTATACCTAAAGATATGTACTGCTGGCTGTTGTTTCTTGAGCTTCTTTTTAATTTCTGAGCTTCATGGATGTGTCTTGAGTTTGATATGAGACTTACTTATGCTTTATCTATGTATCTCTTGAGACATGATCTTTATTTATATTATATTAGTGGCTTGTGGACTTGAGAAAATGTGTAATGAGTGCTATGTGTGAAATACATGTGTTATATTTATTTTCATAAGGACTATACATGCTAGAATGAAAATATTTGATGTGATGCCTTTATATTTATTCTTATGTGATATATCTTGTCATATGCATCACAGTTTTACTTTGTCACACACACATGCACCACATGGATGCAATGATTTAGGGGGAGTCTCCTATATGTTTTAGTATGTGCAATCGACATTTGAGGTCATTTTGTGAATTCTAATCAAAAGCACATATTAAGGGGGAGCCTCTCATAAATTATTGAACCCAAAAGTTTAAATGTTTATATTCTTTTGTAAGCTTTAATCAAGTTGTCATCAATCACCAAAAAGGGGGAGATTGAAAGTGCATCCAGCCCTTTAGTGGGTTTTGGATGATTGAATGACAATGTGATTAAAGGTCTAACCTATTTGCTAAGTGTGGATAGGTAATAGGTTATCTCACAGGTACTTAATGAAAGCTAAAATGATGTGTTGTTGTATAAACAATCTAGTTCAAGCACAAGACAACAATGCAAATAGAATTCATGCAAAGACTTATTTATTGTAGGATTTCCATGTACCGTGTGAAAGCAAGCTCGTAAGAATTAATTAATGAGACATGAGGGATTGCATATGGAATGGTCTCATATTTGAAGCTTGCTAGATTGAAATGAAAAAGATAACAATACAAATGAATGGATGATTCAACACAAGATGTGACTTGATGGCTTGAGATGGTGATGATAGCAAGGAAAGGCTTTGAGGTACTAAGCAAGAGTGAAGGGCAAGCGACGGCTGAAGAACCTAGCTAGGGTGAAGAAGGAAGTACTTGCATTTAGTTGAGGTACTAATCAAGCTATGATGGTCATGTTAATGTGAAGGATCAAATCACTATTGAAGTGTTTGATGAAAGTGACTTGATACATATGGGATTATTCAAGAATTTGATGAATGGAATCAAGTCACGTGCTCAAGATGGCTATGTTCAAGTGAAAAAGATCAAAGTTGACATGTTGGCACCCTCACTTGATGAAGATTGGACAACACGGCTTCAGTTGAAAGATATCAACTCAAAAGGTTTAAATTTGTTATACTTTTAAATTTGAGTTAATAGGAATGTCATACTATTAAGAGGGATGCATTATGTTGATAGATAATGTTTAATAAGTGCTTAAGCCAACCCATGTGAGTTTTAAGTATTTAAGAGATAAGAGAGCTAACCTATGTTTTGCTGATCTAGCAATACACCGGACGTGTCCGGTATGTGCCCAGCCATGATAAAATTCTTGTTGTTCTTGGGTTGGTTCGTCGGAAGTTTTGACATGAGTTGGAAGTTCCAACGGTCAGGAGTTTCGACAATGGTTAGGAGTTCCAATGCTCGTGCTTAACTGACTTAGATGGTTCACTATCTTGGTCATACCGGATGTGACCGATATTCATATCGAACGTGTCCGGTATGGATGACCAGATGCCTATGGCTAGTTTTCAAATGCCTTGAGGGTCGAGAGTTCCAATGTGAGTCGAGAGTTCCGATGGTCGGAAGTTCCGGCATGCATCAAGAGTTCTGACACCTCACAAACTTCAACTCAGTTACTTAGTTTTTAAATATGCTGAGGGTCAAGAGTTTCGACGTGAGTTGGTAGTTCCGACGGTCGAGAGTTCTGGCATTCATCGGGAGTTCCGACGCCTCACATTGTCACTGTAACTTAGTTACCGTTGAAGTAGTGCAAGTCATATCAGATGTGTCCGATATGCATACTGGACGTGTCCGGTGTGGTAATGGCTATAAAGCGGCTAGTTTTTCCAAGGGAGCTATAAATAACCCCAAGCCTCCACCTTTAGAGGCTACTAATTCTGCTGATACACATGGACATTTTTTAGCCTTGCCAACTCTTCCAAACCCTCTCTTAGTGAGTGTGTGATCCAAATTACCAAATCAATTAGTGGGTTGAGAGAAATTCAAAAGGAGAGCAATCCATCCACTTGAGCACTTGTGCATATTGTCAATCTCGTGATTTACATTTGTTACTCTTGGACTCTTCGGTCCTAGATGGCTAGACGTCACCGAAGAGCACCCGAGAGATTGTGGTGTGCCTTAGAAAGTTTGTAATGGTCGATTCTGCCGCCTTAGAATAAACTAGTGGAAGGAAGAAAAGGAGTTGGAAGAGACTCTGGCTAGAGTGACCTTTGTGGTAACCTCTAGGGTTGACCTTTGCTAGGTCGCTCGTAGCCCCCTCAACGGAGAGTAGGACTCGAATGAGTCCAAACTTCGGTAAAACAAACATCATGTCTCAATTCGCATTTCATTTGATATTTGTGTTGCTCTAGCTCTTGTGTAGGTTCTCTCTATATATTGTCATCTCTAGTAGGTACCTGCAGTTTGGCTTGAAGATAAAAATTGAAAGGAGCAAGTTTGGGGCTGCTCTACAGAAATCATGTATACCGGACATGTCTGGTATTGATACCGAACATGTCCGGTATTTCGTACTTGTGCTGAAAATATTTATTCTCTGTTCTAACTTTGTATTACATGGTTGTAGCTTCTAGATATATTCTTTATACCTTGCTTACTCTATGGTTAACTTGTGAGGGGTGGTATTACTCTTAATTTGGAGTTTCTATTTTGGAAACTCTTTTTTCTAATTGTTTCCGCATTTAAAGGTGTTAATTTTCAGAAATGCCTATTCACCCCCCTCTAGGTGGCATCCTAGGTCCTTTTAGTTAGCTAGTGTGTCAGCCATTAGGAGTTTGCTGAGTGTCCATTAGTGGCACTCAGTAAAGAAGTAAGTTTGCTGAGTGTTTTCGTTTAGCACTCGGCAAAGAAATAATTTTGCCTAGTGTTTTTTGGCACTCGGTAAATAAATAAGTTTTTTTCTCTTCTGACTTTAAAACTTTTTCTTTTGTCCACATACAACATGTGGTACTCCATGTTAAGATTTGGTATATTTCTAGATCTGTTTGATATATTTAATTAATTTATTGCATTTTAAGGAATTTTTTGGTACAAGTCAAATTTGAACCGCAAGTGATTCAAATAATAGAATAAAATGAGTAGAAAAATGATATTCATGTTATTGATTCCGGTGTGAGGCCTTACCTAGGAAATGAAAAGAAATTTCAAACATCTTGATAAGGAAACACAACCATGAATGTGTGGTCGAATGGTTTTTAAATTCTAAAAAAAGCAAACAAAGTCTGAAAATCATAAGATTTGTCAAGATCTCATGATATTATATGTGCAGGCTGTGGTAAAAAATTGATAAGGTTTCACACAATCTGTCATGTATGATGTTTACAAGCTGAAGTATCTCAAAAAAAGAATCGTAGCATTGAGAAGGATTCGATAAGATTTGGAGTCAAAGTGATGGTCGAATTAGGGTTTGATTTCAAAACTTTTTGTATAGGCAATAGAGAACAAGATTGATTCATGTGTAATTTTGGTAAGTTTTTTGGATCCATTTGATAATTTTCATCTATTAAGTGCAATTATAGAATTTTAATTGATATACATTGAATTTGAGCTACAACTGCATGAAATAATTAGTTTTTTTTCACTTCCAGCCTTGAAACATTTTCTACTCTCTACATACAACATGTGGTACTCTATGTGAAGGTTTGGTATATTTCTAGATCCGTTTGCTATATTTAATTAATTTATTGCTTTTTAAGAATTTTTTTGGTATAAGTCAAGTTTGAACTGCAAGTGATTCAAATAATAGAATAAAATGAGTAGAAAAATGATATTCATGTTATGGAGTCCGATGTGAGGCCTTACCTAGGAAATGAAAAGAAATTTGGAACATCTTGTTCAGGAAACACGACCACGAACGTGTGGACCAATGGTTTTTAAATTCTAAAAAAAGCAAACAAAGTCTGAAAATCATGAGATTTGTTAAGATCTTGTGATATCATATGTGGAGGCCATGGTAAAAAATTAAGAAGGTTTTGCACAATCTATCATGTATGATGTTTACAAACCGAAACATCTCAGAAGAAGAATCATAGCGTTGAGAAGGATTCGTAAGATTTGGAGTCAAAGTGACGGTCGAATTGGGGTTTGACTTCAAAACTTTTTGTATAGGCAATAGAGAACATGGATTGATTCTTGTGTAATTTTGGTAATTTTTTGGATTGGTTTGATAATTTTAATTTATTGTGTGTAATTATAGAATTTTAATTGATATAAATTGAATTTGAGCTATAACTGCATGAAATAATAAGTTTTTCTCTTTTGTCCCTAAAACTTTTTCTACTATCCACATACAACATGTGATACTCTATGTTAAGATTTGGTATATTTCTAGATCTGTTTGCTATATTTAATTAATTTATTACTTTTCAAGGATTTTTTTGGTATAAGTCACATTTGAACTACAAGTGATTCAAATAATAGAATAAAATGAGTAGAAAAATGATATTCATGTTATTGAGTCTGGTGTGAGGCCTTACCCACTAAATAAAAAGAAATTTTGAACATCTTGTTCAAGAAACACGACCATGAATGTGTGGCCGAATGGTTTTTAAATTCTAAAAAAAGCAAACGAAGTCTCAAAATCATGAGATTTGTAAAGATCTTGTGATATCATATGTGGAGGCCATGGTAAAAAATTGAGAAGGTTTCGCATAATCTATCATGTATGATGTTTACAAACTGAAGTATCTCAGAAAAAGAATCGTAGCCTTGAGAAGGATTCGGTAAGATTTAGAGTCAAAGTGACGGTCGAATTTGGGCTGGACTTCAAAACTTTTTGTATAGGCAATAGAGAACAAGATTGATTCATGTGTAATTTTGGTAATTTTTTGGATCTGTTTGATAATTTTCATTTATTAAGTGCAATTATAGAATTTTCATTGATATACAATGAATTTGAGCTACAATTGCATGAAATAATAAGTTTTTTCACTTCCGGCCTTGAAATTTTTTCTACTCTCTACATACAACATGTGATACTCCATGTGAAGATTTGATATATTTCTACATCTGTTTGCAATATTTAATTAATTTATTACATTTCAAGGAATTTTTTGGTACAAGTCAAATTTGAACTACAAGTGATTCAAATAATAGAATAAAATGAGTAGAAAAATGATATTCATGTTACTGATTCCAATGTGAGGCCTTACCTAGGAAATAAAAAGAAATTTTGAACATCTTGATCAGGAAACACGACCATGAACTTGTGGCTGAATGATTTTTAAATTCTAAAAAAGCAAACAAAGTCTAAAAATCATGAGATTTGTTAAGATCTTGTGATATCATACATGGAGGCCATGATAAAAAAATGAGAAGGTTTCACACAATCTATCACGTATGATGTTTATAAACCAAAGTATCTTAAAAGAAGAATCATAGCGTTGAGAAGGATTCGGTAAGATTTAGAGTCAAAGTGATGGTTGAATTGGGGTTTGACTTCAAAACTTTTTGTATAGGCAATAGAGAACATAGATTGATTCATGTGTAATTTTGGTAATTTTTTGGTTTGATTTGATAATTTTAATTTATTAAGTGCAATTATAGAATTTTAATTGATATAAATTGAATTGGAGCTATAACTGCATGAAATAATAAGTTTTTTTCTCTTCGGTCCCTAAAACTTTTTCTACTTTCCACATACAACATGTGATACTCTATGTTAAGATTTGGTATATTTCTGGATCCATTTGCTATATTTAATTAATTAATTGCTTTTCAAGGAATTTTTTTGTATAAGTCAAATTTGAACTACAAGTGATTCAAATAATAGAATAAAATGAGTAGAAAATGATATTCAGGTTATTGAGTCCGGTGTGAGGCCTTACCCAGGAAATGAAAAGAAATTTCGAACATCTTGTTCAGGAAACACGACCACGAACATGTGGCCGAATGGTTTTTAAATTCTAAAAAAGGCAAACGAAGTCTAAAAATCATGAGATTTGTCAAGATCATGTGATATCATATGTGGAGGCCATGGTAAAAAATTAAGGTTTCACATAATCTATCACATACAATGTTTATAAACCGAAGTATCTCAGAGAAGAATCGAAGCGTTGAGAAGGATTTGGTAAGATTTAGAGTCAAAGTGACGGTCGAATTGGGGTTTGACTTCAAAACTTTTTGTATAGGCAATAGAGAACAAGATTGATTCATGTGTAATTTTGGTAATTTTTTGGATCCATTTGATAATTTTAATTTATTAAGTGTAATTATAGAATTTTAATTCATATACATTGAATTTGAGCTACAACTGCATGAAATAATAAGTTTTTTTTTCACCTCTAGCCTTAAAACTTTTTCTACTCTCTACATACAACATGTGATACTCCATGTTAAGATTTGGTATATTTCTAGATCTGTTTGCTATATTTAATTAATTTATTGCTTTTTAAGGAATTTTTTGGTATAAGTCCAATTTGAACTGCAAGTGATTCAAATAATAGAATAAAATGAGTAGAAAAATGATATTCATGTTTTTGAGTCCGGTGTGAGGCCTTACCCACGAAATGAAAAGAAATTTCAAACATCTTATTCAGGAAACACGACCATGAACGTGTGGTCGAATGGTTTTTAAATTCTAAAAAAGCAAACAAAGTCTAAAAATCATGAGATTTGTCAAGATCTCATGATATCATACGTGGAGGCCGTGGTAAAAAATTGAGAAGGTTTCGCACAATCTGTCACATACGATGTTTATAAACCAAAGTATCTCAAAAGAAGAATCGTAGCGTTGAGAAGGATTCGGTAAGATTTGGAGTCAAAGTGACGGTCAAATTAGGGTTTGACTTCAAAACTTTTTGTATAGGCAATAGAGAACATAGATTGATTCATGTGTAATTTTGGTAATTTTTTGGATCTACATGATAATCCTAATATATTAAGTGCAATTATAGAATTTTAATTGATATAAATTGAATTTTAGCTATAACTGCATGAAATAATGGATTAATATTCCTAGAAAAATCAAATATATATTGTTCAGTGAATTTGAGGAGGTATTTGCAAAGTATATCAAAACAAATTTAGAAAAACACGTTATGGAAAAGAAGAAAATTGAAAAAAAATAAGTTTGCGAACTTTGCCGAGTGTCCCTGAGATGGCACTCGGCAAACATGGGGTTTGTCAAGTGTCAGACCTAGGACACTCGGCAAATAGCTTCACAGACCCCACACACGCGCAGTAGATAGGATTTGGAAATGAAAAAAATAGGTTTGCAGAGTGCCGGCGATCTAGCACTTGGCAAACCTATAGTTTGCCGAGTGTTAGAACTGGGACACTCGATAAACAGCTTTACGGGCCCTACACACACGCAATAGTTAGGTTTTGAAAATGAAAAAATGGGGGTTTGCCGAGTGCTAGATCGCGGGCAGTCAGCAAACCTCCATCGTAACCACCCACAGTCCCATACCTAGCCGCACACACACGCACACACTCAAACTCACAACCACGCCCAAACCAGACCACACCACCAGCCCTGCATGCTCGTGCCCACCCCCGCCCACACCAGCCCTAGGTGCTCGACCTCCCACACCCAGCGCCCCATGCCCGGCCCTCGACCCCCATGTGTCGACGACACAGACTCTGGTGCCCGGCCTCCCACGCCGCCCTAGCCCCAAGCACCACCGCTGGCCCCCTCCCTAACGCTCGGCCTCCCACACTTAGCGCCTAATGCTCGGCCCTCGGCGCCCCATGCCTGGCCCCCTGCTCCCGCATGCCGATGACGCAGGCTCCACCGCCTGGCCTCCCGCGCCACTCCTAGCCCCCACTCACTACACGGGTGAGCTCAACCCTGCCTGCCACAAGCTATGCAGGTGATCTCCACCCCTACCTCCGCTTGGTGATTCTTGCTAGCTTTGCCTTGCGAGTCTACTCAATAGCTTGTGTGTTAATCTAGTAGAACTAGTCTTGATCCATGTGACATGATAGATCTGTCTGATTGAATCCGTGCAATTGAACCATTGATCTCCTATTATGCTTGTGCTCTCATGTAGGATCTATTATTCAAAAAAAAGTGTTTGGTTATCCGCCAGTGTGGAATCAAAGGAAATGAATTTCACATGTGTGGCAAACTAAAATAGCAACCTTATAGCGATAAAGTGCAACTTTAATTATATGTATTGATTCGTTAATTTTGAACCAATGTCCTGCTGAAAAAAGTTTGTGTCCTCACATACCTTTCGTTCACAATGATTTGTTGCAAGCTTCCAATGAGCAACCATGTAGTTACCTTTTGCTCGCTAGAAGCACGCCTAGCATTAACTCCTGCACCAAGTCTGTTTATCAGATCCTTTGTCTATTCAATCTCCTTCTGCTACTTCTACCACACAGCATACTATGCCCACACTACTACTACCTTTGCTAGAATGTACTATGAATAGTTACCTTGCATGTCTTGGACACACCAAATTAAGTTACCACTATCTTTGTACACAAATGATCAAGAAACGCCCTGTCATGAGATATAATGACCATTGACACATCCTGTGTCTTAAGATAGCTCTCCAGCCACTCAACGGTATACAAATCGACATGATTCGTGTGTTGTGAGCTTTTCTTTAGTCCAATGGCTATGGTAATGATGAAATGGGAGCAATGCAATGCACCTTATTTTTTTAGGTTTGAGTCATGATTAGTTCCAAGGCTCTAGGATGCTTGCACTTTTATGTAAACTCTGTTAGCTCTGCAACAAGTTGTTTTAGCATTATTTCTTGGACTCTATATGTGGTTGTCGGCCATCGTGCCGTTGGTTTGTTGTAGGTTTTGGTTACCTCACCGTGTAGGGAAGGTGTAGCCAAAATTTACAATTGACACTATTATATTTTGTTTGTTGTAGGAGAGGCTATTGCAAGGATCATTCCCCACCATCCTCGACTCATCACTTTGCAGGACAGTAAGGTGAGGCATCCTACACCTCTCTTTCCATATCATGTTCGTATATCATATAACCTAGCTAGGTGTCTCCCGTTTAAAAGAGATATAGTTGGAAATATGCAGATCTTTGCATATCTATAACCGTATCTATTTTGAATTATCCATATTTTTTGGACAGCTCGAGGATGTGTAGATGGAGTTAGTTTCCATGCTCTACTCAGATCCAAGACAGAGTTTTAGCAACATCTCCCTATTGTTCTCCAGATACACAATCTCCCTACTAGGACGTGTATTTGGAGAACAGCGGGGAGGTGCTACCAAAATTCTATCTTGAATAGGAGTAGAGCATGGAAACTAACCCCATCTACACATCCTCAGGTGGGATTAGGACCTATCTTCACCTATTGGACAATATAGGAACCTATAGATGCAATTGATTTTTATATTACTTGTTGATATGTTAGAGGATGGATGACCATGAGTGGATGTACATGGGTCGCTCTAGTCAGGGTTTGTTGACCGATGAATGGATTGAGAAGACCGATGCTTTCTTGGAACTAGCATTTGCAAGGGTTAAAGGAGCGCATGCCACTTGGTGTCCCTACAACATTTGTGCAAACACGCATTGACAAACAAAGGTGGTCATGGGTAAACATCTTTGCAAGAATGGATTTATGATAGACTATACTCGGTGGGTCTACCATGGTGAATCTGATCATGTGAGAGATGAGGTTGTGAGACAACGCATCAAGGATTATGATGCTAATGTTGAGGTAGGAGACATGTTAAATGACTATCATGAAGCACACTTCGATGAATGACATAGGGAGGAGGAGCTAGAGCCAACCACAAAGGCGTATTATGATATGTTATCTACGGCACAGCAACCCCTTCATGGGCATGCCAAGGTTTCTCAACTGGATGCCATTACACGCCTAATGGTCATAAAGTCCCAATTTAGCTTGAGTCGAGAAGCCTTCAATGTTTTGCTGACAGTTGTTGGTAACCTGCTCCCGGATGGTCGCATCCTGCCAAAGAGCATGTATGAGGCATAGAAACTCCTTCGTGCACTTAAGATGCTATATGAGCAGATACATGCTTATTCGAAGGGATGCATCTTATTTAGGAAAGAACATGCGGAAGCAAAGTACTATGTGAAGTGTAAATCATCTAGGTTCCTAGAGGTAGACTCTGGTGATGGTCTAAAGAGGCAGCTCGCCATCCCCGTGAAGATCCTACGGTACCTTCCATTCATACCAAGGATCCAACGGCTTTATATGACTGAGGAATCCACAAAACAGATGACATGGCATAAATATGGACGTCAATACAATCTTAAGAAGCTAGTGCATCCATCTGATGGTGAAGCATGGACAAGGTTTGATATGATTCATCATGAGAAAGCTCTAGAGGCTCATAATGTACGTGTTGCGCTGGCAATAGGTGGGTTCAATACTTATGGCATGGCAGCTGCCTCATACACTTGTTGGCCCATGTTCATTATCCCTCTCAATCTCCCCCCTAGCGTCCTCTTTCAATGATAGAACATATTCTTATCGTTGATAATTCCTAAACACCCGAGGAATAATATGAGTGTGTACATGGAGCCTCTAATTGATGATTTGGTTTGTGCTTGGTAGGAAGGGGTATGGACATACAACCAAGCTACAAAGATAAACTTCAAATGCATGTTTGGTACCAGTACTCCCTACATGACTTTCCGGCGTATGGGATATTCTGTGGTTGGTGTATTTATAGGAAGTTCTCATGCCTAGTATGCAAGGCGTCTCTGATGTTCATTTGGTTGACAAAGGGTGGCAAGTAATCTTCATTCAACAAACATCAATGATTCCTCCCTCTTGACCATCCATTTAGACAAGACATCAAGAACTTTACGAAAGATGTAGTTGTTGAAGGTCCTACACCCTAGATGATGATTGGTGCCGCAGTTTGTGCTTAGTTAGACGCTCTCGAGGTCAATGACCAAGGCGATTGTTTTCTGGGATATGGTGAGCAACATGCATGGACTCACAAGTCATGCTTGTGGAACCTCCCCTATTTTGATGACCTTCTACTTCCACATAGCATTGATGTAATGCACACTGAAAAGAATATCGCCGAGGCAATTTTTTGTACAATCATGGACATTACTAATAAGACAAAGGATAATTTTAAGGCTAGAGTGGATCAAGCGAGGTTATGCAATAGACCAAAGCTAGACATGGCGCCTCTCGGTGGCGGGATGTCATGAAGAAAGCCTAAGGCCAATTTTGTTTAGACGAGGGCCCAAAGGAGGGAAGTATTAGAATGGTTCCAAACGTTAATGTTCCTAGATGGGTATGCAATGAATCTAAAGAGGGGAGTGAACTTAGCTAATTTGTGAATCAACAGGCTCAAGAGTCATGACTACCACATATGGCTTGAGCGGCTACTACTAGTTATGGTTCAAGGCTATGTCCCTGAGCATGTCTAGATAGTGCTGGCGGAGTTGAGCAACTTCTTCTGCTAGCTTTGTGCTTAGGAGTTATCTCGAGCCATGGTTCCAGACATAGAAAGAATGATGCCTATGTTTCTTTATAGGATGGAGAAGATCTTTCCACCTGGCTTCTTCAATCTAATGCAGCATTTGATTTTGCACCTCCTGTATGAGGCACGAATGGGGGGCCTATGCAAGGCCGTTGGTGCTATTCAATTGAGAGATTTCAAAAGGTTCTTAGAACTAAATGTAAAAATAAATGCAAAATCAAAGCATCCATAGCAGAGGCACACATTCTAGTGGAGGTGTCAAATTTCACAACAAAATACTATGCTGACAACCTTCCTAGTGTGTATAATCCACCCCCTCGTTACAATGCTGGCGAAGATGAATCAAACCTTAGCATTTTCTGAGGGCAACTAGGAAGGGCAAGTGGTGCGACTAACAAGACCTTAAAACATGAAGAGTGGCATACTATTATGCTATATGTGTTGACCAACCTATTCAAAGTGGAGCCGTACATATTGTATGTTATCAACAAACTTTTTCTCAAGTAGTCACAATTCTATGTCCAACTCCCTTGTTTGTCGTTGGTATAGGGAATTTCATGAACAATTCTAGCGTGAATCAAAGGAACCTACCCCATAGGAAACTTCAACCCTTCTTAGAGAGGATGTGGGAAATGGAATGCCTGATTTCATTTCTTGGTTCAAATAGAAGGTACTGTCCAATTTGGCTCGTACTTAGTTTGACATTACAAGTTGCTCATACGTGCGACTATTATAATAAACTACCCTGCTTGAACTTTTAGGGACAAACCTATGCATCTATGAGTACCGAGTTGAGATAGGTTGCCGATGGTTGTGCCTATAGGGTCAGGTCATTTACTAGTTATGACGTGAATGGATATTGCTTTCACACAACAAGCCACGTGTAGAGTTGGTCCAATGGAAGAACCACACCTGAGTTTTTACCCAAGGCTTAGATAGGGTTGAGTATTACAGAAGAATTGAAGAAATATATGAACTCATGTTTCATGGTTGTAAACCTCTTAATCCCATTATATTCAAATGCCATTGGTTTGATCATGAAGTAGTGAGGCGGACCCCTAATCTTGGGCTAGTCAAAATTCGACAATCAACCATCTTACTAATAGACGATATCTACATTGTGGCTCAACAGGCTAGGCAAGTTTATTATCTGTCATACACGTACCAAATTGTAGACTGTCTTAAGGGTTGGGATGTTGTGTACAAGGTATCACCACACGGTAAACTACCTGTCCCAAACAATCAAGATTACAACATACACCCCAACACATATGATGGAGAGTTCTTTCAAGAAGATGGGCTCGAAGGGAGTTTTGAGATAGACTTAACCAAAGCTTAGGGTATGGAAGTAGACAATGAAAGTGGTGCTAATGAGGACGCTGGAGACGAGGTTCAGAATGTGAAGGACTTAGAATTACTTCAGTGATTACATCTAAGCAACAACGATGATGACGACATTCCTCCTTTAGAGCATGGGGATGATTATATCGACATGCGTGATAGTGATGATGAGACTTATGATCTAGCTAATCCCGATCATGATGATTATTTCTAATACATGTATGATCCATGCTAATTGATTTATTATTTGTCATACCATGTTATTTTCTAAGTATGTTTTGTTTATTTTGCATCTATTTTGATGTATTATATGTGCTAATTGGTTTACTCTTTTTAATTGCAGGTGATTGAACAATGGTGGGTGGTATGAGGAGGATAACGTCGCTTTACTCAAAAGCGACAATGACACATAAAGGGTCTGATGCAGTTGAGGGGTCCAGGAAGAGACCTCAGGGTATACCCAAGGGTTGAGGGTAGGGTGGAGGCAAGATAAGGCCACCGTCGCCTATACCTTCATCATCGTCTGAGTTACCTTCCACTCAATCATCCTCTAAGGAGGAGGAGGTACAGGTGGAGGAGGAGGCAGGGATGATGAGACAGGGGGTACCTCTTCCTCTACTTCATCGCATGTGTGGTTCGAGGTCCCTCGACCCTCCCGAGGCGACCGATACCTCTTGAGAGACGGCCGCTGATTCGACTTGATGGAGGCAAGTAAGTAACTTTATATGTTATCACTAATTTTTCATTTGATATGTTAAACATTACAATAGAAACTAAAAATTTATCTTAATCACTTGGGCAGGGGTTGGAGGAAGGTCGGTGGGGGTGATCACGCATGCCATGTGAACGGCAGCCTTGGTCTTTTGATCAAGGAAAAGTTCCCTAGAATAGTGTAGTTCGATGGAACTATCGAACCGGCCTACACGTGGGCCCACTATGTTGTCCCCGACACCCCTGATTGGGATGGTAGGGTATTCACCGACAAGGCACAGCATGTCAAGGCCAAGCTTTAGGTAAGTCTTTCTCACACTACATTGCTGAATGCATCATATTGATTGGACATTCTTGAAATAATGACTGGATATATCATGTCTATATGCAGGATTTCTTTAGATGCAAGGAGGGATACGAGGCCAAGGCATATGTTGTGGCTAACAAAGCCACCAAGAAACTCGTCAAGGACATGCACTACAAGGTGCACATCCATGCCATGATCCAATACCATGCGGAAATTCTTAGAGAGAGGATCCCTAAAAGTGTAGCAAGAACCATGAGTCTGACCCTGGAACAATACCTAAAGGTAAATATAGAACATTAATACTTATTTTTTCTGAGATTAATTATGCTTAATTTCATCTTCTTATATGTCATATACTTGATGACATAGGTGCCTCCGTGGTGGTGCGCCTACGATCTGCAGTGCTAGGCCCAGATGGTGGATAGGTGGTGCGACCCTGCGTGGGAGGAGAATCTCAACACTTGCCGGGAGTAGCATTTGCTGATGCCGGGTGCACCACACAATCAAAGGCAACTTAAACCTCTCAGAATACATGGCTAGATGGGTACACAAATTCATTTCTTTATTCTAATGCTCAACTATGCATAATTTCTAATCATATTGCTTTTTTGCAGTCGGTGGCACATGGTGCTCAGCCTTGCTCCTAGTTCATGGCATATGCTTTGGCCCATAAGGGCAAGGCAACGACCGATGTTGCCTACAACCCAAAGGACCCACCCTCAGCGTATAGCAATGAGTCTGTCCACAGCTGCCTCGATGGATACGCATCGATGGCAAGGATGGTCCATGGCCTAGAGTATGATCCAAGCACCCATGACCTTGATGGAGAAATGGTCACGAGGGTGGGAGGAGGCAAGAAGCATGGTCGGTTCTAGATTGGCGACAGCACAATCGACACGGCCAGTACTCCCACTCTCTCCCAGATTCGAGCATGGAGCACTCATTCTAGCCCGGCGATACGCCCATGGCTGGACTCTACATGGTTCTAGATGAACACACTTTAGGTTATTTCTATTTTATTCATCGTTCATTGATTTTTACATACTTTTGCATTGCATTGTAACATTGGGATGAAATATTGTAGGCTCAGCTGAAACAAGAAACAAGGCACCAGGAGGAGCTAGAGGTGAAGTTGGAGGCAGAGCGGCAGAGGATGGAGGTAGAGTGGCAAAGGATGGAGCTACAAATGTTTTAATATATGAGGGGTGTTTACGCTGCAATCGGTCAACCTCCACCACCAATGCCAGTCCCTCCTCCTCAACCTGCTCCAAATACTATTTCAGTCACTATGAGTCACTTTACAACCTTATAATCACCATTTCTAGTTTATGCAGAATCAATCTTACAAAGATTCCCAGACACTAGAAATTTAGTGACTAATGCTATATGTTTGTTACCAACTAGTACTTAAGCAATCATACTAGAGCACAATGCAACTAAGAAGATATTGCTGATAGTTGCAAGGGTTATACTAGTTAGGCAGCAGAGAGACCATACATGTTGTTCAATCTTGTTTCACACATGCAATCTCTTCTCCTTTGTGCAGCATCAATCAGCGGCATCGAATGAGCCTCATGACCTAGTGTGGTCGTAGTGTAACTCGTGGCCTAAGTGACTACTTGTGATTTTATTTGCATTTGCATTTGTGGATTACCTGTGACTATTTGTGGTTGTGAATGAACCTACTAGTGATTCTAAAGTTTATTTGCATTTATGTGTTATCGATATATCTATATGTTGGGTTCATAAACCCAGGGTCCCTCCTAAACTGGCTTCCTAACAAAGGCTCGGCCCAATAGACGATGTTGCGAATGACACACAACTCGTGGGCTAGCCCAAAAACCTAAATGATAGGCCAGAAGGGCAACCCAATCTTTGACCGGAAGGTCTAACCGAGGAGGAACAGCGCTCGCTTCCGACTCCGGCCTACCTCTCTAACTGGAAGACCTCACTAAGGAGGAACAATGCTCGCTTTTGACTCTAGCCCACCTCTGGACGGCCTCTCTGACCAGAAGGCCTAGCCAAATACCACTTTTGACTCCAACCCATGTCTCCAACTGGGGATGCGCTGAACCCCTGTTCACAACTCTTCTCCAACTGGCGCAATTAGAGCCGACTAGGACCAACCGACTGGGGACGCCTGCTCAGTAAGGACCAGGAAATGGATGGAGAAAGTAAGGCAGGGCACTCAAGTCAAACGCAATACCAAGGACCGTACCCTATGCACGTATGGGACAATACCCTGCAACCTTCCTGGCATGATAGAACCCAAGCAGTGTTGTAGGCGCTGACATTTTCCCTACAATGTTGTGGGCGCCGTCAACTCCCATACCAAACAAACATGGTAAGGCTCCCCCCACATGCCTCTAGGCATCAACAGTGTTGTGGATGCTGGCATTTACCGTACTAGGCGAACATGGTAAAACCCCCTACATGCCTCTGGGCATCAATAGTATGGTAGGCACCGACGTCTGCCATACCATAAGAAGACGACGCAACCTCCCACATGCATCTGACATTAAATAGTATTGTGGGCACCTACCATTATCTGGTACCAACCGGCGTGGGCAACAAGACTTAGTAGCATACATATTCTCTCTCTCTCTCACTTGTAAGGTCGTCCCCTTCATCTATAAAAAGGGATGCACCCTCTCCCAACAAAGAGATCGATCAGTTCACTAACACACACAATAGTAGAACCAATAGGTTCAAACCATGAGCACATGCTCAAACACTAAGCACAAAGTGGAGCTCCCGTCACTCTTAGCCCTTTAGACTAGAGTCCGACTAGACCTCTTGTACCCCCCATCTTTCTCCCTTCCGTTTGTAACCCCACAACAAACTTCGAGCACCTAGGCTCAGGAATAAAGTCATCGACCGACTCAAACTGGACATAGGGCACGTTGCCTAAACTAGTATAAACCCTGTGCCATAGAGTGTTAGGCCACCTCCAATCACAACATACAACAAAACTATAGATATTTACATGTTGGTCACTTTCTGCACCGACAGTTGGCGCCGTCCATGGGGAAGGTGTTGTATGTTCATACTTTTTGGTCATTGGATGACCCACTTTTCTTCCAACTTCACCATGGTGGGCTCAAGCGATATGACTCATTTTGGCTCACTGGAGTTTCTCGCACTCTCACCCATTGGGATGTGGGTTCTACCCATCTTCAAGCCATCCTAGGCCTTTCTCTTCGAAAGCCTAGACTTCATCGCTGATTGGCTTGGTGTACTACACCTCTATGAGGAGGCACTTGTTCTGACGCCTGTTAGAGGGGCACCCTCCATTGGCTCCAGAACATGTGATGACTTCAATGATGAGGCACATGCGCTTCATTCCGAGCAAACTCTCTGCTCAAACCCTGCTGTGAGTAATGTACATACTGTTATTTACTTGCTATTTACTATCTCTCGCCGATTATCTAGAGGGACCGTATTGTCCACACCGCGAACACCATACGACTGGTTCTCCTGTGGCCTCACATCCCCCGCAGAGGCATATGCTTGGGGGATCCAAAGGACGCTGGCACTGCCCCTTCTCACATCTGAATTCATGGGAATGGCGAGCTACGTTCCCACCACTTTCCACAAACTCCTAGATGATGAGGTTGAGAGCGACGGCTCCAGCATCAGCGATGTGGCACTTAGCCATTGTCTGTCCTAGGAGTGCGCTATGGCAGATGCTCTAGGACAGCCATCGGTGGTAGTGGAGTCTTTGTAGACTCACCCCACTCTAGACCCACATGTGGGGTCCCTCGCGCTCGCACAAGAGCATGCCAAGGAGCTATGACAACGACGGTAGAACTAGCTACCGCCTATACTGGCACACTCGGTGCAGCATGTTGCGCCCCATGTGCATGACCCAGAGAGCGGTGCCTAGGGTCACGCCTGCCAGGTCCAGTGCAACATCATGAACGTGGGGAACGACCCCCATAGTTTGCTCAGGCTAGCCAGAACATCACCGTTGTGGCAATGCTTCTGCGCGGTGTTCTCAAGCCCATCGACCCCTAGGAGTGGGCAGTCTATCGGAACCTCTGGGCACTAGTGGAAGCCACCGCCATTCAATAGGTGAAAAGGTCTGCATCACGGCACTTGTGCCCTCTCTCCCCACTAGGGGAGTGGGGACACACCAGATGGATTGCTCCATCTGCTCGCCGCTATAGCTGCCAAGCATGGCTCGGGAGGCCACGGCTACACCGAGGTCTGACCTGGCACCTACCCCATACCGACCACTGGTACATGAATAGCTCGGTCCACATCGAGATGCTCGCAGCTCCATCAGCAACTGGCATTAGGATTGGTATGATGATGATGTCCTTTGGGCAACGGTGTGGGTAAGCGACATGGGTCCTGACCAGACCATAGAGGGGAGCGGTGAAACACGCCCCAGGCATGGTCGTCGGCCAGATGACCAAAGTCCTAGGCTGGAGGGTCTGGGACCATAGGCCTTTGGCTAGCATATCTAGAGATCGTCATTCCCATAGTGCTTCTGACCACCCACCAACATTGCCAAGTACACCAGGGATACGAATTCCAATATTTGGCTTGAAGATTTCTGGCTCACCTACGGGGCTAGAGGGGTGGGTGATGACCTTTTCATCATTCAATATCTCCCTATCTATGTGGGGGAACATGTTTAGGCATGGCTTGAATTTCTCCCACATGACAGCATCCGTGACTAGGCAGACCTCAAGAGGATCTTCATCGGAAATTTCTAGGGGACGTATGACTCCTAGGACCTCGAGAGCTACTAGCAGGAGCCCAGCGAGTCCCTATAGGATTACATCCGTAGGTTCTCCCAATGATACAACTCCCTCCCTGATGTCATTGACATGGACGTCATTAGCGCATTCCCCTCTAGGACAACCTGTGAGTCCCTGATCCACAAGCTTGGCTGCCTGAAGCCACCCATGACCTGCTTGACATCGCCACTAACCACACCTCTGACGAGGAGGTAGTCGGAGCGGTCTTCAATGGAGGTTAGGACAAAGGCAAGGCCAAGCGCGCGGACCAAGATGAGGGCCCCTCCACACAGAGGGGCAAGAAGAACAAAAAGGATCGGCGCCGACCGGAAACACCACGTTGGGTGCCATAGCTGATCGTGCGGGCAAGTAGCCCTAGCAGGGCCTGCTTGACCACTTCAACAAGCTCATGGATAGCCCATGCACCAACCACGCCTACCCCATCAAACACCTCTATAAGGACTGTGAGCTCCTCAAATGTTTCCTATGATAGGCCGGCAGGCCAAAAGAAGGAAACAACAAAGAGGTGGCTGCCAAGAAAGGAGGCATGACGGGCAATGACGAGGATGACTTCCCTGACCCTGAGGAATGCATCAGGATCTTCGATGGATCTGACACCATTTGCTCCAAGCACCAGCAGAAGGTATGCTATAGGGAGGCATGCGCCACTGAGACGGCCATCTCCTCCTTCCTTAGCTGGTCAGAATCTCCAATCACCTTCAATCAGAGGGACCAACCCTCCCACGTCGTGAGACTGGGATGCTACCTGCTCATCATCAACCCCATCGTCCACAAGAAGCGCCTCACCAAGGTGCTGATGGATGGAGGTAGTGGCCTCAACATCCTCTATGTTAACACCCTTGACGCCATGCGCATCCCCCGGCTGAAACTCCACCTAGCGGGCTCTCCGTTCCATGAGGTGATCCTGCGAGCGTAGGCATACCCGCTCGGGCAGATCGACATGCCTGTCACGTTTGGCAACTGAGCCAACTTCCACTTAGAGGTCCTCACCTTTGAAGTGGTGGACTTCCCAGCATCCTACCACGCCATATTGGGGCGGCCATGCTATGCCAAATTCATGGTGATCCCCAACTACACTTACCTTAAGCTGAAGATGCAAGGACCGAACAGCTTCATCATCGTGGGTAGCGCCTTCTCACACACCTTCATGTGCGACCACAAGAATTTCGAGCTCACCACCGCGGCCATCAACTCATCTAACCTCCTGTAGCTTGGGGAGTCATTGACCCCATCAGTCCTAGACTACAACAAACCAACCTCCTCGACGGCCTTCCATCCACTCAAGGAAACCAAGGTAGTGGGGATCGACCTGTCGGGGAAACTAATAACCATCAAGCACTGATGCTTCTAAATAGGCAAGAACACAACTACACTTCTTGCCCTATGCCTCGTCCAGCCCCAAAGGGTTGGCTCCGCCTCGCCCAACCCCCGAGGGCTGGACTCCACCTCACCCGATGTCTAGGGGAAGACTCCACCTCGCTCGATGGCTAGGGGTAGACTCCGCCTCACCCGATGACCGAGGACTAGCTCTGCCTCACCCGATGTCTGAGGGCTGGCTTCGCCTTGCCTGATGGCTAAGGGCTGGCTCCACCTCACCCAACATTGGAGGGCTAGCTCTGCCTCACCCGACATCTAAGGGTAGGCTCTGCCTCGCCCAACGGCTAAGGGCTAGCTCCATGTCGCCCGATGGCTGAGGGCTGGCTCTGCCTCGCCCGATGGCTAAGGGCAGGCTCTGCCTCACCCGATGGCTAAGGGCTAGCTCTGCCTCGCCCAATGGCTGAGGGCAGGCTCCAAGGGTACATTCATCACTTCTCCTAGTAGTGCAATGAGCTCCCTAACATCGCCAACACTGACATGATAGGAGCCTTCCCATCCGGGATGACCTGCGAGTCTTTGGTTCATAAGCTAGGATGCAAGGTCCCATGAACCACCAAGGAACTCCTAGACATCACCACCAACGATGCCTTAGGAGAAGAGGCGGTCAGAGCAATCTTCGATTGCCTTGAGGGCAAGGCAAGGTGGGACGAGGGTGCCGGCAAAGGCACCTCCAATCGTTCCGCCAAAAGGAAGAACAAGAAGCAACGATGCGAGGATTCACTCATGGCCACTGTTGACCACATGGGTGGCCAGAAGCCCATGGAGGGCACTTTGAACCACTTCAAAAAGTTACTCTAGGGGCCATGCCCAAACCATGCCTTCCTAGTTAAGCATCTTCTCAAGGACTGTAGTCTCATGCGGTGGTTCTTGTCTGGAGGCTCCAACAAAGGGGAGTAGGGAAAGGTCCCTGCCCTCACTACAGACGACGCCGAGGAGAAGGACGATGACTTTCCGACACCGAATGGCTGCCTTATGATCTTCAGAGGATTAGTGGCCTATGACTCCAAACACCGCCAGAAGGTCACACGTCACGAGGTCTATACAATCAAACTGGCCATGCCTACCTTCCGAATAGCGTCCCATACCTAGGGAGATATCTACTTATGGTTGACCCGATCGTTGGCCCAAAGCGACTCACCAAAGTACTAATGGATGGGGGCAGCGGCCTCAACATCATGTATGCTAAGATGCTTGACGAGATGGGCATCGACTAGACATGCGTCCGCCCAACCCGAGCGCCTTTCCACGGCATCATGCCTAGGAAGCAGGCCATGCCACTCGTGTAGATCAATCTACCCATTACCTTTGGGGATCAGTTCAATTATAGGACTGAAACCCTCACCTTTGAGGTGGTTGGGTTCCCTGAAACTTTCCACGCCATCCTAGGATGTCCATGCTACGTGAAGTTCATGGCCGTCCCCAACTATACATATCTCAAGCTGAATATGTCAGGCACCCATGGGGTCATCACCATTGACACCTCCTTCTAGCAGGCCTATGAGTGCGAGGTCAAGTGCTACGGCCACGCCGTAGCAATCGTCGCCTCTAGGGAACTCGCCGCCCTCAGGGAGGAGGTCACCAAAGAGGCACCTGACACCAAGAAGTCGACCAGGTCATTTGAGTTGGCCAAAGGCTCTAAAGAAGTCCTCATAAACCCTAGGAGCACCGAGGGTAAAATGGTACACATTGGCGCCATGCTTTCCTCCGAATAGGAAAGCGCGCTCGTTGACTTCCTCTATGGCAACAAAGACATCTTTGCATGGAAACCCTTAGATATGCCAGGCATTCCAAGGGAGGTTGCCAAGCATACCTTGAAGATCCACCTAGGCTCCAAGCCGGTGAAGCAATGCCTGTGTCACTTCGACAAGGAGAAATGCAGGGCCATTAGTGAAGAGATAGCAAAACTATCAGCTACCGGATTCATCAAAGAAGTGTACCACCCAAAGTGGTTAGCTAATCCCGTCCTTGTATGAAAGAAGAGTGAGAAATAGAGGATGTGTGTTGACTATATGGGTCTCAACAAGGCATGCCCAAAGGATCTGTTTCCTTTGCCGCACATAGACCAAATAGTCGACTCTACCTCAGGGTGTGAAACCCTCTGCTTCCTTGATGCATACTCCATCTACCATCAAATTGTGATGAAAGAGTTTGACCAACTCGTGACATCTTTCATCACCCCCTTTGGATTGTTCTACTACGTCTCAATGCCATTCGGTCTGAAGAACGCTGGGGATACATACCACCGTTGTATGCTCAAATGCTTCAGGGACCTCATTGGGTGGACCATTGAGGCCTACGTTGATGACATCATGGTTAAGTCCAAATGGCCTAACAACCTCATTACTAATCTTGAGCAAACCTTTGCAAAACTCTGAGCGAATGGCATCAAACTCAATCCTAAGAAATGTGTTTTCGGGGTCCCGAGGGGCATGCTACTCGGCTTCATCGTCTCCAAGCATGGCATCAAAGCCAACCCAGAGAAAATCTCAGCCACCACAAGGGTGGGCCCAATTCAGAACAAAAAGGGGGTTCAGCAAATCACAAGGTGCCTCGCCACACTTAGCCGATTCATCTTACGCCTTAGTGAACGAGGTGTCCCCCTTTATCGACTCTTGAAGAAAGCTGACCGCTTCGAGTGGATATCCGAGGCCTAGGAGGCACTTGACATGGTCAAACTGCTTCTAACAAGGGCCCCAAACTTGGTTCCTCCGACCAATGGAGAATCCCTTTTGCTATACATAGCGGCCACCACGCAAGTGGTCAACGCCGTCCTAGTAGTGGAGCAGGAAGAAGAGAGGCACACCCTTAAGGTGTAGCGCCCAGTGTACTTCATTAGCGAGGTACTATCGGACTCTAAGACCTGCTACTTCCAAATCTAGAAGCTCCTGTATGCCATCCTCATCACCAAGAGGAAGCTACGCCACTACTTCCAGTCACACCCGGTGATGGTCATGACGTTGCTCCCCCTCGACGAGGTCATCCAGAGCTAGGATGCCATGAGAAGAATCGCAAAGTGGGCGCTCGAGTTGATGGATCAAGGCATTACATATGCCTCTCGAATGGTGATCAAGTCCTAGGTGTTGGCTGACTTCATCGCAGAATGGACCGAGGTCCAAACACCATTGGAATGGATGATGTACTTCGATGGCTCACTAATGAAGAAGGGTGCAAATGTGGGCTAGTCTTCATATCACCCCTCAGGGTTCGGATGAGGTACATGGTTCATCTCCATTTCCCCTCATCCAATATTGTGGCTAAGTAAGAAGCACTCATCAACGGCCTACGCATCACCATTGAGTTGGACATCCGATGCCTCAACATCCGGGGTGACTCCTAGCTGGTCATCAATCAAGTCATGAAGGAGTCAAGCTGTCATGATGCTAAGATGGTTGCATACTGCCAAGAAGTCCGATGGTTGGAGGACAAATTCGATGGCCTCAAACTCAACCACATCCCAAGGCACCTCAATGATGTGGCCGATGTGCTTGTGAAAGCAGCGTCCGGCCGAGAACTAGTGCCAATGGGTGTCTTCGCTAGCGTCCAACACAAGCCCTCAGTACTCGACAAAGGGTCAAAATGGGTTGATGATGGTTCGTCCGATATAGCCTTTGGGGCTAACCAACCGACGGCTCCATTTAGCCCCGAGGTCATGGAGCTTGAAGAGGATCCAGCGATAGAGCCTAACCCTCTAATTGACTGGAGAATGCTCTACCTCAACTACCTCGTCCATGACATGCTGCCAACGGACAAGACAAAAGCTCAATGGCTCGCACGTCGTGCCAAGTCCTTTGTTCTTATAGAGGGCAAACTCTACAAATGGAGCCACACCAGGATCCTGTAGCTCTGTATCCCCATCAAATAGGGGAAGCTTTTGCTGAGCGATTTCCACGGTGGGGTCTATGGTCACCATGCTGCCCTAGAATCTTGGTTGGGAATGCATTCCAACAAGGCTTCTACTAGCC
Organism: Miscanthus floridulus; assembly: GCF_019320115.1. NCBI lineage: Eukaryota > Viridiplantae > Streptophyta > Magnoliopsida > Poales > Poaceae > Miscanthus > Miscanthus floridulus. Next base: position 82,947,825 of record NC_089597.1, read on the forward strand.
CACTATAGTAGCTGACGCTGAGCAGATCATACTCACTAGCGAAGGGTGTCAGTACTACGCTCGCCAAACTCACCTCCTAACTCAGGCACTCCAGATGATCCCCATCACAAGGCCCTTTGTGGTCTAGGGGCTCGATCTAGTTGGACCTCTCATGAAGGTGCCCGGGGGCTACACCCACTTGCTTGTCACCATCGACAAGTTTACAAAGTGGATAGAAGCTTGGTCGATCTCTGTGATCAAATCTAAGCAAGTCATGCTATTCTTCCTCGACATCATCCATCGCTTTGGAGTACCAAACTTCATCATCATGGACAATAGCACACAGTTCACCAACAAGAAATTCCTTCGATTATGTGATGAACACCACATCCGGGTCAATTGGGCCGCCATCATGCACCCCCAAACGAATGGGTAGGTCGAGCTTGCAAATGGCATGCTCCTATAGGGCCTCAAGCCCAGGATCTTCAACTGGTTGAATAAATTTGGCGCACGCTGGGTCGCCGAGCTCCCCGCAGTGCTCTAGAGCCTAAGGACAACTCCTAGCCGAGCCGCTGGCTACACACCTTTCTTCATTGTCTATGGTTCCGAGGTCGTCCTCCCAACTGACCTCAACTATGAAGCGCCCAGAATCAGAGCATATGACGAACAGGGAGGAGAGGGATCCCATGAAGATGCCATGGACTAGCTAGACAAAGCTCGTGACATTGCCCTCCTCCGTTTGGCCAAATAGCAGCAGGCACTGCGATGGTACCACAACCGACAGGTGTGGGACCAAGCCTTTAGCATCAGGGACCTAGTTCTCCACCACATGCAGAGCAACAAGGACTGCCACAAGCTCTCCCCGCCCTAGGAGGGGTCGTACGTCATCACAAAAGTACTCTGGCTAGGAGCCTACAAGTTGAAAACCATCGACGGCGATGTCTTCACCAACGCCTGGAATATTGAGCAGCTACATCATTTTTACCCCTAAATAAATGCATACTTTCTCTTATCAGTTTTGTCATCAAAATCCCTAATCTTTCATGACATCCGACCCCTACAAGTTCGAGGGGTTAGACGTCACTCGGGGGCTAGTATGAGTATGTTTATCTTGCAAACATTCTCTGTGTTTTCCCTCTTTTCTCATGGTAAGTCCTAAGGACTAGGATTTAGGGAACAAAATCTGAGTATAACTCGTAGGACTATGGGAAACCCATGCCCCAGCGGCTATGGTCTCCTTGCTCACCAGCATGATTAGAATTGGCTCACCCGCACTCTGAGTTTTTTGTGACCTTAACTATGAGAAGGGTTGGAAGGCACTGAACCACTTTTACAAAAAGAGGGAGAAGAGCTAAAAAGCTGTTTGCCGTAATGAAATTTGAGAACTTTTTCATTTTTTGCACAAATTCATCGCTTACAAAGTGATTTCATCATGAAAAGGGACTAATGTATTCATGAATACAAAAGATTGTTCCCATGAGGGCTCCCCTCACAACTTAATGATTACACTTTCTGACCAGATCTACTCTAAGTACTACTAGGGTCGACGCGCCATGCTCTCCATCGACAACGTCCTATCGCTCCGCAGGATCCCTAAGGATGCCATCGTCTGTAATGTCGAGCACCATGTCGATGACCATGACACCTTCGCTGAGGCATCCAGGGACTACACCATCGTGATCAACCACAACCCTAACAACAGCACCTAGATGGGGGGGCGCTCCCTGCCAAAGAAAGGCCACCATGGCTGATGGATGTCTCTGACATCTCATCAAGCTTTATGAACTGGCCGATCTGAGCGGCTGCAAAGGGAAAGCCCCCCATCGATGTAGTCTTGAGTAGCTTCCCCACCAATAAGACTCATCTAGAGAAGATTCGTCGAAGGAGGCCCCCATACAGATCCATCCCGACGAAGGCCTCACGGATGATGACAAAGTCGACGACGCTCTACACCCTCCAGTGTGCCTCCTCCTTCGACGGAAGCGACCCCTTCTCGGTGAAGGCAGCCAACTCCATCTCATCTACATTGGATGACCTCCAGCTCAACATCGCGCTCTGAATTAATGAGTAGATCTATGAGTTTTTCTCTCCCTGGCATTACCCTCTCTCAGTTAGGAACCGCTACGACGCACGAATGCATTCAGTGAAAAGGAAGAAGGAGAGGAGGTAGCAGCTCGAGAATAGGTGAAGGAATGGGGACGAGAACCCCCTCCCTCCCCCTATTTAAGGAGGAGACACAGCAGCTGAAGAAAGGCAAAAGGTTGGGATGGAAAACTCTCTCCCTTCCCCTATTCAATGCAGATGGGAAATCGATGCTGACGAAAATTTGAGGGGACGCGTCTAGACCGATGGGATGCACTCTGCTCAACAAAATGGCACCTGGTTGAATGGGATGTGGCCTAGGCATGGCCCACCACTACCGCACGCCGAGCATGAGAAACAAGGCGCACCCACATATAGGTGACTCTCTGCTTCCCTAGGTAGGACCTGGAATGACCCAATGATGGAACCTCCACCAAGGGGAGCCCAATGGGCCTCCTGGGTTGATCGGATGGCCCAGGTGGATGCTTAATGAATGACCACCAAAAGATAAGCACATTTGTTTACTTACTTTGTGTGTTAATTCAACTATTGAGCCTTTGACCCTAGCAAACGGCAGGGGCACGGACATCGCTCAGGGGTTGACGAGAGTGTCTACTCATTTAGACATCCTCTTCACCCGACCCTCCTTATGTTAAAAACTGAAGCCATGGTGTGGGGGTGTAAAACTTTGAGTAAAACTAGATGAGCCACTAGACCCTACGCCCTAGTGGCTACAACGTTTTTTGTTCACCAGCATAATCGAATTCACAGTTTCTCACACCCTAAGCTTTAGCATCCGGCATCTCAAGATGGGTTCGGAGGGGTCAGCCTATGGAATCTCCTTCAAGGAGAACCTATCAGGCTGCCTAAGTCAATCGAATAGCTCGGATCACCACCGAGGGACAGAAATGAAAAATTGCGATGCTCATGCAGGTCACACTGGCCCCGTCGCAAATGTCGGACCCAAACCCCACACGGACATGCTTAGTAAGAGATTCTCATCACTCATTCCACCAAGGTAACATCGCCGACCCCCGCTTTCATTTCAATTGAATCGTACATTAATCCCATACATCCAAACTTTGCATATGCAATTGCTGCATCTAAACGCTTCGTGTTGCATCACAAAGCGGTAGTCGCCTCATTCGATATGAGTGGCAACGGACCAAGGTTTGAAGGCCAGCCCGCAAAGGGCTCAAGGCCGCCTCACGTCAAATAGAGCCAGGGGAGAAAAACTGAGATGAGCCCCAGCGGCCTTGCTCGACCCCGCTTAGAAGCGGATAGTGACATCTCAACCTTTCTCATTTGATTCTAACCTCGATCCAAACCCATAGAATCTCTGTCGAGGAGAGGCCAATGGCCACCAGAGCCTATTAAATGGCTCAGGCATCTACCAGGAGGTGGGTTAAGAAGTAGTGGAATGCCAAATGAGGGCTCTACCAACCCCGTTAGCGAATGATGGACCCATAATCCACATGAACATGCCCATTAGCGAGCTCATTGAGCGCAACACTCGAGCCATCGATGCAAGTGTCGTTAACTCAGCCTCACCGGTTGTGGAAACCAAGGATAGGGTGATGCGTAAAGCATGGCCGACCCCTATGAGACCCTAAGGGGCTTGGGGGCTCGAGCTGCTCGATCCTAGATCAAGAGACTGAGGTTTGAAGGCTGACCCGTGAAGGACCCAAGGCCACCTCGTGTTGAACAAGAGCTAGGGGAGAAAACATAGATGAGCCACAGTGGCCTTTGCCCAACCCACATAGAGGCGGATAGGGTCATCTCAACCTTCTAGTTCAATCTGGCCTCTAGCCGAGCCCATAGAATACCCATTGAGGGGGAATCCATTGGAAGGCAGGTTACGGAACAATGGAATGCCACCCAAGGGCTTTGTCGACCCTATCACGAGCGACGGGACTAGATTCTATTTGAACATCCCCATTAGCGAGCTCATCAAGCGGATCACTTGAGCCGTCAAGGCAAGTGATGTTGCCTCAACCCCTCCAGTTGCGAAAACTATGGACGGGGCGACAGTCACAAATCAAGTCGACCCCTAACCAAATCCCTACCACGCGCATGAGCTCGGGGAAGGCCGGACTTGAGATGAGACCGAATGCATGGTCACAGAATGATAGCTAAAATCCTAAGTAAGGGGTACATGCGAATCAGCGAATGTGCTAACCTTGGTTGTCGATGTTTGACCACCGATAACCTACCACGGGGTCACCCGGGACAGTATGTTTAGGCTTTAGCGTATGCGGAACTCGACGGTGAACACAAGACACAGTCGATTTATCCTAGTTTGGGCCCTCGATCATGATCGAGTAATAGCCCCACATCCAGTCGGTGTTAGCCTTTGTGTTAGATTGATTGTAAAGTGTTGTCTTGTATAATTGTTCTCTGAACTCCCAATCGAAGGAGCCCTGCCCTCCTTTATATAGTTAGGAGGCCAGAATCCTAGTCAGTTTACAATGAGAGTTCCTTGTATGATTACAGAGTAATACTGCTCCTAAGATTATAAGGGAAGAATCCTAATTAGACTAGGTCTTCTTCCTTCCTTGCGGGGTATCCCGTGGGTCCCACACCAACAAGCCCCCAAGCACTTCATGGTTGAGTTCTAGAAGCCTCATCTTGTTCCTTCAAGTCTCATTGAGCAGGAGCAAGCGTCGTCCGAGTGCTTTCTTGAGCAAAACCGTGCAGCGCTTCATGAGATCTTTGCTTGGTGTGTATCTTTTTGAAGAAAAAGGTGCTCCTATTTGGATGTAGCCCCCGAGCCTCTGGCTGTTTGGCACAAGGAGCTTGAGGGTCTTTTCTTGAAATCATCCCAATTCTTCGTCGAAAGGCTCCCGAGCATATACCTGGGTTCTTTGTCAAAAAGAGCTCGGATATAGTTATGTATGGGTTCTTTTTGTCTATGGTCTTGAAGAAGTCTTCGGAGTGATGTGTGCTTTTTAAAGGAAAAAGTGCACTCACTGAGTGTAGCCCCCGAGCCTCTTGCTATTTGGAACAAAAAGTTGGAGGGTCTTGAATCTTTGTGTTGTTTGAAAAACTCTATACACTTCCTGTTGCAGCCCCCAAGCATATATCCGAGTTGTTTTGTTCAGGAAGAACTCGGATGTAGGGTCTTGGCGTATTCTCTAGTAGTCTGCTGTTGTCAGATGTAGTTGTATGGTGGTGGTTGAGTGTAAATGCCTTTTGTTCATGGGTTGTACTGTGTTGGTATATTCTCCTGAATATGCTTGTTGTCGAGTACTGTTCCTTCACGCCTGAGTCTTCTTTCATTGAATTCTGTCTTTTCACTATGTTCTTTGTTAGGCTTGTTTCATTGGTGCTCCTAGTCCATGTGCACTGCTCCTTCAGTCTATACATACCCTCCTAGAGTGCTGTTTTGATTCGTTGAGCGTTTTGTTGCTTGTTCTGAAGTCTCTATAGTCATGAATATGGTAGTTTGTGAGGTAGAGCAGCCCCTGGGCACATTTTGTAGTTCTCGTATGTCTTGTCATAGCTGGAGGAAGTCTTCTAATAGGGATTAGAGGTAGACTAATCCCACAGTAGTAATGTACCAGGATGTATGTGGCAGTAGTTGGAGGAAGTCTTGTGATGTGGGCTTTGTTCCTTCATCTGGTAGTTCTGGGTTGATCCTCATCGCTGGTCTTGAGACTATCCGGTGCAGATCAACACCATATCCAGCATCACATCGGACTTGGGTAGATAGATGCCTGTCGGCCTTCTCTGCTCCATGTTGTCTTGCCATTCTGCTGATTTCCGCCTTTGGTGCACTGCACCCGTCCTTTTGAAGAAAACAGTGTAGCCGAGTGCGGTTTGTTCTACCAAGTAGCGATTTGGAACACGTAGTCATTCCAGAGCCTAGTTGTTTCTAGGTTCCTTTTTGCTACTTGCCTGTCGTAGTTCTGAGTTCGTTGGGTCTTGTAAGATGTGTAATCTTGTATTTTTGAAGTCGCTTGTAATGGAAAGAATCTTGTCTTCTGAGTTGTCATTTATTTTTCCTGCTGTAGTCCTGGTTGTTCATGAGATTCCTGAGTTCTTTCCGTAAGAACTGGGTTCTTATGTTCCTTATGAGGTAGCCCTTTGTTTCTTCATGGTTGACAGTTTGTTCTTGTAGTAATCTGATAACTCCGTCGTAGTGTTGGATGGATAAGTCTGAAATCTGCCCATTGAATTATACTGTTGTGTGGATTTGTGCTCTCTGTCATTTTAGCTGTGTCAGTAAATGCACCATTGTGTTCTCACACCATGCTTTAATGGGCCTGGTGGGCCATTTTTATCGCTGTAAAATCTATTTAAAGACCTTTCATCTTCTTTTTCTTTACTGCCCTTCTCTTGCCTTGAAACCCTAGCTTTCATAAATCCGCCGTCACCATTGCCGCCACCATCTTAGCGCCGCCGTCCAAGCCTTCTCTTCCCCTAGTTCCTTCTTGCCTCCGTCAGTACATGGGTAGGAAGAAGTCCATGAGCAAGTCCTAGGCAACCTTCGTGGACGAGGAATCATCACTTTCCATGATTGAGAACCATGAGTTCGTGGCCATGAGGGCTGCCCAGAAGGCTTGGCCGACTCCGATGACAACTGAAGATCAGCTTCAGGAACTTGTTAGCGATGGTTTGATCTAGAGCAAGGACATTGCTGAATGGAGAGTTCCAGGCGAGCATCGGGTCCCTGCTCCAGGTCCTGGTGAGATCGTTCTTTTTGTCTCCTTCATTCGTGCTGGGCTTTGCCTTCCTGCCTCTACCTTTCTTTATCAATTTCTCAATTATTTTGGGATTAGCCTGAATCATCTTGCTCCCAATGCAGTCCTTCACCTTTCTATCTTTGTTCATCTTTGTGAGACTTTCCTAGGAATTCCCCCTTCTCTTTCTCTCTTTCGCTACTTCTTTCGTCTAAAACCCCAACCCCATCATGAAGACACCAATGTTCTTGGTGGCTGTGGGATTCAATTTCACTAGGGTCTTAAGAGCAAGTTCTTTGACTATGACCTAGTTGATTCTATGAGAGATTGGTGTGCCGACTGGTTTTACGCCACCAATCTGATTCCTTCTCTTGTTGTTCACTCTGGATCTGGTCCCTTGGTTAATGACTGATGGGATAAGAACCCTGTGATGATGGCTAAGGTTCAGGCGATCCAGCCATTTCTCAATAGGATAAGTACTTTGAAATAGCAGGGTTTGACCGACTTTGGTATTGTCTCGAGCTTTCTTCGTCGTCGTGTTCAACCTCTAAAAGAGCGAGAGAACCTTGGCTTCGAGTACTCTAGGGCTAAGGATCCTTCACGCATGGTCCCTGCCCTTGAGTTGATCGATGAGGAGGTTCTCGAGCATCTCCAAAAGATGCTAAAAGGAGCAAGCGTTGTCTTGCTTCCTGTCTCCGAGTACTCTGCCAACAACTCGCCTCCAGCTGTAAGTCATTTTCTCTTCGTGTGGGTACTTTTTGTATTTCTTTTGCTGTATCCATTTTTGCTTAATTTTCCTTATCTTGTTGTTTTATTCTTTTCGTCGAAATTGGGGCACAACTTTGTTGACTCGATCCCCCTTGATGTCCTCCCTACCATGGTGAATACTGGGGAGAACCTTGCTAGGGCTTCTGTAACCAGTAAGTTCCCAATCACCACAGTGTTTCCTAGAGTTTCTTCTGGAGTTGTTGATGTATATGAAGAATATGTTCCTCGTCCAGTCCCTCGAGGTCCTTGTAGTGTCTCAAAGAGGGGGTGAGTGGATGGTTCTTCATCTGGTTTACCTGCTTCCAAGAAGTCTCGCCAGCCAAGTACTCATCCAGGTACTCCAGCTGTAGCTAGCATACTCTTAGGTGAGCATATTAATACACTATGTCCCTTTGTCTTCTTGTTTTTGTCTTGAACTGAGTACTTTTGTTCTTTTTTCAGCTGACGCTATGGTGGCCTTGGTCGAGACTGAGGAAGAAGAGGATGATGATGTGCCCCTTATCATGCGGCGGTGAGTTGTTTTCTTATTTCCCTATACTTGAAACCTTCTTTTTGTTTTGACACTGGTCTTGATCTCTTTGTAGTAAGCGGTCGTCGAATATCAGTTTTTTTGAAGCTTCTGCACCAGGTTCTTCTGTGGCTCCGGTACTGAGTTCTTCCGTAGCTCTGGTACCGAGTTCTCCTGGGGTTCCGGTTCCCACTATGCCACTCCTACCATCGAGTGGCGGGGATGTTTTTGCAGCCTTGGTTCCCCCAGCGAGGTCTTCTTTTGGTTTAATGAGGAAGAAGATAGCTGAGTGAGTGAACTCTGGTTTTATTCCTCTGCTTCTGTTCTTGTCACAGAACTAACCAATTTATAAGAATACAAGTACAATGGAATCCGCAAGCGGTCGCACTGTCATACTTGAACCCATATAAACCCGGTAGTCCGTCGAGTACCACGACGGGTCTCGATAAACGATTTACAACAACCAAGATCGTACAGGATTCAACATACATGCCACATAATACATAAAGTTCACAGATACTTTTCATCATCAGAGTACGAATAAAAGTTATTACAAACCCAGTTTGATAAATAAAGCGGAAGCAAATAAGTTCGAAGATAAGGTTTCCAACATAGTTTGATATAGTGCCAAGCCAGATCACGGTCCACAAAAGCAAAGATATGAATTACTAAAGAAGCCTGCCCAAGGCTTACTCCTCATCCACAGCGGGATAGAAGCAACTCTTGCAATAACCATGATACACAGTGCCATCTGCAACAATGGGAAAATAAACCCTGAGTACGAGAAGGTACTCAGCTAGACTTACCCGTCATGAACCAGAAATAAAATGACTCCAAGGATTATGCAAGGCTGTATAAGTGGACGTAACTTGACAACATTTTGCGTAAAAGGCAATTTACCCGTTGTACAATTATGATTCCTTTACCAAGTTAATTATAACTATCCATTTCTAGATTAGCAATTATCCTGTGCCAAACATGTGGTATATCATTTAGAAGCATACAATAGTAACCATAGCAGGTATTGTAATTCCATATTCATCTAAACCATCATGTTTCATAATATAGTTGCTACGATGTTGGGACTAGCCAAGTTTCTCACTATCCGGGAGATACGGTGATTCGAATCGATTTCAACCAGCTGGGAATATATTCCGAACACAAACCCAGATCTACCAGCCACGATAGTCTTAGGTCACCTTTGGTACAACTCAGGTACACATTTCGTGGGTCCATACCGCGCCGCACAATCTAGAACACCAGATGCCAGGATGCTCAGGCCAAGCCTGCCCTTGGGCTCAGTCTGATCGTTCCTCGGAAGGAGCGCACAACAGAATGGTTCCCGGCCTGAGTTGAATTACTCGGCTTCGTGGTCGGAACGAGTTATCCGGCCAGCTAAGTGAGAGGCATGCGTTCAATCTTGTCAGAAGCGCCAACAACAGTATGGTCCTTAATCGACACAGACGGGGATAAATCCACACCCAAGACCTCCATGTCTTGTTGCTTCTCTATTGACTTCCCGTCCGGTCTCGATTTACTTTTACCACATGGTTCTGTTCCACGATAGCAGATATAGCCAACCGTGCTCCGGTATCCACCTATATCTCGCAGGTGACAGGACATCACCCGACTTCTACCGGTCTAAGCATGGCTAAGCATATATTCGATCCTGGACCTATACCGGTTAAAGGGTTAATATCTGGACAAGGAATGTATATGCATTAAGTGGTTTCATTCAACTCTTATAACCTAATGCATCAATCATAAATACGTAAGTAAACATTTGTAAATTACTGGGAGACTTATAATGCTCTGGGGCTTGCCTCGCAGAAAGGAAGTAGGGCGGTGGTCAGGACACTCCGGAAGCTCTTCAGGGTTCTGCTCCACGCCTTCGGGAGCTGCGGCTTGCGGATCCTTCTGCGGGTTCCCTTCCTCTGCTTCTTCGAATTCCAGCAATGTGATCTCTTCCTCCGATCCTAGATGCATGAGTATGGTATAAGTATTACGAATGCATATATGTTAACAAGTGCATCACGTTGTTTGAGTAGGTGCATATCTCTTCTCGATTATTACTTAACTACTTCTACAATGCATCGACTATGCCACAAACAGTAGCTACTTGTTTCACTCCTAACTGGAGTTCTACAAATCCAAAAATAGTGATCCTAGACTTTCTGGAAAGCTTATCAAATTCTCTACAATTTTGTTATTAACCATTTTTACAGTACACATCAGTTTCAACATGCAACTCATCACATTCTAGAATCAGTCCGGAAACTATTTAGCATGCAATATAAAGTAATAATACTTCTACTTCATGTAATCATTCGAAATTTGACAACATAGAATCTACCAACAGTTTAAGCATACCAAATATATTTAAGATAATATAATGGTGAAGTCCAAACTATTTATTTAAATGCCTTTATTATTTTATTTAGATATCTAGGTTAAATAATAAACATATATCAGATTTACTTCATAAATTCTCAAACATTTACAGTGCCTTACTAATGCTATCAAAGGACTACTATAAAAATTTCATGTCATTTTACCAAGTAGAACATCCTATACAAAAATGACAAGGAAGCAAGGCTTGAAATAGCATAAATGGAAAACCCTATTGAAAAGTGTCAAGCATTAGATTTCCTATTTTTCTTAACATACATATGGTACTAGGATCACCTCCAACAAATTTCATGAATTTTGGACTCATAAATAATTTATAAAAAATCATGCAAGGATTGACTAGCCATAAAAGAAAATTCTATAACTATAAATCTACCCATGCACTGGTTCTAAGATTTTTACCAGAGTTCATATATGCTAAGACTAGCTTACCACAAAAATTTCATAATTTTTGGAGTATAGGAACTCTAGATATAAAATAAACAAATTTGAATGCATTCAAAAGCACATTTCAAATCCCTATTTAAATCTCTAGAAATTTCTACTGTTGAAACCAAGAACATATTTTTCTTAAATACTACACTTCCTAAGCAACACAATCATATTTATTTCACAATTTTTGGAGCTACCAATCTGAAGATACAAAATTCACAAAACAAATCAAAAACTGGAATCAAATGAGTTAGCCTTCAAACACTGAGTCGCTGACCGGTGGGACCCGGTGGTCAGGGGACCCCACATGTCATTGACTCGGAGCAGAGCAGCGGCGCTGCTGGGCACTGTGCGGCTGCGGCTCGTCGATGGCGAGCTTCGCTAGCGGTGAGGTCATCATGGTATGACCTACGTGACCTGGCGAACCTACTGAGCCACATGGCCGGACCTATTGCCGACCCTAGAGCTGACGACGGCGGCCATGGTGGAACGGCGGGGCTGGACCACGGTGGTACGCCGGCATGGGCTACGGTGGTTCAAATCAACACGTGGACAAGCATCTATGAATGCTGGGGGACCTAGCGCGCTAGCTAATGGAGCGGGAGGAGGACTGTGGCGGCGTGGCCACGACGACAGGGCTCACAGCGGAACTCCGGTAAGCTTGCATGCGCTGTGGTGGCTTACCAAGTGCTGTCAGCGGCCACAGGGAGAAGCAATGGGGTGCTAGGGAGATGGTGGAGCTATCGTGGTGGTGCTGGAGTGGCTAGGCGCGAGCTGTGCGTGGCTATGGCGATGGCGGAGCTGCGGGCGCTCGGCGGCTGCTGCTGGCACTGCGAGATGGCGAAGGAGACCGAGGTGAAGTGAAAACAGAGCGCGGCTGAGTGCGGGCGGGCGCTGGCATGATGAAGGCGCGCCCAGGCGTGTCGTGGCCTGGCTGGGCAGAGCAGAGGCGACGCGCGACCATTTCTCCTCCACGCGGCGGCCATGGCCTGACGGCGGTCGGCCACTGAATCAGCCGATTCAGTTCGTCAGTCGCGATACACCATGCCTGACGACAAGTTTTGACACTCCTCTAACTGCTAATCTGTAGCTCCTAAGCGAAAATGATCTACATGATTTTTGTAGCCCGAAGTACTAGCTACAACTTTGGTTCAAGTACCTCGTTCTAATTCGCAACAGAGACGGAGTAATATCGTGCTCAACATCGGCTATCAGTCGGTCAATTGAAAACGACTTGGGAAAATTTGCTAAGTCATGAAATGCTGATTTTCCTGATTTTTGTGGGACCTATTCAAGCATGTTAGAAGCTAAATCAGTCCATGACCCAAAAATAAAAGTTGTTCCTTATGTCAAACACTCCAACTTTGCTTTATTGAACTCCTCCATGCAAGGTCTCTAACACCTAGTTCAACTTTAGTCAAACATGTCACTTTGAAATCATGATACATACTCAAACCATGGCTAAATGACCAAACTAGCCCTAGCACTAAATACCAAAGTTGTTCATGATGATATTCTAAGCATGTTTGAGCAATTTGCAAGGCCATTCAAGCATTTCATGTAGTAGTCACTCATAGAGCTATTGAAAGTAATCACATGAAATATGCCTTAAAGACTTGACCATGAAAATGACATTCATGATCCATGTTCCATTTGTGAACCTAAGCATTGCCAAATATTTTTGGTGACTCAAATCTACCAAATATATGTTTACACTCATGATCAGTTGTGTATGTACACAGAAACATGCAATAACAAGCAACGTTGCATATGTTTCAAATCAATGTCCCATTTGTAAATGCTTGTTTATGAATGCGTGATGATCATGCTCATGTTATGCAAGTCAAGTTATGCAAGGCTAACACCCGAGGTGTTACAGCCCCTCCCCCTTATAAAAATCTCGTCCTGAGATTTGCAAGACCTACCATTCTTGAAAAAAGGCGGGATAAACTTCTCGCAGATAATCTTCTCTTTCCCACGTAGCATCTTGTTCACTATGATTGTTCCACACCACCTTATAGAACTTAATAATCTTACTCCTTGTCACTCTCTCCATCTCTTCTAATACTCAAATTGGCTTTTCTTCATAGGTCAAATCCAATTGAAGCTGCACGTTGGTGGGTGCAATCGCTTCTTTCGGTACTCGAAGACATTTCTTTAGCTGAGAAACATGGAACACATCAAAGATTGCACTCATCTCTGGTGGTAGTTGTAGCTTATACGCAACATTTCCTTATCGTTCCAAAATTTTGTATGGCCCTACATATCTTGGTGAAAGCTTCTTTTTCATCCCAAATCTTTTCACACCTTTCATGGGTGATACTCTCAAGTATACATAGTCACCCACTTCAAAAGTCAGTGGTCTTCTTCTTCTATCGGCATAACTCTTCTGTCTTGATTGAGCTGCCTTCATGTGCTATTGGATGATACATACTTGTTCTTTGGCTTCATTGACAAAATCAATACCAAAGTATCTCCTTTCACCGGGCTCAATCCAATTCAATGGAGTTCTGCACTTTCTGCCATACAAGGCTTCAAATGGAGCCATTTTGATACTCGCTTGATAACTGTTGTTATAGGAGAATTCAGCTAAAGGTAACCATTTCTCCCATGACCCTTTTGAAGATATAACACAAGCTCTAAGTAAATCTTCTAGGATTTGGTTCACTCGCTTTGTCTGTCCTAAAGTTTGTGGATGATAAGTTGAACTTCTGATTAGCTTGGTTCCCAAAGCCTGGTGTAAGTGCTCCCAGAAATGAGCTATGAACTGTGGTCCTCTATCTGAGATTATGGTCCTGGGTACTCCATGCAATCTCACGATCTGGGAAACATATATCTCAGCGTATTTCCCAACTATATACCGCGTGTTCACGGGTATAAAGTGTGCTGACTTGGTAAGACGATCAACAATGACCCAGATTGAATCATGACCTTGTGGCGTTGTTGGAAGGCCTATAATAAAGTCCATACTGATTTCCTCCCATTTCTATCCTGGAATAGGCAATGGCTGAAGTAATCTAGTGGTTTTCATATGGATGGCTTTCACTCTACTGCAGTTATCACACCTAGCAACATAGGCTGCGATCTCTTTCTTCATCTTAGTCCACCAAAAACGGGTTCTTAAATCTTGATACATTTTACTACTACCTGGATGGATAGACAATTTGGACGAGTGAGCTTCTTCTAAAATTTGATTCCTTAGCTCACGGTCTTTTGGTACCACTAGTCGGTCCTCAAACCATAATACACCTCTTTCGTCCAATCTAAAATGTTTGGTGTCTTGCTCTTGCATTTTTCTCTTAATGTGACTTATTCCTACATCTGTCTGTTGTAGCTCTATGATTTTGCCCTCAAGCGAACAACTGATTGTGATATTGTGTAGTACAGCGGGATGTAGCAAGTTGAATCCATCTTCCAATAGTGCTTCCACAGTGTTGCAATGGGACTTCCGACTAAGTGCATCAGCTACTACATTTGCTTTACCCGGATGGTAATGCACTTCTAAATTGTAATCCTTAATCAATTCCAACCATCTATGTTGTCTCATGTTCAGCTCTGGCTGGGTAAAGATATACTTGAGGCTTTTGTGGTCAGTATAGATATGACATACATTGCCCAACAAGTAATGTCTCCATATCTTTAATGTATGGACAACGGCTGCCAGTTCCAAATCATGTGTAGGGTAGTTGACTTCATGTTTCCTCAATTGCCGAGAGGCATATGCAATTACTCTCCCTTCTTGCATAAGCACACATCCCAAACCTATTCCTGATGCATCACAAAATACATCAAAAGGCTTTTCAATGTCTGGTTGTGCTAGCACAGGCGCGGTAGTCAACAAAGTTCTGAGGGTGTGAAAAGCTATTTCACATTCTGGTGTCCATTTGTACTTCTCCTCTTTCTAAAGTAGTCTGGTCATAGGCTTAGCTATCTTTGAGAAATCTGGAATAAATCGACGATAGTATCCTGCTAACCCTAGAAAACTCCGAACTTCATGAACCGAAGTTGGGGCTTTCCAATCCATGACCTCTTGTACTTTTGATGGGTCTACTGAGATTCCATCTCTCGATAAAATGTGACCTAAGAAAGGTACTTTGCTCATCCAAAATTCACATTTGCTAAACTTGGCATATAGCTTATGCTCCCTCAATCTAGATAGGACAATCCTCAGATGCTCTTCATGATCTAACTCATTTTCTGAATAAATCAATATGTCATCGATAAACACGACCACGAACTTATCAAGTTTGGGCATGAATACCGAGTTCATTAGGTACATGAAATAGGCTGGGGCATTTGTTAGTCCGAAAGACATAACCAAATACTCGTATAAGCCGTACCTAGTAGAGAAAGCAGTTTTAGGTATATCCTCCGGTCTGATCTTTATCTGATGGTAACCTGATCTCAAGTCAATTTTGGAGAATACCTTTGCCTTCGCTAGCTGATCGAACAAGATGTCGATGCGGGGCAATGGATACTTGTTCTTGATGGTCACAGCATTGAGTGGTCTGTAATCTACACACATCCTCAGTGACTTATCCTTCTTTTTCACAAACAATGCTGGACATCCCCACGGAGATGAGCTAGGTTGGATAAGACCTTTGTCCAATAGATCTTGCAATTGAACCTTAAGTTCTACTAACTCATTGGGTGGCATTCTATAGGGCCTTCTAGATATGGGTGCGGTACCTGGCACTAATTCAATCTTAAATTCCACGTCCCTATCTGGGGGTAGACCTGGTAATTCCTCTAGGAATACATCCGGAAACTCACAAACCACGAGGATATCACATATGGTAGTGGTTTGGATAGCACAGGCTAAATGTTGGGGTTCGAATTTGTGGGAGAGTGGAACTAGAAAAGCATTCCCTCCCGTGGGTTCTCTCAACATAATGGTACGGGTGCTAGTGTCAATAAGAACACCATGATCCTTCATCCAATTCATGCCTAAGATTACACTTATCGACAACCCCGGCAATATTATCAAATCTATTGTATACTCCCTCCCTTGTATCAAGATGAGTACATTTTTTACTATCTTTTTGGTAGTAACAGTTCCCCCTGCTGAACTTATGTTAAAACCCCCTTTACTTACTTCTATAATTTCTTGATCATGTCTAGATGCAAATGCTTGACTCATAAATGAATGAGAAGCTCCAGAATCAAATAAAACAACAGCGGGATGCTTGTTGACAAGAAACATACCAGCCGTGACAACTTCTCCGGTGGGCACTTCCTCCACAGCGGTATAATGCACTTGTCCCTGATGTGCCCTGGCATTCACCTGCCTCTGATTGTTCTGATTTGGGTTGCCATTCCTCTTGGGGTGGGGGCACTCCTTGGACCAATGACCCAGTTGGTTGCAGTTGAAACAGGGTTGATTACTTCTGAATCCGGTGGACCTGTCCTGATTACCATTTCCTTTTGGTAAGGCAATAGTGAACGCCTTACGGAATGGTTTCTGAGGCCTATTATTCTGAGCTTTTGGTGGTGGAGGCCTAAACTTGGGTGCAGGTGGACGGAATTGTGGCCTAGCTGTGACAGGCGCTTTTGACTGGAAAGATCCGGATGCATCGGCCTCATATGCCCTCTTGCGACCTTTAGCAACTGCATGCATGTTGTTGTGGTTTTCTTGGGTCAAGGCATCACTAATAAACTCATTGTACGTGGCACATCTAGAATTTGCCATAGTCTTCATCAGTTTGGTACCCAAACCTCGCTTGAAACTCTCAATCTTTCTCTTCAGTATCCATGAAACTTGGAGCGTATCTCGACAAGTTGTTGAATGCGTGCATATATTCTGTGAGTGACTTTGTTCCCTGAGTGAGCCTCATAAATTCTGCTGCTTTCATGCGCATCAGGCCCGGGGGAATATGGTGTCCCCTAAAAGCCAGCTTGAATTGATCCCAGGTCACTCTCGCATTAGCAGGCAGAGATGATAGGAAGTGCGTCCACCAGATTCCTGCTGGTCCTTGTAGCTGATGAGAAGCATATTTAGCTTTCAGGTGCTCTGTGACCCTTAGCAGACGAAATTTCTGCTCGATGGTATTTAGCCACTCATTGGCCTGCAGTGGTTCCTCAGCCACCTTGAAGATCGGAGGCTTCGTGTCCAGAAACTCCTTGAATGGACTGTGCTGATTTGGCTCGGCCCCCGGTTGATGTGGATGGCCACAAGCAGTGTTTTGCGTGATAAGGCGCAAAGCTTCTTCCATTGTCCTCTGGCTACCCTAGAACTGGGTAAAGAATTTCTGAGCAGACGGCGGCGGTGGGGGTGGCAAGTCATCCTGGTTGCCATCCTGGCTGCCACCAGCTCCAACACGGGTGCGCGTCATCTGCGAGGTTGCAACAATAAGCGATTATTGGGTGATGCCAAGAGATTGCAGATGAATTAGGTACTCATGCCAAACTGAAATTACTGGAGAAATTTCTCAAAAGCACAATAAAAACAGAGGCATAACAATTCATTCTCGCAACATGACATCACCAATTTGACCACTTATCGTGCTCATAACGCATGCAAATTTAAAGCGGGATCACCGACAAAGGATTGAAATTGCATTGATGTTCATCCAAACATGCAATTAATCAACATTACATGATAGTCTGGTTACTAATGCCAACTTCGAACTATAGGTCCATTACATGAATAAAGGTGATACATTAGTCCTTCTACTAAGTGCTAAGCGATCTAATCCTCATCATGATCACTATCAAGGTCAGACGCTGAATCATCTCCTTCCTCAGGTTCTACTTCTTCTTCAGGCTCCACTTCTTCTTCGTACCCTTCTAGATCCATTTCTGCGGCTCTAGGTGGGACATAAGGGTGGAGCTGATTGTTCAGTAGATGAACCTCTTCATGCAGATTATCGTTGTATTCTTCCGCATTGGCCAGCTGTTGTCCCAGCTCAAACTGTCGAGCTCTCAGGACATCTTCCCTGGACCAAGCTATGTTTCGCTGGTGAGTTAACCTAGTCATTTCTTCGGTGAGCCTCTCTATCTCGGCGTCATGCTCCCTCTGAAGCTGACGTCGGTCTTCGTGGGCATGACCAAGAGCACCAGACACACATCTGAGGCTACCTTCTACTCCATCTAACACTCTCATCACTGCGAACATGGTGCTCATGGCAGGGTTATCACTGTTCTGCCCTTCTGCTACACCAATCTCCAAAGATCTTCCTCTTGCCTGCTGCCATGAGTCAGTGGAGGGGTTACCTCTTGGAAAGACTCCAACCAAAGCAGCTGCTAGCTCTTAAGGAAAACGATCCATGATATCCCTCAGGATCCCAAAGGCTGCCCTGCTAGCTGCTTCTTCAGCAGTCCTGCCAGTTGACTCATAACACCAACCTATCCACTCAGAATCGTCACCTCGGGGACGAACAACGGCCTCCACAGTAACTAAGAGACCTTCTCCCAACCGCTCATTCGCCCAGAAGTAGCGGGGTTCCATTCCATCAGGATAACCTACATAGCTGAGCACTCTCCACAAGAGTGTAGGCATCCCAAACTCTCCAAGGAACGTGTGACATTGATGGGTACATGGAGCAAGCTGACGGCTAGGAGCTCTGCCTCCGGTTGACTTGCGAGCAGTCTGCTTGGTGCATGCCATCTGCACCATTAACATGTACCCTTTGGTGAGACAAAGCCATAATGGATAAGAGTTACATAACCGAGTAGGAATTTTATAAGGGGAGGAACAATATAGTTATGTGAATGGTAATTTAACATGATGCATGCTTGTGCCATACGTCCTTACAAACTTAGGAAAAATTTGTTTATAATGGTAGACACGGTGGCATACATACGTTCTCTCATATATATCGTAACTAGTCGAGCTACACGTTTCGTTGTTAGTGTACCTGCATAAAATTTCATTTCAGCCCTAAACCCATAATGAAATATGCAGAATGTAATTGTAAATACTTTCATATATGTATACCCATACATATACTTCCGTAACAATCTACCCGACAAGAATTTAAACCCACAATTAAATACGTACCACATACACATGCAAGCATGCATACATAGCCGTACCAAAGCTAAATCTTCCCGACCACATGCTCACATCTTACGGTCATACACTCATCTTACCTTGGAGTAGAGGCATTTGATCCATACATTACCACTCAAGTGAATGGCATCCATACTATAGCACGCCGTATGGATGACGAAGTAAAAACCCCCATGTTAGTACTTAAATAGCCACCTAATAGTCCTTAATTCGGGCATAAAGAAAGTGATCATTGGCACACTTTAGATTTCAAATACCTATTAAATAACTATTAGTTGCTAGAGAAGGGTTTTTGGAACACAAAAACTTTTGTTTTAAATACACTTGTGACAATTAACGTTGAATCTTGCTCTGATACCAGCTATCGCAGAACCGACCAATTTATAAGAATACAAGTACAATGGCAATCCGCAAGCGGTCGCACTATCATACTTGAACCCATATAAACCCGGTAGTCCATCGAGTACCAGGATGGGTCTCGATAAACGATTTACAACAACCAAGATCGTACAGGATTCAACATACATGCCACATAATACATAAAGTTCATAGATACTTTTCATCATCAGAGTACGAATAAAAGTTATTACAAACCCAGTTTGATAAATAAAGCGGAAGCAAATAAGTTCGAAGATAAGGTTTCCAACATAGTTTGATACAGTGCCAAGCCAGATCATGGTCCACAAAAGCAAAGATAGGAATTACTAAAGAAGCCTGCCCAAGGCTTACTCCTCATCTACAGCGGGATAGAAGCAACTCTTGCAATAACCATGATACATAGTGCCATCTGCAACAATGGGAAAATAAACCCTGAGTACGAGTAGGTACTCAGCTAGACTTACCCGTCATGAACCAGAAATAAAATGACTCCAAGGATTATGCAAGGCTGTATAAGTGGACGTAACTTGACAACATTTTGCGTAAAAGGCAATTTACCCGTTGTACAATTATGATTCCTTTACCAAGTTAATTATAACGATCCATTTCTAGATTAGCAATTATCCTGTGCCAAACATGTGGTATATCATTTAGAAGCATACAATAGTAACCATAGCAGGTATTATAATTCCATATTCATCTAAACCATCATGTTTCATAATATAGTTGCTACGATGTTGGGACTAGCCAAGTTTCTCACTATCCGGGAGATACGGCGATTCGAATCGATTTCAACCAGCTGGGAATTTATTCCGAACACAAACCCAGATCTACTAGCCACGATAGTCTTAGGTCACCTTTGGTACAACTCAGGTACACATTTCGCGGGTCCATACCACGCCGCACAATCTGGAACACCAGATGCCAGGATGCTCAGGCCAAGCCTGCCCTTGGGCTCAGTCTGATCGTTCCTCGGAAGGAGCGCACAACAGAATGGTTCCCGGCCTGAGTTGAATTACTCGGCTTCGTGGTCAGAACGAGTTATCCGGCCAGCTAAGTGAGAGGCATGCGTTCAATCTTGTCAGAAGCGCCAACAACAGTATGGTCCTTAATCGACACAGACGGGGATAAATCCACACCCAAGACCTCCATGTCTTGTTGCTTCTCTATTAACGTCCCGTCCGGTCTCGATTTACTTTTACCACATGGTTCTGTTCCACGATAGCAGATATAGCCAACCGTGCTCTGATATCCACCTATATCTCGCAGGTGACAGGACATCACCCGACTTCTACCGGTCTAAGCATGGCTAAGCATATATTCGAACCTGGACCTATACCGGTTAAAGGGTTAATATCTGGACAAGGAATGTACATGCATTAAGTGGTTTCATTCAACTCTTATAACCTAATGCATCAATCATAAATACGTAAGTAAACATTTGTAAATTACTGGGAGACTTATAATGCTCCGGGGCTTGCCTCGCAGAAAGGAAGTAGGGCGGTGGTCAGGACACTCTAGAAGCTCTTCAGGGTTCTGCTCCACGCCTTCGGGAGCTGCGGCTTGCGGATCCTCCTGCGAGTTCCCTTCCTCTGCTTCTTCGAATTCCAGCAATGTGATCTCTTCCTCCGATCCTAGATGCATGAGTATGGTATAAGTATTATGAATGCATATATGTTAACAAGTGCATCACGTTGTTTGAGTAGGTGCATATCTCTTCTCGATTATTACTTAACTACTTCTACAATGCATCGACTATGCCACAAACAGTAGCTACTTGTTTCACTCCTAACTGGAGTTCTACAAATCCAAAAACAGTGATCCTGGACTTTCTGGAAAGCTTCTCAAATTCTCTACAACTTTGTTATTAACCATTTTTACAGTACATATCAGTTTCAACATGCAACTCATCACATTCTAGAATCAGTCCGGAAACTATTTAACATGCAATATAAAGTAATAATACTTCTACTTCATGTAATCATTCGAAATTTGACAACATAGAATCTACCAACAGTTTAAGCATACCAAATATATTTAAGATAATATAATGGTGAAGTCCAAACTATTTATTTAAATGCCTTTATTATTTTATTTAGATATCTAGGTTAAATAATAAACATATATCAGATGTACTTCATAAATTCTAAAAAATTTACAGTGCCTTACTAATGCTATCAAAGGACTACTATAAAAATTTCATGTCATTTTACCAAGTAGAACATCCTATACAAAAATGACAAGGAAGCAAGGCTTGAAATAGCATAAATGGAAAACCCTATTGAAAAGTGTCAAGCAACAGATTTCCTATTTTTCTTAACATACATATGGTACTAGGATCACCTCCAACAAATTTCATGAATTTTGGACTCATAAATAATTTATAAAAAATCATGCAAGGATTGACTAGCCATAAAAGAAAAATCTATAACTATAAATCTACCCATGCACTGGTCCTAAGATTTTTACCAGAGTTCATATATGCTAAGACTAGCTTACCACAAAAATTTCATAATTTTTGGAGCACAGGAACTCTAGATATAAAATAAACAAATTTGAATGCATTCAAAAGCACATTTCAAATCCCTATTTAAATCTCCAGAAATTTCTACTGTTGAAACCAAGAACATATTTTTCTTAAATACTACACTTCCTAAGCAACACAATCATATTTATTTCACAATTTTTGGAGCTACCAAACTGAAGATACAAAATTCACAAAACAAATCAAAAACTAGAATCAAATGAGTTAGCCTTCAAACACTGAGTCGCTGACCGGTGGGACCCGGTGGTCAGGGGACCCCACATGTCATTGACTCGGAGCAGAGCAGCGGCGCTGCTGGGCACTGCGCGGCTGCGGCTCGTTGATGGCGAGCTTCGCCGGTGGTGAGGTCATCATGGTATGACCTACGTGACCTGGCGAGCCTACTGAGCCACATGGCCGGACCTATTGCCGACCCTAGAGCTGACGGCGGCGGCCATGGCGGAACAGCGGGCTGGACCATGGTGGTACGCTGGTGTGGGCTACGGTGGTTCAAATCAACACGTGGACAAGCATCTATGAACGCTGGGGGACCTAGCGCGCTAGCTAACGGAGCGGGAGGAGGACTATGGCGGCGTGGCCACGACGACGGGGCTCACGGCGGAACTCCGGCGAGCTTGCATGCGCTGCGGCGGCTTACCAAGTGCTGTCAGCGGCCACGGGGAGAAGCAATGGGGTGCTGGGGAGACGGTGGAGCTATCGTGGTGGTGCTGGAGTGGCTAGGCGCGAGCTGTGCGT
The DNA here is from genome assembly GCF_019320115.1 of Miscanthus floridulus. Classification (NCBI taxonomy): domain Eukaryota; kingdom Viridiplantae; phylum Streptophyta; class Magnoliopsida; order Poales; family Poaceae; genus Miscanthus; species Miscanthus floridulus. Next base: position 82,970,354 of record NC_089597.1, read on the forward strand.
GGCTATGGCGACGGCGGAGCTGCGGGCGCTCGGCGGCTGCTGCTGGCGCTGCGAGACGGCGAAGGAGACCGAGGCGAAGTGAAAATGGAGCGCGGCTGAGTGCGGGTGGGCGCTGGCGTGATGAAGGCACGCCCAGGCGCATCGTGGCCTGGCTGGGCAGAGCAGAGGCGACGCGCGTCCGTTTCTCCTCCACGCGGCGGCCATGGCCTGACGGCGGTCGGCCACTAAATCAGCCGATTCAGTTCGTCAGTCGTGATACACCGTGCGTGACGACAAGTTTTGACACTCCTCTAACTGCTAATCCGTAGCTCCTAAGCGAAAACGATCTACATGATTTTTGTAGCCCGAAGTACCAGCTACAACTTTGGTTCAAGTACCTCGTTCTAATTCGCAACAAAGACGGAGTAATATCGTGCTCAACATCGGCTATTAGTCGGTCAATTGAAAACGACTTGGGAAAATTTGCTAAGTCATGAAATGCTGATTTTCCTGATTTTTGTGGGACCTATTCAAGCATGTTAGAAGCTAAATTTGTCCATGACCCAAAAATAAAAGTTGTTCCTTATGTCAAACACTCCAACTTTGCTTTATTGAACTCCTCCATGCAAGGTCTCTAACACCTAGTTCAACTTTAGTCAAACATGTCACTTTGAAATCATGATACATACTCAAACCATGGCTAAATGACCAAACTAGCCCTAGCACTAAATACCAAAGTTGTTCATGATGATATTCTAAGCATGTTTGAGCAATTTGCAAGGCCATTCAAGCATTTCATGTAGTAGTCACTCATAGAGCTATTGAAAGTAATCACATGAAATATGCCTTAAAGACTTGACCATGAAAATGACATTCATGATCCATGTTCCATTTGTGAACCTAAGCATTACCAAATATTTTTGGTGACTCAAATCTACCAAATATATGTTTACACTCATGATCAGTTGCGTATGTACATAGAAACATGCAATAACAAGCAACGTTGCATATGTTTCAAATCAATGTCTCATTTGTAAATGCTTGTTTATGAATGCGTGATGATCATGCTCATGTTATGCAAGTCAAGTTATGCAAGGCTAACACCCGAGGTGTTACAGTTCTTCTTTTTTCTTATTCTTTTCTTGATGGGTTTCTTTGTCATCTTTTAGGCCTTCATCTTCCCTGAGCCTCTAGTCGACTTCTTGTCAGACTTCTAGTGTGCCCTTGCGTGCTGAGTCTCAGGGCTCGGAACACATGAGCGCCGAGGTGGCCGTGAGGGGGACGAAGTCCACAGCTGTTGATTTGCCAGTTCCCAAAGTGACCATGGCCATAGCAGTGGGTCCATCTGAGGGATTGGCCTTGGCTTCTCGGGAGATTGCTCTGGTCGTGCCTTCTTCACCTTGGCCAGCTTCTCCTTCTCCTTCTCTTACCTCCGGTGGTCCGTCCTTTGCTGATGACGTGGTGCAGTAGTTTGATGCCACTCATCGGCTATCGGAGTTAACTGCCGCCTGGGGAAGCTTATCGACCCTTGTGACTTCTTTTGGGGAAAAGCTCCAGGTAAGTTTTCCCGCCGTTCCTTCTTTGGATGTTCGTTGTTCTTCTATCCTTATGTCTTGTTTTTCTTTGTCTCTTTGTTTAGTCCTTCTCTCATGATCATACTGGCTTCTTTTTCTTGTCTGAAAATGAGAAAAAGTTGTCTTCTGAGGTGAGCACCCTAAAAGCCAATCTTGACCTCCTTCAGGCTGAGTTCAAGACTGAGCGCCAAATGCACCAAAAGGAGGAGAAGGCCCTTCATGCCCAGGTGGTAGAGACGGAGAAGCAGAAGGATGCTACGGTGGAGTCCATGAAGATTGAGTGCAAAGGTATCGTGGGTTCTGCTTGTTTCTTTTTGTATTTTAACTCCTTTTTTGCTGACTTGTTTTTGTTGCTTCACCTAGCTCTCTGAGTTGAAAAGCAGAAGCTCTCGAAGGGTATCGAAGAGATGAAGACGCTCGTCCGCACTAACCATAACAAAGCTGAGGAGGTAATTACTCGAGCTGAAGAAGAACTCGCGCTTGCTAAGTTGATTAGGCGTGGAGCTAATAGGGATCTTATGCAGGCCCAAAAGACTATTCAAGACTTGACTGGTAGGTTGGCAATGGCTACTGATAACTAGAATGCTTTACGAAAGTCTTTCCGGTCAGTAGCTAGCCTTCTCCAAACTCCAGCGGATGACGGTCAATCTTGGGCTCAATTTATTCCCCAAGTGCCAACTCGTTTCTAGGGGTTTGTGAAGAGGTGTGCCCATCTGTGTACTAGGAATGTCCTCGCCCAGGTCCGGGTTCTTTCTCTGGACTTTCCTTTGTCCAAGGTGGCCGATGAAGCCAAGAGCCAAGAGTACCTTGATACCATTGAGAGGTTAGAGCCCGAGGTCGATGACTTAGCCAGGAAGATTGTAGATAATCTCAATATTGATGTTTCTACTCCAGATGATAATGCTTGAATGTAATCGACCTCTGTACTCCGGCTTTTGTAACAGAATAGTTATACTCTTTCTTGAATGAAGATTTTTGTTGATGTCCTCTTTGCCTAGATGCCTTGTTTATTCTTTGGATGAGTTGTCCAAGTGATCCGAGTTACTTGACTTGTCGAGTACTTTGTCTTGCTTTTGTCTTTGCCATGTAAACAATTATGCATGTTATCTTGACAAACTTTCTTGATTTGTCGAGTACTTTTCTGTCCCATGTAAACAACTCATTATATATAGATCTTTGTGTTGACAACCTTTCTTGATTTGTCGAGTGCTTGTCTGGCCTTCTTTTGTGCCATGTAAACAACTCATTATATGTAGATCTTTGTGTTCTTGGGTATCTCTAGTGTAGCCCCCGAGCCTCTTACTATTTGGAACAAGTAGCTAGAGGGTCTTATCTTGAAATTGCTCTGGTCTATGCCCAGGCTTAGTTTCAGTCATTTTGCTTTTTGTTTCCGGTGTTAGCTCATTAGCTACCCTCATCGATGGGCTCAAACATCTTTTTAGCTATTTTGCTCTCGGCCGGGATGCTCAGGCGTATTTTTAGCCATTTTGCTTTTTATTTTGGGTGTTAGCTTGTTAGCTACCCTCATCGGCGGGCTCAAGCGTCTTTTCAGCTATTTTGCTCTCGGCCGGGATGCTCAGGCATATTTTCAGCCATTTTGCTTTTTATTTCGGGTGTTAACTTGTTAGCTACCCTCATCGGTGGGCTAAAGCATCTTTTCAGCTATTTTGCTCTCGGCCGGGATGCTTAGGCGTATTTTCAGCCATTTTGCTTTTTATTTTGGGTGTTAGCTTATTAGCTACCCTCATCGACGGGCTCAAGCATGTTTTCAGCTATTTTGCTCTCGACCGGTATTCTCAGGCGTCTTTTCAGCCATTTTGCTTTTTGTTCGGGTGTAGGAAACAACTCGGGAAGAGCCATAATGAGACATATGTTTTTTCGAGAAAGAACCATCTTTATTGATCATGAATATTGATAGGTCACAATGGTACATATGTTGCTAGTGAGCACTATCTTTGTTGATCATGAACGTTGATCTCTTGTGTCTTGTATACATATTTTCCCTTGAGTTGTCTTCATGCGTAGAACCTTCATAGCTGACTGATGTGCCATGTATTGTTGACTTCTTTTCCGTCTCAAGTTATTAGCTTGTATGTGCCTAGTCCAATGACTTTTGTGATGATAAAAGGACCTTCCCATGGACTGAGTAGTTTGTGGCGTCAGTCAGTTTTTTGTATTCTTCTTAGTACTAGGTCTCCGACTTGTAATGATCGAGACTGGGTATTCTTGTTGTAGTGGCGTCTTAGTCCTTGGAGGTATCTTGCTGATTGCAGGGTAGCATTTACTCTGACTTCTTCTGTATTGTCGAGTTCTAATCTTTAGGTGTGTTCTGCTTCTCCTTCGTCATATTGCTCTATCCTTGGTGACGTCTAGATCAAGTCTACGGGTACTACGGCTTCTGATCCGTACACTAGGAAGAAAGGTGAGTATCCGGTGGCTCTGCTTATTTGAGTCCATAGCCCCCATACAACCTTGGGTAATTCTTCAATCCATTTTGATCCATAGTCTACTAGTTCTTCATACAATCTTGGTTTTAATCTAGCTAGTATGAGTCCGTTTGCCCTTTCGACCTATCCATTGGCCTCTGGATGTGCGACTGACGTGCAATCTATTCTAAAACCATAGTCCTGTGCCCAACTTTGGAATTCTGTGGCCATGAAGGAAGAACCCAAATCCATGATGATTCGATTGGGCATGCCAAAGCGATGCATAATGTCTTGGATGAACTCGACTGCTTTGGTTGCACTGTATTTTGCTAGTGGTTTGAATTCAATCCATTTGGTGAACTTGTCAATTGCCACAAAGATGTACTCGAAGCTACCTTTTGCTTTCTTGAGAGGTCCTACTTGATCCAGCCCCTAGCAGGAGAAGGGCCAAGCGGGTGGTATGTAGATGAGGTTGTGGGATGGCACATGAGCCTGTCTAGTGAACATCTGACAACTCTTGCATCTTCTGATGAGTTCTTCTACGTCTTTCAAAGTGGTTGGCCAGTAGAAACCAGTGCGGAATGCTTTGCCGACTAGTGTTCTTGAAGCAGCGTGATTTCCACAGCAACCTGAGTGTATTTCATCTAAGATTTGTTTGCCCTCATCAAATGAGATGCATTTTAGGAGTACTCCTGATGACGCGGCTCTTCTATAGAGCTTATCTCCTACTAGGACGTAGTTCTTGCTTATGCGAACAACTCGGGTAGCTTCTTCTTTTTCCGCTGGCAACTTGTTTTCTTTGATGTAATCAATAAAAAGCTAGGTCCATGAAGTGGTGATTACCAAGATCTGGTTGTCTTTGGCTAAGATTTCAGGGGTTATCTCACCGGGTTATTTGATAGAGGGAGCTGATAGCTCCTCTATGAATATACCGGGTGGGACCTTCACCCTATCTGATCCAAGCTTGGCGAGGATGTCTGCCGCAATATTAGAATCACGCAGGATGTGCAGAATTTCTAATCCTTGAAAATGTTTTTCTAGCTTTTGTATTTCAGCACAGTAAGCGCCCATGTTTTCTTTGGTGTAGTCCCAATCTTTGTTGACTTGATTGATTACTACTGCTGAATCTCCATAAACTAGTAAACATTTTATTCCGAGGGTAGTCACCACTCGTAGCCCATGAATGAGGGCTTCGTATTCTGCCTCATTGTTTGTAGCCTGCCATAATATCTGAAGGACATACTTGAGGTGTTTTCCGTCTCGAGAAATTTGGAGAACGCCCGCACCGACTCTGCCTAGCTTGAGTGATCCATCAAAGTACATCTTCTAGTGGTCAAGGATTGTATTTGACATAGGTTGTTGAATCTCTGTCCACTCGGCAACAAAATCGGCATGGGCTTGAGATTTAATTGCTTTTCGTGGGGTAAAATCAATGTTGAGAGCTCCAAGTTCAACCGCCCACTTAGATATGCGCCCTGTTGCGTCTCTGTTGTGTAAGATGTCTCCGAGTGGGAAATCTATCACCACGGTAATCTTGTGGCTTTCAAAATAGTGGCGAAGCTTGCGTGAAGTGATCAGTAGGGCGTAGAGTAGTTTTTGCACATGCGGGTACCAAATTTTTTATTCTGACAGTACTTTGCTGATGTAGTATACTGGGTGTTGTACTTTGTATACGTGCCCTTCTTCTCTTTCTACTACTATCGCCGTGCTGACCATAGTACAAGTTGCCGCAATGTATAGCATCATGTCTTCGTCTTTCTTTGGAGGTATGAGAACTGGTGAGGAGGTAAGGTATGCATTAAGTTTCTTGAAAGCTTCATTGGCTTCTTCTATCCACTCGAACTTGTCTGTCTTCTTTAGCAATTTAAAGAAAGGTAACCCTTTTTCGCCCAATCTTGATATGAAATGATTTAGTGCCATCATGCAGCCTGTTAGCTTCTGCACATCTTTGACACTTCGAGGAGGTCCCATCTCTATTATGGCTCAGATTTGCTTAGCGCTTGCTTCGATTCCGTGATGACTGACCAGGAATCCGAGTAGTTGTCCTGAAGAAACTCTGAATACACATTTGTTTGGATTCAATTTCCACCTCCATCTTTTTAGGTTTTCGAAGGTTTGCTTTAGGTCTTCAATTAGTGCACCCGGTTTTAAAGACAAAACTAGATACACACTATATGTGAGCCTAGGAAGTCAAATCTCACATATAGCCACAAATAAGGGTAATATCAAGAGACAATACTTATTACATAACGTATTAGTAAAAGGAAAATAACCTTAGAGAATAGACAGCGAAAAGTTGACTTCGATCTTCTAGCGAAGACTCCAAATGCACAGGGACGACTGACTGGTTGACCACAAGCCTAACTCCTCCAAAACCAGCAATCTGGTACCCATCCGGGATTTTTATCCAATGTATAGAAAAGTAAAACAAGCATAAGTACATGTTGTACTTAACAATTATATCATGGGGTTCATGAGGCTCAAATGACTGACATTGGTTTACTGCGATTAGCCTTTGTTTAGCATAATTTTAGCAATTGATTGGCAACAAGTTTATCCATAAGCCCATAAACACACGATCAGGTAAACATGATTAATGTATAGCATAAATGATTAATCATTAGTACCATTATCTATTAGAGATCATCACTATTTCATAAGGGTCCAAGGCTGCTCGTGACCGTGAGCACGGCTGTTATAACAGTTTTACACTCTGCAGAGTTTGTACACTTTCACTATGAGTCATGATTTACCCTTTCGCCCAAGGCGGCCAACCTCTTGACCCACTACCAAGGAAGGTCGGTAGGGTTCACTATGAAGCCTTTCAAAGGTTCATCTAACAAGTTAGGGCCGCTAAGGTTTTCCCATCAATAAGCATGAACCCCCCTCCAAGGAGTAACTAACAAAATGCACCCTCTTGGCAGACCAAGATCATACCCGTTGAGGCCCCTCTTGTGCCATAAAGGTAACCACTAACAAGCTAGAAAAGGTCCTTATACTGAGCTAAAGCCAAAGCCATATAGCTCTCACAGTTGTACTGTAAGTCCCGAATGATCACTTATAGATAAGTCCTTAAGGAGAGGAATCTGAAGCATTTAGGAAGTAGCTAAACACTCCAGCCCCCTGTTTCCATGTTGCTAAAAAGTCATGTTTTAATGTTTGTTGCATATACCATTAGTCAAGTTACAAGATCATGATTTAGTTAAGCACTAGCAAAAACTACCCAATGCAATATCCCAAAGGTATCAAGGTACAGGATATCAAATATCTAGGATATCCTTATTGGTAAACAAGGGAGACACATGCAATATGAATTAAGTGATTAAATATGAATAGGTAACAAGGATGGTCCCATGCTATACTTATAGCATACAATTGCATCTATATCAGAACAGTACACCAATCATAGAAAAATAAGTAAAAGAGATTGAAACACGATTCTATGTATCGCTACGATCACACAGTCACGAGAGGCACGCTAATCGAAACTATGGTTGAAAAGTTACAACTACCGAGAGATTTGCCTAATACATGGAAAAGAAAGCTATAGGCTTCATTTATCTTAACCATATGAATTCATATATAAAAGATATTTTATAAATAATATGGATTGAATTAAGTCAATTTTAGATTTAAATTATAAAACAAAAGTGAAACAAATTATATTTTATGAATAAAACCCAGTTGCATAATCATTAATCAAGATATGATTTAAACCATGTTATTTTAGAAATATAATATAGTAAACACTATTACTAACGCGTAGATCTCGTCACTACGAATCTAATGCAACTTGAACGGACTATTTCGGAGTTGAAACGAATAAGTTATGATTTAAACAAGTTTTACTTTAATTAAATAATAGATTAAATCTACCCATGAATTCCAAGTGTTGAAAACATGCCTAATAGTTGTATAAACATGTAGAAAACATAAATATGATCCTAACACAATTTGAATGGGTCAAATCGGACTTAAAACACAAAAGTTACGCATGAAATAAGGTTTAGTGGCATTTCTATTAATTTTTGAACTCATTTTTGAATTAAAACAATTAAAATTTTGAATTTAAATGTATTTTGGACTAGGCATACTATTCTGGAAAAGATAGGGTCTAAAGTGAATAAAAATAGGACTGAAATGTAATTGGTTTGAACTAGAATGGAGTGCGGGTTGATTACTAAAAACTGCAGGGACTAAACTGCAAAACACGCGTGGCTTTGACTATTGGGTTGACCCGGGTGCTGACCAGGCGAACATGTGGTGCTGCTCGAGTGGTGCGGTTCACCACGTGGCGTGGGCGCGTGCTGATGTGATGGGGTGGACCGGGTCCACGGGTCCCGGTGGACCGGTTACTTAACCCCGAAGGGGTACGCAATCTTGGCCCTCCAGAACAGATCCGACGGCGATGATTGATCGCGGGGGTGAAGTGGATAGCTGGCCGGTGGCTACAGTGTCGACGCGGCGGTCAGCCATGGGTGACGGCGGACATCTCGTCGGTGTCCGCGGTTCCGACGATTCTGGCCATCACGCGTTCAACTGATTACACAGGGACATACTATGTGATCTTGCAGATTCAACGAGGTACAAATGGAGGATAGAGAGCATGTCGAGGTGATGGTCCTACGGCGGCACCATGAACGGTGGTTTGGGAGCTCGCTGCTACGTCGTTCCAGGGCGCCAACGCGACATGAAGGGGTCGAGTAGGTACAGGAGCTCACCGTGATTCGATTGGAACAGAGCACAATGTCCGAGGAGGCTCCAAAGCGGTGGTTCGTCGATGGTGGTGGTGGCTGGAGAGAGAACGATGGTGTAGTGAGGGGAAATCCGAGCGATTCAAGACCAAACCGAGGAATTTATGATACCTATGGGCGCGGAGGACAACGATGGAGCTCGGAGTCGCGTTGACGTCGGCGATTGAGGCACAGGTGGGGTGGATTGCTGGCGGCGGGGAGTACTTGGACATGAGTAGAGGAAAGGGGAGAAGGGGAGGTGCGGCTTGAAGCTTTATAGGAGGGCGTGGCTGCAGTAGATGGAAGGGAAGCGGGGGGGACGGAAGGATTTGGTCACCTTCCATGTGGGTGCGGTGGACCGGTGGCTTGCCGCGCATGGTAGTGCCATTGACGGAGTGAAGGAAGGAAAGAAGCGCTCGAGAAAGGAAGGAAAGAGGCGGGGGAAGAAAAGGAAAGGGAGGTGGCGACTGACAGGTGGGGCCAGGCGCTTGCGCGTGCGAGCGACGCGTGGGGCGGTGAAGGCCGAGCGAGCAGGCCAGGCTGGCTGCGTAGAGTAGTGGGCCGGTATGGGAGGAAGAGGAAGGGAGGTGGCGTGCAGGGCGACGGCGCGTGCAGGCCGCTGCGCGGAGTGGGCCAAGCAGAGCAGGCTAACGCGGGATGTGCCGCGCACAGGAAACGAGAAAAGAGGGGAGGAGCACGGCTGGGCCTGCCAGCAGGCCAGGCCGATTCCTGGAGTTGGGCCGAAAATGAGAAAAGGAATATTTTTCAAATACAAATCCTTTTTCTACTTTGAGTTTCCAATTCCAAGCCAATTTCAAAACAAATTCATGTATGTTTTCAATATACTTTTCATATCAAATATAAATGAGAAATTTTTGGTTAGTTTCCAAAAATAAATTTTACAACTTTTGAAATACTTTTATTCTCTAATTTTCTTTTCTTTCTTTTCTTTTATTTCAAAGCCATTTTCAATTTCATTTCAAAAGCAATTTTAACCATTTTGACTTTTCATTTGAAACCACTCAACCAATAAAATCAAATGCAATGGCATGTATGCTCAAACATGTTGCTACCTTATAATGTATTTTAATTTAATGAAAATTTTTATTTTCCTATATTTTATGAGCACAAAAATTCCAACTTAAATCATTTTAACTCTATTTCAAAAGAGGCAAATTTTTAGGGTGTTACAATTCTACCGCCCTTAAGATGAATCTCGTCCCGAGATTCAAAAAAGGCTAGGGACAAGGAAGGGAGACAGAACTAGGAATAGAACTCAGATAAACATTCCAACATTTCAACTTGCCATGTAAACCAGCTTAACAAGTTACATCTGTCTCATCTACAAAGCTTAAGAACAAAAGGATTTGGCTACACAGACTACCCCTTTAAGTTGAGGGATACAACTGTCTTAAATACAGAAACCTTAGACTCAAGGGCATAACCAACTTCATATGACACCCCCATCTTGACTTCTAACGTAATTGTGCTACACCTCAAAGAGATGAGGAAAATCTATCTTCAATTGATTCTCATTTTCCCAAGTTGCATCTCCCTCTCATTGATTATTCCAATGAACTTTACACACATTAAGCACTTTTCCCATAAGAGTTCCTTGGGCTCTTTCTAAGATCCTAACTAGATAATCACCATCTGTCGGATGGAGCTCCTCCAAGGGTGTTTGTTCCTCTACTCCATCATCTGGAAACTCACAGTCCACTTTAATATCCTTAGTGTTCACACCTTCTATTAAATCATTCTCATTGTCATATTCCTCAGGTGCAAGTTGAAAACCCTCATACTCAATTCTTTCTCCTGATGGTGTGGTTAGAAGCACCGAACGCCGGGCATACTTGATCACTCCTTTACATGCAGACATCCATCCCATTCCAAGAATAACATCAATGTCCACTAACTCTAATACAATAAGGTTTGCTTCAAATTTTATCCCCTTTATGTCAAGACTAACTCTTGGCCATATGTGGTTTGCCTTCATTTCTCCTCCTGGGGACTTAACAATCACTAGTTTCCTCATTGGAAGCATAGTTATCTTATGTTCTTTTACGTATGCACTAGAGATAAACGAATGCGACGCACTAGGATCAAACATCACCATAGCATTGGCTAAACCTACTGCAATCAATCCATAAATGACCTCCTTAGCTCCATGGGTGGCTGTTCAATCTTCCAAGGATGTAATTATGTTTTAACTTATTTCCATGCACCTGCTTCCCATGGACATTCTGTTCTAGCTCTTGAGAGCTGACCTGTTGCACTTCACCATCGGGTTGCTGATACTAATTCTGATCTGTACTCACAAGTAGATTCATAGGATGTGACTGAGATTCTAGTTGCATAGCAAACCAAGGTTGAGTGTTCCTTAGCTGGCATTGAAGATCACGTTTTCTCTTCTTCTCTTTCATCAGCTGAGTTTGCGTCATCAAAGCTTGCTCTTTAGTTGGGGGACTTGATAGCAATGGATTAGAAGTGGGAATATTCCTTCCAACATCTTGTGAAGCACTTCTCCTAGTAGAGGCCATCTGTTTCCAACATATATGCATTAGGATTCAGTCATTCATAGCATTATTTACTGTGGTTTTCAAGAGATGACAAGATAGGATTGGTAGTATGAAAGACTAGAAAACCCCAACCATCGAGATATCCAATTCTTCCACAAGAAATACTATCCATTCCTTCCACATGAAACACTAGAATGCAAGAAAAACTTCATCTTGCAAACCCTTCAACTTGGCTATCCCCCTTAAGAAAAGGCAAAGTAGAGGATACCAAAGTATAGCTTGCATCATCTTGTGATTGAAGTATACTATTGTCCAGAAATTCCTCATGACTTTTGATCATCCAAAATCAGAGATATGAATCGATAAAGACTGACTGCTCCGAAGATAGGATAGGTAAAACAGAAGAAAATAATAACCCAACTATTTATTTCATTAATCCTTATACCTTAAACCTATGAACTAATTGAAATTGTGGGAACACCCAACAAGATCATTGCAATCATTACAAAGATGCAAAACAAGCATAAACATAATGACAGATCATCAAGCACTTAAAGATGCACAACTCAATCATTGACTCAACTTGCGCTACTATCGTTTGTATTACATAAAGGGCACAAACTCCTATTTCTTAACTAAGGATCTTGGGTAGTCTAGCATGACTTCTTCATTCATCAATTTCACCAAATGCTTCTTTCAGGTTGGTTATCACTCACACTTTCTGGTAACTGTCTAGTAGTGATTGGACTCTGGCTACTTCCTTGGTGTAATTGTTGATTCTTCTGTGGGCAAGATTTAACATAGTGTCCTTCCTGCTGGCAATGATAACACTTTCTCCTAGCTAGATCTTTAGTGATGTCATACTCCACAGAATTGTTATTTAGTGTTTTGTTAGCTTTCTGACTCTGAAGATTCATCTTGGTTTGACTGAACCGCTTTTTAGCTCGCTTGATCTTTCGGGGTTGAAACTCCTTGTAGGTGATTGTCCACCCATCTATGCATACCTCATGTGGAAAGAGTGGAGTAACCTTAGCTTGAGAAACTTCCAATTCCTTAGAGTCTGAGCTTATCTAACTAGAGATTGGAGCTGGATGTGACAATGTAATAGAACTCAAATGTTGATTGCTTCCTGATCCTGACTCTAGTGAGATCTCCTTTCTCTTCTTATCCATATTAGCTTCACAACTTGGGTTCACCTTAACTTCCCTCTTATTAGACTTGTCCTAAAAATAGGGGAAAACCAAAATGTTTACTGCACTGACTTGGATCCTGACTTCCAAGAGACTTGCTATGAACACCCTCATTATTTAATACTCTGAGTTCTCTCTTACATCCCTGAGTACCACCATGCTTTCGCTGTGCAAACTAGAACGTAGGACACTTCATCTTCTTCCAAGCTTCCACCACTTGTCTCTTTACTGGTCCCTTTGGTATGTTGGTTTGACCTTGTGGCAAGCACTTTTGAAAACTCCTAGGTTGAATCATTCCTTTAGGTGCTTGTTGTTGCATAGCTACAAGCTTCTCCTTATCAAATGTAGTCAAGGACAATGTAGCTTGGTCCTCCTAACCTTTGATACCGGTGGTCTCCTCATTATGATCCATCTATATAGACAAGGATAGAGGATTGAGAATAGAGATAAAGTTTTCATTAAAGACAGAGGCTAAAGTGAGCATAAATTTTGGCAAATAACAAGGTTGGAGAGAAAACAAGAACTAAGCAAGATAAAAGCATGCTAAAACATCTAGTTCTATCTAGGCTTGCGTCCTATAGTCAGCATTGCTCTGATACCACTTTGTAGCACCTGGTTTTAAAGACAACCAGATACACACTATATGTAAGCCCAGGAAGTCAAATCTTACATATAGCCACAAATAAGGGTAATATCAAGAGACAATACTTATTACATAACATATTAGTAAAAGGAAAATAACCTTAGAGAATAGACAGGGGAAAGTTGACTCTGATCTTCTAGCGAAGACTCCAAATGCACAGGGATGACTGACTGGTTGACCATAAGCCTAACTCCTCCAAAACCAGTAATCTGGTACCCATCCAGGATTTTTATCCAATGTATAGAAAAGTAAAACAAGCATAAGTACATGTCATACTTAACAATTATATCATGGGGTTCATGAGGCTCAAATGACTGCCACTGGTTTACTGTGATTAGCCTTTGTTTAGCATAATTTTAGCAATTGATTGGCAACAAGTTTATCCATAAGCCCATAAACACATGATCTGGTAAACATGATTAATGTATAGCATAAACGATTAATCATTAGTACCATTATCCATTTGTGATCATCACTATTCTATAAGGGTCCAAGGCCGCTCGTGACCGTGAGCATGGCTATTATAACAGTTTTACACTCTATAGAGTTTGTACACTTTCACTGTGAGTCATGATTTACCCTTTAACCCGAGGCGGCCAACCTCTTGACCCACTACCAAGGAAGGTTGGCAGGGTTCACTATGAAGCCTTTCAAAGGTTTGTTTAACAAGTTAGGGCCGCTAAGGTTTTCCCATCAATAAGCATGAACCCCCCCTCCAAGGAGTGACTAACAAAATGCACCCTCTTGGCAGACCGAGATCATACCCATCAAGGCCCCTCTTGCACCGTAAAGGTAACCATTAACAAGCTAGAAAAGGTCCTCATACTAAGCTAAAGCCAGAGCCATATAGCTCTCATAGTTGTACTGTAAGTCCTAGATGATCACTTACAGATAAGTCCTTAGGGAGAGGAATCTGAAGCATTTAGGAAGTAACTAAACACTCTAGCCCCCTGTTTCCATGTTGCTAAAAAGTCATGTTTTAATGTTTATTGCATATACCATTAGTCAAGTTACAAGATCATGGTTTAGTTAAGCACTAGCAAAAACTACCCAATGCAATATCCCAAAGGTATCAAGGTACAGGATATCAAATATCTAGGATATCCTTATTGGCAAACAAGAGAGACACATGCAATATGAATTAAGTGATTAAATATGAATAGGTAACAAGGATGGTCCCATGCTATACTTGCCTTACACACCAATCCTTCGGTAAGCTTTATTCTTCGATGTCTTTCTTCTTCTTGGATCACCACATGTATCTCACCGACTAGACGTAATCGTAGAACACCACACAAACATCCATACACATACATGTATAGCATACAATTGCATCTATATCAGAACAGTACACCAATCATAGAAAAATAAGTAAAAGGGATTGAAACATGATTCTACGTATCGCTACGATCACACAGTCACGAGAGGCACGCTAATCGAAACTATGGTTGAAAAGTTACAACTACCGAGAGATTTGCCTAATACATGGAAAAGAAAGCTATAGGCTTCATTTATGTTAACCATATGAATTCATATATAAAAGATATTTTATAAATAATATGGATTGAATTAAGTCAATTTTAGATTTAAATTATAAAACAAAAGTGAAACAAATTATATTTTATGTATAAAACCCAGTTGCATAATCATTAATCAAGATATGATTTAAACCATGTTATTTTAGAAATATAATATAGTAAACACTATTACTAACACGTAGATCTCGTCACTACGAATCTAATGCAACTTGAACAGACTATTTCGGAGTTGAAACGAATAAGTTATAATTTAAACAAGTTTTACTTTAATTAAATAATAGATTAAATCTACCCATGAATTTCAAGTGTTGAAAACATGCCTAATAGTTGTATAAACATGTAGAAAACATAAATACGATCCTAATGCAATTTGAATGGGTCAAATCAGACTTAAAACGCAAAAGTTACGCATGAAATAAGGTTTAGTGGCATTTCTATTAATATTTGAACTCATTTTTAAATTAAAACAATTAAAATTCTGAATTTAAATGTATTTTGGACTGGGCATACTATTTCTAGAAAAGATAGGGTCTAAAGTGAATAAAAATAGGACTGAAATGTAATTGGTTTGAACTAGAACGGAGTGCGGGTTGATTACTGAAAACTGCAGGGACTAAACTGCAAAACACGCGTGGCTTTGACTGCTGGGTTGACTCGGGTGCTGACCAGGCGAACATGTGGCGCTGCGCAAGTGGTGCGGTTCACCACGTGGTGTGGGCGCGTGCTGACGCGACAGGGTGGACTGGGTCCACGGGTCCCGATGGACCGGTTACTTAACCCCGAAGGGGTACGCAATCTCGGCCCTCCAGAACAGATCCGACGATGATGATTGATCACGGGGGTGAAGTGGATAACCGGCCGGTGGCTACAGTGCCAGCGCGACGGTCAGCCATGGGCGACGGCGGACATCTCGCCGGTGTGTGCGGTTCCGACGATTCCAGCCATCACGCGTTCAACCGATTACACAGGGACATACTATGTGATCTTGCGGATTCAACGAGGTACAAATGGAGGACAGAGAGCACATCGAGGTGACGGTCCTATAGTGGCACCACGAATGGCGGTTCGGGAGCTCGCTGCTACGTCATTCCAGGGCACCAAACGCGACATGAAGGGGTCGAGCAGGAATAGGAGCTCACCATGATTCGATTAGAACAGAGCACGATGTCCAGGGAGGCTCCGAAGCAGTGGTTCGTCGACGGCGGCGGTGGCTAGAGAGAGAACCATGGTGCGGTGAGGGGAAATCCGAGCGATTCAAGACCAAATCGAGGAATTTATGATACCTACGGGCGCAGAGGACAACGGCGGAGCTCGGAGTCATGTTGATGTCGGCGATTGAGGCGCGGGTGGGGTGGATTGCTGGCGGCGGGGAGTACTTGGATGTGAGCAAAGGAAAGGGGAGAAGGGGAGGTGTGGCTTGAAGCTTTATAGGAGGGTGTGGCTGCAGTAGATGGAAGGGAAGCGGGGGGGACAGAAGGATTTGGTCGCCTTCCATGCGGGTGTGGTGGACCGGTGGCTTGCCGTGCATGGCAGCGCCATTGACGGAGCGAAGGAAGGAAAGAAGTGCTCGGGAAAGGAAGGAAAGAGGTGGGGGAAGAAAAGGAAAGGGAGGTGGTGGCTGACGGGTGGGGCCAGGCGCTTGCGCATGCGAGTGACGCGCGGGGTGGTGAAGGCCGAGCGAGCAGGCCGACCAGGCTGTGCGGAGTAGTGGGCCGGTACGGGAGGAAGAGGAAGGGAGGTGGCGTATGGGGCAACGGTGCGTGCGGGCCGCTGCGTGGAGTGGGCTGAGTAGAGCAGGCTGACGCAGGATGGGCCGAGCACAGGAAACGGGAAAGAGGGGAGGAGCGCGGCTGGGCCTGCCAGCAGGCCAGGCCGGTTCCTGGAGTTGGGCCAAAAATGAGAAAAGGAATATTTTTCAAATACAAATCCTTTTTCTACTTTGAGTTTCCAATTCCAAGCCAATTTCAAAACAAATTCATGTATGTTTTCAATATACTTTTCATCTCAAATATAAATGAGAAATTTTTGGTTAGTTTCCAAAAATAAATTTTATAACTTTTGAAATACTTTTATTCTCTAATTTTCTTTTATTTCTTTTCTTTTATTTCAAAGCCATTTTCAATTTCATTTCAAAAGCAATTTTAACCATTTTGACTTTTCATTTAAAACCACTCAACCAATAAAATCAAATGCAATGACATGTATGCTCAAACATGTTGCTACCTTATGATGTATTTTAATTTAATGAAAATTTTTATTTTCCTATATTTTATGAGCACAAAAATTCCAACTTAAATCATTTTAACTCTATTTCAAAAGAGGCAAATTTTTAGGGAGTTACAGTCTTTACCACTATGTCATCCATGTATGCTTCTACATTTTCACCGATCTGATCACCAAGGCATGTTTGAATAGCTCTTTGATAGGTGGCTCAAGCATTCTTGAGTCCAAACGACATGGTTTTGTAGCAGTAGGCACCGAATGGAGTGATGAAAGATGTTTTGTTCTGGTCTTGTTCTTTTAATGCAATCTAGTGATATCCTGAATAGCAATCAAGGAAGGATAATAGGGCAGATCCTGTTGTTGAATCAACTATCTGATCAATGCATGGTAGCCTAAACGGATCTTTCGGGCAGTGTTTGTTGAGATCTGTGTAGTCGACACACATGCGCCACTCGTTCGTATTCTTTTTCTATACCAAAACTGGGTTTGCTAGCCAATCTAGATGGATGATTTCTCTGATGAACCCGGCTGCTAATAGCTTCATGATTTCTTTTTTAATTGCTGCCTTCTTGTCAGGTGAGAATCGTCATAGCTGTTGCTTTATAGGCTTAGAGCCTTCATTGATATCAATTCTGTGCTCAGCCAACTCTCTTGGGACACCTGGCATGTCGGCTGGCTTCCAAGCGAAGATATCTCTGTTGTCCCAAAGAAAGTTGGTGAGCGCAAGTTCCTATTTTGCTGAGAGGTGGGCACTGATGGTTGCCGTTTTGGAGGGATTGCCAGTGCCCAGGTCAATTTGCTTGATGTCGGCTTCTTTTGGTGGTGCGAGGATGCTGGGCTTTTTAGCCAGTATCTCTAGTTCTTCTTGGCTTATTTCTACGGCAATAGTGGCTATTTCTTTTCGTCCATTGTCGGCTTGTGCTTTGGCTGCAATTTGGATTTCCTGAACGTCGTAGTCAAAAGTGCGTTTCAAATCACTTTGAAGAGAAAGAACACCATTTGGCCCTGGCATCTTAAGCAACAGGTATGGATAATGCGGTATTGCCATGAATTTTGCTAGTGCTGGGCGCCCGAGGATTGCGTGATATGATGAATCAAAGTCCGCGGCTTCAAACTTGATGAACTCTGTACGGTAGTTCGAGGGAGTCCCAAAGGTAACCGGTAGAGTGATTTGTCCAAGTGGCATTGCTGCCTTGCCGGGTACTATGCCATAAAAGGCATGCTTGTTGGTGTGATCATCCCGACGAGTTGTAGTCCCATCTTCCTTAGAGTTTTTGAAAAAATGATGTTGAGTCCGGCTCCTCCGTCGATTAATACTTTCATGACGGTCATATCGGCAATGGTTGGATCTAGAACCAGTGGGTAATGGCCTGCGTTTCCTACGCTGGTCCATTGATCTTCTCTTGAAAATTGAATTGGATACTCTGACCAATTGAGATATCTTGGTGTAGCGGGTTCTGCTGCCATGATGGTTCATAGCGCTAGCTTTTCATGATGTTTGCTTCTAGAATCTGGAACCCCAGCAAAGATTACTGCCACTGTCCCTCTGGATTTTTGGAATCCCTTGTCTTCATGGTTGTCATCTTCTTTTTTCTGATTGTCTTCTTTATTGTTCCCCTTATTATCTTCTCTTGTGTATCTTTCGTTGAAGGTGTAGCAATTTCCGATGGTGTGCTTTCTATTGGGGTGCAAGGGGCAACGTATGTTCTCAATGTCATCATATCTTCTAGGTTTTGAAAATTTCTTTGATTTGTCAGCCATTGCTACTGTGTTGTCTAGACCATGCTTTCTTTCTTGATGTCTGTTGTTTCGAGGATTTTGCCTATCCGAGTTGTCTTTGTTGTTTCTATCTGGGAATCTTTCTCGTGTCTTCTCCTCTGCAGTAATCATCTTTTCCACTATTCGTCTGAATTCTTTGTTGTTTCTTGGATTTTCTTTGCAGAAGTCTTGAAATTGTCACCTAGCCATGATTCCATGAGAGAAAGCTTTGATTACTTCTCGTTGTGTGATGTCATGTACTTGAGCTCATAGTTCACCAAATCATCGATAGTAATTTCTGAGACTTTCACCCCCTTTCTGCTTGAGTCCTTTTAACTCTGCGTGGGAGATTGGGTGTGTAATAATACCCGTGAAATTTTCACAGAAAGCTCTTTGTAAGTCCTCCTAATTTCTAATTGATCCTGGATTCAATTTGTCAAACCATTGAAGTGGCATGGTTTCTAGGGCCATGAGAAAGAACCAGGTTTTGATGTCATCGTCTCCTCCAGCCAATTCAATCGATTGCGAGTAAATCCTGAGCCATTGCTTTGGTTCGGTCTTGCCATCATATTTGGAGTGGTTAGACGGCTTTAACTTGTGGGGTAGTCGTATTGAAGCAAGTCTGTTCACAAAATAGGGGAATCTATCATGCATTCTGGCTTCTGTGTATTCTGATTCAGTGCCCCTTCTTACCAACTATTGTCTTGGTGAGAGTAGTTTTGCATGGCTGTCCGAGTAGGTGCTTTGCTTCTGGCCTTTCTTGTTTGTTCGACCCGGTTGTCTTGACTATGATTCTTTCTACTTTCTCTATTGTGACTTCTGCTCGGTCCAAGTCTTTCAAAAGCGGACTTCCTTTAGTTTTGATCTTCCTGTTCATGAGACGCTGACCTGTCTGGTAGTCTTGAGTGGGCCTTTCCATCATGTGTCCTTAGGACTGTCGATCGGAGGAAGTCTCGGAGCTGTTCTTGTTTTTCATTGGGATGTGAAGTTGCTCTGAGTTCTTCTAATGCTTCTCGGATCTTGTCGTAGGGTGTATTCGCTGCTCATCCTTCTTCGACCTCTTGTTCTGATTTTCTTCTATTGTACTCAGCTAGGTCTGATTCATATTTGATCCAAGTGTCCTTTCATTGCTTAGCATAGTGTTGACGCCCTTGTTTCAATTTGTTCTTTCTCTCTCTGGCTTGCCTCTGACTCTCAGTCTCACCATCGTGCCCCTAGATAAATGGTGATATGTTGGATTCAGATTCATCTGAAGATCTGACATCGGGTGCTTCTAGGGGGACTAATGGTGATCGAGGATGATGAATCATGAATACTTCTCTAGCGTGAGTTGTTCTGTCATCATCTTTGGTTTCCGTACTGTCAGTGTTGATGATAACTTCAATAGGAGCTTCAAGGTCACAGATCGAGTCTCCTTCTTAGTAGGGTAGAGCTATTGTTGTCATGTTATTGACTAGTTGAGTGTCACTATCCTCAGGAATGGAACCTGGCCAGTGGACGATGCAGTCTTAGGAGGTTATAGTTAAGACGAGACCTTCCTAGGCTCCTTTCAGTGGCATTCTAAGCACGGGATAGGTGGATCCTTCGGGCCATGTCTGATAAGATGTTGTCATATTGTGGTGTCCGAATGAAAGAGGACCCAACTTCTTTGAAGTACTTCGAGTAGTATTCTTGATAGGTTGATGTCGTGTTCCGGAGCTTTGTCGGAAAAGAACTCAATTTTCCAAAAGAACTCAGACAAGACTCCATCTCAGAAGCGAAACTTGAGTTTGAATCAGATGCGTGAAGTCACGAGATCTAAGTGGAATCGGACATCACGAGCTGCGCGAATCTTCCGGTGATTTGATCTGTCATAGTCGTCGAAATAGAATAGTCTTCATGGTGATTCAAATCCTCAAGGAGATGACTTCGGAGCTTGCCATTGTCGTCCGCCTCACAGATCCATGAGCCGAAGATGAAAGCTGATCCCATCGAGAAGATCACGCTGTCGAGGTCCATCGAGCTCTCAGATGCAAATTCGCCAAAGGCCCCTACCTGGCACGCCAGCTGTCGATGTTTGACCACCGATAGCCTGCCACGGGGTTACCCGGGACAGTATGTTTAGGCTTTAGCGTATGTGGAACTCGATAGTGAATGCAAGAGATAGTCGATTTATCCTGGTTCGGGCCCTCGACCGTGATCGAGTAACAGCCCTACGTCCAGTCGGCGTTAGCCTTTGCGTTAGATTGATTGTAAAGTGTTGTCTCGTACAATTGTTCTCTAAACTCCCGATCCAAGGATCCCTGCCCTCCTTTATATAGTCAGGAGACCAGAATCCTAGTCGGTTTATAATGAGAGTTCCTAGTAGGATTACAGAGTAATACTGCTACTAAGATTACAGGGGAAGAATCCTAATTAGACTAGGTCTTCTTCCTTCCTTGCGGGGTATCCCGTGGGTCCCACACCGACATTGGCATGGTCTGCCATGATAGCAGGGTAGGCTCGAGCGAAATAGAAGACCTAACACCTTTGAAGGACCCTCTCTACCTCTGGTTTTTTTCTCTTTCTCCCATCTGTAATCCCTGCTCCACCTTGGTCTATAAAAGGGAGGGCAGGGCACCCCACTAAGGGGACGGATCAATTCAACACGTATAACACACAGCCAAGCAGCTACCGAGCTCTTGGCATCCTTCCAACCTTTCCATCAGAGACTTGAGACTTGTCCCTCTCTCGACCATTTGTACCCCCTACTATGAACCTTTTTCAGTGCTAATAACACGAGCAGTAGCAGATCGGACTTAGGGACATTCTGCCTGAACCAGTATAAATATTGTGTCCTTTAGTGCACCATCTAGGCCTAATGCACAATAGATATAAATTTACTAGTTGGTGTTTGTTCGAAACACCGATAGACCCCACTGACCCAACCCAGACAGTGTGGATTGGGACCCAACTCTTGGCCAAATAGGAATGCGAGCTCATTGACTTCCTATGCGCCAATCGTGATGTCTTCGCATGCAAGCCATCTGACATGCCGAGCATACCGTGGGACATCGCCGAGACATCGCTGAGCATGCACTACGCCTCATCCCAAGCTCAAAGCCTGCTAAGCAGCGCCTACATTGCTTCGACGACAAGAGGCACAAGGCCATAGGCGAAGAGATCACCAAACTCCTAGTAGCCGGATTCATCAGAGAGGTATTCCACTCTGACTGGCTTGCTAATCCTGTTCTTGTTAAAAAGAAGACCGGGAAATGGAGAATGTGCGTTGATTACACTAGCCACAACAAAGTGTGTCCAATGGATCACTTTCCTTTGCCGTGCATAGACTAGATACTCGACTCCACTTCGAGTTATGAGATCCTCTCCTTTTTGGATGCCTATTCGGGCTATCACTAGATTGTGATGAAAGAGTCCAATCAGCTCGCAACCTCATTCATCACCCCATATGGTTCATGCTACTATGTAACCATGCCTTTTGGCCTAAAGAACGCTGGTGCCACCTACCAAACATGCATTCAGTAATGCTTCACCGACCAAATCGACCGGCTCAATCAGCCTGATCAAGTCGAGTAGCCGAAACCAACAATCGCCGTCTATGTTGATGACATAGTGATCAAAATGGCTCAAGCTTGTGACCTAATCGCAAACCTATCCACAACGTTCACAAACCTCTGAAGGTTCAACATTAGATTGAATCCTGAGAAATGTGTTTTCGGGGTTTCGAAGGGGAAGCTGCTAGGATACATTGTGTTCGAGCGCAGCATCAAGGCCAACCCTAAAAAGATCATGGTCGTCTCCAACATGGGCCCTATACGCAATGTCAAGGGCGTACAAAGGCTCACTGGCTATCTGGCCACCCTGAGCCGATTCATCTCTTGGCTTGGTGAACGAGGGATGCCACTCTACAAGCTCCTCAAAAAGACGGACGCTTTCGTCTGGACTGAGGAAGCTCAACAGGCTCTAGAGAGCTTCAAAGCGTCCCTGACATTGGACCTAATCCTCGTCGCTCTCGAACGAGGAGAACCCCTCCTCCTCTATGTTACAGGAAGCAACCATGTGGTGAGCGCTGCCCTAGTCATCAAAAGGGAGGAGCCAGGACACCACCTTAAGGTCCAGCAGCCTATATACTTCATTGGGGAGGTACTCACTGACCCCAAGGTCTGGTATCCCCAGGTGCAGAAACTCCTATATGGCGTGCTGATGGTGACCCAGAAGCTCCTGCACTACTTCACCGACCACAAAGTCACGATCATCACTTCATACCCACTCGAGGACATCATCCGCAACGGTGATGCCATGGGACAGATCTCCAAGTGGGCACATGAACTCATGGGCCACGACATTAGGTATATCCCCCGTACCGCTATTAAATCTTAGGCTCTCGCTGATTTTGTTGCTGAATAGACAAAGGTGCGGCTACTAACCCCGGACGTCACCCACGAGTACTGGACAATGTACTTCAATGGGTCCATAATGGCACCCGGCTCAGGGGCTGGAGTGGTCTTGATCTCCCTGGATGGGAGTAGGCTCCGCTATGCCATCCGACTCCATTTCTTGGCCTCAAACAATGCCGCAGAATATGAGGCCCTCATCAATGGGCTGCGTATCACCATTGAGCTCGGCGCTACGCGACTCTATGTCCACGACGACTTGGAGTTGGTCATTGACCAGGTCATGAAGGAGTCCTCCTACAAAAGCCCCCTTATGATAGCATACTGCCAGGAGGTGCGTAAGCTCGAGGACAAATTCCTAGGGATCGAGCTGCATCACGTCCCCCAAAAGGACAATGATGCCGTCAATTTTCTCGCAAAATTGGTCGCCAGGCAGGATCCATCTCTAAGCGAGATCTTCATCAATGATCTCCATGAGCCATCCACCTATGTCCTAGAAGGTCCAATCTAGACACACCCTGACGCCAAGCCGGCGCTCGGAGGCTCCAACCCTAGTGCCTCCATGATGACATCACCGGCTGACATTGCCGTGTTGGCACTTGATCAAACCGACTAGTGAGCGCCGCTACTCGCCTACCTTCTCGATGAGGTTCTCCCACCCGAAAGGACTAAAGCCCGATGGATCGCTCGATGCGCCAAGACCATCATCGCACTCGGTGACAAACTCTACAAATGGAGTCCATCGGGGGTGCTCATGAAGTGCATCCCTACCAACCAGGGGAAGCAGCTCCTCCTCGAGGTCCATGTCAAGATCTGTGGACATCATGTAAACCCAAGGTCGCTAGTCGGAAAAGCCTTTCACTAAGGTTTTACTGTCCCACCGCACTACGAGATGCAAAGGAGGTCATCCGTAGGTGTGAGGGATGCCAATTCTACGCTCAGCAAACTCATCTACCAACATAGGAGCTTCAAACCATCCCCATCACCTGGCCATTCGCGGTCTAGGGCCTCGACATGGTAGGACCCCTCAAAAAGGGCTCAGACGGCTTCATTCACCTGCTCATAGCGGCCGACAAGTTCACCAAGTGGATAGAGGCCAAGCCCATCACCAACATCCGCTTGGAAGAAATGGTCAAATTCTTCCTCAACATCATCTACCGGTTTGGCATTCCTAACTACATCATCATTGATCACGAGACTAACTTAACCGGGAAGAAGTTCTTAGACTTCAGTGATGGATATGGCATCAGGATCAACTGGGCCTCAGTTGGACATCCTCGTACTAACGGTCAGGTCGAGCGTGCTAATGGCATGGTCCTCCAAGGACTTAAGCCATGCATCTTCGACCGACTCAACAAGTACGCCGAGCGATGGGTCGTAGAGGTCCCAGTGATCCTATGGAGCCTGAGAATGACCTCGAACCGATCCATGGGGTTCACACCCTTCTTCCTGGCCTATGAAGCTGAAGCAGTGCTGCCCTCTGACCTCAACCATGGTGCCCCAAGAGTGAAGGCTTTCGACCGTGACCAAGCTACGGAGGCTCAACAAGACACAGTCGACCTACTCGAGGAGGCCCATGAGATGACCATCATTCGCTCCGCTCACTACCAGCAAACTCTTCGTAGGTACCATGAAAGGAAGATCTGGGGGAGGATCCTCAAAGTCGGTGACCTCGTACTCTGGAGGACCCAATCAATGAAGGAGAAACATAAACTCTCCACCATAGGAAGGACCCTATATAATGACCGAGGTGATCCGACCGGGCACCTACCGACTGAAGGACAATAACAGCAACGTTTTCACCAACACTTGGAACACTGAACAGCTACGTCATTTTTTCCCTAAATTCGGTCTTACCGCTTTTATTCAACACTTGCTCCTACAAAGCACCCCAGCCCGAACACTTTTAGCCTGGGTCGCTCGGGGGCTCCATGAGGGTACAATATTAAATACTACCTCTCTTTTTTACTATCACATGGTAAAAACTTTTTCCCAAATAAAAGCGCATTTCATTCCTTGGATTACCCTACGTGACTTTGTCCTTACTCCCAACCGAGCACACCCCGCCATGACCTATGGTTACGAGCAGCCGAGCCTCGCTGGCCATGCCCAGGTTCTTAAAAGTTGCAGCCTACGGAACGAACGGGTAGGTGCGAAAAAGAAATGATAAAAACAAAGCTATGCTAGGATAAAAAAAACAAGGAATGAATAGTGATTCTCTGACAAAATAGAACTGATGTATTCATTGATACAAAAACTTTTCCTACGGGGGCTCCCCCATGAACTTAACGATTACATTTGCTGATTACTTCTACTCAAAATACTACTGTGGCCACTCGACGGCATTAGCTAATACCAAAGGAGAGGACACGACACATGCTGCCGAACATAACCACCACCGCAAGGGCCCCGCCCGGTGTCGCAGAAACAACCAATTTATAAGAGTACAAGTACAATGGCAGCCCGCAAGCGGTCGCACTGTCATACTTGAACCCATATAAACCCGGTAGTCCGTCGAGTACCACGACGGGTCTTGATAAACGATTTACAACAACCAAGATTGTACATGATTCAACATACATGTCACACATTACATAAAGTTCACAGATACATTTCCATCATATGAAACAAAGTTATTACAAACCAAGTTTAATGGATAAAAGCAGAAGCAAATTTAGTTTGAAAGTAAAGTTTCCAACATAGTTTAATACAGTGCCAACATACGATCATAGTCCACAAAAGCATGTAGAGGGGTTAATAAAGAAGCCTGCCCAAGGCTTACTCCTCATCCACAACGGGATAGAAGCAACTCTTGCAATAACCATGATACACAGTTCCATCTGCAACAATGGGAAATAAAACCCTAAGTACGAGAAGGTACTCAGCTAGACTTACTCGTCACAAACCAGAAATAAAATGACTCCAAGGATCATGCAAGGCTGTATAAGTGGAGATAGCTTGACAACATTTTGCATAAAAGCGATTAACTCAGTTATACAATTATGATTCCGTTATCAAGTTAATTATAAGTATCCATCTCTAAATTAGCAACTAACCTGTGCCAAACATGTGGTATATCATTTTAAAAGCATACAATAGTAACCATAGCAGGTATTGTAATTCCATATTCATTCGAACCATCATGTTCCATAACACAGTTACTACGATGCTGGAGCTAGCTAAGTTTCTCACTATCCGGGAGAGATGGTGATTCGAATCGATTTCAACCAGCTAGGAATTTATTCCTAACACAAACCCAGGTAGACCAGATCATTAGTCGCCATAGGTCACCTTTGGTACAACTAAGGTCCACATTTCACGGGTTCGTACTGCACTGCATAATCGGGGACACCAAATGCCAGGACGTTCAGGCCTAGCCTGCCCTTGGGCTCAGTCTAGCTCCCTGCAAGGAACGCACAACAGAATGGGGCCTGGCCTAAGTTGAGCTACTCGGCTTTGTGGTCGAAACGAGTTATCCGGCCAACTAAGTGATAGGCATGCGTTCAATCTTGTTAGAAGTTCCAACAATGGTACGGTCCTTGATCAGCACAGACAGAATCACATGAGTCAACCTACACATAGACTCCACCTAGCCTTGATTTATTTTCACCCCATGGTTCTTTTCCATGATAGCAAATATAGCCAACCGTGCTTCGGTATCCACCTATATATCGTAGGTGACAGGAAATCACCCGACTTCTACCGGTCTAAGCATGTCTAAGCATATATTCGATCCTGGACCTATATAGGGTTAAAGGTAGTATTCTGCACAAGGAATTTATATGCATTAAGTGGTTTCAATCAACTCTTATAACCTAATGCATCAATCATAAGAACTTGAGTAATATTTTGTAAAATACTGGGAGACTTAGAATGCTCCGGGGCTTGCCTTTTAGAAAGGAAGTGGGGCGGTGATCAGGGCACTCCAGAAGCTCTTATGGGTTTTGCTCCTCACCTTCAGGAGCTGCGGCTTGAGGTTTTCTCCTGCTGGTCCCCTTCCTCTCCTTCGTCGAACTCCAGCAATGTTATCTCCTCAGTCGATCCTAGATGCATGAGTGTGACATGAGATAGTGCGAATGCATACATGCTGACAAATATAGTATGATGCGATATGAAGAATGCATTCTTGTAAGTATGCTCAACAACATGATATCAAAGTAATAACAAGTGTATCATGTTTTACTGAGTATGTGCATATCTCTTCTTAATTACTAAATCAAACACTTCAACAATTCATTTACTACATCACAAAACAACAGCTAATTGTTTTACTCATAACTGAAGTTCTACTTATCCAAATGCTATGCTCTTGGAGTTTCTGGAAAGCTTATAAAATTGTCTACAACTCTTATTTAATCACCAAAATCTAATTCATAATTTATCTTAACCCAAAATAGACAATCAATCCAGTGCTGTCTAGAAATTCAAGAGAGCAAGCAATTCGGAAATACTAACTTTAAACAGCTATAACTCCTAAACGCTTTGGCCTATGGTCCTAAAATTTTTACACACGATATATGAAGAAGTTATCTACAACTTTGTTATTAACCATTTTTACAGCAAACATCATTTTCACTATGCAACACACCAAACTACAGAATCTGTTCAAAAACCCTCCCAACTCGAATTATAAAGCAACAATACTTTTACTTCATGTAAGCATTCAAATTTTGACAACACAAAGTCTACCAACAGTTCAAGCATACCAAATACACTCAAGAAAACATAATGGTAAAGCCCAAACTATTTATTTAAATGCCTTTATTATTTTATTTAGATACTTAGGTTAAATAATAAACATATACTACATGTGCATCATAAATTCTAAACAATTTACAGTGCCTTACTAATTCTACCAAAAGACTACTGTAAAAGTTTCATGCCATTTTACCAAGTAAAACATCCTATGAAAAAATGATAAGGCAGAAAGGCTTAAAATAGCATAAATAGAAAACCCTAGTGAAAAGTGTCAAGCAACAGATTTTATATTTTTCTTAACATCCATATGGTACTAAAACAACCTCCAACAAATTTCATGAACATAGGATTCATAAATAATTTATAAAATTTCATACAAGGATTACCTAATTATAAAAGGAAAATCTATAACTACAAATCCATACATGCACTGACCATCAAATTTTTATCAGAGCTTATACTTGTCAAGAATAGATCACCACAAAAATTTCATAATTTTTGGAGCATAGGAACTCTAGATATAAAATAAACAAGTTTACATACCTTCAAAAACACATTTCAAGTTTCAATTTAAAACCTCCAAAAACTCTACTGAAAATGCTAATATCATATTTTTCCTAAATACTACACTTCCTGAGGAACACTACAAAATTTGGTTCACAAAATTTGGAGCAATAGAACTCTACTTATAAATTTTCAAAGTTGAATGTAAATCTGAAAATAAATGCACTACTTTCAAGACTGAGCCACTGACAGACGGGACCCACGTGTCAGCGACGGTAAAACCGAGGAGGCGGCGTTGTTCAACGCTGCGCGGCCAAAGCTCGTTGATGGAGAGCTTCACCGGCGATGGCACCTACACTACGGTGACCTCCTCGACCTGGCGCACACATTGGGCTATCTAGGCGGGCGGATCAACGGCGCGAAGGACGACGGCAGCGGCCATGGCGGCTCGGCGGAGCTGGACGACGGCGCTACGCCGGCGGTGGCCACGGCGACACAAGCTAAAGCACGGACGAGCATCTACTAACCAAGATGAACCTAACGCACAATATCTTAGAGCCAATGGTGGACGGAGGCGCTCCAGCCACGGTGACGGGCTCGGTGGTGATACTCCGGCGAGGTCAAGCGCGGCACGGAGGCTTACCGGGCGCGGTCAGTGAGCATGGGTGGATGCGGTGAGTCACGGGGGTGATGGTGGAGTGGTTGCGGTGGTGGAGAAGTGAGGTGAGGCAAGCTGGTGGCCGGCAAGCGACGGCGACGAGCTTGGCGCTGCTGTGGCTGCTGCAGACGGCGAAGTAGGAGGCCAGAAAAGGAAATGTGAGCGTGGGGTAGTGTGGGCGAGCGCTAGGGTGATAAAGCTGGCTCTGGCCTGGCTTGGCCATGCTAGGCAGGGCACCGGCAATGCGCAGCATTGCTTCGGCTCCACGCAGCACATGAGCTCTACTGACGGTCGGTCACTGTAGCCATTCGATTTAGTCATCCATCAACGTTCGTGAGTTGTTTGACAGCGTGAATTGACAGCGCTTGATCTCCCAAACCAAGAGGAATTAGTGTCAACGATCTAAATCAAACTTGTAGCTCTATGTACCAGCTTCAATTGTTCTTAAAGGATCATGACCTAATTCTCAACAGTTAAGGAGTAATGCCATCTCAAAGGTGGCTGCCTCAACACTGTCAGTTACATTGACTTAGCAAAATTTGCTAAGTGTTGCAAATAGTGATTTGATGATTTTTGTGAGCCTAATTCAAGCATGTTAGAAGCTAAACTAGTCAATGACCCAAAAATAAAAGTTGTTCCTCTTACCAAATACTAAAACTTTGCTTTAGTGACCACTTCCATGCAAGGTCTCTAGCACATAGTTCAAACATGCTACATTCAATGATGGTATACATTCAAACAATGGCTTAGTGACCCAATTGCCCCTAACCATGAATACCAAAGTTGTTCATAAAGATCTTCTAAACATGTTTAAGCTATTTGTAAGGTCACACACTCATTACATGCATTGGTCACACATAGGGCTATCCAGGTCAACACATATATCATCACTTAAGTACTTGATCATGAAAGGTGACCTTCATGAACACGGTTCCATTTGCTAACCTAAGTGTTGCTAATATGTTTTTGTGACTCATATCAACCAATTACATGTATTCGCTCATGATCATATGCATATACACATGGAAACATGAAATAACAAGCAATGTTGCAAATGTTTCAAACACATGTTTCAATTGTAAAAGCTTAAATATGAATGCTTGATGCTCCTGCTCATGCAATGAAGTCAATTTATGCAAGGCTAACACCTAGGGTGTTATAGCCCCATTCTATAACATCCCGCCTCTATAAGGCTGGGCCCGCTTACATCTGGTAGCTTTTCTAGGACATAGACTGCCCTCACAGACCCACACAAGTCTTTTTTACGCACTTTGTCCTCACTCGTGCGTGCACCCAAGAAAGATTTCCTGATCAGTCACTCATCTTAAAATTGCTCTAGGCCAAGCACGCTTAACCTCAGAGTTCTTTAGAGATGGGCTTCCAGAAAAGAAGTTGCAACTTGTTGGTATGAGTATCCTATTAATCATGTTAAGCCCTCACCTGGGATGTTACATCCTCACCCCCTTAAGAGACCGACGTCCTCATCGGTCAATCCCAAGCCAGGAACGTCCCCTCTTGGCCACATCCGTGTATCCAGTGCCAGTGCATGTGCCATGCTATGTGACCACTCTAGGACCACTCCAGCCATGCGCACCATGCCTACGCAACTACGACACACGCGCTTGTGAAACCATAAGAGTCAGCTCTGATACCATTCTGTAACATCCCGCCTCTATAAGGTCGGGCCTGCTTACATCTGGCAGCTTTTCTAGGACATAGACTGCCCTTACAGACCCACACAAGTCTTTTCTACGCACTTTGTCCTCACTCGTGTACGCACCTAGGAAAGATTTCCCGATTGGTCACCCATCTTGAAATTGCTCTAGGCCAAGCACGCTTAACCTCAGAGTTCTTTAGATATGGGCTTCTAGAAAAGAAGTTGCAACTTGTTGGTATGAGTATCCTATTAATCCTGTTAAGCCCTAGGCCGGGATGTTACACTCGGTTCCGCTCCCTCGACTTTGGTGAGCGCAATGGGTACCTCAAGGACCCCACCCGGTTCCACTCCCCTGACTTCAACGAGCGCAACGGGTACCTCAAGGGCATCGCACCCATAGATGCTCAGTAGAAGAGCATGGAGCTCCTAACCTTCTCATGTAGTCAAGGTAGCTCCTAGGCAGGGACACTGCCCGCCGAGGCATGACCACCGTGGCTAGAAGATATATCATCAAACTTTATGAAACGGCCAACCTAGGTAGCTGCAAGGGCGAAACCTCCCACCAGCGTAGTCCCAAGCGTCTTCCTCTCTGACAAGGCTCGCCCGGAGAAGACTCACCGGAAGAAGTCCACATGCGGCTCCATCCCGACAAAAGCCTCACAGACGGTGATGAAGCAAGCGATGTACGGCACCCTCCAGTGCGCCACCTCCTTCGATAGAACCAGCCCCTTCTCAGCGAAGGCGGCCAGCACCATCTCATCTACGTTGGGGGACCTCCAACTCAACATCGCGCTCTAGAATCATGAATAGGTCTGTGAGTTCTCCTTTCCTTCTCCCTTCCCCTATTTAAAGAAGAGGCAGGGCAGTTGAGGAAAGGCGAAAGGATTGGGACAAAAACCCCTCTCCCTTTCCCCATTTAATGCGGATGGGAAACGATGGGACGCACCATAACCAATGGGACACACCCTACCCGACGGAACGGCGCCTGGTCAGACAGGATGTGACCTGGGTATGCCCCGCCACTATCGCACGCCGGGCGCAAGAACCAAAGCACCACCACGCACAGGTGGCCCTCTGCCTTCCTAGGCGAGACATGGAAAGGCCCAAACGATGGGATCTCCACTAGGAGAGACCAATGGGCTTCCTGAGTTGATTGAATGGCTTAGGCAAACACCAAGAGACATGTAAGGAGCAGAGGGATGCCCCATGTGGGCCATGCTGACTCCATCATGAATGATGAGCGCGGATCCTGGTCGGACATATCCGATAGGAGCTCCTTAGACCCCATCACTTGATTCATCAAGGTAATGTTACCAAACCCCCACTATTTCTTTATAAACATTCATTCATCCATGCACGATTCATTCATTCCATACATCCAAAGCATTGCATATGTAGTCAAATGCATCACAACGCTCTGTGTTGCGTCACAAAGCGGTAGTTGCCTCATTCAACATGAGCAACGATCGATCGGGGTTAAAAGGCCAGCCATGAAGGGCTCGAGGCTGCCTCACATCAAGCAGAGCCAGGGGAGAAAACATAGATGAGCCCCAAGCGGCCCTCACCCAGTCTGCCCCAAGCAGACAAGGTCATCTCAACCTTCTCATTCGATCCTAAACCTCTGCCAAACCCATAGAATCTCCATCGAGGGGCGGCCAGTGGGCCACTTGGGTCGGTCTCTGGAATGACCTAGGCATCTACTGGGTTGCAGGTTAAGGAACAGTGGAATGTCACAAGAGGCCTATGGCGACCCTGTCACGAACGACAGACCTGGATTTTACTCGATCATACCCATTAGCGAGCTTACTGAGCGCGTCACTCGAGCCAGAGCCATCGAGGCAAGCGACATTAGCTCACCCCCTCCGATTGTGAGAAACCATGGACGGGGTAACACACAAAACTCACCTGACCCCTACCAAGCCCAACAGGGCTCAGGGGCTCAAGACACCTAAACTATCTCAGCTGCGCCTGACGCGTGAGACCGACACCAGGATCCATGAGCTCCGTCTCACCTGATCCCAAAACTGCCACAGCTGCGCCCGACACATGCGCTCGATGCTAGGATCCGCATGCTCCATCTCGTCCAATCCCAAAACTACCACAGCTACAACCAACGCGTGTGGCCAATGCCAGGATCCGTGGGCTCCATCTTGCCCGGTCCCTAAACTACCTCGGCTATGCCCGATGCTAGGATCTGTGAGCTCCATCTCGCTCGATCCCTAAACTACCTCGGCTACGCCCGACGCTAGGATCCACAAGCCCCATCTCACCCAATCCCTAAACTACCTCGGCTGCGCCCGATGCGTGCACCCGATGCTAGGATCTACGAGCTCTATCTCGCTCGATCCCTAAACTGCCTTGGCTATGCCCAATGCGTGCCCCAGACGCCAGGATCCGTGAGCTTCGCCTCGCTTGATCCCTAAACTGCCTCGGCTGTGCTCGACGTGTGCGCCCAGTGCTAAGATCCACGAGCTTCGTCTCGCCCAATCCCTAAAAAACTACCTCAATCCCTAAATTGCCCACTGACAGAACCCCCTAGGTGATTCTACCTGAATCACCTAGGGGCTCAGGGGCTACACCCTCGGGTGCACTCGCGTGCACCAGCTGACGAAATGAAAACTTCCCCCGCTAGCAACACAAAACCCCCTAGACGATTCTACCTGAATCGCCCAAGGGCTTAGGGGATACACCTGTGGGAGTGCTCGCGCACACCCACCATCAAGACAAAAAATCCCCCAGACAATTCTACCTGAATCGCCCAGGGGCTCAGGGGCTCCTGTTGGGTTCATAAACCAGGGGTCCCTCCTGAACCGGCTTCCCAACAAAGGCTTGGCCCAGTAGATGACATTGCGAACGAAGCACAACTCATGGGCTAGCCCAAAAACCTAAATGACAGGCTAGAAGGGCAACCAATCTCCGACCAGAAGGTCCGGCCAAGGAGGAACAGGGCCTGCTTCCGACTCTGGCCCACCTCTCCAACTGAAAGGCCTCACTAAGGAGGAATAGCGCTCGGTTCTAACTCTGGCCCGCCTCCAGACAGCCTCTCTGACCAGAAGGCCTGGCCAAATACCACTTCCGACTCTGACCTGCGTCTCCAACCAGGGATGCACTGAACCCCTGTTCACAGCTCTTCTCCAACTGGCGCAATAAGAGCCGACTGGGACCAACCGACCGAGGACTCCCGCTCGGTAAGGACTAGGAAATGGACGGAGAAAGTAAGGCAGGGCACTCAAGTCAAACGCAATACCAAGGATTGTACCTTGTCCAACTACAGTATAGTACCCTCCAACCTTCCTAGCACGATAGGACCCAAGCAGTGTTGTAGGCGCCGATATTTTCCCTACAGTGTTGTGGGCGCCATCAACTCCCATACCAGACAAACACGGTAAGGCTCCCCCACATGCCTCTGGGCATCAATAGTATTGTGGGCGCTGGCATTTATCATACTAGGCGAACATAGTAAAACCCCCTATATGCCTCTGGGCATCAATAGTATGGCAGGTACCGACGTCTGCCATACTAGAAGAAGACGACGCAACCTCCCACATGCATCTGACATTAAACAGTATTGTGGGCGCCTACCATTATTTGAAACCCGCCAGCATGGGCAACAAGACTTAGTAGCATATGTATTCTCTCTCTCACTTGTAAGGTCGTTCCCTTCATCTATAAAAGGGGATGCGCCCTCTCCCAACAAAGAGATCGATCAGTTCACTAACACACACAATAGCAGAATCAATAGGTTCAAACCGCGAGCACATGCTCAAACACTTAGCACATAGCGGAGCTCCCATCACTCTCGGCCCTTCAGACCAGAGTCCGGCCGGACCTCTTGTACCCCCCATCTTTCTCCCTTCTGTTTGTAACCCCATAACAAACTTCGAGCACCTGGGCTCAGGAATAAAGTCACCAACCGACTCAAACTAGATGTAGGGCATGTTGCCTGAACCAATATAAACGTTGTGTCATTAAGTGCTAGGCCACCTCCGATCACAATGTCCAGCAAAACTACAAATATTTATGTGTTGGTCACTTTCTGCACCGACACTATATGAATTGCCTGTGATGCTTATTGTGAACTATGTGTGATGCCTATAATGTTTATTTGAGTGGCGTACGTTATACGTGACTGAACAATAAAAACAGGGAATATATGGTCACTTTGCCGAGTGTTACACTCGGCAAAGAGGTATTTTGCTGAGTGCTAGGGTAAAAACACTCGGCAAAGAGGACATGTTGCCAAAATCTATGCATTTTTGGACTAAAATGGCTTCTTTGCCTAGTGTCTGCACTGTGACACTCGGTAAAGAAGCCAACATTTGTACGTTTTGGACCAGTCTTTGCTGAGTGTCCAATATTTGACACTCGGCAAAGATGGCAGGTTTGCCGAGTGCCCGAGATTTGACACTCGGCAAAGAAGGCATGTTTGACGAGTGTCAGATATGGGACACTCGGCAAAGAATTCCGGTTTGCTGAGTGTCAAGTCTGGGACACTCTAGCAAACGCGCCATGACCGTTTCTGCGCCGTTGCGTTACTTTTTTTTCGCCGAGCGTCAGTTTCATCTCTCGGCAAACTGTTTGCCGAGTGCCCGATAGAAAACACTCGGCAAAGAGACGTTTGCCGACACTGTAGATGCCGTGTGTTGTTTGCCGAGTGTTACACTCGGCAAATCTTTTGCCGAGTGTATTTTGGTCTTTGCCGAGTGCCTGTGGCACACAGCAAACTCACTGTTTCCGGTAGTGGTTGTTTCGATTGTCCTACAGTAACTCATGAGATGAAATTCCTGCAGCTGCAGCTGCAGTGTAGGCAGCAGAACCAAGCAGGCTATACTAGACGATTCTTTGCAGTGGAATTTTATAGCCCTTTATAGAGGATTTACTTGAGTGAGAATTGGTAAAATCATAAATAAAAGTTCTTATGCAGCCAAGAAAACATGTGAATCTAGCTTCTTTTGGACCATAAGATACACCTGGATTACACATGCTAGTGTCCATCCTTTGTAATCCTCTATGTTCCGGTATGTAGTAGAGCTATAGCTTGAAACAACCTAGCAGAGTAGGGACAAACTAACGCCTGAGGTAAGTAATTAGAGTTCAGCTTTATCTAAACTCAGGTTCATCGCCCATAGAAATCCTCTATACCCTCGCCTATCCTATATCTTGTTGTCCTGAGACGAACCCGTGCCGAAGATAGTCCACTCCACGTATCCTGTCGAAATCAATAACTTGGAATACTCCCGAGTAAAGGCTACATCGGTATCCGTGCGCTTACAGATTTATTTGCAATCATTATTTATACCAACAGCGAGCATGTTTCCTTAATTAACGTTATGCGTGCCTCGCTCATGGGTTTGGAGATGGCCGTCGCTCCAACCTTGGTTGGACACCATCTTCTTAATGAGTTCCCTCGCCTTGCCAGCGGTCAAGGAGAAGAAGGCTCCTCCATCAACGACATCAATATGGTCATATATGAACTGGACAGCGTGTTCTTGTTTCAACTCGAGGATTTTTTGTGACATGATCTCTCCCTGTCTCGTGCTTGACGACCCTCCTTCTTCATCTGATGAGAACACCACTCCTTCGAATACAAATGTAGTTCCTAAAACAACTATGTAAGGACTGATTACTATAGCTTGAGCACGACAATTAAATTTACAAGCTAGTGAACTTGTTCCTAAGTGATGCTATTTGTGATTATGAGTATCAATTACTACCTAATGATGCTATTATTATTAGGAACATTGGAGAGGATCATGAAGATCTTGGAGAAAGGCTTACCAGATGGAGGCATGGTCCAACTCGAGTTAGAGTCAACCTCGGACTCTTGGAACAGCTCCCGCTAAAAACGTCGCCCAGGACGCATATAGACTCCAATTTTGACATCTACATATCCACGGAAAGCTAAGGAGATAAGCTTTGCAATGCAACCTAAATCAAGCCAAAACTCCTTCTGGGTTAATCAAAATTGTCAAAACAAAAGTGGACGTCCATAATATAACAGGGTGCTGCATCAAAATATTTTGGGACAATTCCCCCACACCATCAATACCAAATTGACCATCCCGCTACTATAGAAATGATTTTTTACAGGCGCTACCAATTTTTTCAAGGACAGTTTACTTAGCAAAACCGTTTGTAACTAGCTCTGAGAGCACTATAGCTTATAAACTGCCCCTGGAAATACATGTTCATGGCGGTCGGTCTAAGAGGATCACTATAACTTTTATGGACAGTTGCTTATGTCAATTGCCCATTTTTGTAGGATCACGGTGTTTCTGATAGGATCACTGCACTATGAAAATTTGTGGTGCATCCCTATGCCCACTAAGTTTACCGTAGTTCACAGTTCAAATACACCATTATAGAAATAATTTTTAGCAACGGAACTATTTTTGGGCAAAGGCAACTCAATTTTTAGCCACGTCTATAAACGCCTCCATCAGATGCCGTAGACTCAGTCACTTCTAGAAATACATTTTGTGAAAAATGGACTCTAATTTTCAGAGGCGGCTAGAATTCTCGCCAGCCTCTGAAAATGGCAATTCTCAGTCACTTCTTGTTTGTCAGGTTGTTCACCGATGTTCAATAGAATCAGTGGCTTTGGATTCATACGTACAGTTGGACGTAGCAAACTTCAAAGGCCAGCAGAAACAATATCATATTTAGTATCCTCGCGTAAAAAAGAAGCATGACACAAACAAAGCGTTGTGAAAGTTCCTACCTGAAAAGGAGAAGCTCTATCCATCGTTAGATTTACCACTGGCGGCTTCCTCGAGTAGTTGAACAAAAAGCTGTCAGTTCCAACGACCCCTTTTCCGCAGATGAATGACCACCACCAACTCCCAGTTTGGAACTCACATAAACGGTACGGTGTCGGTGTCCAATTGACGGATCAGGAATCAGATAAAGCTCTACTTGATATGAAGATGCAGGTCCCCATCAGGGAAAATTCCGGTAGGCGCAGTCGTCGTCAGTGACTGATGGTATGGTAGCGCCGGAAATGGAAGGGTTGGATACTGGTCGTGGGTTGGGCAGGAGACACATCGAGATAGTGCTCGAGTAACGATCACCGTCTGCGTGCGTGTGCGCGCGCATGCTGCTGCAAGCGTTTGGCAAGCTAGCTTCTTCAGAGAGTGCAGTATGTTTTGGTGTCACCAAGTGCCGGCCCGTGAAGGAATATTGTGAGTTCAGGGATTCAGGCCAATGCCAAGCGTTTACTTGTGCGACTGATTTACCCGGCTTTGACCGTGGTCAGAGTATGATTTGCGGCTTGCGCTCACCCACCAGTCATAGAGGTTTTAGACATGGGGTAGGCCAGAAATTAGGGCCCTAGATATGGATTTCAATCAGGGTCAGTACTCAGTAGGGTTTCATTTCAAGGTCGATCGACTTGATCATTTACTACAGTACCCTTGTTCATTTTTACAGGTGCAGCAATTTTAACTTATTGCTCGAGTATAATCGAGTCCCTTATGGTCCACAGCTAGTAGAAGTCCCAATTCCTTCATCGTGAGAAGGACGTTTGGGACCGCCTCGCCGAAGAGTCGTGGCGGAGTGAGGGGCTGGCCGCACTGCTTGCTGCCGCCCGTCAGGAGGTGGCTGAGCTTGTCCCCGTCGCCCAGGAGCTGGCCGACCTCTGAGTCAGGGAGAAGGATGCTCTCGATGGTGCACACGAGGCCTGGGAGAAGCTCATGGCCCTGATCAAGAGGGCGCGCACGGACACCGTGGAGGCTGAGCGGCTATGGAAGGAGAGGGGCGATTTGCTCCGATCCGTAGAGGGGCTCCACATGAAGTGTGACTTGGCTCGCCAGGAGCGCGCCGACGCCTAGCAGCGGATCGACCTTCTCGAGGGTGAGCTTGAGGGGGAGAGGGACCTGAAGGTTGCGGCCAAGGGCATGTCCGCTAGGCTCGCCATGGAGGTCGGTCAGTGCCAGGAAAAGGTCCGGCGCCTGGAGGCCAAGGTGACCCGGCAGCGCGATGAGGTGCGCAGGCTTCGGGCGAACGTGGATGGTAAGCCTCCGGTTTCCCTTGTTGTCTTTTTCCCTGAAATCCATGGTAGGTCTTTTGACACGGTCAGTATATGACTTGGACAGGTCTTGACAACAAGCTTGGGGCGAAGGTGATTAAGAGCTGTGGCCTAGAGAAGGAGCTTGGCGAGGTCAAGGCCTCCCTCTTGAAGGAGAGCGACGAGCATGATACCCTGCGCGTCGCTGTCCAGCTGGTCTACGATGACCTCAAACTAGCCCGAGAGCAGGAGACGAGCTCGTTCATGGTTTGCGCTGTCCAGATTACGGATCAAGCACGTGAGATCGCGAGGGATGTGCTTCGCTTTGGCATTCACTGATCGTTTACGATCGCCCGTTCTCATTATGAGAACATCGATCTAGCGACGATGAGCCAGGGCTTTGCGCCTATTTACTCTGAGGCCGAGCTAGAGGATATTGGGAAGGAGGTGGCCCCTCTGGCATAGGACTTATCTGCCAAGATAGAGGATGAGATCATCCCCTAGAAAAATTAGTTAGTTAGATAAACGAAATGGTGGTCATGTAATAATTGAACAAGTTTTAGTTCTTTTGTTTTATAAAAAGGTTACTACATTCCAACCCTTTTCCATTGTTAAGGCTACAAAGCTTAAGGCGAAGGCGAAAGAACCCTGATCACGCTGGTGAGCAAGAATGTCGTAGCCGCTGGGGCGTAGGTTCCTTGCAGTCCGACCAATTTTACTCAGTGTTCATTTCCACACCTCTCGCTTTTAGATCTTAACGTGAGAAGGGGTCGGACACAATGATTGTTTCTAAATAGGTATGCTCTTATCAGCCCCCGAGTGAGGCCCGATCCCTTGCTGTTGCTGGGGTCGGGTGTCACTAAATATCGAGGAGACGATAGCGAAATCGATAAGAGAAAGTGTTTTTCATTTCAGAAACGTCATTCTTAATTTTCATAAGTACATGCATAGATTAGGGGTAAAAGCAATGTAGCTGCTCTGGACCTTGTCGTCGATGGTCTTGAGCTTGTAGGTGCTGGGTCAGAGCACTTTTGCGACGATGTATGGTCCCTCCCAGGTCCCTCCCACGACGGAGAGAGCTTGTGACGGTTTTTGTTGCTCTAGACGAGGCGGAGTACCAAGTCCGCGACATTGAAGGCCTAACCCCACACCCAATGGTTGTGGTACCAGTGCAACGCCTGCTAGTGCTTAGCCGAGCAGAGGAGGGCAACGTCGCGTGCCTCATCAAGCTGATCCATGGCATCCTCAAGGGGCACCTTGGCTCCCTGCTCATTGTACACCCTGACTCTCGGCGCTCCATAGTCGATGTCGGTTGGGAGGACCACCTCGGAACCATAGACCATGAAGAAAGGTGTGTAGCTAGTCACCCAGCTAGGGGTCATCCTTAAGGTCTAGAGCATCGCAGGGAGCTTCATGACCTATCGTTCGCCAAACTTATTTAATCGGTTGAAGATCCTAGGCTTGAGGAATTATAGGACCATGCCATTCACGCGCTCGACCTACCCGTTCATGTGGAGGTGCACCACGGGGGCCAATCGATGCAGATATGGTATTCATCACTGAATTAGAGGAACTTTTCCTGGTGAACTGTGTGTCGTTGTCCATGATAATGAAGTTTGGGACTCCAAAGCGATGGACGATGTCAAGGAAGAATAACATGGCTTGCTCGGACTTGATCATAGAGATCGGCTGAGCCTCTATCCACTTTTGTAATCTTGTCTACGGCGACAAGCAAGTGCGTATAGCCCCCAAGCTGTAACACCTTGGGTGTTAGCCTTGCATAACTTGACTCGCATAGTATGAGCATGATCATAAAGCATTCATATACAAGCTTTGACATTGAAACATTCGATTGAAACATATGCAACATCCTTATTATTTCATGTCTCCATGTGTCTATGCATACGATCATGAGTGTAAACATGTAGATGATTGTGTGACCTTGCAAATAGCTTAAACATGTTTAGAATATCATCATGAACAACTTTGGTATTTAGGGCTAGGGCTAATTTGGTCATTATGTCATAGTTTGGGTATGTATCATCATTTGAATGTAGCTTGTTTGACCAAGTTTGAACTAGGTGTTAGAGACCTT
Source organism: Miscanthus floridulus (assembly GCF_019320115.1). NCBI lineage: Eukaryota > Viridiplantae > Streptophyta > Magnoliopsida > Poales > Poaceae > Miscanthus > Miscanthus floridulus. The sequence continues at coordinate 83,010,927 of NC_089597.1, forward strand.
GCATGGAGGAGACCACTAAAGCAAAGTTGTAGTGTTTGGCATAAGGAACAACTTTTATTTTTGGGTCTTTGACTGATTCAGCTCCTAACATGTGTGAATTTGGATCACAAAAATCAGAAAAATCAACCTTTGCAACACTTAGTTGTTTTTGTTCTAAGTCATGCCCTGACAGTGCTGTCAGCCCGACCTTTGGTATGATATAACTCAGTTTATGTTGCGAATTAGCACGAGATCATTGAACAACATTTGGAGATGGTACTTAGGACTACGACTTTTGTTCTGAAAGAATTCACTGAATCGCTTTGCATAGGGAGTTATTTCAATTGCAAAACTCGTCGTCAGGCTCGGCATGTCGCGACTGACGAACTGAATCAAATCCTTCAGTGGCCGACCGTTTCAGGCGCTGATCGCCGCGTGGCACGGGGTGTGGCTGTGCATCACCGGTGTTCTGCCCGTCGTGGTAGTGACGCGCCAGAGCGTGGCCTTAACACCACCAGCGCCCGCCCAACCCCTTCCGCGCTCCCTTTTGCATTTCCTTTGCTCCTCCTTCATCCTCGCGCGCAGCCGCCGAGCTCCCGTAGCAGTAGCCGAGCGCCTCCTCGCTCCGCCGTCGCCATAGCCTGCGCAGGCTCATGACGAGCCGTCCATTCTTCACCGCAGCAGCACCACTAGCTCCCCAACAACCTACTACCTCCTCCTATGTCCGCTGGTAGCACTTGGTAAGCCATCGTAATGCGTGCGAGCTCGCCGGAGCTCCGCCGCTAGCCCTGTCTCCGTGGCCATGTCGCCACCGTCCACCCCAGGCCGTAATAGGGCGCTAGTTAGCTCCGCCGCAGCTCAATGATGCTCGGCGTAGCGTTCGATCGAGCCACCATAGCCTCCACCGGCGTAGCGCCGTCGTCCAGCGCCACCGATCCGCCATGGCCACCGTCGTCGTCACTAGAGTCGATGTTAGGGTTGGGCAAGTAGTGCAAACGATGCGCCTCGTCGAGTAGAACGTCTGGTGAAGATGTCACCGCCGGCGAACTCGCCGCCGTCGAGTTCTAGCCACGCCCGTAGAGTAGCGCCGCCGGCTCTATTTTGTCTCACTGACTAGTGGGGTCAACTGACCAGTGGGTCCCGCGTGTCAGCGACTCCATGTATTAAAGCCAGTTCATTTTTGAATGCAGATTTCATATGTTTTGTAATTTTTGTATCTTCAGTTCGGTAGCTTCAAAAATTGTGAAATAAATTTGGTAGTACTCCTTAGGAAGTGTAGTATTTAGGAAAAATATGTTCTTGGCATTTACAGTAGAAATTTTTTGGAGATTTAAATAGGGATTTGAAATGTGCTTTTGAATGCATTCAAATTTGTTTGTTTTATATCTAGAGTTCCTGTGCTCCAAAAATTATGAAATTTTTGTGGTAAGCTAGTCTTAGCATATGTGAACTCTGGTAAAAATTTGAGGACCAGTGCATGTGTAGATTTGTAGTTATAGATTTTTCTTTTATAATTAGGAGATCCTTGTGTAAATTTTTATAAATTATTTAGGAATCCAATACTCATGAAATTTGTTGGAGGTTATCCTAGTACCATAAGGATGCTAAGAAAAATAGGAAATCTGTTGCTTGACACTTTTCAATAGGGTTTTCTATTTATGTTATTTCAAGCCTTGCTGCCTTGTCATTTTTGTATAGGATGTTCCTTTGATAGCATTGGTAAGGCACTGTAAATTTTTGAGAATTTATGAAGTACTCTGATATATGTTTATTATTTAACCTAAATATCTCAGTAAAATAATAAAGGCATTTAAATAAATAGTTTGGGCTTCACCATTATATTATCTTAAATGTATTTGGTATAGTTAAACTGTTGGTAGATTTTATGTTGTCAAATTTTGAATGATTACATGAATTAGAAGTATTGTTACTTGGTATTGCATATTGAATAGTTTCCGGACAGGTTCTGAAGTTTGATGAGTTGCATATTGAAAATGATGTGTACTGTAAAAATGGTTAATAACAAAGTTGTAGAGAATTTGATAAGCTTTCCAGAAAGTCCAGGATCACTATATTTGGATTAGTAGAACTCCAATTATGAGTAAAACAAGTAACTACTGTTTTGTGGCATAGTCGATGCATTGTAGAAGTAGTTAATTAATAATCGAGAAGAGATATGCACCTAATCAATAAACATGATGCACTTATTAACATATATGCATTTGTAATACTTATGCCACATTCATGCATCTAGGATCGGAGGAAGAGATCACGTAGCTGGAATTCGAAGAAGCAGAGGAAGGGGACCAGCAGGAGAATCCGCAAGCCGCAACTCCCGAAGGCGTGGAGCAGATCCCTGAGGAGCTTCCAGAGTGTCCTGACCACCGCCCCACTTCCTTTCTGTGAGGCAAGCCCCGGAGCATTCTAAGTCTCCCAGTAATTTACAACTGTTTACTTAAGTACTTATGATTGATGCATTAGGTTATAAGAGTTGAATGGAACCACTTGATGCATGTACATTCCTTGTCCAGATATTACACCTTTAACCGGTATAGGTCCAGGATCGAATATATGCTTAGCTATGCTTAGACCGGTAGAAGTCGGGTGATATCTTGTCACCTGCGAGATATAGGTGGATACCGGAGCACGGTTGGCTATATCTGCTATCATGGAACAGAAGCATGAGGTAAAAGTAAATCAAGACCGGACGGAAGGTCGATAGAGAAGCAACAAGACATGGAGGTCTTAGGTGTGGATCTATCCTCGTCTATGTCGATCAAGGACCGTACCATTGTTGGAACTTCTAACAAGATTGAACGCATGCCTCTCACTTAGCTGGCTGGATAACTCATTCCGACCGCGAAGCCGAGTAATTCAACTCAGGCCGGGACCCGTTCTGTTGTGCGCTCCTTCTGGGGAACGATCAGACTGAGCCCAAGGGCAGGCTTGGCCTGAGCGTCCTGGCATCTGGTGTTCTAGATTGTGCGGCGCAGTACGGACCCGTGAAATGTGTACCTGAGTTGTACCAAAGGTGACCTAAGGCTATCGTGGCTGGTAGACCTGGGTTTGTGTTAGGAATAAATTCCCAGCTGGTTGAAATCGATTCGAATCGCCGTCTCTCTCGAATAGTGAGAAACTTGACTAGCTCCAACATCGTAGTAACTGTGTTATGAAACATGATGGTTCGGATGAATATGGAATTACAATACCTGCTATGGTTACTATTGTATGCTTCTAAATGATATACCACATGTTTGGCACAAGATAGTTTGCTAACCTAGAAATGGATAGTTATAATTAACCTGGTAAAGACTTTGTAACTGTACCATGATTCAATTGCTTTTACGCAAAAATGTTGTCAAGTTACGTCCACTTATACAGCCTTGCATAATCCTTGGAGTCATTTTATTTCTAGTTTGTGATGGGTAAGTCTAGCTGAGTACCTTCTCGTACTCAGGGTTTATTTTCCCATTGTTGCAGATGGCACTGTGTATCATGGTTATTGCAAGAGTTGCTTCTATCCCGCCGTGGATGAGGAGTAAGCCTTGGGCAGGCTTCTTTATTAATTCCTATCCTTGCTTTTGTGGACCGTGATCTTATTTGGCACTGTATCAAACTATGTTGGAAACTTTATTTTCGAACTTATTTGCTTCCGCTTTATTTATCAAACTCGGTTTGTAATAACTTTTATTCGTACTCTGATGACGAAATGTATCTATGAACTTTATGTAATATGTGGCATGTATGTTGAATCCTGTACGATCTTGGTTGTTGTAAATCGTTTATCGAGACCCGTCGTGGTACTCGACGGACTACCGGGTTTATATGGGTTCAAGTATGACAGTGCGACCGCTTGCAGGCTGCCATTGTACTTGTACTCTTATAAAATTGGTCGGTTATGCGACACAAGCGCTCTCTTGAGAGATTAGACCATATCAAGCCCCCAGACCTCTAACGGCCATGTGATGGGGATCATTTGGAGTGCTTGGGCCGGCAAGTGGGTTTGTCGAGTGTAGTATTGACACCCTTCATAGGTGCGCACAATCTGTTCAGCATCGGCTACTACGGTCAGCCAGTAGAAGACCTGTCGAAACACATTTCCAACTAGGGTCCTAGGTGCGGCATGGTGCCCGCAGACCCCACCATAGATATCTCTCAACAACTGCTTCCCTTGTTTGATGGGGATGCAACGCTGTAGGATCCCGGTGTGACTTCGCTTGTAGAGCGCCCTCTTAATAACGATGAAGGACTTGGCGCGATGTGCAAGCCGCTGAGCCTCCGTTTTGTCTGTCGGTAGCACCTCATGGAGGAGGTAATTGAGGTAAGGCGTCCTCCAGTCAGCAAGAGGGTCGAGCTCTGCCATTAGGTCTGCATCAAGCTCCATCACCTCGAGGTCAGGGGGAGCTGAGGGTTGGTCAGCCTCCGAGCCCGAGGTCGGCGGCCTACCATCAGTTTGTTCTAGCTCCTCATAGCAGACCGAGGGCTTGTACTGGTCGCTGGTGAAAATGCCCATCCGCACCAGCTCTTGGCTGAATGCCATCTTTGCTAGCGCGTCGGCTGTTTCGTTGACCCACCTCGGGATGTGATTGAGCTCGTGGCCATCGAACTTGTCCTCCAACTAGTGGACCTCTCGACAATACATAGCCATCTTGGCATTGTGGCAGCTTGACTCCTTCATGACCTGGTCGATGACCAACTGGGAGTCGCCCCGGATGTCGAGCCATCGGATGCCTAGCTCAACAGCGATGCATAGGTTGTTAATGAGTGCCTCATATTTGGCCACATTGTTGGAGGCAGGGAAGTGGATGCAGACCATGTACTTCATGCGCACTCTGAGGGGTGAAACGAAGACCAACCCCACGCCGGCCCCCTTCTTCATCAGCGACCCATCGAAGTACATAGTCCAGTACTCCTGGTCGATGGCTGTTGGCGGCATTTGGATCTCGGTCCATTCTACCATGAAGTCAGCTAGGACTTGGAACTTGATGGTCATCCGAGGGTTATACAAAATACCCTGAGCCATCAACTCGAGTGCCCACTTTGCAATCCTTCCTATGGCATCCTAGTTTTGGACAACCATGCCGAGGGAGAAGGACGTCATGCCCATCACCGGATGTGACTTGAAGTAATGATGTAACTTTCTCTTGGCGATAAGGACAGTGTATAGGAGTTTCTAGATTTGGAGGTAGCAAGTCTTGGAATCAGACAAGACCTCGCTAACGAAGTACATGGGACACTATACTTTGAGGGCATGTCCCTCCACTTCCCGCTCTACCACCAGGGTGGTGCTGACCACTTGCGTGGTGGCCGCAATGTAGAGCAGGAGTAGTTCCCTATCGGTCGGGGGGACCATGATTAGGGACTTTGTTAGGAGCTGCTTGACCTTGTCAGGTGCCTCCTAGGCCTCTAACATCCATTCAAAATGGTTAGTTTTCTTTAGAAGCTGATAGAGGGGGAGACCTTTTTCACCGAGGCACGAGATAAAATGGCTAAGCATGGTGAGGCACCCTATAACTTATTGTACCCTCTTTATGTTCTAAATCAGGCCCATCCTTGTGATGGCCGAGATCTTCTTCGGGTTGGCTTCGATGCCACACTTGGAGACAATAAAACCCAGCAGCATACCCCTCGAGACGCTAAAAACGCATTTCTTGGGGTTGAGTTTGATGCCATTTGCTCAGAGTTTCGCGAAGGTCACCTCTAGGTCGGCTATGAGCTAGTCAGCCTGTTTAGACTTGACCACGATGTCATCTATGTAGGCCTTAATGGTTCGCCTGATAAGGTCCCCGAAACACTTGAGCATACAACGCTGGTACGTAGCCCTCACATTTTTAGACCGAACAGCATTGTGACGTAGCACAATGTTTCGAATGGGGTGATGAAAGATGTCATGAGTTGGTCAGACTCTTTCATCATGATTTGATTGTATCTGGAGTACGCATCAAGGAAGAAAAGGGTTTCGCACCCTGAGGTCGAGTCGACCACTTAATCTATGCATGGGAAAGGAAACAGATCCTTTGGACATGCTTTTGTTGAGACCTGTTTAATCAACACACATTCTCTATTTCCCACTATTTTTCTTACAAGAACGGGAGTGGCTAACCACTCAGGGTGATACACTTCCTTGATGAATCCGACTGCCAAAAGCTTCGCAATCTCCTCACAAATGGCCTTGCATTTCTCCTCATCGAAGCGACATAGACGCTGCTTCACTAGCTTGGAGCCTAGCCTGATCTTCAAGGCATGCTCGATGAGTTCTCTCAGAATGCCTAGCATGTCTGAGGGTCTCCACACAAAGATGTCTCTGTTGGCACAGAGGAAGTCGATGAGCGCGCTTTCCTATTTGGAGGAAAGTGTGGTGCTAATGCACACCACTTTGCCCTCAGAGCTGCTAGCGTCTATGAGGACCTCCTTGGGGCCCTCCACGGTCTTGAAAGGCCTAGCCGACCACTTGGGGTTGGGTGCTCCTTCGATGAGCTTCTCCCTGATGGCCGTGAGCTCTTCGGTGGCATGTTCATAGCACTCGACCTCGCACTCGTAGGCGCACTATGTTGCCGAAATATGGTCGATAGTCTACCTAGGGGTATGCCCAAGGTAGTAGATTATCGGCAGACACATGCGCAAGCTACAAACAAGATGGTGACGCAAGACAGATATGAGATTTTATCCAGGTTCGGCCACCGTAAAGGCGTAATACCTACGTCCTGCGTCTGATTGTATTGTTGTATGTCAATGAGAGATGTTTTTACAGGGGTCCCCTGCCTACCTTATATAGTCCGGGGGGCAGAGTTATAGATCTGGAAACTAATCCTAGCCAGTTACAATTGCCATAGGTGGCCGGATAAGGATTCCTATTCTAACCGACCAGGATCTTGCTTGACCTCCAAATCTGCCTTGATTCCTTGCATGGGATTCCGAACAGATTAGCCGGACCGCACATCATCATCTAGTGGGCCAAACCCCCTGATCTAGGCTGGCCCAAACCTAGCCATAAGGGTATAGGTGTTAATACCCCCACAGCTAGTCCCCGAGCACCATGTATTATGCTGCGACACGCCATTCGATGTCCTCTGACTAATGCGATCCGTCTTTGTGTCATCTTCAACTGGTTAAAACATTGACCAATCGAATGTGCCAGCATTCTGGTCAGAACAGAGAGTAGTAGACCACGATTATAGCCAAAGATTTTGGTGTCCAAAGAATGCATGGTGCTCTAAAGAAAAAAGAAAAAGATTTCTTTCCTTATCAAGTGTGCCCACTTGTATTTCTAAAAAGAAATGTAAGTGACCCTTGGACAATAGTAGTTCTGACGAACAGTCAAAATGTAGGGGTCGATAAAATAAGCACATTCACCGCAAGGTGAAGTGTGCCCACTTAGTCCCTGAGCCTGGTAGTAGGTGACGTAGGCACGTGGTGCCAGGGTCAAAAAAGAATTCCCACTAAAGTTGAGAATCCATTCATCGTACAAGCAATACGAGATGCACCGGCAGGTGCATCGTACCGATGTAGTCCCTGAGCTTGCTGGAAGGCGAGGTATCAGCCTTGTAGCAAGGTCTAAATAAATGCCTCTCGACTGTATGCGAGTACAAATCACATGTAGCCGAGGAGAGAGGTCCCCGAGGAATTGTCGAAGAGTAGTCGGGGAAGTCCTCGAGCATGAGAGTGATCTGGATAGTCCCTGAGAACGATGGTGGTCTAGACATTCCCTAAGCACGATGGTGGTCTAGACATTCCCCGAGCACGATGGTGGTCTAGACAGTCCCCGAGCACGATGGTGGCCTAGACATTCCCCGAGCACGATGGTGGTCTAGACAGTCCCCGAGCACGAGAAATGCGGTGAAAAACCATATGCCACTTGTACCTTTTTTTTTACTCTGTCAAGTCGAATCTGACACGTCTGGTCAAAAAAGTAGACGGGTATAGCATGTCATACTGCCCTCTTGTCTTTTCAAGCAAACTGTTGCGTGGCACCTGTAAGTAGGTGCATCAGCGTGGGCCCTCTCACACTGGTAACGAAGAGGCATACACTGTTAACGAAGAGGCACATATATTGGCATAGATCTCGAGACTATGAAAACAACAGTCTATGGCGCGTGCGCATGTCTCCCAAGAATCTTGGGCAGACGAAACGGCAGAACCCTTGGTTAAATATAGTATAGAATTGGAAGTTACTTTTTACTGAACCCCATTACCATTCGTAGCCGCAACCTTCTTCTTTCTCTTGCCAACCCTAATACCTCTGAAATCATCACCAATCAATCCTCCACAGTTTCCTCATTCATCAGCAAGGCCAGATTCATAACAAAAAGTGACGCACAGAAGAAAGCAGCAGTCATGGCAAAGGACTGGTGGAAATCGAGAAGCAATGAGTAGACCATTGAAGACCTCATCGCCATGGGAGTACTCCACAACAAGGAGCTCGTAGGATGGCATGCATCAGAGGGCGAAAGATACCCTGATCCACAACCAGGTGAGATCATGGTGTTCGAAGACTTCTTTAAGCGGGGATTTGGGGTTCTGGTACATCCTTTCCTTCAGGGCCTCTGTCTGTACTATGAGATTGGGATTTGCAATCTGCATCCCAACTTAATCCTCCTTGTCGCCACCTTCATTCATCTTTGCGAAGCATATGGCGGCTTCTAGCCCCATTTCAATTTTTTTGACATCTTTTCTGTCTGTGGAAGAAAGGGAGCGGTGGCTCAAAGATAGCCGGAGGTGTGTACCTCAACCTCCATGATGGAATAAAGCCCCAGTACCTACACTGCACATGGAACACGTCGCTTGACGACTGGTACAAGAAGTGGTTCTACATCCGTGAAGAGCCGAACACGATCACACTGTGCGACATGGGGTTTAATTCAGAGAAGAGGACAAGCTGGTCAGAGAAGCCCGAGCACCTGGAACATATTCTAGAAATATTTGGGATGATCCCGTGGAAGAAACTAGACGGTCCGAGCATGGTCAGGAGCTTCATCAGCCGATGGATCCAGCCCTACCAAAGGAGGGTATATCCTAGCTACGAGTACCAAGGTAGCGTAGACCCAATGAGGACGAGGCAGGAGGCGCTTGACAAGACTGAAGTCAGAGCCAGAATTGGAGAGCTATTTAACTTAGCTAATCCAAATTATGTTAGATTGAGCAACATCGAGCACGCTTTCAAGCTCGCCTGACCTCCCCCAAAGGTAACTCATCTTGCCTTGTACCTGTAGTCTTATATTGTAGTAGAAACTTACTGTGTTATCTCCTATTTGTTTCCTAGATTAATGGTTGGGATAGAGCGATAGTGTTTGTGTCGCCAACCCCTGGTGTAGATTGGCCGCAAGTTGCTGACCCAACCACCCAGACTAGTGTCGGGGTCGAGGATGTTGACTGGGCCATGCTTGGAGTTGGAGAGGAGGCAGCGGCCAAAGCTACTGGTAAGCGGCCGGTGGCCAGCAAGCGTCGTTAGGCGATCTTTACTTTGTCACATGATGACATAGAGGAGGGAGAGGATGCAGACATCTTTCAACTCGTCCCTCGAAAGAGGAGGCAACTGGAGTCGATGGAGCAAGGTGGCTCCTCCGTGCCGGTGGGGCCTACATCGCTGACCACTACAGCGTGAAGGACAAATGGTGGAGGGGTCAAGCACCAAGACCTAGCAGCGGTGCTGGATGTAGAGGGTGACCAGGTGCCACCCGCACAACACGTGGAACAAGCACGGCCGAAGAGATGTGCCTTTGCCACATCATTCCGTGCTTCCAACATGTAAGTATTTATAACCTTGATATAAGCTAGCAATTTGTATTGAATATGGTTGCCTTCTGAACTTATCTCGGATGTACTAGTTCGGCGTCCACCGAAAATCTGGACCAACTAGCCAAGAGCAGCGTGGCTCCGTCAGCAATTCTAGAGAAGACTGCCCAGTAGCCGGCCATCGAGGAACCCATGACAGAAGGTCCATCGGGGCCTTAGCAAACAAGTAATCAGACAACAATCCCCGAGCAGGGGGTCGAGGGAAGAGCCGAGCCAAGCACAAGTGCTCCGAGCACTAACCCTGCTGAGGGCAACACCTCAGCACCAAGGGTAACAGAATAGACTGAGGAGCAGTGGTCAGAGGTGAGAGCATAGAGCACGTTTATCGATGCTGCAGCCCATGGAAAGGCCATAGTGATCGCAGAAGCTGCTAACTCCGGACCAGCACCGATAAATGAAGAAGAGCCCAAAGAGGACAAAGTAGAGGAGGTCCTAGGCCATCCATAGGACAAGCGACAACATGTGTATGTGTCGCATTGGCGGAACGACCAGTGGGTTGTTCATGAGGAAATCCCAGAGGTCGAAGAGACCAAGAAAGTTGAACGAGCGGTGAAATGACTAGTGACGGAGGTCCAGGTATGCTTTTGCTTCACCACCTCATTTTGCTGTCTAGTCAAACTTTCTTACTTATCTTTTTGCACACAAGACTTAATGAAGACCGCAAGGTACCGTAAGAAATGCTTCGACCAGATCGAGGGGATCACTACAAGCAATAAAGAGCTGACGGCGGAAGTGGAACGCTTGCGCCACCAACTTGAAGCCGCCAACCATAAGAGGATGGAGCAAGAGTCCCAGAACCAGAATCTGGTCGTCCAGCTCAGTAACAAAGAGCAGGAAAGAACAAGTAAGTAGTCACTTTATCACAATGAGTGCATGACAAGTGTTGTTGCATTTATTGGTAGTAACAACTGGAGTGCAGGCTTAGAAGCCAAAGTGGTCCGTCTCTGAGAGGAGAACAGTCGTGCGGTCGTGGAGTGTGATCGCCTGAAGGAGGACAACAAAAAACTAGCGCACAACCAGTTGCATCTCCGAGACCACACGACCAAGATGAAAGAGGAACTAAAAAGTAAGTTTTCCAAACCCCTTTGCTCACTTTTGTTGCTCGTCTTATCTTGTTGTGGTATGATGTTTTAATAGCTTGTGCGGTTTCCAGTTTTGAAAGTCAATGCCAAGAAACATCTAGAGGCCGTGATAAAAGACCATGACAGTTGGAAGGCGTAGTGCCAAGAAACCACCAAGGATTGGGACACATGCAAAACTGGTGCCAGGAGGTGGCAACGGGCATTTTTCCGGTCCTTAACCTCATCGATCCAGCGCTTACAGAGGACGTGCCAAGGACGCCACAGCTTAGACTAGTCAATAGATGCCAAAAGGCATGGGGATGGTTCCAGGAGTTCATGAAGGAGGCAGGTGAGTACACAGGCGCACATGTGCTAAGCATGGTATGTGCTCACTACCCCTTGATCGATCTCAAGCGCCTAGAAGCTAGATACCCGAAGGAGGTAGATCCAGACAAAGCTGAGGAGCTTCGGATGACCCAGCTAGACTTGTCGGCAAAAATAATTGGTGGCATTAACCTGTGTGGAGGCGGGACAACACTTGTACAGGGTACGGCAGCAACAAGTCAGCTGGAAGCGCCGTCATTTTTAAGCCAACCATCGAAGCCTACGGTCTCGACCAGCCAGGCATCGGAGGGGCCATCTTCTTCAGCTCGATTAGTACAAGAGTCCCCGAGACTCGAGCATGATGTCAGGCCTAGTGAGCAGCAGGTGCCGCATGACCCGACCAGCCAATAGTATAGGCTATAGCTATAGGAGAAGATGTAGTTGTGTTATTGTAAACTTGGACCTTTTTAGGCAAGCTTGTAATAACATAACTATATATCTGCATAAGCTTGTTTGTTTTATAGAAAACGTATTTAAGCTTGGATCTCGTGTTGGTGTAACTAAGTGAGAACATGTTAGCGTTCTGTTTAGTTGTACCAGTTTAGTCGACACATCATCCTAAAAGGTTTGTATGGCCCTGGTTTGCCATGTGGTCAGAGTGTGAGGTGCGTAGCCTGTGCACACGTAGACGCACACAAGTCAAACCAGAGGGGACCTGTCGATCACCCGTAGCGTAGAGAGCAGATCTCATGCACGCGTTGGGAGGAACCGGAGACAGGGCCTGCTCCGAAAACCTGGGAAGGAATGGTGGTCGGTTTTGACTGGTTGAGTTAGAATAACAATAGACTTCGAAGTGACACATTAGAGTGGTCAGAGAAATTATAATGGCTTTATTGAATTAAATCAAAAGTACAAGAGGAGTAAATATCTTAGTAGTTAAGCATAGAAACGCCTAAGCTTGTCGATGTGCCATGAATTGGGTACGTCTGTACCGTCTAGGTGAGCTAACCTGTAAGACGTTGGTCGTGTAACCTCCTTGATCATGAAGGGCCCTTCCCATGGAGTTGCGAGTTTGTGGACACCAGCCTAATTTGTCTTCCACTTTAGGACCAAGTCCCTAACCATGAAGAAGTGCTCCTTCATGTTCTTGTTGTAGTACCTGCGCAAAACAGCAAGGTATTTGGCTGTACATACGCAAGAATCGAGCCGCTTCTCTTCTACACTATTCACTTCTAGCTCCCGCACTTCATTGGACTTGTCTTCGTCGAAGTTCTCTACCCGTGCTGATCTAAAGGCTATATCTGCTGGGAGCACTGCCTCAGCACCGTAAACCATAAAGTATGGTGATACACCGGTATTGCGACTGGGCTGGGTTCTAAGGCCCCAGACCATGGCTGGTAACTCTTTGAGCCATCTTCCAGGAGCTTTGTCATTTTCTCTATACATTCTCTTCTTAAGTGCGTCCAAGATCACACCATTTGCCCGCTCAACCTATCTATTAGCTCTAGGGTGCACCACCGAGACGTATTTTACTATTATGCTCCTTTCATCGTAGAAGTCCCAAAAAGCATTCCCGGTGAACTGAGTACCAAGATCAGTGATGATGCTATTGGGTATGCCGAAGCGGTGGATGACCTAGTTGATGAATGTCACAACCTTTTCTTAAGATGCCTGTACTAGAGGCATGTACTCTATCCACTTAGAAATTTTGTTGAGCAGCACAAAGACACATGTAAATTTCCTAGGAGCCAGCTTGAAGGGCCCAATCATATCTAGTCCCCAGCATGCAAAGGGCCAAGAGGATGGTATTGTCTAAATCTCGTGTGCTAGTACATGGATTCTCTTGGTGAAGAACTGACAACCCTCACAATGGCGGCCTAGCTTCTCTGCGTCGGCTATGGCGGACGGCCAATAGAACCCTACTCGAAAAGCCTTACCAACCAGCATTCTCGAGGCCGCGTGGTTGCCACAGGAGCCAGAGTGGATTTGGTCTAGAAGATGTTCGCCATCCTCCTGGGTTATACACTTCATCAAGATTTCCTCCTTTGCGTTCTTGCACCACAATTTGCCATCAACGAGCAGATACTGCTTACTACGATGCATCAGGCATTCGTTTTCTATCCAATCAGTGTAACCGCTACCGTCTGTCAGGTACTTGATGAAAGGTACTCTCTAGTCAGGCTCCTTAGTGGTCGGAGGTGGTTCGATGGTGTTTGATGCCAGAACCATAGCCACCAAAAGTTGGTCTAGAGGCTTGTCAACCATGGGATCTTCCTCTTCGATGGAAGGCGTGAGCAGGTCTTGAACAAATACGCCATGTGGGACTTTAGCTCGAGATGATCCTAACTTTGACAGCGCATCTATTGCTTGATTTTTGTCCTGGACCACATGTGTGTACTCAATGCCATAGAACTTGCCTTCCAGCTTTCTGATCGATTTGCAGTATGCATCCATCTTTTCGCTAGTCATATCCCAGTCCTTGTTGAGTTGGTTGATGACCAGAGCTGAGTCTCCATAGACATAGAGACATTTGACACTGAGCTTGACTGCAATGCATAGACCGTGCAGGCATGCTTCGTACTCGGCGATGTTATTAGACGCCGGGAAATAAATCTTGAGGACGTATCAGAGCTGCTCCTTGGATGGTGACACGAAAAGGACTCCTGCTCATGCATCATCAATGTTGAGGGAGCTATCGAAGTACATCTTCTAATACTCATCGGACCCCTAAGAGGCAGGTGTGATTAAGTCTGTCCACTCGACGATGAAATTGACAAGTGCTTGAGACTTGATTGTAGTACGGCTTGCAAATTCCAAGGAGAAAGGGCATAGCTCCATTGCCCATTTGACTATGCGCCCGTTCGCATCCTTGTTGCGAATGATGTCTCCCAGAGGGTACTCGGTCATGACCACCACACGATATCCATCAAAGTAATGTTTCAACTTTCGGGGTGTTATTAATATGGCGTAGATTAGTTTCTGGACCTGTGGGTACCTAGTCTTGGATTCATTGAGTACCTCACTGATGAAATAGATTGGTTGTTGTACCTTGTAGACATGGCCGAGCTCATTGCGCTTGACCACCATGGCAGTGGAGACCACTCGATTAGTTGCCGCAATGTAAAGTAGGAGAGTTTCATCTTCTCTGGGAGCAGTGAGGACCGGAGGTAATGTAAGGTATTGTTTTAGCTATGTGAAGGCAGCATCTGCTTCCTCCGACCACTCAAACTTCTCAGCTGCTTTGAGCAGCTTAAAAATGGTAGTCCTTTTTTGCCTAATCTTGATATGAAACGACTGAGGGCAGCCATGCATCCGATAAGCTTCTGAACATCCTTCACCTTTTTGGGTGGCTTCATGTCCAAGACAGCTTTGACTTTCTTCGGGTTAGGGCGTATGCCATCATGACTGACGACGTTGCCAAGTAGTATACCAGAAGGAACACCAAAGATGCACTTCTTTGGGTTTAATTTCCATTGGAATGTATTAAGGGCTGCAAAGGTACGTTCCAGGTTGTCAACAAGGATATATGCTTCCTTGGTTTTGACAACTACATCATCAACATAAGCCTCGACAAGGTCGTCTTTTATCTTGTCTTTGAGGCAGGCCTGTATGGCGCGTTGGTAGGTAGCCCCGGCGTTCTTGAGCTCGAACGACATGGTTGTGTAGCAGTAGGCGCCGAAAGGCGTGATGAAGGATGTCTTGATCTGGTCGTCTTTTTTTAGAGCGATCTGGTGATAACCAGAGTAGCAATCAAGAAAGGAAAGCAGCTCGCATCTGGCAGTTGAATCTATGACCTCGTCTATGCGAGGTAAGCCGAAGGGGCCTTTAGGGCAGTGTTTGTTGAGACCAGTGTAATCAACGCACATTCTCCATTCATTATTCTTTTTGCATACAAGAACCAGGTTGGCTAACCACTCCAGATGATACACTTCTTTAATAAATCCGGTTGCCAAAAGCCGTGTAACTTCTACCCTAATCACCTCCTTTTTGTTGCAAGCGAACCATCGTAGCTTCTGCTTGATAGGTTTGGCCTTGCCGTCGACATTTAAGGAGTGCTCGATCAAGTTCCGAGGTACACCGGGCATGTCAGCAGGTTTCCATGCGAACACACTCACGTTGCTCCTCAAGAACCTGATGAGCGCATCTTCCTATTTAGGATCCAGGTTGGCCCCGATAAGGGCCGTTTTGCTAGGATCACCGTCGACCAGCTAGATCGCCTTGTGCTCTTTGGACTTGATGTTCTTGCGTGGAGCCTAGAGCTCTGGGATCTCCAGGTGGTCGGCTAAGGTCTTCTTGGCATCAAGCATGGTCTCAGCCATGCGAATAGAGAGGTCATGAGCCTCTGCTACTTTGAAGCTATCGTCCTCGTAGGTATAAGCTGCGTATACATTGCCCCTGAGAGTTAGAACCCCCTTTTCTATAGGCATCTTGAGCACCAAATACCTATAGTGAGGTATGGCCATGAATTTGGTGAGCGATGGTTGACCAAGGATAGCATGGTAGGTGTTGTCGAAGTTAGTGACCACAAAGTTGACGTAGTCGGTGCGGAAGTGGTCCGGGGTACCAAATTGCACAGGTAGCATGATCTGCTCGAGAGGTGTAGAGCTCTGTCTGGGGAGGACACCCCAGAACTGTGCCTCGTATGGTTTGAGATCCGCCTGGGTTATCTTCAGGGCTAGCAGACTATTTTTGAACAGTATATCGATGGAACTGCCACCGTCAATCAGCACTCTGTCAAACTAAACCTTGTTGATACAAGGATCAAGGACCAGGGGAAAACATCCTAGCTCAGGTATTGCAGCCCATTGGTCCTTTCTGCTAAAGGAGATCTCGCGGTGAGACCAAGGAGGGAGCCATGGATCGACGATGAGGTTGTCGGTGTTGGTCACGTTCAAGCAGGCGCGAGCGAGCAGCTTGCGTTCTCGTTTGGTCTCGATGGACACTTTGCCTCCAATGATGGTGTGGACACGATCAGTGGCTTGACGTACTTGTGATGGGGATCTGTGTCTTCATCATCGTTGTCCTCATTGCGCTGTTCCCTTACGTCATTAGGCTTGTCGGACGTATCTAGAGCCTGTTGACACGTGTAGATAGACTTGAGAACGCGATAATTCTCCATGGTATGGTTTGACTTGGGGTGGAGCTGGTAGGGTCCTTTCAATGCTTTGGCGTAGTCTTCTTCGTAGTTGCGACGTCCGCCACCTTTCTTAAAGGTGTTGACCTCGCCGTCATCTTCCTGAGCACGCTTGCCCCTATAATCGTCACGGCGATTACGCCCTGATTACGCTGGTCGCGGTGGTCACGGGGTCGTTGCGCTGGTTGCGGCGATCAAAATTGTCATTCCGACCATGGTTGACGCGGTAGTCGTCATGGTGTGGAGTGTGGTCGGAGTGTGGAACCCTTGCTACTTCTTCGATGATTATCTTTTTAGCATCGTCGGCATCCGCATATTTCTTGGTAGTGGCCAGGAGCGCTGTGACTGATTCAGGTCTCTTGTGGAGGAGCTTGTCCTGTAGGGCATCGTGGAAGCGAAGACCAGTGATGAAAGCCTCGATTGCCTCGTTGTTAGAGATTGACGGGACCTTGATGCGCATCTCCGAGAAATGCCGGACGTACTCGCGTAGTGGCTCATCTTTCCGGTCTCGAATCCGCTGCAGATCATATTTGTTGCTGGGTTGCTCGCAAGTAGCAATGAAGTTGTCGATGAAAGCTTGCTTGAGCTCTTGCCAAGAGTCAAAGTAGTTTGCCGGCAAGCTAACCAGCCATTGGTGACCTACATGGCCGACAGCGACTGGGAAGTAGTTAGACATGATGTGCTCGTCAGCCATGGCTGATCTGCACGCGGTTTCGTAGAGCATGACCCATAATTTGGGGTTCTCCTTGCCATCGTACTTCTAAAGTTTTTTGAGCTTGAAGTTCTTGGGCCATATGACTTGGCGAAGGTGCGGAGTAAACTACTTCAAACCCAGGGGGCCGTGGGCAGTATCATATTCCATACGGCGATAGCTTTCATGGGATGCATGATCGTTGGCTCTTTGGTTGATGCGATCACGCAGATCACGTTCCCCGAGGTAATGGCGAAGATCGTTATTGCCATCACAGCGATCTCAGTTGCCACCCTGATTAACCCTACGACCGTGGTTATCGCGGCGATTATCGCGGTTGTCTCGGTGGTTGTCGTCCCGAAAGTCACGGCGGTTGTCATCCCAACGGCGGTTGTCATCCCGACCACCATCATGGCTACCATTTCTGTCTTGACGGTTGTCTGATGGGTCATTGTTGTGCGAGCCACGTTGGTTGGGTGGCTATGAGTGACTTGAGTACTGGTGGCTGTGGCTTGATTCGACTGAGACGGATGGAGCCTGAGCTTGATTTACAATCTCTGCGGTCTGGGCCATAGCAGCTGCTAGGTAAGCTTGTATATCATCATGAACTGCCTGTGTTTCTAGGGTATTGGGTAGTCATTGCATTGTCTCCATAGCAACAGCTACATTGGCGCTTGGAGTCCTGAAGACCTGCTTGTCCCCCACCCTATCAAAGGCATTATTAAGGTTGCGTGGCTGGACCCTTATGCATCGGGCCTCCTCTTCTGACTCGGCTTTGATTTGTCGGTGATTAAACTGGTCAATATTGCGTGCTTCGCATGCCAGCCTTTCTTGTTCTATTTCACCGACTACCGGTGGTTCATCATTACTGACAACATTGATCAAGTCTCCTCGCCTTGGTGGGAAGGATGGGAATCACAAGAATCCCAGGGCGTGGTCTAGGATATCTAGATCGTATTCAACGCCTTCATCATCATGATGCTGGAGCTCGGTGTGAATGGAGGCATTAGATGCGATGCCGGATGAGGAGCTTGAGCCACCCTCTTGAACTATGTGGACCGATCCTTCTTGATAATCCTCAATCCAGACCATGTTGATGAAGTTGCGTAGGCCATAGGGCTAGGCCTGGTGGTTCTCCATTGAGGCTTCGTACTTAGAGAGCTGGAGACCCATCATAAGGGCTGGCCAGCGATGAACGGAGCACCCTTTAGGAGTAGATGTGACCACGAGATCCATACCGAGTCGTGCAGGACGACTAGCCCAAGCTGGTCAGGTAGATCTGTTGTGGGTCATAGTTACCTGCTCATTAGGTTGACTTTGAATCGAACTTACCAGAGCCAGGGTTTCGGCAAGTTTGGTGCCGACCCGATCAATGGAGTCGAGCAAGTCGGTGTTGTCGATCTGCCTCCTTTTGTAGCGAGGAAGTGGACGACGGGTTGTCGGCGTGGTTGAAGATGATGCTGGCATGGTCGAAGCTAGATCCACCGTGGTCGGAGCTAGATCCACCATGGTCAGAGCTGTAGCCGATGTAGGTGAAGCAGTGGTCGGCGTAGATTGAACCCGCACCTCCTCCAGGGTCATAGCGATGAAGTCGTCGGAGCCAGTGGTCCAGGTGATCTGGCCGATGGTGAATGTGAGGCCGTTCGGCGTAGCCATGGAACCAGGGATGATGACCATCTTGTTCGCCTAGAGAGCAGTACGCATACCCAAGGTAGTAGATTATCGGCAGACAGATGTGCCCAAGGTAGTAGATTATCGGCAGACAGATGTGCAAGCTACAAACAATATGGTGATGCAAGACAGACATGAGATTTTATCCAGGTTCGGCCGCCGTAAAGGCGTAATACCTACGTCCTGCGTCTGATTGTATTGCTGTATGTCAATGAGAGATGTTTTTTAGAGGGGTCCCCTGCCCACCTTATATAGTCCGAGGGGCAGAGTTACAGATCTAGAAACTAATCCTGGCCAGTTACAATTGCCATAGGTGGCTGGATAAGGATTCCTATTCTAACCGACCAGGATCTTGTTTGACCTCCAAATCTACCTTGATTCCTTGCGTGGGATTCCGAATAGATTAGCTGGACCGCGCGTTGTCATCTAGTGGGCCAAACCCCCTGATCCAAGCCGGCCCAAACCTAGCCGTAAGGGTATAGGGGTTAATACCCCCATATGCTGGAAGGAGGTACTAACGGTGATGACCCCGCACGGACCTAGCATCTTCAACTTCAGATAGGTGTAGTTGGGGATGGCCATGAACTTCATGTAGCATGGATGTCCTAGGATGGCGTGGTAGGTCTAGTGGAACCCGACCACCTCGAAGGTAAGGGTCTCCATCCTGTAATTGGTCGAATCCCCAAAGGTGATGGGTAGATCAATCTTCTCGAGTGGTACGGCCTGCTTTCCAGGCACGATGCCATGGAAAGGCACCTCGGTTGGCTGGATGCGCGATTGGTCGATGCCCATGGCACCGAGCGTCTCAGCGTACATGATGTTCAGGCTGCTGCCTCTATCCATCAGCACCTTGGTGAGCCACTTTGTGCCGACGATCGGGTTGACCATGAGCGGGTATCTTCCTGGCTATGGGATGCTTTCTGGGTGGTCGGTCCGATCACAGGTGATGGCGAACTCTGACCATCGAAGGAAGGAAGGCATGGCTGGCTCAGCCGCATAGACCTCACGGCACGCAAGCTTCTGGCGGCGCTTGGAGTAGTAGGCCACTGACCCCTCGAAGATCATGTGGTAGCCATCTAGCATCAGAAAGTCACCATCCTTCCCCTCGGTGTTGTCTGCCACCGGCTTGGGCTCCTTCCTATGCTCCCCCTTATTGGAGCCACCGCATAGGAACTGCTTCATGAGGGCATAGTCTTTGTATAGGTGCTTGACGGGGATGGCATGGTTCGGGCATGGCCCTTCAAGAAGTTTCTCGAAGTGGTCTAGGGTACCCTCAGCTAGCTTTTGACCCCCCTTGCGGTCGGCAGTGGCCCCAAGCAAGCCCTCGCGCCGCTGCTTGTTCTTCTTCTTGTTGGGGCGGTTGGAGGCGCCTTCTCAGCGTCCTAACCCCTCTTCACCTTGCCCTTAGGATGGTCAAAAATTGCTCTGACCGCCTCCTCGCCTGAGGCATGGCTAGTGACGATGTCGAGGAGCTCCTTGGTGGTTCGTGGACCCTTGCATCCCAGCTTCTAAACTAGGGACACGTAGGTGGTACCAGACAGGAAGGCTCCTATAACATCGATGTTGGGGCAGCTCGTTGCATTGCCGAAAGAAGCGCCGGATGTACTCATGAAGAGTTTCCCTGGACTTCTGTCGGTAGTTTTTGAGATCCCATGGGTTCCCAAGATGCATGAGGTGCCCTAGAAGTTTCTCACAAAAATCTCCTTTAGGTCCGCCCAACTTTGAATCCGGTTGGGCGGAAGGTGCTCCAACCATGTTCGCGTTGAATCGACCAGGAACAATGGGAGGTTGCGGATAATGAAACTATCACTATCCACTCCACCGGCTTGGCAAGCAAACCGGTAATCCTTGAGCCATAGTTCTGGGTCTATTTCCCTAGAGTATTTTTAGGACGTTGGTCGATGATCAGTATCACGGTGGGAAGGCAGAATTGAGGATGTGTCGGCCACAGGCCTAAGGTCCTGGCAAGTCAGGGTTCAGGCTCTAGTCCTCGTCGCTGTTGTGGCGTCCACCGCGATGAGGGTGGTCCATGCCTATGGGCATGTAGGGTATTACATGTGTCACGGTGGAGGCTGAGATGCTCATGCACAGGGACTACGACACGCCCCCTATCGCCGTGTGGTGCCTGGTGGATAGACATGTCCCTAACATGTCGTATCGAGGGCGCGTGCTTACTGGTGTCGACCTCGCATCGCCAAGACAGCGAGCTCCCGCCTGTAGCACCGCCACGCGCTCGAGCAGCGTGCGGATCTCGTGATGGGCCTGATGATCCTCGGGTGTCGCGGGCTCTGGGAGCCCTCGGAGCAAGGCTGCCTTAGCAGCGATGTTCTGGCCAGCATCAGGCGCAGTGTGGGTGGGCTCCATCATCTTCGATGATCCTTCGGTTCACATCGCGGGCCATGGCACACTCATGCCCACCGTCTCCATGGCGGTCGATCTCTCACTCAAGCTCTGCATACTCCTACTCGAGTTGGAGTTGTGCATCCTCGAGCTCCTAGTGCCATGCCCTTAGCTATTCCACCTGCATGTGAGGAAGGGCCCCTTCATCTTCCTTGACCTCGTCATCGAGGTCATTTGGTGAGGTAGCCCCTGCTTCGTGGACGCTTTTGACATGTTCCTCGGGGGTACCCACCATAAAACATTCTCGCGAGGGGTGATGGCTCCCCCTGCTGGAGTTAGAGTTGGAGAGCGACTCTGAATCTCCCGTGAGAAGGTCGTGGAAAGATTCCACGACGTATTCAGTCATCCCCACAAACTCATCGTTCGTACGGGATGGGTGCATGCACTGCGCCACGAGGTGGCCATGGGTCCCCATAGCATTGCACAGATCAAACAAGAACGCTGCCGGGGCTCCCCGGGTGAGGTATTCTGGGGAGAGCGATTCCCCTCTAGCAAGATGCGTCATGACATTGGCGAACGAGAAGGTGAGGCAGCACAGCTCCTCTTGGGACGGTCAGGGTCCCAGGAAGGCATCGAGTTGTCGCTCCAGCCTCTCATAGTCAAAGCCGAGGAGCCAGTCGCTCCCGAGGACACGGGCCTCCAGCACATGTAGCTATAGCTCCTCAAGCGCCTCGACGATCGTGTTGAGGCCAGCGGAGTGAAGAGGCTATATGGCCGTAGGAGCCTACGCCAACTCTCCCTCTATCGTGACGATGAAGTCCAGGCTTCCGAAGCGCACGCGCACGCCCGGGACCCAGCTGACGCCGTGACTAGCCATCCAAGGCCTAATGTGGACGTCGTGACGCGCAAAAACCCCCAATCTGGCGTGCCAACTATCGGTGTTTTGGATCACCGGCTAGTAAATTTGTATCTGCGCATATGGGCCAGATGGTGTGCTCGGATGACACAAGGATTTATACTGGCTCAGGCGGAATGTCCCTACGTCCAGTCTGCTGCTGCTCGTGTTACTGGCACTAGTTTGTAGTAGGGGTTACAAACGGGCGAGAGAGGGAGAATATCCCAAGTCTCTGGTGAAAAGATCGAATGGAGTTGAGTCGTGTTGAGCCCGTTCAGCCATGTGCCTGTGGCCCTCATGGGGCGTTCTGCTTCCCTTTTTACAGGTGAAGGGGAAGGCGTAGGTTACAGAGAGAGAAAGAGAGAAAAGGAGAAAAGCGAGGGAGAAGAAGGCCTCCAGGGTCGCGGTGTCCTTCATCTCCTTTATGCAGGTCCCGCCAGTCCTATAGATGATGATGGGGACGGCTCCACGTCGCGGCCTTGTTCATCACTAGCTCTATACGCGGGCGTCGTCAGCCAGTCGTGGCGTCCCATCCTGTCCTAGCGGATGGCGTGGTGAACTGATGTGCCTGTCAGTGGCCGTACGGGGATTAGGTATCACAACGCCCACGCACCCATCACTATTGGCGATGCGAACCCCCGGGCGTGGCCTGTTGTTGCCACGGGTCACGTCTAGGCGTGCCCGCGCCCCTTCTGGTGTCAGAGGCTTGACCCAGGGCCACACGTTTGGACCCGTAGTGGTTGGGGGTGGTACGGACCCCACCGTGCGAGGCGGAGCCCGCGCCCGAGGGATCGGGCGAGACGGGGCCCATGGCCGAGGGGTCTGGCGAGGCGGAAACCGTCCCTTCAAGGTCGGTTGAGACTGAAATACGTCCTTGGTTATCTGGGTGAGTTGTCGTCCGTGGTGCTCAGATCCCTTCTTCGGATATCCCTAATACCGATACCCAACACATTTGTTTGCTAAAGCTCTGCTTTAGCACCAAACTTCATATATACTCGCTATTTCCTAGTGCATTCTTCAGATTAACGGAACATTATGTTGAAAGAGGTCATGGAGGCAGTACGTACATTTTCAGAAGTCTATTAGCTTTCGTCGTTATTCCTTTGATACGAAGAATTTGACAGATAATACGTATTTGGCAACCCGGCCTGTTGTGATCTTCTCCCTTCCTAGGTGTTCACCACTTCAACTACTGTATACTGTTGAACCGTTTGGATGTTCCCAATCTACTGTTTGACCACACAAGAAAACCGAGCTCCATTTTTACTGATCTTGCGTGTATACTGTTAACGGTTGGATGTTCCAAATATACAGGGGCTGTTTACGTGTACAGTAGCAGGTCGTCCTTTTCCAAAAGGAATTATATGCTGTGCATTCTTTCTTTCTATTTTTTTGTTCTCCTGTGCATTCTTTTCTTGATTATTGTTTCAGCTGCTTCCATCAAGTACTAGTTCGACAGAAACATGCGTGTTGTTTTCTACACCCAAAAGGAATTTGCATATTGCCTTGTCCTTTTTATGGTAATACCACAAAACAAACTTCATAAATGGAACCACCTGAAACCAATGACAGCAAGATCACACATATGATCCTCTAATCAGTGATCAGAAAAACAACACCACAAATGCTACTCCTAGTTGTGTTTGTGTTGGACCGGGCTTGGGCCACGAGGCGTGCCATGTGTTAGACTCGTGCTTTCGGCCCGTATTTGGAGGAGCCCGTCGGCCCGTCTCCGTCTCTGTTGGGATGACGCCAAGTGTGGAAAATGCCCCACCGCCACGGCGCTCAAAGTAACCGTCGCAACGAATACCCGCTGCTCTGCTCTCCCTCCCCCTTCTCCGTTCCCCAGGCAACGAAAAGCTAGTCCCCTGCCCATCCGCAACTGCACCGCCACCACCACACCGGCGGCTGCGATGGACCAATTCTTAGACGGGATTCTACGCCGACGAGGACGGGATCGGCGTCTCCCTGAGCCGGCGCCGCGCCTCCCTGAACGCGGCGTGGCAGGTGCACCTGGTCCAGCGCGGCGACATGGACTTCGTCCTCCTCCGCGGTGCCAACTACGGCCGCTACCACGCGGTCTCGCTGAAAATGGCGCCTCCCGGCCACCGCGGCCGCTGCGCTGTCCAGCGCGACTACGACGAACCGGAACTGAACGCCATCATGTGGAGGCCCATGGCCATTGGGGTGCTCACCGACTCACCGTCGACGACGACGACGAAGCTGAAGACGCCGACGTCGTCCTGCGCCACGGGAACAACCGCTACCATCGCGCCAACGGCAGGCACCGCCGCTGGCACACCGGGGTCACCGTCGACGACAACGACGGCGTAAGGACCACAATGATGCTTTGGACGGTCGAGGAATCCCCCCGAGGATCGCGCCGCCTGCCCTTCCACCCCCAAGGCCCCAACTACGGTGAGCACTGAGTTGGTCGTCCAATTCGATTCCTCGCCTTGGTTAGGACGGAGCATGATTCTTGGAACCTATCGATCAATCCCGTTCTTGGCCATGTCTGAAGTAACTGTAGCTATTCGTTCTTGGCACATTTCGTGGTTCGTGGCTTCGTGCCAAGATTACTACTCCTGTTGCTCACATGTTCTAACTATGCACCATCACCATTGCAACAGAATCTAGAAGTACCGGCTTTCATAAGCCTGCTCCTCCGGCGCGCCAAGCCCATGGCAGAGCCGCTGCAGACGATCCGGTACGTGCAGGCGAACAATCAGGGGAACGTCAACCAGCTCGGCTGGGCCACGCCCACGCTCCAGTTATACGGCAGGTCTGTGTACTTGCTGCTGTGCAGGCTGGCGTACTATCTGGACGAAGCCATCTCCCTCGGCGGCTAAGGGAACGTTTTAGGCATCGCGCTGTGCGTGCGGGCTGGCCGGCTGAGCCCTCTGGTCACCGACCTGCCTCGTGCAAGGAGCCCATGGATATCGTTGTCCTCGCCACCGATTCCCACGGTGAGAGGTGCTTTTCAGTTGTCAGTGGATTCAATGGTTCTCTTCTTAATTTCTGATAAATGATGTTCAGTTGATCATAGTTATGCTGATGGGATTGCAAATGTCAATTGCATTATTCTGTACAGCATAACTAGTATTCTCATGAACTTCTGTGATTCGCTAACAGTTGATGCATGACACATGTTCACCAGATCACTATGTCATTCTGATGACAATAGACACTGCATTCTGTCTAAAATAGCTCATATGTTCAGTTCAGAGTACCTCTATAATTTCGAAGTTGCTGTTCTAAGATATGTGTGAAATAGTTGCTGCATGTACAATCCACTTCTTCGGAACTTTTGCTTCTTCAGGAAACGATAGCTTTTGTCAGTGAGGACTGAGGAGTAACCTGAAACATGCTTAGATAAAGCAGGAGCAATTCAGAAAATTGACTTGTTTCACTTGTCAAAAAAACTAGTATTGACCTTGCTACTGATTCCTCCTATCTTTTTTGTTATAATGTTTACAAAAGTTTGTTAGATTGTTGAACTGCTGCAAATAGTTGCATCACCCATAAACTCCTTCCTAACTGACTCGTGTTTTATCTTGCCTGTTTGTGAATTAAGCTGCTGCGCAACTGCGGCACCCGAATGTTGACGAACCCTAGAGGTGTATGAGAGCAGGACTACTGACAAAGCGACAACAACTTCGTGACAGATCTCTTCAGAAATCAAAATGCTGCTTCGGGTACAAGAGAAGTAGCCGTCATCTTTTTTTTCGTTCGTGTAGTTTCAGAAACCTCAGAAACTCTTCTGCTTTCTGGTAGCTTAGTTGGAGGAATTCTCCAGAAGGGAAACGGTATATCTTGACATCAGTTTCAGACTGCTGAAAAGCATTATTTCCACATATGGTTGAAAGATTTTTGCTTTGTGTAGTCACAATCTCCATCTCTGTCTGTTGATGACAAGAATGCAGCCGGCTTACTCTGTAATTGCTCCAGAATCCTCACACCAGATATTGCAGTCACAGTTTTCTGAACTAACCTTTTTCAGTTATTAACTGACAATCATGGCCATATCATTTATTTGCTGAAGGTATGTGCATAACTTCATCAGCCCAAGCACAATTTCCTTTATATGTTTTAATCAAATGATTAAGGCATCAAGCGTGATGTTTCCTTTTTGTTTTGTTAAAAAAAAAAGCTTGTGAGTAGTGAGTACTGAGTAGTCCCGACATTGTAGACAGGAAATCACCGCCGGTGATGATATTTCGTTGAGTAGTGAGTAGTCTCCTTTTTGTTTTGGCTGGCTACCCGCATCGTGTCTGTCTGGAGTCTGGGCCCCGACATGGGACCCACCTGTCAGTGGGCGGGCGGCACATCAACGTCACCTAGGGCGTGTTTGATAAGGTGGCCCAACAGCCCGGCTAGCTCCTGGGCTGCAAGTCCCGTATTTGATGTGTGTTTGGCCAGCTCCGAGGCAGGCGGATCTCCGTCCGTCCGCTCCGCACCAGCCCAGCCGCGACGAGGAGCGGGACGTCGACGGCGGAAGAGGAGGACGGGGACGAGCGGCCAGGAGAGGCGCGGGAGGAGACGGAACACGACGGACTCGGACCGGAAGTTGCGCTCCAGCGGCTCGGCGGTCGCGGGCTCGCCTCGGTCCCATCCGCCCGCTACCACCGCGCAGAGGTGGAGCCCGGGAGGAGGTCGAGTGCGGCGATGCAGAACAAGCAACCGTCGACCACCTCCACGTGGCCACGGAGCTGGAGCTGTGACATGCGCACCCCGCCGCTGCCCCCTAGCGAGACGCGAGCCGAGGCAGAGGATGGCGAGGAGAAGGTGGAGGGCCGCGGGCGCCATGGCCGCGCGGCGCGGTCGGCGTGGGCGCGCAGTCAAGGAAATAGGGCGGCCATCGTCGGGGTCGGGTGAGGGAGGACGATGGCCTCGAGCTCGGAAGGGAAGCCCACTGTTGCCACCCCTTTCCGCAAACGAGCCGGCGACCATCACCACGGCCGGGATTTGGCCGGCTGCCGCCATGTTCCCTTCCTCTTCACCGAGCCTGCGACCATCACCATGCTGCAACTCCCGCTCCGGCGGAAACCACCGTGGCGTCCTGCGGCATCAAGGCCGCCGGGGACGCGAAGGAGGCGGCGACCAACCACCACGGCGTTCTGTGCTCGCGGTCGCTGCCGCCGTCCCCGCGTTCTGTGCTGTCACGCCTGTGGAGTGCTCGACGAAATGTCAACATGGAGAGAAAGGTGAGAGTTTGGTGGTAAATCTACCGAAATTCTGGTGCAGAGTAACCATACCCATTTGAGCCAGAAATTAAACACAATCTCAGTTGACCCAGGCTTGTCTGGGCCAGTGAAGCAAACACATGACGTTGCAGTATATGAGCCATGCTCGAGCTGGCCAGGGCCAGGCCAGCTAGCCGAGTTGGGCAGGACCACTTTATCAAACATGCCCCTGCAGTCTCGCCAAGGCGTTGCCTTGAAATTCCACGACCTACCCCACGTCGGCACCCAAACCCTAAACCGCAACGAGCCAATGATCGCCTGCTCCACGCTCTCCTCTCCCTCCCCCTCACTTCGCACAGCCGTTCACCTTCGCCCCTGCAGCAGAAGCACCAACGCGGTTCGCCTTGCCAAACAGGGCGCTGTGCGCACGGGGCGTACCTTCACGGCTTCACGCAATCACACCGACAACGACGAGGACGGGCTGGACCCTGTGCTCGCCCCGTGTGTCGCTGAACGCGGCGTGGGCGGTGCACCGCCTCTTGCACGACAGCAACACCTACGTCCTCCTCCATGGTGCCGCTACAACCGGTACCTCGCCTACAGCGGCCACCGCATTGTCCAGTGCGCTCGACGCCCCGGAGGACGACATCCTCTGGGAAGCCGTTAGGCTTGGCCCCCTGGGGACTCTGTAACTTTGCTCGTGAAGAGTCCAACAGCAAATCGCACTCGTTTTTCTCGTTCGACTCGAACTCGAACGTGCTATGCACGCATGAGTTGAGTCCGATCTGCCATGCCGCTCGCTCCATATATACACCACGCCCATGCCGCCTCTGCTAGCAACACAACTTGTCGCACCCCCTCGTGTTCGTCAACTCTCCACGTCGATCGCACATGCGATGGGAAGAGGAAGTTGATGGCGGAGCCTGTTAGATACTCCCTGTGTGCTAAGTTTAGATAAGTTTGCACTAGTTTGCACTGCATGTTTGCTTTCAGTTCAGATGCACACGCGCAAGCTCCAGACTATGGATGCCACGCGCAAGTCGGAGGTCGTGGCGTGAGAGCTGCTCAGCCACGAGTATGGGCATGCAGTCGTGGACGAGGACGCGGTGCGTGGGGATGGATGCGCACACTTCTCGCGTCGTGCGCGCTATGATTTGCATGGCTCTGCTATAAAGTTCAGAATAAATAGAGCAAAGATAGAACAGAAAAGCTGCGCTTTCAGGCAGCACCAAAATTCACCGTGTTCCGGTTCTTTGTGTGCGTTGAGTTCTTGTCTTCCTGTGTTCACCTCCGGCTTCTTGTCCTCGCCGTCGGCGTTCACCGCCGTCTGTTTCCAACAAGTGGCATCGGAGCTAGGTTGCGAGGAATCCCGTCGTCGCCATGGTGTCTCCGACGAGACCTCGTGGTGGTTCACCGGCCGGGAAGAAGAACGATGGTTCCAGCGGCTCAGGCGCCAAGACACTGCAGCACACGCCTTCGCCGACCCGTTCCCCTACTCACCGTTCACGCATGCGCGACGCACGCCGTTCGCGCACCCGCGACGCACGCCGTCTGTGGGAAGTCGTCGTCGAGCGAATCATCCGGGAAGGCAGCTCCGGCAACTAGCCGCAGTTGACGAAGACGAACTACCATGAGTGGTCGCTTCGCATGCAGCTAAAAATGCAGGCGCACCACCTGTGGGACGTCGTCGAGTATGACGACGTGGACTACGACGACGATCGCAGCGCGCTCAACGCGATCTGCAGCGGCGTTCCAGCGGAGGTGGTCCCCATCCTGGTGGCCAAGGCGTCTGCAAAGGAAGCCTGGGAGGCCATCAAGACCCTCCGCATCGGCGACAACCGGGTGCGGAAGGCTACGGCGTAGAACCTCCGGGTGGAGTACGAGGCCATCGTCCTCCGCGACGGCGAACTGATTGAAGACTTCACCCTGCGCCGGATGGGGATCGTGTAGCGGTTGGCAACGCTTGGTGATCTCGAACCCGATGAGAAGGTCGTGGCCAAGTACCTGCGCGTTGTGCGCTCGCGCTACAAGCAGCTGGTAATCTCCATCAAAACCCTCCTTGATATCTGACAGCTGTCGATCGAGGAGGTTACAGGGAGATTGAAGGCGGCTGACGACGTCGAGCTGCCTGCACAGAAAGCTACCGGCGGCAAACTGCTGCTCATTGAGGAGCAGTGGGTGGAGCGGTACAAGCAGAGGGGCTAGGAGTCCAGCCGCGGCAGATCCAGCTCCGGCGGCCGTGGTAAGCGCCGTGGCAGGGGTCGTGGACGCGGCGCCGGCGGCAACAGCGACTCGCGAGCAAACTCCAGCTCTGGCTGTCCAAGTCCATATGACCCCTGCAAGCATTGCGGGAAGAAGGGGCATTGGGCCCGTGACTGACGCAGCAAAAAGGGAGGAGGAGGCCCACGCGGCCCAGGACGACGAGGCCACTCTAATCCTGGCTCTCGATTCTATCCATGAAGTCACGTTCCCCTACGCAAAGCTCATACAGGCGCCGCTGCCATCAGCGCCCACGCAGCCGTCACCGACTCCAGCGCCCGCGCAGCTGCCGCCGGCCCCAGTGCTGGTGTAGGAGGCGCTAGCTCCACCGCTCCCTCCAACTCCGGTGATTCGGGATGGCGCCGTCCTCCACCTCATCGAGAAGAAGGTCTTTGCCCCCTAGACGCCGCGGAGGACCGGGATCCGAAGCCCTAGATCCTAGATATCGGCGTATCCAATCATATGTCGGGATCGCACGCCGCCTTCGCCGACCTCGACACCAGCATCACCGGCACCGTGCGCTTCGGGGACGGCTCCGTCGCGCGGATCAAAGGGAGCGGCACTGTGCTCTTCTCCTGCAAGAACGGCGAGCACCGGTCACTCCCCAACATCTACTACCTCCCGCGCCTCACCG
Source organism: Miscanthus floridulus (assembly GCF_019320115.1). NCBI lineage: Eukaryota > Viridiplantae > Streptophyta > Magnoliopsida > Poales > Poaceae > Miscanthus > Miscanthus floridulus. The sequence goes on from NC_089597.1 coordinate 83,040,890, forward strand.
CCAACATCATCTCCGTGGGCCAGCTCGACGAAGGCGGCTTCCAAGTGCTCGTGGAGGAAGGCATGATGCGCATACGCGACGAGGAGCGACGCCTGCTTGCGAAGATCCCACGGAGTCTAGGTAGACTGTACGCGCTCAACGTCACCATAGCATGCCCAGTTTGCCTGGCCGCACGCTCCGGCGCCGCCTCCTGGACATGGCACGCGCGGTTCGGCCACATCAACTTCGCCGCGCTGCGCAAGATGGCGCGCGAGGGGCTGGTCTACGGTCTGCCCCTGCTCAGCCAGGTGGAGCAGGTCTGCGAGACGTGTTTCGCCGGCAAGCAGCACCGGGCGCCGTTCCCACAGAAGGCGCTCGGACGTTCGACAGAGGCGCTGCAACTTCTCCATGGCGACATCTGCGGTCCCATCACGCCTGCGACACCCAGCGGCAATCAATACTTTCTTTTGCTCGTCGACGATGTCTCACGGTATATGTGGATCGCCCTGTTGCCAAGCAAGGATGCTGCTGCTGCCGCCATCAATAACATCCAAGCTGCGGCCGAACGCAAGACCGGGAAGAAGCTGCTCGCCCTGCGTATCGATCGTGGGGGCGAGTTCGCCACGGCGGACTTCGTCGACTACTGCGCCCACCTCAGAGTTCAGCGTGAGCTCACGGCGCCGTACACGCCCCAACAGAACGGTGTCGTGGAGCACCGCAACTAGACCGTCGTGGGCACGGCTCGAAGCATGTTGAAGGCCAAGTCCCTTCCCGGCGTGTTCTGGGGAGAAGCCGTGGTGATGGTTGTGTACCTCCTGAACCGGTCGTCGTGCAAGGCCATCGAGGGAAGGATGCCGTACGAGCTGTGGACCGAGAGCACGCCGGTGGTGCACCACCTCCACACGTTCGGGTGTGTCGCTCACGTCAAAGTGACCACGCCAAACCAGAAGAAGCTAGACGACCACAGCTGGCGCATGATCTTCGTCGGGTATGAGCCCGGCTCCAAGGCATATCGCGTCTACGATCTGACGACCCAACGTGTCCACATCAGCCGCGACATCATCTTCGACGAAGCGGCAAAGTGGCGTGGTCCACTGAGCACGACGTCGACCCCGGCGACTTCGTCATCGAGGAGACCGAGCCCCTGGAGCCCGCGGTGATCACCACCACAAGTGCAGCAACGACGCGCGCTCCAGCTGCGGACTCGGCACCAGGCTCAGCTTCACCTGCTCCATCAGTAGCGTCACCGCCACCAGCCGTGGACCCGTCCACGGTGACCCCTACAGCCAGCGGCTCTACGTCCGCCACATCGAGCCCGGCGCCACACCAGAACATCGAGTTCGCGTCACCGCCGGGAACTAGAGCTAGCGAACAGCTGGAAGCCGACCACGACGACGATGCACCTCTCTGGTTCTAGCGAGTCGACAACGTGATCGGGCCAGCCTCACCACCAGGGCTTGCTGACCGGGAGCTGGAGGAGCGCCTGCTGCTTGCAAGCGACGCCGAGCCAACCTTGCTCGAGGAGGCACTACGCCATGAGTGCTGGCGCCATGCTATGCTGGATGAGATGACCTCCATCGAAGCGAGTGGCATGTGGGAGTTGGTCGAGCCACCGCCCCGCACCCGGCCAATAGGCCTCAAGTGGGTCTACAAGGCCAAGTAGGATGCATCCGGGGTCATCACCAAGCACAAGGCCCGGCTGGTCGCCAAGGGCTATGTTCAGCGCAAAGGGATCGATTTCGATGAAGTCTTCGCTCCCGTGGCGCGCCTAGAGTCTGTGCGGCTGTTGCTCGCGCACGCCGCGTGTGAAGGCTGGGTTGTCCATCACATGGACGTCAAGTCTGCGTTCCTGAATGGTGTGCTGCAAGAAGAAGTCTACATCGAGCAGCCCCCCCGGCTTCATCCTTCGGGGCCATGAGCACAAGGTGCTCCACGTCGTCAAGGCACTTTACGAGCTTCGACAAGCCCCATGAGCCTGGTACACCAAACTCGACGAGTCCCTGATCAGGCTCGAGTTCCAGAGGAGTACCTCCGAGCACGCCATCTACCTCCGTGGTGCTGGGGACCGTCGCCTCGTGGTGGGTGTGTACGTCGATGATCTTATCATCACCGGCGGCAATCAAGTTGACATCGACACATTCAAGTCAGAGATGCACTCCACCTTCAAGATGAGCGACTTGGGGCTGCTCCACTACTACCTTGGTCTGGAGGTGTCACAGACCGAAGCTGGGATCACCGTCAGCCAAAGCGCATATGCAGCCAAGATTCCGGAGAACGCGGGGCTGGCTAGATGCAACTCGAGTCACATTCCAATGGAGCCTCGACTAAAGCTAAGTAAGTTGAGTTCTGCTCCTGCAGTTGATCCAACATAGTACCGCAGCATCGTGGGTTCCCTGCGCTATCTGGTGAATTCAAGACCAGACCTGGCGTACTCGGTGGGCTACATCAGCAGGTTCATGGAGAACCCCACCACCGAGCACTTGGCAGCTGTGAAAAGGGTGTTGCGGTATGTTGCTGGTACCCTGCACTATGGCTGCCACTACAAAAGGAAGAAGGAGGCTCAGCTCGCTGGCTACAGCGACAGTGATCTAGCTGGCGACGTCGACACACGCAAGAGCACCACCGACGTCCTCTTCTTCCTTGGCAGCAACATCATCACCTGGCAATCCCAAAAGCAGAGGGTTGTGGCACTGTCCTCGTGTGAAGCGGAGTACATTGCTGTAGCTACTGCAGCCTGCCAAGGTGTATGGTTGGCGCATCTTCTTGCAGAGCTCAAAGGGGAGAAGACCAGCGCCATCTCATTGAAGATGGACAACCAGTCCGCCATCGCGCTCAGCCAGAATCCTGTCTTCCATGACCGCAGTAAGCATATTGATGTCAGATTCCATTACATATGTGAGTGTGTTGAGGAGAACAGGGTTCAACTTCAGTCCATCGGGACCTTGGAGCAGCTGGCGGACATACTGACCAAAACCTTGGGTCGTGAGAAGTTCTGCAACTTACGTTCCAGAGTTCATAATATACAGCATATACACAAGGATTAGGAGGAGATTTGTTAGATACTCCTTGTGTGCTAAGTTTAGATAAGTTTGCACTAGTTTGCACTGCATGTTTGCTTTCAGTTCATATGCACGCGCGCAGGCTCCAGGCTGTGGATGCTGCGTGCAAGTCGGAGGTCATGGCGTGAGAGCTGCTCAGCCACGAGTCTGGGCATGCAGTCATGGATGACGACGCGGTGCGTGGGGATGGACGCGCAAACTTCTCGCGTTGTGCGCGCTATGATTTGCATGACTCTGTTGTAATGTTTAGAATCAGAAAAGCTGCGCTTTCAGGCAGCACCAAAATTCACCGTGTTCCAGTTCTTTGTGTGCGTTGAGTTCTTGTCTTCCTATGTTCACCTCCGGCTTCTTGTCCTCGCCGTCGGCGTTCACCGCCGTCTGTTTCCAACAGAGCCCAAGAAGGCACCGAAGCTGGACACCGACTTCACCTGTCCTGCAACCACCCGGGCGCCGTTCAGTGCGACACCTTCCTCAAGGAACGCCGATAACCATAAAACCGAGCATGCTATATACATATATGTGCTTCTAAATTATATATACACTTCTACTACTCTAATCCATCCAAATAAAAATGCAATTATCACATTTTGATAAGTCAAACAGTTTAAATTTTGACCAAAATTATATAAAAAAGATACTAACACCCATGAGAACAAAATAAATATCATTAGATTAGTTATATAATATATTTTCATAATAAATTTATTTGGAGACATAAATGCTAATATTATTTACTATAAATTTAGTCAAACTTAAGCCAGTTTGATCGGCATGATTCTCATAATTGCATTCTTTCCTAGGAAGATGGAGTACTTCTTAATTAAAAGTGGGTATAATGCTATTTGTCACCACGTAGACCATATAAACATACATACATTAAGATAAATATTATTTTAATACTTTATCAATAGTATAACAAATCACGTACTAATCACACTAATGATTAACATATATATAATAATACTCCATGGTAATATACTGGTAATTACTATATATAATCACTAGTACTAGATACATTATCCCAGGTGGTAAAAACCAGTTTTCCTAGGCGGACAGCCTGTCCGTCCCGGTGCAAATGCATGTGTTAATCATAGTCAGGTCTTGTTTAGTTCCAAAAAGTTTTCTCAAAAAGTGTTACAGTAGCCATCACATCGAATCTTACGATACGTGCATGGAGTATTAAATGTAGACGAAAAAAAACTAATTGCACAGTTTGGTTGGAAATCGCGAGACGAACGTTTTGAGCCTAATTAGTCCATGATTGAATACTAATTGCCAAATAAAAACGAAAGTGCTACAGTAGCCAAATTCCCAAATTTCACCCAACTAAACCCGGCCTTAACACAGGCAGTCCTATTGTCCGTCTGTGTTAATTACAGTTAACACAGGCGGTCCTATTGATCACCTGTGTAAATCAATAAAAAAACCAAAAAAAGCCGGCTGAGCCAGGCGACTAGACTGAGCCCGCTGTCGAGCCCATCACCTAGCCTGCCAGTGGCGGAGCCACATGGTATATTTGTAAAAAGAAAAAAAGAAAACATATCTGGATCGCATCACGCCATCACGGGAGGACGGGAGGCCCATGTGACACGGCCCACGCGGCAATACGCAACTCCAGACGTTCCAGGCACACGATGTTTCCGATTCCTATAATTAATCTAATCTCGACCGGAGGACGGAGGACACGCACGCCGCATGCCTAACGCACAGACGCCCTCCGCCCTAGATGCTAGATTGGATCGGAGGCTCATCTCATCTGTAGTCTGCATGTCCACAGTAGTAAGGCTTACCGTCTTGATTCGCTATTTCATTTAGGTTACCGTCTTGATTCGCTATTTCATTTAGGAAAAAATTAATCTTTGCTCTTGGGTTTCTTCTACTCTTCATCTTTCTACAAAAAATTATTGTTTATTTTCATAACTATTTGCTAACATCAGAAATACTGAATTGTTTAATTATTTGGCATTGTTTATCAGTATTCACTGCCCACCGCGCCGCTGCTGCCCATCATGCCGTTGTGGTTGCTGTGTGGCTCGCCCCAGCCTGCGCAACAGCTGCCAAATTTGCGATCGCCGTGGCTCGGCTCAGCCCACAACGCCTCCGCCAAGGGGGAGCTCGCCGCAGCGGCCCCTGCGCAACTACCGCTGGAGGAGGTCGCCGCAACCCCCGCGCGTAACTATCATCATGGATCTATGAGGGAGGAAGGTGAGGAATGGATTTGCCCTTGATTTGAGAGAGGAGAGAGGATGAGGCGGACCTGCACTGCGGGGCGCGTGGCTATCCATGCCACCGGGCCCTCCGCTGTCATGTGAGGGAGAGGCGCATAAGGGAGAGAAGAGAGAGCGAGAGCCGACAGAGGCGCATGTGAGGGCGAGAGGTGATGGGTTTGGGAGAGAGACTAGGCTAGGGTTTCATTTGGCTTTTATATGTGACCTGATTTTCGAGCTGAGATGGACTTTTCTCATCGCTAGTGGGCTCAGTCACAATAACACAGGCGGCCCCCTTAGGAGGTCCGACTCTGAAAATTGTCTCTGTTTTCGGAGGCGGATCTCTTGAGTGGCCCGCCTCCGTAAATCAATTTTAGGAGGTAGGCATTTTGTGACCGTATCTGTAAATTCATTTTAGAAGGCTGGCAATTTTTTACTGCCTACGTAATAAAACGTCTATCTCTAAAAATCCTCGTGTATTTTAGAAGACAGTTGGATTTTGTGACTGCTTCCGTTAATGATTGAGCAGTGTCTCATGAAATCATTTATGTAGTAGTGAATTGTATGCATTTTTAAAACATGACATGTCAATACTGGTAATTTAATGTTAATCGCGATATTTTTTATTTTGACAATACTACCACATATATAGTTTTTAAATATTGTAAATTCAATATCTTCAGTTGATTCATGTATGTTAAATTAAACGTTTATGCCATTCTAATAACTAATACTATAGTATAGGACTTAGACGAAGATTTTTAGTAAAATACAAAAGAAAAAATAATTAAAATATACAATAAGCACGAGAGTTTCAATCAACTAATAATAAGATTAAAAGTTGAAATCTAAAATATGTATTCATGATGTCATAGAAAGTGGTGCAACAAAATTGGCTAGAACTTAAGCTTATGTTTTAACTAGATACATACTAAAGATTCATAGGGGTGCAATGCAAATGATAACAATGCATATCTTAATATTATTAACTGGAAGCTCTCTACGGAGCGTCCACATTCATCCTCACAATGTGTTAGAAAAAATGTAAGTACAATTTTTTTTTCATAATAATCAGAAGTATCTTACCATTAATGTACTCGACCCTAATCATTATAGAGAATAACTTTAATTAGATCTATTCTAAGTTCTTACAAAGTTACCCACTTCTATTATTATGAAAAAAATAAATAGCCTAGTTTTTTTAATCTAAATTACTTTTTTATAAAATGTAAAATAAAATATCTGTCAATTTAGAAATAAATAACCATAGTATATTATATATTTCTAAATTAGCCATCTAAATTACTATAATTAAATTTGATGTAAAAGTCATGTTATACTTGACCATGATTATCAAGTATATAAAAGGTTTTCCTTTAACAAAGTACGCACTAATCACCCTTCACTTTAAATTATATAAATTTTTATAATTATAAATTTTGAGTTGTTAAATATATTTACATTTTGAGGCAAACATTACGACTTCAATATTAATATTTTAATGGTAAGCTTTTTGTTTTGTTCTTTAGAAAACAAATATTATGGCACATAAAATTATTTGATAGATAAAATTCAATATAGTAAGTGTCGTGGTGCAAGTTAAAATGATCGTTTGTACCTTTATAGCAGCTAAGAGTTGAGTGGAGGAAGAAAACATTGAATAAAAGATACAATAATCACTAGGCTTTGTAAATGGTTAAACGATTGTTTAGACGAACAATGAATATAATGAAAGCTAATGTTTAACTAGATACATATTAAAAACGTATAGATGTATGCAGCCAACACAAACATTAAAACATATATTGAGTAATTTATAATTTATCATGTATAGATAGAGATTATAGAGTATATATATGGGTATGGTAGGAAATAATGAAGCACACATTTACATAGTTTTATATATAAATCAAAGACAAGGCTGGATAAATATACGCTTGAAACTTTGGGTTTAAATAAAAAGATGATTCAAGTGATTTTATAGACAAATGCAGGGTTGGAGAGAAACGCTGAAAACTTAAATTAAACAAACATCTTCATTTAATTTTTCCTACATGGCTGGACAAAAATTACTCTTGAAACTTTAGACTAGACAAACTACATGATTCAAACGGTTCTATAAACCAACACATTGTTGGAGAAAAAATTGTTAAACTTTAAATTTAAATATACATAATCTTGAAAAGTTTTTATTATAAACTAATGGGTAGTCCGAGAAAATTACACTTAAAAATTTAGTGAATTTGAACATGTGCCGTTCACTCCTGCACCTGCCGCATGCCTGACCGGCCCCAACAATGCAACGTTGTCTTTGTCGCCTTTTGCTACCACCAGAATTAGTCTATTGCGCGGTGCTCTTCTCTGTATTTACTTCGTCCAACCGGTCTAATCCACCTCCTAGACGGTGAGACCACCTCCTCGCTGCCACCGCATCGTCCCCGATCGAGTTAGGCGACACAACCCGTGTCCACCACTGTACTTCCACCAAAACTAACCCATTGCTAGTGCTCACCTTCATCCTCACCCCACCCCCAACTGGACTTCACTGCCTCCTAGTCGTTGACACCAACAAGCCGCCTCGCCTCGCTGCCACTGTAAGCTTGACTAGCTTCGACGACGTAACAACGCCTCCACCCTTATCCCCACACAAAGCAACCAGTCTTCTTCACCTCCTAGTCAGTGACACCAACACATTGCCTCACCTCACCACCACCGTGCCTACCATCACCGTTGGATTCTGACAACCTAGATCCCCAAAACTCAAACCCTTAATAATCCATAAGCGTCACAGCCTAGGAAGACATCCGAGAAGGAGAAGGCAAGAAATTAATTAACTAACTAATTAATTAAGTTAAGTTCCTACATTTTGGAACACGTTCGCCACCGTGGAGGCCATCCACGTCGCCTACAATTGGTTCTGTTGTCTGATTTTGAGATCAGCAACCCATGTTCACTCCACCGATAACTACTGTACACTAGCCAAAATATCTTCTCGCTTCCTCTCTCTATGCAACTCCGGCTCCCTCTCGATCTCTCGGTCTATACTCTCCTCTTCCCCTCTCTCTCCCCCTTGCTTGGTCACTAGCACACGGCTTCCAGAAGTCATTACTAGAAATATCCACTTCTATGATGAAAATCTTAATAACGAATCCAAAACTATCATGGAATATCGCTTTTTATGACAAATATATACGTTTCATCATAGATCAGTAGTGACGATCCTCCAACCTATGACATAACCGCCCAATTTATACATGATCAAATAAGGCTGTCCCTGTTTAACACGTTAACGCGCACATACTTTCACTTATATAAACCCGGTAGTCCGCCGAGTGTCACGAAGGACCTCGGTACATCAACATCACAACCAAGATCTCATGATTAAGCAAATACACATCACATACACAGAGCGGCAGCGAAAATAATATTACAAATGGGTTCACAAATAATAGTACAAGTTTGGGTTTCAAAACTGGTTAAAGGAAAACAACATAGCTTTCATTATAAACCCATTAATATAAGTTTCAAATACATTGCTAGCATAAGTAACCTCCTCTGACAAAAGCATATAGATATGAAATAAATATAGAGTCATCAAGCCCACCAGTGGTTAGCCACCATCTTCCTCAGGCCGAAAATTTCACCTACAACATGGTGGGATAAACCCTGAGTACTCGAATATACTCAGCTAGACTTACCCATCATAAACCAGAAATAAAGTGACATCAAGGATCATGCAAGGCTTTATAAGTGGAGCTAGCTTGACAACATTTTGCATAAAAAGCCACTAATTCTGCTATACATTTTATAATTCGGTCATCAAGTTAATTATAGCTATTCATCTTTAGATTAGCAACTAACCTATACCAAACATGTGGTATATCATTTAGTAGCATAACAATAGTAACCATAGCCGGTATAACAATTCAATGTTCATCATAACCATCATTCCATAATACAGTTACTACAATGTTGGAGCTAGCCAAGTTTCTCACTGTCCCGGAGAGACGACGATTCGAATCGATTTCAACCAGCTGGGAATTTATTCCTAACACAAATCCAGGCAGACCAGATCAACGGCCACCTTAGGTCACCTTTGGTACAACTTAGGTCCACATTTCATGGGTTCGCCCAGTGCCGCACAATCAGGGACAACCAGCTGCTAGGACATTCAGGCCCGGCCTGCCCTTGGGCTTACGTCTGGCTCTCCGCACATCCTTACTACCATCCAAAGTGCGCACTCTAACAGAACAGGGCCTAGCCTGAGTTGAGCTACTCAGCTTCGCAATCGAAACGAGTTATCCGGCCAGCTAAGTGAGAGGCATGCGTTCAATCTTGTTAAAAGTGCCAACAACGGTACAGTCCTTAATCGGCACAGACAGAATCACATGAGTCAATCTACACATAGACTCCGCCCAACCTCTAGTTACATTATCCCATGGTTCTTTTCCACGATAGCAAATATAACCAACCGTGCTTCGGTATCCACCTATATCTCGCAGGTGACAGGAAATCACCTGACTTCTATAAGTCTAAGCATGGCTAAGCATATATTCGATCTTGGACCTACACAGGGTAAAAGGTATATATATCTGGACAAGGTAGTTCTATGCATCAAGTGGTTTCAATTCAACTCTTATCACCTAATGCATCAGACATAAAAGGACTCAAGTGAAGTTATGTAAAACATAGGAGACTTAGAATGCTCCGGGGCTTACTTAGGATCCAACACAAGTCAGTTCAGTTAGCTTGCACCGTCTTGATGACATCTCCGGTCCTAGCACTTGCTTAGTCCTTCCATCTTCAGGATAGGTTCACGATACACCATCTTCGGGTTAGGCTCCAACATCACGTCCTTCACACGGTGCATCTAGCATACCTAGATGAGATGCAACAATGCAAGTACATAAATGCGAAGAATGGCAATATGAGATGCCTCACATAAAAGTATTCAAGATGAGCACAAGGTTACACCGAACATATATAAGCACTCCACGTTACTTAATTAAACGTCCCACAACCTATCACGCTAGGATAGCAAGGAAGGTAGCACCAAGCATGACACAAGTCTCACAAGGTTTTAGGTATATTAACTTAACACCATCAAAGGCATGAGCCACACTTAGCAACACACAAAGCAAAGCAAGGTGAAGCAAACAAATTTTAGGTATAAACATAGATTCTGAACAGCAACACCATAGTCACTTGTTTTAATCATACCCATAGTTCTAGGCATGCAAAAAGTGTGATTCATGACTTTCTAGAAAGCTAATGAAATTATATAAAACTTTGTTATTAACACAAAAAGCTGATTCAACAAATAACAAGGTTAAAATACATCATAAAGCAGAGCTTATACAAGTAAGGACTGAAAACTGATATTAACTTTGGAAATGCATATCTCAAGTTATATTCATCCAACAAGCATGATCCTTAACTTTATAGAAAGCTTATTAAGTTATCTATAACTTTCTTATTATCATCTTAAGATGATTCTACAGCTAACAAAGTTAAACAACCCAATGAAGATATCTCTGTCCACATTTGGACAGAACCTATCATTCCACTTTGAATAGATATAACTAGAGTTCTAGACCACCAAAAGCAGTAATCTTAGACATTTTAGAAAGCTTAGGAACATCACTACAACTCTCCTATTATCACCAATACATGATTTCATGTTTAAATAAGCCAAACAATACAATCATTCAAATCTGTTCAGAGCACATGCAAAAGCTGACAGCAAACTTGTAAAATCTATACCTCCTAAACCAGCAGGCCTAAAATCATGAAGTTTTATGACAAGCAATATAAGGAATTTATCTACAACTTTTGTATTCACCATATTTACAGAAAACATCATTTGATCCACGAAGTTATCATCACGATAGAAAATGCGCATGCAGCCATTTCAGAATATAACAATTTGATGTTTCACTTGTTTTGCTAACAAAGAGCATACACACATGAGCCATTCAAGAACGTCAACCACCACTAACATACTTAGCAACACTTTATTGAACACCAATCACTCAAAGCATCACCAAATACAATTACAAGCTTTTATCTACAATTATGCTTTTATTAATCCTTTCTCCTAATAAACATATATATAAATTTTAGTGATGTATGAGAACAACTAGTTTGGCGCTGATAGTTTTATGAGTGGTAGATGTTATGAAAATATGGCTACTGCATGAATTTCACATGCTCAGGTTTTATAATTTAATTACTATGAAAAAAACAAATTGCTATTGCAAGAAAACATGTAAAAGCAAGATAAATCTAGAGATCATCATTTTCTATAAACACATAGCCATATTACAGTTCTCAGGTCACAATATCACCTTGCAAAGGCAAAGGAACCACATTTCACATTTTTGCATATATAAATTATTTATAAACCATTTCAAACTGTTTATCAAGCATTTATCAAATTAAATTCATAACTCAGTCATAAATGCACCAAACATTATGGAATTTTATCCAGAGCTCACATATTCTATAAGTATACTATCATAAAAATTTTAGGTCATTTGGAGTAGTACAACAGTAGATATGACGATAGCAAGCAAAGCAAGCTAGAATTAACCATTAATCATGATTAAATCAAAACATTATAAAAACATTGATCAAACAACATGCTTAATATTTTTCTTAGCTAACACATGCCAAAACAAGACTCACAAAACTAGAATCACATTTTTAGGACATTCCTACCTCGAGATATGCATCTGACAAACTTAAAAGGATTTCTAAAAGCACTTTATAAGAATAAATAAAAACATCAGAAACTTTCTACTAACACATATCATATTATGACTCTAATGCGTAGATATACTCACAACGATACCAAAAAGTCCTCATTTGCTATTTTACGATTTTTCTACGATTTATTATGATTTTCTAAAGTTTCAGCCATAAAAGAAAAACAAACTTGCACAGAGCACCCCGAACTATCTTCAAATGCCGATTCCAGCAAACAGGTCCCTATAGGCACTATTCATATGAGTCTAGGGTTCACAGTTAGGTCCTTCCCTTTTATCAAATTCTTGCATGAGGTCCCCGACTCGAGTTGGAGCAGGGGACGAGCTCGGGAACGATGATTTTCGATCGGCATGGGCGGTCTCTAGAGGAGATGAGTGGTGGGGGAGCATGGGGGCTGTCCACCGTGCCCGAGGGTGGCACCAGCTGGGCTAGGGATGGGCCTAGGTGGCTTGGCCATGTGCGTGCATAGCGCACGGAGGCACAGCTCGGGCGACAACCGTCCGCAGCGAGGAAGCGGTCGGTTGACGCGTGCTGCGGATGTGGGGCTGCTGGGGCGCGCTTCCACTTGGACGAAGGCGAGCGCAAGCGGTCGGACGCGGTGCTACAGAGCTGAGCTTGGGGCGGCCATGGCTGTGCGTGCTCTGCGCGCTCGACAGAGGCAAGAGAGGGCGAGCGAGAGGCAAGAGCGAGCACCTAGGAGGAGAGAGTGAGGACATGGAGGGGTGGAGGAGCTCATCATCTGCTCTAGAGGAGCAGGGGCACATGGCAGCAATGGTGGGGCATGCTCCCCTGCATGACGGACGCATCGGCAAATCATCAAACAGGTGGTGGGAGTCGGTGTGGCCACTGCAGGATGTTGTTTTGGGCTGGCTACGGGCCGAATTGGACCTTGGGCACAAAAGCAAAGTTTAAGCCCATGAACTGCTCTACATTTTCTATTAAGGGTGCCTGGCCATTAGAGCCCTCCATTAGCGGTTAAGTAAGCTCCTAGTTGATGGTGTCAACGACTTAACAAAGGTTAAGCCTTGGTCTGCTTGAGGTCCAATTACTTGGTCCAAACATGGTCAAACCAATCCCACCCTTTTGTATGTCCTTATTCAAGATGTAGACTCCAACTTTTATATTTGGCTCAACTTGAGTTGCTTAACAAAAATCTAAGAACGCGAGAAGCCAATCATCATTGCCACTGAAATTCTAGACTTAGCCAAAATTTTGAGATCTAAAATAGCACTGGGTTTAGTTTTGAGTCCTCAGTTTGACTAAGTTAGGGACCAAACTAGCTCATGACCCTTGAACAAAGTTTGTTGTGCACCCCTTGCTCTACAACTTTGGTTAAAGGATCATGGACTGGTTCAGCTTGGTTAAAGAGATACAAGGCTCCAAAGTAGGGTATATGAAACTAAAAACTATAATTCAGTTCACTCCTGGAAACAGTTAGTCTTTGCTGATTTTGAAACTAACTTCGAAGATCCAAATGAACTCCAAACTTGATGAGACTTGCTTCATTGTTTCCAGCACAAAGTGTACTTCAACTCATATTAAGGAATTTAGTTGAGTTACCATATGAATTTGGAAGATAAAAATGTCACAATATGTCAACTCGCTGTTGTCAATTAGGGACATAATTCAGAGGGGCCAAAACAGCACTGCATCCAAAGTTGAGGCCACTGTTTGAGATACTTAGAAGTTGAACCAGGTCTTGGTCCAAAAATAAAGTTTGTAGCACTCCACTAAAACTTCAACTTTTATTAAAGGTAAAACTTCATAACTTGTTTCCACACTATTATTTGACCTTGGTCAAAGAGCATCACGACAAACCTTAAATTAGAGTTTTAGACCGATTAAGGCATTTTCTTGGCATTGGCTCAACATGAACCCCTCATGACTTTTGTTATAGAATTCAATTAGAGTCATTTGGGTAAGGTAGCAAGGTTTGGTCAACATCCCATGTTCCCATTCACCTGATGCAACAATTCAAGAAAGATTATAACTTATCATTTCTTGTGACTTCTTGATTCCAAATTTCATGAAACTTTTCCACTGGTCAAGATGGATGCATGTTGATGTAATGTACATAAACAAGCATGTTTAACATTACTCATGCCTAACCTTAACCAGGGTCCACATGTAAGCAAAGGTGTGTTGTCCAAGTTCAGGCTGGGACTCAATTTCATAGATTGGACCTCAACACCTTCATCATCACTTCAAAATTATGAACTAGAGATCATAATCAATGCTTGACATATCCTACTTAAGTCCAATTTTGCTATGTAACTCATGACTAACACTTGGGGTGTTACACAACCCTCGCTATCTATGATGGAATCAGGCATCATCACATGAAAGCATCATAGAACAGTACATGTTTCATCACAAAAAAGCCTCGTGTGTCTGTTCCTGCTCATCTACGATGATCCTCTTTAGAATTGTGATGACTAGGGCTTCATCATTGAACTAATTACACATCTGTGACAATGTTTTTGATTTGTAATGAACGACACATCATCATAAATCTCCACACAGTCCTTTCTCCATCTGACGTGTACCTTTGGGACCTATAGTTACTCATCCATGACGCTTGCAATTTGTCATAAAAGTCTCTACTCGGTCCTTCTCCATCTGATGTGTACCTATGGGACCCTTCTGCATCTGACCTATGGGACCAGACATGTACCTATGGGACCTATAGTTACTCATCCGTGATGCTTGCAATTCATCATAAAAGTCTCAATTCGGTCCTTTCTGCACCCGACGTGTACCTGCGGGACCCTTCTGCATCTGACCTATGGGACTAAACATCCGATGTGTACCTGTGGGACCTGCAGTTACTCATCCATGATGCGTGCAATTCATCATAAAAGTCTCCACTCGGTCCTTTCTCTATCCGACATGTACTTATGGGACCCTTCTGCATCCGACCTATGGGACCTGACGGCTTATGTGTCACGTCTACCTATGGGACCTTTCTCCATCTCCATCTGACCTGTGGGACCCGATGGCTTGCGTGTCACTTGTACCATGTGTGCCATCAGGGTTTAATTTCTCAAAAAAGGTCTGATAGCGGGGAGTCAAATGTGGGATCTAGATCTAGGAATGGAACATCTTTACCATTGCGCTAGATGCCCAGCTATGCTGATATTTCTTTGGAGATGCTATCGTATCCTATTGGCTGTGTGGATGCCCTACAGGTTTGACATAAATTGGATATCCCCTACAAGTGGAAACAAATCTATGCCCGCTGGACTTAGGCGGCGGCGGAGGCGAAGGATCCCCGGTCTGCTATGGCAGCTCAGACATCCTTTTGGTGGCATGGCGGCACACTCCTAGTGGAGCGTGGTGGCATTGGCTTCTGCATGATCAAGTGTGTGCCGCGACAGAGGCGCCTTACAGCCGAGCCATGCTAGTTCATAGAACAAAGGTATGAGTACTTTCTTAAGTGATTATAGGATTGAGTACACATAAAGAAAGGCTATTCTATATGAATTTTAATCAAAATCAATGCTTTTGTCACACAAAATAGAAAACCAGACTGTCCCATAGTATGATATGAATAAATGCATAGATTAGTGCTCTCGAACACTGTATGCTTTGTTCTAATGCTAGTTTTGCCATTGTCCACCCAATGGTCTAAACTCTAATGGACTTTGCATACCTTTGCTGCAACAGATGGATAGATCCTAGATTCCTAATGGGAGACCATTCTCGCTGACGCTCACCAATTGAGTTGAAGAGTTCATCGAGTGGGTTAAACAAAAATTCCTAGAGCAAAAGATCCCTTGCCCGTGTACACAATGTCTTAACTAGGTGTATACAACTTGGCAGGAGGTGAAGGACCACTTACTTATGAACATAATGTCACCCACATACACCGCATGGATTCATCATGGGGAAGAGGAAGGAGGTACTAACATTATAGAGCCATCAGATGTGCATGGATCTCATCATGATGGTTGGATTGTAGATGAGGAGTAGGAGGACGGTGATGATAATATTTTACCAGATTTTGATGATTTAGTTAAAAACCTATTGACATCTAAAGAGCGGGCTAGAAGAGTCCCAAAGTTTAAAAGAGTGTTGGATGATTTGAAGCAATTAGTTTCTTCTAGATCTACCTTCTCAAGATTCTCCTTCCTTGTCAGGTTGCTCTATATCAAGTCCCACTATTGAGTTAGCAATAACTATTTTGATACACTATTGGCGTTGCTGTCAAATGCATTCTCTAAGAGCAACGTACCAAAATCATGTGAGGCGGCACGCAAATATGTTCAAGAATTGGGACTTGGTTATGAAAGTATCCATGTGTGCAAAGAACAACTGTGTGTTGTTTTGGGGTGATCGTGAGAAATTGGAAGTGTGCCCAAAATGCAAAGAGTCTAGATGGGAGGATGCAGATGGTAGCAGGCGGGTTCCTCATAAGGTTTTGAGGCATTTTCCACTAATACTGAGGTTGCAGAGGATCTTTGCTGCTCGAGGAATAGCAGTAGACACTGAATGGCATGATACTAAGAGAGAGAAGAATACCGATGAAATGAGCCATCCAGCAGACGAGGAGGCATGGCAGTACTTTGATAGAAAGCACAATTTTTTTTGTAGATGGTCCAAGGAACTTGAGGCTTGTCGTCGCCATAGATGGTTTCAATCCATTTGGCAACTTTAGCTCGACATATAGTATGTGGCCTGTTCTTGTAACACCTCTGAACCTGCCACCATGGGAATATGTGAACCCATCGAATTGATCTATGTCTCTACTGATCCTGGGCCCAACCTCTCTAGGAATGGATTTTGATGTATTCTTGGAGCCTCTTATAGACTAACTGCAAGAACTGTGGAAGGGTGTCAACACTTTTCATATAATGCATCCTGATGATAAGGAATGCTTCACTTTGCAAGTTGTCATGCTTTGGTGCATACATGATTTTCCAGCATTGAGCCCCTTATCAGGCTAAACTACAAAATGTTATTATGCATGTATTTATTGTGACAAAAATCCATTGTCAAGGAGGCTAAGAAAGAAGCTAGGCTACCTTGGACACCGTTGTTACCTTCCTTGGAATCACCCTTGAAGGAAGAGCTTGAATTTTGATGGAGAAACTAAGGACCGAGATGCACTGGAAAAGTTCACCTTAGAGGAGGTCCTTAAGGAACTCGAGAAGGTGAAAGATGTCTACCCAGGTAAGCACTATGGAAGAAAGAAATGAAAGCATGGAGAGCCAGTGATTTATAATTGAAAATCTGCTTGGTGGGGGCTACTGTATTGGAAGGACCTGTTGCTACCACACAATCTTGATGCCATGCACATTGAGAAGAACATATGTAAAAACATTCTTTGGACATTGCTGAAAGTGGAGGGCAAGACAAAAGACACAATGAACGCTAGGCTAGATTTGCATGATATGAACATGAGGCCTCAATATCATGGCGTGTAGCAAGGCACCTCGCTTAAATTCCTGGAAGCTCGCTATGTCATGAAGGAAAAACATAGAGCAGAATTTTGCAAGTTCCTTAAAGGTGTTAAGTTTCCAGATGGTTATGTAGCCAACCTAGCAAAATCCATAAGTGCAGATGGTACCTTGGTAGTTGGCAAGCTAAAAACACATACTTGCCTTGTCCTTCTCTAGAGGATCACACCTGCAGGCTTAAGAGCTTTTGTTCCCAAAGATGTATACAAAGTTGTTTTGGAACTTGGGAACTTGTTCAGGCAACTATGTAGTAGAACTTCGAGGAACGAAGTCATGAAAAAGCTAAAACGGGACATCCCACTCATCTTATGCAAGCTTGAGAAGATTTTTCCACCAGCCTTTTTCGATGTTATGGTGCACTTGGCTATCCATCTACCTAATGAGGCACTTCTTAGAGGGCCCATACAGTAGGGATGGATGTACCCAATAGAACGGCGACTGGGCACATTGAAGAATTTCTTAAGGAACAAGGCTAGGCCTGAAGGATCAATTGTGGAGGCTTACTTAGAAACTAAGACGTTGGTGTTTTGGGAGAGGTTCATCGAAGATGTTCCAGCAAGATATAACCAGGATGAATATGTCATATGATGGGCTAGCAGATGGTGACATCTCTATTTTCATGCATGGTGTCAAGCCCATTAGCAAAATTACGTCAACGAACATCGATGATAAAGCCAAAATTAATAAGCTAGCTTGGTATGTGCTTAATTACTACGACAAGGTTGGACCATATGTTTAGTAAGTATGATTTTTATATGCTGATTTGTTGTTTCCTATATTACATATGAATTGTTACAAATAATAATGCTTATATGTGCTATAGAAAATATAGACAAATTTTAGAGGAAGAAGGGGCAAGTGATGATGTTGATAGTAGGCTAGCAGCAGAGTTTCCAGCATGGTTTAAGTCTCATGTACGTGATTAGCATATTTTAGTTCTGCTAGTCCGATCATTGGCAAAATTATATGATAACTTAGTGGTGATGGTGGTTTCATGTTTGTGTGTAGATCGAGGAGCTACATAGAGAGAAACCAATAGAGGTTAGTGAAGGTTAGTATGCACTGTCATGTGGTCCTGATACCCGAGTCTAGGTCTGTGCAGCTTGTAGTATTAATGGAGTTAGGTATAGCACTATTGACCATGAAAAATCCCTACATACACAGAACAGTGGTGTCATGAACGTCGACGCACATGAAGGCCAATCAGTGGAATTTTAAAGTGTCCTTAGAGAAGTTATTCAATTGATGTATAACTCCAACGTACAAAACATGACTGGTACAATCTAGCTAGCAATACAAAGTCTGCAAGCATTGATGATGACAGACATTTTAGATTCGTCAACATTAAATCATTCTATTACAAGGGTGACCCTTACATTCTCGTGACATAGGCAAAGAAGATTTTTTAACTGCAGGACACCTCCTTGGGCAAAGATTGGAGGGTCGTGTAGATGCTCGAACATAGGGATATGTATGACGTGAATGAAATAGAGCATCAAGTGCACCAAGATGATCACTGTTCTGACAACGAGGATGAAGTCCTGTAGGGTGATGGTGATCAGGTTATGGATGAAGCTAGTCATGATGGAGAAGGCACTATCATTGAAGCCAATTTAGAAGACCATCTAAGAGATAAGATGGAAGCAGTTGGCATACTTGAAGGCAACGAGGATGACGATGATACTGGAATCTAGTATTGCAGTGACGACAGTAACTATGGCGATAGATATCACATGTCTGGAGATGACAATGACTTTTAGGAGATTTCATGTATAATCTTTGGGAAAACATGTATTCTAAAACTGCACTTTGCTTTGGATTTTTGGCTTTGTATTCTGAACATGTTCGGTATGCTCAGTTGTTATAAACTTGTGCTTTAGCGGACACAGCTTTGTCTGCCGAGGTCAGTACCGCAATATGTGGATTGTTTGTTGTGTACATGACTATTCCATTCAACTGCAACTAGTACTACTTGTTATAGGTTCATATACACTGCATCAACCATTGACATAAAGCATTCCATTCACACAGCATGCTTCAACCACTACGACGAGATCATTAATTGGTTCTACCAGCATGCCAAGTATGTATACTGATATGTGTCTGTTTACCAAACTAAGGCACAAAGCAACCCTTACATAGTTGCCAATAGTGAATTGAATGCAGGAGGAAAGCCTGTGTAGTTATTTCAATACAAAACATAGTCACAATAGTCAAGGGGCAGACAGATGAGTGAAGAGGAGTTGCTTTCGTGTCACACCCAATTTTAAGGATAAAATTGAATGCACGAAACTCGTGTGTGCCCAGGGATCAATCACACACACAAGCTGACAAATTACATAAAGTATCATCACGGTGTCTCTTACATCAGGTTCATAATATATCATAGTCTCACATCACACAGCGGAAAATAAAAAGATAACCCTCTCGTGGGCTTCATCACAGGGAAGGTCAACTGGTTGACCACAAGCCTAAAACTCCTTAGGGAATTCCTCATATCCGTTGTCATCTGTTACCCATCCAGGATTTTTATCCAAATAAAGAAAATAAACAAGCGTAAGTACATCCCGTACTTAACAAGTTAACATGGGGTTATGAAGCTCAAAAGGTTGACTCTGGTTTACTGCAGTTAGCATTTTGAGTAAGTCAAGCTTTTATTCTCAGGTATTATCAAATTATTCTTAAGCTCCCATTTAATCCCATATGAATAGATATCAGGGTCAAATGTATCATATATCATCATAGAACAACTTAAATGATCAACAACAAGTAACCAGTTATTCTATGAGTTTTCCGGGCCGCTCGTGACCGTGAGCAACGCTGTTATAACAGTTTGTTACCCTCTACAAAGGTGGTGCACATTCACCGCGAGTCGTGATTCTCATATGCCCGGGTTAATTACTCCCATGTCACTGCCAAGGTGAGCAGGCAGGGTACACTATGAAGCCATTTCATAGGTTTCTCTAACAAGTTAGGGCCGCTAGGTTTCCTTAGCAGGCAGATGTAGGAACCCCCCTTTCCTATGGCACATATCCATCGTGGCTATACACATAGGAACAGAGGCAGCCCTATATCCAACGTGGCAAGCCCCATTTGCGCCAAAAAGGTAACCTCTAACTAGCTAGAAAAGGTCCTATTACTGAGCTAAAGTTAGAGCCATATGACTCTCCTGGTTGCACTGTCAGTCCCAGCTTTTGCCGATAGATAAGTCCTTATGGAGGGCCGGGAGCAACATGATCAGTAGTCATTTGCACCTTCGCTCTATGGAACAGTTGTTATAAATCATGTTATACTTTTAGTTCCATAGAATCATTCATCATCATATAGATTATGTTCAGTTAGAGCACTAGCAATCTACCCATATGCAATGACCCCATAGGAGTCAAGGGAACTAGTCATCAAATATCTAGAATGTCCTTAGGGTTATCAAAATTAGACACATGCACATGAGTAATTGAATAAAGTGAAATAGGACATCAAGGTAGGCCCATGCTATACTTGCCTTGGTTCACAAACTCTTGCTGGTCCTGCTGGTCGTCGAAGAATTCTTGGTCTCCAACGTTCTCCTCACTGTCTGAACACGACCAACACGGCAACATACAATATTCCAAAAGCATTCATGCAAAGCAAACATTCCTATCATTAGAACAGTACACCAATAGTATAGAAAACAAGATAAAATGTTTGTGAAAATAATCTACGTCTTGCTACGATCATGTCAACGCGAAGTTCACAAAAAACGGAGCTAAAATACGAAAGTTATGATTAAAACGGGATTTCCTATAGCAATATATTTAATTAAATCTAACCATGAAATTAAAAAGTTCCAAACTTGACTAATAGTGGTTCTAACATGTAGATTATGGAATTACGAAGCTAACGCGATTTGAACGGATCAATTCGGAGCTAAAACAACGATTTTATAAGCAAAACAGTTCAAATGGCATTTCTGTAAATACTAAAAACGTATTTTATACTAAAGCAGTGAACTTTATGCTTTCAAAACGAGAATGCATACTCGGGGAAATGCGCTTTGGACTGTGGGTTAGGACTTAGAAAAGCTCAGTGTCTCTTTAGCAAATTTACATGTGAAGGGGTATCGGCCACTCAGAGCCGTCGATCAAGAAACAGACGGCTTGGATTAGATGTGGGGGGAAGAGAAGGAGACCCCAGCGAGGAACAGTGCAGCCGCGGTGGCTCTCCATGGCCGGCGGCGTGAAGCACTCCGGCGAGCATGGTACGGGGGCTAGGGGCCACAGTTCGAAGAACTGAGGGCACCGGGGGTTAGCGGGGGAGCAGGGAATCTCGGCCAGACCAAAGAGGTGGCCGGAGGGGAAAGCCGAGGCAGCAGTCGCCATGTCCGGCAGCCAAGAGCTTCCCGGCCGCACGCGAAATGGCCATACAAGTCACCAAACACCAAAGTAAAAGGACGGGGAAAGAGGGGGAAGCATGGGGGTCTCACAGCGGGGAAAATCAGGGTCGGAGTCGGCTCGGGGAAGGCAGGTCACGATGGACGGCGGACGGCGGTCTTTGGTGCTTCGCCGTGCGCCGGTTGCAGCCTCCGAGGCATGAGCGGGAGCGAAAAATGGAGCGGGGAGCGGCAGGAGGGGGTGGCTCGGGAGTGGGCTCCATTTTGTAGAGGCCAGGGCACGGGGGAAGGGCGCTCCCACGACACACGTGGAGCGGGGCGTCGGTTGCTGTAGCGGCTTGACTAGGGCTGTGGTTGTAGGAGGAAGCTAGGGGAGCTGACAGGCGGGGGCCGAGCATCAACGGCTAGGGAAAGGGAGGCACGGCGGTTGCTGGAAGGCCGCTGGCTTGGCTGTGGTTGGGCTGGCACGGTGCTGGGCTCGGCAGGGAGGCAAGGAGGGCCAAGCTGGGCTGGCGCGGCCGCTCGGTGGGCCTCGGCTAGAAATGAGGAGAAGGGGGAGGGGAGAGGGAGCTGGGCTGGTGCGATTGAGCGGGCCGAAAATCAAGGAAGGGAGAAAAGAAAGAATTTTCTTTTTTCTTTTTCCACACAAATTTTCCAAAAGCATTTTAAATTCAAATTTCAATTCTCTTTGAAAATTTATTTGAACATGTGCCGTTCACTCCTGCACCTGCCGCATGCCTGACCGGCCCCAACAATGCAACGTTGTCTTTGTCGCCTTTTGCTACCACCAGAATTAGTCTATTGCGCGGTGCTCTTCTCTGTATTTACTTCGTCCAACCGGTCTAATCCACCTCCTAGACGGTGAGACCACCTCCTCGCTGCCACCGCATCGTCCCCGATCGAGTTAGGCGACACAACCCGTGTCCACCACTGTACTTCCACCAAAACTAACCCATTGCTAGTGCTCACCTTCATCCTCACCCCACCCCCAACTGGACTTCACTGCCTCCTAGTCGTTGACACCAACAAGCCGCCTCGCCTCGCTGCCACTGTAAGCTTGACTAGCTTCGACGACGTAACAACGCCTCCACCCTTATCCCCACACAAAGCAACCAGTCTTCTTCACCTCCTAGTCAGTGACACCAACACATTGCCTCACCTCACCACCACCGTGCCTACCATCACCGTTGGATTCTGACAACCTAGATCCCCAAAACTCAAACCCTTAATAATCCATAAGCGTCACAGCCTAGGAAGACATCCGAGAAGGAGAAGGCAAGAAATTAATTAACTAACTAATTAATTAAGTTAAGTTCCTACATTTTGGAACACGTTCGCCACCGTGGAGGCCATCCACGTCGCCTACAATTGGTTCTGTTGTCTGATTTTGAGATCAGCAACCCATGTTCACTCCACCGATAACTACTGTACACTAGCCAAAATATCTTCTCGCTTCCTCTCTCTATGCAACTCCGGCTCCCTCTCGATCTCTCGGTCTATACTCTCCTCTTCCCCTCTCTCTCCCCCTTGCTTGGTCACTAGCACACGGCTTCCAGAAGTCATTACTAGAAATATCCACTTCTATGATGAAAATCTTAATAACGAATCCAAAACTATCATGGAATATCGCTTTTTATGACAAATATATACGTTTCATCATAGATCAGTAGTGACGATCCTCCAACCTATGACATAACCGCCCAATTTATACATGATCAAATAAGGCTGTCCCTGTTTAACACGTTAACGCGCACATACTTTCACTTATATAAACCCGGTAGTCCGCCGAGTGTCACGAAGGACCTCGGTACATCAACATCACAACCAAGATCTCATGATTAAGCAAATACACATCACATACACAGAGCGGCAGCGAAAATAATATTACAAATGGGTTCACAAATAATAGTACAAGTTTGGGTTTCAAAACTGGTTAAAGGAAAACAACATAGCTTTCATTATAAACCCATTAATATAAGTTTCAAATACATTGCTAGCATAAGTAACCTCCTCTGACAAAAGCATATAGATATGAAATAAATATAGAGTCATCAAGCCCACCAGTGGTTAGCCACCATCTTCCTCAGGCCGAAAATTTCACCTACAACATGGTGGGATAAACCCTGAGTACTCGAATATACTCAGCTAGACTTACCCATCATAAACCAGAAATAAAGTGACATCAAGGATCATGCAAGGCTTTATAAGTGGAGCTAGCTTGACAACATTTTGCATAAAAAGCCACTAATTCTGCTATACATTTTATAATTCGGTCATCAAGTTAATTATAGCTATTCATCTTTAGATTAGCAACTAACCTATACCAAACATGTGGTATATCATTTAGTAGCATAACAATAGTAACCATAGCCGGTATAACAATTCAATGTTCATCATAACCATCATTCCATAATACAGTTACTACAATGTTGGAGCTAGCCAAGTTTCTCACTGTCCCGGAGAGACGACGATTCGAATCGATTTCAACCAGCTGGGAATTTATTCCTAACACAAATCCAGGCAGACCAGATCAACGGCCACCTTAGGTCACCTTTGGTACAACTTAGGTCCACATTTCATGGGTTCGCCCAGTGCCGCACAATCAGGGACAACCAGCTGCTAGGACATTCAGGCCCGGCCTGCCCTTGGGCTTACGTCTGGCTCTCCGCACATCCTTACTACCATCCAAAGTGCGCACTCTAACAGAACAGGGCCTAGCCTGAGTTGAGCTACTCAGCTTCGCAATCGAAACGAGTTATCCGGCCAGCTAAGTGAGAGGCATGCGTTCAATCTTGTTAAAAGTGCCAACAACGGTACAGTCCTTAATCGGCACAGACAGAATCACATGAGTCAATCTACACATAGACTCCGCCCAACCTCTAGTTACATTATCCCATGGTTCTTTTCCACGATAGCAAATATAACCAACCGTGCTTCGGTATCCACCTATATCTCGCAGGTGACAGGAAATCACCTGACTTCTATAAGTCTAAGCATGGCTAAGCATATATTCGATCTTGGACCTACACAGGGTAAAAGGTATATATATCTGGACAAGGTAGTTCTATGCATCAAGTGGTTTCAATTCAACTCTTATCACCTAATGCATCAGACATAAAAGGACTCAAGTGAAGTTATGTAAAACATAGGAGACTTAGAATGCTCCGGGGCTTACTTAGGATCCAACACAAGTCAGTTCAGTTAGCTTGCACCGTCTTGATGACATCTCCGGTCCTAGCACTTGCTTAGTCCTTCCATCTTCAGGATAGGTTCACGATACACCATCTTCGGGTTAGGCTCCAACATCACGTCCTTCACACGGTGCATCTAGCATACCTAGATGAGATGCAACAATGCAAGTACATAAATGCGAAGAATGGCAATATGAGATGCCTCACATAAAAGTATTCAAGATGAGCACAAGGTTACACCGAACATATATAAGCACTCCACGTTACTTAATTAAACGTCCCACAACCTATCACGCTAGGATAGCAAGGAAGGTAGCACCAAGCATGACACAAGTCTCACAAGGTTTTAGGTATATTAACTTAACACCATCAAAGGCATGAGCCACACTTAGCAACACACAAAGCAAAGCAAGGTGAAGCAAACAAATTTTAGGTATAAACATAGATTCTGAACAGCAACACCATAGTCACTTGTTTTAATCATACCCATAGTTCTAGGCATGCAAAAAGTGTGATTCATGACTTTCTAGAAAGCTAATGAAATTATATAAAACTTTGTTATTAACACAAAAAGCTGATTCAACAAATAACAAGGTTAAAATACATCATAAAGCAGAGCTTATACAAGTAAGGACTGAAAACTGATATTAACTTTGGAAATGCATATCTCAAGTTATATTCATCCAACAAGCATGATCCTTAACTTTATAGAAAGCTTATTAAGTTATCTATAACTTTCTTATTATCATCTTAAGATGATTCTACAGCTAACAAAGTTAAACAACCCAATGAAGATATCTCTGTCCACATTTGGACAGAACCTATCATTCCACTTTGAATAGATATAACTAGAGTTCTAGACCACCAAAAGCAGTAATCTTAGACATTTTAGAAAGCTTAGGAACATCACTACAACTCTCCTATTATCACCAATACATGATTTCATGTTTAAATAAGCCAAACAATACAATCATTCAAATCTGTTCAGAGCACATGCAAAAGCTGACAGCAAACTTGTAAAATCTATACCTCCTAAACCAGCAGGCCTAAAATCATGAAGTTTTATGACAAGCAATATAAGGAATTTATCTACAACTTTTGTATTCACCATATTTACAGAAAACATCATTTGATCCACGAAGTTATCATCACGATAGAAAATGCGCATGCAGCCATTTCAGAATATAACAATTTGATGTTTCACTTGTTTTGCTAACAAAGAGCATACACACATGAGCCATTCAAGAACGTCAACCACCACTAACATACTTAGCAACACTTTATTGAACACCAATCACTCAAAGCATCACCAAATACAATTACAAGCTTTTATCTACAATTATGCTTTTATTAATCCTTTCTCCTAATAAACATATATATAAATTTTAGTGATGTATGAGAACAACTAGTTTGGCGCTGATAGTTTTATGAGTGGTAGATGTTATGAAAATATGGCTACTGCATGAATTTCACATGCTCAGGTTTTATAATTTAATTACTATGAAAAAAACAAATTGCTATTGCAAGAAAACATGTAAAAGCAAGATAAATCTAGAGATCATCATTTTCTATAAACACATAGCCATATTACAGTTCTCAGGTCACAATATCACCTTGCAAAGGCAAAGGAACCACATTTCACATTTTTGCATATATAAATTATTTATAAACCATTTCAAACTGTTTATCAAGCATTTATCAAATTAAATTCATAACTCAGTCATAAATGCACCAAACATTATGGAATTTTATCCAGAGCTCACATATTCTATAAGTATACTATCATAAAAATTTTAGGTCATTTGGAGTAGTACAACAGTAGATATGACGATAGCAAGCAAAGCAAGCTAGAATTAACCATTAATCATGATTAAATCAAAACATTATAAAAACATTGATCAAACAACATGCTTAATATTTTTCTTAGCTAACACATGCCAAAACAAGACTCACAAAACTAGAATCACATTTTTAGGACATTCCTACCTCGAGATATGCATCTGACAAACTTAAAAGGATTTCTAAAAGCACTTTATAAGAATAAATAAAAACATCAGAAACTTTCTACTAACACATATCATATTATGACTCTAATGCGTAGATATACTCACAACGATACCAAAAAGTCCTCATTTGCTATTTTACGATTTTTCTACGATTTATTATGATTTTCTAAAGTTTCAGCCATAAAAGAAAAACAAACTTGCACAGAGCACCCCGAACTATCTTCAAATGCCGATTCCAGCAAACAGGTCCCTATAGGCACTATTCATATGAGTCTAGGGTTCACAGTTAGGTCCTTCCCTTTTATCAAATTCTTGCATGAGGTCCCCGACTCGAGTTGGAGCAGGGGACGAGCTCGGGAACGATGATTTTCGATCGGCATGGGCGGTCTCTAGAGGAGATGAGTGGTGGGGGAGCATGGGGGCTGTCCACCGTGCCCGAGGGTGGCACCAGCTGGGCTAGGGATGGGCCTAGGTGGCTTGGCCATGTGCGTGCATAGCGCACGGAGGCACAGCTCGGGCGACAACCGTCCGCAGCGAGGAAGCGGTCGGTTGACGCGTGCTGCGGATGTGGGGCTGCTGGGGCGCGCTTCCACTTGGACGAAGGCGAGCGCAAGCGGTCGGACGCGGTGCTACAGAGCTGAGCTTGGGGCGGCCATGGCTGTGCGTGCTCTGCGCGCTCGACAGAGGCAAGAGAGGGCGAGCGAGAGGCAAGAGCGAGCACCTAGGAGGAGAGAGTGAGGACATGGAGGGGTGGAGGAGCTCATCATCTGCTCTAGAGGAGCAGGGGCACATGGCAGCAATGGTGGGGCATGCTCCCCTGCATGACGGACGCATCGGCAAATCATCAAACAGGTGGTGGGAGTCGGTGTGGCCACTGCAGGATGTTGTTTTGGGCTGGCTACGGGCCGAATTGGACCTTGGGCACAAAAGCAAAGTTTAAGCCCATGAACTGCTCTACATTTTCTATTAAGGGTGCCTGGCCATTAGAGCCCTCCATTAGCGGTTAAGTAAGCTCCTAGTTGATGGTGTCAACGACTTAACAAAGGTTAAGCCTTGGTCTGCTTGAGGTCCAATTACTTGGTCCAAACATGGTCAAACCAATCCCACCCTTTTGTATGTCCTTATTCAAGATGTAGACTCCAACTTTTATATTTGGCTCAACTTGAGTTGCTTAACAAAAATCTAAGAACGCGAGAAGCCAATCATCATTGCCACTGAAATTCTAGACTTAGCCAAAATTTTGAGATCTAAAATAGCACTGGGTTTAGTTTTGAGTCCTCAGTTTGACTAAGTTAGGGACCAAACTAGCTCATGACCCTTGAACAAAGTTTGTTGTGCACCCCTTGCTCTACAACTTTGGTTAAAGGATCATGGACTGGTTCAGCTTGGTTAAAGAGATACAAGGCTCCAAAGTAGGGTATATGAAACTAAAAACTATAATTCAGTTCACTCCTGGAAACAGTTAGTCTTTGCTGATTTTGAAACTAACTTCGAAGATCCAAATGAACTCCAAACTTGATGAGACTTGCTTCATTGTTTCCAGCACAAAGTGTACTTCAACTCATATTAAGGAATTTAGTTGAGTTACCATATGAATTTGGAAGATAAAAATGTCACAATATGTCAACTCGCTGTTGTCAATTAGGGACATAATTCAGAGGGGCCAAAACAGCACTGCATCCAAAGTTGAGGCCACTGTTTGAGATACTTAGAAGTTGAACCAGGTCTTGGTCCAAAAATAAAGTTTGTAGCACTCCACTAAAACTTCAACTTTTATTAAAGGTAAAACTTCATAACTTGTTTCCACACTATTATTTGACCTTGGTCAAAGAGCATCACGACAAACCTTAAATTAGAGTTTTAGACCGATTAAGGCATTTTCTTGGCATTGGCTCAACATGAACCCCTCATGACTTTTGTTATAGAATTCAATTAGAGTCATTTGGGTAAGGTAGCAAGGTTTGGTCAACATCCCATGTTCCCATTCACCTGATGCAACAATTCAAGAAAGATTATAACTTATCATTTCTTGTGACTTCTTGATTCCAAATTTCATGAAACTTTTCCACTGGTCAAGATGGATGCATGTTGATGTAATGTACATAAACAAGCATGTTTAACATTACTCATGCCTAACCTTAACCAGGGTCCACATGTAAGCAAAGGTGTGTTGTCCAAGTTCAGGCTGGGACTCAATTTCATAGATTGGACCTCAACACCTTCATCATCACTTCAAAATTATGAACTAGAGATCATAATCAATGCTTGACATATCCTACTTAAGTCCAATTTTGCTATGTAACTCATGACTAACACTTGGGGTGTTACACAACCCTCGCTATCTATGATGGAATCAGGCATCATCACATGAAAGCATCATAGAACAGTACATGTTTCATCACAAAAAAGCCTCGTGTGTCTGTTCCTGCTCATCTACGATGATCCTCTTTAGAATTGTGATGACTAGGGCTTCATCATTGAACTAATTACACATCTGTGACAATGTTTTTGATTTGTAATGAACGACACATCATCATAAATCTCCACACAGTCCTTTCTCCATCTGACGTGTACCTTTGGGACCTATAGTTACTCATCCATGACGCTTGCAATTTGTCATAAAAGTCTCTACTCGGTCCTTCTCCATCTGATGTGTACCTATGGGACCCTTCTGCATCTGACCTATGGGACCAGACATGTACCTATGGGACCTATAGTTACTCATCCGTGATGCTTGCAATTCATCATAAAAGTCTCAATTCGGTCCTTTCTGCACCCGACGTGTACCTGCGGGACCCTTCTGCATCTGACCTATGGGACTAAACATCCGATGTGTACCTGTGGGACCTGCAGTTACTCATCCATGATGCGTGCAATTCATCATAAAAGTCTCCACTCGGTCCTTTCTCTATCCGACATGTACTTATGGGACCCTTCTGCATCCGACCTATGGGACCTGACGGCTTATGTGTCACGTCTACCTATGGGACCTTTCTCCATCTCCATCTGACCTGTGGGACCCGATGGCTTGCGTGTCACTTGTACCATGTGTGCCATCAGGGTTTAATTTCTCAAAAAAGGTCTGATAGCGGGGAGTCAAATGTGGGATCTAGATCTAGGAATGGAACATCTTTACCATTGCGCTAGATGCCCAGCTATGCTGATATTTCTTTGGAGATGCTATCGTATCCTATTGGCTGTGTGGATGCCCTACAGGTTTGACATAAATTGGATATCCCCTACAAGTGGAAACAAATCTATGCCCGCTGGACTTAGGCGGCGGCGGAGGCGAAGGATCCCCGGTCTGCTATGGCAGCTCAGACATCCTTTTGGTGGCATGGCGGCACACTCCTAGTGGAGCGTGGTGGCATTGGCTTCTGCATGATCAAGTGTGTGCCGCGACAGAGGCGCCTTACAGCCGAGCCATGCTAGTTCATAGAACAAAGGTATGAGTACTTTCTTAAGTGATTATAGGATTGAGTACACATAAAGAAAGGCTATTCTATATGAATTTTAATCAAAATCAATGCTTTTGTCACACAAAATAGAAAACCAGACTGTCCCATAGTATGATATGAATAAATGCATAGATTAGTGCTCTCGAACACTGTATGCTTTGTTCTAATGCTAGTTTTGCCATTGTCCACCCAATGGTCTAAACTCTAATGGACTTTGCATACCTTTGCTGCAACAGATGGATAGATCCTAGATTCCTAATGGGAGACCATTCTCGCTGACGCTCACCAATTGAGTTGAAGAGTTCATCGAGTGGGTTAAACAAAAATTCCTAGAGCAAAAGATCCCTTGCCCGTGTACACAATGTCTTAACTAGGTGTATACAACTTGGCAGGAGGTGAAGGACCACTTACTTATGAACATAATGTCACCCACATACACCGCATGGATTCATCATGGGGAAGAGGAAGGAGGTACTAACATTATAGAGCCATCAGATGTGCATGGATCTCATCATGATGGTTGGATTGTAGATGAGGAGTAGGAGGACGGTGATGATAATATTTTACCAGATTTTGATGATTTAGTTAAAAACCTATTGACATCTAAAGAGCGGGCTAGAAGAGTCCCAAAGTTTAAAAGAGTGTTGGATGATTTGAAGCAATTAGTTTCTTCTAGATCTACCTTCTCAAGATTCTCCTTCCTTGTCAGGTTGCTCTATATCAAGTCCCACTATTGAGTTAGCAATAACTATTTTGATACACTATTGGCGTTGCTGTCAAATGCATTCTCTAAGAGCAACGTACCAAAATCATGTGAGGCGGCACGCAAATATGTTCAAGAATTGGGACTTGGTTATGAAAGTATCCATGTGTGCAAAGAACAACTGTGTGTTGTTTTGGGGTGATCGTGAGAAATTGGAAGTGTGCCCAAAATGCAAAGAGTCTAGATGGGAGGATGCAGATGGTAGCAGGCGGGTTCCTCATAAGGTTTTGAGGCATTTTCCACTAATACTGAGGTTGCAGAGGATCTTTGCTGCTCGAGGAATAGCAGTAGACACTGAATGGCATGATACTAAGAGAGAGAAGAATACCGATGAAATGAGCCATCCAGCAGACGAGGAGGCATGGCAGTACTTTGATAGAAAGCACAATTTTTTTTGTAGATGGTCCAAGGAACTTGAGGCTTGTCGTCGCCATAGATGGTTTCAATCCATTTGGCAACTTTAGCTCGACATATAGTATGTGGCCTGTTCTTGTAACACCTCTGAACCTGCCACCATGGGAATATGTGAACCCATCGAATTGATCTATGTCTCTACTGATCCTGGGCCCAACCTCTCTAGGAATGGATTTTGATGTATTCTTGGAGCCTCTTATAGACTAACTGCAAGAACTGTGGAAGGGTGTCAACACTTTTCATATAATGCATCCTGATGATAAGGAATGCTTCACTTTGCAAGTTGTCATGCTTTGGTGCATACATGATTTTCCAGCATTGAGCCCCTTATCAGGCTAAACTACAAAATGTTATTATGCATGTATTTATTGTGACAAAAATCCATTGTCAAGGAGGCTAAGAAAGAAGCTAGGCTACCTTGGACACCGTTGTTACCTTCCTTGGAATCACCCTTGAAGGAAGAGCTTGAATTTTGATGGAGAAACTAAGGACCGAGATGCACTGGAAAAGTTCACCTTAGAGGAGGTCCTTAAGGAACTCGAGAAGGTGAAAGATGTCTACCCAGGTAAGCACTATGGAAGAAAGAAATGAAAGCATGGAGAGCCAGTGATTTATAATTGAAAATCTGCTTGGTGGGGGCTACTGTATTGGAAGGACCTGTTGCTACCACACAATCTTGATGCCATGCACATTGAGAAGAACATATGTAAAAACATTCTTTGGACATTGCTGAAAGTGGAGGGCAAGACAAAAGACACAATGAACGCTAGGCTAGATTTGCATGATATGAACATGAGGCCTCAATATCATGGCGTGTAGCAAGGCACCTCGCTTAAATTCCTGGAAGCTCGCTATGTCATGAAGGAAAAACATAGAGCAGAATTTTGCAAGTTCCTTAAAGGTGTTAAGTTTCCAGATGGTTATGTAGCCAACCTAGCAAAATCCATAAGTGCAGATGGTACCTTGGTAGTTGGCAAGCTAAAAACACATACTTGCCTTGTCCTTCTCTAGAGGATCACACCTGCAGGCTTAAGAGCTTTTGTTCCCAAAGATGTATACAAAGTTGTTTTGGAACTTGGGAACTTGTTCAGGCAACTATGTAGTAGAACTTCGAGGAACGAAGTCATGAAAAAGCTAAAACGGGACATCCCACTCATCTTATGCAAGCTTGAGAAGATTTTTCCACCAGCCTTTTTCGATGTTATGGTGCACTTGGCTATCCATCTACCTAATGAGGCACTTCTTAGAGGGCCCATACAGTAGGGATGGATGTACCCAATAGAACGGCGACTGGGCACATTGAAGAATTTCTTAAGGAACAAGGCTAGGCCTGAAGGATCAATTGTGGAGGCTTACTTAGAAACTAAGACGTTGGTGTTTTGGGAGAGGTTCATCGAAGATGTTCCAGCAAGATATAACCAGGATGAATATGTCATATGATGGGCTAGCAGATGGTGACATCTCTATTTTCATGCATGGTGTCAAGCCCATTAGCAAAATTACGTCAACGAACATCGATGATAAAGCCAAAATTAATAAGCTAGCTTGGTATGTGCTTAATTACTACGACAAGGTTGGACCATATGTTTAGTAAGTATGATTTTTATATGCTGATTTGTTGTTTCCTATATTACATATGAATTGTTACAAATAATAATGCTTATATGTGCTATAGAAAATATAGACAAATTTTAGAGGAAGAAGGGGCAAGTGATGATGTTGATAGTAGGCTAGCAGCAGAGTTTCCAGCATGGTTTAAGTCTCATGTACGTGATTAGCATATTTTAGTTCTGCTAGTCCGATCATTGGCAAAATTATATGATAACTTAGTGGTGATGGTGGTTTCATGTTTGTGTGTAGATCGAGGAGCTACATAGAGAGAAACCAATAGAGGTTAGTGAAGGTTAGTATGCACTGTCATGTGGTCCTGATACCCGAGTCTAGGTCTGTGCAGCTTGTAGTATTAATGGAGTTAGGTATAGCACTATTGACCATGAAAAATCCCTACATACACAGAACAGTGGTGTCATGAACGTCGACGCACATGAAGGCCAATCAGTGGAATTTTAAAGTGTCCTTAGAGAAGTTATTCAATTGATGTATAACTCCAACGTACAAAACATGACTGGTACAATCTAGCTAGCAATACAAAGTCTGCAAGCATTGATGATGACAGACATTTTAGATTCGTCAACATTAAATCATTCTATTACAAGGGTGACCCTTACATTCTCGTGACATAGGCAAAGAAGATTTTTTAACTGCAGGACACCTCCTTGGGCAAAGATTGGAGGGTCGTGTAGATGCTCGAACATAGGGATATGTATGACGTGAATGAAATAGAGCATCAAGTGCACCAAGATGATCACTGTTCTGACAACGAGGATGAAGTCCTGTAGGGTGATGGTGATCAGGTTATGGATGAAGCTAGTCATGATGGAGAAGGCACTATCATTGAAGCCAATTTAGAAGACCATCTAAGAGATAAGATGGAAGCAGTTGGCATACTTGAAGGCAACGAGGATGACGATGATACTGGAATCTAGTATTGCAGTGACGACAGTAACTATGGCGATAGATATCACATGTCTGGAGATGACAATGACTTTTAGGAGATTTCATGTATAATCTTTGGGAAAACATGTATTCTAAAACTGCACTTTGCTTTGGATTTTTGGCTTTGTATTCTGAACATGTTCGGTATGCTCAGTTGTTATAAACTTGTGCTTTAGCGGACACAGCTTTGTCTGCCGAGGTCAGTACCGCAATATGTGGATTGTTTGTTGTGTACATGACTATTCCATTCAACTGCAACTAGTACTACTTGTTATAGGTTCATATACACTGCATCAACCATTGACATAAAGCATTCCATTCACACAGCATGCTTCAACCACTACGACGAGATCATTAATTGGTTCTACCAGCATGCCAAGTATGTATACTGATATGTGTCTGTTTACCAAACTAAGGCACAAAGCAACCCTTACATAGTTGCCAATAGTGAATTGAATGCAGGAGGAAAGCCTGTGTAGTTATTTCAATACAAAACATAGTCACAATAGTCAAGGGGCAGACAGATGAGTGAAGAGGAGTTGCTTTCGTGTCACACCCAATTTTAAGGATAAAATTGAATGCACGAAACTCGTGTGTGCCCAGGGATCAATCACACACACAAGCTGACAAATTACATAAAGTATCATCACGGTGTCTCTTACATCAGGTTCATAATATATCATAGTCTCACATCACACAGCGGAAAATAAAAAGATAACCCTCTCGTGGGCTTCATCACAGGGAAGGTCAACTGGTTGACCACAAGCCTAAAACTCCTTAGGGAATTCCTCATATCCGTTGTCATCTGTTACCCATCCAGGATTTTTATCCAAATAAAGAAAATAAACAAGCGTAAGTACATCCCGTACTTAACAAGTTAACATGGGGTTATGAAGCTCAAAAGGTTGACTCTGGTTTACTGCAGTTAGCATTTTGAGTAAGTCAAGCTTTTATTCTCAGGTATTATCAAATTATTCTTAAGCTCCCATTTAATCCCATATGAATAGATATCAGGGTCAAATGTATCATATATCATCATAGAACAACTTAAATGATCAACAACAAGTAACCAGTTATTCTATGAGTTTTCCGGGCCGCTCGTGACCGTGAGCAACGCTGTTATAACAGTTTGTTACCCTCTACAAAGGTGGTGCACATTCACCGCGAGTCGTGATTCTCATATGCCCGGGTTAATTACTCCCATGTCACTGCCAAGGTGAGCAGGCAGGGTACACTATGAAGCCATTTCATAGGTTTCTCTAACAAGTTAGGGCCGCTAGGTTTCCTTAGCAGGCAGATGTAGGAACCCCCCTTTCCTATGGCACATATCCATCGTGGCTATACACATAGGAACAGAGGCAGCCCTATATCCAACGTGGCAAGCCCCATTTGCGCCAAAAAGGTAACCTCTAACTAGCTAGAAAAGGTCCTATTACTGAGCTAAAGTTAGAGCCATATGACTCTCCTGGTTGCACTGTCAGTCCCAGCTTTTGCCGATAGATAAGTCCTTATGGAGGGCCGGGAGCAACATGATCAGTAGTCATTTGCACCTTCGCTCTATGGAACAGTTGTTATAAATCATGTTATACTTTTAGTTCCATAGAATCATTCATCATCATATAGATTATGTTCAGTTAGAGCACTAGCAATCTACCCATATGCAATGACCCCATAGGAGTCAAGGGAACTAGTCATCAAATATCTAGAATGTCCTTAGGGTTATCAAAATTAGACACATGCACATGAGTAATTGAATAAAGTGAAATAGGACATCAAGGTAGGCCCATGCTATACTTGCCTTGGTTCACAAACTCTTGCTGGTCCTGCTGGTCGTCGAAGAATTCTTGGTCTCCAACGTTCTCCTCACTGTCTGAACACGACCAACACGGCAACATACAATATTCCAAAAGCATTCATGCAAAGCAAACATTCCTATCATTAGAACAGTACACCAATAGTATAGAAAACAAGATAAAATGTTTGTGAAAATAATCTACGTCTTGCTACGATCATGTCAACGCGAAGTTCACAAAAAACGGAGCTAAAATACGAAAGTTATGATTAAAACGGGATTTCCTATAGCAATATATTTAATTAAATCTAACCATGAAATTAAAAAGTTCCAAACTTGACTAATAGTGGTTCTAACATGTAGATTATGGAATTACGAAGCTAACGCGATTTGAACGGATCAATTCGGAGCTAAAACAACGATTTTATAAGCAAAACAGTTCAAATGGCATTTCTGTAAATACTAAAAACGTATTTTATACTAAAGCAGTGAACTTTATGCTTTCAAAACGAGAATGCATACTCGGGGAAATGCGCTTTGGACTGTGGGTTAGGACTTAGAAAAGCTCAGTGTCTCTTTAGCAAATTTACATGTGAAGGGGTATCGGCCACTCAGAGCCGTCGATCAAGAAACAGACGGCTTGGATTAGATGTGGGGGGAAGAGAAGGAGACCCCAGCGAGGAACAGTGCAGCCGCGGTGGCTCTCCATGGCCGGCGGCGTGAAGCACTCCGGCGAGCATGGTACGGGGGCTAGGGGCCACAGTTCGAAGAACTGAGGGCACCGGGGGTTAGCGGGGGAGCAGGGAATCTCGGCCAGACCAAAGAGGTGGCCGGAGGGGAAAGCCGAGGCAGCAGTCGCCATGTCCGGCAGCCAAGAGCTTCCCGGCCGCACGCGAAATGGCCATACAAGTCACCAAACACCAAAGTAAAAGGACGGGGAAAGAGGGGGAAGCATGGGGGTCTCACAGCGGGGAAAATCAGGGTCGGAGTCGGCTCGGGGAAGGCAGGTCACGATGGACGGCGGACGGCGGTCTTTGGTGCTTCGCCGTGCGCCGGTTGCAGCCTCCGAGGCATGAGCGGGAGCGAAAAATGGAGCGGGGAGCGGCAGGAGGGGGTGGCTCGGGAGTGGGCTCCATTTTGTAGAGGCCAGGGCACGGGGGAAGGGCGCTCCCACGACACACGTGGAGCGGGGCGTCGGTTGCTGTAGCGGCTTGACTAGGGCTGTGGTTGTAGGAGGAAGCTAGGGGAGCTGACAGGCGGGGGCCGAGCATCAACGGCTAGGGAAAGGGAGGCACGGCGGTTGCTGGAAGGCCGCTGGCTTGGCTGTGGTTGGGCTGGCACGGTGCTGGGCTCGGCAGGGAGGCAAGGAGGGCCAAGCTGGGCTGGCGCGGCCGCTCGGTGGGCCTCGGCTAGAAATGAGGAGAAGGGGGAGGGGAGAGGGAGCTGGGCTGGTGCGATTGAGCGGGCCGAAAATCAAGGAAGGGAGAAAAGAAAGAATTTTCTTTTTTCTTTTTCCACACAAATTTTCCAAAAGCATTTTAAATTCAAATTTCAATTCTCTTTGAAAATTTTGATCAATACCAAAGATTCACAAAATAATATGCAGCAGCATGTATGCATCACTTGTAGCTAATCTTATATTTGATTTTAGTTTTATAAAAAATATTACTTTCCTATGTTTGAATGCTCACATAAATTGCTTAAATAAATCAATTTGACTATTTTTTTATAAAATTCAAAATTAGGGTGTTACAATTCTACCCCCCTTAAGATGAATCTCGTCCTCGAGATTCGGGTGATTGCTTACTCAAACAGTTGTGGGTAAGACTTTCTCAGATCCTCTTCTCTTTCCCAAGTAGCCTCATCCTCTGTATACCGATTCCACTACACCTTGCACATCTTTATGGTTCGGCTTCTCGTAACTCTTTCAGGTAGTTTCCAAGATCTTTATCGAATACTCTTCATAAGTAAGATCTTCCTTAACAACAAGTTCTTCCAAAGGAATTTGCTCTTCTGGTACCCTCAAACACTTCTTTAATTGGGAAACATGGAACACGTCGTGCACACCTGACAAACTCTCAGGCAGTTCCAACTAATAAGCTACTTCTCCACGTCTCTCTAGGATCTTAAAAGGTCCAATATACCTTGGTGCTAACTTTCCCTTCATATTGAATCTTTCCACACTTCTCATTGGCGACACCTTCAAATACACATAATCACCAATTTCGAAAGTCAGCTCTCTTCTGCGAGTATCAGCGTAACTCTTCTATCGGGACTGAGCCACTCTCAAATTGTCACTAATCATTCTCACTTGTTCTTCCACGTCTCTAAGGACATCGGGTCCAAACACTTGAGTTTCTCTAGTCTGATTCTAGAACTAAGGCGTTCTACATTTACGTCCATACAATGCCTCAAAAGGTGCCATCTTGGGACTCTTCTGATAACTGTTGTTGTACGAGAACTCTGCGTATGGTAGACTCTTATCCCAACTATCACCATACTATAATGCACAAGCTCTCAACATATCTTCCAAAATCTAGGTTGATCCTTTCAGTCTATCCATCAGTTTGCGGGTGGTAAGCAGAACTAAAATTCAACTTTGTCCCCAAAGATCTATGTACTTTATGCCAGAATTGCGATGTAAACTGAGTGCCTCTATCCGACACAATTTTCTTGGGAACACCATATAAGCACACTATTCTTTCCATGTACAATTCTGCTAGTCTTGCACCTATATAGGTAGTCTTGACTGGTAAAAAGTGAGCAACCTTGGTGAGTCGATCCACTATTACCCATCTTGAATCATAACCTCTTTGAGTGCGGGGCAAACCTATGATAAAATCCATACCAACTTCTTTCCATTTCCATTCAGGAATCTTCATTGGTTGTAGTAACCCTATAGGTCTTTGATGCTCAGCTTTCACTCTTTGACAAGTGTCACACAAAGCCACATACTCTGCCACATCTCTCTTCAAACCATACCATCAATACTTCTCCTTGAGATCCAAATACATCTTGGTACTTCTGGAGATGTATAGAATAAGCAGACTCATGGGCCTCTTGCAAAATTGCATCACAGGATAGCCTTCACTTTGGGTACACATATCCTTTTTCTGAACCAAAGAGTGCCATTCTCATCCATTCTGAATCCGGGTGCCTTTCCAAGCACTACATTCTCTGCTATCTCCTTAAGTTTTTCATCCTCCAATTGACCTTTGCATATCTCTTGCTCCAATGTAGGCTCTATCACCAATTCCATTGCATTAGTGACAAGGCTCAAGTTGAGATACTCCATTTTAGCACACAACTCTACTGACATAGATGTCATCTGAAGTCCATTGGCATAGCTCTTTCTGCTGAGTGCATCAGCTACGATGTTTGCCTTTCTTGAGTGATAATGTACTTCCAAATCATAGTCTTTGATCAATTCCAACCAGCAACATTGTCTCAGATTCAGATCTGATTGGGTAAAGATATACTTCAAACTCTTGTGATCTGTATATATATCACTCTTATGTCCAATTAGATAATGTCTCCAGATCTTCAAAGCATGAACCACAGCTACCAATTCTAAGTCATGAGTAGGGTAATTCAACTCATGCTTCCTCAATTGTCTAGATGCATATGCTACCACTCTTCCCTCTTGCATAAGCACACATCCAAGACCCAAATAGGATGCATCACAATATATAGAGAAGTTCTTGCTTAAATCGGGCAGAATTAATACTGGAGCTGTAGTCAATCTCTTCTTTAGCTCATCAAAGTTTGCCTGGCATTTATCCGATCATGCATACTTAGCATTCTTTTCCAACAGAGCTATCATAGGCTTGGCTAGCTTGGAAAAACCTTCAATGAACCTTTTGTAGTATCCAGCCAATCCCAAAAAGCTACGAATCTCACTTACAGTGGTTGGTGGTTTCCAATTCAATACATCTTGCACTTTGCCTAGGATCCACTGCTATTCCACCATTGGAGACAACATGACCCAGAAAAGAGACTTCCTTCAACCAAAACTCACACTTGCTTTGCTTAGCAGTACAACTTATGCTCTCTAAGCTTTTGCAAGACTAACCTTATATGTTCAGCATATTCTTCTTTAGTCTTGGAGAATATCAGTATGTCATCTATGAATACCACTACAAATTTATCCAAAAACTCCATGAACACCTTATTCATCAGATACATGAAGTATGCAGGTGCATTGGTCAATGCCAAAGGACATAATGGTGTACTCATATAATCCATACTGTGTAGTGAATGTTGTCTTGGGTATGTTTGAGTTTCGAATCTTTAGCTGATGGTACCCTGAGCGGAGATCAATCTTGGAGAACACATGGGCTCCTCTCAACTGATCAAACAAATCATCAATCCTAGGCAAAGGGTATTTATTCTTGATTGTAACCTCATTAAGTGAACGGTAATCCACACACATCCGTTGACTACCATCCTTCTTATCCACAAAGATCACAGGTGCCCCCATGGGGAAGAACTGGGGCGTATGAAACCTTTTTCTTGCAACTCTTTTAGTTGTTTCTTAAGCTCTTCTAATTCATTAACCCCCATTCTATATGGATGTTTAGCTATTGGTGTAGTTCCAGGTAATAATTCAATAATGAATTCAATGTCTCGGTCAGGTGGCATACCTAGCAAGTCATCGGGGAAGACATCCAAAAACTCCTCCACGACACGATCTTGTTTATTAGCTTCACCATCTAGCTGATTCACTATGGCTGTAAGCTGAGCTTGCACTACCACTTCTACATAGATTCTATCTCCATTGAGTGATGTCACAACCATAGATTTCTCCTGACACTTGAATCACTGCCTGATGTTGTTTCATCCAATCCATTCCCTAGGATAAGATCAATTCCCGCTGTTCTCAAGACAATTGGTTTCACTTTGAAGTCTACCCCCTTAAGGAAATGCTAGTTAAGGGACTCCAATA
Source organism: Miscanthus floridulus (assembly GCF_019320115.1). Taxonomy (NCBI): domain Eukaryota; kingdom Viridiplantae; phylum Streptophyta; class Magnoliopsida; order Poales; family Poaceae; genus Miscanthus; species Miscanthus floridulus. The sequence continues at coordinate 83,081,856 of NC_089597.1, forward strand.
TGAAGCGGGCATACTACCTCCCGATGAATTTACTAGTATAGGGTTTTTCATGGCACACAAAGGTATGCTATGCATTCTAACAAAAGCTTGGGAAATAAAAGAATGCGAAGCACCAGAATCAAAAAGTACTGTAGCAGAGATAGAGTTGACGCTGAACGTACCCAACATGACCTCTGGTGTCTCTTGAGCTGCATCAGATGACACATAGTTCACCTTCGCAGTGTGAGGGGGTCAGGCGTTGAACTTCTAATTGCTAGTCTGGTTCTGAGGTGCTTGTTTGTTCTGCTTCTTAGGGCACTGATGAGCATAGTGACCTACTTCTCCATAGCGGTAGCAGGCATTGGGGTTGTTGGGTGCACCACTCTTCACAGGAGCATTGTTGGATGGTCCCTGGCATGTTGCCGGATTGCCAGTCTGTTACGGGGGACACTGATTACCATACTGTTGCTGGTACTGAGGGCATTGCTGGAACTGATTCCATTGAGGATACTAACCATGGTTTCCCTGGTTAGATGGTCCTTGATTCCTTTGTTGAAAACCCTACTGGGGATAGGCACGCGGGCGGGTGTTACTTCCAGAAGCTTGCCCTTGAAGCCTCCTCTTCTTGGCTTCCATCTCTTTGCGCTTATCATCAATCACAATAGCTCGGTTCACTAATGACTGAAAGTTGGGGTAGGTGTTGGACATCAGTTGAAGCTACAGTACATCATAGAGTCCCTTGAGGAAATGGTGTTGCTTATCCTTGTCCTTAGCCACATCATTTGGAGCATAGTGTGACAGTTGAGCAAACTTGTCACGATACTTTGCCACAGTCATGGATCCTTGCTTGAGGGACCTGAATTCTTCTTGCTTCAGTTCCACTAGTCCATCGGGAATATGGTATGACCAGAAATTGTCCTTGAATTCCTACCAAGGTGATAGCAGGAGCATTATTGGGATGTCCATACTAGAAAGAATCCCACAAATCCTGAGCTGCTCCCTGGAGTTGACCAGAAGCATACAACACCTTCTCCAGATCATTGCATTGTGCTATGTTAAGTTGCTTCTCTATAGCACGCAACCAATCATCTGCCTCCATAGGATCTGTGGCATGAGTGAACACCAGTGGACGACCCTTCATAAACTCTCCACACTTATCTCTGATCTAAACAGGCGGTGGTCCTCTTGCAGGTTCATTGTCCAAGCGCTGCATCATAGCTTGCATCAACTGCGCTTGCATTCCCAATATTTGTTCCATGGTCACAGGTGGCAGGTGGTGGTGGATTTATGAGAGCATCACACCCACAACCACGGCCTCTGCCTCTTCCTCCTCTTGCGGCCATCTGTTTTCCAACAAATGCGCAAAATTTAGAGATTTTCCAATTATAGAGAGCTTACAAAAGATAAGAAACAATGTTGAGAATTTTCTGGACAAGATTCAAATTCAGCAGTTCAGTAAAACTGTTATAACTCGAGTTTCAGAGATCCAACAGAGGTGCACCAAGATTTGTTAGAAATCTTAGGAGATCAGCTACAACTTTTATTTAGATCACTTTTACAGATTCTGACACACACATGGTCAAAAGTAGAGCTAAACTAAATCTGTTCTGGGTTCCAAACAGCGCAGGAACATCAACTTGTGTCAGCTAGATCTCACAAACCTGAACAGCTATTGACGTGATTCCAAAGACATTTGAAAGATACAGAAGTCTAGTTATCTCCACAAAAATTTCAGAATTTTTGACAGGCCAGATTTCGAGATACCAGATAAAGAACACAGGCTGCTCCAGAAATCAGCACAGCAGAGATAAGATAAGGCGAAACATCTGCATTAAGATTTTATTATAAACTTAAGGTTCCAATCTAAGGAAGTTGTGGACATGCCCACAAACTTCCAGCAATCAAACAAATACCAAATCAACCAATTCACAAATTAAACATCTAATCATCCAAGTTCACAAGACCAAACAAGACTAAATATGAAACACGAACTAACGACGTGGTAATCTAGATCAAGGCACCTAACACCTATGGAGCGGTGTCAATCATGGTGAAGGACCGGCGCTTCTTCTTGTAGATGGATGGCTGCCCAAGTTGAGCTCGAAGTTCATCCACTTGCTTCTGGAGACGTCTCTCAGCCCTCTGAGATGCACGCAGTTCTCCTTTGACTTCCTCATCCACCCCCTGCATAGCGTGGACATGCTGCACCATTGCTTCTAGAGTTGGGTCACTCTCTAGTGGAGCCAAGACCTGCCAAACACCCTCATGATCATTGCGAGGAAGGAACCTGAAGCGATCCTCCCTCATGGCCTCAAAGTGACGATAAGGGTAGTGGATGTAGGCGTCCTGTGCTGCATCCTCCATGCAATCCAAGGCATGGGCCCACCTGGCAGGGGCACGGTGGACAGTCTCTACCTCATGTCCATTCTTGACTGTCGTTCCAAGTGGTGACCACCTGCTCTACCTTCTAGAAGGTAGCCTCCAATGGATGCTGGTACTCTACACAGTGGTAGCTGATGGAGGCGTGCAGGTCGGGGTAGTAGTCGTCCAGCACGTGAGTGAGGAGGGTGTGGTAGTAGGCCATCTCTGGGGCTAGCTTGAAGTAGTACTTGCACTTCTAGCCTATCTCCTCATCCACCACGGGGACAGCTAGGGATGGTGCAGGTGTAGGGGAAGTAGCCATCGACTCCTTAGGTGAAGCTACGGTAGGATAGACCGGTGCGACAGCTAGAGTAGGAGCAGGTGCAGGCATCGGGGTAGCCATCTCCTCATCATCGGAGATGATCACAATCTCCTTCTCTGCCTGTGGAGCACAGTGGGGTGAACAGGGCACGATAGCCAGTAGTGCTGAGGCGAGCAGTCTTCGAGTTATGAGACATCTATAGATTTAAAGTGAGATAGAATTAGAATCAACAATTTTATATAATAGATTAAGGTATGAAAAGCATAATTTTTTAACAAAATAACAAGAATAAGACAGTAAGCAAGAAACCAGAGGAGCAAAGATGCTAAAACGACCGTTTTCTAACTAGGCTTGCGTCCTACAGTCAACACGGCTCTGATACTAATTTGTCACACCCAATTTTAAGGATAAAATTGAATGCACGAAACTCGTATGTGCCCAGGGATCAATCACACACACAAGCTGATAAATTACATAAAGTATCATCATGGTGTCTCTTACATCAGGTTCATAATATATCATAGTCTCACATCACACAACGGAAAATAAAAAGATAACTCTCTCGTGGGCTTCATCACAGGGAAGGTCAACTGGTTGACCACAAGCCTAAAAATCCTTAGGGAATTCCTCATATCCGTTGTCATCTGTTACCCATCCGGGATTTTTATCCAAATAAAGAAAATAAACAAGCATAAGTACATCCCGTACTTAACAAGTTAACATGGGGTTATGAAGCTCAAAAGGTTGACTCTGGTTTACTGCAGTTAGCATTTTGAGTAAGTCAAGCTTTTATTCTCAGGTATTATCAAATTATGCTTAAGCTCCCATTTAATCCCATATGAACAGATATCAGGGTCAAATGTATCGTATATCATCATAGAACAACTTAAATGATCAACAACAAGTAACCAGTTATTCTGTGAGTTTTCTGGGCCACTCGTGATCGTGAGCACGGCTGTTATAACAGTTTGTTACCCTCTGCAGAGGTGGTGCACATTCACCGCGAGTCATAATTCCCATATGCCCGGGTTAATTACTCCCATGGCACTACCAAGGTGAGCGGGCAGGGTACAATATGAAACCATTTCATAGGTTTCTCTAACAAGTTAGGGCCGCTAGGTTTCCTTGGCAAGCAGATGTAGGAACCCCCCTTTCCTATGGCACATATCCATCGCGGCTATACACATAGGAACAGAGGCAGCCCTATATCCAATGTGGCAAGCCCCATTTGCGCCAAAAAGGTAACCTCTAACTAGCTAGAAAAGGTCCTATTACTGAGCTAAAGTCAGAGCCATATGACTCTCCCGGTTGCACTATCTGTCCCAGCTTTTGCTGACAGATAAGTCCTTATAAAGGGCTGGGAGCAACATGATCAATAGTCATTTGCACCTTCGCTCTATGGAACAGTTGTTATAAATCATGTTATACTTTTAGTTCCATAGAATCATTCATCATCATATAGATTATGTTCAGTTAGAGCACTAGCAATCTACCCATATGCAATTACCCCATAGGAGTTAAGGGAACAAGTCATCAAATGTCTAGAATGTCCTTAGGGTTTTCAAAATTAGACACATGCACATGAGTAATTGATTAAAGTGAAATAGGACATCAAGGTAGGCCCATGCTATACTTGCATTGGTTCACAAACTCTTGCTGGTCCTACTGGTCGTCGAAGAATTCTTGGTCTTCAACGTTCTCCTCACCGTCTGAACGCGACCAACACGACAACATACAACATTCCAAAAGCATTCATGCAAAGCAAACATTCCTATTATTAGAACAGTACACCAACAGTATAGAAAACAAGATAAATTTTTTGTGAAAATAATCTACGTCTCGCTACGATCACGTCAACGCGAAGTTCACGAAAAACGGAGCTAAAATACAAAAGTTATGATTAAAACAGGATTTCCTATAGCAATATATTTAATTAAATCTAACCAGGAAATTAAAAAGTTCCAAACTTGACTAATAGTGGTTCTAACATGTAGATTATGGAATTACAAAGCTAACACGATTTGAACGGATCAATTCGGAGCTAAAACGACGATTTTATAAGCAAAACAGTTCAAATGGCATTTCTGTAAATACTGAAAACGTATTTTAGACTAAAGCAGTGAACTTTACGCTTTCAAAACGAGAATGCGTACTCGGGGAAATGCGCTTTGGACTGCGGGTTAGGACTTAGAAAAGCTCAGGGTCTCTTTAGCAAATTTACATGCGAAGGGGTATCGGCCACTCATAGCCGTCGATCAGGAAACGGATAGCTTGGATTAGATGTGGGGGGGGGGGGAAGAGAAGGAGACACCAGCGGGGAACAGTGCAGCCATGGTGGCTCTCCATGGCCGGTGGTGTGGAGCACTCCGGCGAGCATGGTACGGGGGCTAGGGGCCACGGTTCGAAGAACCGAGGGCACCGGGGGTTAGCGGGGGAGCAGGGAATCTCGCCTAGGCCAAAGAGGTGGCTGGAGGGGAAAGCCGAGGTTGTGGTCGCCATGGCCGGCAGCAAAGAGCTTCCCGGCCACACGCGAAACGGCCATACAAGTCACCAAACACCAAAGTAAAAGGTCGGGGAGAGAGGGGGAAGCATGGGGGTCTCACAGCGGGAAAAATCGAGGTCGGAGTCGGCTTGGGGAAGTTGGGTCACGGCGGACGGCGGATGGTGGTCTTCGGTGCTTCACCGTGCGCCGGTTGCGGCCTCCGAGGCGTGAGCGAGAGCGAAAAATGGAGCGGGGAGCGGCAACAGGGGGGTGGCTCGGGTGTGGGCTCCATTTTGTAGAGGCCGGGGCGCGGGGGAAGGGAGCTCCCACGACGCGCGTGGAGCGGGGCGTCGGTTGCTGCAGTGGCTTGACCAGGGCTGCGGTTGTGGGAGGAAGGTGGGGGAGCTGACAGGCGGGGGCCGGGCGTCAGCGGCTGGGGAAAGGGAGGCACGGCGGTTGCTGGAAGGCCAGTTGGCTCAGCTGCGGTTGGGCTGGCGCGGTGCTGGGCTTGGCGGGGAGGCAAGGAGGGCCGAGCTAGGGCTAGCGCGGTCGCTCGGTGGGCCTTGGCCAGAAATGAGGAGAAGGGGGAGGGGAGAGGGAGCTGGGCTGGAGCAGGTTGAGCGGGCCGAAAATCAAGGAAGGGAGAAAAGAAAGAATTTTCTTTTTTCTTTTTCCACACAAATTTTCCAAAAGCATTTTAAATTCAAATTTCAATTCTCTTTGAAATTTTTGATCAATACCAAACATTCACAAAATAATATGCAGTAGCATGTATGCATCACTTGTAGCTAATCTTATATTTGATTTTAGTTTTATAAAAATTATTACTTTCCTATGTTTGAATGCTCACATAAATTGCTTAAATAAATCAATTTGACTATTTTTTTAGAAAATGCAAAATTAGGGTGTTACATTTCGTAAGCAATTTCTCTTGGTTGGTTTTGCAGAGGCATGCATCAACTAGCTAGAGATGGCTATAATTTTTATTATCGGACAAGAGATCAAATGGACAACAGCGGACTTTCTAGCGTATGTAGTAAAAATGCAACACCTATGCCTCCTACATTGTGCATTAGATTGAGGCGACACTTGGTTAGATGAACTCCTCGCTGCATGGTTCTTGCAAATTCAACAAATTTTATTAAAGACATGAGTTCGGTTTAGCACAGAGCAAAGCCATTCATGACTACTACCACTACTGATACATTTTTGGTTCACCAAACCGAGGCACAAAGCTACCCTTGCGCAGTTGGCAAGAGTGAGAAGTGTTCGTCCCAGTTAGATGGACGATGCTTGGACCATCAAGTGCGCACGAAGATAATGGTAAACGTTACTTTGTGAACCAAAATGTTTGCACAACTATGCACATTACATGTTAGATAGAAAGATAACATAACAACAAACCAGACTTCATATATATATATATATATATATATATATATATATATATGATCAACCATCTACCATAAGAGGAGAGCAGTGCCATCCCACTACTCAAAGCCATCCAACTATTACCTAGACATAATAGTTCTAACTACAGATGAGTGACATGACTTCATACTAATTCTAACGGCACGAGGTAGCATACTAGACCTCTCCACCATGGCGAAACGGCATAGCCAGATGATCCCTTTAGTCCATCCAGCCCTGGTTCCTCGCTAGGGCACGATGGCGGGCAATGTTCTTGTCATTGGTGTAGTAGCCGTCTCGGAGGTGCGCAGTAAAATTTCATAGTTTGTGATCCACTACACTCCCTCATCATTGTAACACCTCAGGTGTTAGCCTTGCATAACTTGACTTGCATAACATGAGCATGAGCATCAAGCATTCATAAACAAGCATTTACAATTGAAACATTGGATTGAAACATCTGCAATATTTGCTTGTTATCGCATGTTTCCATGAACATATGCAACTTTTCTCATTATTTCATGTCTCCATGTGTATATGCATATGATCATGAGTGTACATAGGTACTTGGTGGATGTAAGTCACAAAAACATGTAGCAACACCTAGGTTAGCAAATAGGACATTGTTCATGGTCACCTTTCATGAACCAACACTTAAGATTTCATGTGATTAAGCTAAATAGCACTATGAATGACTAATACATGAAATGATTGTATGACCTTCCAATTAGCCTAAACATGTTTAGAGTATCATTATGAACAACTTTGATATTCATGGTTAGGGGTAAATAGGTCATTAAGCCCTAGTTTGAAGCATACCATTCTTTAAATGTGACATGTTTGACCAAGTTTGAACTAGGTGCTAGAGACCTTGCATGGAGGTGGTCACTAAAGCAAAGTTGTAGTATTTGATATAATGAACAACTTTTATTTTTGGGTCATTGACTGATTTAGCTCCTAACTTGCTTGAATTTGGATCACAAGAATCAGCAAAATCAACATTTCAACACAACAAATTTTCTAAGTCTTTGTTAACTGAATAGCCTGACAAGCTGAACTTCAGGGTGTTGTAACTTGGTTTTGGGTGCGAATTAGAGCATGATCCCTTAACAAGAGTTGGAGCTGGTACATAGGGCTATGATTGTTATTAAGACTATTTACACTTTGGAGCCACGGATTAGCAGTTAAATGGACAGGAAAACACGCTGTCAGGCCCCCGTCGCGCGACTGAACGAACTACATCAGCTGGCTTCGGTGGCCAACACCGAACAGAGTCCGCGCGCCACGTGGAGGCTAGCAGCAGCCGTGCGTCATCGGCGTCCTGCCACGCGTGGTAGAGCCAGGTCAGCACGCGCATTAATACCCTAGCTACCGCCCGCACTCAGCCGCGCACGCCATTCACCTCGCCTTGGCCTCCTTCCTCGCCCGCAGCAGCAGCCGTCCCCACGTCGAGAGTCCGCCATCGCCGTTGCCAGTCACCGACTGGCCTCGCCGCTTCTCCATCACCACAACAGCACCACCACCACCCCTAGCAACCCATTGCTTCCCCCAGTGCCCGCTGATAGAGCTCGGTAAGCTCCAGCACCGCGTGCAAGTTCACCAGAGCTCCACCACCACCCTCCGTCGCCGTGGTCCAACCTAACCCGACCACTGCAGGCCACGATAGAGCGCAAGATAAGTTCACTGTAGTTCAGTTATGCTCGTCAGAGCTCTAGGTTGAGCCACCATGGCTTCCACCTGGCGTAACGCCGTCGTTCCGCCCCGCTGAGCCGCCATGGCCGCCGCCATCGTCGCTAGCGCCGACGCGAGGTCCCACCAAGTAGTCCAATCGACGCGTTAGGTCACGGGGATCACCTAGTGAAGATGTCACCACCGGTGAGTTCGCCGTCGGCGAGCTCTGGCCGCGCCAGTAGCGTAGCACCGCCTGCTCTGTTCTCGTCTCACTGACGCGTGGGGTCCTCTGTCAGGCGGGTCCCACCGGTCAGCGGCAGTGAGAGTATAGGATAGTTCATTTAATTCCAGATTTTGTACTATTTTGTAATATTTGTATCTCCAGTTTTGTAGCTTCAAAAACTATGAAATAAATTTGGTAGTGTTCCTTAGGAAGTGTAGTATTTAGGAAAAATATAGTCTTGATACTTATAGCAGAAATTTTGGAAGATTTAAATGGAAATTTGAAATGTGTTTTTGAATGCATGCAAACTTGTTTATTTTATATCTGGAGTTCCTGTGCTCCAAAAATTATGAAATTTTTGTGGTAAGCTATTCTTAACATTTATAAGCTCTGGTAAAAATTTGAGGATTAGTGTATGTGTAGATTTGTAGTTATAGATTTTTCTTCTATAAATAGTTAATCCTTGTATGAATTTTTATAAATTATTTATGAATCCAAAATTCATGAAATTTGTTGGGGGTCATCCCAGTACCATAAGGATGCTAAGAAAAATATAAAATCTGTTGCTTGACACTTTTCACTAAGGTTTTCTATTTATGCTATTTTAAGCCCTTATGCCTTGTCTTTTTTGTATAGAGTGTTTTACTGAATAAAATGGCATGAAACTTTTACAGTAGTCTTTTGGTAGCATTAATACGGCACTATAAATTTTTGAGAATTTATGAAGTACATTTGGTATATGTTTATTAATTAACCTATGTACCTAAGTAAAATAATAAAGGCATTTAAATAAATAGTTTTAGCTTCACCAATATGTTTTCTTGAGTGTAATTGGTATGCTTAAACTGTTGGTAAACTTTGTGTTGTCAAACTTTGAGTGATTACATGAGGTAGAAGTATTGTTACTTTATAATGCGAATTGGAAGAGCTTCCGGACAGATTCTGTAGTTTGATAAGTTGCATGATAAAAATAATGTTTGCTGTAAAAATAGTTAATAACAAAGTTGTAGATAACTTCATCATATGTCTTGTGTTAAAATTTCAGGACCATAGGTCAAACGGTTTATGAGTTATACCTTTTTTTTTAAAGTTAGTGTTTCCGAATTGCTTGCTCTCTGGAATTTCTGGACAGCACTGATATGATTGTCTGTTTTGGCTAACATAAGTTGTGAATTAGCTTTTGTGAATTAAATAAGAGTTGTAGGTAATTTTATAAGCTTTCCAGAAAGTCTAGGATCACTGTATTTGGATAATTAGAACTCCAGTTATGAGTAAAACAATAGCTGGTGTTTGTGACATAGTACATGCATTGTTGAGATAGTTAACTAAATAATCAAGAAGAGATATGCACCTACTCAATAGGACATGATGCACTTGTTGTTACTCCAGCACCATGATGTAAAGAATATTTGTAAGAATGCATTCTTCATGTATCATCATGCCATACTTGTTAACATATATGCATTCGCAATATCTTATGCCATACTCATGCATCTAGGATCGACAGAGGAGATCACGTTGCTGGAGTTCGACGAAGTAGAGGAAAGGGACCAGCAGGAGAATCCTCAAGCCACAGCTCCCAAAGGCGAGGAGTAGATCCCCGAGGAGCTTCCGGAGTGCCCTGACCACCGCCCCACGTCCTTTCAGAGAGGCAAGCCCCTGGAGCATTCTAAGTCTCCCAGTATTTTACAAAATTTTACTTAAGTCCTTATGATTGATGCATTAGGTATAAGAGTTGTCTGGAAACACTTGATGCATGGAACTACCTTGTCCAATTATATACACCCTTAACCCTGTGTAGGTCCAGGATCGAATATTTGCTTAGCCCTGCTTAGCCCGGTAGAAGTCGGGTGATTTCCTGTCACCTGTGAGATATAGGTGGATACCGAAGCACGGTCAGCTATATTGCTATCATGGAAAAGAACCATGGGGTAAAAGTAAATCGAGACCGGGTGGGATATCGATAGAGAAGCAACAAGGCATGGAGGTCTTGGTTGTGGATCTATCCCCGTCTATGTTGATCAAGGACCGTACCGTTGTTGGACCTTCTGACAAGATTGAACGCATGCCTATCACTTAGCTGGCCGGATAACTCGTTCCGACCATGAAGCCGAGTAGCTCAACTCAGGCCGGGCCTCATTCTGCTGTGCGCTCCTTGTGGGGGCGATCAAACTGAGCCCAAGGGCAGGCTAGGCCTGAATGTCCTGGCATTTGGTGTCCTCGATTGTGCGACATGGTATGAACCCGCGAAATGTGTACCTAAGTTGTACCAAAGGTGACCTAAGGCTACCATGGCTGGTAGACCTAGGTTTGTGTTAGGAATAAATTCCCAGCTGGTTGAAATCGATTCGAATCGCCGTCTCTCCCGGATAGTGAGAAACTTGGCTAGTTCCAACATCGTAGTAATTGTGTTATGGAATATGATGGTTCAAATGAATATGGAATTACAATACCTGCTATGGTTACTATGGTATGCTTTTAAAATGACATACTACATGTTTGGCATAGGATAGTTGCTAATTTAGATGGATAGCCCTAATTAATTGATAACAGAATCATAATTGTATAATTGAGTTAACCTGCTTTTTCTGCAAAAATGTTGTCAAGCTATCCCCACTTACAGCCTTGCATAATCCTTGGAGTCGAATTATTTCTGGTTTATGACGGGTAAGTCTAGCTGAGTAGCTTCTCGTACTCAGGGTTTTATTTCCCATTGTTGCAGATGGCACTGTATACCATGGTTATTGCAAGAGTTGCTTCTATCCCGCTGTGGATGAGGAGTAAGCCTTGGGCAAGCTTCTTATTAAATCTTTCTATATGCTTTTGTGGACCGTGATCATAATTTAGCACTGTATCAAACTATGTTGGAAACTTTATTTTTCGAACCCAATTTGCTTCCACTTTATCTATCAAACATGGTTTGTAATAACTTTTATTAATACTCTGATGATGGAACTGTATCTATGAACTTATGTAATATGTGACATGTATGTTAAATCATGTACGATCTTGGTTGTGGTAAATTGTTTATCGAGACCCGTCGTGGTACTCAACGGACTACCGAGTTTATATGGGTTCAAGTATGATAGCACGACTGCTTGTGGGCCGCCATTGTACTTGTACTCTTATAAATTGGTCGGTTCTGCGACAGCTGGCATCAGAGCAAGATTCAACGTGAATTGTCACATATGTATTTAAAAACAAAAGTTTTTGTTTTCCAAAACCCTTTCTAGCAACTAATAGCTATATAAATAGGTGTTTGAAATCTAAAGTGTGCCAATGATCACTTTCCTTATGCCCAAATTAAGGACTATTAGGTGGCTATTTAAGTACTAACATGGGAGTTTTTACTTCGTCGTCCATACGGCGTGCTATTGTATGGATGCCATTCACTTGAATGGTAATGTATGGATCAAATGCCTCTACGCCAAGGTAAGTTGATGAGTGGTATGACCACAAGATGTGAGCATGCGGTCAGGGAGAGTTAGCTTTGGTATGGCTATGTATGCATGATTGCATGTGTATATGGTACATATTTAATTGTGGGTATAAGCTGTTTCGGGTAGCTTTGATACGGAAGTATATGTATGGGTATACATATATGGAAGTATTTAAATTTACATTCTGCATATTTCATTATGGGTTTGGGCTGAAATGAAATTCTTATGCAGGTACACTAACAACGAAACATGTAGCTCGACTAGTTACGCTATATATGAGAAAACATATGTATGCCACCGTGTCTACCGTTAGAAATAATTTTCCTAAGTTTGTGAGGACGTACAGAACGAGCATGCATCATGTTAATTATCATTCAATAATTACATTGTTCCTCCCCTTATAAAATTCTTACTCGGTTATGTAACTCTTATCCATTATGGCCTTATCTCACAAAGTTGTACGTGTTAATGGTACAGATGGCTAGCACCAGTTGGATGTGAGAATTTCCTTATGGTTTTTGGGACACCTACCCTATTGTGGAGAGTTCTACACTTTGCTGGGTACCATGAACTGCCCCTTTATCATTGGATTGAAGAGTACATGGAGGGATAGCCATGGTACGAGGTGCAGCTCACTATACTAGCCCACACACAACCGCCCTTCTGGCAAGAGTGGAAGGCAGAATCGGAAGGGAAGACTCCTTGGGAGGCTGCCTAAGTTGTGGCCTTTGAGGTTTTGAGGCAAATCTGCCAGCAGCATGGAGATGCACTTACCGGTAGTGCAACGAGTATGTTTCCTTGGGTGGATCCCTCCACCACCAATTGGGAACAACATAATCCAAATGCTTTGATCAGAGATTGGGATGAGCGAGCAAATAGCTCTAATCCCTCCATGAGTGCAATGTTTGCGGTGATAAAGATGTTTTGTGCACGCCAGGACACCAGGGAATTCTAGCAGGAATCATACACCACTTGCATGGACAAACTCATGAGAGCTAAAGCCATGCAGCATAAGCTCAAGAAATGTGTGCGCAAGCAAAAGAAAGCCGCAAGTAAAGCCCATTGGGAATCTGACCAAGCTTATGCAGCCTTGGGCACTCTTCATGCCCAAATGGAGCAAGTGGATCAGCAGTGAGCAATAGCCCAAGAAGCTAGAGCTAATGATCAAGCCGTGCTTGCAAGACTACGGGAATAGTTGGAGACCGCCCATGCGGAGGTGTCCACCGCTAGACGTCAGCGTGATGCAGCAGAAAACCATGTCGCCACCATAAGGATAGAAAGGGATAGGCACCATGCTCTAAGTAACGAGCAAGACCATGCTGAAAGGGGCTTATGTCAGTAGCTTGCACAGGCTCAACTGCAAGTGATGAACCTTCAGCATGAGGTGCACTATTTGAACAACCAGCTGAACCCTATCCTCGATGGGGAAGAAGATGGTCCAAACATGGAGGAAGATGAAGAAGATGAAGAGGAAGAGGTGGAGCCTGAGGAAGGAGATGATCCTATCTCAGACCTCGATAGTGGTCATGATGAGGATTAGATCGCTTAGTACTTAGGAGAAGTGCTTAATGTATCATCGTCGGTTATGTAATGGACTTGTAGTTTGGATTTGGTGTTGGTAAATTGAACTATCATGTAATATTGTTATTTGCATGACTATCGCACGTTTGGCTAAATGCTAATGCGAATCCTCATTGATTTATCAGAAATCATGATTTGAACATTAACGTGCTATGAGTCTGATAAGTGATAAAATTTGGTGGTGTCATGTTGCGAGAATGGATTATTATGCCTCTATTTTTATTATATGAGTTTGAGATTGTCTCCAGTAATTTCAGTTTGGCATGATTATAAATTCATCTGCAATCTTGTGACATCAACCAATAATCGCTTATTGTTGCAACTTCGCAGATGACGCGCACCCATGGAGGAGCTAGTAGTAGCCAGGATGGCAATGGTGAGGACGTACCACCTGCCACCACCGCCGTCTGCTTAGGAGTTCTTTGCCCAGTTCTTAGGGAGCTAAAGGACAATGGAAGAAGCTCTGCGCCTCATCGCGTAGAACACCGCTCATGGCCACCCAAAGCTGAAGGGACCGTGACGCCTAAGAAGGGGGGGGTGAATTAGGCAACTTAAGATTCTAACTCCAAAACTATGGCCTCTTCTTTTAACTCTAGCAAAACCTATGCAAATGATAATCTATCAAGATGTGCAAATACGGTTTTGCTAGTGTGTTGCTATCTCTACCGCAAATGATAATAATATGATCTATGTAAATGCGGAAGCTTAAAGAGCAAGGTAGAGATATGCAAACTCCCATCGACGACTCCTGTATTTTTACCGAGGTATCGAGAAGTGCGCAAGCTTCCCCCTAGTCCTCGTTGGAGCCCCTCGCAAGGAATCCCTCGCAAGGGCCAAGCTCTCGGTTGGGTAACTCCGTGGATAGCCTCGGGCCTTCCCCATGCGCAAGTGGGTCTCCGATGTGCCTCTCGGCAAGCCTCTCTCGGATGCTCCCCGCCGTCTTCACTATCAAGCTTCTGGCCGAAATGCCATGGGCCTTGTTCCCTCCGGTACACAGTGGCGGCCACACCACAAACACGGTTGGTGTGATCTCGCAATACTTCAAGCCCCTCCGATGTACAACAATGGTGCTCACAAGCACCGAGTGGTAAGAGGTATGCAAACCTCACTAAACACTAGGCCTAAACCTAGAGCAAGCGCATAAGTGTTGGTCTAATCAACCTAAGCACTTCGCAAAGCACCTACGCTAATCACCTGATGAATCACTAAGCACTATGCAAGTGGAGATCACTAAAATGGTGTATCAACACCCTTGGTATGTTTTCTTAGCTCCACCCACTCAAATGGCCGGTTGGGGGTTGTATTTATAAGCCCCACTGAGAAAGTAGCCAGTTGGGGTCGAACTCCCGCAATTCTACTACTGACCGGACGCGTCCGGTCGTCCCGACCGTTGCAGCCACGAACCACCGATCGGACGCTGCCAGCGTCCGGTCGCCTGCCACCGGACGTGTCCGGTCACAGTTTTACGTGCCTAGAACCTCTCTGTACTCGATCAGATGCTGTGTTTCTGCATCCGGTCAGTTGCCGCCAGCGTCCAGTCCTCACGTCCGGTCGCCTATCTGCCGAGCCACCGGTCCAGCGTCTGGTCGTGCTTCCAGCGTCCGGTCCAGTGTCCGGTTGCCTCTATGAGCTCATTTCTTCACGATCTTGCGTACGGCTTGGTTCCTATCTTCATGCTTGGACTTTGCTTGATATCTTGGTCTTTTCTTATGCTCCTAAGGTCTTGCTTATGGTGTTGATCATTGGATCATCACGTCACCTTCATCCAAGTCATGTCTTGCACCCTATTGAACTACAAAATAAACACTTGCAAATTCATTAGTCTAATTTGGTTGTGTTGGTCATCAAACACCAAAATCCAAAGTAAATGGGCCTAGGGTCCATTTTCCTTACAATCTCCCCCTTTTTGGTGATTGATGACAACACGACCAAAGCAAGCAAATAATAAAATTTTTGAAATTAGAAAACCATCTACTTGCTAGGATGCAATGCAAAGGGCAAGGTTATATGATGCTAGAATATCCTACTTAGATACCAATTGAAGACCTTCTTGCCCTTGAAAATGTCCCCATGTGGCATTATGGATTAAAGTCTTGTTTCCTATAAAATCTCCCCATTACTTAGACTAAACCATAATCCACTAACCTCCCTTTTCTCGGACCATAACTACTTGTATACAAATTAATGTTTGCTTTTGGTCCTCTAAGATTCTCCCCCTTTGGAATCAAACACCGAAAAGAAAGACATTAAGCACAAGGGAGGGTCAAACTTTGTGATCCTTTGTGTGTAAAGTGGAATAGATCACAAAATTTGACTCTCGTATTATATAAATTAAGCTCCCCCTAGATTTATGCATACATATGGTAGAAAGCAAAGCATATGCATAATTTGCAATTTATTGCACAAGAGAGTTTAATCTATATAATGTATGGAGAAAGCATATTAATTCGAAATGAAATCAACATGATGATGCCAATTGAAGAATGATGCTTAACTCCGGGGACTCCAATTTTCTTACAATGAGACTACTACACATGTGAGGTTTAAAAAATTGATACCATTTGAAAAAGTGTTAGTCTCAAAGCATCCAAGTTGTAGAAATACTCCCCCTAAATATGTGCACACAAAAGTAGAATACTTTGTAGAAATCATGCACATTGATTTTAGAATCAAAAATACCACTTGAAAGATGACATCCCATGAATGTGAGAATCATTTTCAAAGAGATATCCAGGGAGAGATTATCTACAATTTGGACTTTGGCACATATTAGATGAACAAAAGTAAGACAAGCTATGTGCCGTGCTTCTAAGCAATTTTAAACCATGTAGGTTTGCTCCAAGGGTTAAAAAGAGACCGAGCAAGCCTACCATAAGATATACCTAGTGTATGCATGATAAAAGATATAAGCATGCAAATGCAAACCTAGGCATGAAAAATAACTAGATGCTTAAAGATACCAATTGTAGGAAAAACTAATTGCAAGATTTACCAATTGAAAAGCAATAACATCTAGTTACCTAACATGGGAAGGGGAATTTGGGTCCATAGTATTCACTAACCTACTTGGCAATGGTTTTGTCCATCATGATGCACCCCATGTAATGCACCCATACTTTGCCAAGTCTCCAAATTCCCTCGATGTCCGACGGACTTCTCACTTCCCTTTTGGGATCCAAACCTTCTTGGTGCTCTTCATGTTGGAAATGATTTCCTTTGGCACCCAAAAGCGTTTGACCCCAATGTTGGCTTGCTTGTTCACCTTGATGGCCACCACCTTGTCATTTTTCTTCTTCTTCAAGAGATAAGGTGTGGAGGCCTTCTTGTCCACCTTGTTGGTGTAGGTGTTGGAGAGCTTGCTTGTTTGCTTTTTCTCCTTCTTCCTTGCTCCTCCCCCATTCTTCACCTTGCACTCATAGGACTTGTGACCTTCCTTGTGGCACACGTAACAAACCACAGTTTGTCCTTTATCAAGCTTCACTCCCTTGATGGTGTTATCTTGATGAAGTTGGGTTTGCTTCGCCTTACCTTTCACTTGAGTCAAGTCCTTGGTGAGGCTGAGCTACTTCTTGCTTGAGTTGCTCATTCTCCTTTGCAACCTCTTGTGTGCATGTATCTACAACAACTTTCTCAACACAAACTTGGTTGCACAAAGGTGAGTCTAAACATAAATCATTACAAGAAGTAGAGGCATCCTTTTTAGACAAGTTAAAGATAGAACTTTTCTTTTTAGATGCCTTGGTGGGGGATGTGCTAACGGCTTCAAGATTGGCAACTTTATTAGTTAGCTCATCACAATGTTTGTACATGGTTTCCATTTTAGCAAGCAAACTATTATATGCTTCTTGTGAGCTAGCTAACTTTTCTTTTAATTTTTCATTTTTCTTTACAAGTTGCTCATCATTGATTGTGCATGCATTTGTTGTTGCACTAGCCTCAAGTTTCTCAATTTTAGTAGATAGTTCAACATTGAGATTAGAAAAGTTCTCATATGGTTCAAGCAAATTTTTGTATGCTTCTTGTGAACTACCTAGCTCTTCTTTTAAATTTTTGAGCTTCTTTTGTTGACTAGTGCAAACTTTAGCATATTTAAGATTTTATTGCACAATTGTATTGTAAGAAGGTAAATCATCATCACTATCACTCTCACTAGAGGATGAGCTTTCATTACCTCATGCCATAAGGCACACACGAGAAGAGCTTGATGATGAGTGCTTGTGACCTCGCCTCTTGTGATGATTTTCTTCTTCACTTGAAGAATCATCCCATGACCCTATTATTGTGAGGGCTTTGTTCTTGCACGCCTTCTTCTTTGTCTTGGGTGTGGGCTTATTTGGACAAACTTCCACAAAGTGCCCCAACTCGCCGCATCTATAGCATCCTCTCTTTCTTTGCTCTCTTCTTTGATTTGTGAAGATGAAATCTTGAATTTGGATGGGCACACCCTTGACATTGAGCCTTTGGATCATCTTCTCCACTTTGTTGATCATTTTGATTGATTTTTCATCAAGATCAGAGGTGGAGGAGGAAGATTTATCATCACTTGAATCTTCTTCATCATCATCATCCTCATCTTCATCTTTACTTGAGGAGCTTGAGCTTGAGCTTGTCTCAACTTTCTTGCCCTTCATCTTCTTCTTCTCGCTACAAGCGAGAGCTTTGCCTTTGCTTGATGAAGAGGCTTCTTCTTGACCCATCTTACATGACATTTCAAATGCCACTAACTTGCCAATGACAATCCTTAGGGTCATGGTGCTCAAGTTCTCCATGTTGTGAAGGATGGTGATGATGCTTGTATATTTCTTTTGTGGTAGAACAGAGATGATCTTCCTCACGATGTCCGCATCATTTAGCTTTAATAATCCTATTGAATGGAGCTCATTGATAATTAGATTCAATCGAGAATACATATCACGAACAAGCTCATCAACATTCATAGCAAAGGAATCATAATTTTGCTTAGCTAGATAATGTTTTTGCTCACGGACATTACTTGTGCCGTCATGGAGCTCTTGGAGTTTTAACCAAATTTCATGTGCTATATTTAAGGTGAACACTTGGTTAAACATATCCATGCTAAATGATTCAAACAAGCAATTCTTAGCTCTAGCATCAAAATGCATTTCTTTTTCGTCACTCTTTGTGGGCTTTTTGGGATTCTTAATGGGTTTCATCCCATCATGAGTGACACTCCATACACCCAAATCAACCACCTCAAGGTGACAAGCCATTCTAGCTTTATAGTATGGGAAGTTAGTGCCATCAAAGTGAGGAGGCCTAGCGGTATCCATCCCAACCACTCTACAATAGCGTCGGCTCAACGGCGGTAAAGCCAAAGGTCCAAATATGAGCCAACCGGCTCTGATACCAATTGAAGGGACCATGATGCCTAATAAGGGGGGTGAATTAGGCAACTTAAGATTCTAACTCCAAAACTATGGCCTCTTCTTCTAACTCTAGCAAAACCTATGCAAAAGATAATCTATCAAGATGTGCAAATATGGTTTTGCTAGTGTGTTGCTATCTCTACCAGCAAATGATAATAATACGATCTATGTAAATGTGGAAGCTTAAAGAGCAAGGTAGAGATATGCAAACTCCCGTCGACGACTCCTATATTTTTACCGAGGTATCGAGAAGCGCGCAAGCTTCCCCCTAGTCCTCGTTGGAGCCCCTCGCAAGGAATCTCTCGCAAGGGCCAAGCTCCCGGTTGGGTAACTCCGTGTATAGCCTCAGGCCTTCCCCACGCGCAAGTGGGTCTCCGATGTGCCTCTCGGCAAGCCTCTCCCGGATGCTCCTCGCCGTCTTCACTATCAAGCTTCCGGCCGAAACGCCGTGGGCCTTGTTCCCTCCGGTACACGGTGGCGGCCACACCACAAACATGGTTGGTGTGATCTCGCAAGACTTCAAGCCCCTCCGATGTACAACAATGGTGCTCGCAAGCACCGAGTGGTAAGAGGTATGCAAACCTCATTAAACACTAGGCCTAAACCTAGAGCAAGCGCATAAGCGGTGGTCTAATTAACCTAAGCACTTCACAAAGCACCTACGCTAATTACCTGATGAATCACTAAGCACTATGCAAGTGGAGATCACTAAAATGGTGTATCAACACCCTTGATATGTTTCCTCAGCTCCACCCACTCAAATGGCCGGTTGGGGGTTGTATTTATAAGCCCCACTGAGAAAGTAGTCGTTGGGGTCGAACTCCCGCAATTCTGCTACTGACCGGACGCTGAATCGTCCTGACCGGACGCGTCCGGTCATCCCGACCGTTGCAGCCGTGAACCACCGATCGGACGCTGCCAGCGTCTAGTCGCCTACCACCAGACGTGTCCGGTTGTAGTTTCACGCGCCTAGAACCTCTCTGTACTCGATCAGACGCTGTGTTTCTACGTCCGGTCGGTTGCCAGCCAGCGTTCGGTCCTCGCGTCCGGTCGCCTGTCTGCCGAGCCACCGATCCAGCGTCTGGTCACGCTTCCTAGTGTCCGATCTAGTGTCCGGTCGCCTCTACGAGCTCGTTTCTTCATGATCTTGCATACGGCTTGGTTCCTATCTTCATCCTTGGACTTTGCTTGATATCTTGGTCTTTTCTTGTGCTCCTAAGGTCTTGCTTATGGTGTTGATCATCAGATCATCATGTCGCCTTCGTGCAAGTCATGTCTTGCACCCTATTGAACTACAAAATAAACACTTGCAAATTCATTAGTCCAATTTAGTTGTGTTGGTCATCAAACACGAAAATCCAAAGTAAATGGGCCTAGGGTCCATTTTCCTTACAACAGCAACAAGGGCCGAGCCAAATCAGCATAGTACATTCAAGGAGTTTCTAGATACAAAGCCTCGTATCTTCAAGGTGGCTAAGGAACCACTGCAGGCTGACGAGTGGCTCAACACCATTGAGCAGAAGTTTCATCTGCTAAGGGTCACCGAGCATCTGAAAGTTGAGTATGCTTCTCACCAGCTGCAAGGACCAGTAAGGATCTGGTGGACACACTTCTTGTCGTCTCTACCTGCTAATGCGCGAGTGACATGGGAGCAGTTCAAACTAGCTTTCAGGGGACACCATATTCCTCCAGGTCTAATGCGCGTGAAAGTGGCTGAGTTTATGAGGCTCACTCAGGGGACAAAGACCCTCACAGAATATATGCACGCATTCAACAACCTGTCCAGATATGCTCTCGGTTTTGTGGATACTGAGGAGAAGAAGATAGAGAGCTTTAAGAGGGGTCTAGGGCACCAAACTAATGAAGACCATGGCCAAATCTAGATGCGCCACATACAATGAGTTTATTAGTGATTGTTTGACCAAAGAAAACCACAATAACATTCATGCGGCTGCTAAGGGTCGCAAGAGGGCATTTGAGGCAGGTGCCTCTGGATCTTCACATTCTAGAGCACCTATCCTAGCTAGGACACAATTCCATCCACCTACATCCAAGTTTAGGCCTCCACCACCTAAAGCTCAGAATAACAGGCCACAGAAACCATTCCATAAGGCATTCACTATTGCCTTACCCAAAGGAAATGGCAGTCAGGACAGCTCCACCAGATTCAGGAATAATCAACCATGTTTCAACTGCAATCAAGTGGGTCATTGGGCCAAGGAATGCCCCCACCCCAAGAAGAATGGCAACCAGAATCAGAACAATCAGAGGCAGACGAATGCCAAGGCACGTCCAGGATACATGCATTATACCGCTGTTGAGGAAGTGCCCGCCTAGAGAAGTTATCATGGCTGGTATGTTTCTTGTCAACAAGCATCCCACTGTTGTTTTATTTGATTCGGGAGCTTCTCATTCATTTATGAGTCAAGCATTTGCATCTAGGCATGATTAGGAAATAATTGAAGTAAGCAAAGGGGGTTATAATATAAGTTTAGCAGGGGCTACTATTGCTACAAATAAGATAGTCAAAAATGTGCTCATCTCTATTCAAGGGAGGGAGTATACCATAAATTTGATAATATTGCCCGGGTTATCGATAAGTGTAATCTTGGGCATGAATTGGATGATGAATCATGGTGTTCTCATAGACACTAGCACTCGTACTATTATGTTGAGAGAACCCAGGGGAGGGAAGGCTTTTCTAGTACCACTCTCCCACAACTTTGAACTCCCACACTTAGCTTGTGCTATCCAAACCACAACCCTTTGCGATATCCCTGTGGTTTGTGAGTTTCTAGATGTATTTCCAGAGGAGTTACCAGGTGTACCACCAGATAGGGATGTGGAATTTAAGATTGAGTTAGTGCCAGGTACGGCACCCATCTCAAGAAGGCCCTATTGAATGCCACCCAATGAGTTAGCAGAACTTAAGATTCAATTACAGGATCTATTGGACAGAGGTCTTATCCAACCTAGCTCATCTCCATGGGGATGTCCTACATTATTTGTGAAAAAGGACAAGTCGCTAAGAATGTGTGTAGATTACAGACCACTCAATGCTGTAACCATCAAGAACAAATACCCTGTTGCCCCGCATCGACATCTTGTTCGATCAGTTGGCAAAAGCAAAAGTATTCTCCAAAATTGATTTGAGATTAGGCTATCATCAGATAAAAATCAGGCCAGAAGACATACCTAAAACTGCTTTCTCTACTAGGTATGGCTTATATGAGTATTTGGTTATGTCTTTCGGACTGACGAATGCTCCTGCCTACTTTGTGTACCTGATGAATTTGGTATTCATGCCTGAACTCGACAAGTTCATGGTCGTGTTTATTGATGATATATTGATTTATTCGGAAAATGAGTCAGATCATGAAGAGCATCTGATGATTGTCCTATCCAGACTGAGGGAGCATAAGCTATATGCAAAGTTCAACAAGTGTGAATTTTGGTTAAGCAAAGTAACTTTCTTAGGTCATATCTTATCAAAGGATGGAATCTCTATAGACCCATCAAAAGTACAAGAGGCCAAGGATTGGAGAGCCCCAACTTCGGTTCATGAAGTTTAGAGTTTTCTAGGGTTAGCAAGATATTATCGTCATTTCATTCTAGATTTCTCAAAGATAGCTAAGCCAATGACCAGACTACTTCAAAAAGATGAAAAATACAAATGGACACCAGAATGTGAAGCAGCTTTTCACACCCTCAGAACTCTGTTAATGACAGCACCTGTGCTAGCACAACCTGACATTGAAAAGCCTTTTGATGTATTTTGTGATGCATTGAGAATAGGTTTGGGTTGTGTGCTTATGCAAGAGGGAAAAGTTATAGCATATGCTTCTTGGCAATTGAGAAAGCATGAAGTCAACTACTCTACACATGATTTAGAACTAGCAGCAGTTCTTCATGCATTAAAGATATGGAGACATTACTTGTTGGGCAATGTATGTCATATATATACTGACTACAAAAGTCTCAAGTATATCTTTACTCAACCAGAGCTGAACATGAGACAGCGAAGATGGTTGGAACTAATTAAGGACTACAATTTAGAAGTTCATTACCATCTAGGAAAAGCTAATGTAGTAGTAGATGCACTCAGTCAAAAGTCTCATTGCAACCCTATAGAAGAATTATTGGAAGATGGATTCAATTTGTTACACCCTGCTATACTGCACAATATTACGATCAGTTGTTCACTAGAGAGCAAAATCATAGAGCTACAGCAGACAGATGTGGGTATCAGTCACATCAAGAGAAAAATGCAAGAGCAAGAAACTAAACATTTCAAAGTGGATGAAAAGGGTGTACTATGGTTTGAGGATCGACTTGTGGTACCGAAGGACCGTGAACTTAGAGATCAAATTCTAAATGAAGCTCATTCATCCAAATTGTCTATCCATCCGGGTAGTAGTAAGATGTACCAAGATTTGAAAACCCGTTTTTGGTGGACTAAGATGAAGAAAGAGATCACAACCTATGTCGCTAGATGCAACAACTGCAGCAGAGTAAAAGCTGTTCATATGAAATCTGCCGGATTACTTCAGCCATTGCCTATTCTAGGTTGGAAATGGGAAGAATCAGCATGGACTTTATCATAGGCCTCCTAGTGACACCTCGAGGACATGATTCCATATGGGTCATTGTGGACCATCTCACCAAGTCAGCCCATTTTATACCAATGCACACCACAGACCGCGTAGCAAAACATGCCAAATTGTATGTTTCTTAGATCATGAGACTGCATGGGGTACCTAGGACTATAATCTCAGATCGAGGACCACAGTTCATAGCTTGTTTCTAGGAGCACTTACACCAGGCTTTGGGAACCAAATTGATCAGAAGTTCGGCATACCATCCACAAACTTCAGAACAGACGGAGAGAGTAAACCAAATCTTAGAAGATTTGCTAAGAGCTTGTGTTATATCTTCCAAAGGTTGATGGGAGAAATGGTTACCTTTGGCTAAGTTCTCCTATAACAATAGTTATCAAGCAAGTATCAAGATAGCTCCATTTGAAGCCTTGTATGGCCGAAAATGTAGGACTCCGTTGAATTGGATTGAGCCCAGTGAAAGGAGATACTTTGGTATTGACTTTGTCAATGAAGCTGAAGAGCAAGTACGTGTTATCTAATAGCATATGAAGGCAGCTCAATCCAAACAAAAGAGTTATGTTGATAAAAGAAGAAGGCCACTAACATTTGAAGTGGGTGAGTATGTATACTTGAAAGTATCACCCATGAAAGGCATGAAGAGATTTGGGATGAAAAAGAAGCTTTCACCTAGATATGTGGGGCCAAACAAGATTGTGGAATGGAAAGGAAATGTTGCTTATAAGTTACAACTTCCACCAGAGATGAGTGTAATATTTGATGTCTTCCATGTCTCTCAGTTGAAGAAATGTCTTCGTGTGCCTGAAGAAGCTATTGCACCCACCAATGTACAGCTTCAATCGGATTTGACCTATGAGGAAAAGCCAATTCGAGTATTAGAAGAGATGGAAAGAGTAACACGAAGTAAGATTATTAAGTTCTATAAGGTGGTGTGGAACAATCACAGTGAACAAGATGCTACGTGGGAACGGGAGGATTATTTGCGAGAAGTTTATCTCGCCTTTTTCCAAGAATGGTAGGCCTTGCAAATCTTGGGATGAGATTTTTATATGGGGGAGGGGCAGTAACACCTCGGGTGTTAGCCTTGCATAACTTGACTTGCATAACATGAGCATGAGCATCAAGCATTCATAAACAAGCATTTACAATTGAAACATTGGATTGAAACATCTGCAACATTTGCTTGTTATAGCATGTTTCCTTGAACATATGCAACTTTTCTCATTATTTCATGTCTCCATGTGTATATGCATATGATCATGAGTGTACACAGGTACTTGGTGGATGTAAGTCACAAAAAACATGTAGCAACACCTAGGTTAGCAAATAGGACATTGTTCATGGTCACCTTTCATGAACCAACACTTAAGATTTCATGTGATTAAGCTAAATAGCACTATGAGTGACTAATACATGAAATGATTGTATGACCTTGCAATTAGCCTAAACATGTTTAGAGTATCATTATGAACAACTTTGATATTCATGATTAGGGGTAAATAGGTCATTAAGCCCTAGTTTGAAGCATACCATTCTTTAAATGTGACATGTTTGACCAAGTTT
Organism: Miscanthus floridulus; assembly: GCF_019320115.1. Classification (NCBI taxonomy): domain Eukaryota; kingdom Viridiplantae; phylum Streptophyta; class Magnoliopsida; order Poales; family Poaceae; genus Miscanthus; species Miscanthus floridulus. The sequence goes on from NC_089597.1 coordinate 83,106,891, forward strand.
GAACTAGGTGCTAGAGACCTTGCATGGAGGTGGTCACTAAAGCAAAGTTGTAGTATTTGATATAATGAACAACTTTTATTTTTGGGTCATTGACTGATTTAGCCCCTAACTTGCTTGAATTTGGATCACTACAATCAGCAAAATCAATATTTCAACACTTAACAAATTTTCTAAGTCTTTGTTAACTGAACAGCCTGACAAGCTGACCTTCAGGGTGTTGTAACTTCATTTTGGGTGCGAATTAGAGCATGATCCCTTAACAAGAGTTGGAGCTGGTACATAGGGCTATGATTGTTGTTAAGACTGTTTACACTTTGGAGCCACAGATTAGCGGTTAAATGGACGGGAAAACACGCTGTCAGGCCCCCATCGCGTGACTGAACGAACTGCATCGGCTGGCTTTGGTGGCCGACACCGAACAGAGTCGTGCACCGCATGCATGCTCACCGGAGCTCCGCTGCCACCCTCCGTCGCCGTGGTCCGACCTAACCCAACCACTGCAGGCCACGATAGAGCCACCATGGCTTCCATCAGCGAAACGCCATCGTTCTGCCTCGCCGAGCTGCCATGGCCGCTGCCATCGTCACTAGCGCCGACGAGAGGTCCCACCAAGTAGTCCAATCGACGCATTAGGTCACGGTGATCACCTAGTGAAGATGTCACCACCTGGCGAGTTCGCCGTCGGCGAGCTTTGGCCACGCCAATAGCGTAGCGCCACCTGCTCTGTTCTCGTCTCACTGACGCGTGGGGTCCTCTGTCAGGCGGGTCCCACCGGTCAGTGGCAGTGAGAGTATAGGATAATTCATCTAATTCCAGATTTTGTACTATTTTGTAATATTTGTATCTCCAGTTTTGTAGCTTCAAAAATTGTAAAATAAATTTGGTAGTGTTCCTTAGGAAGTGTAGTATTTAGGAAAAATATAGTCTTGATACTTACAGTAGAAATTTTGGAAGATTTAAATGGAAATTTGAAATGTGTTTTGAATGCATGCAAACTTGTTTATTTTATATCTAGAGTTCCTGTCCTCCAAAAATTATGAAATTTTTGTAGTAAGCTATTCTAGACATGTATAAGCTCTGGTAAAAATTTGAGGATCAGTGCATTTTTAGATTTGTAGTTATAGATTTTTCTTCTATAAATAGTTAATCCTTGTATGAATTTTTATAAATTATTTATGAATCCAAAATTCATGAAATTTGTTGGGGGTCATCCTAGTACCATAAGGATGCTAAGAAAATATAAAATCTGTTGCTTGACACTTTTACTAAGGTTTTCTATTTATGCTATTTTAAGCCCTTATGCCTTGTCTTTTTTGTATAGAGTGTTTTACTGAATAAAATGGCATGAAACTTTTACAGTAGTCTTTTGGTAGCATTAATAAGGCACTGTAAATTTTTGAGAATTTATGAAGTACATTTGTATATGTTTATTAATTAACCTATGTATCTAAGTAAAATAATAAAGGTATTTAAATAAATAGTTTTAGCTTCACCATTATGTTTTCTTGAGTGTAATTGGTATGCTTAAACTGTTGGTAAACTTTGTGTTGTCAAATTTTGAGTGATTACATGAGGTAGAAGTATTGTTACTTTATAATGCGAATTGGAAGAGCTTTCGGACAGATTCTGTAGTTTGATAAGTTGCATGATAAAAATGATGTTTGCCATAAAAATGGTTAATAACAAAGTTGTAGATAACTTCATCATATGTCTTGTGTTAAAATTTCAGGACCATAGGTCAAACGGTTTAGGAGTTATAGCTTTTTTTAAAGTTAGTGTTTCCGAATTGCTTGCCCTCTGGAATTTCTAGACAGCACTGATATGATTGTCTATTTTCGCTAAGATAAGTTGTGAATTAGCTTTTGTGAATTAAATAAGAGTTGTAGATAATTTTATAAGCTTTCTAGAAAGTCCAGGATCACTGTATTTGGATAATTAGAACTCCAGTTATGAGTAAAACAAGTAGCTGCTGTTTGTGACATAGTAGATGCATTGTTGAGATAGTTAACTAAATAATCAAGAAGAGATATGCACCTACTCAATAGAACATGATGCACTTGTTGTTACTCCCGCACCATGATGTAAAGAATATTTGTAAGAATGCATTCTTCATGTATCATCATGCCATACTTGTTAACATATATGCATTCGCAATATCTTATGCCATACTCATGCATCTAGGATCGACAGAGGAGATCACGTTGCTGGAGTTCAACGAAGTAGAGGAAAGGGACTAGCAGGAGAGTCCTCAAGCCACAGCTCCCGAAGGCGAGGAGCAGATCCCCGAGGAGCTTCCGGAGTGCCTTGACCACAGCCCCACGTCCTTTCTGAGAGGCAAGCCACGGAGCATTCTAAGTCTCCCAGTATTTTACAAAATTTTACTTAAGTCCTTATGATTGATGCAATAGGTATAAGAGTTGTCTGGAAACACTTGATGCATGGAACTACCTTGTCCAGTTATATACACCCTTAACCCTGTGTAGGTCTAGGATCGAATATTTGCTTAGCCCTGCTTAGCCTGGTAGAAGTCGGGTGATTTCCTGTCACCTGTGAGATATAGGTGGATACCGAAGCACGGTCAGCTATATTGCTATCATGGAAAAGAACCATGGGGTAAAAGTAAATTGAGACCGGATGGGATATCGATAGAGAAGCAACAAGGCATGGAGGTCTTGGGTGTGGATCTATCCTCGTCTGTGTCGATCAAGGACCATACCATTGTTGGACCTTCTGACAAGATTGAACGCATGCCTATCACTTAGCTAGCTAGATAACTCATTCTGACCGTGAAGCTGAGTAGCTCAACTCAGGCCAGGCCTCATTCTGTTGTGCGCTCCTTGCGGGGGTGATCAAACTGAGCCCAAGGGTAGGCTAGGCCTGAACGTCCTGGCATTTGGTGTCCTCGATTGTGCGACGCGGTACGAACCCACGAAATGTGTACCTGAGTTGTACCAAAGGTGACCTAAGGCTACTGTGGCTGGTAGACCTAGGTTTGTGTTAGGAATAAATTCCCAGCTGGTTGAAATCGATTTGAATCGCCGTCTCTCCCGGATAGTGAGAAACTTGGCTAGTTCCTACATCATAGTAATTGTGTTATGGAATATGATGGTTCGAATGAATATGGAATTACAATACCTGCTATGGTTACTATGGTATGCTTTTAAAATGACATACTACATGTTTGGCATAGGATAGTTGCTAATTTAGATGGATAGCCCTAATTAATTGATAACATAATCATAATTATATAATTGAGTTAACCGCTTTTTCTGCAAAAATGTTGTCAAGCTATCCCCACTTACAGCCTTGCATAATCCTTGGAGTCGAATTATTTCTAGTTTATGACGGGTAAGTCTAGCTGAGTACCTTCTCGTACTCAAGGTTTTATTTCCCATTGTTGCAGATGGCACTATATACCATGGTTATTGCAAGAGTTGCTTCTATCCTGCCGTGGATGAGGAGTAAGCCTTGGGCAGTCTTCTTATTAAATCTTTCTATATGCTTTTGTGGACCGTGATCATAATTTGGCACTGTATCAAACTATGTTGGAAACTTTATTTTTTGAACTCAATTTGCTTCCACTTTATCTATCAAACTTGGTTTGTAATAACTTTTATTAATACTCTGATGATGGAAATGTATCTGTGAACTTTATGTAATATGTGACATGTATGTTGAATCATGTACGATCTTGGTTGTGGTAAATCGTTTATCGAGACCCGTCGTGGTACTCGACTGACTACCGGGTTTATATGGGTTCAAGTATGATAGCGCGACCGATTGCGGGCCTGCCATTGTACTTGTACTCTTATAAATTGGTCGGTTCTGCGATAGCTGGCATCAGAGCAAGATTCAACGTGAATTGTCACATATGTATTTAAAAACAAAAGTTTTTGTTTTCCAAAACCCTTTCTAGCAACTAATAGCTATATAAATAGGTGTTTGAAATCTAAAGTGTGCCAATGATCACTTTCCTTATGCCCAAATTAAGGATTATTAGGTGGCTATTTAAGTACTAACATGGGAGTTTTTACTTCATCATTCATACGACGTGCTATTGTATGGATGCCATTCACTTGAATGGTAATGTATGGATCAAATGCCTCTATGCCAAGGTAAGTTGATGAGTGGTATGACCGCAAGATGTGAGTGTGCGGTCGAGGAGAGTTAGCTTTGGTACGGCTATGTATGCATGATTGCATGTGTATATGGTACGTATTTAATTGTGGGTATAAGCTATTTCGGGTAGCTTTGATATGGAAGTATATGTATGGGTATACATATATGGAAGTATTTAAATTTACATTCTGCATATTTCATTATGGGTTTGGGCTAAAATGAAATTCTTATGCAGGTACACTAACAATGAAACATGTAGCTCGACTAGTTACGCTATATATGAGAAAACGTATGTATGCCACCGTGTCTACCGTTAGAAATAATTTTCCTAAGTTTGTGAGGATGTACGGAACGAGCATGCATCATGTTAATTATCATTCAATAATTACATTGTTCCTCGCCATATAAAATTCTTACTCAGTTATGTAACTCTTATCCATTATGTCCTTATCTCACAAAGTTGTATGTGTTAATGGTATAGATGGCAGCACTAGTTGGATGTGAGAATTTCCTGATGGTTTTCAGGACACCTACCCTATTGTAGAGAGTTCTGCACTTTGTGGGGTACCATGAACCGCCCCTTTATCATTGGATTGAAGAGTACATGGAGGGACAACCATGGTATGAGGTGCAGCTCACTATATCAGCCCACACACAACCGCCCTTCTGGTAGGAGTGGAAGGTAGAATCGGAAGGGAAGACTCCTTGGGAGGCTGCCCAAGTTGTGGCCTTTGAGGTTTTGAGACAAATCTGCCAGTAGCATGGAGATGCACTTACCGGCAGTGCAGTGAGTATGTTTCCTTGGGTGGATCCCTCCACCACCAATTGGGAACAACATAATCCAAATGCTTTGATCAGAGATTGGGATGAGCGTGCAAATAGCTCTAATCCCTCCATGAGTGCAATGTTTGCGGTGATAAAGATGTTTTGTGCACGCTAGGACACCAGGGAATTCTGGTAGGAATCGTACACCACTTGCATGGACAAACTCATGAGAGCTAAAGCCGCACAGCATAAGCTCAAGAAATGTGTGCGCAAGCAAAAGAAAGCCGCAAGTAAAGCCCGTTAGGAATCTGACCAAGCTTATGTAGCCTTGGGCACTCTTCATGCCCAAATGGAGCAAGTGGATCAGCAGCGAGCAACAGCCCAAGAAGCTAGAGCTAATGATCAAGCCGTGCTTGCAAGACTACGGGAACAGTTAGAGACCGCCCATGCGGAGGTGTCCACCGCTAGACGTCAGCATGATGCGGTAGAAAACTGTGTCGCCACCATAAGGATAGAAAGGGATAGGCACTATGCTCTAAGTAACGAGGAGGACCATGCTAAAAGAGGCTTACATCAGCAGCTTGCACAGGCTCAACTGCAAGTGATGAACAGTTAGCATGAGGTGGACTATTTGAACAACCAGCTGAACCCTATCCTCGATGGGGAAGAAGATGGTCCAAACATGGAGGAAGATGAAGAAGATGAAGAGGAAGAGGTGGAGCCTAAGGAAGGAGATGATCCTATCTCTGACCTCGATAGTGATCATGATGAGGATTAGATCGCTTAGTACTTAGGAGAAGTGCTGAATGTATCATTGTCGGTTATGTAATGGACTTGTAGTTTGGATTTGGTGTTGGTAAATTAAACTATCATGTAATATTGTTATTTGCATGACTATCGCATGTTTGGCTAAACGCTAATGCGAATCCTCAGTTGATTTATTAGAAACCATGATTTGAACATTAACGTGCTATGAGTCCGATAAGTGATAAAATTTGGTGGTGTCATGTTGCGAGAATGGATTATTATGCCTCTGTTTTTATTGTATGAGTTTGAGATTGTCTCTAGTAATTTCAGTTTGGCTTGATTATAAATTCATCTACAATCTTGTGACATCAACCAATAATCGCTTATTGTTGCAACTTCACAGATGATGCGCAACCGTGGAGGAGCTAGTAGTAGCCAGGATGGCAATGGTGAGGACGTACCACCACCACCACCGCCAGTCTGCTCAGGAGTTCTTTGCCCTAGTTCTTAGGGAGCCAAAGGACAATGGAACAAGCTCTACGCCTCATCATGTAGAACACCGCTCATGGCCACCCACAATAACAAGGGGCCGAGCCAAATCAGCATAGTACATTCAAGGAGTTTCTAGATACAAAGCCTTCTATCTTTAAGGTGGCTGAGGAACCACTGTAGGCTGACGAGTGGCTCAACACCATTGAGTAGAAGTTTTGTCTGCTAAGGGTCACCGAGCATCTGAAAGCTGAGTATGCTTCTCACCTGCTGCAAGGACCAACAGGGATCTAGTGGACACATTTCTTGTCGTCTCTACCTGCTAATGTGCGAGTGACATGGGAGCAGTTCAAACTAGCTTTCAGGGGACACCATATTCCTCTAGGTCTAATGTGCATGAAAGCGGCTGAGTTTATGAGGCTCACTCAGGGGACAAAGACCCTCATAGAATATATGCACGCATTCAACAACCTGTCCAGATATGCTCCCGGTTCTGTGGATACTGAGGAAAAGAAGATAGAGAGCTTTAAGAGGGGTCTGGGCACCAAACTGATGAAGACCATGGCCAATTCTAGATGAGCCACATACAACTGAGTTTATTAGTGATGCTTTGACCTAAGAAAACCACAATAACATGCATGCAGCTACTAAGGGTCGCAAGAGGGCATTTGAGGCAGGTGCCTCCAGATCTTCACATTCTAGAGCGCCTATCCCAGCTAGGCCACAATTTCATCCACCTACATCCAAGTTTAGGCCTCCACCACCTAAAGCTCAGAATAATAGGCCACAGAAACCATTCCATAAGGCATTCACTATTGCCTTACCCAAAGGAAATGGTAGTCAGGACAGCTCCACCAGATTCAGGAATAATCAACCATGTTTCAACTGCAATCAAGTGGGTCATTGGGCTAAGGAATGCCCCCACCCCAAGAAGAATGGCAACCATAATCAGAACAATCAGAGGCAGGCGAATGCCTAGGGCACGTCCGGGATACGTGCATTATACCACTATTGAGGAAGTGCCCGTCGGAGAAGTTGTCACAGGCTGGTATGTTTCTTGTCAACAAGCATCCCATTGTTGTTTTATTCGATTCGGGAGCTTCTCATTCATTTATGAGTCAAGCATTTGCATCTAGGCATGATCAGGAAATAATTGAAGTAAGCAAAGGGGGTTATAATATAAGTTTAGCAGGGGCTACTATTGCTACAAATAAGATAGTCAAAAATGTGCTCATCTCTATTCAAGGGAGGGAGTATACCACAGATTTGATAATATTGCCCGGGTTATCGATAAGTGTAATCTTGGGCATGAATTGAATGAAGAATCATGGTGTTCTCATAGATACTAGCACTCATACTATTATGTTGAGAGAACCTAGGGGAGGGAAGGCTTTTCTAGCACCACTCTCCCACAACTTTGAACTCCCACACTTAGCTTGTGCTATCCAAACCACAACCCTTTGTGATATCCCTATGGTTTGTGAGTTTCTGGATGTATTTCCAGAGGAGTTACCAGGTGTACCACCAGGATAGGGATGTAGAATTTAAGATTGAGTTAGTGCCAGGTACGACACCCATCTCAAGAAGGCCCTATAGAATGCCGCCAATGAGTTAGCAGAACTTAAGATTCAATTACAGGATCTGTTGGACAAGGGTCTTATCCAACCTAGCTCATCTCTGTGGGGATGTCCCACATTATTTGTGAAAAAGAAGGACAAGTCACTAAGAATGTGTGTAGATTATAGACCACTCAATGCTGTAACCATCAAGAACAAATACCCGTTGCCCCGCATCGACATCTTGTTCGATCAGTTGGCAAAAGCAAAAGTATTCTCCAAAATTAATTTGAGATCAGGCTATCATCAGATAAAAATTAGGCCAGAAGACATACCTAAAACTGCTTTCTCTACTAGGTATGGCTTATATGAGTATTTGGTTATGTCTTTTGGACTGATGAATGCTCCTGCCTACTTTATGTACCTAATGAATTTGGTATTCATGCCTGAACTCGACAAGTTCATGGTCATGTTTATCGATGATATATTGATTTATTCAGAAAATGAGTTAGATCATGAAGAGCATCTGAGGATTGTCCTATCCAGACTGAGGGAGCATAAGCTATATGCAAAGTTCAGCAAGTGTGAATTTTGGTTAAGCAAAGTACCTTTCTTAGGTCATATCTTATCAAAGGATGGAATCTCTGTAGACCCATCAAAAGTACAAGAGGTCATGGATTGGAGAGCCCCAACTTCGGTTCATGAAGTTTAGAGTTTTCTAGGATTAGCAGGATATTATCGTCGTTTCATTCCAAATTTCTCAAAGATAGCTAAGCCAATGACCTAGACTATTTCAAAAAGATGAAAAATACAAATGGACACCAGAATGTGAAGCAGCTTTTCACACCCTCAGAACTCTGTTAACGACAGCACATGTGCTAGCACAACCAGACATTGAAAAGCCTTTTGATGTATTTTGTGATGCATCGGGAATAGGTTTGGGGTGTGTGCTTATGCAAGAGGGAAGAGTTATAGCATATGCTTCTCGACAATTGAGAAAGCATGAAGTCATCTAACCAACACATGATTTAGAACTAGCAGTAGTTGTTCATGCATTAAAGATATGGAGACATTACTTGTTGGGCAATGTATGTCATATATATATTAACCACAAAAGTCTTAAGGATATCTTTACTCAACTAGAGCTGAACATGAGACAACGAAGATGGTTGGAACTAATTAAGGACTACAATTTAGAAGTGCATTACCATCTTGGAAAAGCTAATGTAGTAGCAGATGCACTCAGTCGAAAGTCTCATTGCAACCCTATAGAAGCATTATTGGAAGATGGATTCAATTTGTTACACCCTGCTGTACTGCACAATATTATGATCAGTTGTTCACTAGAGAGCAAAATCATAGAGCTACAGCAGACAGATGTGGGTATCAGTCACATCAAGAGAAAAATGCAAGAGCAAGAAACTAAACATTTCAAAGTGGATGAAAAGGGTGTACTATGGTTTGAGGATCGACTTGTGGTACCGAAGGACCGTGAACTTAGAGATCAAATTCTAAATGAAGCTCATTCATCCAAATTGTCTATCCATCCGGGTAGTAGTAAGATGTACCAAGATTTGAAAACCTGTTTTTGGTGGACTAAGATGAAGAAAGAGATCGCAGCCTATGTCGCTAGATGCAACAACTACAGCAGAGTAAAAGCTGTTCATATGAAATCTGCCGGATTACTTCAGCCATTGCCTATTCTAGGTTGGAAATGGGAAGAATCAGCATGGACTTTATCACAGGCCTCCTAGTGACACCTCGAGGACATGATTCCATATGGGTCATTGTGGACTGTCTCACCAAGTCAGCCCATTTTATACCAGTGCACACCATAGACCGTGTTGCAAAACACGCTGAACTGTATGTTTCTCAGATCGTGAGACTGCATGGGGTACCAAGACTATAATCTCAGATCGAGGACCAAAGTTCATAGCTTGTTTCTAGGAGCACTTACACCAGGCTTTGAAACCAAATTTATCAGAAGTTCGGCATACCATCCACAAACTTCAGGACAGACGGAGAGAGTAAACCAAATCTTAGAAGATTTGCTAAGAGCTTGTGTTATATCTTCCAAAGGTTGATGGGAGAAATGGTTACCTTTGGCTAAGTTCTCCTATAACAATAGTTATCAAGCAAGTATTAAGATAGCTCCATTTGAAGCCTTGTATGGCCGAAAATGTAGGACTCCGTTGAATTGGATTGAGCCCAGTGAAAGGAGATACTTTGGTATTGACTTTGTCAATGAAGCTGAAGAGCAAGTACGTGTTATCCAACAGCATATGAAGGCAGCTCAATCCAAACAAAAGAGTTATGTTGATAAAAGAAGAAGACCACTAACATTTGAAGTGGGTGAGTATGTATACTTGAAAGTATCACCCATGAAAGGCGTGAAGAGATTTGGGATGAAAAAGAAGCTTTCTCCTAGATATGTGGGGCCAAACAAGATTGTGGAATGGAAAGGAAATGTTGCTTATAAGTTACAACTTCCACCAGAGATGAGTGTAATATTTGATGTCTTCCATGTCTCTCCATTGAAGAAATGTCTTCGTGTGCCTGAAGAAGCTATTGCACCCACCAATGTACAGCTTCAATCGGATTTGACCTATGAGGAAAAGCCAATTTGAGTATTAGAAGAGATGGAAAGAGTAACACGAAGTAAGATTATTAAGTTCTATAAGGTGGTGTGGAACAATCACAGTGAACAAGATGCTACGTGGGAACGGGAGGATTATTTGCGAGAAGTTTATCCCGCCTTTTTCCAAGAATGGTAGGCCTTGCAAATCTTGGGACGAGATTTTTATAAGGGGGAGGGGCAGTAACACCTCGGGTGTTAGCCTTGCATAACTTGACTTGCATAACATGAGCATGAGCATCAAGCATTCATAAACAAGCATTTACAATTGAAACATTGGATTGAAACATCTGCAACATTTGCAACTTTTCTCATTATTTCATGTCTCCATGTGTATATGCATATGATCATGAGTGTACACAGGTACTTGGTGGATGTAAGTCACAAAAACATGTAGCAACACCTAGGTTAGCAAATAGGACATTGTTCATGGTCACCTTTCATGAACCAACACTTAAGATTTCATGTGATTAAGCTAAATAGCACTATGAGTGACTAATACATGAAATGATTGTATGACCTTGCAATTAGCCTAAACATGTTTAGAGTATCATTATGAACAACTTTGATATTCAAGGTTAGGGGTAAATAGGTCATTAAGCCCTAGTTTGAAGCATACCATTCTTTAAATGTGACATGTTTGACCAAGTTTGAACTAGGTGCTAGAGACCTTGCAAGGAGGTGGTCACTAAAGCAAAGTTGTAGTATTTGATATAATGAACAACTTTTATTTTTGGGTCATTGACTGATTTAGCTCCTAACTTGCTTGAATTTGGATCACAAGAATTAGCAAAATCAACATTTCAACACCTAACAAGCTAACCTTCAGGGTGTTGTAACTTGGTTTTGGGTGTGAATTAGAGCATGATCCCTTAACAAGAGTTGGAGCTGGTACATAGGGCTATGATTGTTGTTAAGACTGTTTACACTTTGGAGCCATGGATTAGCGGTTAAATGGACGAGAAAACACGCTATCAGGCCCCCGTTGCGCGACTGAAGGAACTGCATAGGCTAGCTTTGGTGGCCGACACCGAACAGAGTCCGCGCGCCGCATGGAGGCCAGCAGCGGCCGCGCATTGCCGGCGTCCTACCCCGCACGGTAGAGCCAGGCCAGCGTGCGTGTTAATACCCCAGCTGCGCACGCCATTCACCTCGCCTCGGCCTCCTTCCTCGCCCGCAGCAGCAGCCGTCCCCGTGCCAAGAGTCCACCATCGCCGTTGCCAGTCACCGGCTAGCCTCGCCGCTTCTCCATCACCACAATAGCACCACCGCCACCCCAGCAACCCAATGCTTCCCCCAGTGCCCGCTGATAGAGCTCGGTAAGCTCCAGCACCGTGTGCAAGCTCACCGGAGCTCCGCCACCACCCTCTGTCGCCGTGGTCCGACCTAACACGACCACTACAGGCCATGATAGAGTGCGAGATAAGTTCACTGTAGTTCAGTTATGCTCGTCCGAGCTCTAGGTTGAGCCACCGTGGCTTCCACCAGCGTAACGCCGTCATTCCGCCCCGCCGAGCCGCCATGGCCGCCGCCATTGTCGCTAGCGCCGACGAGAGGTCCCACCAAGTAGTCCAATCGACGCGTTAGGTCACGGTGATCACCTAGTGAAGATGTCACCACCGGTGAGTTCGCCGTCGGTGAGCTTTGGCCACGCCAGTAGCGTAGCGCCGCCTGCTCTGTTCTCGTCTCACTGACGCGTGGGGTCCTCTGTCAGGCGGGTCCCACCGGTCAGTGGCAGTGAGAGTATAGGATAATTCATTTAATTCCAGATTTTGTACTGTTTTGTAATATTTGTATCTCCAGTTTTGTAGCTTCAAAAATTGTAAAATAAATTTGGTAGTGTTCCTTAGGAAGTGTAGTATTTAGGAAAAATATAGTCTTGATACTTACAGTAGAAATTTTGGAAGATTTAAATGGAAATTTGAAATGTGTTTTTGAATGCATGCAAACTTGTTTATTTTATATCTAGAGTTCTTGTGCTCCAAAAATTATGAAATTTTTGTAGTAAGCTATTCTAGACATGTATAAGCTCTGGTAAAAATTTGAGGATCAGTGCATTTTTAGATTTGTAGTTATAGATTTTTCTTCTATAAATAGTTAATCCTTATATGAATTTTTATAAATTATTTATGAATCCAAAATTCATGAAATTTGTTGGGGGTCATCCTAGTACCATAAGGATGCTAAGAAGATATAAAATCTGTTGCTTGACACTTTTACTAAGGTTTTCTATTTATGCTATTTTAAGCCCTTATGCCTTGTCTTTTTTGTATAGAGTGTTTTACTGAATAAAATGGCATGAAACTTTTACAGTAGTCTTTTGGTAGCATTAATAAGGCACTGTAAATTTTTGAGAATTTATGAAGTACATTTGGTATATGTTTATTAATTAACCTATGTATCTAAGTAAAATAATAAAGTATTTAAATAAATAGTTTTAGCTTCACCATTATGTTTTCTTGAGTGTAATTGGTATGCTTAAACTGTTGGTAAACTTTGTGTTGTCAAACTTTGAGTGATTACATGAGGTAGAAGTATTGTTACTTTATAATGCGAATTGGAAGAGCTTCCGGATAGATTCTGTAGTTTGATAAGTTGCATGACAAAAATAATGTTTGCTGTAAAAATGGTTAATAACAAAGTTGTAGATAACTTCATCATATGTCTTGTGTTAAAATTTCAGGACCATAGGTCAAACGGTTTAGGAGTTATAGCTTTTTTTAAAGTTAGTGTTTCCGAATTGCTTGCTCTCTGGAATTTCTGGACAGCACTGATATGATTGTCTATTTTCGCTAAGATAAGTTGTGAATTAGCTTTTGTGAATTAAATAAGAGTTGTGGATAATTTTATATGCTTTCCAGAAAGTCTAGGATCACTGTATTTGAATAATTAGAACTCCAGTTATGAGTAAAACAAGTAGCTGCTGTTTGTGACATAGTAGATGCATTGTTGAGATAGTTAACTAAATAATCAAGAAGAGATATGCACCTACTCAATAGAACATGATGCACTTGTTGTTACTCCAGCACCATGATGTAAAGAATATTTGTAAGAATGCATTATTCATGTATCATCATGCCATACTTATTAACATATATGCATTTGCAATATCTTATGCCATACTCATGCATCTAGGATCAAAAGAGGAGATCACATTGCTGGAGTTCGACAAAGTAGAGGAAAGGGACCAGCAGAAGAATCCTCAAGCCACAGCTCCTGAAGGCGAGGAGCAGATCCCCAAGGAGCTTCCAGAGTGGCCCTAACCACCGCCCCACGTCCTTTCTGAGAGGCAAGCCCCGGAGCATTCTAAGTCTCCCTATATTTTACAAAATTTTACTTAAGTCCTTATGATTGATGCATTAGGTATAAGAGTTGTCTGGAAACACTTGATGCATGGAACTACCTTGTCTAGTTATATACACCCTTAACCCTGTGTAGGTCTAGGATTGAATATTTGCTTAGCCCTGCTTAGCTCGGTAGAAGTCGGGTGATTTCCTGTCACCTGCGAGATATAGGTGGATACCGAAGCACGGTCAACTATATTGCTATCATGGAAAAGAACCATGGGGTAAAAGTAAATTGAGACCGAGCGGGATATCGATAGAGAAGCAACAAGGCATGGAGGTCGTGGGTGTGGATCTATCCCCGTCTATGTCGATCAAGGACCGTACCATTGTTGGACCTTCTGACAAGATTGAACGCATGCCTATCACTTAGCTAGCCGGATAACTCGTTCCAACTAGTGAAGCCGAGTAGCTCAACTCAGGCGGGGCTTTGTTCTGTTATGCGCTCCTTGCGGGGGTGATCAAACTGAGCCCAAGGGTAGGCTAGGCCTGAACATCCTAGCATTTGGTGTCCTCGATTGTGCAACGCGGTACGAACCCGCAAAATGTGTACCTAAGTTGTACCAAAGGTGACCTAAGGCTACCATGGCTGGTAGACTTGGGTTTGTGTTAGGAATAAATTCCTAGCTGGTTGAAATTGATTCGAATCGCCGTCTCTCCCAGATAGTGAGAAACTTGGCTAGTTCCAACATCGTAGTAATTGTGTTATGGAATATGATGGTTCGAATGAATATGGAATTACAATACCTGCTATGGTTACTATGGTATGCTTTTAAAATGACATACTACATGTTTGGCATAGGATAGTTGCTAATTTAGATGGATAGCCCTAATTAATTGATAACAGAATCATAATTGTATAATTGAGTTAACCGCTTTTTTTGCAAAAATGTTGTCAAGCTATCCCCACTTACAGCCTTGCATAATCCTTGGAGTCGAATTATTTCTGGTTTATGATGGGTAAGTCTAGCTGAGTACCTTCTCATACTCAGGGTTTTATTTCCCATTGTTGTAGATGGCACTGTATACCATGGTTATTGCAAGAGTTGCTTCTATCCCGCCGTGGATGAGGAGTAAGCCTTGGGCAGGCTTCTTATTAAATCTTTCTATATGCTTTCGTGGACCGTGATCATAATTTGGCACTGTATCAAACTATGTTGGAAACTTTATTTTTTGAACTCAATTTGCTTCCGCTTTATCTATCAAACTTGGTTTGTAATAACTTTTATTAATACTCTGATGATGGAAATGTATTTGTGAACTTTTTGTAATATGTGACAAGTATGTTGAATCATGTACGATCTTGGTTGTGGTAAATCATTTATCGAGACCTGTCGTGGTACTCAACGGACTACCAGGTTTATATGGGTTCAAGTATGATAGCGCGACCGCTTGTAGGCCGCCATTGTACTTGTACTCTTATAAATTGGTCAGTTCTACGACAATCATTTCATCTAATATTATTATTACTAGTAGTAGGGGCGTGGTCATGTGATCGTGTTCTGCTTGCCTTTTAATTTAATAATTTCTAAAAGAAAGTAACATTTTTCATAATGTATGACATGGAGCTGGCAGTACAATTGCACAAATACGTATGACACGTATACCATCCGACACGTTCAAATATACGGCGATAGGATTTTCTTGCGTGTGCAGTAGAATTTTCAACACCTATGGCTCATCTGTTTTGCATTAGGCTAGGCTTGCTCCTCTAAAAGAATCCTTGTGCGGTTGCCGAGAGCGAAGTGAATGCAGGATGAAAGCTAGACATGAGTGAAAATTTATGAGATTTTGACCACCATGACACAGTTGAGACTTGAAAGCCTAGTGCAGTTGTGATAGGTCTTTTCACTCCTATCCATGCAGTCAAAAAGTCGAGGGGCAGACAAAAGAGTGAAGAGGAGTTGCTTTCATAAGCAATTTCTCTTGGTTGGTTTTGAAGAGACATGCAACGACTAGCTAGAGATGGGTACACTTAGTATCCGATAAAAGATCCAATGGACAACGAGGGACTTTCTAGCGTGTGCAGTAAAAATGCACCATCTATGCCTCCTCCATTGTGCATTAGATCAAGCCGAGACTTGTTCAGATGAACTTTTCGCTGCATGGCAGTTGCAAGTTCAACAATTTTTATTAGACACATACAAATAAGATGAGTTGGGTTCACGACGGATTAGAGCCACTCATTTTGAGCATGATCAGAGCAACTCATGACTAATACCACTACTGATTCGTGTTTGGTTCACCAAACCAAGGCACAAAGCAACCATTGGACAGTTGCCAAGAGTGAGATGTGTCTGTCCCAGTCAAATTTACAATGCTAGGACTATCATGTGTGCAACGAGATAATGGTAAATGTTCCTTTTTAATGAAAATGTTTACACAAATGCATACGACATGTATACTATTCAATGCGTTCAAATATATGGTGGCAGGACTTTCTAGTTGCTGAGACTTGCTCCTCTGAAAGAAACCTTGCACGATTGCCGAGAGCGAAGTGAATGTAGGATGAAAGCTAGATAGGAGTGAATTGACCACCATGACACGGTTGAGACTTGAAAGCCTGGTGCGGTGGTGATAGGTCTTTTCTCCCCTTGGGTGCCATCACACTCCCTCGGGAACCTCAACCAGTTGTACCGTAGAAGGCGTGTTCAACTAGAGATGCAAGATTATTAATGTTCCCAAGCATACACTTATAAAAATAGAGCACTGTCTCCTCCATTTACATCGATGAGACAACGTCAGTCTTGGTGCTGGTTTTTACATGTTAGCTCCTCCACTGATGCCCCAAGAATGTGTGCACTCCTTGTGTTTGTGACAACACCAGAAACATAGAAAAAGAAATCCCCCCACGAGAGGAGAACGAAAACAGCCACATACTAGCAAGGATTCCTCAAGACTATCAAGTTCCCTAGTTGGCACGATGGGGTTGCAAGAAGACATGTGTCGGGGATCAATACTAGGGTACCCGAAGAGGAGGAGCTAATAACCATCAATGTTGATTCATCCAAGTGGTCAAGAGTGCAACTACACCTCTTGCTGGGCTCTGCTTTGTCTAGTCACCGAGGCCATGGGCCCCGCCTCGTTGGACCCTCGAGGGTTGGCTCTGCCTCAGGTGGACACTGAGGACGCTAGGCTCCGCCTTGCCTGACCCTCGAGGGTTGGCTCCCCCTTGGTTGACTTCCAAGGGTTGGCTCCACCTTGCAGGGCTGGCTCCACCTTGGCTGACTTCTAAGGGTTGGCTCTGTCTTGTCTGACCCTCTAGGGTTGGCTCCACCTCGCCCGACGTCCGAGGGCTGGCTCTGCCTCGATTGACTCCCGAGGGTAGGATCCACTTTAGCTAACCCTCGAGGGCCAGCTCTGCCTCGCCCAACATCTGAGGGCTGGCTCCATTTTGGCTGACCCCGAGGGTAGTCACCGCCTCGGCTGACTCCTGAGGGTAGGCTCCACCTCGGCCGATGTCTGAGGGCTAGCTCCATCTCGCCCGATCCCTCGAACATGGTTCCTAATAGAAGCTCACATCGCCGCCAACCATTATAGGCCACAAAGTACTACTTAAGGTCAAACTTCTAGCATCGTGCAGGGAGTGGTCACATCTCAACACGACCCATCCCCACAACATGTCATTCTAGGGAACTCACATCACCCATAGTGATGAACGCATGGTCACTATGCCTGGCAACTCCCTGCCTAACCACCATCCAACATCAGTCGACTAGTATCAGTTGACTGGCACTATACCGCTAGCCCCTCGTATGTCCCTTGTTAGGGGACTCTTTGACCATTCCGTCTGCTCAGATGGGATGGAAGACAAGAACAATGCACTATGCCCATATGTAAGCTACAATGGCCAACAGGACCCTGGTACAACACTGCTGCCACCACGATCTACAGGGTCAGCGCGACCCACACGAAGAGGAGGATGGCACACCATCGGGAGCCTTATTTTTCAATTTTTTCCCTCTTCCCTTTGGTTGTAACCCCTGCTTTCCCTTGGCCTATAGAAGGGAAAGCAGGGCATCCCACTAAGGGGCATCACATATCATAGCACATCAGATCAAGAGCACTAGGGTCAAACCTCACGCACATAGCTGAGCAGCGACCAAGCTCTTGGATTCGTTCATTCTTTCCACCAGAGACTTGGGACCTGTCCCTCTCTCACTAGTTTGTAACCCCCTACTATGAACTTTCTAGTGCAAGTAACATGAGCAGCAGCCATGAACTAGATGTAGGGACATTCTGCACGAACTAGTATAAACCTTATATCTTCTTAGCACACCATCCGGGCCAGACACGCAATAATACAAATTTACTCGTTGGTGTTTACTCGAAACACCGATAGTTGGCTCACCAAGTAGGGGTCTTTCGTGCATCTCGACATCAACACTAGGCCTCGGTGTAACACCCTAAAAATTGCCTCTTTTGAAATAGAGTTCAAATGATTTATTTATGAATTTTTGTGCACATGAAATATAGGAAATAAAATTTTTCATTAATTTAAAATTCAACATAAGGTAGTAACATGTGTGAGCATACATGCTGTTACATCTTATTTATTGTGATGGATGGTGTTGATCCAAAACTCCAAAGTAAATTGGAATGTTTTTGAAAGGAGTTTGAAAATGGCTTTGGAATAAAATAAAAGAAAGAAAAGAAAATTAGAAAAATAAAAGTATTTTTAAAGTTGTAAAGTTTATCTTGGAAAGCCTAATAGAATTGTCCATTTTTATTGAATGGGAAAGTATTTTTGAAACCATACTCGAATTGGATTTGAATTTAGCTTAGAATTGGAAGATTAGAAAAAGAAAAGGAATTGGAAAATGTAAGAACTTAAAAAGTTATTTTTGGAAACTTCCCGAAAATTGGTTCATCTATGTTGGACTTAGAAAGTAAGTTGAAATCATATTTATGCTTGATTTGGTACATAATTGAAATGGTTTTGAATTAAGAAAAGAAATAGAAAAGGATTTTTATTTGAAAAATATTCTTTTCTTCCCTTTTCAGCCCAGCACAGGAACCAGCCCGGCCCAGCTGCCCCTCCCTTTCCCTCCTTCCGGCCTGCTTCGCGTGGACCACTCGGTCTGCTCTGCTCGGTGGCCGCTGCTCGCTCCCATCCCCCGCTTTAGTCGCCCACGCGGCCTAGCTCCACCCCGACCCGCATTGGCTTGGCAGTAGCACCCCGGCCCACTGCCCCGCACCGTAGGCACTGCGGCCCACTCAGTGCCCTGGCCTGCTTCGCGTGTATGCGCCTACCGCAAGCCGCTCCTCCCTTGCACTGCGTCGCTAGCCCACGTTGTCAGACGCCCACACGCGCTGCTCCTTCTCCCTCTCGCTGCGACCTGGCCCCACCCATCAGCTGCCAGCCCTTCCTTCCTTTCTTCTTCCCCGTTTCCTTCCTTCCTTCCTCACCACCGATGGCAAGCCGCCAGTCCACCCACACACGCATGGAAGGCAACCAATCAACGCACGCTCCCCTTCCTTCTACGCCACGCTGTCTGGTCTATAAGACCCAAGCTACATCTCCCCTTCTCCCCTTTCCTCTGTCCGCGTTCACGCTCACCGACCGCCGCCATAATCCTTCACTCCGACGCCCCACTCTCGACACCTGAAGCCACCCGAGGCCTCACCGTGTTTCACCGCAGCCGAAGGTACCCCTAATTTTCTCGAATTGGCCTTGTTTCGCCCGGATTTCACCTCACCCATGCCCTCCCTCTCTCTCTAGATCGCCGCCGATGTCGACCCTGCCTTAAGAGCCCTTCCTGGACGCTACGCTCCCCTCTAGACGCATCGCGGTGAGCTCCTTGTCCTTCCTCTACCCTCAATTCATCGATTTGTGCGCTAGAACGCCGCATCCGCAAGCTCTGAACTGCCGGCCATGGTGCCGCCATGGGGGACGCTACCCAGATGTGCTCTCCGTCCCTGTTTTGGTACCCTAGATACTTCGTGAGCGCCTGTAGATCACTTCCACAGATTTGTATTGTCTCATGATGGCCGGAAACGCTGGAACCGCAAACACCGATGAGCTATCCGCCGTAGCCCATGGCTGACCGCCGCGCCGGGATGCCCTGTAGCCACCGTGGGATTCCCCGATCACCAGCGCCGTCGGATCTGTTCTGGAGGGCCGAGATTGCATACCCCTTCGGGGTTAAGTGGCCGATCCACAGGTGAGCCATGGACCCAGTCCTCCCTGCCACATCAGCTGCGTCCACTCACACACCGCCACATGGCTGACTAGTCAGCATCCCCAGTCAACCCACAGTCAAGCAGCACCTGTTTTGTAGTTAAGCCCTCCTGTTTTTGTAGAATCAACCCGCAGTCCGATTTAGTTCAAAATAAAAACAAATCAGCCCTATTTTTATTCACTTTGGACCCTGTGTTTTCCAGAAATAGTATGCGCAGTCCAAAATACATTTAAATTTAGAATTTTAATTGTTTTAATTCAAAAATGAGTTCAAATATTTACAGAAATGCCACTGAACCTTATTTCATGCGTAACTTTTGCGTTTTAAGTCCGATTTGATCCATTCGAATTGCGTTAGAATCGTATTTACAGTTTTCTACATGTTTATACAACTATTAGACATGTTTTCAATATTCAAATATATGAGTAGATTTAATCTATTAATTAACCAAAGTAAAACTTGTTTAAATCATAACTTATTCGTTTCAACTCCAAAATAGTCCGTTCAAGTTGCATTAGATTCGTAGTGACGAGATTTACGTGTTAGTAATAGTATTGATATTATGAAATAACGAGGTTTAAATCATATCTTGATTAATGATTATGCAACTGAGTTTTATACATAAAATATAATTTGTTTCACTTTTGTTTTATAATATAAATATAAAATTGACTTAATTCAATCCATATTATTTATAAAATATCTTTTGTATATGAATTCATATGGATAACATAAATGAAGCCTATAGTTACTTTTCCACGTATACAACAAATCTCTCGGTAGTTGTAACTTTTCAACTGTAGCTCTGATTAGCGTGCTTCTCGCGACTGTGTGTACGTAGCGATGCGTAGAATCGTATTTCAATCTCTTTTACTTAATTTTCTATGATTGGTGTACTGTTCTGATATAGATGCAATTGTATGCTATGCATGTACATGTATGGATGTTTGTGTGGTGATATATGGTTCAGTCAATCGGTGAGGTTTACGTGGTGATTAAGAAGCAGTTCTCTGAAGACTAGAAGCTGAGAATTGGAAGCAGAAGATTGAAAGTGCAATACTAAAGGCCTTTGAGCGTATTGCTTTGGGGGAAAAGCAAGTTAAGGCAAGTATAGCATGGGATTATCCTTATTACCTATTCACATTTAATCACTAAATTCATATTGCATGTGTCTCCCTTGTTACCATTAAGGAGATCCTAGATATTTGATATCTTGCACCTTGATACCTTTGGGATATTGCATGGAATAGTTTTTGCTAGTGCTTAATCAAAACCATGATCTTGTAACTTGACTAATGATATATGCAATAAACATTAAAACATGACTTTTTAGTAACATGGAATTAGGGGGCTAGAGTGTTTAGCTACTTTCTAAATGCTCTAGATTCCTCTCCCTAAGGACTCATCTGTAAGTGATCATCCGGGACTTACAGTATAGCTATGAGGGCTATATGGCTCTAGCTTTAGCTCAGTATGAGGACCTTTTCTAGCTTGTTAGTGGTTACCTTTACAGCGCAAGAGGGGCTCCAACGGGTATGATCTTGGTCTGCCAAGTAGGTGCACTTGCTAGTCACTACTTGGAGGGGGGGTTCATGCTTATTGATGGGTAAACCTTAGCGGCCCTAACTTGTTAGACAAACCTTTGAAAGGCTTCGTAGTGAACCCTACCGACCTTCCTTGGTAGTGGGTCAAGAGGCTGATCACCTCGGGCGAAAGGGTAAATCATGACTCACAGTGAACGTGTACAACCTCTGTAGAGTGTAAAACTATTATAACAGCCGTGCTCACGGACACGAGCGGCCTTGGACCCTTATGAAATAGAGATGATCACTAATGGATAATGGTGCTAATAATTAAATTGTTTATGCTATACATTATTCATATTTACCTGATCATGTGTTATGGAAAATGATAAATTCTTTGCCACTCAGTTGCATAAAAAGATGATCTATTAAAGCTAATCGCAGTTAAACCAGTGTCAGCCTTTTGAGCCTCATGAACCCCATGATATAATTGTTAAGTACGACATGTACTTACACTTGCCTTATTTTTCTATATATTGGATAAAAATCCCAGGATGGGTACCAGATTGCTGGTTTGGAGGAGTTAGGCTTATGGGTAACCAGCTAGTCGTCCCTGTGGATTCGGAGTCTTCACCAGAAGATCGGAGTCAACTTTCCGCTGTCTTATACTCTGAGGTTATTTTCCTTTTACTAATATGTTATGTAATAAGTATTGTCTTTTGATATTACCCTTATTTGTGCCTATATGTGAGATTTGACTTCCTGGGCTCACATATAGTGTGTATCTGGTTTTGTCTTTAAAACCGGGTGCTACAAAGTGGTATCAGAGCAATGCTGACTGTAGGACGCAAGCCTAGTTAGAACTGGACGTATTAGCATGCCTTCATCTCTGCTTACTTCTTGCTTTCCCTCTAACCTTGTTATTTGCAAAAAGTAATGCTCACTTCCGCCTCTGTTCTAGTTATGAAAACCTTGTCTCTATCCTGAATCCTCTCTTTTCATCTAAATAGATGGGTCGTAATGAAGCAACCACTAGCATCAGAGATTAGGAGGATCAAGCTACATTATCCATGACTGCATTCGACAAGGAGAAGCCTGTAGCTATGCAACAACAAGTGCTAGAAGGAATAACTCAACATAAGAGTTTCAACAGTGCTTGTTACAAGGTCAAACCAACATACCAAAGGGACCAGTGAAGAGACAAGTCATAGAAGCTTAGAAGAAGATGAAGTGTCCTACATTCTAGTTTGCGTAGCGGAAGCATGATGGTACTCAAGGATGTAAGAGAGAACTCAAAGTATTAAATAATGAGGGTGTTCATAGCAAGTCTCTTAGAGGTTAGGATCCAAGTCAGTGCTGTAAACATTTTGGTTTTCCCTATTTTTAGGACAAGCCTAATAAGAAGGAAGTTAAGGTGAACCTGAGTTGTGAAGCTTATATGGATAAGAAGAGAAAGGAGGTCTCAACAGAGCAAGTATTGGGAAGGAATCAACATTTGGATTCAGTCACATCTAGCTCTAATCCCTAGTTAGATGAATCTAAACTGTAAGGAGTTAGAAGCTTCTCAAGATAAAACCACTTCACATGAGGTATGCATAGATGGGTGGACTATCGCCTATAAGGAGTTTCAACCTCGAAAGACCAAGCAAGCTAGAAAATAGACCAGTCAAACCAAGATGAATCTTTAGAGTCAGAAAGCTGACAAAACACCAAATAACAATTCCGTAGAGTATGACATCACAAAAGACCTAGCTAAGAGAAGGTGTCATCATTGCCAGCAGGAAGAACATTATGTTAAACCTTGCCCATAGAAGAATCAACAATTACACCAAGGAAGTAGCCAGAGTCAGATCACTACTGGACTATTACCTAGAAAGTGTCAGTGGTACCCAACCCAAAAGAAGCATTTGGTGAAATTAACGAATGAAGAAGTTATGCTAGACTACCCAAGATCCTTAGTTAAGGAATAGGAGTTTGTGCCTCTTATGTAAAAAAAACTGATAGTATCGCAAGTTGAGTCAATGATTGAGTTGTGCATATT
Source organism: Miscanthus floridulus (assembly GCF_019320115.1). Lineage (NCBI taxonomy): Eukaryota > Viridiplantae > Streptophyta > Magnoliopsida > Poales > Poaceae > Miscanthus > Miscanthus floridulus. The sequence goes on from NC_089597.1 coordinate 83,130,292, forward strand.
TAAGTGATTCGTTGATTTGTCATTATGTTTATACTTGTTTTGTATCTTTGTAATGATTGCAATGATCTTGTTGGATGTTCCCACAATTTCATTTAGCTTATAGGCCTAAGGTATAAGGATTAATGAAATAAATAGTTAGGGTTATCGTTTTCTTCTATTTTTCCTATCCTGTCTTCGGAGCAAACTGTCTTTAGCGGTTCATATCTCTGATTTTGGATGAACAAAAGTCATGAGGAATTTTTGGACAACAGTAGACTCCAATCACAAGACAATGCAAGCTATACTTTGGTGTCCCCTAGTTTATCCTTTCTTAAGGGGGTAGCCAAGTTGAAGGGTTTGCAAGATGAAGTTTTCTTGCATTCTAGTGTTTCATGTGGAAGAATTGGATATCTCGATGGTTGGGGTTTTCTCTAGTCTTTTATATTATCAATCCTTTCTTGTCATCTCTTAAAACTACAATAAAGAATGCTATGAATGACTGAATCCTAATGCATATATGTTGGAAACAGATGGCCTCTTCTAGGAGAAGTGCTTCACAAGATGTTGGAAGGAATGTTCCCACTTCTAACCCATCGCCGACAAGTCCCCCAACTAAAGAGCAAGCTTTGATGACGTAGACTCAGCTAATGGAAGGGAAAAAGAGAAAACGTGATCTTCAATGCTAGCTAAGGAACACTCAACCTCGGTTTGCTACGCAACCAGAATATCAGTCACATCCTATGAATCTACTTGTGAGTATAGATCAGAATCAGTATCAGCAACCCGATGGTGAAGTGCAACAGGTCAGCTCTCAAGAGCCAAAACAGAATGTCCATGGGAAGCAGGTGCATGGAAATAAGTTAAAACGGAATTACATCCTTGGAAGATTGAATAATGTGAATATGACTACCATTCATGGAGCTAAGGAGGTTGTTTATGGATGGATTGCAGTAGGTTCAGCCAATGCTATGGTGATGTTTGACCCCAGTGTGTCACATTCATTTATCTCTAGTGCATACGTAAAAGAACATAAGATAACTATGCTACCAATGAGAAAACCTAGTGATAGTTAAGTCCCCAGGAGGAGAAATGAAGGCAAACCGCATATGCCCAAGAGTTAGTCTTGACATAAATGGGGTAAAATTTGAAGCAAACCTTATTGTGTTAGAGTTAGGGGACATTGATGTTATTCTTGGAATGGGATGGATGTCTGCATGTAAAGGAGTGATCAAATATGCCCAGCGTTTGGTGCTTCTAACCACATCGTCAGGAGAAAGAATTGAGTATGAGGGTTTTCAACCTGCACCTGACGAATATGACAATAGAAATGATCTAATAGAAGGTGTGAACACTGAGGATAGTAAAGTGAACTGTGAGTTTCTAGATGATGGTGTAGAGGAACAAACACCCTTGGAGGAGCTCCATTCGATAGATGGTGATTATCTAGTTAGAATCTTAGAAAGAGCCTAGGGAACTCTTAAGGGAGAAGTGCTTAATGTGTGTAAAGTTCAATGGAATAACCAATCAGAGGAAGATGCAACTTGGGAAAATGAGAATCAATTGAAGATGGATTTTCCTCATCTCTTTGAGGTGTAACACAACTACATTAGAAGTCAAGATGGTGGTGTCATATGAAGTTAGTTATGCCCTTGAGTTTAAGATTTCTGTATTCAAGACAGCTATATCCCTTGACTTAAAGGGGTAGTCCATGCAGCCAAATCTTTTTGTTCTTAAGCTTTGCAGATGAGACAGATGTAACTTGTTAAGCTAGTTTACAATGCAAGTTGAAATGTTGGAAAGTTTATCTGAGTTCTATTCCTGGTTTTGTCTCCCTTCTTTGTACCTAGCCTTTTTCGAATCTCGGGATGAGATTCATCTTAAGGGGGTAGAATTGTAACACCCTAAAAATTGCCTCTTTTGAAATAGAGTTCAAATGATTTATTTATGAATTTTTGTGCACATGAAATATAGGAAATAAAATTTTTCATTAATTTAAAATTCAACATAAGGTAGTAACATGTGTGAGCATACATGCTGTTGCATCTTATTTATTGTGATGGATGGTGTTGACCCAAAACTCCAAAGTAAATTGGAATGTTTTTGAAAGGAGTTTGAAAATGGCTTTGGAATAAAATAAAAGAAAGAAAAGAAAATTAGAAAAATAAAGTATTTTTAAAGTTGTAAAGTTTATCTTAGAAAGCCTAATAGAATTTGTCCATTTTTATTGAATGGAAAAATATTTTTGAAACCATACTCAAATTGGATTTGAATTTAGCTTAGAATTGGAAGATTAGAAAAAGAAAAGGAATTGGAAAATGTAAGAACTTAAAAAGTTATTTTTGGAAACTTCCCGAAAATTGGTTCATCTATGTTGGACTTAGAAAGTATATTGAAATCATATTTATGCTTGATTTGGTACATAATTGAAATGGTTTTGAATTAAGAAAAGAAATAGAATTCAGAAATAGAAAAAAAATATTTGAAAAATATTCTTTTCTTCCCTTTTCAGCCCAGCATAGGAACCAGCCCGGCCCAACTACCCCTCCCTTTCCCTCCTTCCGTCCTGCTTCACATGGCCCGCTCGGCCTGCTCTGCTCGGCGGCCGCTGCTCGCTCCCGTCCCCCGCTTCAGTCGCCCGCGCGGCCTAGCTCCACCGCGGCCTGCATTGGCTTGGCAGCAGCACCCCAGCCCACTGCCCCGCACCGCAGGCGCTGCGGCCCGCTTAGCACCCTGGCCCGCTTCGCGCGTATGCACCTGCCGCAAGCCGCTCCTCCCTTGCACTACATCGCTGGCCCATGTCGTCAGACGCCCGCATGTGCTGCTCCTTCTCCCTCTCGCTGTGACCTGGCCCCACCTGTCAGCCGCTGGCCCTTCCTTCCTTTCTTCTTCCCCGTTTCCTTCCTTCCTTCCTCACCACCGATGGCGCGCCACGGATGGCAAGCCGCCAGTCCGCCCGCACACGCATGGAAGGCAACCAATCAACACGTGCTCCCCTTCCTTCTACGCCGTGTTATCTGGTCTATAAGACCCAAGCTGCATCTCCCCTTCTCCCCTTTCCTCTGTCCGCGTTCACGCTCACCGGTCGCCGCCGTAATCCTTCACTCCGGTGCCCCAAGTCTTGACGCCGAAGCCACCCGAGGCCTCATTGTGTTTCACCACAGCCGAAGGTACCCCTAATTTCTTGAATTGGCCTTGTTTCGCCCAGATTTCACCTCACCCATGCCCTCCCTCTCTCTCTAGATCACTGCCGACGTCGACCCCGCCTTAAGAGCCCTTCCTAGACGCTACGCTCCCCTCCAGATGCATCACGGTGAGCTCCTCATCCTTCCTCTGCCCTCAGTTCGTCGATTTGTGCGCTAGAACATCGCATCCGCAAGCTCCGAACCACCGGCCATGGCACCGCCATGGGGAACGCTGCCTAGACGTGCTCTCCGTCCCTGTTTTGGTTACCCTAGATACTTCGCGAGCGCCTGTAGATCACTTCCACAGATTTGTATTGTCTCAGGATGGCCGGAAACGCTGGAACCACGAACACCGATGAGCTATCCACCAGTCGCCCATGGCTGACCGCCGTGCCAGGGATGCCCTATAGCCACTGTGGGATTCCCCGATCACCTAGTGCCATCGGATCTGTTCTGGAGGGCCGAGATTGCGTACCCCTTCGGGGTTAAGTGGCCGGTCCACGGTGAGCCATGGACCCGGTCCTCCCCGCCACATCAGCGTGTCCACCGCACACGTGGCACACCGCGCCACTCACACACCGCCACATGGCTGACTAGTCAGCATCCCTAGTCAACCCGTAGTCAAGCAGCGCTTGTTTTGCAGTTAAGCCCTCCTATTTTTGTAGAATCAACCCGCAGTCTGATTTAGTTCAAAATAAATACAAATCAGCCCTATTTTTATTCACTTTAGACCCTGTGTTTTCCAGAAATAGTATGCGCAGTCCAAAATACATTTAAATTCAGAATTTTAATTGTTTTAATTCAAAAATGAGTTCAAATATTTACAGAAATGCCACTGAACCTTATTTCATGCGTAACTTTTGCGTTTTAAGTCCGATTTGATCCATTCGAATTGCGTTAGGATCATATTTACGTTTTCTACATATTTATACAACTGTTAGATATGTTTTCAATATTTCAAATATATGAGTAGATTTAATCTATTAATTAACCAAAGTAAAACTTGTTTAAATCATAACTTATTCGTTTCAACTAAAAAATAGTCTGTTCAAGTTGCATTAGATTCAGTAGTGACGAGATTTACGCGTTAGTAATAGTATTGATATTCTGAAATAACGAGGTTTAAATCATATCTTGATTAATGATTATGCAACTGAGTTTTATACATAAAATATAATTTGTTTCACTTTTGTTTTATAATATAAATCTAAAATTGACTTAATTCAATCCATATTATTTATAAAATATCTTTTGTATATGAATTCATATGGATAACATAAATGAAGCCTATAGTTACTTTTCCACGTATACAACAAATCTCTCGGTAGTTGTAACTTTTCAACCGTAGCTCCAATTAGCGTGCTTCTCGCGACTGTGTGTACGTAGCGATGCGTAGAATCGTGTTTCAATCTCTTTTACTTAATTTTCTATGATTGGTGTACTGTTCTGAATATGGATGCAATTGTATGCTATGCATGTACATGTATGGATGTTTGTGTGGTGATATATGGTTCAGTCAATCGGTGAGGTTTACGTGGTGATTAAGAAGTAGTTCTCTGAAGACTAGAAGCTGAGAATTGGAAGCAGAAGATTGAAAGTGGAATACAAAAGGCCTTTAAGCGTATTGCTTTGGGGAAAAGCAAGTTAAGGCAAGTATAGCATGGGATTATCCTTGTTACCTATTCACATTTAATCACTAAATTCATATTGCATGTGTCTCCCTTGTTACCATTAAGGATATCCTAGATATTTGATATCTTGCACCTTGATACCTTTGGGATATTGCATGGAATAGTTTTTGCTAGTGCTTGATCAAAACCATGATCTTGTAACTTGACTAATGATATATGCAATAAACATTAAAATATGACTTTTTAGTAACATGGAATCAGGGGGCTGGAGTGTTTAGCTACTTTCTAAATGCTCTAGATTCCTCTCCCTAAGGACTCATCTGTAAGTGATCATTCGGGACTTACAATACAGCTGTGAGGGCTATATGGCTCTAGCTTTAGCTCAGTATGAGGACCTTTTCTAGCTTATTAGTGGTTACCTTTATGGCGCAAGAGGGGCTCCAATGGGTATGATCTCGGTCTGCCAAGTAGGTGCACTTGCTAGTCACTACTTGGAGGGGGGTTCATGCTTATTGATGGGTAAACCTTAGCGGCCCTAACTTGTTAGATGAACCTTTGAAAGGCTTTGTAGTGAACCCTGCCGACCTTCCTTGGTAGTGGGTCAAGAGGCTGATCACCTCGGGCAAAAGGTTAAATCACGTCTCACAGTGAACGTGTACAACCTCTGCAGAGTGTAAAACTATTATAGCAGCCATGCTCACTGGACACTAGCGGTCTTGGACCCTTATGGAATAGAGATGATCACTAATGGATAATGGTGCTAATAATTAAATTGTTTATGCTATACATTATTTATGTTTACCTGATCATGTGTTATGGGAAATGATAAATTCTTTGCCACTCAATTGCATTAAAAGATGATCTATTAAAGCTAATCGTAGTTAAACCAGTGTCAGCCTTTTGAGCCTCATGAACCCCATGATATAATTGTTAAGTACGATATGTACTTACACTTGCCTTATTTTTCTATATATTGGATAAAAATCCGGATGGGTTCCAGATTGCTTGTTTGGAGGAGTTAGGCTTGTGGTCAACCTAGTCAGTCGTCCCTGTGGATTCGGAAGTCTTTGCCAGAAGATCGAAGTCAGCTTTTCGCTGTCTTATACTCTGAGGTTATTTTCCTTTTACTAATACGTTATGTAATAAGTATTGTCTTTTGATATTACCCTTATTTGTGGCTATATGTGAGATTTGACTTCCTGGGCTCACATATAGTGTGTATCTGGTTTTGTCTTTAAAACCAGGGTGCTACACTCGGGATGGCTAATCATAATGACAGCTGGGTCCTAGGCATGCGCATGTGCTTTGGGAACCTAGACTTCGTCATCACAACAGAGGGAGAGTTGGTATGACTTTCCGTAGCCACACAACCCCTCCTCTTCACTAGCCTCAACAGTAATCGCTGAGGTGCCCGAGGAGCTACAACTACCTACACTAGAGGTCCACGCCTAAGAAGCAACCAGCTCCTTAGCTTCGACTACGGAAGGCCACACACCGCGATTGTGGTGCATGAGCGTCTCGAGCTCCACCACGACATGCATGACACCCTTGATGCTCGTAGATGCGAAGCGCCCTTAGAACAACCCAATGAGGATATACCAGTCCATCAGGCCCAACAGGGTGGTAGACCACACACCATGGTTCTAGTGCATGAACATCTTGGCCTCTACCATGATGGCCGCGACACCCTCGATGCCCATAGGCGTGCCTACGGCGATGCGAGGGAGGGGGCTAGCCGCGGCTACCATCTAGTGCGATGGCGGATGCTATGACAATGGTGAGGATCAAAGCTCGAGCCCCGACTTGATGGGACCTTAGGCCTTTGGCCAACACACCCTCAAGGGCAAGGCAAAGCGGGATGAGGATATCGATGAAGGCGCCTCCAAGCCTCCCAATAGAAGGAAGAACAAGCGGTGGCACATGAGCTCGCTAATGGCCAATGCTGACTATGCGAAGGGCTGAAAGCCCATGGAGGGCACCCCGAGCCACTTTGAGAAGCTGCTCGAAGGGCCATGCCCGAACCATGCTTTCCCCATCAAGCACCTATACAAGGATTGTGTTCTTTTGAAGCGTTTCTTGTCCTGGAAGCTCTAAAAAGGGGAAGCATAGGATAGAGCCTAGCTAGACGAAGCACGCGACTGTCGCCCTCCTTCACTTGGCCGAGTACCAATGAGCATTGTGCCGGCACCACAACCATCGAGTGCAGAGTCAGGCCTTCAACATTGAGGACCTGGTGCTCCACCTCATCCACAGCAGCAAGGACCACCACAAGCTCTCCCCGCCATAGGGGGACCGTATGTTGTCACGGAGATGCTCCGACTAGGCGCCTACAAGCTCAAAACCATCAACAGCGAGGTCTTCAGTCAATGCCTAGAACATTGACCAGCTATGTCACTTTTACCCTTAATAAACACACACTTTCTCTTATTATCAGTTTTGCTATCGAACTCATCGATCTTTTGTGAACACCCGACCCAACAAACGGTAGAGGTTCGGGCCTCACTTAGGGACTAATATGGGCATATCTATCTGGTAGATAATCTCTACGTCCGACCCTTTCTCATGATTAAGACCCAAAAGCGAAGTTTGTGGAAATAAACCCTGAGTAAAACTGGTCGGACCACGACAAACCTATGCCCCAGCGGCCACGACGCCTTTGTTCACTAGTGTAATCAAAGTTTCTTTTCCGCACCACGGTCTTTTTTGGCCTTAGCCATGAAAAGGGCCGGTACACGTTTAAAAGTCTATCCGCCTAGCAAACATTCTCTGTACCCAACCCCCTTTTCATGTTAAGACCTAGGAGCTAGGTTTATAGGAACAAACTCTAAGTATAACTAGTTGAGCTTTGGGAAACCTACGCCCTAGTGGCTACGACAGTCTTTCCTCACCAGCGTGATCAGAATTGGCTCTTTTGCATCCGAGCTTTTATGACCTTAATGATGGAAAGGGTCAGAATGCACTAATCTTTTTACACAAAAACAAGAGAAGAGCTAAAAAGTTGTTTCCTATAACGAAATTTAGGAGCTTGTCCATTTATTACAAGTTCTCTGTCTAGCTTTTCTGTCTAACTAAAATTCTTGCGTGGGATGTCCTCATCCTCTATCTCCACAGGAAATCCTTGTCTTAGCAGGTAACACAAGTCAATCAGACGGCTTGATCGATGCCGTGAAGCAGGTAACAAATAGTAGGGTGCCCCATACGGGTTATCCTAACCCCATCATGAACGATGGACCTAGATCCCACTCAATCATATTCGGTAAGAGCTTTCCAAACCCATCACTCTTACCATCAAGATAAATCCTATTCCTAGGTCAACCGAATGGCTCCAAAAAGCTGCTGAGAGATGAGCACATGCCTATCCAAATCTTCCCCATGAAGGATCCACCGAGCGACAGTTCACCTTCAAAGACTATGGGCTGCCGCAGGTAAGTAGGGATACGGTCCATTACCCCCAGGAGTTTGAAGGCTAGCCCACCAGTGGGTTCATAGCTGCTCCAAGGCACCCTAGAGTGAGGGCAGGTTAAGGACGGGCCCGCTAGCGGCCAATACCCAATGCGCGCAAAGCGCCAAGGGCACCCCGACCCTTGTTTTGAGTCTTGGATGATGCAAGGTCCATGGTTTTTCCCCGAAGAAAGGCATCGAGCCCTCGGACTGGTCGAACAGATCTAGGAAACCAGCCACCAAGAATCTAGAGTCAGTCACCAGCTAACCTCAAACCAGGCCCCCATGAAGGGGATGTCGGGGCTCCACTCAAACAAGCCCGTTAACAACTCACCAAGCACCATGCTCCATCCAGCGAGGAAAGCATGGCATGGCTCAGCCCCTTTGTTCTAGCGAATGGATGCATGAGGGACGACAATCACAAGACAAACTGACCCCCTGACCGGACCCCTGCTATGCATGGGGGCTCGGCATCACAAAGAGATCAAACACACAGTCGTAGACAAATGATGAGTCACCTCCAGTTGTGGAAACTGAAGGCGGGGTGACACGTGCAACACGGTCGACCCCTACCGAGCCCCATGAGGCTTGGGGGCTTGAGCCACCTGATTTTAAATTAGGAGACTAGGGTTCAAAGGCTGGCCCACAAAGGGCGCAAGGCCACCTCACGTCAAACAAGAGCCTAGGGAGAAAATGCAGATGAGCCCCAGCGGCCTTCGCCTGACCCACCTAGAAGAGGACAGGGTCATCTCAACCTTCTTGTTCGATCCTAACTCCCAACCGAGCCCGTACAATCCCCATTGAGGGGGCATCTATTTGAAGGCGGATTAAGGAGCAGTGGGATGCCACATAAAGGCTTTGCCAAGCCCGTCATGAAATGATGGACCCAGTTCCACTCGAACATGCCTGTTAGCGAGGTCACCGAGCACATCACTCGAGCCATCAAGGCAAGTGACATTAGCTCAACCCCTCCGGTTGTGAAAACCATGGATGGGGCAACAATCACAAAGTCGAGCCAACCCTTGATTGAACCCTCGCTACGTACAAGGGCTCGAGGAAAGTTGGTCTCACAATGATACCAAATGCGTGGTCGCAAAATGATAGCTCGGATCCAAGGGAGGGGTGACGTCCAAAAACAAGAGAAGTTTTCTCCTACTAATCTCGCTGTCCTCTCCTCAATCTTTAGTGACATCTTACCTCAGCAATGGCAAGGGGTTGGATCTCACTCTGGGTCTGATAAGGGTATAAATACACCCTTTCTAAAATAGTTGCTATGCCTGACCTCTTCCTCAAGTTAAACCTAGTGGCAAGGTCTATGGAAACAAATGATTGAGCATGGCTGGTTGGACTACGAGAAACCTATGCCCCTATAGCTATGGCACTCTTACTCACTAGCACAATCAGAGTTTCCCACCTACACCTCAGGCCCTGTGGTCTAAACAAACAGAAGGGTTAGAAGACACAAACCCCTTTCCACACATAAAAAGGGAGGAAAAACAAACTTAGTCAAACAAAACAAAATGATAAGTTTGTGCGATAGTGCAGAAGGGTCGGAGTTTGTCTACTTGTTACATGAATGATTACTCGACCTATCTGACTAGCTAACCCCTCCGGCAGAGAACTATGTCTTCTATTTTGTTCGCTAGGTCCCACAAAAGAGGAGCCACCACCGTCTCTATCTCATCCAGCTCATAGGCTTCATAGCCAGGCGCAAAGCCGAGGTTCATCATCTCTAGGTTGATGCTGTCCCCATAATGAGATCGAGCAATCATGAAGGATTGATGGACCCTGGCACGAAGGGTGTTCTTTTTGAGCTAGCACACCTGCGCCATGATCTTGATGGCATGGGCCGCGAGCGAACTGGTCCCCTCTAACCGCACCACCTCCAGGTCATCACAGACCACTCTGAGGGTGGCACTCAAGATACCAAGCTCGTCGCTCTCCGCCTAAAGGTTCCTCCTTGCCTTAGTGAGGTCCATGGCCAGCCCAGTAGAGATGCCCTCAGCCTCCAGCCTCTGGGTCATCGTAGTTCCAAGCTTGGCCTAAAGGGAGCCAATCTTCTGATGTGCGTCGTCGCGCTCTTAGAGGGCCTGGTCACGCTACTCACGAGCCATGCCATGCTCCGAGTGGAGCCTCTCCATAGTTTGGAGCAGCTCATCCCGCTCATTGCATAGCCGAGTGACCGCCGTAGCATCTAGACTCACCTTCTCCTCCACGACCACGAGCTTCTCCTCAGCCCCCAGCTTCAGGTCCTGCTCCTTCTCAACCTCGACCAGAAGGTCGAGGATCCACCAGTGCGTCTCGGCGTCCTTCTGAAGGAGCTTGTTCCTCTCCCTCCTGACCTTGGCGGTCTCCTCATCGTCCTTCTATGACTTCACCTATAGAGCCTCGAATGCCCTCTCGGCCTTGTCTGCATGCCAATGGGCCTCGGCCACCCATAGTCAGAGATTGTTCACCTCCTCGGCAATAGGAGTTAGCTCAGCCACCTTTTGCTAGGCAGCAGCAAGCTAGGCCGTCACCTCCCTACATAGCCATGCCTCCTTGATGAGGTAGTCCCAGGTTCCCTTCTTCTCACGAAGGAACCGTGACTTCCCTTGGCTATGAGCAATAAGGGATTGAAAGAAGACGATGGTCAGAATACAAGAATATGTGGAGAAAGGAAAAAGTGAGAAGCAGGATCAAGCAAATACCTAGCTAGTGGGAACAACAATGTTGGCCAAGGCACCTTAGGCATGGTCTAGAGCTTTGAGCATGGACACGACTCCCATGTCGAGGCTCTCCCGCTCCATGCTCTCGGTAGCGTCATCGAGGGTAAAGAGCATCGACGCCAGGTGCTCTAAATTTGTCCACCGGAGCCGGGGTTCACCCTGTGTGGACGAGTGGCTGCCTCCCGACATCAGGACCAGGGACAATTCCCCACTGGTCCTCTCTGCCACTGCCATGATGTCTAGAGACCCCTCAACCATGTCCCCCTCTGTCCGGCCCATGTCAGGCGCCGTCGCTTGGGCCGTCGGTGGCGCAGGTTGCGATGCTGCCTCGGGTGCCACCATGGTTGCGTCCAACTATGGCCCACCTATCATATCCACCACCACCACTACCTATGTCAGTGGGGCCTTGACCGGCTATGTCACGCCCATTACGGTCATCACCACGAGTGTGGACGGTGGCTCTGTCCACCTCATCATCGGCAGCGGTACCGCCTCCTTCGCTGGCTGCTCAGCAACCTCTAAAGGTGCCCCACAAGCCCCTACACCCACTTGTCCCATAGAAGGCATGGGTGCCACCGCGGATGACACTTGATCGGCCAGTGACACGGTCACACCAGCACCGCTCCCGCCTAAAATGGGCGCAACGCCAACCGACGGCTGCCTCCCTGCTTGAAGGGCGATGCTTTTCTTTGGCGCCAGCACCAAAGGATTATGCCACTTCACAACACTACAAAGAAAGAAAAGCACAAGTCACGATGAAAATAGAGAAAAAATAGAGGAGCTGGTGACTTATATCGGCGTTGTTGGGTGGTGGATGCGTGTGGGGGGCAAACCCCCAGAGCCCTGCTCCACTTCATTAGGGCAGGGCTGTTTTAAGCCCGCCCCCTGCTCCCTGGGCAGAGGGGCTATCTCCCCTTGCATCTTGGGGTGCGACGGTAGAGCCACCCGCCTCCGCTGGCACCTTAGGCATGGCGATAGATCTGCCTACCCCTGTTGGCTCCTAGGGTAGGCCAATGGCCTAGCTCGGCTCCATTGGTCCCATGGACACACCTTCCCCTCCATGGAATGGGAAGGGCCTTGACTCCTGCAAGGACGAGCGGATACCTATCAACACATCCTCGCTCTCTAGGTCATCCCCCTTGATGTCGTCGGCTACCTCATTGTCGTCTTCCTCATCATCATCATCATCATCACTATCGTTGTCCTCCCGTGCTCCCATGCCCATAGCTTCTGCTACCTCTTCTTCCTCTTGTCCTCCTTTGCCTTCCTAAGTCGCTCGCCCTTAGCATGATTCACCACCCTCACAGACGAATCCCTTAGCAATGGAGCGGGGTAATCCATGAGGACAAGGTGCCTCGGTTGGTCCCCCCATCTCGATGTTAGTATCATGGGGTCGGGAGTTCAATTGAAAAGGAAGCATGAGGAGGGAAAACTTACAAACATGGTGTAGCCTGGTTCTGGCCACATCGGAAAATGCCTCGGCACTAGGTACACAAGATCAAGCGGGGCGCCCATGTCATCCCACAAAGGCTCCATCACCTCCTTGATGTGCTACATGACTTTAGAATGGGAGAGCACACCCTCAGCAAGTGTTGCCCCATCGAATGACGCCTTGGGCGCCATTGCATATAGCGGAAGCACGTGCCTCATCAATGGTGCCACCCTCCTCACATGGTAGGCCCCGATGATGCCTGACCCCTTTAGGCCCCTCTCCTTTAGGATGTGGATGGTGGCGAGGTGGTCCTAGATCTTCTTCTTGTCCTTCTCCAGGACACCCCACTTCCATGAATCTGGGGCCTCTTCAATTAGGCGCCCGGTGAACTCTGGCAGGGGGCGGCAGCATCGTTCTTGAGAAAGAACCAATGCGAATGCCACCCCTTGTTGGAGGTCGACTGCCACATCAACGGGTACTCGCTGACCTGGTTGTTCCGAAGATGGATGCCGATGCATCCTATTAGCGTTTTTAGCTCTTGCTTCTTCTCCCTCTTCTTCTGGAGGGTAACGATGAAGAAGTGCCACCACAGATCAAAGTAGGGACTAATCCCTAGGAATACATCACATAGGGTAATGAACGCTGCCATGTGCTGGATTCCATTGGGATTAAGGTGCTGCAACATGATCTTGTAGTAGTGCAGCAGCCCTCGAAGAAATCTATGAGTAGGGGTAGCGAACCCACGCTCATGGAAGTGCTCGAATGACACCACATAGCCATCAGGCGGCGACGGCAAGTCCTCCTCACTAGGTAGCAGCCACTCGTCAGCCACTGTCCACATGTAGAGAAGACCGTGATGGATGAGGCCCTCCATGTGCTGGAAGGTGATGTTAGAGCGGCAACATGAATCCATTAGAAGATGGGGGCGGGTGGATGCAAGCTTGATGGCGGCTGGGACACGGATGTAGGAAGCCTAGACGATTGGTGGAGGAGGTTGCAGATGTGAATGCAAGGTATGAAACCCTGGGGGCAAACCCATTGGTTTTATAGGGGCAATGGATGTGAGGAAAACAACCGTTCGCCTAGATCTCTACGCCTACCATGATCTGCTATAACATCACAAAGCAGGATTTGCACACGTAATCCCTATCCTTTTCCCTTGGAAGACTCACCAGATGTTTTGCCTCCCTAGGCGGGCCATGACTCATTACGAGTAAGAGGAATACAGATAAAAAAACACATCTACGGCCCATCTAGGCCTAGGAGTTTGATGGCTGTCCCATCAAACGGGTTTTATAGCCGCTCTAGGCACCCTTACGATAAGGGATGGAAAGGGATGAGCCCCACAAGTGGCTAGTACCCAGGTGCATGAGCACCATAGACATCTCGGCCCATGATTGAGTCTCAGCCAGGCTGACCCTAGCCAGATCCCTGTGAGATGGGATGCCAGGACCCCAATCGAACTATCTAGCTAACAAACCACCAAATCTCATGGCCATACCCGCAAAGGGTCTGACCTTGGCAACACGAAATCACCATTCCCAGGACACACCATGGATGACAAAAGAAGGCCAGGGCCCTTAGAGTCCTCCCTTTTGAAAAACCTTCAAAGGGGTATTCTACTCCTCCGCAGGCTCGGGGGCTACGCCCACCGGCTGCGCTCACACACACCCACTGGCAAGTCAAAAACCCCCAAGTGATTCTACCCGAATCGCCCTGAGGGCTCGGGGGCTACTGTCGAGGACCAATGCTAGGGTACCCGAAGAGAAGGAGCTAATAACCATCAACATTGATTCATCTGAGTGGTCATGAGAGCAACTACACCTCTTGCTGGGCTTCGCCTTGTCTGATCACCGAGGCCATGGGTCCCACCTCGTTCAACCCCTAAGGGTTGGCTCTGCCTCAGTGCACACTGAGGCCACAGGCTCTGCCTCACCTAACCCTCGAGGGTCGGCTCCACCTCTACTAACTTCCAAGGGTTGGGTCAGTCTCGTCTGACCCTTGAGGGTTGGCTCCACCTCATAGGGCTGGCTCCACCTCGGTTGACATCCAAGGGTTGGCTCCATCTCATCTGACCCCCTGAGGGTTGGATCCACCTCGCTCGACATTCAAGGGATGGCTCTACCTCGACTAACTCCTGAGGGTGGGCTCCGCTTTGGCTGACCCCCGAGGGTTGGCTCCGTCTTGCCCGATGTCCGAGGGCTAGCTCTGCTTTGGCTGACCCTCAAGGGTAGGCACTGCCTTAGCTAACTCCTGAGGGTAGGCTCCACCTTGGCTGACATCTAAGGGTTAGCTCTGCCTCACCCGATCCCTCGGACATGATTCCTAACAGAAGATCACATCTTTGCCAACCACTATAGGCCAGAAAGTACTACTCAAGTTCAAACTTCTGGCATCGTGCAGGGAGCGGTCACATCCCAACACGACCCATCCCCACAACATGTCATTATGGGGAACTCACATCGCCCATAGTGATGGACATGTGGTCACTATGCTGCCGACTCCCTACCAGACCACAATCCAACATTAGTCGACTAGTGTCAGTTGACTGGCACTATACCGCTAGCCCCTCGTGTGGCCCCTATTATGGGACTCTTTGACAATTCTATCCACTCAGATGGGATGGAAGACAAGAACAATGCACGATGCTCGTACATAAGCTGCAGTGGCCAAAAGGACCCGGTACGATGCCGCTGCCACCATAATCTATAGGGTCAGTGGGATCCACACAAAGAGGAGGATGGCACACCTCTAGGAGCCTTATTTCTCTTTCTTTTTTCCCTCTTCCCTTTGGTTGTAACTCCTGCTTTCCCTTGGCCTATAAAAGGGAAAGTAGGGCATCCCTACTAAGGGGCATCACATATCATAGCACATCAGATCAAGAGCACTAGGGTCAAACCTCAAGCACATAGTTGAGCAGCAATGGAGCTCTCAGATTTGTTTGTTCTTTCCACTAGAGACTTCGGACCTGTCCCTCTCTCACCAGTTTGTAACCCCCTACTATGAACTTTCCATTGCTAGTAACATGAGCAATAGCCACGAACTAGATGTAGGGACATTCTACCCAAACTAGTATAAACCTTGTGTCTTCTTAGCACACCATCCAGGCCAGACACGCAATAATACAAATTTACTCATTGGTGTTTACTCAAAACGCCAACAACATGGCAGGACCGAGCCAGAGTGACCTAGAGTGCATGAAGATCCTTCTTCCTAGAATCTATGCTGAAACATTGGTAAGTGACCATTTTCTATGTGCTGAATTTGATCTGCTAGGTATGCCTTTAGGAATGAACTTGTCCCTCAATCTGGCTATGTTGATCATTGTGCACGTAGAAACTATCGGCTATAATGGCTCGGACCATTGGAGGTCACTAGAAACTCAAGCTTTGTCTGGACGATGAGTAGAGCCTAGCTCAGGTGGAAGGTGGAGGTGTTCCTCGATGGTGGCCACTTCTACCTCCACTAGGGATGGAATCACTTCACCCATGCCCAAGACCTCTAAGACGGGTTCTCTCTTGTACTACAGTATGGTAGCCGGTCATAGATTAACGTCAAGGTCTTCAACTTTACCACCTATCTCAAGTAGTACCCGCATGACTTTGAGGATGATGGTAGTTAGCTCTCCCTACCCATCACAGAGCCAAGGAGTTTTGTAGTGATCCTAAAGAAGTACCACCTCAAAATGAAGTATTTGGTGAGCACTCATGCGAGACGCAGAATGTACCGATGTCTCAAGTTACCTGTGTCGTCTTTCTCATCAATCTTTTTTGTGTGGGGCAAAAAACATGCCAGTGGACTTTGAGGTAGCACATGGCTACCAGCAGCGGCAAGCCATCTAGCTACAGATGGTTGGGCAATCCTGGTTCGTGGCCATGGATAGGACCCTCACAAACAACAAAGTGTGCATGTCATTCAAGTACTAGTGGGACGAGTTCTGCGCAAGCAACCACCTCAACGTTGGTGACACCTGCTTCTTTAGCATGATCCATGAGGCCACCTACAGCGATGACGAGGATGAGGAATGGGAGGATGAGTAGGAGGATGATGAAGCTAAGCTCAAGGTGGAGGTGCGCAAGATGAACGATGGATGGTTGCGGTGAACTCAGTGTAAGAGTTGACACGATCTGTATTTTGTTGTTTCATCAAAACTATTATCCAGACTATCAAGATTTCATAGTATCAGACTATCTTAGGCCCTGTTTGGATGGACTATGACTAGTTCACCATGGCTAAAAAAGTGAACTAAAAATTAGCCAATTAGTTGTGTTATTAGTCCATACATTTTTGTATCCTGAACTAATTTTTGGGTTCTATAGACTAGAACTAGTTGTTAGCCCCTGATTGTTGGGTTCTATGGACTAGTTGGATAGCCCCTGATAGTTGCCAGCACCGTATTTCATTGTTCATCATCTCATAGTGATCTGGAGCGTCTATATTTCATAGGGTTGGCCTGTCTTAGGGTCTCAAAAATCTCAACAGCTATACACCCACATCCTCCGATCAGAAAGGGTGAACTTTGACGGTTGCGATGCCCATGGAGATGCGATACCCTCGACGAGACGTGGCCCAATCTCAATTCAACTACATTGATGCAGTAGTTACTAATCATCCTCCATCTAGTGTTTGGAATAGCCGCAACACATTCTGGTACTTAAGTATAAACGTTAGTAGTGAACAACATCTTTTGCCTCCCACTTTGTTGTGACATCCATCCACATGACTATCATTGCTTCCCATGGCCTTCGATGAGCCTACTGGTAGCAACATCTAGCATAAGGTGCCAGTAGAGCACAACACTGGCATTGTCCCCGGCGCCGCAGCTGCCGATGCTGGTGGCGCCGCGGTTATCGATGCTGATGGCATCGCAGTTGCCAATGAGGATGCCATGCCCATTGCTGCCGTCGATTATAGGCGACCCATGTCATTTGTCTCTGGGGGCCTAGCATCATGATCTAGCCATTCTGCTCCACGGGATGTGCATCGAGCGTCACCCTGTCCGATGGTGCCGAAGACGACCGCTATGTACAACTTAGCGATTCACTAGATAATGGAACACATGGGCTATAGTGCTAGCCATGGCCTCAGACTGCACCACCAAGGGGCTGCCAACCTCATCCAGGTGCGACTGTTCCACAAGTACTCAGGTCTCAGCATCGACCACACCAACACCTACTACATCATCCCTACAGCCAATAATCTCTCCAACGATTCAACCTCGTCTAATGACGAGGGCGCAAGCAATTTGAGTCCTTAGGATGATGAGGTCATCCAACCCCCAAGGCCATAGGAGAGCCATATTAAGGTCATCTTGGATATGGTTATAAGTGAGTTCATAAAGTTGCTGACTGAGTATGACTCCCATTACAAGGAGATGACCCTACTAGACATAGCACAAAAGATGTTGGTCCCTATCGTGCATGAGACGTTCAAGTAGTTGATGTGGTATGATCCGCTGGAGTAGCAGAATAGGAAGATGGAGGCGGTGAGCAAGCTCAAGTACATACTCTTCAATGATGAGTCTGCCTCCTTGCCATATGTCGGGCTGTTCATTGAACTGGTGGTTGACCCCATTATGAAATGGTTGAAGGAGACATGGACTCCCACTAGGTTCTCATAGCAAGAACAATTGGTATAGTTCTTGCACAACCTACCGCCAGAGTTCCCTCACTCTAGGGAATTCCTCCATGATGTAGTGTTGCTCAGACTGTCTGGCGTTGCTGATAGGTACGACACTTCCTAAGAGATTGTTCTAGTTAACATATTTCTGCACCCATGGATGTCAACCATCAACTGGGACTTGCAATAGTCGATGCTCACCAAGGTGCTGATCATGGTCTAGAAGTTCCTATTGAAGTATACTAGTCAAAACATGTAGAAAAATTATGACATTGTGCTACCATGGAAGCAAGCGGCTTGGCCTGACATTTGGAACAAGTTTGTCCATGCTGTCATCATTCCTTACCTAAAGCACAGACTTGAAAATGTCCGCAACAAGCTACCACTAAGAGGAATGGTAGCTATGGATGCATGGGTTGACCACCTAATGAGGTGGGCGTCCAAGATTTCACCCTAGAAAATGCTTGACCTTCTATAGGGTGAGTTCCCTAGAAAAGATTGGTAGGGTGCACTGTGTAGATGGTTCTTCATGGTAGATTGGTGGATGCCATTCGTCAACAAGCTCATTGTACCATGCTTGGCATCTTGGTTTGTTGCCATTAGTGTCGTCCCATCGAATGAAGGGTATGACATGTTCCACATTCTCATCACTAGGTGGAAGCCGGTCTTGTCGCCGGAGTCCTGAAGCGCTTTATGGAGAAATGGGCTGACGAGCTGTACCGCTAGTTGTTTAATGCACAACCCACAAAGGAGGAGGTCGTGGACTGGTACTAGGAGTGGATGCAGCTCCTAACGCTGGATCTACATGCCATCGATAGTGAAATGAACAATGGCCTCCAACTGATCCACGAAACATATGAAATACCATAGGTAACTTAGTAACTTATTAGTGTATTTCTATTCTAGATGCTTGCACCTGCATCAGGCATTGTAAATGTTAATCATTGGCTCAATGTGTATTACTCTTTTCTAAATGCACACACGAGAGAGTTCAAAACTATGTGATTGTAACGCGTCGGACAATGACTGAATGCTTTCACCTACATTAGGCATTGTATAAATGTTAATCGTTAGCGCAATGTGTACTACTCTTTTCTAAATGCACACGCAAGAAAGTCCAATACTATGTGAATATAACATGCCAGATAATGACCGAATGCTTTCACCTGCATCAGGCATTGTATAAATGTTAATTATTGGCATAATGTGTACTACTCTTTTCTAAATGCACACATGAGAAAGTCCAATACTATGTGATTATAACGTGCCAGACAATATCTATTACTCTTTTTCTGACTACACCCGTTGCAACCTGTTGCTTGGAAATCCACAACAATTAAATCTATATTAAATTTGCACGAAACCCGAAGAGCCCAGTGTGCATGGTTTAGCCATAAATCTACGAGAGAGGTAAGAGCGAGGCAACCGCTCCTCTCTATCTTCCTATGGTACTCCTTTGCCTTCTCTCTAGCCTTATGCGAGTCACGTCTTTGATCGGAGTGATGGACCATGGGAAGCGCCCGGCAGAGAACCCTCATGAGGGGAGTGGGCCTCCACCACATCTTGTTCTTAGTTGCTAGAGTCATTCTATTCTGATCTCCTTAATCATTTTAGGGCCATTTCTCACACCACGACGCTAGAGGTCGGGCGGTTCTTCAGTGCCACCTGCTCTATGGAAACATGCACTATGGAACCGGAGGGGTCTTCTCCCCTGACCACTGGGAATTCCACAAGCCCCTCCGTAATCAGGATGTGGCTTGTGACCCATGCCCTGACCCCTAGGGCGAGGTTAGTTAGCTCGTGCTCTGCCTCGATGCTGTCCAGACTGTCCTTGCCACCTTGGAGCGAGAGACTACTGATGCTCGGGCGGCAGCTGCCGATGTTTAGGCTAGGATGATCGGTAAGGTTTCCTTCATCGAGAAGCTCTGTCCAAATGTCCATGGCCTTATTTTGATGGTTTTTAGTGTTGTCAGCCCTGGAGGAGGAGTTGGCCGCTCTTTGAGAGGCGGCCCTTGTAGCCGTTAATGATGTGAACATAGGGGGTGTCCTACTTGAGGACCATCTGCGGGCCATGCCAGCTCATGTTAGGATGGTGGCCCTTCATGGGGTGTGCCATGGGGCTATGTTAGCCATGGCCACGGCGCAGCTTTATTCCAGCCACGATCTTTGCCTACTTGAACCTGGCTTCCCAGTTGGCGCCAATGAGGAGGAGCTCACTGGTGACTTTGCCACCACCACAAAGGCCATCGTGGTGGCCACACATGCAGATGATGTCATCATCGCTGCCTTCTTTGAGCTATCGATTGTATCTAGGGTAATTCCAATATTAATGAAAGGCTAGTTTGTTACTTTAATTCGAAGAGCAACTTATGCATGTCGCTTTGTCTTTCACGATGTTTGCTTCTTGTGTTTGGATGCAAAAGTCTTGTGTGGCCGACAAGCTTGGATGAGGTGATTAGGAGGTCATGGGCCAGATCCTGCATCCCCTCTCGAAAGGGAGTTAGGTTTTAGGGAAGCTTCCTTCCCTCTTATGAAACACCATAGGTAACTTAGTAACTTTGCATATTTCTATTCTAAATGCTTCCACCTACATCAGGCATTGTAAATGTTAATCAGTCGGCACAATGTGTATTACTCTTTTCTGAATGCACACACGAGAAAGTCTGACGCTATGCGATTGTAACACGTCAGACAATATCTATTACTCTTTTCTGAATGCGCATGCAAGATTTGATTGCACACAAAAGAAAGTCTGCTACTCTATGATTGTAACTGCTTTGGACAATAGATTTCATGTCCGAGCGACTCCTTGATTTGCAATGGGGTTGTTCGACCCTATAGTTATCTCTCTTAAGAGGAATGGCTCGAGTTGCAACTGAGGTAGTCAGACTAGATAGATGTTGCTCATATTGCATATAGATGTTAGGTTTAATTTATAGTGGCAACATAGTGATAAAAATGGTTCAACATGTACAACTTATTACAAAACTATAAAATAGACATTGTGTCCTAAGCAAGACTTCAATTAATACATCAAGAATCGTTTTGAATCCAAATTTCGATGCCTATGTGGCAACATTGTGATAAAAAGTGTTCAACATGTGTGACTTATTACCTGAACCATAAAATAGACATTGTGTTGTAAGCAAGACTTCAATTATCATATCAAGAATCATTCTAAATCCAAATTTCGATGCCTTCGTTCCCTCACCTTCTACCACATCCCTCACTTCGACTGTTGAACTATCACCAATCTCTTGTATGTCCCTTCCTCGGTAGGAAATCAAGGTGACTATGCATCCAAAGGATGTGGTGATGACAATGAATCAAGCATCAAAGTCATGATGGTGCTATTGAGGTCGAACTCGCCTGGTGAGTGCATGTTGCTTGTTGACTATGCTAAAATCTCATCGTCTAAATCTAATGTCTCATCATGCTCAGTGACGTGGTTACCCTGGATGAATGGTGGACTCTCTGGTCTACTGAACTAAAGTAGTAGTATCAGACCCTAGGGTCAACTCAGCTCTATTAATGGTAGGATTAGTAGGCTCAGTAGTCGTATCAAGCTCTACGATTGTTGGGGAAGCCCTATGAGGCTCTATATGTGCCCCTGTGGCATCGCACATAGTATCGAGCCCCTCGACCTGATTGGGAGGAGAAGGTTGATCAGCTGCCTCATGAGCTGAAGCTAAACTCTGCTTATGTTCGACTATAGTAATACTAGCATTAGCAGGTTTAGGCATCTTGGTCGTTGGAGAAGCCCCAAGAGGCTTTGTATGTGTCCCCATGGTGGCTTGCACCTTGACCTGATGGGGTGAAGAAGGTGGATCACTTGCCTCATTAGGACTTGAAGCTAGCTCAGGTATCTCGAGCATTGGAGAAGCCCTGAGAGGCTCTATATGTGCCTCCGTGGTGGCTTGCACCTTGACCTAAGGGGGCGAAGAA
The DNA here is from genome assembly GCF_019320115.1 of Miscanthus floridulus. Lineage (NCBI taxonomy): Eukaryota > Viridiplantae > Streptophyta > Magnoliopsida > Poales > Poaceae > Miscanthus > Miscanthus floridulus. The sequence goes on from NC_089597.1 coordinate 83,152,229, forward strand.
GGTGGATCACCGGCCTAATCAGGACCTAAAGCTAAACTCTGCTTATGTAGCGTCACAATGGGTAACTCTGTGTGGACAATTATATTATTAGGACCAGTTAGATAACCAGCAATGGGGTTGACCTGACTACCACATTCCAACTGAAGTGTCTGAAAGTCAGGGGCCTTAACCCCTGTGGCACTATACAGTTGATTAAAGCAACCGATGAACACATTGCACATCATGTTGATTTTTTGGCCTTGTTGGTTGATGGCCTCACAAAAAGCAGATGATTGTTGGCTCATCTTCTCTTTGAGAAGGACCACACTCTCCACTTGCTTATTAATACTTGCTTTCAAACACCTCTCTTGTCATTCCATACGCTTTTGGTTTTCTTCCTGGCTGATAACTAGCCTAGCAAGTATCTATCCAAGCTTCGATGGTTGCTAAAAGGATACTGGAGGTGGTGCCTGCTTGGCTAATGTCTCTATAGTAGGTGGAACATTGTCCATCTCTTTGTCGGCCACACCACCGGAGGACGACCCTCCCTTGTTGTGGTCATCTAACATAGGGTCACAGGTAGTCATTGTCATTGGAGTCTGAATCTTGGATTCATACATTCAAGATTCTTCCAATCCTAGACTGGTGCTCTGCCTACTCTAGGGCTGCATCCACCGTTTCATGTCTTTCTCTGTCATGTATGGGTAACAGCTCTTGAATGAACCTAAGGGCACGATGTCTAGGATGATGATCGTCCAGACTTGCTGGCATGTAGGTCATAACCTCATAGGTCGACTCGTTATACAGCGGCCCATTCTTTTTAGATTCAATCATGTGTAGCAGATAGCTGATGATGTGAGGGTACACATGTTACCATCTAGTACTAATAGCGTTAGCTATCACATCCTCGATCTCAGACAGGAAAAAGTGTAAGAAGTCAAATTGCTCACCACTCCATATTGATAGCAGTAGCCACTGCTGCAAGTTGGTCAATGACTCCCTATTGCCACCACAAGGAAGGACTATCTTCCTTAGAGCCATGTGTAGAATGTAAGCCTCTAGACGTAGTCTGTCCGGTGTACGCAAGGAGCCATCAATGAAGGGCTCCATGAAGAGCGGTCGAATCTCTTGGTCTATAGGAAAAGTACCTCCAGCCCTACTATGACACAGATGAAGAGCATCTCCATAGACTATCTAGTGGATTTTCCTATAGGAAGTGTCAACCCTAAGGAGTTCTTGCAGGCGGTTATAGTATAATCGCTCTAGCCGACCATGGAGCATAAAAGCAATGTAGTCATGCTCTGGATTAATCCACACTGTTGCATAGAACTAACACACCTAGATTATCACAATTCGATCAACCTCACTAAGAAGGTGAACAAAGCCTAGGAACCGCTCAAAGAGGGGCCGGATGGGTATACCAGTTGCTCTCTCAAGCTCATCCCAACCAAGTATCCTTTGGTCTACTAGTGCCGTCCCTCTAGCATGGTAGCTCCTAAAGAAACTCTCTTAAGTCATAGTCTAGAACTGTGATTTTGTGCCAAGCTCTTTGACTAGTGGAAACCAGAACTCAATATCGCAAAAACCTGATGCTCCGTATCTTCTTTGAGCTATAATACCGAAAGTCATAGAACTGAACCATCTCTTTCTTTCTCTCAATATTACTGCTCCTCATAGCACCATTGACAGACATCAAACCTCCTCGACTGCTCCTCGTACCACCATTGGTAGACATCAAATTACCTCCTCGACTGCTCCTCGTACCACCAATTATGGCACACATCTAACCTCCATGAGTGCGAGCGTGGCGCCCATGAGTAACTACAGATTGGACCCAGGAAGGTGCAAAGCGACTAGTCTAGTTTTTGCAGTGGAACTCGGTCATGAGCTGTAGTTGTGCCTCAGTGAGCTCCTCCTCCCTGAGTTCCATTTCAGCACTCTCCTCATGTAGCTACTATCGGTGGGCCATTCGAGTCCGCCTACAAGAATTCCCAGACTCCAGGGCTAGCATAGCTTTGGTTGCTTCTTCCTCTGCTTTTCGTATACTATCCACCTTCCTCTGCCTCTTCCTGGGATGTGGTGGTCCTTGTTCCTCTGCTTCTAGGAGACTGTGAGCCTTCCTCTGGCTCTTTCTGGGCTATGGTGGTGCCTGTTCCTCTGCTTCTTAGAGAATGTTTGCCTGCCTCTGGCTCTTTCTGCAATGTGGTAGTTCTGACCGCTTTACTTTAATTCATGCCATCTGCAACAATCAGAAAAAATTACACATGCGTTTCATTGAGCACCTTATAGTCATGAAGAAAAATAGAGATCACAGATGACCTCACCATGCCGAGGCGAGAAGGTGATCTCGACTGGCTTGCTCACTGGAGGAGTGGTGTGCTGATAGACAATGATGCGGTAGATCACCATGGTGCAGTAGATCCCCGCAGCATGAAAGGATCTAGGCAAGAGGTTTTGGTGTGCGGGGGGATTGATGAGTACAGGCCCGATCTTCCGAGAGGTAGCCGGTAAGTTCGATTTGTGGAGATCTCGACGTTGGCGATCCGGCTTTAAATCAGACACGATTCAAACCCTGCAACCATTACACCACTGCTCTGTTGGTTATCAACCAAGCACAACTTGATTGACCTCGCCAAGAAGGCTTTTCCTGCAAGCGAATCAAAGAGCACAAGCAAGAAGGTAAAACACGCAATCTGAAATTGCAAATATGAATGATGCGAATATCAATAATGGATTCAAGAACTTGGTTCCAAAGGACTAATCGACATAGTGGAGGAGATCAAGAACGGGGGCCCTGGATCACTGTAAAAGGATTTGCACCACAGTTACAATGAACGATTCAGTTCCTCGATGGAAAACTAAACTCTAAACAAAACCCAATTGTGTAGCAGCGGCGGCGGCTGTGTTTATAGTCTAAGACTTGACCTAGGGTTGGGGACGGCCGGGGGTTGGGCGCCCACAACTTGGGCTTAAGGCCCGACACGATACATGGCCAAGTTGGCCCAAATAGGTGACGCAGCACCTTGCCGTGGTCACACAGAATGATCCATGGACCTTCTGGAGCTGGGACCAGATCCAAAACGACGGCGTCGTCGTCCCCTTTCCAGCGCATCCAAGAACGGCCCGTTTCGATGTCGTATGAGGAAGTTATGACCGAAACAGTGACGACGTGTCTGCTGAATCCGAGGACGACGTGGCAGCTGAGTTGGAAACGAATTGCAACTTGGGGAAGACCATGGCGTCGATGTGTCCAGCGTGGCGATGTCCTCATTAGGGAGGGGTTGGGTGAATTTTTGGAGGGGGAGGTAGTGCAGGGTGGGTGGCACCAGAGGGGGCGAATGGCGACAGAAACAACACGCAAAAGAGGAAAAGATGGGTACTAAGAGAATGCCTTTAGCGGTGGACTGTCCCACATGCCGCGTAATTGCATCACCAACACAAATGCTGTTAAGAGTCGCCATCCACCGAAACATGGAGGGTCCACCGAAACTTGGGGGATTAATATTGGTGATCCGACGGTAAATACACATTAGGACTTGTTTGGATGTGCATCTATTTATCTCAATCCACATGTGTTGAAGTTGATTGGAGTGGAATTGAACTAAATTCCATTCCATTCTTCTCCAACATATGTGGATTAAGGTGGATACACATGCATCTAGACAATGCCTTAGTGTATTACTCCATAATATATCATCATCATTCATCATATAAAATTCGGTCTCTGCTCACCAGACGCCAGATGGGGCGGCGATTTGTCCACGTGAATATTTGATTTCCGGTGAAAACAAAATCCCTGCGCCCAGCAGTGCCGCCAACACAAACCAAAAATTAGATCTCTCTTTTGCCCTCCTCATGGAAAATTGGCTTACCACACCATCAATTTTAGACAAGGGTATTTGTGGTATTGTGATGGCCACATAAAAGCGCAAAGAGTCATCATCTCTACCTCCATCTCCATTCTCCAGCCGGACCAGCCGCACCGTCTCTCCTCCCACTCCAAAGCCTAGCCCCCTCTGCCACCCTAGTCTGAACCAGAGCTAGGCGCATTGGTATAGTAGCTTGACTCCCTCTCTACTCTCCTACCACACCATCTCTCATACCTTTCTAAACCCTAGCTAGAGCCAAAGCCAGATCCGGATCTGATCCCCTTCATCGATAGTAGGTCTACTGATGGTGGAAGGACTACCGTCAGTGGCGGTACATGCTAGATCTAGACCCCCTACGTCAGCACCTATCACGATCGAGTCCTAGCATCATTTTTGTTGACCACAACATTGGATCTATTACCCCTTCGTCGACGCTGGCCGCACCACTTCTGTGACCAGGATGACAAGAGGGCAGTGCCGACAATGTAGTGTAGCTAGGAATAGGAAGATGTAACACCTTTAGTGTTATGAACCTACTTAACAGCTAGGTTAAGGCCTCAGAGAATCTAGCTAAACCAGTTTTAAAATTTTAACAAGTTAAAACACACAGGCAATGGAAAACAATTTCTGTAAACAAAAACAAAATATAACGTATGTACAGTGCTTATGTAAAAATGGTGAGCAGATAGTGTAGATAAGAATACAACTTTAATTTTGGGAAGTTAATATTGTTAACTAGGGTTTTGGGAGCTCAAAAATCAAATCCAAAATTTAAACTAGAACTTTCAATTGTATCGACAAGAAATTGAACTTAGGTTACGAACATCATTTTTGGTGAATTATATTGAGCAAAATAGTTAAAAGGTGCTTAAATGTTTTGCTCCTATGGGTTAGTATGTAGTATGGGATATTGAGTGAAATATTCATTGGTTGAAATTAATAAGGTTTAGACATATTAAAATTGCAACAAAACTGGTAATGGTTGTTAGTTCTAATCGAACCTTGCCCTCTTCTAAGTCTGGAAATGATAGTAGACAATGCCATTTTGACACTCAAATTCTAACCAAATTGTTTAAACACTAACTTCATGTTCTTGTACTATTGGTTGCCTCTAAGTGAGCACTTGAGCATGGCTTAGGTGGTAGTGGTGTTGGGTGTCACGATACCCTCGCAAAAATTACCCGAACATTGTTAAAACGTGTTAAAGTCGTTTCATTGGCGCTATGTTCGTGAACTGATGTTCAGAGCAATGAGCTCACATTGGCATCCATCTACCTCCTTCCCTGGTGATCCTTTGGTCATGGCAATGGCGTTGCTAGGTCATTGGCAATATGGACTTTACGAAGGGGAGTTAGTTGAACCTCATCTGTGATCGTTAGTGACTTTTGCTATGCTTTGAAATGTGTGCATGTCACCTAGGGTAGCCGTTCGGAGTGGGTTCAGTGGTCATCGCAGGCACAGCGTGGTGGTGCTAGGGTCACGTTGTGACCAAGCCCATGATCGCCGGCCTATGCATGCGCTAGGCCTATGCCACGCTGCGCCCAGGTCTTGCATGGCCTGACCCAGCTAGCAGTGGTTGGTCACCTGGCCACGGTGTGCACACGCCAATGCTAGCCACCAAGTCATGCATGGGGTCGTGCCGAAGCTACGACTGTCACCACCTTGCCATCATGGCACTTGCCCCCCTTTCATCCTACCTACAGCATCGAGTCTCTAGATGTGTGCCGCTGCCACCGTGCATAGGTCAATGACCCTGGTCAGTGTGGCGACGAGATGTTTCCCTGCCTCGCCCACTTGTTGACTGTTGGTGAGCCCCCGCTCGGGTCTTGCCACTCTATTTAAGCGTGTCCACCAAGCCCATGAACCATCACCTAGTGCACACATGTTCGAGCTACCGCCATCAAATGGAGCCACCCCGTCTTAATCTGCTTGCCCACGCTTGGGTGCAATCTCCACGGCATGACCATGGCCAAAGCTCCACCTTTCCGCCCTCCAATTCGATTAGCTTAGGGCTTCATAGTTTGATTCCTTGTACCAGTAGGTGGCATAAGAAGGAAACTAGGCATCCCATCTTTCCCATGCCCAATCAAGTGCTACCGACCGCCAATTTAGCATTTTGCTCGCCGCTGGCCATGGGCGCCGCCGCAGCCAGTGGATTGGGGATAAGTCCCAATCCATGGGGAAAGACCCCAATTGCTAGAGTTTCTAGACTCGTATTGATCCACTCTAGCTGGTGCTCCTAATAGGTTGGCTTGGTTTCTCATCATAGGTGTGGTGACGCGATAGTGCCACGCTCAGAGAGCCGCCGCCCACTCGGTCGCACGTGGCCAGACTGCCCCAACGCTCCCCTTTTTCAACCATCATTGGAGCATGCACCATGGTGAGCTACTGATGCTTCTCCGCCACCTCTACCCTTCCGAAAGTGCATAGGTTCATCGGAAATAGGCACGTCGCCACCTGTAGCTAGCCACTCACTGCTGCCGCTCCTAGCAGTACGCTGCTGAGTTCCCAACTGCCATCCATGCTTGTTGGTTTAGCCATAGATGGTCGTCGACCCTTTATTCCTGTCATAGCGGGTCTATCTCGCCCGACGTAACCGCCGTTGCCGCTGGTGTGCCATGCCGTCGTACGCGGGTACGTCGAGGACCGCCCCATTGTGAAGGTAACATGTTCCAAGGTCCTTAATGTAAAACACGTAATAACCGGTTAGTCTATGGGTTCTTTTGCAAAATGCGAGTGTGCGTGCGAGCCTTCCGGTCTTGGGCCACGCTAGGTCATTGCGACGCTCGCGTGGCCACACCCGGGCTAGGCTACTGGGCCGATTAAGTCACCACCGGCCCTTTCTTTTCTAAAGCATTTCCTAAATTAGTTTCTAAAACCAAACTTGTCAATTCAATAGAAATTAGTGTAGTTGACCAAAAATTGTGGAACCAATTTTGTTTAGTTCCTAAAATCATGATCTACCTATTAGTGTATTTTGTTCACATAGTTTCATGGAAATTTCTAGAGTAATCTAATTAATTAGAAGCACTTAATATTGTTAAAACATCAACTTGTAGAAATTATTGTGAGGAATTGGTAGTAGTGTTGGCTCTTGAATTTTTACAGAAAATTCCTAACATTATTAGATGCTCACCGTAATTTTTGTAGCTCCATAATAATTAATTTGCTAAGGTAGCTAAATGAGCCCTAGTTCGAATACATAAATTTAATCAATACGAAGCCAAAACACATTGGGATTGTAGGACTAAAACATTTTTCTAGAAACAAAGCCTTACCTAATGATGTGGATACGTAGCCTAGTACGCTAGTCATTAGAGCAAGCTTGTTAGCTTGCGAAGCGTAATCATGTTCTTAGAGTTATGGTTGCCGTGGGTTAATTATGTTTTCTGTGTTGCATCTACGTATATTATAATAAGAACAACGATGGATGGTGGAGTCGACCGGAGTAGCAGAAAATATGGTGCCTTGATGATCATGTCAGCACAATGGAAAGCTATCTTTTGGTTATATCTTACCCAGGCAAGCCCCGGTGCTATTTACACTAGAATTTGGAAGAAGAGTCGTAGGGACTCGAAAGCTCCCAAGATCATGTCATCAAGGAATCAATTGCGTGCAGATCAAAACTAGTTGATTCGGATGCAAAAACTAGAATCAGCTTTCTTTAGATAGCGCCAGCGGATAATGACAAAGGCTACGTTTGGTGCTAGGATGAAACATGTTGGACTCTACAAAAAGGGAAAGATTAGAGTTCAAGTTATCTTAAATTAGGAATGTTTTCTTTAGGGTCAAAAATTGTGATGAGTCGTGCTTAGACAGGAGTCATGCGGAGGTCCTGAATACAAATATCAAGCCTCGGCTATTGTAAAAAACAACAATCAATCCAATATACAAGTTATTTACTTTTTCGGCTTTGGCCACCCCTTAGGAGTAGGAGTAGAGTATATCTCAACGAGTTCTTCAGCAAGTATGGCTGCATCAATTCGGTCGACCTCCACTGCTTGTTGTAAGTACCGTCATGGCATATACCTCTGTTCGTATGGCTGCATCGATCCGGTCGACCTCCACTATGACTCTGGTATAAGTTAGTTATCGACTCTTGCCTAGTTCAAGTATGGCTGTATCGATCTGGTCGACCCCCACTGTATGAACTAGATCAAGGTCAAGTTATCAGCTCTACCTTAGGATGATAGCCTTTGGTAGAGTCATTAAGTTACCGATATTGCTTATTGCTTTTATTATTTATCTAATTACAGCAATATCACTCTGCTCGATTGGGATTGATCTAGATCGGCCTTATATCTTATTTAGCCCATCGTTTGCTAATCTAAATTGGTCTAATCTACACTTTAAATGATGAGTTATGTTTTATCGGCTGTTTTATGTCAATCCTGATCGTGCATAGCATGCGGTTAAGGTGTGTTGTGTCTTGAGTAGATTTATTGGCATGTGTGATTCTACCTCACACCCCACGTTAGCATCGTGCAGTGGGGATCGTTATTTGATAGATCTATTCCTGATAAGGCATGACTTTAGTTGTGCGCTATGCATGAATCAGCTATTTTAGCCGATATCGAGTGCTTTCACGAACAGCTCGCATCACGAAACCATTGAAGTAAAGATAGGTTGAAAGATATGTTAGCCCCATGATCTTATTATTGTATTATGGCCTACATGATTCTGCCTTATGCCCCACTGATATTAGTAATGAGTTAGGGTCGTCGAGTCTATTATTATTTCTATAGCCTGCATGATTCTACCTCATGTCCCACTAGTCATAGCGATAGATGAGATCTAACATGTTCATTAGATTTATCTTTATCAAACGGTTAAATGGTGTTGAATTGTTTCTTTATATAAAAAGGGGTTCGGTTACTTGTAATCATTGGCTCAGCACAAACCGATCATTGTTGACATCTTATTGCCATTGATTAATATCTATTCGAATAATGACATTTACCCTGAATGATAACCAATTCTTCTTATACAACCCAATGAGCTTTAATCGATTTATTCTCATGAATATGCTGGAATCGACTATTTAGTTGATCTCCTTTCATATCGGCTCTCATAGCCGCACATTCGGGACTGTCTAGTAACACCGGCAAGTTTCTCCCTTAATTACTAATGAACTTTCTCTCCTTGTCAATTATAGGGTCAAATTAACTAGCACGTCTTGGGAGGAGTGCGCAAGATCGACCACCCCTACGCTGAAGCTAGGCGGATCTACAACTCCATCGAGCAGACCCTTCTGGCTTGCTGCGTGTGTCCTCGGCATGGGACAAAAATTCTATGTCGACACGCATTTCTAGCACGCCCGGTGGGACCCCACAATCGTCATGGCGGTTCACAACAACAATGACATCTTTATGCTACATTATGAAGATCTACCTGATGGGGATAAGGGTATCATCAGCAATGCTACAGTGGAGTTTTAGAACAAATGTTTGTTGTCCTACACCAAAACACGTGACAACATGATTGTTCAGAAATTTCCACTACCAAGAGTTCTGTTACATGGGCAGACAGTCACAACTGAAGCTGAAGACAGGCGTTTCTTTAAGGAAGTTGTGGACAAATTTATTCGTGATGCCATATCAAGCCATAATGAAGCTTTCGTGGACGTATTCCACAACACCATGAAAGAGGCGATTCATGGATTTTCAGTTGGTCAAGGTGGACCCAGCTTATTACAACATTCTAGATCTAATGACCCAAGGGACCAATCAAGTCGATACCAGCCATCAAGAAGCAACATCGGCTAGGTAGCTGGTGATGTCTAGATAGTTTAGGGTTCATCTAAACAAACTTAAGGAACTACTGCAAATCAAACAAAGTATAGTCCTAGACCATTAGTACAGCATGTGCAATAGCCGACAGGGGCAAAGTCAGAACCTAGGTGATCAATTTTGGCACATCAGGCCACATATCATCATCGACTAAAAAAATAGCACCATCAATTCAAAGGATCCATAGGGATATAGGTCCTTATATCTATAATCAGAGACTTCAAGCAGCAAGCTAGCAAAGGATCCAGCAGATTGAGATTCCACAAGGGTATCATAATGGCATAGATTATAATACCCTCCACATGATGCCAAATCCAAGATATCAAGGCACGCAAGGTTTCAATCGAATAGATGGGTCAGCAGGTGCGAGGAATCCAAATCTGCAAGCTGATGAATTATTGCTGAGGGTGACCGAGATGATGAAGAATCAGTTCGGTCTAAAGCCAAAAGGGTTGATCTTTTCATACAAACGTCCATATCCAGAATCTTATGATTTGGTCGCTCTTCCCACAAATTATAGGCTCCTAGAATTCGCTAAGTTCACTTGGCCAAGACAGTACAAGCACGATAGAACATATCAGTCGATATCTTACACAATTAGGCGAAGCGTCAGTTGAGGATGCCCATCAAGTTCATTTCTTCTCTCTGTCCTTATCAGGGCCAGCCTTCACTTGTTTTTCATCATTGCCAGTCAATTCCATTGCCAATTGGGCTGACCTGGAGAAGAAGTTTCATACATATTTTTACACTGGGACTGGAGAAAAGAAGATTACCGATCTGACAACTATAAGACAGAAGACTAGTGAATCGAGCACTGAATTTCTTCAGAGGTTCCAAGAAATCAGGAACTTGTGTTTTTCCTTAAACTTGGCCGATGATCAAGTAGCTGCTCTAGCTGTTCAAGGAATGCTGCCGATGTGGAAAAAAAGCTGCTGGGACAAGAATTTGACAACTTGGGTCAATTGGCTCAACGAGTAGCAGCGCTCAATAGCCAATTCCAGAGTATGCGCAGAGATACCCAGTTCAGAAGAGTACCACAGTAGCCGAAGCTTATGATCCATACTCAGTCGATGATGGCTATGAAGATGAAGAAGAAGAGGTCGCTGCAGCTGAATGGAATTAGGGCAAGAAGACAGTAATGGTGCCTAATTCTTGGGGAAGAGGAGTCAAGGAAAGCTATGACTTTGATGTCACCAAATCAGATAAGCTCTTTGATTTCTTGCTTGAGAAAGGGTAGATCAAGTTGCCCGATGGTCATGTCATGTTGCCCCCTGATCCGTTGAAGAATAAGAAGTTCTACAAGTTCCATAATGCTACTTCTCATTCCATTAATGAATGCAGAATCTTTAGGTAGCATATACAGAGAGCTATTTAACAGGGGAGGCTCAAATTTGATATGCCTCAGAAAATGAAAGTTGATGATAATCCTTTTCCAGGAGATCAAAACATGGTTGATGCTGGGCTATTCAAAGGAAAAACTAAGGTCCTAACATCAACAAAATCAAAAGAAGCTAGAACAGTCGACCCCAAGATGCAATATCAGCTGACGAGTACAAGAGATTAGAAGACGTCATGCCATGCAAAAGAGCCGATACGAGCAGGGGAAAATGTTAAAAGCAGAGACAATGAAGCCACGTGTCACATCTCGGATTCTGTTGAATAAATGGCAGCGGCAGAAGGAAAAGGATTATCAGCGTTGGTTGAAAGAACAAGCGTACCAGTATCAACTGAAAGAAGAGGGGTATGAAAGGAAACAAGCCGAATTACATTGGAATTGCCCTTTCTTCAGACATTGCTGGAATGAAGGTTTGAAGTTGCTTACCAGACATAACTGTCTAGAATGTAGCAATCAATATTAGGAGTATAGGCAGACTCAAACAAACCACCAGTCTATCCATGCTCAAGATGCATATCATCATAATAACATGGATCGGTGCTTAAAAAATAAAAGTGTTCATGATCGGATTGGAAAAAGAGTCATTGATCAAGACTGGACTGATCATGAAGAGGAAGGCACTGAAAGAAGATATGTGTGGCAGGAAGGCCAGTGGTGCCCAGGAGGTTTAACAAGAAGCCAGAAGAGAAGGGTGCAACGCCTAAGGAATAAAGAGATGGAACAGGCTCATGGGTCTAGTAAAACTCAAGTGTGGTGTACCAAGTAAATAGCCGATAAGAAGCAACCATCGGCTAATATCCAAATGGCTTTTCTATTGCCATCGGAATTCAGAGCTCTAGTAGATCAAGAAGTTTATTCAGATTTCGATGAATCAGAGTATGAGGAGATAGTTGCCAAGTTAACGGTTGTACAGCAAGCAATATTTGACAAACCAGTCAAACATCAGGCACTTAAAAGCGTTATATATGAAAGGTCTTATCGATGGAAATCTAATGAACAAGATGTTGGAGGATAGAGGTGCTTCTGTCAATCTTATGCCTTACACTACTTTTCGTAAACTTGGCAAAGGACCAGAAGATCTAATGGAGACTGATATAATGCTTAAGGATTTTGGAGCTAATGCATCTAAGACCTAGGGGGCAATAAACATTGAACTAACAATCGAGAGTAAGACTCTACTACAACATTCTTCGTCATCAATGGAAAAGGGTCGTACAGTTTGCTCCTCGGTCATAATTGGATTCATGCGAATTGCTGCATACCATCAACCATGCATCAGTGTTTGAATCAGTGGCATGGAGATGATGTCAAACTAGTTCGCGCTGATGAGTCCGTAAGCATCGTAACAGCCGATCTAGTCTTTTGGGAACTAGGAGACTTTGAATGTTTTTCTAGCAAGTCATGGGAAGGAGGCTTCATTAAGATCAGCAATGAAAGCCAACAGCCGATGCAAGCGATCGGCTCTGAGAGTTTGTTTTAGTAGAAAAAATCACGGCTTCACATCGGCCATTGGATTAAAGAAAAAATAAGCAGTTGAGTCTTGAAGATGGGTTTAGGCTGACGTATGTGAATGCTGCGTTGAAGTGCAAGTGTGATTCAGAGTTAATGGATTTCTTAAAGAAGTTCTATTTCGCTTGATAGGACGCTTGACCTAAGTTGATTAATCATTTGACCTTTGATGTGAAAAGTTCTAGCGAAGGTGTTATCCCAACATTTGATCAACACTTGATAGCCGATTCGTTCTCGGCTCTAATAGCCGGTACCAGAAAGGTATCGCCTCTAGTTTAAAAGATGAAAATCTTCAAAGACAATAAAAGCTGATACGATATGTATCGCCTATATAGCAAGAACAAAAGATAAAAAATAGTCATACACAAGAGCATTGTACCAAGGTACATTCATGGAAAGAATAGGAGTCTTTGTTCATTGGATGACCCTAGATACAATCTAACCAAAGACCTTGTTCAACACATCCTAGGTGGATGTGATGTCTACTATGGCCTCCGCTGCCATGACAAACTCTTTGAGTAGATCCTCATCCTCCTTAGGACCATTGCCTATTGGGAAACTAGTCTCCATGGCATAGAGATCGTGCCTAGTCTATACTTGTGCCACGGTCAGCGCCACTGCCGCACTATGATGAACATTGTGGAGGGCGATCTCTCGAACAGTGGGCCGAGATGTCTTGGAGACGAGCGTCGATAGGGGAACCTCGGTCATTGACAGCGTCTATGGCCACGTTCATTGGCAGTTGGAGAGATTCCAACTGTGCTATCAGGGCTAACAATTACAAAAACAAAAGACTATCAAGATGAAGATAATGAAAATCAGAATGGGATGTTCCTAGAGTTTATCTTACTTGCTACGGTGGTATCAGACTTGGCCAGCCATGCTCGGACTGGCACTGGCCTACTCCTTAACCATGTGAAGGGCGGCCTGAGAGACCCCAAGGCGAGTCTCTAGTTGGCCATTCTCCCAAGTTGCCTTGGAATAGCGATTCCGAGCCATCCTCCACTCATGAAGGTAGCACTAGGCATCATTCACCATTATAGGAGTCAAAAGAATCCAATGACGAGGCTGCCACAGAAGATGCGGCGTCAGAAGGCCCACTGGCCCTAGGAAGAGGATGGAGACTATCATTCACAACAAACCTATAGGCGAGTCGGTGAGTCAGAACTGTTCATCATCATAAACAAGAAATGTCAATCTCACCTCATGCGTCTGAGACGCTGGTTCATCGGCATATTCTCCTCCGAGATTTCCTCCGCCGCACGCTTGCCCTGGTTGTCTTCGCCAGCCATGAAGGATGATTAGATCTATGAAAGGGAGAAGGAAAATAGCTATAGGGCTTTGCCAGGTGGAGAAGAGCAAAGGAACAGTTGCGAGTGGAGATGTGTTCGAGGCCAAAACCACCAGCTGGTATTTGAGGACCTGAAGCGAGGAGGCGGACGCCTCAGGACATATAAAAGGTAACCGCAATTAATAGAAGGTGAAGCGCCACTTCACTAATGCCGATGGGAGTGCGGCGTTGAGCAACTAAAGGCAAAAAATCGAAGGGTTCTTTTAATAAAAGCCATGTTTTTAGACTTGATTGGATTAGAAGTCTAGGATCGGTTGTATCAAATCGGCTCTTTAGCCAAAAAAGAAGCGTAATTAAATAATGGAGAGTATGATCGATTCTACACAAGACACGCGTTGACATGTAGATTTCAAGTCTGGAACATCATGGATCGCTCTCAATATTTCTAGCCGAATAACATCATCTCTCGCGATCTATTTAACTTCTTTGGCTGATCTAGGGATGCTCTCAAAGATGAACTTATAATGATCAATGGCAATGAGACTCCAGAGAAAGCTAGGGATGGATTACCCTTGACAGCCAAAAGCAAGATAGCCGGCATGGTCACATAATTGGGAGAAACCTTATTGGATCAAGCGTTGTGCGCCTAGTGATATTTAAACTTTGGAAACACTGAAAGGAGAAGAGAATTCAATAGAGCAATCAAATGGGGAATATTTGAAGGAATATTACCCTAACGTTTGAATTAACACTTGATAGCCAAGTTGCTCGGCTGCCAACTCTAATAGCCGATACCAGAAGGATATCGCTTCTAGTGCGAAGATAAACCCAGAAGGATAAAAGCTAGTATAATGTGTATCGCCTACAGGAGCAAGGCAAATACGAGCAAAGTGATGGATGATGTGAAAATCATTGGAGACAAAGGAGTTGTTCACTGATATCACTTATTACAAGCTACAGATCAGAAAACACTTTGTTTAATATGTCATCGGCCTAGGAGGTCAGAGCTATAGAGTTGGTGGCATCAAAGAAATGCTCGACCAGTCGCTCGTAGTCCCTGGGGTATCCTGGTGACTAAAGCTCCATGAGGAAGAAGCTGAAGATCATGGCTAGAGTGAACTTGCGCAGTAGCCAACGCCATGGTAGCACCATGACGAACGCCATGAAGAGCGACTTCTCTGAAGCGGTTCGGGATGTCATGCAAGCAAACCACCAAAATGGTCCGCATCCGAACAAAGGCTTTCCAGCTGAGCCGATAGATCTAAAGGATTTGAAGAAGAGGTGAGCAGGATCTTGGAGAACAAAAGTTGAAGAAGAAACATAAAATTATGGTAAATGTCTCACCAGCAATTATGGCTTTAGCATTGGCTAGCCTCTCCCACACCAGGTTGGCCTTAGGAGGTGATCGGCCTTAAACTATGGCCAGAGCCGACTCTGTAGTAGAGAGGCAGTTGATGAGTTTCTCGTCGGTCCGGTCAATGGAAGCTATCAGGTTGTCGTTATCTCTTGGCCTCCTCAGATAGCAGGGGAGCTGGTGATAGATTGGTGCTGAGGATGACCCCAAGGGATGAGTAGAGTTGGCCCTCTCCTCTGGGACAATGGGAACATCGCAAGTTGCACCCTCTTGACGGTGGATGTGCTGGTGTGATGATGCAGATCCAGCGAGGGCCTCCTCAGTAGACATCTTGCTGTCCTCCATGATCTCAAACCTACAAAAAAGCAGAAGCTATACTAAGGATGCAGAAAGTTTGAGACGAAGCGGGTTATTGTTCGATCCATGGTCATGGCCCGTATAAATATAGCCTCAGGAAGGCAAGAAGATTGATTTCGCCGAAGGTGTGAATTTGGAATCGGAAACGGAGGCAGAACGACACTTCGGGAATTCAGGGGATGGATAACGAAGAGATGATAGATTCAAACTTATTGCCTCCCTGAATTATGAAATGTCGTGAAACAGATTTGAAGATTTTACATTTACCAGAAATCAACCTATCAAGGGTTCTTTGGATTGAAGGGAGTCTGGACCCCTACAAGGCCGAAGGTCATTGTGAAATGAATCGACATTGGCCCATTGATAAAATTGTGCCTGAGAAGAGAAAAAATCACCCGCCTAACATGTGCTCAGCCGATTTCTCGGTAAATCGAGAAACTATGGGAAAGAAGCATGTGGCTTTCCTGGTGGGCATTTAGTGGAACAAACAAGGGAAAGGTATCCACACATTTTAGCCCTTGAAACACTAGAACAGCTCTGCGAGCATGGTGAGAAGACACAGGTGATGTCATAAGACTTCTCCTAGCTGTAGTAGCTGATCCTCTTGCTCGACAAGGCGCTAGAATGAGCGACACAATCACCCTATGCACAAGAATTCTTCTAACCGCTCAAGATCTTCATGGCAAGAGAATGGACCATGGAGGGTCCGGCAGAACTAGAGGCACTCAAGGGGGCAGATGGAAGCAAAACATGGCTGAATTGTTGAGTTGCTCTCACTAGGGTTGGATAGGCATTTTATAGCTGGCCTGGGAAGATAAATCCAAGTGCCCATGAAGTAGTGACGCTCTTGTAAAAAGTTTTGAGGCATAGGCTCATGAGTGGACGCAAGCGGCGACAAACATTGGACCCTAGATCAAGGTTCTCTACCCATGACTGTGGACCAATCAGGGATACAGACATGATAATTTTGGAATAAAATTACTTTTATCCCAAAATTGGGGGGCATGTGTTTACACCAGAATTTGGAAGAAGAGTCGTAGGGACTTCGAAAGCTCCCAAGATCATGTCATCTAGGAATCAATAGCGTGCAGATCGAAACCAGCTGATTCGGATGCAAAAACTGGAATCGGCTTTCTTTAGATAGCTCTAGCGGATAACGACAAAGGCTATGTTCGTGCCTAGGATGAAAATGTTGGACTCTAAAAAAGGGAAAGATTAGAGTTCAAGTTATCTTAAATTAGGAATGTTTTCTTTAGGGTCAAAAATTGTGATGAGTCATGCTTAGACAGGAGTCATGCGTAGGTCTCAGGTATAAATATCAAGCCCCGGCTATTGTAAAAAACAACAATCAATCCAATATACAAGTTATTTACTTTTTCAGCTCCAGCCACCCCTTAGGAGTAGGAGTAGAGTAGATCTCGGTGAGTTATTCAGCAAGTATGGCTGCATCGATCCGATCGACCTCCACTACTTGTTGTAAGTACCATCATGGCTTATACCTCTGTTCGTACAGCTGCATCGATCCGGTCGACCTCCACTGTGACTCTGGTATAAGTTAGTTATCAACTCTTGCCTAGTTCAAGTATGAATGCATCGATCCGGTCGACCCCCACTACATGAACTAGATCAAGGTCAAGTTATCGGCTCTACATAAGGATGGCAGCCTTTGGTAGTTTCATTAAGTTACCGATATTGCTTATTGCTTTCATTATTTATCTAATTACAGCAATATCACTCTACCCAATTGGGATTGATCTAGATCGGCCTTATATCTTGTTTAGCCCATCGTTTGCAAATCTAAATTGATCTAATCTACACTTTAAATGATGAGTTCTGTTTTATCGGCTGTTTTATGTCAATCCTGATCAGTGCATAGCGTGCGGTTAAGGCGTGTTGTGTCTTGAGTAGATTTATTGGCTAGCGAGAACCGTTCCATGGCCCGTTATCATGGCCTGTGTGATTATGCCTCACACCCCACTGTTAGCACCATGGAGTGGGGATCATTATTTGATAGATCTATTCCTGATAAGGCATGACTTTAGCTGTGTGCTATGCCTAAATTAGCTATTTTAGCTGATATCGAGTGCTTTCACGAATAGCTCGCATCACGAAACCATTGAAGTAAAGATAGGTTGAAAGATATGTTAGCCCCATGATCTTATTATTGTATTACGGCTTGCATGATTCTGCCTCATGCTCCACTGATATTAGTAATGAGTTAGGGTCATTGAGTCTATTGTTATTTCTATGGCCTGCATGATTCTGCCTCATGCCCCACTAGGTCATAGCGATAGATGAGATCTAACATGTTCATTAGATTTATCTTTATCAAACTGGTTAAATGGTGTTGAGTTGTTTCTTTATATAAAAAGGGGTTTGGTTACTAATAATCATTAGCTCAGCACAAACCGATCATTATTGACATCTTATCGCCATTGATTAATATCTGTTCAAATAATGACATTTACCCTGAATCATAACCGATTCTTCTTATACAACCCAATGAGCTTTAATTCGATTTATTCTCATGAATATGCTAGAATCGACTATTTAGTCGATCTCCTTTCATATCGGCTCTCATAGCCACACATTCGAGACTGTTTGGCAACACCGGCAAGTTCCGCCCTTAATTACTGATGAACTTTCTGTCCTTGTTAATTACAGGGTCAAATTGACCGGCATGTCTCAGGAGGAGTGTGCAGGATCAACCACCCCTGTGCTGAAGCTAGGAGGATCTATAGCTCCATCGAGCAGACCCTTCCGGCTTGCTACGTGTGTCCTCGGCACGGGACAAAAATTCTATATCAATAGGTGCATAACCCCTATTATTCTACACTAAATTTTATGTTTGTGCATTAAGTTTTAAGGAGTTGAATGAAACCCACTTGCATATATATATATATATCCTTATTCTATGAGTCTTACTAGTATGGCAGGATTGTGTAGATTTCTCTGCTATAGGACCTGATAGAAGTCGAGTGATTACCTGTCACTCGTGAGAGATAGGAAAGGCATTATTATTGTTATTATTATAAACTATCACATGGAATAGATATCAGGATGATAATTGGCGACCAGGCAAAATTGTACTTTGGATCTGGATTCGGTTGGGCAATCGAGCGAGGCTCTGGTTGCACTTGTTTTGCCTGTATCGATTAAGTATCGTCCGTTGTTGTGGATGGTCGTCAGGTCATAGACTTATCACTCTCTTGTCATGGGTTCTGGCTCTTTTTGGACTACCTTTGAGGGCTGGGTATTAGGTGGAGGTCTAAGCACCGTACTAAGACCGAGTCTCAGGTGTTGGAGGCTTGGAGTCCAAGTTTGGACAGGGACCTACACCCCTTGACAGGAGTGGGACGAGTTGGTTCTGTTTGTGCCTGGGGTACAAGTGAGGCGTGTGTTTTGGGGTACCCAACTAGAATACATTGATTCGTGAATCACCATTTCTGTGAGACGGTACGACTTGGCTATGGTCTAGCATCATAGTAAGAACTGGAGAATGGAAGAAGATAAAGCAGTGCTGATTGCTTACCACATGCTTGAAAGTAGCATAGGTGCTTACCTAGATTAGATAGTTAATGAACTGATGGTGACTACAAATAAAATTGAACATAAGGATGTAATAACCCACAAGCCAGATAGCCTTGCATATCTATCAATGTTTTACCACCAATAGCCTGCCATGGGGTTACTCGGGATAGTATGTTCGGGCTTCAGCGTATGCAGGAACTCGACGGTGAACGCAAGAGACAGTCGATTTATCCTGGTTCAGGCCCTCGATCATGGTCGAGTAATAGCCCTACTGTCCAGTCGGCATTAGCCTTGCGTTGGATTGATTGTGAAGTGTTGTTGTGTAAAGTTCTCATCATGATCTCTTGATCTAAGGAGCCCTGCCCTCCTTTATATAGTCAGGAGGCCAGAATTCTAGTCGGTTTACAATGTAGAGTCCAAGTAGGATTATAGCGTAGTATTGCTACTAGGATTACATGGGGAGAATCCTAGTTAGACTAGATCTTCTCTCTTCCTTATGGGGTATCCTGTGGATCCTGCATCGACAAGCCCCTGAGCACTTCATGGTTGAAATCTAGAAGCCTCGTCTTGTTCCTCTTGTCGAGTAGGAACAAGGGTTGTCCGAAGTACTTTCTTGAGTGACACCATGTAACGCTTCTTTGGATCTTCGAGTGGTGTGTGCTTTTTGAAAAAAGTTCATCCACCTAGGTGTAGCCCCCTAAGCCTCTTGCAATTTGGAACAAGGAGCTGGAGGATCTTGTCTTGAAACTGCTCTATTTCTTCGTTGAAGGTAAAAAAGAACTCGGATAGTGCTCGGTCCGGGTTCTTTTTATCGTAAGGTCTTGAAGTGGTCTGCCCTGAAGAAGTCTTTTCTGTGACATGCGCTTTTAAGAAAAAGAGAACTCACTGAGTGTAGCCCTGAGCCTCTTGCTATTTGGAAGAAAAAGTTGGAGGGTCTTGAATTTGAGTTGTTCTAAGAACTAAAAACTTCCCCTGTTGCAGCCCTCGAGCATTCTTCAAAAAGAACTCGGATATAAAATCTTGGCGTATTCTCTGGTAGTCTGCTATTGTTAGATGTAGAGTCTGCTGCTTTCAGATGTAGAGCCTGCTGCTTTCAGATGTAGAGTCTGCTATTGTCAGGTGTAGTTGTATGGTGGTGGTTGAGTGTAAATGCCTTTTGTTCACGGGTTGTACAGTGTTGGTATATTCTCCTAAATATGCTTTGAGTACTGTTCCTTCACTGCCTGAGTTCCTTTTCATTATTGAGTTCTATCTTTTCACTGAAGTCCTTTGTTAGGCTTGTTCCATTGGTGCTCTTGGTCTATGTGCACTGCTCTTCAGTCTATAAATAGCCCCCGGGAGTGCTGTTTTGATTCATTTGAGCATTCTGTTGCTTGTTCTGAAGTCTCTGTAGTCATGAATATGGTAGTTTGTGAAGTAGAGTAGCCTCCGGGCGCATTTTGTAATTCTCGTATGTCTTGTCGTAGCTGGAGGAAGTCTTGTGATAGGGATTAAAGGTAGACTAATCCCACAGCAGCAATGTACCAGGAAGTACGTGGCAGTAGTTGGAGGAAGTCTTGTGATGTGGGCTTCGTTCCTTCATCTGGCAGTTCTGGGTTGATCCTCGCCGCTTGTCTTGAGATTGTCTGGTGCAGATCAACACCATATCCAGCATCACATCAGACTTGGGTAGACAGAGGCCTATTGGCCTTCTCTGCTCCATGTTTTCCTACCGTTCTGCTAATTTCTGCCTTGGGTGCACTACGTCCGTCCTTTGAAGAAAATAGTGTAGCCGAGTGTGGTTTGTTCTACCGAGTAGCGATTTAGAGCACATAGTCGTTCCAAAGCCTAGCTATGTCCGGGTTCCTCTTTGCTACCTTGATTGTCGTAGTACCAAGTTCGTTGGGTCTTGTAAGATTTGTAATCTTCTATTTTTGAAGTCGCTTATAATGGAAAGAATCTCATCTTCTAAGTTGTCATTCATTTTTCTGCTGTAGTCCTAGTTGTTCATGAGATTCCTGAGTTCTTTCCATAAGAACTGGGTTCTTATGTTCCTTGTGAGGTAGCCCTTCGTTTCTTCATGGTTGACGAGTTGTTTTTGTAGTAATCTGATAACTCTGCCATGGTGCTGGATGGATAAGTCTGAAATCTACCTGTTAAACTGTACCATTGTGTGGATTTGTGTCATCCGTCATTTTAGCTGTGTTAGTAAATGGACCATTGCGTTCCCACACCATGTTTTAACGGGCCTGGTGGGCCGTTTTTATCACTGTAAAATCTATTTAAAGACCTTTCATCTTCTTTTCCTTTGCAGCCCTGCTCTTGCCTTGAAACCCTTAGTTTTTAGAAATCCACCACCGCCATTGTCATCATCACCTTAGTGTCATCGTCTGAGCCTCATCTTTCCCTATTGCCTCCTTGCTTCCGTTAGCATATGGGCAAGAAGAAGGCCACGAACAAGTCCTAGGTAGCCTTCATGGACAAGGAGTCATCCCTTTCTTTGATTGAAAACCAAGAGTTCATGGCCATGAGGGCTGCCCAGAAGGTTTGGCCGGCTCCAACAACAACCGAAGACCAGCTTCGCAAGCTTGTCAGCGATGGCTTGATCCAGAGCAAGGACTTTACTGAATGGTGAGCTCCAGGCAAGCATCGGGTCCCTGCTCCAGGTCCTGGTGAGATCGTCCTCTTTGTCTCCTTTGTCTGTGCTGGACTCTGCCTTCCCACTTCTGCCTTCCTCCATCAATTCCTTAATTATTTTGGGGTTACTTTGAACCATCTTACCCCCAATGCTGTCCTTCATCTTTCTATCTTTGTTCATCTTTGCGAAACCTTTTTGGGAATTCCTCCTTCTCTTTCCCTCTTTCGTTTCTTCTTTCGTCTGAACCCACAACCCCACCACGATGACACTTCTGTTCTTGGTGGGTGTGGGATTTAGTTTCATCAGGGTCTCAAAATTAAATTATTTGATTATGACTTAGTTGACTCTATGAGGGATTGGCGTTCTGAGTGGTTTTACTCCGCCAACATGATTCCTCCTCTTTCCGTCCATTCTTCTTCTGGTCCCACGGTTAACGATCGATGGGAAAAGAAACTCTTGATGGAGGATGAGAACTAGGTGATCAAGCCACTTGTTGAGAGGATAAGTACTCTAAAATAGCAAGGTTTGACCGGCCTTGGTATTATTTCTAGTTTTCTTCGCCGTTGAGTCCAACCTCTTAAGGAGCGAGAAAACTTTGGTTTTGAGTACTCTGGGGCGGAGGATCCTTCTCGTATGGTCCTTGTCCTTGAGTTGACCAATGAGGAGGTGCTCGAGCACCTTCAGAAGATGCTGAAAGGAGTGAACGTCATTCCTCACGCTGTTGTTGAGTATTGCGCTAAGAACCCTCCTCCTGCTGTGAGTTATTTTTCTTTATTCGAGTACTTTTTGAATTTCCTTTGTTGTCTCCACCTTTGGTTAATCTTTCTTGTCTGGTTGTTTTATTCTTTTTTGTAGGAATTAGGGCGCAACTTTGTTGACCCGATCCCCTTTGATGCCCTCCCTGCCATGGTGAATACCGGGGAGAATCTTGCTAGGGCTTCTGTAATCAGTAAGTTCCAAATCACCACAGCGTTTCCTAGAGTTTCTTCTAGAGTTGTTGATGTATATGAAGAATATGTTCCTCATCTAGTCCCCCGAGGTCCTTGTAGTGTCTCAAAGAGGGGGTGTGCGGATGGCTCTTTATCTGGTTTACCTATTTCCAAGAAGTCTTGCCAGCCGAGTACTCATCCAGGTACTCCAGTTATAGGTAGCGTGCTCCTAGGTGAGCATATTAGTATGTTCGGTCTTTCTATTATTTATTTGTGCCTTTGACCGAGTTCTTCTCTCTATTTTTTAGATGGCGCTGTAGCTATCTTGCTGGAGACTGAGGAAGATGAGGACAATGATGTGCCCCTCATTACGCGTCGTTGAGTTGTTTACTTGTCTTTGTTTTGTTGAGCACTTTTTCTTATTCTGACTTTGTCTTGGCTCTTTTTGTAGCAAGTGGTCATTGGGCTCGAGTTCTTCTGGGGTTCCAGTATTGACCATGCCACCCTCATCGCAGGGTGGTGGTGATGTTTTTGCTACCGTTGTTCCCCCTACGAGGCCTTCTTTTTGTTTTACGAAGAAGAAGATAGCTGGGTGACTGAATTCTGGTTTCGTCTCTTTGCTTCTGTTCTCCTTTTCTCTTGTTCTTATTGGTGGATTTCTTTATCAACTTTTAGGCCTTCGTCTTCTCTCGACCCTCCTATCAACTTCTTACCAGTCCTCTAGTGTTCCACCGAGTACTGAGCCTTAGGACTCGGAGCGCACGGTCGGTGAAGTGGTTGTGGGGGAGACAAGGTTTTCTAGTGATGATGCTACTGCTGGCTTGGTTGCCCCGGAAGGTGACCGTGGCCATAGTGGTGGATTCATCTATGGAGGTAGCCGGGACTTCCCATGATGTGTCCCTGATCTTGCCTTCTCCGCATCGGCCGTCTTCTCCCTCTGCTCCTCTTTCTACTAAAGATGTGGTTCATCAATTTGATGCCACTCATCGGTTGTCAGAGTTGACCGCTTCTTGGGGAGACTTTGCGACCTTTGCAACTTCTTTTGGAGAAAAACTCCAAGTAAGTTTTCTGAAGTTCTTTCTTTGGATGTTCATTTTTCTCCTGTTCTTATGCCTTTTTTCTTTCTTTCTTCTTGTTCAGTCCTTCTCTCGGGACCATACTGGCTTCTTTTTCTTCGTCGAAAACCGAGAAGAAGGTGTCTTCTGAGTTGAGCAGCCCTAAAGACAAATCTTGGTCTCTACCAGGCTGAGCTAGGAGGCTGAGCATCAAATGCATTAGAAGGAGGAAAAAGCTCTTCGTGCTCGGGTTGTTGAGGCCGAAGAGGCAGAGGGATGCTGCTATCCAGGAGGCTTTAAAGAACTCGGAGGCCATGAAGAACTTGGAGGCGCGAAGAAAGAGTGCAATGGTATGGCGGGTTCTTTTTTGTTTCCTTCTGTATTCAAACTTTCCTTTCTGCTGACTTTTTGTTTGGTGCCTTGTCCAGCTCTCCGAGTTGAAAAGTAGAAGCTCTTGGAGGGTATTGATGAAATGAAGACTCTTGTTCGTTCTAGTCACAACAAGGCTGAGGAGGTAATTACTCATGCTGAGGAAGAACTCGCGCTTGCTAAGTTGATTAGGCGTGGAGCTGATAGAGATCTTGTGCAGGCTCAAAAAACTATTGAAGACTTGTCTGGCAAGTTGGCGACGGCTACTAAAAACTGGAAAGCTTTATGGAAATCTTTTCATTCAGTAGCCGATGTCCTCCGAACTCCAGCAGATGATGGGCAATCTTGGGCTCAGTTACTTCCTCGAATTCTGACTCATTTCCAAGAGTTCGTGAAGAGGTGCACCCAACTATGTACCGAGAATGTCCTGGCCTAGGTCCGGATTCTTGCTCTAGAGGCGCCTTTGTCCAAGATAGCAGAGGAAGCCGATAGTCAAGAATACATTGATGCCATTGAAACGATGAAGCCTGAGGTCGAAGACTTAGCCAGTAGAGTTGTAGATAATCTTAATATTATTATCTCTTCTCCTAATGATGACGCTTGATGTAATTGACCTTTATGCTCATGCCTCGTAATATGACATTATACTTCCTTTTGAATGAAGATTTTTTGTTGATGTCTTCTCTACCTAGATGCCTTGTTTATTCTTTGAATGAGTTGTCCAAGTGATCAGAGTTATTTGACTTGCCGAGTACTTTGTCTTGCTTTCGTCTTTGCCATGTAAACAACTCTGCGTGTTATCTTTGTGTTGACAACCTTTCTTGATCTATCGAGTGCTTGTCTGGCCTTTGTCTTTGCCATGTAAACAACTCGGTGTAGTCCGTTGTCTTGACAAACTTTCTTGATCTGTTGAATGCTCATAAACAATTCGGTGTAGACCAGTTGTCTTGACAGACTTTGTGATCTCAAGTGTCTTCAGTGTAGCCCCTGAGCCTCTTGCTATTTGGAACAAGGAGCTAGAGGGTCTTGACTTGAATTTTTTCTAATCCATGCTTAGGCTTAATCATTTTGTTTTTTGGTATGGGTTTTAGCTTGTTAGCTACCCTCATTGGTGGGCTCAAGCATCTTTTCAGCCATTTTGCTCTCGATCGGTAGGCTCAGGCATGTTTCAGCCATTTTGCTCTTTGGTTCAGGTGTTAGCTTATTAGCTACCCTCATCGGCGGGCTCAAGCATCTTTTCAGCTATTTTGCTCTCGGCCGATAGGCTCAGGCATGTTTCAGCCTTTTTGCTCTTTGGTTCGGGTGTTAGCTTATTAGCTACCCTCATCGGCGGGCTCAAGCGTCTTTTCAGCTATTTTGCTCTCGACTGGGATGCTCAGGCATGTTTTAGCCATTTTGCTCTTTGGTTCGGTTGTTAGCTTATTAGCTACCCTCATCGGTGGGCTCAAGCGTCTTTTCAGCTATTTTGCTCTTGGTCGGGATGCTCAGACGTATTTTCAGCCATTTTGCTTTTTGTTTCGGGTGTTAGCTTGTTAGCTACCCTCATCGGCGAGCTCAACCATCCTTTCAACTATTTTGCTCTCGGCCGGGATACTCAGGCGTATTTTCAGCCATTTTGCTTTTTGGAAACAACTTGGGGTTAGTCATCATAAGACATATGTTGCCGAAAAACCATCTCTATTGATCATGATCGTTTGACAAGCCATAATACATATTTTGTCGAGGAACACCATCTTTATTGGTCGTGAACATTGATCTCTTGTGGTTTGTACATGTATTCTCCCTTGAGTTGTTTTCATGCATAGAATCTTCTTAGTAGGCTGATGTGCCATGTATTGCTGACTTATTTCCCATCTTCAGTTATTAACTTGTACGTGCCTGGTCTAGTGACTTTTGAGACAATAAAAGGACCTTCCCATGGACTGAGTAGTTTATGGCGTCCATCAGTTTTTTTATTCTTCTTTGCACTAGGTCTCCGACTTGTAGTGATCGAGGCTGGGTATTCTTGTTGTAGTGGCATCTTAATCCTTGGAGGTATCTTGCTGATTGAAGGGTAGCGTTTACCCTAACTTCTTCTATACTGTCGAGTTCTAATCTTCTGGTGTGTTCTGCTTCTCCTTCGTCATACTGTTCTATCTTTGGTGACATCTAAATCAAGTCGGCAAGGTAGTACGGCTTCTGATCCATAAACTAGGAAGAAAGGCGAGTATCCGGTGGCTCTGCTTATTTGAGTTCATAGCCCCCATACTACTTTGGGTAATTCTTCAATCCATTTTGATCCATAGTCTGCTAGCTCTTCATACAGTCCTGGTTTCAATCCAGCTAGTATGAGTCCATTGGCCCTTTCTACCTGTCCGTTGGCTTCTAGATGTGTGACTGATGCGTAATCTATGCCGAAGCCACAATCCTGTGCCCAACTTTTGAACTCTGTGGCTGTGAAGGGAGAGCCTAAATCTATGATGATTCGATTGGGCATGCCAAAGCGGTGCATAATGTCTTGGATGAACTCGACTGCTTTGGCTACGCTATATTTTGTGAGTGGTTTGTATTCGATCCACTTGGTGAACTTGTCAATTGCTACGAAGATGTACTCAAAACCACCCTTTGCTTTCTTGAGAGGTCCTACTTGATCCAGTCCCCAGCAAGAGAAAGGCCAAGCGGGTGGGATGCAGATGAGATTGTGAGCTGGCACATGAGCTTGTTTTGCGAACATTTGACAACCTTTGCATTTTCTAACAAGTTCTTCTATGTCTTTTAGAGCTATTGGCCAGTAGAATCCAGTGCGGAAAGCTTTGCTGACTAGTGTTCTTGAAGCAGCATGATTTCCACAGCAACCTGAATGTATTTCGTCTAAGATCTCTTTCCCTTCTTCAAACGAGACACATTTTAAGAGTACTCCTGATGATGCAGCTTTTCTATAGAGCTTGTCCCCTACTAGGACGTAGTTTTTGCTTCGACAAACAACTTGGGTAGCTTCCTCTTTATCTGCTGGAAACTTATTCTCTTTGATATAATTAATAAAAGCCTATGTCCATGAAGTGTTGATTACCAGAATCTGGTTGCCTTTGGCTGTGAGTTCTGGGCTTGTCCCATCGGGTTGTTTGATAGAAGGAGCTAATAACTCCTCTATGAATACGCTAGGTGGGACCTTTGCTCTATCTGATCCGAGCTTGGCGAGGACATCTGCTGCAATGTTGGAATCGCGTAGGACATGTAGAATTTCTAATCCTTGGAAATGTTTTTCGAGTTTTTAGATTTCAACGCAGTAAGCACCCATGTTTTCTTTGGTGTAGTCCCAATCTTTGTTGACTTGGTTGATGACTACTGCCGAATCATCGTATATGAGTAATCGCTTGATTCCGAGGGTAATTGCCACTCATAGCCCATGGATGAGAGCTTCGTACTCTGCTTCATTGTTGGTAGCTTGCCATAATATCTAAAGGACATACTTGAGTTGTTTTCCATCTGGAGAAATTAGGAGAACGCCCGCACCAGCTCCGCCTAGCTTGAGTGATCCATCAAAGTACATCTTCCAGTGGTCAAGGATTGTATTTGACATAGGTTGTTGAATCTCTGTCCACTCGGCAACAAAATCGGCAAGGGCTTGAGATTTGATTGCTTTCCACAGGGTGAAATCGATGTTGAGGGCACCAAGTTCAACTGCCCACTTTGATATGCACCCTATTGCGTCTCTGTTGTGTAAGATGTCTCCGAGTGGGAAATCTGTCACCACGGTAATCTTGTGGCTTTCAAAATAGTGGCAAAGCTTGCGTGAAGTGATAAATAGGGCATAGAGTAGTATTTGCACATGTGGGTACCGGATTTTTGAGTCTGACAGTACTTCACTGATGTAGTATATGGGTCGTTGTACTTTATACACGTGCCCTTCTTCTTCTCTTTCTATGACTATTGCCATGCTGACCACTAGTAGAAGTTGCTGAAATGTATAGCATCATGTCTTCGTCTTTCTTTGGAGGTGTGAGAACTGGTGAGGATATGAGGTATGCCTTAAGTTTCTTGAAAGCTTCATTGGCTTCTTCCATCCACTCGAACTTGTCTGTCTTCTTTAGTAGTTTAAAGAAAGGTAACCCTTTTTCGCTAAGCCTTGAAATGAAATGATTGAGTGCCGCCATGCAGCCTATTAGCTTTTGCACATCTTTGATGTTTCAAGGTGGGCCCATATCTGTTATGGCTCAAATTTGCTTGGCGCTTGCTTCGATTCCGTGATGACTGACCAAGAAACCAAGTAGTTGTCCTGAAGGAACTCCAAATACACACTTGTTTGGGTTCAATTTCCACCTCCACCTTTTTAGGTTCTCGAAGGTCTATTTTAAGTCTTCAATCAGTGTATCTGGGTTCTTTGTTTTTACCACCACGTCGTCAACGTATGCTTCTACGTTTTCACTGATCTGATCACCAAGGCATGTTTGGATAGCTCTTTGGTAAGTGGCTCCAGCATTCTTGAGTCCAAATGACATGGTCCTATAGCAGTAGGCATCGAACGAAGTGATGAAAGATGTCTTGCTCTGGTCTTGCTCTTTTAATGCAATCTGGTGATATCCTGAATTGCAATCAAGAAAGGATAATAGGGCGGATCCTACTATTGAATCAACTATCTGATCAATGTGTGGTAGCTCGAACAGGATCTTTCGGGCAGTGCTTGTTGAGATATGTGTAGTCGACACACATGCGCCATTCGTCCATGTTCTTTTTCTGTACTAGAACTGGGTTTGCTAGCCAATCTGGATGAAGGATTTCTCTAATGAATCCAGCTGCCATTAGCTTTGTGATTTCTTTTTTAATCGCTGCCTTCTTGTCAGGTGAGAATCGTCATAGCCGTTGCTTTACAGGCTTGGAGCCTTCATTGATATCGATTCTGTGCTTAGCCAACTCTCTTGGGACACCTGACATGTTGGCCAGCTTCCAAGCGAAGATATCTTTGTTGTCCCGAAGAAAGTTGGTGAGCGTGAGTTTCTATTTTGCTGAGAGGTGGGCGCTGATGGTTGCTGTCTTGGAGGGATCGCCAGTGCCCAGGTCAATTTGCTTGACATTGGCTTCTTTTGGTGGTGCGAGGATGCTAGGCTTTTTAGCCGGTATCTCTAGTTCTTCTTGGCTTATTTCTACGGCAATAGTGGCTATTTCTTTTCTACCATTGTCGGCTTGTGCTTTGGCTGCGATTTGGATTGCCTGAACGTCGTAGTCAAAAGCACTCTTCAAATCACTTCGAAGAGAAAGGACACCGTTAGGTCCTGGCATCTTAAGCAGTAGGTATGGATAATGCGGTATTGCCATGAATTTTGCTAGCGCTGGGCGCCCGAGGGTTGCATGGTATGATGAATCAAAGTCTACAACCTCAAACTTGATGAATTTTGTATGGTAGTTCGAGGGAGTTCCAAAAGTAATAGGTAGAGTAATTTGTCCAAGTGGCATGGCTGCCTTGCCGAGTGCTATGCCATAAAAAGGTGTACTTGTTGGTGTAATCATCCCAGTGAATTGCAGTCCCATCTTCCTTAGCGTTTCTGAAAAGATGATGTTGAGTCCGGCTCCCCCGTCGATTAGTACTTTGGTGACAGTCATACCGGCAATAGTTGGATCTAGAACCAGTGGATAATGGCCTGCATTTCCTACGCTAATCCATTGGTCTTCTCTTGAGAATTGGATTGGATACTATGACCAATTGAGATATCTTGGAGTAGCCGGTTCTGCTGCCATGATGGTTCGCAATGCTAGTTTTTCTTGATGTTTGCTTCTAGAATCTGGGGCCCCAAAGAAGATCACTGCTATCGTCCCCCTAGATTTTTGGAATCCCTTGTCTTCATGGTTGTCCTCATCTTTTTTCTGATTGTCTTCTTTAGTGTTCCCCTTACTATGTTTTCTTATGTATCGATCATTGAAGGTGTAGCAATTTCCGATGGTGTGCTTCCCATTAGGGTGCAATGGGCAACGTATGTTTTTGATGTCGTCATATCTTTTGGGTTTGGAAAACTTCTTTGATTTGTCAGACATTGCCACTGGTGTTGTTTAGTCTACATTTTCTTTCCTGATGTCTGCTATTTCGATGATTTTGCTTGTCCGGGTTGTCTCGGTTGCTTCTATCCAGGAACCTCTCTCGTGTCTTCTCTTCCGCAGTAATCATCTTTTCTACTGTTCGTCTGAATTCTTCATTGTTTCTTGGATTTTCTTTGCAAAAGTCTTTGAATTGCCACCTAGCCATGATTCCATGAGAGAAAGCCTCAATTACTTCTTGTTCTGTGATGTCATGTACTTAAGCTCATAGTTTGCCCGAATCAGTCGATAGTAATCTCTGAGACTTTCACCTCCCTTCTACTTGAGTCCTTTTAACTCTGCATGGGTGATCGGGTGTGTAATGATCCCTACGAAATTTTCACAGAAAGCTCTTTGCAAGTCCTCCTAATTTCTAATTGATCCTAGATTCAATTTGTCGAACCATTGGAGAGGCATGGTTTCTAGGGCCATGGGAAAGAACAGGGTCTTGATATCATCATCTCCTCTAGCTAGTTCAATCGATTGTGAATATATCCTGAGCCACTGCCTTGGTTCAATTTTGCCATCATACTTAGAGTGGTTGGACGGTTTGAACTTGTGAGGTAGTCGTCTTGACGCAAGTCTGTTTGCAAAACAGGGGAATCTATCATGCATTCTGGCTTCTTTGAATTCTGATTCGGCACCTCCTTCTGGCCAACTGTTGTTTTGATGAGAGTAATCCTACGAGGCTATCTGGGCAGGCGCCCTGCTTTTGGTCTTTCTTGGTTGTTCAACTTGGTGGCTCTGACTATGGTCCCTTCTACTTTCTCTGTTATGACTTCCACTTGGTCCAAGTCTCTCAAAAGCGGACTTTCTTTGATTTTGATCTTCTTGCCTATGGGTCGTTGATCTGGCGGGTAGTCTTGAGTGGGTCCTTTCTTCATGCGTCCTCAAGGCTACTGACCGGAGAAACTCCCGAAGCTATTCTTGTTTTTCACTAGGATGTGAGGTCGCTCTAAGTTCTTCTAATGCTTCTTGGGTCTTATCGTAGGGTGTATTTGTCGTGCGTCTTTCTTTGACTTCTTGTTGTGATTTTCTTCTATCGTACTCGGCCAATTCTGACTCATATCTGATCCAAGCTTCCTTGCGCTGCCTAGCATGGTGTTGGCGTCCTTATTTCAACTTGTTTTTTCTTTCTCTGGCTTGTTTCTAATTCTCGGTCTCACCATCATAGCCCTGAGCAAAGGGTGATATGTTGGATTCTAATTCATCTGATGACCTGACATCGGGCGCTTCTGGTGGGACCAATGGTGATCGAGGATGGCGAACCATGAGTACTTCCCATGCATGAACTATTTTGTTAGTTTCCACACTATCGGAGTTGCTAATAACTTTAGTAGAGGCCTCAAGGTCGCAGATCAAGTCTCCTTGGTAGGGTAGAATTGCCGTTGTCATCGTGTCAACCAGTCGGGTACTGCTATCCTCAGGAATAGAGCCCGACCAGTGGACGATGCAATCTTGAGATGTTATAGTTAGTACGAGACCTTCCTGAGCTCCCTTCAGTGGCATTCTAAGCACCAGATCGAGGAATCCTTCGGGCCATGTCTGATAAGATGTTGCCATGTTGTGGAGTCTGAACGGAAAAGGACCTGGCTTCTTGAAAAGATTTTGCATGTACTCTGAGTTGTATTCTTGATAGGCCAGGGCCGCGTTCTTAAGCCCCATCGGAAAAGAACTTGGTTTCCCAAAAGAACTCGGATAAGACTCTATCTCGAATGCAGAGCCTGAGTTCGAGTCGGATGCGTAAAGCCATGAAACCTGAGTTGAATCGGACATCTTGAGCTACGCGAATCTTCCAGTGATTTGATCTGTCGTAGTCGCCAAAATAGAATAGTCTTCATGGTGATTCGAATCTTCGAGGAGATGGCTTTGGAGCTTGCCATTGTTGTCCACCTCGTAGATCCATGAGCCAAAGATGAAAGTTGATCCCATCGAGAAGATCATGCTATCGAGGTCCATCGAGCTCTCGGATGCAAATTCGCCGAAAGCCCCTACCTAGCGCGCTAGCTGTTGATGTTTTACCATCGATAGCCTTCCATGGGGTTACCTGGGATAGTATGTTCGGGCCTTAGCGTATGTGAAACTCGACGGTGAACGCAAGAGACAGTCAATTTATCCTGGTTCAGGCCCTCGACCGTGGTCGAGTAATAGCCCTATGTCCAGTCGGTGTTAGCCTTGTGTTGGATTGATTGTGAAGTGTTGTTGTATAAAGTTCACGTCGTGATCTCTCGATCTAAGGAGCCCTACCCTCCTTTATATAGTCAGGAGGCCAGAATTCTAGCTGGTTTACAATGTAGAGTCCTAGTAGGATTATAGGGTAGTATTGCTACTAGGATTACATGGGGAGAATCCTAGTTAGACTAGATCTTCTATCTTCCTTGCGGGGTATCCTGTGGATCCTGCATCGACAATATCCTTGGAGTCTTTTATTTTCCTCCTATCGGGTAAGTCTTGCTAAGTACAATCGAGTACTCAGGGTTTCATTTTCCCCTGTTGCAGGTGATCGAAGGACACATTGAGCTTACTCTTGTGTGTGGAAACCTCCTGGTGGGCTCAGAGAGGATTCCTTTCATGCTAAGACCGTAGTGTTTATTTATAACCCTCACTAAAAGTTTTTAGATGAAAAGTTTTATGATCTGCCATCATATCTAATTTATAAATGTTCACTATGTTAATGATCCACCCTTAATCTTTATTTCCATTGTAATTCTAATCATATGTGGTTCTCTGCTGCAAGATAAAAATGTAAACCTAAAATGTATAAACTCTTTTACATGTAAAACTATCTTAATTCTGCTATTGCATTCAACTTGTTTAAGTACTCTAATATTGTAATAAAGTGATGAAAGAAATGGTTAAGAATGTTGTAAGCTTTATTCTCTCATTTATGATCCTGACAGAAAATTGTGTATTTTTGAGTTCTCCCTTGGGGTGTGCTCGATGGAACGGCGTGATTTAGTGCACTCTCTTGGGTACTTCGTGTCTAATGGAAGACAAGTACTCTTGGGAGGGCATTAGATTAGGCGGTTCTACCACAAAAGAGGTACCCAAATTCCTTTTAGGCCTTGTTTGGATGCATGTGTATGCACTTCAATCCACATGTGTTGGAGTGGATTGGAATGGAACTTTGTTTAATTCCACTCCAATGCACTTCAACACATTAGATCAAGATGAATACATGTGCATCCAAACAAGGCCTTATGATGCGTGCTGTATTCTAGTGGTTGGACCTAGGACATGTAGATATATACTGACGGGGTTACATGTTTCTTAGTTGATTGTAGTTCACATGTGCTTTATTCAAGTAATAGCTTCCATATAAGTTGTAGTTCACATGTGCTTTATTCAAGTAATGGCTTCTGTATAAACTGTAGTTTAGGCACCTAATTTGCATGCTCCTACTCTGTTTTGTTGACATTCGGTACAAGGTTAACTCAATAAATTCCTTTATAATCTACATGTTGGCATCCGAAATATCTCACTGGAGCAGGGGAGCATGTTTAGGGATATGGTGATACAGATATAGATTTAGAAGAGTCAGTACCCCTTGCAATTGAGGTTCTTGTTCTATCTTGTCATGTTGGGATGGGAGGGGGGTTGGTTTAGGTAGCAATGCAATTCAATTCTTTTCTGTGTGGATAGCAATGCAATTTTTACATGCTTGCCGCTTAAGTTTGATTCTCCAATTTTAGGCTATGGGTTGAACAAACCGTAGAGATGTCCCTACCAGTAGGGCAAAAGGTAGCATCGATATGGGTCTTGAGGGATGGCAGTCCAAGAGAGTGAAGCCAACTAGTCCAGCAGAGTTGCAGCATCTTGTACTTCCAGCTAGGTTCAAAAGTCAGCACGCACGAGGCAAACAAAGCCCTATGAGGGACTAGCCATGTGAAGATGACCTTAGCCTTGCCGAAGAGGAGACTCCACCTCCCCACCCACAGAATGACCAAACTTGCAAAGGTTGGTACTACCTTAGACATGTCTATAAATGAAGTCATGCTATTTGATATCCATGTTACTTTTCTAACAATCTGAATGTTTGAAAACTATGTAGTACCATTGTAGAGAGGAGCGAGGAAGTCGAGGCAAGCAACTAAGGGGGTTGGGCTTCACAAAACCACCCAATCAATGGGAATAAGGATGCCCATCTTGGTTGCCAAGAGGAACAGAAGGCCACATGATCCATTGCAAGCTGCCAAGTTTGCCTCAGAGGCAAGTGTAGTAGTCAGGTCTCAAGTACCAAATTTTCTCGCTCTGGAAACATTACAAGCAACAAATTGAACATCTCAATGAATTTGTGTCCAAGCTATCTATAAGTATGTATATCCTCTATTGACATTCAACTCTACCTTGAGCAACTTAGTAATGGATTTAATTTGCATTCACACTTCTATAGTTGAGGCTGGCCATTGATGACAATGATGAAGCAACAAAAGAAGCATGCACGAGTGTATTCCAGTCTGTTATATAGCAGACACGGTATAGGTTCAAGCGATCATACTTCAACGGCATCCCCGCTGATCAAATCAAAAAGACCCCTCCTATGTCTTGCATGAATGATGCATAGTGGTGTGCACTTGTCCACAAGTGGTTAAGTTCCAAGAACAAGGAGTGTGTGTATGAACTCATTTATTTCTTGTCTAGTCGTTATGTGGTCTACGTGTGCTGTAGTCTAACATAATTATGGTTTGTTGACGGTTGTTAACATCAATCATAAACTGTCAACATATCCTGCACTTGTACTTAATTCCATCACCAAACATAGGTCTAGGGGTTTAAACTAAACAATTACACAAGTTTTGATGAATATGTGTTTGTAGGAGGATTTAATTAGAAAACCGGCAAGGTGGACCTCTTCGTCAGATCAAATCATGTTTATCCGTGATGACATCGACTTTGGAAGACTCTAGAACCATCTAGAAAGCAACCCATAGAAGATCGAGCTGAGGCACTGACAGGGGGCCCGCCCATCCCCACCCCTAGGCTGACCAGCCTATGGGACCCTCCTATCAGGCTCTCCTTCGTATATCGGTTCTCCACCGCCTAATAGATTCTATCTATGCCGTCCTTTTAAGTCAGTTTGATCTGAGGGTCTAGAATTGATGCTAGCCCCTATATATAGTAGCCCCTACCCCCCCCCTCCCTAGAGACATCCTGAAAACCCTAATTCATACCTCTCATTCCAATCAACACACACCAGGAGGATTAGGTCTAGAACTCTCCAATGTAGTAGATTAGTAGCTCAGGAGTGAGGGTCGAGTTGGGCTCATGCTCAAGTTCCGAATCTAGTCTTGGAGGCTTAACAAAGCCTTGTAATCTTCACTTCTACATCTTGTAAGACTTATTATCTATTTATTATATTCCTATCTACATGGCTATGCTTACTTTGAATATACATCTTGCTTAGTTAAAGTTATCTTTACTTTTGTGCGTGGGTTCATAGAGCGCTTAGCCTACTAGTTTATCGATTGGGCTAAGTAGCCGAGCCTCGTGTAAGCATGGTGCTTATACGATGCTCTGCCTATGAGTACACCTTGTTCCCTAGTTGTGTGGTAACAGAGGGAGGTGATAGCCCCATCTATCCTTTGTAGTACACTCCGAATTAAGTAGGTTCTTAAATTGTAGGACCGTAGTCGTGTCAATAGAGTTCTCTTTTGCGATGCTCTACCATCTAAGCGGCATCCCAAAGTGCACAAGAGTAGAGTTAGTCTTAGCTATAGATGGTTATATATATACTTTGATCATGTAATAAGAATATCATAGGAATCTACCTCACCCGTTGTTCTCCTGAGTTGGCTAGTTATTTATCTTATTGATCTATCCCCTAAGTGCCATTATGCTTAAATCCTATCATTACCTTTACCACTTGCTCTAGCTATGCTGGTATGTTGACTGATAGATATTCTTTTATTACTTAATAAGTCTTTATTTTATTGTTTCCCTATGGTAAAATATAAATAACGATACCTAGAATACTCCCGGTAAAATGCTACAATGGTATTATGTGCGCTTGTGGAATCCTTCATATTCTTTTTGCACTTATAAACACCAACAAGTATTTTTGGCGCTGTTGCTAGGGAAAGAAATGGCGTAAAGATTTATATTGTTAACATACCACTAGCTTTAGTAGGATTACCCCTATTCTATTGAATTGTGGAATAAGACAAGACAACAAATGTCGTTTCGACCTTCTAGCAAGCTTCCACGAGAAAATAAGAAACATTGAAGAACCCTAGGGTGCCTGAGCATTCAAGTTCCATCAACACTAGAACCCTGCCATCTCATAGGTTTGTATATATATATTCTCTAACCAGGTGTAGATTGGAGAAAAAGGTCATCATCACAAGAATTCAAATCACATCTCAAGTGACGAATACAGATGCTTCACTACTCACAAATTCCATCATGTGAGTCATGGTAAGTATGATCAAGAAAGGTGAGATAGTCTTGCTCATGGACTTTAAACTTGATGAGTAGTTATCTTTTAACAATTTGCATTCCATAGCATAAACCATCCATGCATCCATCTCATTTAGTTTAAATTTTATCATATCATATCCATAACATATTTTGTTACCTACATATATCCATATCATTTGCATTTAAAGAGAAAAAATGTGAGCACATGAAGGTTCATGCTTATCTAAAAAAATCTCACCATGATCATGCTCTTTCATCTCCATTTGAATACATCTCTTTTATGCTTTCATGCTACCCTTGTCTGCCATCCTTCCATTAGCATAGAGGAAAATCACAAAAAAAATGAATAACAAAACCCATGTTTCAAATTTGTTATATTCCCTCAGGTATGTGTCCAATAACATTTTGCAAGAAGAATCAATAGAAGCTATGCCTGTTCATGGTTTGGAATGAACCTGCAAACCCAAACCAAACCGCCACTTTAGTAATGGAACAAAAAGGAAGAAGACAAGTGCCATAAAAAGCACTCACTCATAGGAAGTGGACAGACAAATCAATAGGTCATGAGCAACATTGAAGACATCTTAGCATTAAACCTTCCCAAGACAAGCTAAGATGAAGATGAGATGCAAGGATGAAACTCACCTTTTATTAGCCAGAATATGCATGTTTCCATCATCTTCAAAGACACTAATTTGCACATTGGCAACAAGGACCAAGATGATGAGATGCCACTACATCATAACAAACATTCTTGTGCCAACAGACATCATCAATCAATGGTTCATTGACAACTGTGTCTCGTAAGGCCATAAATGACCATGGTCACCCAAAGGCATCCCCTAGTCATTGAGGATGAAGCTTCTATGTGAGTACCAGTGAGGTTCTTTCCTTGAACCATCAAGACAACTGGCATATCACTAGCAAACAAAGAAGAATAACTCTATGCCACGCTGTTAGAAGACAAAGACAATCAGGGAGGAACTTGAGTTTGCATCTCCAATGAACCCCAACTTGTCAACCGATAATTAATAAAAACCAAGAAGGGTTGATGAGAGAGGAACAAGCAACAGTTCGAATGGTACAAAGAAAAGGAAAGATCCTACTCAATAG
This sequence comes from Miscanthus floridulus, assembly GCF_019320115.1. Lineage (NCBI taxonomy): Eukaryota > Viridiplantae > Streptophyta > Magnoliopsida > Poales > Poaceae > Miscanthus > Miscanthus floridulus. The sequence continues at coordinate 83,189,849 of NC_089597.1, forward strand.
ACTACAAGCCCTCATTGATAGGTAAATCAGATAAGCTTCCTTTAGGAATACAACAATAAGAGGAGCAGAAGGTCCAAACAGAGTGTCGAGATCCACAAAAGGAAAGCACAAAAGGATGGCATAATAAAAGGATGAGAAAGAAGGAGTGCGATATAGGAGACAAGATGCTCATGAATAGCTCAAGCAAGGAAAGTTTCAAGCAGGAAGAAAAGACCACCACAAGTCATCTACCCTTCATCACATGGTGTTATCATGCTCCAATGATGAAGGTAACATCTTAAGGTAAGTGATCTTGCTATTGACACAAATGAAGAAACAAACATATTTGAGTTATAACTTTGCTTGATCCAACCTAATTAACTCAACAAGTTTTGTTCCTTAAGATTGTTCATAGCACCACTTTCTTGATCTCATAAGTCTTAACCAAATAAGCTAAAATGTTGCGTATCTTATCCTTGGAAGATAGTCATAGTCATGTAAAGTTTGATTACTTATCCTTCTGATCTTATCACTCATGGTATAAGAATGAACTATGCCATAACCTTATCATGATTCGATGTGCCTAAGGTTATAGAAGAATAAATAAAGTTTTGGTTCTATTGGTGTTTTTCCACCAACAGAGCCCATGCACTTGATCTCTACCTTATCTTTATGAGCAGAACACACTTTGAGCAAAGTGTGCGGGAATCGATCCCCCAAATTCCACAAGTGGAAGTTCTGAATCAGCAATAATAATGTACACAAGATGTCACCATCTTCTACTACTGATGATTGAGTTCAAAACGCTGAACAAGGAGGAAGAACAAATCAAGAAGGATGAACCTGTCAAACCAAAATCAAATTCAAAACCAAGACGGGTTTGGTAGAAGAAGTTGGCACCATCATTGGAAACACACTATTGGAGGCACCACCACAAGAATCCTCACCCTCAAGAGCGAACCGAGGTACTCGATCAATGAACTTCGCAAGGAGTCCCGTTTGAAGGACTTAAAACACTGAACCCTTGCTGAAAGGTAACTCTATAGTTATTCATGTTTATTGCATTTAGTATTCATGTCTTGCATCTAAAAAATGATAAAAATAATTCTTGCATAATCATATAAATTAGATACACAACTTTTAAACTTTAGCATGTCTATTTCTGCATTGCATATAGAAAGATTGTATCCATGGCATATATAAAAAGAAAAGAAAAAGTTGTAACTCTGCATAATAAATTAAACTTAGTTTAGTTTCATTCTAAGTTTTGCATTAAGAAAATCTTAAAGCCCCATATGAGCAGCCTTGTGGCATGTAACAACCCATATGAATGTTCATTGTGGTGGCAATAAAATAAAATAAAAATAATCATAAAACTTATAAAACAAAATAAGTCAAAAGTCAGCTTAGGGGAGATACATCCCCATGATGAGCTAGCTTGGGGGATAAGACTCCCATGTATCCAGGTAAGTATTCTTTCCCTTTTGTTTTAGTTTTAGTTTTCTTTTAAATAGTAAAAAAATGATGAATGAAAAACAAAATAAAAATTTATCTTTGCATTTATAGTAACAATGTGTGATCTAGTAAAATTAAAAACAAAATAAAAGGTGTGTCTAGATTGCTTTAATTTATTTTTGAGAGCTAAATAAAATAAAGAGGACTTAGAATAATCTCTTAAATGGAAGTGATGAATAGTTGCTCTGTTGTAATTCTTTTCAAGTTCATAGTTTTCATCCTTGAATTCTCCTGAGTTTTGGATAAGATTGTTTTGACATAAGGATTTACTCTAAACTTGAAACTCGTGGGTAGCATATGCTTGATCTAAGTCTAGGTAATTGATGGATATGATATGAGAAGGTCTGAGTTGTTGTTTATCTTGTTCCAAGTGACACTAAAGTTCTAGAGATTTATTTTTGAAAAACACAAAAATGTTACATGATGAGTTCCTATATGATAAAGCTTTAATTCCTACCTAGAGCCATACATGTTATAAAGCTAGGAAAACTTCCACATATATGTTGCTTGTTTTGCATTGAGTTTTATCAAGCTTTGTGACCCTTATGAGAGGTTTGTCATGCTCTTAAAATCAAGATCACGTACACACCACCCAAATATGCACTACTCCTACACTGGGGGTAGGCACAAAACATGCCTTTCATCTAGATCCACCCAAAAATGTTCTACTCCTACACTCGGAGTGAACACAAAAACATGCTTGCTAGGTTTTTCATCCATCAAATAAATGCTCTAAAGTTCTTGTAGATATCTCTCTCAAAGTTTTGCTGTAGAAAAGAGACATGGGGCTATGCAAAAATTATTCATAAAAAAGAGAAAAAAGAGTTGAGAAAAAATAGACACAAAAGTGTCCAAGATATTAAAAGCAATGGGTACTTAGATGCCCGCCTAAAAAAGAGAAAAGATGAATAAGATAGCCCCTACTCTCTAGCAAATGTTTCCAAATTTCAAAAGAGAGATAAGTTTTAAAGGAGCAAAGTAGAATTAGGTTAGCCACTACATATATCCACCTCATATATCCACACACATGCACATCTTGATTTGATTGTATGACTCAACTCTCTTTGGATCTGTTGTTTGACTTTACAATATATGCATTGCAAGTATGCTATAGCTTTCTCCCTAGGGGATGAACTCCACATAAAGCCTTAGTGGTAGGAAGAGAAAGGTATAACATCACTATTGCCTTGGTGAGGATCCACAAATACCACATATATTGAGAGACTTGAGAGTGTCATACAATGGAATCTCTGAGTTTTATTTTGAAAACTTACAAAAACTTTGGAACAATGGTGAAACAAAGAACTTGAGACATAGTGCTTGACTTGATCACTCTGTCTTTCAATTGCTCAAGACCCAAGTGAAGGCTAAGAAGCCCCATGGTTGAAGGTAATATGGGTAAGTTTGAAAGTTAGATCAGTTTATTCTAATCCAACTGGAGAATTCTTCATTGAATGCCTATGTACTTTTGAGGCGTGAAAGCATTGTAGCAACTCCTGATCCATTACTAAGTTTGGCTTTACTCAGGGACTAGCAAAGGTTAAGTGTGGGGAGCTTGTTGATGGTCGTTAACATCAATCATAAACCATCAACATATCCTACATTTGTACTTAATTCCATCACCAAACATAGGTCTAGGGGTTTAAACTAATAAATTCCATAGGTTTTGGTGAATCTATGTTTGTAGGAGGATTTAATCAGAAAACCAGCAAGGTGGACCTATTCATCAGATCAAATCATGTTTATTCGAGCTGAAATTGACTTTGGAAGACTCTAGAACCATCCAGAAGGCAACCCACCCAAGATCAAACTGAGGCACTGACAGGGGGCCGACCGGCCTGACCCCTAGGTCTGCTGGCTTATGAGCCCCACCTATCAGGCTCTCCTTCATATGTTGGTTCTCTACAGCCTCCTAGATTGCATCTACGCCAGCCTTTTAAGTCAGTTTAATTCGAGGGTCCAGAATTGATGTTACCCCCTATATATAGCAACCCCTACCCCCATCCCTAGAGACATTCTAAAAACCCTAATTCATACCTCGCATTAGATCAACACACACTAGGAGGATTAGGTCTTGTCGGGTTCATAAACCTGGGGTCCCTCGGGGACTAGCTTCCACGCCAAGGCTCGGCGCAAGCGGGCAGCACACAACTCATGGGCTGGCCCAAGGATCTAAAACAACAGGCCGAAAGAGTGGTCCAGTCATCCGACCAAAAGGTTTGGCCAAAGAGGAACAGCGCCCGCTCGTCGACTACTTTGGCCCACCTCTCCGACTGGAGCGCTCGCTTCGGACGCCAGCCACCTTCGGACGACCTCTCTGACCAGAAGGCTGGCCCAAAGCGTTACTTCTGACTCCGACCCCGTGTCTCCGACCGAGGTTCACAGAAACCCTGCTCACCACTCTTCTCTGACTAGCGCGACCAGGACCGACTGGGGCCATCCAACCAGGAACGCCCACTCAGAAGGAACCAGGCGATGAACGAAAAAAGCAAGCCAGGGCGCACAGAGTCAAATCATGATACCAGGGACCATACCCTATGTAGTACTCTGCAACCACCCTGACATGAATAGTATTGTAGGCACCGACATTTCCTTCTACAGCATTGTAGGCAGCCGTTAACCCCCATACGGTAAGGCCCCCCACATGCCTCTGGGCATCGATAGTGTTGTGGGCGCCGAGATTTACCGTACTAGGTGAACGTGGTGAAACTCATCACATGCCTCTAGGCATCAATAGTATTTGCAGGTACCAACATCTGCCATTTCTGAAAAAGGCAACGCAACCTCCCATGTGCATCCGACACTCTACAGTGATGACCAACAGTGTTGTAGGCACCTACCATTATCTTGTACCCGATGGCATGGGCGACAGAGCCCAGTAGCATACGTACCCTCACCCTCTCACTTGTAAAGCCATCCCTTTTATCTATAAAAGGGGATGCGCTCCCTCCAACGGAGGGGAGCTTCTTTAGTTTTTTTTGAGAAAACCAACATCGATTGAGTTCATCAGCTCATAACCATAGAACTGTTGGGTTCATACCCCAAGCACCCACTTGAGCACTTAGCTCATAGCGTAGCTCCTAGTCGCTCTTGGCCCTTTCGACCAAAGCCAACCGGACCTCTTTTACACCCCATCTTTCTCCTTCTCGTTTGTAACCCCACTGCAAACTTCGAGCACCTAGGCTCATGAATAAAGTCACTGACTGACCCAAACTAAATGTAGGGCACATTGCCTGAACTAGTATAAACATTGTGTCATTGAGTGCTAGGCCACCTCCGATCACAACGTACGACAAAACTACAAATATTTACTAGTTGGTCACATTCTGCACCGACAGTTGGCACCGTCCATGGGGAAGACGCTATACGTTCAACACTTTTTGGTCATCGGATGGCCCACTTTTCCGCCACCCTCACCGTGGTGGGCTCGGGTGATACTATTCACTTTGGCTCGTTGGAGTTTCCCGCGCTCTCACCAGCTGGGATGCGCAGTCCCGACCATCTTCGAGCCATCCTAGGCCTTCCTCTCCGGAAGCCTAGACTTCATCGCCGACCTGACTCGGCGAACTGCACCTCCGCAAGGAGGCTCACTGTCCCAGCACCCAGCAATTAGGATCTTGCTAGCCTATGCTTATGCCCACAACATCAAGCTCTATCAAATGGATGTCAAGAGTGCTTTTCTCATTGGTTATATCAATGAAGAAGTGTTGAGCAACCTCCCAGTTTTGAAGATGACAAGAAGCCCAACCATGTGTGTGAACAAAAACACCATAGCTGCTAGGGCATAGGGTCAAGCAGTTCATCTAGTTTTACTTAAAGTTTTACACCCGCACCCCGTGTCTTCAGTTTTTAAACATAAGGAGGGGTCACGCGATGAGGATGTCTAAACAAGTAGACACTCTCGGCAACCCCCAGGGTGGAATCCCATAGGCCATGATAATGGGCCATGAAACGGTTCTCGCTAACCAATAGATCTACTCAAGATCGAACATGCCTTAACCGCATGCTATGCACGATTAAGATTGATGTAAAACAGCCGACAAAACATAACTCATAGATAATGTTATGTATCACGGCTACTACAAGAACTACATTGCTCCTGCAGTGGATCAGGACTAGGACCATGGGCTTGGTCACTCTATATATCATCTCACCCTTGTGCTTTTGGTTGGAGATGACTATGAAACTAGATTTATCTGGCCGGACTGCTTGACTGCTCTTCTCACCTTGCTCTACTAGTAGTTGCTCTTAGTGATTCTACGGGGCGAGCACAACACCTCTCACAATGCAATGTCTTTGAAGCACCGCACAATCTCTATGTGTTATACAATGATGCACACAAGCCTCCAAGTTGTCCTCTTTTCGTATCATGGTCAGTTGATCGCGTAACCCAGTTAGGCGTCTCCCGTTCGAAAGAGATATGGTTGGAGGTATGCAGATCTTTTGCATATCTATAACCGTATCTATTTCGGATTATCCACGTTTTTTGGACAGCCCACATCAGAGGGGCGACCTCCATCAACTCCGGGACGCACGACTTCGACGACGCAGCATCTGCGCTTCTTTCCAAGCAAACTCTCTGCTCAAACCCCACTATAAGTAATATGCATACTGTTATTTACTCTTCATTTACTATCCCCACCTGATCACCCGGAGGGACTATATCGCCCACACCACAAACACCGTACGATCGATTCCCCTACGGCCTCACGTCCTCCACGGATGCGTATGCTCGGGGGCTCTGAAGGATGCTAGCGCCATCCCCCCTCGCAACTGAATCCATGGGAATGGTAGGCTACGCTCCTGCCATTTTCCATGAACTCCTAGATGACGAGGGCGAGAGCGACGGTTATAGCATCGGCGACGTGGCACCCTGCCACTGTTTGTCCTAGGAGTGCGCTATGGCGGACGCTCTAGGACAGCCACTAGTGGTTGTGGAGTCTACATAGACTCACACCCCTCTAGACCCATGTGTAGGGGCCCTCGTGTCTGCATGAGCGCAAGCTGAGGAATTATGACAACGGCAGTAGAACCAGCCGTCACCTACACCGACGCATTCGGTGCAGCACGTTACACCACATGCACATCACCCGACGGGTGGCGCCCGAGGACGCGCCCGCTAGGTCCAACACGACATCATGAATGAGGGGAATGATCCCCCAAAGTTCACTTGGGCCAGCCAGAACATTGTGCTGCGGTGATGCTTCTGCACGGCGTTCCAGAGCCCGTCGACTCATGGGAGTGGGAGGTCTACCAGAACCTTTGGGTTCTGGTAGAAGCCGCCGCTGTTCAACAGGCAAAAAGCTCTGCATCGTGACTCCGACATGCGCCCTCCCTCCCCACCGGGGGAATGGGGACACGCCAGACAGATCACTCTATTCGCTCACCACTACAGCCACCAGGTGCGGCCCAAGGGGCAGTGGCCGCATCACAGTCCGACCTAGCGCCTACCCTGCACCGACCACCAGTGCACGAATGGACTGGTTCGCACTAGGATGCTCACAGCATTGTAAGTAACCGGCATCAGGTCCGACATGATGATGACGCCCGCCGGGCGGTGGTAGGAGCAGGCAACACAGGTCCCGGCTGGACCATCGAGGGGAGCGGCGAAACATGCCCTAGGCACGATTGCCGAGTGGACGATCGGAGTCCCAGCCCTGAGGGCCTGGGACCACGGGCCTTTGGCCGACGTACCCAAAGAGCACCATTCCCATGGCGTTTCCGACCACCCACCAACATCACCAAGTACTTCGGGGAGACAAACCCAGGCATTTGGCTCAAAAGACTTCTGGCTCGCCTGCCGGGCCAGAGGAGTGGATGATGACTATTTCATCATTTAGTATCTTCCCATTTGCGTGGGGGAGCATGTTTGGGCATGGCTTGAATTCCTCCTGCATGACAGCATCCACGACTAGGCAGACCTCAAGAGGGTCTTTGTCGGAAATTTCCAGGGGACGTATGTCTGCCCTAGAAACTCCTAGGACCTCAAGAGCTGCCAGCTGGAGCCTAGCGAGTCCCTATGGGATTACATCCGTAGGTTCTCCCAACGATGAAACTCCCTCCTTGATGTCGTCGACATAGACGTCATTAGCGCATTCCTCTCTAGGATGAACTGCGAGTCCCTTGATCCACAAGCTTAGCTGCCTAAAGCCTCGTATCACCTGTGACCTGCTCGACATTGCCACTAACCATGCTTCAGGCGAGGAGGTGGTCGGAAGCGGTCTTCAGCGGAGGCTAGGACAAAGTCAAGGCCAAGCGTGCGGACCAAGATGAGGGCCCTTCCACACAGAGGGGCAAGAATAACAAAAAGGATTGGCATCAATTGGACAACACCATGATGGTCATCGTGGCTGATTGCATGGGCAAGCCGCCCCAACAGGGGTTGCCTGACCACTTCAACAAGCTCATGGACAGCCCATGCACCAACCATGCCTACTCTGTTAAGCACCTCTTCAAGGACTACTGAGCTCCTCAAACATTTCCTCCGATAGGCCGGCGGGCCAAAGGAGGGGGACGGCAAAGAGGCGGTGGCCAAGAAAGGAGGCGTATCAAGCAAGGACAAAGACTGCTTCCTCGAACCTGAGGAGTGCATCATGATCTTTGGTGGCTTCGACTGCCATCTAGACAAAACTGCTAGCACAAGGTGCGCTATAGGGAGGCATGCACCACCGAGATGGCTATCCCCTCCTTCCTCAGCTGGTCAGAATCTCCGATCACCTTCAATCAGAGGGACCATCCCTCCCACTGTCGCAAGGCCAGGACGCTAACTGCTTGTCGTCGACCCCATTGTCCGCAAGAAGCGCCTCACCAAAGTGCTGATGGACGAAGGTAGCGGCCTCAACATCCTATATGTGGACACCCTCGATGCCATGCGCATCCCCCGATCGGAGCTCCACCCGATCGGCTCCCCCTTCCATGGGGTAATCCTAGGAGTGGCGTACCCACTCGGATAGATTGATCTACCCATCACGTTCGGCGGCCAGTCCAACTTTTGCTCGGAGGTTGTCACCTTTGAGGTGGTAGACTTTCTAGGGTCCTACCATGCCATCTTGGGGTGGCCATGCTACGCAACATTCATGGCAATCCACAACTACACCTATCTCAAGTTGAAGATGCCAGGACCAAACAACATCATCACCGTGAGTAGTGCCTTCTCGCACGCCTTCACATGCGACCACGAGCACTACGAGCTCACCATTGTGGTCATCAACACTGTCCAAGCTTCCGCGACTTGGGGAGTCATCAACCCCAGTATTCCCAGACTGCAACAAACCGAATTCCTCAATGGCCTTCCACCCGCTCGAGGAAACCAAGGCGGTAGGTATCAACCTCGCCAACCCAACCAAAACGCTGTGGATCAGGACCTAGCTCCCGGCCAAATAGGAATGCGAGATCATTGACTTCCTGCAAGCCAATCATGATGTCTTCGCATGGCAGCCTTCTAACATGCCGGGCATACCATGAGAGGTCACCGAGCACGCTCTGCGCCTCGTGCCAAGCTCAAAACTCACCATGCAGCACCTGTGTCACTTCGACGATGAGAGACATAGGGCCATAAGTGAGGAGATCGCTAAACTCCTAGCAGCCGGGTTCATCAGAGAGGTATTCCACTCCGACTGGCTTGCCAATCCCGTTCTTATTAAAAAGAAGATCAGGAAGTGGAGAATGTGCGTTGATTATACTAGCCTCAACAAAGGATGTCCAAATGAGCACTTTCCTTTGCCACGAATAGACCAGATAGTCGACTCCACCTTGGGTTGCGAGATCCTCTCCTTTCTGGATGCCTACTCATGCTATCACCAAATTGCGATGAAAGAATCTGATCAGCTTGCAACCTTGTTCATCACCCCGTATGGTTCATACTACTATGTGACCATGCCTTTCGGCTTGAAGAACACTGGCGCCACCTACCAAAGGTGCATGCAGCACTGCTTCGCCGACCAAATCGACCCGCTCGATCAGCCTGATCGGGCCGAGTGACTGAAACCAACAATTATCATCTACGTTGATGACATCATGGTCAAAACAGCTCAAGCTCGTGACCTGATCGCCAACTTGGCCACAACATTTCCAAACCTCCAAAGGTTCAACATCAAGCTGAATCCCAAAAAATGTGTTTTTGGGGTTTCAAAGGGGAAGCTGCTTGGATACATCATGTCCGAGTGTGGCATCGAGGCCAACCTCGAAAAGATCACGGCCATTTCCAACATGGGCCCCATATGCAACGTTAAGGGCATACAAAGGCTCACCGGCTATCTGGCTGCCCTAAGCCGCTTCATCTCCCAGCTCAGTGAACGGGGGATGCCGCTCTACAAGCTCCTCAAAAAGATAGACACCTTCATTTGGACTAAGGAAGCCCAGCAGGCTCTGGAAAGCCTCAAAGCGTCCCTGACATCAGCCCCAATCCTCATCGCTCCCGAACGGGGAGAACCCCTTCTCTTATACGTCGCAGCAAGCAACCATGTCGTGAGTGCCACCCTGGTCGTCGAAAGGGAGGAACCAGGACACCAGCTCAAAGTTCAACGACTAGTATACTTTGTTGGTGAGGTACTCACTAACCCAAAGGTCTGATACCCCTAGGTGCAGAAACTCCTATACGCCATGCTAATGGTGACCAGGAAACTCCTACACTACTTCACCGACCATGAAGTTATGGTCGTCACTTCATACCCACTCAGAGACATCATCTGCAACCGCGATGCTGCGGGGTCAATCTCCAAGTGGGCGCTCGAACTCATGGGCCATGACATCAGATATACCCCTCGCATCGCTATTAAGTCTTAGGCTCTCATGGATTTTGTCGCTGAATGGACGGAGGTCCAGCTACCGACCCCGGACGTCACCCACGAGTACTGGACAATGTACTTCGACGGGTCTATAATGGCACCTGGCTCGGGGGCTGGAGTGGTTCTGATCTCCCTAGATAGGAGTAGGCTCTGCTACACCATCTGCCTCCATTTTTCAGCCTCAAACAACACCGTGAAATACGAGGCCCTTATCAATGGACTATGCATCGCCATCGGGCTCGGTGCTACGCGACTCTACGTTCGCGGTGACTCAGAACTGGTCATGGATCAGGTCATGAAGGAGTCCTCCTGCAAAAGCCCCCTCATGACAGCATACTGTCAAGAGGTGCACAAGCTCGAGGACAAATTCTAGGGGATTGAGCTGCATCATGTCCCTCAAAGGGACAATGATGCCGCCGATTTCCTTGTAAAATTGGCCGCTAGACAGGATCCATCCCCGAGCGGGGTCTTCATCAATGACATCCATGAGCCATCCGCCCACATCCTAGAAAGTCTAGTCCAGAAACACCCCGATGCCCAACCGGCGCTCGGGGGCTCCAACCCCAACGCCCAGCCGGTTGTCACTTCATACCCCAATGCCCAGTACCTCTATGACGATGTCACCCTCAAACGTCGTCGTATTGGCACTCGATCAAACCAACTAGCGTGTACTGCTACTCACCTACCTCCTCAAGGAGGTTCTCCTGCCCAAAAGGACCAAAGCCTGATGGATCGCTTGATGCGCCAAGACCTTCCTCGCGCTTGGTGACGAGCTCTACAAATAGAGTCCGTCAGGGGTACTCATGAAGTGTATCCCAACCAACCAAGGGAGGCAGCTCCTCCTTGAAGTCCATGCCGGGATTTGCGGACACCACGTGGCCCCACGGTCGCTGGTTAGAAAAGCCTTTCGCCAAGGCTTTTACTGGCCCACCGCGCTATGAGATGCAGAGGAGGTCATCCGCAAGTGTGAAGGATGCTAGTTCTATGCTCGGCAAACCCAGTTGCCGACACAGGAGCTCCAAACCATTCCCATCACCTGGCCATTTGTGGTCTAGGGCCTCGACATGGTGGGACCACTCAAGAAGGGCCCAGGCGGTTTCACTCACCTACTTGTAGCAATCGACAAGTTCACCAAGTGGATAGAGGCCAAGCCCATCACCAACATCCACTCGGAGGAGGCAATCAAGTTCTTCCTCGACATCATCTACCGGTTCGGCTGTTCCTAACTATATCATCACTAACCATGGGACCAACTTCACCAAAAAGAAGTTCCTAGACTTCAGTGATGGATACAGCATCAAGATCGACTGGGCTTCGGTCGGACATCCACAAACTAACGGTTAGGTCGAACATGCTAATGGCATGGTCCTCCAGGGACTTAAGTCACGCATCTTCAACCGACTCAACAAATACATCGGGCAATGGGTTGCAGAGGTCCTAGCGATCCTATGGAGCCTAAGAATGACCCCAAACCATTCCATAGGGTTCACACCCTTCTTCCTAGCCCATGGAGCTCAGGCAGTGCTGCCCTCCTGACCTTGACCATGGCGCCCCAAGGGTCAAGGCCTTTGACGACGACCGGGCTACGGAGGCTCAGCAAGATGCGGTTGACCTGCTTGAAGAGGCCTATGAGACAACCATCATCTGCTCTGCCCACTACCAACAAACCCTCCACAGGTACCATGAAAGGAAGATCAGAGGGAGGATACTCAAAGTCGGCGATCTCATACTTCGAAGGACCCAATCAATGAAGGAAAAACACAAACTCTCTCCACCATGGGAAGGACCCTATACGGTGTGGTAGAACCTCCTAAGTTATAGGGCCCACATGCACCTATCACTGTCTGACGACTTTTGACATTTATGCATATGTTTCCAATAACTTAAAAAGACTGTCGGGTGTCCTCGGGGAACCCCGAATCATCCATGATTTCCGAGCAGGATCACGTTACAGAGTCATTGCAGTATTACAACATTTATTCAAATATCAAAACCAGAGCTAAAAATAGCGGAAGTCTTACGAATAACATAGTTTACAAACTAGTTGTTTCAAACCTTACAAACTAAGTTCGATAATTATTACAAACCATAGTAGTGGAGTGGCATAATTAATATAGACATATCACACAAAATAAACATCCTGCCCAAGGATCACACATTTACTTCTCATCGTCAGAACGAATGATAGTCATGCAGCACGATCCAAAACAGATCTGCTCATGAGGCTCACCTGCAACAAGGGGTCAACGAACCCTGAGTACGAAAGTACTCAACAAGACTTATCCGAAATATTAACTGATAAACTCAGTAATGCAAGCTTAGGGATTCAAGGTATAGCTTTAACAATGATCAAAGTTCTTTTGCGTAAAAGCTCTTTTAACAACATTCTTTATATAGAAAACTTCTCAAGAATTATATACAAAGCTGACACGATCCTGCACTAAGATCATGAAACTTCATATCCAACACCTTCACAAGCCTTATTCAAGTTTCCGGTTATTAATTCTACGATGATGAACAGTGAGTTGAGTCTCCTTAACCGAGGAGCAACGACGATTCGAACCGATTAAGCCCAGCTGGGGATTCCAGACCACACGACATATGCAGGTCCCCGACCTACATATACCAACCTACCCTCGGATCCCCTAAAATAAGAACGGGTCCGCGCCACCCGAGAACACAGTACTCCACCATTCCTAGCCCATGGCCACGTGGGTACACGCTATTCCCTGCCATCTCTCCACTCCCAGTGCGCGAGTAGCCATTCTCGTAATAGAATTGCCAAGTTCAGGCTTACCAGAGTATGTGGTTAGTACTATAAATTCTCACCTCATACAATTCAACAACGGACGTGCCTTAATCGACATAGGCGGAAATAACCCGCTCACAAGACCTCCATGTCTTGTGGCTCACACACACCGAGTCCGCCCGGTCTAGATTTATTACTCCACATTCCCATATCACATGCTAACATAATTAACCAATGTTCCATTTGTTACTTGTAGGTGGCAGGTAGTCACCCGACTTTCATCGTTCTACGCATAGCTAAGCAAAACTAGGCATATACGGGTTTTAGACTGGTAATATGGTAAATATGGAATAACAAGGGTGGTAATGCACCAATTAGGCTCTTACTTAACTCCTAACCACTTAATGCAGTAACGGAAAGCAAAAGCGAAATTAATTTGTAAAACACAAGGTAGGGTTGTATGCATCCGGGGCTTGCCTTCGTTGACGGAAAACTCTGTTTCCTGCGACGTTACACAAGTACACGATCCGACCTCAACAGACGGATTAACCTCTTCAATAGCTTGATTAACTACCACGTTTTCACCTTCGTTCACTACACGTAATAACAATGCCATGTTCAACATGATGCGGAATACTAAATATGATGCTCGATGATGGATACAAAAATTAACAATTGAATACAACTTTCCTTCGCGGTACAGTTGCAAGTCAACAAACTAAATCTTTATCGTAACACATACATCAATTGCTAAGGATCATTATCAACTAATGACCCGAGGTCATCACTCAATCCAAAATTACAAACAAAACCTAAATCACTAAAGGTTACTATTTGCTTTTATGAATTAATTATTTAATTCAAAATTATGAAATAAATCAACTTATTCTAATTGAGCTCAAAATTTTAGTACATGTTCATTACATGATAAGTAAGTGGCAAACCAAATTACATAATTTTTGGACAATTAAATAAGCCTAGAAAAATCATGGAAATCCATTTATTAATAAATTGAGCAATTTTTACCACATTCAAAAAGTACTGAAATATATTATTTCATATTTTTATTAAATACTATACATCACAGAGAAGTCACTAAAAATTTTCATAATTTTTGGAGCTCTAAATAAATCTACACAAAAATAACAAAAATAGACACTATTCATTTAAATCTGAAAAACAGAAAATTCATTTTGAACGTTGAGTCACTGACATGGTGACCCCACCTGTCATCTTCTACCTCGCGCTTTGACTACGGCGATGATGGCGCTGACCGGCGATATCTCGCCGCCGGTGAGTCCAACGGCGACGGCCAAGGTACCTACACCCTCCCCGAGACTAGGCGCATCCATTTTGAGCACAAGCCTGACTATGGACTGGACCGAGCACTACGTCGGCCATGGCGGCCACGACGGCGCGGCTACGCTATGCCGGCGAAATGAAGCTGAAAACGGTGAAACAGAGGGCATGGGAAGGTCCAGTAGCTCACCACGAACACGTTGGAGCAAAGAACGAGACCGGATAACCTTCGGTGACACGGGTCGACGTTGACAGCGGTCACGACGGAGCGATCTTCGACGACGGCGATGCTCCGGTAGTTGTGGTGGTCAAAATGAGAAACCAATGGGTCACAAAGCACTACATCATTGCGGCAAAGCTGAAGCAAGACTCAGTAAGGGTAGAGACTCACCGTAGCGCGCTAGCCACGGCGACGCACACTCCACGGTGGTGCTGCCGGCCGTGAGGAAGAAAAGCGCCAAATGGCGTTTCCCGATGATGGCAAGCGACCAGGGCTAGTTATTTAGGTGCACAAGGATGAGACGGAGCTGGGACAAGCTTATCAGCGATGGTGAAGCACTACGACATCGACACAAGCTCGCCGGAGTTATGGCCGTGGAGTCGGAAAAACAGAGCAAGAGAGCGAAGGCAAACGGCGACGGCCAAGGCTAAGTAGAGCGGCTCAGAAGCGCAAGGAAGCTGCGCTGTGGCCTTCACCATGCCAGCGCGACGTCAAAGACGGCCACGACCGCGCCTGGAAGCAAACCAAAGATCGTCGGCCATGTAGCTAGGGCGGTGAGTACTGTTCACCGAATTTACAGATTTGCCTATTCGGTTTCAAATTCAAATTACTCCCAAATTTGTATAGCAACTCAAAAATCTCCAAAAATAAAAGTTGTTTAAAATCAAAAGTTCTACAACTTTGCTTTTATAACCAACCCCTAATTCTATCTAGATTTTGAAATGATCTTTTAAATTCAAATAGGGGATATTTAACGAATTACGCCTTTTTGAATTACTCAAAATTTTTCTAAACAACTTGAAAAACTCCAAAAACAAACTTTGTATAACTTGCCAAGCTCTACACTTTTGCTTTTGGGCCCAACCCCAAAATATGCTTAGATTTTGAAATGGATTTTCAGGGTAGGGTTTAAATGTTGAAAAGCGGTGTTTTCTGGAAAAATTCAAAATCCAAACAAATATTGAACTTGAGTCAAACAATACAATTCAACATTCATTACACAATTGTAAACTTGTTTTAGTAAATGTACATCAAAGTTTTCACCAAATGCCAAATGCTTTGCAATGCATATGATGACATGTCAGATTTTAATATTTAAACACCCGAGGTGTTACAATCCTTCCCCCTAAAAGAAATCTCGCCCCGAGATTCAAAGCCATAGGGTAAGTAATGGAAAAGGAAATGTGTCAGTCCAAAAACATCCAAAACTTGCCTATAAAATAGCTGAGGTTCCTTTACAAAACACAACTTGTAGCAACCGAGCACAACTAACACTACTCTATTCTATATTGACGCTAGAAACTCTAGGAAACTTTTCTAACAAGTAATCTTCTGATTCCCAAGTAGCTTCCTCTTCTGAATGTTGATTCCATTGTATTTTATAGAACTTGATTGTCCATCTTCGAGTAACACGATCTTTCTGATCTAACACTCGGATAGGATATTCGGAATAGGTTAAATCCGGTTCTAGTTCTACTCCTTCAATTTCAACATTTTGTTCAGGCACTCGGAGTCACTTCTTCAATTGAGAAACATGGAACACATCATGCACAGCTACAAGATGTTTAGGTAACTTCAAACGATATGCCACTTTTCCATACATTTCCAAAATTTGATATGGTCCAATATATCGGGGTGCCAACTTTCCTTTAACACCGAAATGGGTAACTCCCTTCATTGGTGATACTTTCAGATATACAAAATCTCCTTTGGTAAATACCAATGGTCTCCATCTTCTATCCGCATAACTCTTTTGTCGGGATTGAGCTATCTTCAAATTACTCTGTATTTGTCTAACCTTGTCTTCTATTTCTTTCACAAGGTCAACTCCAAAGAATCTTCTTTTTCCAGGCTCAGACCAACTCAATGATGTCCTACATCTATGACCATAGAGTGCTTCAAATGGAGCCATTCTAATGCTTTCCTGATAACTATTGCTGTATGAGAACTCGGCCAAAGGTAAGCATTCGTCCCACTTATTGGAATAGTTAAGGACACAACACCTTAACATATCTTCAAGTACTTGACTAACTCTTTCAGTCTGTCCATCAGTTTGCGGATGATAAGTTGTACTATACAGAAGTTTGGTACCCAATGAAGAATGCAATTGTTTCCAAAAGTTGGAGACAAATTGTGTACCTCTATCTGACACAATAGTCTTGGGTACTCCATGGAGACTCATGATTCTTGTTAAATACATCTTGGCATATTGGATCGTAGGATATATTGTCTTGACTGGAAGAAAATGTGCTGACTTAGTGAGTCGATCTATAATAACCCATACTGAGTCAAATCCCTTTGATGTCTTGGGTAGACCAACAATAAAATCCATACTTATATCCTCCCACTTCCAAGATGGAATAGGTAATGGTTGTAATTCACCAGCAGATCTCAAATGTATAGCTTTCACCTTTTGACAAGTATCACACTTTGCTATATATCTAGCAATCTCTATTTTCATTTTAGTCCACCAGAATCTTTGCTTCAAGTCGTGGTACATCTTGTTACTTCCCGGATGGATTGATAACCTAGTAGCATGTGCCTCATCTAGAATTGACTGCCACAACTCAGGAACTTTTGGTACCACCAGGCGATCCTTGAACCACAACACATCTTCATTATCAATACTAAAGCATTCCACTTTTCTATTCTTGACTCTTTCCTTGATATGGGCTATACCTTTGTTTTCCTTCTGAGCAGCAATAACTTGATCTCGAATAGTGGCTTCAACCATTATGTTGGTCAAACTTCCTTGTTGAATTACTTCTACATTCAACTTTTCCATTTCTTGACATAAATTCAAACCCATTGTCCTCACTGTCAGACAATTGCAATAACTTTTGCGACTGAGAGCATCTGCAACTACATTTGCTTTACCAGGGTGATAATGTACTTCCAAATCATAATCCTTAATTAGTTCTAACCATCTTCTTTGTCGCATGTTCAACTCTGACTGAGTAAAGATATACTTTAAGCTCTTGTGGTCTGTATACATATGGCACGTATTACCAAGCAGGTAATGCCGCCAAATCTTTAGAGTATGAACCACAGCTGCTAACTCCAAGTCATGAGTCGGATAATGTTCTTCATGTTGCTTAAGTTGCCTAGATGCATAGGCAATGACTCGGCCTTCTTGCATCAACACACCTCCAATACTAATACCTGAAGCATCACAATAAACATCAAATGGCTTCTCAATGTCAGGTTGGGCTAATACTGGTGCAGTGGTTAACAGTCTCTTCAAAGTCTGGAAAGCCTTCTCACAATCCGATGACCAAACAAACTTAACTTGGTTCTTCAACAATTCAGTTATGGACTTTGATATCTTTGAGAAATCTGGAATAAACCGATGGTAATATCCCGCCAAACCCAGAAAACTCCAAACTTGATGAACTGTGGTTGGCGGTTTCCAATCAAGCACATCCTTCACTTTGCTTGGATCAACTGCAACTCCTTCGGCTGACAAGACATGTCTAAGAAATTGCACTTCCTTAAGCCAAAAATCACACTTGCTGAACTTGGCATATAGTTGATGTTCTCTCAAACGGGTCAGAATAATTCTAAGATGCTCCGCATGTTCTTTCTTATTCTTGGAATATACTAAAATGTCATCAATAAACACTACTACAAACTTGTCTAGCTCAGGCATGAATACTGAGTTCATTAGATACATGAAATGAGCTGGAGCATTTGTCAAACCAAAAGACATTACCAAGTATTCATATAACCCATATCTTGTGGTAAATGCTATTTTGGGAATATCCTCAGGCTTTATCTTGATTTGGTGATATCCTGATCTCAAATCTATCTTGGAGAAAACTTTGGCTCCGGCCAATTGATCAAAAAGCAGATCTATCCGAGGTAATGGATACTTATTCTTGATGGTCACTTCATTCAATGGACGATAGTCAACACATAACCTTAGGGTCTCATCTTTCTTTTTCACAAAAATTGTCGGACATCCCCAAGGTGAAGAACTAGGTTGGATAAACCCTTTCTCAATCAATTCTTGTAACTGAGTTTTCAACTCGGCCAATTCCTTAGGTGGCATCCTATAAGCTCTCCGAGAAATCGGAGCTGTTCCAGGTTGTAACTTTATATTGAACTGTACATCCCTATCAGGTGGTAGACCGGGTAAATCTTCAGGAAACACATCCGGAAATTCACACACTACCGGAATATCTCTAATCTCTTTGACAACAGTTGCACAAATCTTGCTCACTGATCTTCTTAGGGTTGGAAGTTGGATAAGAAGTTGAGAATTATTATCAGGCAAACTCACTCTTAAGGTCCTATTCAAAGCATCTATAACAGCCTTATGCTGATACATCCAATTCATTCCCAAGATTACATCTATATCCTGATCCTTAAGGATAATCATGGTAATGGGAAAAATATGCCCACCCAGGTTTATGGGTACCTGGTATACCATTTCCTTAGTACATAGACGTCCCCCGGGCGACTGTATAAAGAAACTTTCCTTTGTTGCCCCAATTGAAATTTCATGCTTCACAACAAATGTTCTATTGATGAATGAATGCGATGCGCCGGAATCAAAAAGTATAACTGCAGGGTGATTGGCAATAGAAAACATACCCATCATCACTGGCTCCCCTTCCGGAATTTCTCTAGCTTGAATATAGAACACCCGTCCTGTCTTCCTCTCATCTTTGCCCTTTGGAGCATTCTGATTGGGGTTCCTGTTTGGTGCCTGACCCTATTGTTGATTAGCAAGGGCCTTCTGATAATTTTGATTAGCCTGCCTAGGATATGGACATTCCCTGGAGAAATGACCAGTCCTTCCACAATTATAGCACGGATAGTTGTGACCCCTGGGATGTTGGAGCATTGCCACTAGGAGCATTTGTTGATTGTGAACTCGGATAGGTTATAGCAGGACGGACATTTGACTGTTGCCCGGCTTGGAACTGCAGCGGACGATAAGGAGAACGATTATGCTGTACTGGATGATAAATCACCCTCTGCCTCTTCTGATTTCCCCCAAAAGATCCAGACGGCACACTCTTTTTCTTTTTGAGCTCCTTATGCTGCCGATACTTTGACTCTGAAGCAATTGCAATATTTACTGCCTCATGATAAGTAACATTAGTGCAAGTGGTCATCATAGTCTGCAACTTGGTATTCAGGCCTCTCATAAACCACCTCTTCTTCTTGGCATCGGTATTGACATGTTCGGATGCATATTGGGATAGATGATTAAATCTTCCCACATACTGCATCACGCTTTGATCTCCTTGTTTCAAAGCAAGGAATTCATCTAGCTTCATAGCCATTACTCCTTCAGGGATATAATGGGCTCTGAAGGCAGTACGGAACTCAGCCTAAGTTATTGGAATGCCAGCAGGTTGCATAGCCACTAAGTTTGCCCACCAAGCACTTGCTGCTCCTCTAAGTTGTTGGGCGGCAAACGTAGGTTTCTGATACTCTGTGCATGGGATAAGGTCAAATTTCTGCTCCATGGTTCGAAGCCAGTCATCAGCCTCCAATGGTTCATCTGCCTTGGTGAACACCGGGGGCCTTGTGTCTGTGAAATCAACATATGTAGCCTCCTGGCGGTTATGGTGGCATCCACGGTTTCCGTACATCTGATTCTGATTACTCTGAGCCATCTCATGAAGCAAACGAGAATTTTCAGCCATCACATTGACAAGTGCAGTTATAGCATCAGCTAAATTGGTTGGAACTGGTGGCGGATCTAGAATACCGTCCTCATCTTGTGAAGTTCCCGGAATAAACGAACCCCGCGTACGACGCATCTGCTCATAACAAACCAAACTTTATTCACATGTCTTTATTGAATTGTACCAAAGCTTACTCTAGACACATTAAATAGAGTTTACTAATGTACAATCAAACCCACGAGTACGAAAACAGAACTACATAACTTAACTAGAGCTACTATTATACAACTCTACTCTTTTCCTTAATTTCTTCAAACTTCAGGCTCGGTATCCATTCTGGAATTATTACCGCCTTCATCATCACTTTCATCGATCATTACTAATTCTTCAGGATCTTCTTCTTCTTCCTCTCCCGATTCATCATCATCGGCAAGGATGACACTGGGGTCCATGGCATCAGCTTGAGGCTCATGATTCGGATTTAGTAGATTGCTAAGCCTATGAACTTCCTCATGTAGATATGTATTATGTTCTTCTAAATCTTCTACATAGAATTCTAGCTCATGAGTTCTAGCTCTAGCTACATTTTCCCTGTGCCAAGCTTCATTTCTTCCTTCCACCGTACGAACTAGCATACTTTCATAGTTCCTGTGTGCAGTGGTGAGACGCCTCAATTGATCCTGTAATTCTCCTATTTGTATAACATCCAAAGCCCTATCTCTAGTAGCTTGTGCTAACTCTACGGAAATCCTCTATATCTCTGCCTTAGGATTAGGCCTAGAACTGCTACTGCTAGCACCATCGTTTCTAGGGGCAAGTTGGTGACGAGGAACTCCTTTGGGTCCGGTGGACTTACGGGGCGTCATCTTGGCACGAGCCATACTGTAGGAAGCCAATTGAATCCAAGTAAGACCATTTAATCAAAATCCAAAAAGTAGCTAAGATGGATTACATTCCTCAAACCAGACTCACTACTTAACTCTAGACTAAGAGGTGAAGGAAGTAACGAGTGAATTATTCATGATGCATGAATTGTTCTTACGAACAAAAACATCAAAGTTAATAATGCACATAAATAACATTTATTTTTATATAGGGCATAGTAAGATTACTACTCCACCACACAAAACCTTTTTAATCAAATATGGAATGGTGAGAAAGAAATAAGATAAGTCAGAAGCAATTTGGACTAAATTACCAAGTTAAATTTAGTCATCCAAATCATTTTGAAGTTTTTGTAAAACAATACAACAAAAACCTTGTAATGATAGCGCTCTGATACCATTCTGTGGCAGAACCTCCTAAGTTATAGGGCCCATATGCACCTATCACTGTCCAACGACTTTTGACATTTATGCATATGTTTCCAATAACTTAAAAAGACTGTCGGGTGTTCTCGGGGAACCCCGAATCATACACGATTTCTAAGCAGGATCATGTTACAGAGTCATTGCAGTATTACAACATTTATTCAAATATCAAAACTAGAGTAAAAACAGCGGAAGTCTTACGATAACATAGTTTACAAACTAGTTGTTTCAAACCTTACAAACTAAGTTCGATAAGTATTACAAACCATAGTAGTGGAGTGGCATAATTAATATAGACATATCACACAAAATAAACATCCTGCCCAAGGATCACACATTTACTTCTCATCGTCAGAACGAACGATAGTCATGCAGCACGATCCAAAATAGATCTGCTCATGAGGCTCACCTGCAACAAGGGGTCAACGAACCCTAAGTACGAAAGTACTCAACAAGACTTATCCGAAATATTAACTGATAAACTCAGTAATGCAGGCTCAGGGATTCAAGGTATAGCTTTAACAATGATCAAAGTTCTTTTATGTAAAAGCTCTTTTAACAACATTCTTTATATAGAAAACTTCTCAAGAATTATATACAAAGCTGACACGATCCGCACTGAGATCATGAAACTTCATATCCAACACCTTCACAAGCCTTATTCAAGTTTCGGTTATTAATTCTACGATGATGAACAATGAGTTGAGTCTCCTTAACCGAGGAGCAACGACGATTCGAACCGATTAAGCCTAGCTGGGGATTCCAGACCACACAACATATGCAGGTCCCCAACCTACATATACCAACCTACCCTTGGATCCCCTAAAACAAGAACAGGTCCGCACCACCCGAGAACACAGTACTCCACCATTCTAGCCCATGGCCACGTGGGTACACGCTATTCCCGCCATCTCTCCACTCCCAGTGCGCGAGTAGCCATTCTCGTAATAGAATTGCCAAGTTTAGGCTTACCGGAGTATGTGGTTAGTACTACAAATTCTCACCTCATACAATTCAACAACGGACGTGCCTTAATCGACATAGGTGGAAATAACCCGCTCACAAGACCTCCATGTCTTGTGGCTCACACACACCGAGTCTGCCCGGTCTAGATTTATTACTCCACATTCCCATATCACATGCTAACATAATTAACCAATGTTCCATTTGTTACTTGCAGGTGGCAGGTAGTCACCCGACTTTCATCGTTCTACGCATAGCTAAGCAAAACTAGGCATATACGGGTTTTAGACTGGTAATATGGTAAATATGGAATAACAAGAGTGGTAATGCACCAATTAGGCTCTTACTTAACTCCTAACCACTTAATGCAGTAACGGAAAGCAAAAGCGAAATTAATTTGTAAAACACAAGGTAGGGTTGTATGCATCCGGGGCTTGCCTTCGTTGATCGAAAAGTCTGTTTCCTGCGACGTTACACAAGTACACGATCCGACCTCAACAGACGGATTAACCTCTTCAACAGCTTGATTAACTACCACGTTTTCACCTTCGTTCACTACACGTAATAACAATGCCATGTTCAACATGATGCGGAATACTAAATATGATGCTCGATGATGGATACAAAAATTAACAATTGAATACAACTTTCCTTCGCGGTACAGTTGCAAGTCAACAAACTAAATCTTTATTGTAACACATACATCAATTGCCAAGGATCATTATCAACTAATGACCCGAGGTCATCACTCAATCCAAAATTACAAACAAAACCTAAATCACTAAAGGTTACTATTTGCTTTTATGAATTAATTATTTAATTCAAAATTATGAAATAAATCAACTTATTCTAATTGAGCTCAACATTTTAGTACATGTTCATTACATGATAAGTAAGTGGCAAAACAAATTTCATAATTTTTGGACAATTAAATAAGCCTAGAAAAATCATGGAAATCCATTTATTAATAAATTGAGCAATTTTTACCACATTCAAAAAGTACTGAAATATATTATTTCATATTTTTATTAAATACTATACATCACAGAGAAGTCACTCAAAACTTTTCATAATTTTTGGAGCTCTAAATAAATCTACACAAAAATAACAAAAATAGACACTATTCATTTAAATCTGAAAAACAGAAAATTCATTTTGAACGTTGAGTCACTGACATGGTGACCCCACCTGTCATCTTCTACCTCGTGCTTTGACTACGGTGATGATGGCGCTGACCGGTGATATCTCGCCGCCGGTGAGTCCAACGGCGACGGCCAAGGTACCTACACCCTCCCCGAGACTAGGCGCATCCATTTTGAGCACAAGCCTGACTAACTATGGACTGGACCGAGCACTACGTCGGCCATGGCGGCCACGACGGCATGGCTACGCTACGCCGGCGAAATGAAGCCGAAAATGGTGAAACAGAGGGCATGGGAAGGTCCAGTAGCTCACCACGAACATGTTGGAGCAAAGAACGAGACCGGATAAGCTTCGGTGACACGGGTCGACGTTGACAGCGGTCACGACGGAGCGATCTTCGACGATGGCGATGCTCCGGTAGCTGTGGTGGTCAAAATGAGAAACCAATGGGTCACAAAGCACTACATCATTGCGGTGAAGCCGAAGCAAGACTCAATAAGGGCAGAGACTCACCATAGCGCGCTAGCCACGGCAACGCGCACTCCACGGTGGTGCTGCCGGCTGTGAGGAAGAAAAGCGCCGAACGGTGTTTCCCAATGATGGCAAGCGACCAGGGCTAGTTATTTAGGTGCGCCAGGATGAGACGGAGCTGGGACAAGCTTATCAGCGACGGTGAAGCACTACGGCATCAACACGAGCTCGCCGGAGTTATGGCCATGGCGTCGGAAAAACAGAGCAAGAGAGCGGAGGCAAACGGCGACGGCCAAGGCTAAGTAGAGCGGCTCAGAAGCGCAAGGAAGCTACGCTGTGGCCTTCACCGCGCCAGCGCGATGTCAAAGACGGCCACGACCATGCCTAGAAACAAACCGAAGATCGCCGGCCATGTAGCTAGGGCGGTGAGTACTGTTCACCGAATTTACAGATTTGCCATTTGGTTTCAAATTCAAATTACTCCCAAATTTGTATAGCAACTCAAAAATCTCCAAAAATAAAAGTTGTTTAAAATCAAAAGTTCTACAACTTTGCTTTTATAACCAACCCTTAATTCTATCTAGATTTTGAAATGATCTTTTAAATTCAAATAGGGGATATTTAACGAATTACGCCTTTTTGAATTACTCAAAATTTTTCTAAACAACTTGAAAAACTCCAAAAACAAACTTTGTATAACTTGCCAAGCTCTACACTTTTGCTTTTGGGCCCAACCCCAAAATATGCTTAGATTTTGAAATGGATTTTCAGGGTAGGGTTTAAATGTTGAAAAGCGGGGTTTTCTGGAAAAATTCAAAATCCAAACAAATATTGAACTTGAGTCAAACAATACAATTCAACATTCATTACACAATTGTAAACTTGTTTTAGTAAATGTACATCAAAGTTTTCACCAAATGCCAAATGCTTTGTAATGCATATGATGACATGTCAGATTTTAATATTTAAACACCCGAGGTGTTACATACGGTGACCAAAGTAATTTGACCGGGCACCTACTGACTGGAGGACAACAACGGCAACCTTCTCACCAACACTTGGAACATTGAACAGCTATGTCATTTTTCCCCTAAAATTTGGTCTTACCGATTTCTTAGTCAAACTTGCCCCTGTAAAAGCACCCCAGCCCAAACACTTTCATCCCAGGTCGCTCGGGGGCTCCATAAGGGTATAATACTAAATATTACCTCTCTTTTTTACTGTCACACGGTAAACAAACGCCAGTCCCTAAACGAAAGCATGTTCCGTTCCTTTGATTGCCCTACATGACTCTGTTATCACTCCCAACCGAATGCACCCCACCTTTACCTACGGTCATGAGCAGCCGAGCTACGCGGGCCACTCCCCAGGCTCCCAAAGTTGCAGCCTACAGACAAATAGGCAGGTACGAAAAAGAAAGGATAAAAACAAAAGTTATGCCAGGATAAAAATGAGGAACTGATAGTGGTTCTATCACAAGAACAGAACTAATGTAATCCATTGACACAAAAGCTATTCACACGGGGGCTCACCCACAACCATTACATTTTTGCTAACTACTTCCATTCCAAATACTACTATGGCCACTCGACGACATTGCATGACGCTGAAGAAAAATGGCGCTCACCGCCGGACATAGCCCCCGCTACAGGGGCCCCGCCCGGTTCCGCTCACTCAACTTCGGTGAGCACAATGGGTACCTCATGGGACCCGCCCAATTTCGCTCCCTCGACTTTGGCGAGCGCAACGGTTGCCTCAAGGGCACCGCACCCATGGATGCTCAGCAGAGGAGCATGGGGCTGCGAACCTTCTCATGCAGTCGAGGCAGCTCCTAGACAGGGATGCCGCCACTAAAGTATGGCCACCATGGCTGGAAGAGATCTCATCAAACTTTATGAACTAGCTAACCTGAGCAGTTGTAGGCATGGAACCCTCCACTGTCACGATCCTGAGCAACTTCCCCTCCGACAAGGCTCGCCTGGCGAAGATCCACTGAAGAAAGTCCACACATGGCTCTATCCCGAAGAAGGCCTTGCAGATGAATCCAGCACTGCCCTAGGCAGCCTCTAGCTCAACATCACGCTCTAGATCCACAAAAGGATCTGTAAGTCCTCCCCCTCGCTCACCCCCTCTCTCACTTAGGAACCACCATGGCATACAGGCACTCTCGGTGAGAAGGAAGAAGGAGGAGCAACAATAGTTGGCGAACAGGCAAAGGACTGCAACGGAGAGCCCTCTCCCTCCCCCTATTTAAGGAAGAAATGCAGCAGCCAAAGAGGGGCAAAAGATCAGAGCAAAAAATTCTCTCCCTGCCCCCACTCAATGCGGACGGGAAACAATGGGACGCACACTGACCGATGGAACAATGCCTGGTCAGGTGGAGCACCTGCCTGGTGAGGCGAGACATGGCCTAGGTATGTTCCACCACTATCACATGACCGGGCATGAAAACCAAAGCGCCACCACATGTGGGCAGCACCCCTGCTTCCCCAGGCCAGGCCTAGAGAAACCCAAATGAGATCATTCGCTAGGGGAGATCATTGGGGCCCCTGAGTCAATTGAATCACTCAAGATAGACACCAAGAGACAAGTAAGGAAGTAAAGGGGCACCCCATGTAGGCCATGCCGACTCCGTCACGAACGACGAGCACGGGTCCCGGTCGGACATTTCTGACTGAACCTCTCCGAACCTTGTCACTCAAGTCATCAAGGTGAACACTACCAACCCCCTCTATTTCCTTATAAGCATTTCATACATCCATATGCACATTCATTCCATACGCCCGTGCCTCTCGGATGATTCAGGGCAACTAAACCGCCCAGCGGCTCAGGAACTAAGCATCGCATGTGCAGCGAAATGCATCACAACGCTCCAAGTTGCATCATGAAGCGGTGGTTGCCTCATTCGACATGAGCAGCCAATAGAGCTAGGGGAGAATATCGTAGGTCAGCCCCATGCAGCCCTCGCCCGGTCTAGGCAGACTGGGTCATCTCAACCTTCTCGTTCGACCCTGAAACCTCTCGCTAAGCCCACAGAATCTCCACTGAGGGGAGGCTGTTAGGACACCTGGGTCAGTCTCCGGAATGACCTAGGCATCTGCTGGGTTGTAGGTAAAGGAGTAGTGGAATATCACAAGAGGGCTATGTTGACCCTGTCATGAATGATAGACCCGAATTCCACTCGATCACACCTGTTAGCGAACTCACCGAGGATGGGGTAATGCACACAACTCACATCGACCCCTACTAAGGCCCAACGAGGCTCAGGGGCTCAAGACATAAAAAGCCTAGGTCTACGACCCCAATCTCGCCCCATCTAGCTATGCTTCCGACTACGCTCCAAGGACACCTGGGTTTGCGACCTCGATCTCACCCCATCCAGCTACGCTTCCTGACTGCACTCCAAGGACACCTAGGTTTGCGACCCTGATCTCGCCCCATCCGGCTATGCTTTCGACTATAGTCCAAGGACACCATGGGTTTGCGACCCTGATCTCACCCCATCCGGCTACGCTTCTGACTGCGCTCCAAGGACACCTAGGTTTGCGACCCTGATCTCGCCCCATCCGGCTATGTTTCCAACTGCGCTCCAAGGACACCTGGGTCTGCAACTCTGATCTCGCCCCATCCGGCTACACTTCCGACTGCGCTCCAAACACCTGGGTCTACGACCCCGATCTTGCCCCATCTGGCTATGCTTTCGACTACGCTCCAAGCACCTGGGTTTGCGACCCTGATCTCGCCCCGCAATTCTGACTCACCCAATCCCATGGTGCGCACCGACACTAGGATCAGTAAGCTCTGTCTCATACAAACTAACTATCTCACCCGATCCCATGGCGTGCACCAACACCAGGATCCACGAGCTCCCTCTCACCCAATCTCTCAAGCGACTAAAACACCTCGGTTGCACAACGATGCCTTGGTTGACAAAACTCTGTCTCAAACTAAAAAACCCACACACACGCCTGCTAAACTGAACATCCCCCAGACGATTCTACCCAAATCGCCCGGGGGCTCGGGGGCTACACCCGTGGGTGCGCTCGCGCGCACCCACCAACAAAACAGAAACCTCCCCCTCCAGCAACATTGAAAACCCCCCAGACGGTTCTGCTCGAACTGCCCGGGGGCTCGAGGGCTACACCTATGGGTGCGCTCGCGTGCACCCACCGTCAAAAATAAAATCCCCCTAGATGATTCTACCCGAATCGCCCGGAGGCTCGAGGGCTCCTATCAGGTTCATAAACCCAGGGTCCCTTGGGGACCAGCTTCCACGCCAAGGCTCGGACCAAGCGAGCAGCACACAACTCATGGGCCGGCCCAAGGATCTAAAACAATAGGCCGAAAGAGAGGTCTAGTCACTGACCTGGAAGATCTGGCCGAAGAGGAACAGCACCCGCTCATCGACTACTTCGGCCCACCTCTCCGACCGAAGCGCTCGCTTCAGACTCTAGGCACCTTCGGATGGCCTCTCCGATCAGAAGGTTGGTCCAAAGCACTACTTCTGACTCTGACCCCGCATCTCTGACCAGAGTTTGTAGAAACCCTACTCACCACTCTTCTCCGACTGGCATGACCAGAACCGACTAGGGCCATCCAACCAGGAATGCCTGCTCGAAAGGAACCAGGACGACGAACAGAGAAAGCAAGCCAGGGCGTACAGAGTCAAATCACGATACCAAGGACCATACCCTATGCAATACTCTGCAACCACCCTAACATGAATAGTATTGTAGGCACCGACATTTCCTTCTACAGTATTGTAGGGGCCGTTAACCCCCATACTGGTAAGGCCCCCCACATGCCTCTAGGCATCGATAGTGTTGTGGGTGCCGGGATTTACCATACCAGGTGAATGTGGTGAAACTCCTCACATGCCTCTAGGCATCAATAGTGTTTGTAGGTACCGAACATCTGCCATTTCTAAAGAAGGCAATGTAACCTCTCACATGCATCTGACACTCTACAGTGATGACCAATAGTGTTGTAGGCGCCTACCATTATCTTGTACCCATCGACATGGGCGACAGAGCCTAGTAGCATACGTACCCTCACCCTCTCACTTGTAAAGCCATCCCTTTTATTTATAAAAGGGGATGCGCTCCCTCCAACAGAGGGGAGCTTCTTTAGTTTTTTTGAGAAAACCAACATTGATCGAGTTCATCAGCTCACAACCACAGAACCATTGGGTTCATACCCCAAGCACCTGCTTGAACACTTAGCTCATAGCGTAGCTCCTATCGCTCTTGGCCCTTCTGACCAGAGCCGAACGGACCTCTTTTACACCCCATCTTTCTCCTTCTTGTTTGTAACCCCACTGCAAACTTCGAGCACCTAGGCTTAGGAATAAAGTCACTGACCGACCCAAACTGGATGTAGGGCACATTGCTTGAACCAGTATAAACCCTGTGTCATTGAGTGCTAGGCCACCTCCAGTCACAACGTACAGCAAAACTACAAATATTTACTAGTTGGTCACATTCTGCACTGATAGGTCTAGAACTCTCTAATGTAGTAGATTAGTAGCTCGGGAGTGAGGGTCGAGTTGGGCTCATGCTCAAGTTCTAGATCTGGTCTTGGAGGCTTGGCAAAGCCTTGTAATCTTCACTTCTACATCTTGTAAGACTTATTATCTATTTATCACATTCCTATCTACATGGCTATGCTTACTTTAAATATACATCTTGTTTAGTTAAGGTTATCTTTACTTTTGTGTGCGGGTTCATAGAGCGCTTAGCCTACTAGTTTATCGAATGGGCTAAGTAGCCAAGCCTCGTGTAAGCAAGGTGCTTATATGATGCTCTGCCTCATGAGTACACCCTGTTCCCTAGTTGTATGGTAGCAGTGGGAGGTGATAGCCCTGTCTATCCTTTGTAGTGCACTCTAAATTGAGCAGGTTCTTAAATTGTAGGACCATAGTCGCATCAGTAGAGTTCTCTTTTATGGTGCTCTACCATCTAAATGGCGTCTTGAAGTGCACAAGAGTAGAGTTAGTCTTAGCTATAGATGGTTATATATATACTTTGGCCATGTAATAAGAATATCATAGGAATCTACCTCATCCGTTGTTCTCCTAAGTTTGCTAGTTATTTATCTTATTGATCTATCCCCTGAGTGTCATTATGCTTAAATCCTATCATTACCTTTACCCCTTGCTCTAGCTATGCTGGTACGTTGACTGATAGATATTCTTTTATTACTCAATAAGTCTTTATTCTATTGTTTCCCTGTGGTAAAATATAAACAATGATACCTAGAATACTCCTAGTAAAATGCTCCAATGGTATTTTGTGTGCTTGCGGAATCCTTCATATTCTTTTTGCACTTATAAATACTAACATGGTTATAGGCAGTCTCAAAGCAGAACAAGCAAAACCATGCAAATGTTAAGTACCACCAAGTTACTGGATCTCGCTCCTATGTTGCCCACATGTAAACATTTGTAAGTGATGGTTGTGTTACTCTTTTTATATCAAATACGCAATGCCTTTTGTATCAACAAAAAGGCATATGCAATTTTAATAGAAGGACAAAAATAGGAAGGACATAGGACATGATCAAGAAGTGCTCATTGAAAAACATGATCGACATCATGAAGATGTTGATGCAGTGGGAATCTTCAACAACTTCCATACTAGTAGCGCAAATAGAATATGAAGGATTCTACAAGCGCACAGAATACCATCATAGCATTTTACCAGGAGTATTCTAGGTATCGTTATTTATATTTTTACCACAAGGAAACAATGGAGTAAAGATTATTGAATATCAAAGGAGTATCTATTAGTCAACATATCATCATAGCTAGAGCAAGGGGTAAAGGTAATGATAGGAATTAAACATAATGACACTAAGGGGATAGATCACAAAGATATTGTAAACTAGTTAACTCAGGAGAACAACGGGTGAGATAGATTCCTAAGATATTCCTATTACAGGATCAAAGTACATATATACCCAACTTTAGTTAAGACTAATTCTACTCTTGTGCACTTTGGGACACCCTGTGACAGAACCGCCCAATTTATACAAGATCAAGTACGGCTGTCCCCGTTAAACACGTTGACACGCGCATACTTTCACTTATATAAACCCGATAGTCCACCGAGTGTCACAAAGGACCTCGGTAAATCAACATCATAACCAAAATCGCATGATTAAGGAAATACACATCACATACACAGAGTTACAGTGGAAATAATATTACAAATGGGTTCACAAATAATAGTACAAGTTTGGGTTTTAAAACCGATTAATGGAAAACAACATAGCTTTCAAATGATTACATTAATATAAGATCCAAATACATTGCTAGTATAAGTGACCTCCTCTGATAAAACATACAGATGAGAAATAAATATAGAGTCACCGAGCCCATCGACGATTAGCCACCATCTTCAGTAGGCCGAGAACTTCACCTGCAATATGGTGGGATAAACCCTGAGTACTCGAATGTACTCAGCTAGACTTACCTATCATAAACCACAAATAAAGTGACTCCAAGGATCATGCAAGGCTTTATAGGTGGAGCTAGCTTGCCAAAATTTTGCATAAAAGCCACTAGTTGAGCTATACATTTTATAATTCGGTAACCAAGTTAGTTATAGCTATTCATCTCTAGATTAGCAACTATCCTGTGCCAAACATGTGGAATATCATTTAGTAACATGCAATAGTAACCATAGCCGGTGTAATATTTCCATATTCATCATAACCATCAAATTCATCAATTAATGCTATGTTGCCGCTGCACAGTCAAGTTCTCACTATCCGGGTGAGATGATGACTCGAATCGATTCCAACCAGTTGGGGAGTTATTCCTAACACAAACCCAGACATACCTATGCCAAGATAGTCTTAGGTCACCTTTGGTACAACTCAGGTATAGTCACAGGTCCGATCAGCACCATACCCTCAGGGATACTAAGAGTATGCCAGGATGTCTAGGCCTGACCTACCCTTGGACTCACACAACTGGCTTCCCACACATCCTTACTGCCTCTAGTGTGCGCACTTTCACTTACCGGGTCCTGGCCTGAGTTGAGCTACTCGGCTTCGCGGTCGGAACGACTTATCTGGCCAACTAACTGTTAGGCATGCGTTCAACATGACATGAGTACGTACAGCGAATCAGTCCTTAATCGAGACAGACGGGGATAAATAGGCACCAAGACCTCTATGTCTTGTTACTTCTCTATCACAATCCCATCCGATCTCCTTTTATTTATCAACCCATGGTTATTTCCATGATTGCAAATATAGCCAACCATGCTTTGGTATCAACCTATATCTCACAGGTGATAGGAAATCACCTGACTTCTATCGGTCTAAGCATTGCTAAGCATGCATTCGATCATGGACCTACATAGGGTTCAAGGTATATTTCTGGACAAAGGTAGTTCTATGCATCAAGTGGTTACAAGCAACTCTTATAACATAATGCATCAAACATAAATGACTCAAGTGATATTTGTAAAAACATAGGAGGCTTAAAATACTCTAGGGCTTGCCTAGGATCCAACACTAGGTTAGTGTTTGTTAGATGACACTGGCTTGGCGAGCATCTCCTATTCAGGCATGTACTCCAGGGGTCCTTCCATCTTCGGGATAGGTACACCAATACCGTCTTCTAGTTTGACTCCATCATCACATCCTTCACATGGTGCATCTAGCGTACCTATATGAGATGCAACGATGCAAGTGCATGAATGCAAAGAATGGCAATAGGAGATGCCTCACATAAAAGTATTCAAGATGAGCACAAGGTTACACCGAACATATATAAGCACTCCACGTTACTTAATTAAACATCCCACAACCTATCATGCTAGGGTAGCAAGGAAGGTAGCACCAAGCATGACACAAGTTTCACAAGGTTTTAGGTATATTAACTTAACACCATCAAAGGCATGAGCCACACTTAGCAACACACAAAGCAAAGCAAGGTGAAGCAAACAATTTTAGATACAAACACAGATTCTGAACAGCAGCACCATAGTCACTTGTTTTAATCATACCTAGAGTTCTAGGCATGCAAAAAGTGTGACTCAAGACTTTCTTGAAATCTAATTAAATTATCTAAAACTTTGTTATTAACACCAAAAGTTGATTCAACAAATAACAAGGTCAAAATACATCATGAAACAGAGGTTATCCAACTAAGGACAAAAAACTGATATTAACTTCAGAAATGCATACCTAGAGTTTTAGACATTCAGCAAACATGATTCTTAACTTTATGGAAATCTTATTAAGTTACCTATAACTTTGTCATTATCATTTTAAGATGATTCTACAGCTAACAAGCTCAAACAACACTAAGAAGGCATCTCTGTCTAGATTTGGATAGAAATCTGCCATTCCACTTTGAACAGCTATAACTGGAGTTCTAGACCACCAAAAAGCATGATTTAGATCTGTTCAGATCAGATTTTGGATATCTTAGGAAAATCTCTACAACTCTCCTATTATCACCAATACATGATTCCATGTTTAAATAAGACAACCAAAGCAATCATTTAGATTTGTACAGAGCACATGCAAAAGTTGATAGTAAAATTGTAAAATCTATAACTCATAAACCATCAGGCCTAAAATCATGAAATTTTAGGACAAGAAAGATAAGGAAATTATCTACAACTTTGTATTCAACATATCTACAGAAAACATCATTTGCATCACAAAAATATCACCACCACAGAAACTATACTTGTAGCCATAACAGGAGAGATACAACTATATGCATCTATCATTTATGTTGTTAACAACTAACATTTTGTTGCTATATGTGCAGCTCCATGCAACTCCTAACTATAACCAAGCAATTACATTACCTAGCACCAATTATTAGAAGTATTACATGGCATAAACACAAACATCTACTAACAAACTTTCATTAGCTTTTCTATATATAAAAACCTATATATTAATTATAGGTGATATTGCAAACATCTCATTTGGATCTCAAATTTTTATGTGAGATAGATGATGACAAAACATGATTACTATACAAATCTTACATGCTCAGGTTTTATAATTTAATTGCTATGAAAAAGACAAATCTTAATTATTAATAAACATGTGA
Organism: Miscanthus floridulus; assembly: GCF_019320115.1. Classification (NCBI taxonomy): domain Eukaryota; kingdom Viridiplantae; phylum Streptophyta; class Magnoliopsida; order Poales; family Poaceae; genus Miscanthus; species Miscanthus floridulus. Next base: position 83,224,010 of record NC_089597.1, read on the forward strand.
GAACAAGATAAATCTAAAGATCATTATTTTCTATAAGCATATAGCCATATTAGAGTTTCTCAGGCCACAATATCACCATTCAAGGGCAAAGGAACCACATTTCACATTTTTGCACATATAAATTATTTATAAGCCATCTAAAACAATTTATCAAGCATTAAAATAGTTAAAACAATAACTCAATCATACTACATCCAATAACCATGAAATTTTACCACAGCACACACATAGCATCAGTAGCCTACCATAAAAATTTTACAGCAATTGGAGCACCACAACTTTAGATATGAGAATAACAAGCTAAAATTGCCTATTTAACAAGATTAAATCAAAACATTATAAAAACAGTACACAACTAGCATGTTTAATATTTGTATTAGCTATAGAATGTCATCACAAGATTAATACAACTAGAACTATCATTTTTGGACTTCTATAACTCAAGATATGCATCCGACAACTTAAAAGGATTTTTAAAAGCACTTTGCAAGAATAAATAAAAACAGCAGAAACCTTCTACTAACATATATCATATTATGACTCTATTTCATATATCTACTCTCAAGGATTCCAAAAAGTCCTCATTTGCTATTTTATGATTTTTCTATGATTTATTATGATTTTCCAAAGTTTTCAGCCATAAAAAAGACAGAGCGAGAGGGAGGAAGGGAGAGCAGAATGGAGAGAGGGAGGCGAGCGCTCGGGCTTTTCTGCCTCCATGCTACACGAGCATTGGCGAGGTGGCGAGCATGCGAGGGTGTGAGGGAGCCACGTGGCTTGCGGTGCCTGTGCGTGGTCGGACGACGGTGCTGCTCCTAAAGCTTTCAAGATAGCTTAAAAATCGACTGAATCCCCAAAGTTTTCCCCTCTCTATCTCCCGATCCGGTTGTCCTATGATCATGGTGCAAGAGGCAAAGTTGTAGATCTTGAGGTGAATTACACTGATTTAAGGATCAAGAGCTAACTTTGCCTAGGTTTGGAGATATGGATCTTTAAAGGAGGATACCCGAAAATGGAACTCTGAATTTTGGTTTCAGGCCGACTGAAACCACATTCTTCTCCCTCTTCCAACTCCTAATCCGTTTAGTTTTGGCACAAGCTGTAATAACCATAGTTGTAGAGATACGCAAGATCAATAGCTTTGCTTAAATGATCTTGGGCTAGTTCGGCATGGATACGAAGATACAAGCCTCCAAAATAGGGTATACGAAACTGAAAACTGAATTCAGTTAAGGGCTGAATTCAAGAAACTTTTTGTTGTTCTTGCAATAAATTTTGAAAGTCCAAACGTGCTCTAAAAGTGTTGAGACTTATTTTGTTGTTTCCAAAACAAAGTGTAATTCAACTCATAGTAAGGAACCCACTTGAGCAGCCATATAAATTTGGAAGATAAAATGTCACAAACTTGCCATCATGCGGGAAAATTTCAGAGGGGTCAAAACAGCACTTACATTCAAACTTGAGACCACTATATGAGACACTTAGAAGTTGAATCAGGTCTTGGTCCAAAAATAAAGTTTGTTTTACTCCACTCAAACTTCAACTTTTATTAAATGTTAAACTTCATATCTTGTACAGAAACCATTGCTTCATCTTGGTCAAAGCAGCACCTCGATAAACCCTGGAATTAGTGTTTTCGACCAATTGAGGCATTTTTTTGACATTTGCTCAACATGAACCTTTCATGACTTTTGTTATAGAGTTCAATTAGAGTCATTTGGGCAAGGTACCAAGGTTTGGTCGACATCTCATATTCCCATTTACTTAACAAAGCAATTTAAACTAAGGTTATAACTTACAATTTCATATGACTTCTTGGCTCCAAACTTCATGAAACTTTTCCACTGGTCAAGATGGATGCATGTTGATGTAATGTTCATGAAATACGCATGTCAAACATTACTCATGCCTAATCTTAACCAGGGTCCACATGTATGCAAAGTTTATTGTCTAAGTCCAAGTTGGGGCTCATTTTCACAGATTTGACCTCAATACCTTTATCATTACTTCCAGATTATGAACTAGAGATCATAATCATTGCTTGACATATCCTAATTAAGTCCAATTTTGCTGCTTAACTCATGACTAACACCCGGGGTGTTATAGCCCTCCCCCCTTATGGGAATCTCGCCCTAAGATTTGGTGCGAAAGACTTTCAAGAGAAGAGAAGCGTGTCATCCATTTTCCAACATCAGTGATAGCATTAGGCTACTTAACTTTGGAGTATCAAAGAGGCTAATTTGCTCAAGACAACTTTCTGATATTTGCTCTTCGTAGTAAATTTTGTCTAAAGATTTTTTTTTCATTGACTTCCATGAAGCTTTGTTACTTTGGGAGGAATCCAAGACAGCACAGCACTTCTTTCTTGGGATACAGAGAGTACTATGGAGCATAAACTAACTGCCCATAATATCTATTTCCCTAGTGAATATAGCATGGACCTTGTGAACTTTGCACTAGACTACAAGCTGCTAAAAGCTACTCATTACAATGGTTCCATGTTCATTCACAAAGATCGAAAAGCAATCCTCTACCAAAGTATCTTGACTACAACCTTTCATAAAGGATGAGATCATAGACAGGGCAAACATCCTCTGAGGCGGTGAGAAATCGAGTAACCAACAGACAATATCTATGCCGGTCGTAACTGTTAAATCACTCAGATGCCAACCGATGGAAAACTACATAATGTTCCATGTGTGTAGTTCTCTTTCTCTAATGATAACACTTTATTATCTAAGTCCATTGAGTGAGTGGAGAATGTGATAGCTGACTCTATTAACTCAGCGTTTTCGACGATCATTATTTGAGGGAATCCTCGTATCCAAGTGGCAATAGTTATCTAGGTTGAATCTGATGCATCCTCTTGGGTAAAAACACATGGAAGGTACCAAGGACAAGTCCACCTTGGAAATCATTACTGAAGAAGGATGATAACAAGGTTTGGAGGATAACAAATGTTGCAAGTATTCACAAATTAGAGAAATAGTACACCACCAAGATTGAGTACAATTTTCCTTCACGGTTTTGTTGCATAGTAAGTTGGGTTGACTTGCACTATAGCAAAACTAGCCTTGTTGAACTACTTTTGACATTAAGGCTTCTTTCTAATGTCAATCAACAACTCAAAATCATAATCTAAAATCTATTGTTTGGCACTTTTCAAATTGTTTTTGACATGTAATGGCATAAATTGACTTGTAGAACACCTTGACTGCTCAAGCATTATTGATATGAGAGGGCAAAAGCAAGCCACAAAGGGGTGCGAGGAGTATCCTCTAGGGCACCTAAAGGATTATCTAATGGTAAAACATTGACCATGTTGCTAATCTTGGCATCAATTACAAACACAACCTTCTATTTGGAGGGGTGATAGCAGTCCATCGAGAAATCAAAGATTATGTACACTTTGGTTTTTTGTTCATATCTCACAAACTATGGCTCCATTGTGTACAAATTTTGGTAAGCATTTGGATCCAAGACTCCTTTAACTACTGACCAGACTTCAGATCAAACGGACACCATTTGACTATCCAAACAAATTATCTACTAAAACTGCTTTGTTCTGAAATTTTGGGACTGAACTGTCAAAACATCTCTCAAATCCAATGCTTTACTCAACCAATCCTCAAACCAACTTAAGACATCAAAGTACCTTAAGCGAGGAATGAGATCATCAAGTTTGGTGTGAATTCAACCATGTTTGAGCCACTAATCACTAGCTTAAAGATAACTGGTTTAGTGCCATGAAATCTTGACAGATTTCCCGCTCTTCTTTTCCTTTGATTTACAAATTGGGAAGTGTGTTCGCAGTCTTTAACTCTTTTAATGATAGTAGTAGATTTTTTGCTGAGGATGGAGGCTAGGGTATTCCTCATATTCTTCTTAGGGAAAAATTTCAACCGTTGATTTAGGCACTAGCTCAACGATGCACAAGCATTGGACTGGTGGGCTGTTTTTGCAGGGCACATTGCATACTTCACATGGAGGGGTGGTCCTACAAGATAAGGGACCGTTTCCAACTACCCTTCTATACTTCCTCCAATAGAGTCCTGAACAAATCTTTTAATAGCACCATATACATAATTATGCTGACCGAGACTAGGGACGTGCTTTCTCTAGCTCTTTACTTAGCTGATATAGTATCTTGCACTATCCATGTCATTGTCTGAGATGGAATTGACTTGATGACATAGGGCTTGGAGAAGAAAGCAATACTGGCATCGCTGACTGGCTTTTCTATTTTTTTGCTTAACATTGTTTTGTGAGACCTAGCCTTCGTAGTTACCAAAGAGTCATTACCTAGCTAGAGATTAACCTTCCTACTAGTAACTAATTAGTTGTCTCTCAGCACTTAAAAATCTTTAAAACTTCTTTTTGACAGCAATAATTATAGTTGATGTGCAAACAGACAGTCACCATGGAAGTCAGCAGAGAAGGGGTCACATCGAAGAAGGTCGGTTTTTGACTGCATGATCATCTTGCACCTAAAGATCAAGAACTTGAACAGGAAGCTCATGAGCACCAAGTGACCTATTACAGCACATAATATCTCCATCCATTGTCACTCGACTGTTAACTTGTCCAACATTACATGTTGTATACCTTTCTGATCCAACATGGATGACATAAGTTGCTCACTAGATGACCGAATGTCATTACAGGGACAATCAAGTAGAGTCACTTGTCTACCACCTCTTGTAGTCTATTAATGTTTATGTCAGTGACCTATTCTTCAAAGGTTATCCTTTGGATGACTTCAGAAGGAAGTCCTATTGCATCTTGTTTGACATACAGATCTTCTGACAAGATAAGGAGAGATAACCAAGGAAAAGCTCATGAGAAGATAACTCATCGGTGTAGTTCTATAATGGATCATGACTAGAAACATCGATACCTAGCGTGCACCCAGCAACACAACCATGTGCCCGGACGGCCACAGGAGGCCCTAGGTTCCGCTGTGGCACCGTTAGTCATTAACCAAGACACCATTACCGAACATACAACCTATAAGAAATCTCATGTGGCACAAATTGGGTTGCATAGGAGCAAGCACTATGCGAAGGAGGGATAGCAAGCAAAGGTAGTCACAAGGTTAGGAGTCAACAAGGGGTGGTCCAAGGTAAAGACATAACACAAGAGAAACATAGCTTAATTGCTGAAGACAACTAAGCAGGGGACTCTTGCTTTATTTCCATATATGTCTTGTGTCCACAAAAGTGATTACTAGATAAAGATTAACATGAGATTTGGTCTTGCCAAGGAGCAACATGAGATCAAGACTGATAAACATCCAGTGATTTGAAAGAGTTGGAGACAAAAACAAATGAGATTCGAGGGACAGAGCCAATGCACTGACTAGGGATTCAGTTGATAAAGCAACAACATGATCTACGAGGAAAAGGTTCCAAAGCCAGGGTAGATAGCGATTAGCGTTGCACCAGATCATCTATAGGAGAAGGAGCAATGAGGTCCAACAAGGATTTTTGAGTTGGGTCTTCACACTTAGGAGCAAGACATCCATGACACATGCAAGCATTCAAGGGAACTAAGCTTGGGCTTAAGTTCAAGCAAAGGCATGGATATAGGACTTCGTAGCGCAACGTTCAAGGGCTAGCAACCATGTGTATAGGCTCAGACTCCTAAGAGAGAACTTAATTAGAGATGACAACCATGAGATTATCAAAACTTGGGCGCTATTCTAGGATAGCACTCTTCAACACTCATATGCTTACCGAGGACAAAAGGGGTGATAGCTATGGCACTACCAAGATAATGAGCATCCACACGTCTAAAGAACTAATATGAAGATAACTTGAAAGGAAGAACTTGACATTATATTTAAAAGAAAAGCATGTGCAGGCTTCTAACAAGGTATTACTACCAATTTTAGTTTTCAAAGGGGTGAAGTTTTTGGTAACTACTAACTTGTCATCTATTTCCTTTGGAAGCAAACATACAAGGCAAAGCTAATCACATACTATCTTCAAGCTTAGCTATTCGAGCAGCATGGAACAAGGCATTTTGCCTAGCTTCACACAGGAAAGATAGTAACATCACATTGATCACAAGCTACTTAGTATTAGAGCAAAGTGAGGGAAGCATATTTATGCACAAGCACAATCATGATGCATGACCATCCTATTTGTCCTCACAAAATAGCTAGCCTAAGGTGGCAATCACATTCTATGTCAGTGGCATAACACGTACTCTCTCAATATATAGCTAGTCATCAGCTACATTCAATCTACGCATTCAGTGGTTACTGTACCTACAGAAGATTCCACTTCAGCCCAACCCCACAATTATATGTATGTGGAAATGAAAATCTAATCTCTAGGTTGCAAGCTAAATACTTCCATATATATACCCACATATATATACTTCCATATCAAAGCTACCCTGAAAGTAAATACGTCTATACATACATATAGAATATGCATATATAGCCATACCAAAGCTAACCCATAATTAAATACTTTTCGTATGTATATGAGATATATATACTTAAGTATCAAAACTACCTCTCCCCTTTGACCGCACACTCATACCTTGCGGTCATACCACTCATCATCTTACCTAGGCGTAGAGGTATATTGATCCATATATTACCACTCAAGTGAATGGCATCCATACAATAGCACGCCGTATGGATGACTAAATCCCCTATAGTTAGTATCAATTTACTTAGCCACCTAGTAGTCCTTAATTGGGCTTAACTAGAGGTTGTTGCTAGCATAGTTTTGCAAATTAGTTTTGACAAATTTGCATGTAGCTATGGTTTTAGTCCAAATAAGCTTTTTAAATCAAAACTTTGTTTTTAAAACTACGTACATGATAGTATTATGCTTAGTCTTGCCATGATGTCAGCTATGATAGAACCGCCCAATTTATACAAGATCAAGTATGGCTATCCCCGTTAAACATATTGACACTGCGCATACTTTCACTTATATAAACCCGGTAGTCTGCCGAGTGTCACGAAGGACCTTGGTAAATCAACATCATAACCAAGATCGCATGATTAACCAAATACACATCACATACATAAAGTTGCAGCAGAAATAATATTACAAATGGGTTCACAAATAATAGTACAAGTTTGGGTTTTAAAACCGGTTAAAGGAAAACAACATAGCTTTCAAATGATTATATTAATATAAGTTCCAAATACATTACTGGCATAAGTGACCTCCTCTGATAAAAGCATATAGATGAGAAATAAATATAGAGTCACCGAGCCCACTGGTGATTAGCCACCATCTTCAGCAGGCCGAGAACTTCACCTGCAATATGATGGGATAAACCCTGAGTACTCGAATGTACTCAGCTAGACTTACCCGTCATAAACTAGAAATAAAGTGACTCCGAGAATCATACAAGGCTTTATAGGTGGAGCTAGCTTGACAAAATTTTGCATAAAAGCCACTAGTTGAGCAATACATTTTATAATTCGATAACCAAGTTAATTATAGCTATTCATCTCTAGATTAGCAACTATCATGTGTCAAACATTTCTATATTCATCATAACCATCAAATTCCTTCAATTAATGCTATGTTGCCGCTGCTCAGTCAAGTTCTCACTATCCGGGAGAGACAGAGACTCAAATCAATTCCAACTAGCCTGGGGAGTTATTCCTAACACAAACCAAGACATACCTACACCAAGGTAGTCTTAGGTCATGTTTGGTACAACTCAGGTACAGTCACTAGGTTCGAGCAGCGCCGCACCCTCAGGGATACTACTAGTCTGTGAGGAAGTTTAGCCCCGGCCTACTCTTGGCCTCACACCACTAGCTCCCCGCATATCCTTACTTCCTCCAGTATGCGCACTTTCACTTACTAGGTCTCGGCATGAGTTGGGCTACTCAGCTTTGCGGTCGGAACGACTTATCCAGCCAACTAAGTGCTAGGCATGCACTCAACATGACATAAGGACATACTATGAATCGGTCCTTAACCAACATAGTTGGCGATAAATAGGCACCAAGACCTCCATGCCTTGTTGCTTCTCCATCACAATCCCACCCGGTCTCCTTTTATTTATCAACACATGGTTATTTCCACAATAGCAAATATAGCCAACCATGCTTTAGTATCCACCTATATCTCGAAGGTGATAGGAAATCAGCTGACTTCTACTAGTCTAAGCATTGCTAAGCATACATTCGATCCTGGACCTACATAGGGTTTAAGGTATATTTCTGGACAAGGTAGTTCTATGCATCAAGTGGTTCGAATCAACTCTTATAACCTAATGCATCAAACATAAAGGACTCAAGTGATATTTGCAAAAACATAGGAGGCTTAGAATGCTCTCACGCTTGCCTGGGATCCAACACTAGGTTAGTGTTTGTTAGAAGACACTCGCTTGGCGAGCAACTACTATTTAGGCAAGTACTCCAGGGGTCCTTCCATCTTTGGGATGGGTCCACCAACACCGTTTTTTTGTTCGACCCCATCATCACGTCCTTCACGTGGTGCATCTAGCGTACCTAGATGAGATGCAACAATGCAAGTGCATGAATGCGAAGAATAGCAATATGAGATGCCTCACATAAAAGTATTCAAGATGAGCACAAGGTTACACAGAACATATATAAGCACTCCACGTTACTTAATTAAACATCACACAACCTATCATGATAGGATAGAAAGGAAGGTAGCACCAAGCATGACACAAGTTTCACAAGGTTTTAGGTATATTAACTTAACACCATCAAAGGCATGAGCCACACTTAGCAACACATAAAGCAAAGCAAGGTGAAGCAAATAATTTTAGGTACAAACATAGATTCTAAATAGTAGTACCACATCCAATGACCATGAAATTTTTACCATAGCACACACATAGCAACAGCAGCCTACCATAAAAATTTCACAGCAATTGGAGTGCCACAACTTTAGATATGAGAATAATAAGCAAAACAAGCTAAAATTGCCTATTTAACAAGATTAAATCAAAACATTATAAAAACAGTACACAACTAGCATGTTTAATATTTTTATTAACTATATCATGTCATCACAAGATTAACACAATTGGAATTACCATTTTTGGACTTCTATAACTCAAGATATGCATCTATCCAACTTAAAAGCACTTTACAAGAATAAATAAAAACATCAGAAATTTTCAACTAACACATATGATATTATGACTTTACTATGTATATCTACTCACAAGGATTCGAAAAAGTCCACATTTGCTATTTTACGATTTTTCTACAATTTATTATGATTTTCCAAATTTTCAGCCATAAAAGAAAAACAAACTTGCAACGAGACCCCTAAACTTTCATGAAAACAGATTCCAGCAAGGTGGTTCTTATAGGTAATATTCAAATGAGTCATAGACTATGCAAAAAAACCCCTTGGACTTGTTCTAATTATTGCGTGAGGTCCCTCACGTGGATCAGAACAGAGGAAGTGGAGGAGGATCGTCGACCAGGCGATTTTCGGTCGGTGAGGTCGTCACCGGCGTCGAGGAAATGATGGGGGAGCACTAGGGGGTCAACGAGCATCCATGGGATAGCTTGGCTCGGCCTGAGGTAGGCCTAGGTGGTGCAGGCCATGGCAGTAGCTGACCAACAGCCGGCGAGGATGGGCTCGGGGTCGTCCGGCCTTGGCCAGCAGGGGTCGACAGCGATGGGGAGCATCAGGGGACATGCGCGGGCTCGACTAGGAGATGGTTCGTGGCATCTAGGCCACATGCGTGGGTAGAATAGTAGTGGTGGCCTCGGGCTCCCGACGTAGTTTGGCCCAGCGAGAGGCATGCGAGAGCGAGGAGATGGTGGCGGAGCAGGTTATGGCGGCGGTGCTATAGTGGCCGAGTGGGTGGAGGACAGGGAATGGAGCGGCGATGATGGGTGTAGCTCTGCTCGGCCGATAATGGTGGGTACGAGAGAGAGAATGAGATAGAGCGAGAGGGAGGAAGGGAGAGTAGAATGGAGAGAGGGAGGCGAGCGCTCAGGCTTTTCCCGCCTCCACGCGTTGGGAGCGTTGGCTGAGGTGGCGAGCATGTGAGGGCACAAGGGAGCCACACGGCCTAAGGCACCTATGCGTAGTCGGACGATGGTGCTGCTCCTGAAGCTTTCAAGATAGCTCAAAAATCGACTGAATCCCCAAACTTTTCCCCTCTCTATCTCCCGATCCGGTTGTCCTATGATCATGGTGCAAGAGGCAAAGTTGTAGATCTTTGTGAGATGAACAACATTAATTTAAGGATAAAGAGCTAACTCAGCCTAGATTTGGAGATATGGATCTTCAAAGGAGGATACCCGAAAACAGAACTCTGAATTTTGGTTTTAGGCCGACTAAAATGGCATTCTTCTCCCTCTTCCAACTCCTAATCCGTTTAGTTTTGGCACAAGCTGTAGTAAACAAAGTTGTAGAGCTACGCAAGATCAATAGCTTTGCTTAAAGGATATTGGGTTGGTTGGGCATGGATATGAAGATAGAAGCCTCCAAAGTAGGGTATATGACACTAAAAACTGAATTCATTTAAGGACAGAATTCAAGAAACTTTTTGCTGTTCTTGCAATAACTTTTGAAAGTCCAAACATGCTCTAAAAGTGATGAGACTTATTTTGTTGTTTCCAACACAAAGTGTACTTCAACTCATAGTAAGGAACCCACTTGATCTGCCATATAAATTTGGAATATAAAATGTCACAAACTTGCCATCACGCTGCTACTGATCGAGGACTTAGAAAAATTTCAGATGGGTCAAAACAGCACTTCCTTCAAACTTGAGACCACTATATGAGACACTTAGAAGTTGAATCAGGTCTTAGTCCAAAAATAAAGTTTGTTGTAGTCCACTCAAACTTCAACTTTTATTAAAGGTCAAACTTTATATCTAGTATAGAAACCATTGCTTCATCTTGGCCAATGTAGCACCTCGTTAAACCCTAGAATTAGGATTGTCGACCAATTGAGGCATTTTCTTGACATTTGCTCAATATGAACCCTTCATGACTTTTGTTGTAGAGTTCAATTAGAGTCATTTGGGAAAGGTAGCAAAGGTTTGGTTGACATCTCATATTCCCATTTACTTAATAAAGCAATTCAATCAAGGTTATAACTTATCATTTCATCTGACTTCTTGGCTCCAAACTTCACAAAACTTTTCCACTGGTCAAGATGGATGCATGTTGATGTAATGTTCATGAAATAAGCATGTTTAACATTACTCATACCTAATCTTAACCAGGGTCCACATGTAAACAAAGTGTATTGTCTGAGTCCAAGTTGGGGCTCATTTTCATAGGTTTGACCTCAATACCTTCATCATTACTTCTAGATTATGAACTAGAGATCATAATCATTGCTTGACATATCCTACTTAAGTCCAATTTCTTTGCTTAACTCATGACTAACACCCAGGGTGTTATAGCCCTCCCCCCTTATGGGAATCTTGCCCTGAGATTCATTGTGAAAGACTTTGAAGGGAAGAGAAGCATGTCATCCATTTTCCAACATCAGTGATAGCATTCGGCTACTTAACTTTAGAGTATCAGAGAGGCTAATTTGGTCTAAGACAACTTTCTGATATTTGCTCTTTGTAGTAAATTTTGTCTGAAGAATTTTTTTTCATTGACTTCCATGAAGCATTGTTACTTTGGGAGGAATCCAAGACAGCATAGCACTTCATTCTTGGGATACAGAGAGTACTACAGAGCATAAACTAACTACCCACAATCTCTATTTCTCTAATGAATATAGCCTGGACCATGTGAACTTTGTGCTAGACTGCAAGCTTCTGAAAGCTACTCATTACAATGGTTCCATGTTTGTTCACAAAGTTCAAAAAGTAGTCCTCTACCAAAATAGCTTCAGTACAACCTTTCATAAGGGATGAAATCACAGATAGGGTAAACATCCTCTAAGGCTATGAGAAACTGAGTAACCAACAAACAATATCTATGTCGATCATAACTATTCAATCACTTAGATGCCAATCGATGGAAAACTACATAATGTTCCATGTGTGTAGTTCTCTTTCTCTAATGATAACACTTTATTATCTGAGTCCATTGAGTGAGTGGTGAATGTGATAGCTAACTCTATTGACTTAGTGTTTTCTACAATCATTATTTGAGGGAATCCTCGTATCCAAGCGGCAACAGTTTTCTGGGTTGAATCTGACGCAACCTCTTGGGTAAAAACACATGGAAGGTACCAAAGGACAAGTCTTCCATGGGAATCATTACTAAAGAAGGATGATAACAAGGTCTGGAGGACAACAAAGGTTGCAAGTATTCACTAACTAGAGAAACAGTACACCACCAAGATTGAGTACATTTTTTCCTTCATGGTGCTGTTGCACAGTAAGTTGGGTTGACTTGCACTGTAGCAAAATTAGCCTAGTTGGACTACTTTGACATTGAGGCTTCCTTTCTAATGTCAATCAACAACTCAAAATCATAGTCTAAAATCTATTGTTTGACACTTTTCAAATTATTTTTGACTTGTAATGGCACAAATTGACTTGTAGAACACCTTGACTACTCACCATTGTTGATACGAGAGGACAAAAGCAAGGCACAAAGGGGTGCAAGGAGTCTTCTCTAGGGCATCTAAAGTATTAACAATCATCACATTGCCAACATGACCTTAACTACAAACACAACCTTCTAATATGAGGGATGATAGTAGTTAGCAGAGAAATCACAGATTCTGTACCTCTCGATAATCAGTTCATATCCTGCAAACTACTACTTCATTGTGCACAAATTTTGGTAAGCATTTATATCCAAGAGTCCATTAACTACTGACCAAAATTCCGCTCAAACGGACATAGTTTGACTATCTAAACAAATCATATACCAAAACTACTTTGTTCTGAAGTTTTGGGACCGAACTGTCAAAACATCTCTCAAATCCGATGCTTTACTCAACCAATCCTCAAACCAACTTAAGACATCAAAGTACCTTAAGCGAGTAATGAGATTACCATGTTTGGTGTGAATTCAACTATGTTTGAGCCACTAATCACTAGCTTAAAGATAACTGGTTTAGTGCCATGAAATTTTGATAGATTTCCTGCTCTTCTTTTCCTTTGATTTACACATTGGGAAGTGTGTTTGAAGTCTTTAACTCTTTTTATGACAACGGTAGCTTTCTCGCTGAGGATGGAGGCTAGGGTTTTCCTCATGCTTTTTAGGGAACAACTTCAACCACTGATTTAGGCACCAGCTCAACGATGCACAAGCATTGGACTGGTGGGCTATTTTTATAGGGCACAATGCATACTTCACGTGGAGGGGCAGTCCTATAAGATAAGCGACCATTTCCAACTACCCCTCTATACTTCCTCCAATAGAGTCCTGAACAAATCCTTTGATAGCATCATATACATAACGACGCTGACCGAAACTAGGGACTGTGCTTTCTCTAGCTCTTTACTTAGCTGATATAGCATCTTGCACTACCCATGTGATTGTCCAAGATGGAATTGACTTGATGACACAGGGCCTGGAGAAAAAAATAGTACTAGCATCACTGACCAGTTTTGTTGTTTCTTTTTTTAACATTGTTCTGTGAGACCTAGCCTTTGTAGTTACCAAAGAGTCATTACCTAGATAGTAATTAACCTTCCTACTAGTAACTAATTAGTTGTCTCTCAACACTTAAAAAGCTTCAAAACTTCTTTTTGATGGCAACAATTGTAGTTGATGTGCAAACAGACAGACACCATGGAAGTTAGCAGAGAAGGGGTCACACCAAAGAAGGTCTGATTTTTGACTACATGATCATCTTGCACCTAAAGATAAAGAACTTGAATAGGAAGCTCATGAGCACCAGGTGACCTGTTATAGCACATAATATCTCCATCCATTGTCACTCAACTGTTAACTTGTCCAATGTTACATGTTGTATACCTTTCTGATCCAACAGGGATGACATAAGTTGCTCACTAGATGACCGATGTCATTACAGGGATAGTCAAGTAGAGTCACTTGTCTACCACCTCTTGTAGTCTATTAATGTTTATGTCAGTGACCTATTCTTCAAAGGTTATCCTTTAGATGACTTCATAAGGAAGTCCTATTGCATTTGGTTCGACATACAGATCTTCTAACAAGATAAGGAGAGGTAACTAAGGAAAAGCTCATGAGAAGATAACTCATTGGTGTAATTCCATAATGGATCATGATTAGAAACCTCGATACCAGTGCACACCTAGCAGCATAACCATGTGTCGGCTAACCACAAGGAGGCCCTAGGTTCTGCTACGGCACCGTTAGGTCATTAACCAAGACACCATTACCTGAACATACAACCTACAAGAAATCTCACATGGCACAAATTGGGTTGCATGGAAGCAAGCACTATGCGAAGGAGGGATAGCAAGCAAAGGTAGTCACAAGGTTAGGAGTCAACAAGGGGTGGTCCAAGGTAATGACATGGCACAAGAGAAACATAGCTTAATTGCCAAAGACAACTAAGCCGGGGACTCTTGCTTTATTTCCATATACGCCTTGTGTCCACAAAAGTGATTACCAAATAAAGATTAACATGAGATTTGGTCTTGCCGAGTAGCAATATGAGATCAAGACTGATAAACATCCAAAGACTTAAAAGAGGTGGAGACAAAACAAATGAGATTCGAGGGACAAAGCCAATGCACTGACTAGGGATTCAGTTGATAAAGCAACGACATGATCTATGATAAAAAGACTTCGAAGGTTTAGGCAGCAAGAGGTTAGCGTTGCACCGGATCACCTTTAGGATAAGGACAGAGATGTGCCAACAAGGATTTTTGGGTAGGGTCTTCACACACAGGAGCAAGACATCCATGACATATGCAATTGTTTAAGGGAACCAAGCTTGGACTCATGAGTCAAGCAAAAGCATGGATACACAAACATTCAAGGGTTAATAATCACACATACAGGCTCAAGCTCCTAAGCAAAGGGAATCTACTAGGAGACAATCATGAGATTAACGTGACTTGAGTGCGGTTCTAGGATAAGGCTCTTCGACACTCATATGCTTACTGAGGGCAAAAAGGGTTACAACTATGGTACTACCTAGATAATGAGCATCCACACATACATTATTGTCTTAAGCAAGCATTTCGAAACACTCAATCCAATTAGCTTAAATGACTATTACTAAGCACATTGCTCGCACATAACAAAGCAGTCACCTACAGCAACACCACTACACATATCATGCAAAATATGGTGGTAAGGTACTGTTATCTTTTATTTCCTTTTTACTGAGTAGGTGGATAACTCTTCAAAACAAGTTTTACTTACATTAAGCAATTTAGTTTTCAGGTCATGCACAACATGACCATAAGGTTACAACAAGTTATCCATTAATAGAACAAGGGTGAGAGGAGCATGTTCATGCACAAGCAACAATCATGATGCATGCTCATCCTATTCGTCCTCACAACATTGACAGCCTAAGGTGGCAATCATGTTCTATGTCGGTGGCATAACACGTACTCTCTCGATATATAGCTAGTCATCAGCTACATTCAATCTACGCATTCGTGGTTAGCGTACCTGCAGAAGGATTTCATTTTAGTCCAACCCCACAATTATATATGCATAAATGAAAGTCTGGGCTCTAGGTTGCAAGCTAAATACTTCCATATATATATACCCACATATATATATACTTCCATATCAAAGCTACCTGAAAGTAAATACATCTATACATACATATAGAATATGCATATATAGCCATACCAAAGCTAAGCCACAATTAAATACTTCCATATATATATGAGATATATATACTTAAGTATCAAAACTACCTCTCCCCTTTGACCGCACGATCACATCTTGCAGTCATGCCACTCACCATCATACCTGGGCGTAGAGGTATATTGATCCATACAATACCATTCAAACGAATGGCATCCATACAATAGCACACCGTATGGACAACAAAATAAAAATTGCAAGGAAATAAACCCCCCATAGTTAGTGTTAGTTTACTTATTGCCACCTAAAGGTCCTTAATTGGGCTTAACTGAAGGTTGTCGCTAGCATAGTTTTGCAAATAAGTTTTGACAAGTTTGCCTGTAGCTAAAGTTTAAGTCAAAATAGGCTTTTTAAAACCAAAACTTGGCTTTTAAAACTATGTACATGATAGTATTATGTTTAATCTTGCAATGATGCCAGCTGTGATAGAACCGCCCAATTTATATAAGATCAAGTATGGCTGTCCCCGCTAACACGTTGACACGTGCATACTTTCACTTATATAAATCCGGTAGTCCACCGAGTGTCACGAAGGACCTCGGTAACTCAACATCATAACCAAGATCACATGATTAAGCAAATACATATCACATACACAGAGTTGCAGCAGAAATAATATTACAAATGGGTTCACAAATAATAGTACAAGTTTGGGTTTCAAAACTGGTTAAAGGAAAACAACATAGCTTTCAAATGATTACATTAATATAAGTTCCAAATACATTGCTAGCATAAGTGACCTCCTCTGATAAAAGCATATAGATGAGAAATAAATATAGAGTCACCGAGCCCATCGGCGGTTAGCCACCATCTTCAGTAGGCCGAGAACTTCACCTACAATATGGTGGGATAAACCCTGAGTACTCGAATGTACTCAGCTAGACTTACCCATCATAAACTAGAAATAAAGTGACTCTGAGAATCATACAAGGCTTTATAGGTGGAGCTAGCTTGACAAAATTTTGCATAAAAGCCACTAGTTGAGCAATACATTTTATAATTCGGTAACAAAGTTAATTATAGCTATTCATCTCTAGATTTGCAACTATCATGTGTCAAACATGTGGAATATCATTTAGTAACATGCAATAGTAACCATAGTTGGTGTAACATTTCCATATTCATCATAACCATCAATTTCCATCAATTAATGCTACGTTGCCGCTTGCTCAGTCAAGTTCTCACTATCCAGGAGAGACGATGACTCGAATCGATTCCAACTAGCTAGGGAGTTATTCCTAACACAAACCTAGACATACCTGCACCAAGGTAGTCTTAGGTCACCTTTGGTAAAACTCAGGTATAGTCAGCGGGTTCGAGCAGCGCCGCACCCTCAGTGATACTACTAGTCTACCAGGAAGTTCAAGCCTGGCCTGCCCTTGGACTCACGCCCCTGGCTCCCTGCACATCCTTACTTCCTCCAGTGTGCGCACTTTCACTTACTAGGTCCCGGCATGAGTTGATCTATCGGCTTCGTGGTCGAAACAACTTATCTGGGCAACTAAGTGCTAGGCATGCGTTCAACATGACATAAGGACATACAGCAAATCGGTCCTTAACCAACACAGACGGTGATAAATAGGCACCAAAACCTCCATGCCTTGTTGCTTCTCTATCACAATCCCGCCCGGTCTCCTTTTATTTATCAACACATGGTTATTTCCATGATAGCAAATATAGCCAACCATGCTTTGGTATCCACTCTATATCTCGCAGGTGATAGAAAATCACCCGACTTTTACCGGTCTAAGCATTGCTAAGCATACATTCAATCCTAGACCGACATAGGGTTCAAGGTATATTTTTAGACAAGGTAGTTCTTTGCATCAAGTGGTTCCAATCAACTCTTATAACCTAATGCATCAATCATAAAGGACTCAAGTGATATTTGTAAAAACATAGGAGGCTTAGAATTCTCTTGGGTTTGCCTAGGATCCAATACTAGGTTAGTGTTTGTTAGACGACACTCGCTTGGCGAGCATCTCCTATTCAGGCATGTACTCCAGGGGTCCTTCCATCTTCGAGATAGGTCCACCAACACTGTCTTCTGGTTTGACTCCATCATCACATCCTTCATGTGGTGCATCTAGCATACCTAGATGACATGCAACAATGTAAGTGCATGAATGCAAATAATGGCAATATGAGATGCCTCACATAAAAGTATTCAAGATGAGCACAAGGTTACACAGAACATATATAAGCACTCCACGTTACTTAATTAAACATCCCACAACCTATCATGCTAGGATAGTAAGGAAGATAGCACCAAGCATGATACAAGTTTTACAAGGTTTTAGGTATATTAACTTAACACCATCAAAGGCATGAGCCACACTTAGCAACACACAAAGCAAAGCAAGGTGAAGCAAACAATTTTAGGTACAAACACAGATTCTGAACAATAGCACCATAGTCAATTGTTTTAATCATTACCCAATTTCTAGGCATGCAAAAAGTGTGATTGAAGACTTTATGGAAAGCTAATAAAATTATCTTAAACTTTGTTATTAACACCAAAAGCTGATTCAACAACTAACAATGTCAAAATACATCATGAAGCAGAGCTTATACAACTAAGGATAGAAAACTGCTATTAACTTCAGAAATGCATAACTGGAGTTCTAGACATTCAGGAAACATGATTCTTAACTTTATGGAAAGATTATTAAGTTATATATAACTTTCTCATTATCATTTTAAGATGATGTTATAGCTAACAAGGTCAAACAACACCTAGAAGGCATCTCTATCCAGATTTGGATAGAAATCTGCCATTCCACTTTGAACCGCTATAACTGGAGTTCTAAACCACCAAAAAGAGTGTTCTCCAACATTTTGGAAATCTTAGGAAAAGCACTACAACTCTACTATTATCACCAATACATGATTCCATGTTTATATAATTCAACCAAAGCAATCATTCAAATATGTTCAGAGCACATGCAAAAGTTGACCGCAAACTTGTAAAATCTATAACTCCTAAATAAGCAAGCCTAAAATCATGAAATTTTAGTACAAGCAAGATAAGTAAATTATCTACAACTTTTGTACTCAACATATCTACAGAAAACATCATTTACATCACGAAAATATCACCACCATAGAAATTATACATGCAGCCATAACAACAGAGATACAACTATATGCATTTATCATTTAGGTTGTTAACAACTAACATTTTGTTGCTATATATGCAGCTCCATGCAACTCCTAACTATAACCAAGCAATCACATTACCTAGCACCAATTATTAGAAGTATTACATGGCATAAACATAAGCATCTACTAACAAACTTTCATTAGTTTTTCTATATATAAAAACATATATATTAATTACAAGTGATGTTGCAAACATCTCATTTGGATCTCAAATTTTTATGTGAGATAGAGGATGACAAAACAAGATTATTGTACAAATCTTACATGCTCAGATTTTATAATTTAATCGCTATGGAAAGGAAAAATCTTAATTATTAATAAACATGTGAGAACTAAGATAAATCTAAAGATCATTATTTTCTATAAACATATAGCCATATTAGGGTTTCTCAGGCCACATTATCACCATGCAAGGGCAAAGGAACCACATTTCACATTTTTGCATATATAAATTATTTATAAACCATTTAAAACCATTAATCAAGTTAAATCAATAACTCAACCATAATGCATCTAATGAACATGAAATTTTTACCACAGCACACATATAGCATCAGTAGCCTACTATAAAAATTTCACAGCAATTGGAGCACCACAACTTTAGATATGAGAATAACAAGCTAAAATTGCCTCTTTAACAAGATTAAATCAAAACATTATAAAAACAGTACATAACTAGCATGTTTAATATTTTTATTAGCTATATCATGCCATCACAAGATTAAAAAAAACTGGACCTGTGAGGGTATGACCATCCCTAGGCATTGCATTAAGAAAAAGACATTCTCACATAAGACTTAGAAAACCCCCGACCCCCTGCCCCACCCTTACACAGCGGCACCGTTTCCCTATGAGACCGGGCCGATCCTTAGACTTGTACTTTGGCGTGGGACAGACGAGGGGGTTTTTTTAACCCCAGCCTGAAATTCGCTCCCACGAGGAGTCGAACCCAGGACCTGAGGAGTGCCACCAGAACACTCTAACTAGTTGGACTAGAGGCCACACAACTAGAATTACCATTTTTGGACTTCTATAACTCAAGATATGCATCTGTCCAACTTAAAAGCATTTTTAAAAGCACTTTATAAGAATAAATAAAATAGCAAAAACTTTCTACTAACACATATCATATTATGACTCTACTGTGTAGATCTGCTAACAAGGATTCTAAAAAGTCCATATTTGCTATTTTACGATTTTTCTACAATTTATTATGATTTTCCAAAGTTTCAACCATAAAAGAAAAACAAACTTGCATCGAGACCCCTAAACTTTCATGAAAACAGATTCCAGCAAGGAGATCCTTTTAGGTACTATTCAACTGAGTCACAGACTATGTAGAAAACCCCTTGGACTTGTTCCAATTATTGCGCGAGGTCCCTCACGCGGATCAGAATAGAGGAGGCGGAGGTGGATCGCCGACCAGGCGATTTCCGACTAGTGAGGTCATCGCCAGCGTCGGGGAAATGGCGAGGGGAGCACCAGGGGGTCCACATACATCCATGGGATAGCTGGGCTTGGCCCGAGGTGGCCATAGGTGGTGCAGCCATGGTAGCAGCAGACCGATGGCTGGTGAGGATAGGCTCAGGGTCAGCTGGCCTTGGCCAGTAGGGGCCAGTAGCGGCGGGGAGCATCAAGGGACTAGCATGCACCCATGGGTGCCTCGGCTTGGCCGAAGATGGTCTATTGCATCCTAGCCACATGCATGGGGCAGGCCAGTGGTGGTGGCCTTAGGCTCCTAGCCTGGTTTGGCCTGGCGGGGAGGCGCTCGAGATCGAGGAGATGGTGGCGAAGCAGGTTGCGGCGGCGGTGCTATAGTGGCTAGGTGGGTGGAGGACAGGGAAGGGAGTGGTGGTGATGGGCATAGCTCTGCTCGGCCACCAATGTCGGGTGCAAGAGAGAGAATGAGACAGAGTGAGAGGGAGGAAGGGAGACCAGAATGGAGAGAGGGAGGCGAGTGCTCAGGCTTTTCCCGTATCCATGCGACGTGAGCATTGGCGAGGTGGCGAGCATGCGAGGGCACAAGGGAGCCATGTGGCCTGCGGCACCTGCGTGCGGTCGGATGATGGCGCTGCTCCTAAAGCTTTCAAGATAGCTCAAAAATTGACTAAATCCCCAAACATTTCCCCTCTCTATCTCCCGATCCGATTGTCCTAGTGATCACGATGCAAGAGGTAAAGTTGTAGATCTGTGTGAGGTGAACAACATTGATTTAAGGATCAAGAGCTAACTCATCATAGATTTGGAGATATGGATATTCAAAGGAGGATACCCGAAAACGGAACTTAGAATTTTGGTTTTAGGCCGACTGAAACTGGCATTCTTCTTCCTCTTCCAACTCCTAATCCGTTTAGTTTTGGCACAAGCTGTAGTAACCAAAGTTGTAGAGCTATGCAAGATCAACAGCTTTGCTTAAAGGATCTTGGGCTGGTTCAGGCATGGATACGAAGATACAAGCCTCCAAAGTAGGGTATACGAAACTAAAAACTGAATTCAGTTAAGGGCTGAATTGAAGAAACTTTTTGCTGTTCTTTCAATAACCTTTGAAAGTCCAAACGTGCTCCAAAAGTGATGAGACTTATTTTTTTGTTTCCAACACAAAGTGTACTTTAACTCATAGTAAGGAACCCACTTGATCTGCCATATAAATTTGGAAGATAAAATGTCACAAACTTGCCATCACGCTGCTACTGATCGAGGACTTAGAAAAAATTTAGAGGGGTCAAAACAGCACTGCATTCAAACTTGAGACCACTATATGAGACACTTAGAAGTTGAATTAGGTCTTGGTCCAAAAATAAAGTTTGTTGTAGTCCACTCAAAATTCAACTTTTATTAGAGGTCAAACTTTATATCTAGTACAGAAACCATTGCTTCATCTTGGCCAATGTAGCACCTCGTTAAACCCTAGAATTAGGGTTTTCGACCAATTGAGGCATTTTCTTGACATTTGCTCAACATGAACCCTTCATGACTTTTGTTGTAGAGTCAATTAGAGTCATTTGGGAAAGGTAGCAAGGTTTGGTTGACATCTCATATTCTCATTTACTTAATAAAGCAATTCAATCAAGGTTATAACTTATCATTTCATCTGACTTCTTGGCTCCAAACTTCACGAAACTTTTCCACTGGTCAAGATGGATGCATGTTGATGTAATGTTCATGAAATAAGCATGTTTAACATTACTCATACCTAATCTTAACCAGGGTCCACATGTAAACAAAGTTTATTATCTGAGTCCAAGTTGGGGCTTATTTTCATAGGTTTGACCTCAATACCTTATCATTACATCCAGATTATGAACTAGAGATCAGTAATCATTGCTTGACATATCCTTCTTAAGTCCAATTTCACTAGTTTAACTCATGACTAACACCCAGGGTGTTACATTCATGTTGTGTAATAAGAAGGTGACACGTACCCGAACCATCTCCAATGCAACCGGCTATGGCATGTACACGTGGAAAAGCATCTCCAACAGAAGCACCCGCCAGCGTGACTGCCCCCTGCCACAGTATGCCAAAATAGTTCTATGACGATCTATTTTTTGTCATAGATCTATCCACTTCTATGACTATTTTCTAGATTCGTCATAGAAATTCAAGTATGACGCGACATCTATGATGAACCAGTTTTTGTCATAAATTCATCATAAAACTGAAATTATGACAAATTTGGCTCCTTCTATGATGAAAGCTGACCATCATAGAAGTGGATATTCCTAGTAGTGTGTGGCAACCCCACCATAGGTGCCCCTAACACGGCAGAACCTAGCTACGGTAGCCTCAGCATGGGTGCCCCCTAGGCACGGCAGCACCTAGCATGGCGACACCGACATGGCACCCCCAGCACGCTAGCCCTGGGCAGGTACCAACTATGGCCATTTGTCCTACAACATTCCAGTGTATCATGAATCAAGTGTTGCAACCATTCCTTCACCAGTTTGTCCTGGTATTCCTAGATGATATACTACTCTACAGTGCTACCAAGGATGACCACATTTAACATTTATAGCAAGTCCTAGAAACCCTCAGATCCAATAAACTCTACCTCAAAGCCTCCAAGTGCACCTTTGCCATGCCTAGACTAGAATATTTAGGCCACATCATCTTTGATAAAGGAGTGGCTACTGATCCCACCAAAACTAATGCATGCTACACTAGCCTACACCAACCAATGTCACTGAGTTAAGGGCATTTCTAGCCTTCTAGGCTTAATAGACTACTATAGAAAGTTTGTCAGAAACTATGGTCTCATAGCCAAACCACTTACTCATGTTCTGAGACTAAAACAGTTTCAGTGGTCAGCTCAGGGCATAAGAAGCATTTGACAACCTCAAAGTGGCTATGACACAAACACCTGTATTAGCATTACCAAACTTTCAACCCCCATTTACAGTTGAGACAGATGCATGTGTTGAAGGTATTTGTGCAGTCCTAATGCAAAGTGGCCAACCCATAGCATATCTTAGCAAGGCCCTAGGAGACAAGCACAAGAATCTTTCTATCTATGAGAAAGAGTTTCTAGCACTGATCATGGTTGTGGACAAATGGCGTCCTTGTCCTATCTGAATGAACATAACTTACACTTAGATATGTAGAGGAAAGCCATGACAAGACTCATGGGACTATAATTCAAAATCATATACAAACATGGCAAATATAATGTTGCTGCAGATGCTCTTTCTAGGGTGGCACATCTGTTGGCTCTACAAGCTATGTCTATGCTTCAGCCTCAATGGGTTCAAGAAGTTATCAACTCCTATGCCACAGACCCTCGCTCTAGCCCAATAGCTCCTAGCTCAACTAGCATTGGTTAGTCCTGACAATAATGGCTTCAATTTAGAACAAGGCCTCATCAAGAAGGATAATCTCATCTGGATAGGACATAACTTAGCCCTTCAAACCAAACTAATAGCAACATTCCATTCAAAGTGCAGTTGGTGTCCATGCAGGAGTCAATGCAACTTATCATCGTCTAAAGAAGCATTTTGCTTAGAAAGGCATGAAAACTAATGTGGACAGCTATACCAAGCAATGCAGGACCTGTCAGTATAACAAGCATTCACACAATCACCTAGCTGGTTTGCTACAACCTTTGCCAATTCTAGCTGGTGCTTAGAGGGACTTATCTATGGATTTTGTGGAGGTTTAACCCAAGTCAGAGGGCTACAGTTTCATATTGGTAATAGTGGATAGACTGACTAAGTTTGCTCACTTCATTCTAGTGAAACACCCATATACAACACATCACATTACTCAGTTTGTTCATGGACAATGTAGTGAAACTACATGGACTACCAGGCTCCATTGTCACTGATAGGGATACTATCTTTGTCAGCAACTTTTGGAAGGAATTGTTCAAACTATACAAAGTCAACCTCAACTTAACCGCTACCTACCATCCACAAACTGATGGTCAAACAGAGAGGGTCAATCAATGCATAGAGATGTACCTTAGATGTTCAGTGCAAGATTCACCAAAGACCTAGAAGTCTTGTCTTTCTCTAGCAGAGCTGTGGTACAATTCATCTTTTCACACTTCAATAGGTTGCTCCCCTTTTAGGGCCCTCTATGGCTATGGGCCCAATTTGGGAGCAGGTTTGATTCCATCCACCGAGGTCTCCCCATTAGTCACTGAGATTATTGCAAACAGAGAAGAGCACCTTCAATTGCTGAAACAAAGACTAGAACAAGCATAGAACCATATGAAGATGCAAGTAGACAAGCACAGAACTGATATGCAGTTTTTTGTCGATGATCAAGGTCCTTCTCAAATTGCAACCCTGTACACAATCATGAGTCGCCAATAGACCTTTTCCTAATCCATGCTACAAGTTCTTTAGGCCATACAAAATCATGGAAAGAATCGATGCAGTTGCTTAACCATGTCTTCCCCATTTCCTAGTTAAAGTCATTCACACCAAACCATACACCAGTCTTCTCCACCTTGCTAGTCATCACTGATCACTAATCTGCAAGCAACTGAGGCTTAACCAAGCACCATATTGGAACGTCATCTGCTAAAGAAAGGTAACCATGCTATCCCCTAGGTGCTTGTGACTTGGATAGGTTTACCACCATCATTAGCTATGTGGAAGGACTACAATGTCATCAAGCAGTGGTTCCCAGATGCCCATGCTTGGGTCAAGCAGAATCTTCGATGGGGAAGGTGTCACAACACACAAGTGAAGAACTAGGAGAAAGGTGTATTACAAGATGGAAGACGTATTCATGAGTAGTATGTATTAGACTCTGTATGATGTGTGGGTCCAAGGGGCCCTCCATTTATGTACGCACTAGTGGCTTGTAAGAATATATTATCCAAAAAAACTACTAAGTAAGAACCAGCGAGAGATAGGTGTTCCTCTGCTCCATTAGTTGTACACCTATGATATCCCTCTCATGTCTTCGGTAATCGTCGGTGGCCACAGGTGTTACACCATCCCGGCGTGATGGCCAAGGCGCTAGCGCCCACTAGGATCTGGTGGTTCTGGCCATGGTAGACCTAGGGTGGGGCCTACTTGCGATGGTGTCGCCGCCCAAGCCGTCTTGTCCTCCCCGTCGACCCGGCCTCGGCCGAGCCATGCCTCCACATCATCCGTGAGCAGCAATGGATATGTATGTGCCACCTCTGTGTTAGCGCTACTACATCGACGACATCAGAAGCAGCTGTTCAACACCCGACAACAGGAGAAGGTGAAACCAGGCCTCAGGAGAAGAGGCCAGCTTGGCCCTAGGAAGATGAATCCTCAGTGTGTTCAGCTCAGAGTGGAGGAACCTGTGAAGATGCCACCAGGCTGTGTGCGTGTGTGCATATCCTATATAAGAACTAGGAGTTGTGTGTGAGAGGGGTATGAACTGAGTTGTAACAAACCTTCCTAAATGCTAAGATTCATCGCCTGTCCTCGCCTATGCTCTGCTCTCCCCTGCCTTTGCTCTGAACTTTCGATTCCCCTTCCCTTGCTGCTAACAAAATTGGTACCAGAGCCACCGATTCGTGGGTTTCTTTCTCCCTCCTCACCACCGCTTTGATTCGGCACCATGATCCCCATTAGCAGGTTAATTTCTAGCTTCACTCCAGTGTCGTCGTCGAAATCCTGTAGGTCCGAGCCAAGGTTGGTGTGATTGGCGGTGGCACAGTGAGCCCCCAACGCTGGGACCCCATGAGATCTTTGATGACCACTTCACCCGATTCCGCAAAGAGCCAGGCGCCATGGATCCTAACATCAAGATGCTTCTGGACGAGATCAAGGCCATCCAATCGTCAATCACCAACAACTGACTCCAAGCTCTCCACCCACATTGACAAGGTCGAGCACGCCATCATGGGCCATTTTGACAAACTCGAAGGTGCCTGCCCAGGTGTTCAACACTTGGAAGCCCAAGGTGGATGCGGCGATGGAGGAGATGCGCGCAGAGATTGGCGTGTTTTGCAAGACCGATGAGTCAGTGGAGCGGATCCACTCTGAGATGATGGCCCTCCATAAGACAGTCAGCCGCGCCACGCTCATGTTGACTACCACGGCGCCGATGGGAGTTCTACCACCACCACTCGCATTCCCTACGCCAGCGGCTTCACCATCCGCCTATTAGGGCACGGCGCTGAATTGAGTCATCAGGGAATGAGTTTTGAACTCAAATCCCTTGGTCAAGGGTACGCAATTGCATCCCCACCCCATTCCCTAACCCATACCCCTGCCCAAATTGCATCGCTCTCTATCTAGTTCGGCTTTGTTGACTGTGGGTGCGGGAGGCTTAGGTGGTGATCATGGCGGGTGACATGGGGGAGCCAGCTATTATGAGCCACGGCCACCTTGGGAGCCTCATCACCGGGGCAACAAAATTCCTAAGATGAATTTCCCTAAATTTGATGGAGAAAATCATAGGCTATGGATCACTTGGTGTGAAGACTACTTTGATTTATATTATGTTGAACCTACTATTTGGATCAAGTGTGCGATGATGAACTTTGTCAATTCATCACCCGCCACTCACTGGTTATAGTCTCTAGATCCATAGGTCAAAAGGCTCCCATGGAAAGAGTTCTGTTAGTTGGTCCTAGATCGCTTTGGGAAGGCTCAGTATGAGGCTTTGGTTAGGCAAATGTTTAGTATCTGTTAGATATCTACTGTTTAGGACTACATTGATCATTTTGCTAGGTTGATTGATCAGTTGGTAGCTTATGGTCGTAGCACTGATCCAGTTTTCTTTGCCATGTGTTTTGTTGATGGGCTCAAAGATAAAATTCGCAATGTTGTGCATATGCAACATCCCCAGACATTCGATACTGCTAGTGTGCTCGCTTTACTGCAGGAGGAGCTGCAGGACCCCAGCAAGAAAAAAGAGCTTCACTGACCTAATTCCTATTCATTCGGCAAGCCAGCACTCCTAGGAGCTTTGCCCCTACCACCACCGCCTCTATATGTGGACAAGGCTGATCATGGCATAGCTGATCCGGCCCCAACGGAGGAACGCTGGTCCTAGGGAGTGGAGGACAAACTCTGCACGCTGCAAGATTACCAGCGGTCTCGGGGTCTCTGCATCAAATGCAGTGAGAAATGGTATCGTCATCACCGTTGCTCGGAGACAATCCAGCTCCATGTTTTGCAGGAGTTCTAGGATATATGTCATTCTGAAGATTCAGGAGAAGGTGTTCTAGAGGAATCTGACACCACCGATGCTCAGGTGTTATTGGCTATCTTAGTTTTTGCACTGATAGGCAAGTCTGCTATCAATGCAATTCAGTTCCAAGGATGGGTTTGAAAGGTCCTAATGGCTAGAGGAAGGGTGAATAGCCTAATAAAATTTCTACAACAACACTTAACAAACCAGTTAGACAATTATAAGGCGAAGCAAGTGTTGCGCTAGCCTGCTAAAAATGCAAGCCACCTACCACAATTCTAGTTTCTAACCACACAATGGCTATGTCACTACACTAAGTTAGTGTGCTCTCAAAGTCTAACTAAAGAGCCACACTAACCAAACTAACAAGCTCTCACAACTAGCTACACTTAAGAGCTTGACAACTAGTTTGCGGTAATGTAAAGAGAGTGAGCAAGATAGTTATACTCACGTGTCAAGGAGTGAACCAATCAATCACAATAATCAATATTAATGAAGACCAATCACCTCAGAATCAAAGGATGAACACAATGATTTTTTACCGAGGTTCACTTGCTTGCCGGCAAGCTACTCCTCATTGTGGCGATTCACTCACTTGGAGGTTCACGTGCTAATTGGCATCACACGCCAAACCCTCAATAGGGTGCCGCACAACCAACACAAGATGAGGATCACACAAGCCACGAGCAATCCACTAGAGTACCTTTTGGCTCTCCACCGGGGAAAGGTCAAGAACCCCTCACAATCACCATGATCGGAGCCGGAGACAATCACCACCCTCCGCTCAACAATCCTCGCTGCTCCAAGCCATCTAGGTGGCGGCAACCACCAAGAGTAACAAAGCAAATCCCACAGCGAAACACGAACACCAAGTGCCTCAAGATGCAAACACTCAAGCAATGCACTTGGATTCTCTCCCAATCTCACAAAGATGATGAATCAATGACAGAGATGAGTGGGAGGGCTTTGGCTAAGCTCACAAGGTTGCTATGTCAATGCAAATGGCCAAGACACTGAGCTTGAGCTAGCCATGGGGATTAAATAGAAGCCCCCATAAAATAGAGCCATTGTACCCCTTCACTGGGCACAACATGGGGTGACCGAACGCTCTGGTCATATTGACTGGATGCTCGACCTCAGCTTCTGGTCACGCGATGCGTGCCACATGTCCCCTCTCTTCAAATGTTGATCGCCCGATCTCAACGGTCAAAGTGATGACCAAACGTAGCAGCTCAAAGTGACCGAACACTGAACCCCAGCGTTCGGTCATTTCTAGTAAGCATCCAGAGATGACTTTTCACGACCGTATGCGTCCGGTCATGCTCGACCGGACTCACCCAGCGTCCGGTCACACGGTGACTCTTCTGTGCGCTACCACGTCAATAGGACCGGATGCACCCCTCCAGCATCTGGTCACTAAGTGACCCAGCATCCAGTCAGAGACCGATGCCAGCGTCTTCATGCTCCATCTGACCGGACGCACCGGTCCTACCGAGACTAGCATCCGGTCACTTACAGTGACCTCCATCTTTTCTATCTAGGGTGTCGGTGGCACCGTCGGACTATCCGCACTCTATGGGCGGACACTCCATCGGTGAAGTTCCTAACCCTTGCTCAAATATGCCAACCACCAAGTGTATCACCTTGCACACATGTGTTAGCATATTTTCACAAACATTTTCAAGGGTGTTAGCACTCCACTAGATCCTAAATGCATATGCAATGAGTTAGAGCATCTAGTGGCACTTTGATAACTGCATTTCGATACGAGTTTCACCCCTCTTAATAGTACGGCTATCAAACCTAAATGTGATCACACTCTCGAAGTGTCTTGATCACCAAAACAAAATAGCTCTTACCATTTATACCTTTGCCTTGAGCCTTTTATTTTTCTCTTTCTTCTTTTCAATTCTAAGCACTTGATCATCACCATGGCATCGCCATCTACATGTCATGATCTTCATTTGCTTCACCACTTGGAATGTGCTACCTATCTCATGATCACTTGATAAACTAGGTTAGCACTTAGGGTTTTATTAATTTACCAAAACTAAACTAGAGCTTTCAATCTTCCCCTTTTTGGTAATTGATGACAACCCTTTCAGCAAGATATGAATTGAAATTCAATTGAATCCATGTTGCTTGCCCAAGCATATTTACCATGTGTAAAAGGATATGGACAAGTTTCATGAACCCCATATGGTAGCAATTGCTCCCCCAACATATGTGCTAAGAGTTTGGATTGAAGCTTGCACATATGCTTAGATAGGAAATATAGGAGACAATGTCTACCAAGTGATGCTAAGGTATAAAAGATAGAGCTTTGAAGCATGATACCAGTTGGAGTGCACCAATATACCATCCTTAGCATCATGGTTAGCTTGATACCACTTGGAAATGAAATCACTAGATAACCTATGTATGCTAGTTTTTCATTTCATCATTCAAACCTACAACTAGCATACACCACACAAGCATAGATATTGAAATTTAAAACTTGTGCCATGCAAGCAAACATATGAAATGCACATTCAAATGCACCATACAAGTTCATGAGCTTGCTCCCCCTAGTTGTGTGCTCAAAATTTTAATTGATCCCTTTCCTTTGTCATGTCTCTCCCCCTATGTCAAGTTCTCCTCCTTTGTTGTCTTTTCATAATCTTAGTACACTAATATCTTTGTTTTTCTCCCCATGTACTAATATCTTTGTTTTTCTCCCCCTTTGTCATCAATGACCACAAAGGTTTAAAATGTAGATAGGTTGAGATTATCAATGTCAATCAATGGGGTGAGGATCATTTTCCCAAATTTGGTCCAATCTAGATCATTTGCCAAAGATATTTAACTCAGTTTGATCCAAGGACAAGCTTCCTCACACCTCCAAATAAGATTTATCTTGTACCATGTTGAGTTAAACACTTAGAGCTCATTTTCTAGATCAAACACTAGGTTTACATGCCCACAAACATGTCATATGCTACCACTAGACCAAATTAAGCATAGAAGCTATAGTGGTACCATACAATCATCAAATTCATTTGATTTTCATGAATGAGCCTATTAAATGTGAAAGATGTCTAGATGCATTAAACATGTCCTTAGCAAGGATGTATGCCATGCCAATCAACTTTTACCTTGGATTGCTCGAAGGAGAGGCATGTCATATAAGTGGGGGGTGCATCAACACATATTTGAGAAATCCAATATATTCAACTCATTCCTTAGCTTACAAAACCTTTTCTCATCCAATGGCTTGGTGAATATATCGGCAAGTTGATCTTCGGTGCCTACACTCTCAATGCAAATGTCCCCTTTTTGTTGGTGATCTCTTATGAAATGGTGGCGGACATCAATATGCTTTGTTCTTGCATGTTGAACCAGATTGTTGGTTAACTTGATTGCACTCTCATTGTCACATAGCAATGGCACTTTCTTGAACTTGATTCCAAAGTCACTCAAAGTGGCCTTCATCCAAAGTACTTGTGCACAACAACTACCGACGGATATGTATTTGGCTTTAGCGGTTGATAATGCAACACTATTTTGCTTCTTTGATGACCATGAAACAAGTGATCTTCCCAACAATTGACATGTGCCCGAGGTGCTCTTTCTTTCAAGCTTGCATCCCAGTATAATCCGAGTCGGAGTAACCAACTAGCTCAAACTTTGCTCCATTGGGATACCACAAACCAACATTTGGTGTATGCGTCAAGTACCTCAATATTCTCTTTGTAGCCTTCAAATAACTTTCTTTTGGTGATGCTTGAAATCTTGCACACATGCATACACTAAACATGACATCCTGGCCTTGATGCGGTCACATAGAGTAGGCTTTCAATCATAGACCGATATAATTTTTGATCCACCATATTGCCGCTTGCATCACTATCCAAGTTACCATTTGTTCCCATTAGTGTACTAATAGCTTTACTATCACTCATGCCAAACTTCTTGATCATGTCCTTGATATACTTGCCTTGACTCACAAATGTACCATTCTTCAATTTCTTGATTTGAAGACCAAGGAAGTAACTTAACTCACCAATCATAGACATCTCAAACTCTTTAGCCGTCATCTTTCCAAACTCATCACAAAAGTCTTGATTGGTTGATCCAAATATGATGTCATCAACATAGATTTGCAATACAAATAGATCTTTACCAATCTTCTTGATGAAAAGAGTGGTGTCAACCTTGCCCATAATGAACCCTTTAGAGAGTAGGAAGTCCCTCAATCTCTCATACCATGCTCTAGGTGCTTGCTTCAAGCCATACAATGCCTTCTTCAACTTGTACACATGGCCAGGCTTCTTGTCATCTTCAAAACCGGGAGGTTGCTCAACATATACTTCTTCATTGATCTAACCATTGAGAAATGCACTCTTAACATCCATTTGATATAGTTTGATGTTGTAGGCACAAGCATAGGCTAACAAGATCCTAATTGCTTCCAATCTAGCAACCGGGGCATATGTTTCTCCAAAGTCAAGATCTTCAACTTGTGTATAGCCTTGTGCTACCAATCTTACTTTGTTCCTTACTACTATCCCATCTTGATCTTGCTTGTTTCTAAAGACCCATTTGGTTCCAATCATATTGTGTCCCTTTGGTCTCTCTACTAATTCTCAAACTTGATTTCTTGTGAAGTTATTCAATTCTTCATGCATAGCATTCACCCAATCAACATCCTTCAATGCTTTATCTATCTTCTTTGGTTCAATAGATGACACAAATGAGAAATGCTCACAAAATGATGCCAATCTTGATCTTGTTTGTACACCTCTAGAAATATCACCAATTATAGTGTCCAATGGATGATCCCTAGCAATATTTGTTTGTTGGAGTATTGGAACTTGATTGCTTGCACTTGCTTGATCATTGGGTTGAGATGATGTACAAGCCTCTTGATCTTGTTCATTATCATGAGATTCACTTGTACTAGCTTGAGTTGTATCATCTTGCACATTTGAGTTAGAGAGTACTTGCACTTGATCATCTTCATCATCATTCACTTGCCTAGGCCTCAATTCACCAACATCCATGTTCTTCATGGCATTTGAAAGTTGAATGCCTCTAACATCTTCCAAGTTCTCATTCTCTACTTGTGAACCCTTGGTTTCATCAAATTCAACATCATGAACTTCCTCAAGAGTACCACTATCCAAATTCCAAACTCTATATTCTTTGCTTGTAGTGGAATAACCAAGTAGGAATCCTTCATCACATTTCTTGTCAAACTTGCCCAATCTAGTGCCTTTCTTCAAGATATAGCATTTGCAACCAAAAATCTAAAAATATGCAATGTTGGGCTTTCTACCATTCAAGAGTTCATATGGTGTCTTCTCTTTCAATGGGTGACAATAGAGGCGGTTGCTACAATAGCAAGTCATGTTGATAGCTTCAGCCCAAAAAGATTGACTCACATTGTACTCACTAAGCATAGACCCTTCTATATCAATGAGTGTTCTATTCTTCCTCTCAACAAGGCCATTTGATTGTGGAGTGTACATGGCCGAGAATTGATGTCTAATTCCAAATTCATCACACAACTCATCAATTCTAGTGTTCTTGAACTCACTACCATTGTCACTTCTAACTCTCTTGATAGTTGTTTCAAACTCATTGTGAATGCCCTTGACAAATGATTTGAATGTTGCAAACACATAACTTTTGTCCACTAGAAAGAATACCCATGTGTATCTAGTGTAATCATCCACTATCACAAAGCCATATTTGTTACCACCGATGCTAGTGTATTGTGTTGGCCCAAACAAATCCATGTGCAATAACTCAAATGTTTTACTAGTGCTCATCATGCTTTTCTTAGGATGGGTGTTTCCAACTTGTTTGCCGGCTTGACAAAAGCTACAAAGCTTATCCTTCTCAAATACAACATCTTTTAAGCCTCTAACCAAGTCATGCTTAACCAATCTATTCAATTGTTTTATTCCAATATAACCAAGCCTTTTATGCCATAACCAACCTATGCTAGACTTAGTGAACAAGCATGTAGATAATTTAGCTTCACTAGCATTGAAATCAACCAAGTATAGATTCTCATATCTAAAGCCTTTGAAGATCAAATTAGAGCCATATACACCTATGATCTCTACATCATCTACCCCAAATATGCATTTGAATCCAAGATCACACAATTGAGCCACGGATAGCAAATTGAAGTTCAAGCTCTCTACTAGCAATACATTGGATATGCTCATGTCATTGGATATTGCAATCTTACCAAGCCCTTTGACCTTGCCTTTGCCATTGTCACCAAATGTGATACTATCATAACCATCATTGTCATTGGTGTTAATTGAGTTGAATATTCTTGCATCACCGGTCATGTGTTGAGTGCACCCACTATTCTAGAACCCAATGCCTTCCTCCGGCTTTGTAATTTACCTACAAAAGAAGATCAATTCTTTTTAGGTACCCAAACTTGCTTGGGTCCTTGAAGGTTAGTCACTAAGCTCTTTGGTACCCAAATAGATTTCTGCTTTGAGCCCATCTATGGTTTACCAATGAACTTAGCCTTTACACCATTTGCACCCTTGGTAAGTATATAGAAAGAATCAAGCTTAATGGAGGATACATTAGCATTTTTGCTCTTATTTTTGCATTCATGCTCTTTATGACCAACTTGCTTGCAACTAGTGTAAAACCGATCATTATTCTTCACAAAACTAGTCTTGTGAGGAGCAAAGGCTACCTTGTCTTTCTTGGGGGTATAGCCCAATCCCTCTTTGTAGAGAGAAGCTCTTTGGCTACCCAAGCACATAAGGAAGCGGTCCTCACCACCATAGGCCTTAGCCAAGGTGTGAGTGAGCTTATTGACCTCCTTCTTGAGGTTCTCATTCTCAACCTATTAGTGAGGCATCACAAGTGAGGCCATCACTACTAGATGAGGTGGAAGTAAAAGTACTACAAGAAGGGTTAGTGGGAGCAACAATGATAGGCATAGATAATGATTCATCAATTATATAACAAGTTAAACCTACATTGCAAGTCTCAACATGCTTCTTTTTGTTTTGCTCATCAAGCAAAGAGGAATGAGCCTTTTCAAGCTTTTTGTGAGTCTTGCCAAGCTTCTCATGGGCTTCCTCTAGCCTCTCATGAGTTGCTTTGAGCTCATCAAGGGCTTGCTTAAGGGCTTTTACATCCTTATTCAAGCTCTTGCATTCCCTTCTCTTAATGTCAAAGTGTTCTTTAGCATCTTCTAGCATGTCATATAATTCATCTTTAGTAGGTTCATCATCATCACTATCACTATCATTTTCATTATCATGTTCATCATCACTTCCATCATCACAAGTTTGTACCTTAGTGGCCTTAGCCATGAAGCATGATGGAGTATCGAAGAGAGAAGGCTTCTCATTGATAGCAATGCTTGCAAGTGCCTTCTTCTTGGTGGTCTTGTCATCATCACTATCATTATCATCACTTGAGGAAGCATCACTATCCCAAGTGACCACATATGAACCACCCTTCTTCTTCTTGAAGGTCATCTTGCCCTTCTTCTCTTTATTTTCCTTCTTGTCCTTCTTCTTGTTCTTCTTGTTGTCATCATCATTGTCGCTATTGTATGGACAATGAGCAACATGATGGTCTTTGTTTCCACATTTGAATCACCTTCTTGACTCTTCCTTGTTCTTGGATGAAGATTTCTTTCTTCTAGCATGGTACCCTTTCTTCATCATGAACTTGCCAAATTTCTTAACAAAGAGAGCCATCTTCTCATCATCATCATCATCATCATCATCATCCCATAAACCATCATCTTCACTTGATGTTTCTTGCTTTGCCTTGCCCTTGGATGATGTGACCTTGAATGCCACACTCTTCTTCTTCTCATCCTTCTTCTCATCTTTCTTCTCCTTCTTTTCTTCCTTCTCATCATCATCTCTATATGTATCATCGGTCATTACATCTCCTAACACTTGGTTTGGTGTCATGGTGTCCAAACCACTTCTCACTAGAATAGTAACCAATGTGCCAAATCTTGAAGGTAAGCATCTCAAGAACTTGTGGGACAAGTCCTTATCCTTCACCTCTTCTCCAAGTGCTTTGAGATCATTGATAAGCATTTGAAGCCTATGGAACATCTTTGGCACACTCTCATCCTCCTTCATCTTGAAGCTTGCAAACTTCTCTTTGAGAATATATGCCTTTGCACCCTTCATGGCTTGAGTGCCCTCAAATGATTCTTCCAACTTCTTCCAAGCCTCATGAGCCATCTCTATATTCTTGATTTGCTCAAATGTTCTCTCATCAATTGCATCATGAATGGCACTTAAAGCAATGTCATTGTTTTGGAGAAGCACTTCTTCAGCCATGGTGGGATTCTCTAGATCACCAATCTCAATTTTGGTTTCTACCACCTTCCACACTTTTCTATTGATTGACTTGATATGTGTGGTCATCTTTGATTTCCAATACGGATAATTTGTGCCATCAAATTGGGGTGGCTTCTTGGTGTTGTTGATTTAAGTCATTTTTACACCGAAGGTTGTTAAGCCTCAAATCACGGTGACCTCAGCTTCGATACCACTTGAAAGGTCCTAATGGCTAGAGGGGGGTGCATAGCCTAATAAAATTTCTACAACAACACTTAACAAACCGGTTAGACAATTATGAGGCGAAGCAAGTGTTGCACTAGCCTACTAAAAATGCAAGCCACCTACCACAATTCTAGTTTCTATAGTTTCTAACCACACAATGGCTATGGCACTACACTAAGTTAGTGTGCTCTCAAAGGCTAACTAAAGAGCCACACTAACCAAACTAATAAGCTCTCACAACTAGCTACACTTAAGAGCTTGACAACTAGTTTGCGGTAATAGTAAAGAGAGTGAGCAAGATAGTTATACCGCCGTGTCGAGGAGTGAACCAATCAATCACAATAATCAATATCAATGAAGACCAATTACCTTGGAATCAAAGGATGAACACAATGATTTTTTATCGAGGTTCACTTGCTTGCCGGCAAGCTACTCCTCGTTGTGGCGATTCACTCACTTAGAGGTTCACGCGCTAATTGGCATCACACGCCAAACCCTCAATAGGGTGCCGCACAACCAACACAAGATGAGGATCACACAAGCCACGAGCAATTCACTAGAGTACCTTTTGGCTCTTCCGCCGGGGAAAGGTCAAGAACCCCTCACAATCACCACGATCGGAGCTAGAGACAATCACCACCCTCCTCTCGATGATCCTCGCTGCTCTAAGCCGTCTAGGTGGTGGCAACCACCAAGAGTAACAAGCGAACCCCGCAGCGAAACACGAACACCAAGTGCCTCTAGATGCAAACACTCAAGCATTGCACTTGGATTCTCTCCCAATCTCACAAAGATGATGAATCAATGACGGAGATGAGTGGGAGGGCTTTGGCTAAGCTCACAAGGTTGCTATGTCAATGCAAATGGCCAAGACACTGAGCTTGAGCCGGCCATGGGGATTAAATAGAAGCCCCCATGAAATAGAGCCGTTCTACCCCTTCACTGGGCAAAACATGGGGTGACCGAACGCTCCAGTCATATTGACCAGACGCTCGACCTCTGCGTCCGGTCACGCGATGCGTGCCACGTGTCCCCTCTCTTCAAATGTTGATCACCTGATCTCAACAGTCAAGTGATGACCGGACGCAGCAGCTCAAAGTGACCGGACGCTGAACCCCAGCGTTCAGTCGTTTCTAGTAAGCATCCAAAGACGACTTTTCACGACCGGACGTGTCCGGTCATGCTCGACCGGACTCACCCAGCGTCCGATCACACGGTGACTCTTCTGTGCGCTACCACGTTAGCAGGACCAGACGCACCCCTCCAGCATCCGGTCAATAAGTGACCCAGCGTCCGGTCAGAGACCGACGCCAGCGCCTTCATGCTCCATCTGACCGGACGCGCCGGTCCTACCGAGACCAGCGTCTGGTCACTTACAGTGACCTTCGTCTTTTCTGTCTAGGGCGCCGGTGGCACCGTTGGACTGTCCGCACTCTATGGGCGGACACTCCACCGGTGAAGTTCCTAACCCTTGCTCAAATGTGCCAACCACCAAGTGTATCATCTTGTGCACATGTGTTAGCATATTTTCACAAACATTTTCAAGGGTGTTAGCACTCCACTAGATCCTAAATGCATATGCAATGAGTTAGAGCATCTAGTGGCACTTTGATAACCGTATTCCGGTACGAGTTTCACCCCTCTTAATAGTACGGCTATCAAACCTAAATGTGATCACACTCTCTAAGTGTCTTGATCACCTAAAACAAAATAGCTCCTACCATTTATACCTTTGCCTTGAGCCTTTTGTTTTTCTCTTTCTTCTTTTCAATTCTAAGCACTTGATCATCAGCATGGCATCGCCATCTACATGTCATGATCTTCATTTGCTTCACCACTTGGAATGTGCTACCTATCTCATGATCACTTGATAAACTATGTTCGCACTTAAGGTTTCATCAATTTACCAAAACTAAACTAGGTTTCCTAGCTCGCATCTTACTTGATTCAGGCAGCTCACATACTTTTGTCAGTGCCAGTTTTGCTCAGCAACTTCAGGGCTAGACTTCATTTTCTCCATCTTTGCAAGTGAAGATAGCTGACAGTCAGTTATTGGTATGTGCCATGCAATTCAAGCAGCTGGACTGGTCTGTGCAGCAATGCCAATTTCAGTCATCAGCCAAGGCCCTTCTGTTGGCCCAGTATGATCTCATCGTTGGCATGGATTGGTTGTCCCGTTTCAGTCCGATGAAGGTAGATTGGAATCAGAAATGGCTTAAGATTCCTTATGGAGATACTCCTCAGCTACTGCAGGGAGAGTTACAAGAGTTGCCCACAGGCACTGTCATTCAGGTGTCCCGGGTGTCTGCTGATATGCCGTTAGTTGGGTCCCTCAACCTACCACTGGAAATCTCTCAGTTGCTTCAAGACTTTCAGTCGGTGTTTCAACCTCCAGCAGGCTATCCGCCTCCACGAAACTATGAGCATGATATTCCTCTTTTACCTGGTGCCACTCCGGTCTTAGTCCATCCCTACCGTTATCCTCCAGCGGTTAAGGATGAAATTGAGCGACAGATTACTGAAATGCTCAACTCTGGTATAATTCAGCACAGTCAGAGCCCATTTTCTTCTTCAGTATTACTTGTGAAGAAGAAGGACGGAACATTCTGGTTTTGTGTCGATTTCAGGCAGCTTAATGCAATCACAGTCAAGACCAAGTATCCGGTGCCAGTGATCGAAGAACTTCTAGACGAGTTACATGGTGCTTCTTGGTTCACTTCATTGGACTTGGCTGCTGGTTACCACCAAATTAGACTGAAGCCCGGGGAAGAGGTAAAAACAGCTTTCCAAACTCATATGGGGCACTATGAATTTCGTGTCATGGCGTTTGGGTTGTCCGGGGCACCAGCAACTTTTCTCAAAGCCATGAATCTTACTCTGGGACCATTACTCCGAAAGTGTGTTCTCGTTTTCTTCGATGACATACTCATTTTCAGTCACACTTATGAGGAGCATGTCCAGCATGTCAGGCAGGTCCTAGAATTGCTGCATCAAGATCAGTGGCAGGTAAAAATGTCCAAGTGTGTCTTTGCCCAAAGGGAGCTCAAGTATCTCGGCCATGTCATTTCTGCTTCTGGGGTTGCTACTGATCCGGAAAAAGTTAAGGCAGTCGTGAAGTGGGCCACGCCAACATTAGTGAAGGATCTTCGGAGTTTTTTGGGGCTTGCTGGCTACTACCGACGCTTCGTGAAGCATTTCGGTATTCTTGTTCATTCTTTGACAGACCTGCTCAAAAAAGGTGCTATTTTCATTTGGTCAGTAGTACATCAGGAGGCCTTCTCGGCTCTCAAGCATGCCATCACTTCAGCCCCAGTTCTTGGGTTGCCTGACTTTTCTAAGCCCTTTGTTCTCGAGACTGACGCCAGTGGTAATGGAGTGGGTGCTGTCTTAACACAAGGAGGTCACCCTCTTACCTTCATGAGCAAAGCGTTGGGACCTCGGTTGCAGGGACTCTCAACTTACGAGAAAGAATATTTGGCAATCCTCATGGCAGTCGACCAATGGCGAAGTTACTTGCAGCATGCCGAGTTTCACATCGTGACAGATCATAAAAGTTTGGCTCAACTCACTGAGCAAAGATTGCACACGCCGTGGTAGCAAAAGGTTGTCACTCGGTTGATTGGCCTTCAGTACCGCATCATTTACCGGAAAGGAGCTGACAACGGAGCGACCGATTCCCTGTCCCGTGCTCCTCATGCCAACTGTTCAGCAATATCGGTTTGCCAGCCCCAGTGGCTTGATGAGGTCCGTCAATCCTATGTGTCTGATGAAGCGGTGCAAGACCTGTTGCGCAGACTGTCATCTTCAACAGATATGGTGTCCCATTACACCTTAGCCGATGGGCTTATTCGTTACAAAGGGCGCCTGTGGATTGGGGCTGCTCCGGTATTACAGCACAAACTTATTCAGGCAATGCATTCCACTGCAATTGGAGGCCACTCTGGCATACCTGTCACATACCGCCGAATGAAGCAGCACTTCGCCTGGTCCGGCATGAAAGCCGCAGTCCGCAATTTTGTGTCTGCTTGTCAGATATGCCAACAGGCTAAACTAGATCGCTCCAAACTCCCGGGTTTTCTTCAACCGCTGCCTGTGCCTGACAGAGCGTGGAGGATGGTTTCTCAGGACTTTATTGAAGGCTTACCATTGTCTGCCGGATTCAATTGTATTCTGGTGGTTGTGGACCTCTTTTCCAAATACGCCCATTTCGTTGGACTCCGACATCCGTTTACGGCAGCCTAGCGTCGCCAAGGTCTTCTTCTCTCAGGTGTATCGCCTGCATGGTATGCCTTCTGCACTAGTCTCAGACCGTGACAATTTTTACCAGCAAGCTGTGGACAGAATTGTTTGCTTTGGCTAAAGTGGAGTTGCGCATGAGCACTGCCTACCACCCGCAGTCGGATGGCCAAACCGAGCGGGTGAATCAATGCCTAGAGACCTTTCTTCGCTGTTTTGTACATGCATGTCCTCATCAGTGGCATCAATGGCTGGACTTGGCAGAGTTCTGGTATAACACCAGTCTGCATTCGGCTCTCGGGCGTTCTCCTTTTGAAGTGCTTTATGGATATGCCCCAACTCAGTTTGGCGTCAGTCCGGCAGATGAGCAACCAGTTACTGATCTCACCAGCTGGCTTCAGGATCGTTCCCTCATGTCTGAGGTTATCCATCAGCATTTACTGCGCGCCAAGCAAAGGATG
This sequence comes from Miscanthus floridulus, assembly GCF_019320115.1. Classification (NCBI taxonomy): domain Eukaryota; kingdom Viridiplantae; phylum Streptophyta; class Magnoliopsida; order Poales; family Poaceae; genus Miscanthus; species Miscanthus floridulus. The sequence goes on from NC_089597.1 coordinate 83,264,785, forward strand.
AAAAAACTGGCTGATGGCAAGCGCTCTGAGCGACAGTTCGAGATCAACGACTGGGTCTTCCTCAAACTTCAACCCTATGTGCAATCTTCTTTGGCAGACCGCACCACTCAGAAGTTGGCCTTTAAGTTCTTCGGCCCCTTCAAGATTTTGTCCAAGGTGGGTAATGTTGCTTACAGGCTTGAGCTCCCGGCCACCTCTGCTGTGCATCCGGTGTTCCATGTGTCGCAGCTTAAAAAAGTCGTGGGTGCTCGCCATGATGTCACACCGTCGCCGCCACCTGCTTCCATTCGCTGGAGTATCCCAGAAAGGATTCTTCAGCGCCGGCAAATTCAGAAAGGTGCGCGTCTGATCCATCAGGGTCTTGTTCAATGGTCTAACATTCCTGTTTTATTGGCTACATGGGAGGATCTGGAGTACCTCAGGCAATAGTTCCCTCGCGCCAGCCTTTGGGATGATCCAGGCGCGCAAGGGGAGGGGGGTGTTAGCGCTGCATCGACGACATCAGAAGCAGCTGTTCAACGCCCGACAACAAGAGAAGGTGAAGCTGGGCCTCGGGAGAAGAGGCCGGCTCGGCCTAGGACGATGAATCCTCGTGTGTTCGGCCCAGAGTGGAGGAACCCGTGAAGATGCCGCCAGGCTGTGTGCGTGTGTGCGTATCCTGTATAAGAACAGGGAGTTGCGTGTGAGAGGGGTATGAACTGAGTTGTAACAAATCTTCCTAAACGCTAAGATTCATCGCCTGTCTCGCCTATGCTTTGCTCTCCCCTGCCTTTGCTCTGATCTTCCGATTCCCCTTCCCCTGCTGCTAACACTCTGCCGGGAGGATGGTCAGAGGCACGGCGACGAGGACGACGCCGGTGGGGAGAAGGCCATGAAGGGGGTGGCGACGGGGACCTCGCTGGGGTGTGCGCCTGTGCTTTACGAAACCCTAGCCGACGTTTTCACCTGTCACGCAATCACCCTCGTCGACCTTGCCTGCATCCTCTTCCTGTTTAACTCACTCTAGGCTGTTCTTTTTCAGTTTGCTGAGGGCCAAGGGGTTCTTCTCAATGTCAACACCCAGAAACCAGATCGAGGTGATTTTTAATTTCTTATAAATACATTTGACCGACACTTTTGCTTCCATGTATTGTTAATCTGGAAGCCACCTTGTGTGCAGGTCTGGGACATTGATGCGGGAAAACTGTGTTATCCACACCTGATTCAAAAGGCGATCACGGCATTCTCTGTGTTGCAGAAGAGCTTGTACATGTGAGTTATACACATAGTTTTTTCAACTACTGAGTCGATGATCTCCAAAGGGTTTAGTGCCTGCCAGATATGTTGGGGATAGTTCTAGAAGTGTGTCTCTAATAAAGCTTAGTCTGGCCAAGAGATGCCTACCTGACATGGCATATACTGCATTGCTTTTACTGATTCTTATGGTATGATGTTGCTAAACTACAAATATCTGTGTATCGTGCTCATAATCAACTTTGTCAACCAGTCTCCTTTTTTTGTATTTTCCAGTATGTGCTTATATTCAAAAGGTAGCATTATTCAGCTATCGGTTTAATTTTTAGAATAGTTCTTGCAAAAAGAACAGCTGTACATTGATGTGGAACACTAAACTTTAACCCATTTTTGTTTTGGGTGTCTGTTTCTTTACTGAAGGTTCTGCTGCCAGTGCTGCTAATGATATCAAAGAATCTGTTTTGCCCCAGCCTTTGTCTCAATTGATCAGGTAAACCTCTTCCTACTGCTCACAACTTAATCCTGCGTGTTCCACAAAAAAACTTCATCTTAATAGCCTATATCTACTATCCCTGTTTGATCTTTCATTCCACTATTTCTAGACATACAAATGTCTCATTAAGGTACACTCTTCTTCTTAAGGTGCTCATATATTCAGAGATGGGGTTATGAGTTTGTTGGATATTAAAGCTAGCAAAGCAGTATCCATATCTGGTAAAACTATGCAGCAGCGATCACAGAAGGGGGCTAAAAATGTAACCTCATTGTATAGTGTTTGTGCCAAGGCAGGCAAAATTGCTATTGGATACGATAGCATCGATCTGTACATTTGGAACATTGCTGAGGTTACAAGTATACATAATTCCTCATCTATGGACAGCCATATTCTACCTGTTCAGAGCCTTAACCTAGGAGTTGTACACTGACGTTTAGCAAAACAAATATTTAGCTCTTGCTCAAATAATAGTTTGTACACTGTCCACTGCCATAAATTTCAAGTACCATGTTATATCCAGTCCATGCCTTTCTTGTGTCAAGGCTCACAGTATTTTCTGTTACTACCGTGGTTAGTGGTACCTGTGTTTCCTTATTAAAATTTACTAATCCCACTGCCAACAAATATAAAGGAAAATTTGTCCACGAATATAAAGAATTTTGGATAAATTGCCATTTATTTTTTTGAAAGTAATAGCAGGATCTCTGCCTTTCAATTAAGAAGAATAGAATTGGCCTAGTTTATAAGGGAAACCAGGCCTGAAAACCTTACATAGGCACAAATTAAAACACAGAAAATACCCACAACACCATAACATCATAGCCCTGGCGACTAACACACAGAGGTAACACAAATGCCAACGACGCCCACCGTGTGTCCTTAGTGCCGAACTAACCACAAGCAGCAAAAAGCAGCTCCGGCTTCCCATGGTGAACAACAGCCAAACGCTTTGACCTCCTATCATCCGGTATCTTCGACAAGATCATGTACCGAGTCTCATCTTGCGCCGTCATTTCGTGCCCTCTATAGCAGCTTGGCCTGGCACGGCATGAACGAGTCCTCGAGTAGCAAGGAAGCATTACATGGCAATCTGCCCCAGCACGGCTGGTCCGTCAAGGCCACTGAGTGCCACCAGCGCCTTGATGACAAAGTTGGACATTGGACCTTTGAAGAGGTTGAGGTAGCGCAGCAAGGTCATCTCCATGGTTTCGCCTTCTTCCTGTGTGACACCCAGCCGCTTCATGAGCACTTGCCTTGCTTTGCTCTGCGCGTCACCACATGGCCAAGCAATGGCTGCTAGGCGCGCACTGCGCCGGGACGGCTTGCTCGGCATATTCTTTTCCTTTCGTGGCTTCACTAGGCTATGTTGTTGTGGAGGAAGCAGGGGTTGTTGGATAGGCTTGGTTATTGACCGGATGAAGTTTGCCAGCGCTACCTCACGTGTAGTCTGGCCATCATCCTCTGGCAAAGGTGGCGAAGTGTGTCCCTGTCCTACAATGTCCATGCAAGGGTCGGCACTAGAAGCAGCTCCAAAGCCATGACGGGGGCGTGCGGACTCGCAGCGTGAACGCCTGGTGTACACACAGCCCGGACGAAAATGACACCTCCTCAACCTGAACCCCATCGTCCCCTCCAAGGTCGCCTTTGCTAGTGTATCCTCGAGCTAATGGCTTGTTAGCGCACTGGACGATGCATCGATCTCAAGTGTGGGGGTTGTAACACCTCTGGTGTTTTGACCTAATACTAAAATTTGACATGTCATCATGTGCATTGCAAAGCATTCATATAGTAGAAAATTTTGAATGCATTCACTATATAAGCTTTATTTCATAATGTTGTTATTTCATGTGATTTGTTTCAAAAACCCTAAATAAAGATCATGACCACAAGGGTCAAATTTCATGTGATCATGTGAGGCCATGTGTCATTTGACTCAAATAACCCTAATGGGCCATGTTACTGGTCAAAAATCAAAATTTAAGTAAAAGGAAGACAAATCAAATTTGAATTCAAATTCAATTTATAAAAGTCCTTTTTGCCCCTTTTCACTAATTCAAAATCCATGAGGAATTTGGGGTTGAGGCAAAAAGCAAAGTTGGAGATTATTTTATGTAGATCAACTTTGGGATTCAAAGTTTTTCAAGTTTACATATAAAATTTGGAGTAATTTTGAAATGATTCAAATGCTCAAATGCACCCCAAATTCAAATTTCAAAATGGAGGCAGAATTTGAAAATGTTCCTAGAAGCAAAGTTGTAGAGTTTGAAAAATTGAACAACTTTCATTTTTGGAGATTTTCAACTTCTTTAGAAAATTTAGGAGTAATTTGAAAAATGGAAGCAAGTGGCAATTCTGTAATTATTTCAAAAAAATCAACTCCACTCACTGCTTGCCGCCGGCGCCACGCGGGGGTCACCGCCGATCAAATTTCACCGCTTTCACATGTAGTGACACGTTGCCATCTCCATGGCGAGCTCGCCTATGTGCTATCGACACCGCACACCTTCCTTCTTTCTATAAATAGGAACGAGCCGCCGTCATTTCGTAGTATCCTGTCGACTGTTCGCCGCCGGTGACATTGCCGCGATCGTCAAATTCATCCTCGTCGGACCACCTCAGGCCAATTGCGTTGGCCAGCAGCTCCGCCTCACCTTGCCACTCATTCCCGACCTGCTCGCCTAGCTTCTAGCCGATCAGCACCACCGCGCGACGTCGTTTTCTTCGGAGCCGGCCGAAGCTCTGCCGCGACCCACCTCACCATGGCCAGGGTGATTCAGTACGTCTCCGCCTGCACCAAGTACATCATCGTGATCATGGTGAGCTCCTGAGCGTGATGCCCACTCTTCTTTTGACTCTACTGCACCGTAGCCCTAGCTACATCGACCGCCGTCGGGTCCGAGCCGCCATGGCCGGCGTAGAGTTCCATCCGGTGTGCCCTTTGCTGTTCTGAGGATTGGGATAGATTCGCGGCATGGTGTAGATCATGTAGGTGCAGTCCGTCTCACCGGAGAGTCACCACCGGCGCGTTTTGCTGGCCGGAGCTGGCCGCGCCGCCGTGTCTTGTTCCCTGTCGCTGACGAGTGGGGTCAGTCTGTCAGTGAGAAGGGAGAAGAAGAATAGTGAAAATTGTTATTTTCTGATTTTTGAATAGTGCAGCAATTTTTCAATTTTGTAGGAATTTATTTACACATCCAAAAATTCTGAAAATTTGTGGGTAGCTTCTGTACATGATCTAGTATGGTTTAAAAATTTGAAACATGAAATTTGAATAAATTTTTAATGTTCAAATATTCAGTCCATTAATTAATAAATGCAATTTCCATGATTTTTGTAAGTCACTATATAACTCCAAAAATTATGAAATTTGTTTTGGTACACTAATTTGTCATGAGGAAGCTTACATAAAAATTTGAGCTTAATTGGACAAAGTTTATTTTATACCTAATGTAGACTTAATTATTTAATTAATTATTCATTTAATTAATGTTTAATCAATTAGGATTTGTTTGACTTTAGAATTGATTGTTGACCTTGGGTCATTAACTTATAATGATCCTTAGTACCTTAATTAGTATTTGAACTCATACCTAATTTGTAATTAGTAAATCTTAATGACATTTCATGTGATAACAAAGGTCATTAACAAGTTAACTCGTCGAAACCCTAAGTGTTGATTAGTGTTGGATCTTGTTTTGGTCATGTTTTGTGACTAGTAGGGTTTCAAGATCCATTTGGTCAAGTCACATGTATGGTTCTCAATGGTAGGATTACAAGTTGGTTTTGTTGGCTTGCAACTGTACTGTGAAATAAAGTCAATTGCGGGTGTTTTTACATTTCATGTACCGTGAAAGCATCATGTTTACATTATCATCATGTTAAAGCATATGTTATCATTTTGTGTAGAACCCGAGAATGAAACGATTCTTGTTGAGCAAGTTCTGGAAGAATCCTCGGTTGTCACGGGATTCGATAATTGTGGTACTGATCCAGAACCTGAGATCGTCAACGAAGGCAAGCCCCGGTTTATGCATTAAGCCATTACCTTGTTACTTTGAAAAGTTTATCACCTATGTTACTTACTGCATTAAGTTGATTACTTTAAATGTTACCTACTTGATGCATTACCTACCTTGTTACTTGTTTACCATCCTTGAAGATGTTTTCATTTACAAAGGCGTAGATTGCTTAGTATGCTTTATGGTAGGCTTTCAAAGTAAAAGTTTCGATATAATCAAAGATGGCATACTGGCCAAAGAAAGAAAGAATGTAGAATGAACTAGAGACTAGTCGGATAACTTATCTTGAATGTTGGGTAATGTTGCCGGCTATGTTGCTTAAAGGCCACTCATTGTGGATCTTCTGAACGAGACACTTTGTAGTACTAGTCACATACTCTGGTAAGCCTACTTTGGCTAATCCGATACTAAAACGAATGCCCGCGCACTAGGAGTGGAGAGATGGCGGGAGTAGCGTGTACCCTCATGGCTGGAATGTGGCCGGATTTGAGGTGTGTTGTACTCTCGGGTGGCGTGGAGATGGCTTAGTATAGGAGGATCCGGTAGCAAGGTTGATATATGCAAGATTAAGTTCTACATATGTCGTGTGATAAGGAATCCTCAGCTGGGACTTGAATCAATTCGAATTGCCGGTGCTCCGCGGTTATGGAGACTCGATTCATTACAGAAGCAATGTAGTACTGGTGAATTACTAAAATATGAGAAACGAATGGAATGAGAAGGAATGGAATACGAGAAATGTACATTTAGTTTGAGATAATGAACAAAAGGTACTTAGTGGTAAAACTTGAAAATAGAATAAAGAATAGTAAGCTTTTGGCAAAGAACTTTTGAATCTTGCTACATCCTTACCTTGCCCCCAAACCCCTGTATCTCTAAAGTCTTACACCCCGTTACGTTGGGTTAGTCTTGTTGAGTACTTTTGTACTCAGGGTTTGTTAACCCTTGTTGCAGGTGAGTCGCATGCGCAGGCTTGTTTTGGTCCCTGCTGCATGTCTATGTTTGAAGTCAATGACGATGAGGAGTGATGAATGGCCTTTGGACAAGGCACTAGTTTGTATGATAAATAAAGTTAATGTAATATTATCCCGCTACTATGGTTGTATAACACTTATGGTATTGTAAGTTTGAAAACAACTGGTTTGTAATTATGTTATGTTAAGACTTCCGCTATCTTTTACTCTGGTATATATTTGAATAAACTGTTGTAATCTGCAATGACTGTGATTGGGATCCTGTTTGAAAAGAGAATCGTGGATGATTCGGGTTTCCCGAGGACACCCGACAGACCTGTTGAGTTGTTGGGAACTCGTGTACGCTATCCGAGGTCTGTTAAGATAACGATAGGTGCACGTGGGCCTGATTCCTTAGGAGGTTCTGCCACAGCTGGTATCAGAGCCAGGTTCCCATATAAGATCATTGTAGGTTACTTTGGAAAACCTTCAAATTGATTTGGATCAAAGAAAGTAAACTTGATATTTTGAAAGTTCAATTTCTTTTTTTTTCTTACCTTTGATCTAGTCTCAATCTTGTCTTATTTGAAAGTTTGTGGCGGATAATATGATTAAGTTTGTCCTATGTATTAAAAATCTAGTACTTATGATTATATAAATCTTTTGTATTTAGATTCATAAGATCGATTCATGCATCATGCTTGAGCACCATGCATAAAAATTCCCCTTAAAAATGGTTGGGTAAGTAATGTCAATCCCATTCCTGCTAACCTCCTTTATCCTCAAGCTATTCTTATAGTCCTACCCTAAATTCTACAGGCTATGGCAAAGACCAAGAAAACCGCACGCAAGTCCACCGGACCTCATGGAGTCCCGCGTCACCAATTGGCACCAAGAAATCACGAGCTTGGTGAAGGAAGTTCCAAGAACCTAGGAGAGGAAGGATCTTCGAGCAACCCCGCCAACATCGAGAACCTTAACAAGGAGCTCAACACTCTTCGTCGAGCTCATGCCAAAGACCAAGAAGAGCTGGTAGAAATGCAAAGAGGTATCACCATGACCATGGAGCTGTGGAATGAAGCCTGGACACGAGAAGATGCGGCCAATGAACGCGTCAATGAGTTGGAGTTCTACGTAGAAGACCTAGAGATGGACAATGCCATTCTTCATGAGAATGTCCATATGCTGTATGCTCAACTTCATCCTCCTCATGGGGATGGTGAAGTTACCGATGAAGAAATGATTGTAGATCCAAGAGATGTCGAGAATGAAGAAGAGGAGGAGGACCCTGAGGAGTTAGTGTACTTCTCAGATGAAGATGAGGTTTCGTCCGATACGGGCACGGATGCCGAAGACTGAAAGCTTGGAGTAGTAGTAGTTCCTTTACTGCTTTCCTAGAAAACCAGGGTTGTCTTGTGGGATACAAGACATGTAATATAAATAAGAACCCTGTGTAGCATGCAACCTTTTAAAAGCTTTCAATAAAGAATAATGTAAGTAAATGTGTTTCTCTAACAGATGCCTTGTCCTATCACCCGAACTGGTGCTAGTGGCTCTCATGACGATGATGAGTGTCCAAATCCTCCACCAATGCCCTCGACTATGGCAGATGCCATAGCTGCACTCGTCAACGCAATGGCAGAGAATGCCAGGCTGTTAAGGGAGTTGGCGCAAAACCAGCAGGCACCATACCCTAATCGTGGCCGTCGTAATAATGGAAATGACGAGTCAACCTATGTGGATTTTACTGACACATGTCCGCCTATATTCTCTAAGGCAGACGAACCTTTAGAAGCTGATGATTGGCTTAGGACAATAGAGCAAAAGTTCGAGCTGATCCACTGTACTGAGGTTCAAAAACCAAGGTTTGTGGCACAGCAACTCCGAGGAGCTGCTGGTGCCTGGTGGGCAAATTTGGTAGCAGTACAGCCCGCTGGTCACCAAATCAACTAGAGGGAGTTCAAGGATGACTTCAGGGCACATTATATTCCAGACGGTGTGATGACCATGAAGTTGGAAGAGTTCTTGGCTCTTAAGCAAGGGGAGCACCCGGTGATGCAGTATGTTGGGTGTTTCAACCACTTGTCATAGTATGCTATTGAGTATGTGAATACTGACAGGAAGAAAAAGAATCATTTTCTTAGAGGCTTGAACACTAAACTTCAGACAATGATGGCAGCTTGTGGTAATGCAACTTACCATGAGACAATCAACATTGCTATCGCTTCGGAGGAGAATTACCGCCGACACAAAGAGGCGAAGAAGAAGAAAATATTTGCTTCCGGATCATCAAGTGGCAAGCATCAGAAGATAGTATACCATCCTCAGAATCATGGCCGTACGCCATTCTGCCCACAACAAGGCCAAAGCAGGCAGCAAATCTTCATTCGCCCTGCAACTAATACGCCTTATACTCATCAAGCACCACAGCAGCAGAACAATGCAAATAATGCAAACCGCAATGCTACTCCCCAGAATCACAATTTTCCATGCTATAATTGTGGTAAACCCGGGCATTTTTCCCGAGAATGTCCGTATCCTAGGAAGAACAATCCTGATGCAACCAAAGCCCTTGTTAATCAAGCTCAAAATCAGTACAAGGGCAATGCTCAGAACCATCAAAAGGGTCCGGCTGAGAAGAAAACTAGAAGGGTATTCTATACACAAGTGGAATCTATTCCAGAAGGAGAACCAGTTATGATGGGTATGTTTCCCATTGCTAAGCATCCTGCAATTACCTTATTTGATTCTGGTGCATCCCATACATTCATCAATCATACATTTGTTGTGAAGCATGGGATAACTATTGGGGAAACAAAAGAACCCTATCATATACAGTCGCCTGGGGGACGAATCTGTACAAGGGAGGTAGTTTAGCATGTACCTATTGATTCGGGAGGATATGAGTTCCCTACCAATATGCTGATATTAAAGGATCAAGATATAGATGTGATCCTTGGTATGAACTGGCTAACTCAACATGGGGCTATCATAGATGTCCTGCGTAGAACAATAAGGGTAAATGCACCTGACAGCAAAACTCAACTTCTCATCCAACTTCCTTTTCCTAAGAGTACAGTGGAGACAGTCTGTGCAACTATTGTTGAAGGAGCCGAGGAAATTTCAGTGGTATGTGAGTTTACGGATGTCTTTCCCGATGACCTGCCTGGTCTGCCACCAGACCGAGACGTAGAGTTCAGAATTGATCTGAAACCAGGGACAGCACCAGTGTCCAGAAGAGCATATAGGATGCCACCAAAAGAATTAGCAGAATTAAAAATGCAACTACAAGAGTTGTTAGACAAGGGTTTCATTCAACCCAGTTCATCACCTTGGGGATGTCCTGCTATTTTCGTGAAGAAGAAGGACCAACCCTTAAGGTTATGTGTTGACTATAGGCCATTAAATGAAGTCACCATCAAGAACAAATACCCCTTACCCCAAATTGATTTACTTTTTGATCAACTTGCGAGAGCTAAGGTATTCTCAAAGATAGACTTAAGATTAGGCTACCACCAGATTAAGATTAGACGTGAAGATGTGCCGAAGACAGCATTTACTACCCGATATGGTTTATATGAGTATCTAGTCATGTCTTTTGGGCTAACCAATGCCCCGGCTCATTTCATGTACCTAATGAACTCAGTTTTCATGCCTGAGTTAGATAAGTTTGTCGTGGTGTTCATAGACGACATTCTTATCTATTCTAAGAGCAAAGAGGAACATGCGGAACATCTCTGTATTGTTCTACAAAGGTTAAGAGATCACCAACTATATGCCAAATTCAGCAAATGTGCATTTTCGTTAGAGGAAGTACAATTTCTGGGTCATGTACTATCTACTGAAGGTATAGCTGTTGATCCGAGCAAGGTAGAAGAAGTCCTTAACTGGAGAGCACCTACAACTGTTCATCAAGTTCGTAGTTTCCTAGGGTTGGCAGGGTATTACCGTCGGTTTATCCCTGACTTCTCCAGAATTGCAAAGCCAATTACTGGATTGCTAAAAAATCAAACTAAGTTTGTATGGTCAATAGAATGTGAAGAGGCCTTTCAAACATTGAAGAAGTTGTTGACAACTGCACCAGTATTAGCACAACCTGATATCGAGAGGCCATTTGATATCTATTGTGATGCATCTGGAATTGGTATTGGCTGTGTTCTTATGCAAGAAGGCAGAGTCATAGCATATGCTTCCAGACAACTCAAGAAGCACGAAGAACATTATCCCACCCATGATCTTGAATTAGCTGCTGTTGTCCATTCACTCAAGGTTTGGCAACATTATTTATTGGGCAATATATGTCATATCTATACGGATCACAAAAGTTTGAAATACATCTTCACTCAGTCAGAGTTGAATATGAGGCAAAGAAGATGGTTGGAATTGATCAAAGATTATGATTTAGAAGTGCACTATCATTCGGGCAAGGCTAATGTGGTTGCCGATGCCCTGAGTCGCAAGAGTCATTATCATTGCTTGATTGTAGAATCGATGCAGCGAACATTGTGTCAAGAGATGGAGCATCTGAATTTACAAATCATACAACAAGGTTCCCTGTCCAACAGTGTAGTTGAGTCCACTATCAAAGATCAGATCATTGCTGCTCAACAGAAAAGTAAGGGCATAGCCCATATTAAGGATAAAGTTAGATCTGGGAGACCAACATGTTTCAAGATCGATGAATCAGATGTCGTATGGTTCAAGGATAGGTTGGTAGTACCCAAAAATCCAGAGCTACGAAAGCAGATTCTTGATGAAGCTCATTCTACAAGATACTCCATTCATCCAGGTAGCAACAAAATGTATCATGATCTGAGAAAGAGATATTGGTGGACCAAAATGAAAATAGAAATAGCTCAATATATAGCCAAGTGTGATATTTGTCAGAGAGTCAAAGCAGTTCATATGAAGACTGCAGGTCCATTACATTCGTTGCCAGTTCCATCTTGGAAGTGGGAAGATATTTGTATGGACTTCATTGTGGGATTGCCTAGGACATCTGCAGGCTACAATTCAATATGTGTTATTGTTGATCGTCTAACCAAAATAGCTCATTTCTTACCAGTCAGAGATAAATATCGAGCAGAGCAGTATGCAAAGCTTTATCTTGATAGAATTTTCAGTCTACATGGGGCACCCAAGACCATTGTCTCTGACAGAGGATCATTGTTCATATCCAAGTTTTGGAAAAGTCTACATGAGTCTTTAGGAACTAAACTTATCCGTAGTTCTGCTTATCATCCGCAAACAGACGGACTGACTGAAAGGGTAAATCAAATTCTTGAAGATATGTTAAGAGCATGTGTTCTTTCCTTTGGTGCTAAATGGGATGAATGCCTTCCCTTAGCTGAATTCTCATATAACAACAGCCATCAAGAGAGCATTAAAATGGCACCGTTCGAAGCACTGTATGGCCGTAGGTGCCAAACACCTTTAAATTGGTCAGAAGCTGGAGAACGTTGGTTCTTTGGACCGGATGTGGTCAAGGAAGCTGAAGAGAAAGTTAAACTCATACAAGCCAATATGAAGGTAGCTCAATCCCGACAGAAAAGCTATGCTGATAAGAGGAGACGACCGCTAGAATTCAAAGTGGGAGATTTTGTCTACCTCAAGGTATCACCGATGAAAGGAGTTCATCATTTTGGGATTCGGGGAAAGTTGGCACCCCGTTATGTAGGTCCTTTTCAGATCCAACAACGATGTGGACCAGTCGCCTATCGCGTCAAGCTACCAGATCACATGTCAGCGGTACATGATATCTTTCATGTGTCTCAGTTAAAGAAGTGTCTTCAAGTACCTGACCAAGAAATCGACTTTGGTGATGTAGAACTAGAACCTGATTTGACTTATGCCAAGTACCCCATTAGAGTCTTAGATCTAAAAGATCGAGTCACTCGTAGACGTACAATCAAGTTCTACAAAGTACAATGGAATCAACACACGGAAGATGAAGCTACTTGGGAGTCTGAGGATTACTTAGAAGAGAACTTTCCAGACTTCTTCGCTTCTATCTAGTTGCAATACCTTGTCTATATTGTAACTTGTCTTGCTATTAACAGAATGGAAAACCCCCTCACTAGCCTTTTGAATAAAGTTATGATGTGTTAGCTTGACACATTTCCTTTTCCATTACTTAGCCTTAAGTTTTAAATCTCAGAACGAGATTTCTTTAAGGGGGAAGGGTTGTAACACCTCTGGTGTTTTGACCTAATACTAAAATTTGACATGTCATCATGTGCATTGCAAAGCATTCATATAGTAGAAAATTTTGAATGCATTCACTATATAAGCTTTATTTCATAATGTTGTTATTTCATGTGATTTGTTTCAAAAACCCTAAATAAAGATCATGACCACAAGGGTCAAATTTCATGTGATCATGTGAGGCCATGTGTCATTTGACTCAAATAACCCTAATGGGTCATGTTACTGGTCAAAAATCAAAATTTAAGTAAAAGGAAGACAAATCAAATTTGAATTCAAATTCAATTTATAAAAGTCCTTTTTGCCCCTTTTCACTAATTCAAAATCCATGAGGAATTTGGGGTTGAGGCAAAAAGCAAAGTTGGAGATTATTTTATGTAGATCAACTTTGGTATTCAAAGTTTTTCAAGTTTACATATAAAATTTGGAGTAATTTTGAAATGATTCAAATGCTCAAATGCACCTCAAATTCAAATTTCAAAATGGAGGCAGAATTTGAAAATGTTCCTAGAAGCAAAGTTGTAGAGTTTGAAAAATTGAACAACTTTCATTTTTGGAGATTTTCAACTTCTTTAGAAAATTTGGGAGTAATTTGAAAAATGGAAGCAGTGGTAGTTCTGTAATTATTTCAAAAAATCAACTCCACCTCACTGCTTGCCGCCGGCGCCACGCGGGGGTCACCGCCGATCAAATTTTGCCGCTTTCACGCGTAGTGACACGCTGCCATCTCCGTGGCGAGCTCACCTGTGTGCTGTCGACACCGCACACCTTCCTTCTTTCTATAAATAGGAACGAGCCGCCGTCATTTTGCAGTTTCCTGTCGACTGTTCGCCGCCGGTGACATTGCCGCGATCGTCAAATTCATCCTCGTCGGACCATCTCAGGCCAATTGCGTTGGCCAGCAGCTCCGCCTCACCTTGCCGCTCATTCCCAACCTGCTCGCCTCGCTTCTAGCTGATCAGCACCATCATGCGACGTCGTCTTCTTCGGAGCCGGCCGAAGCTCCGCCGCGACCCACCTCACCGTGGCCAGGGCGATTCAGTACGTCTCCGCCTGCACCAAGTACATCATCGTGATCACGGTGAGCTCCTGAGCGTGATGCTCACTCTTCTTTTGACTCTACTGCACCGTAGCCCTAGCTACATCGACCGCCGTTGGGTCCGAGCCGCCATGGCCAGCGTAGAGTTCCATCCGGTGTGCCCTTTGCTGTTCTAAGGATTGGGATAGATTCGCGGCATGGTGTAGATCATGTAGGTGCAGTCCATCTCACCGGAGAGTCACCACCGGCGCGTTTTGCTGGCCGGAGCTGGCCGCGCCGCCGTGTCTTGTTCCCTGTCGCTGACGAGTGGGGTCAGTCTGTCAGTGAGAAGGGAGAAGAAGAACAGTGAAAATTGTTATTTTCTGATTTTTGAATAGTACAGCAATTTTTCAATTTTGTAGGAATTTATTTACACATCCAAAAATTCTGAAAATTTGTGGGTAGCTTCTGTACATGATCTAGTATGGTTTAAAAATTTGAAACATGAAATTTGAATAAATTTTTAATGTTCAAATATTCAGTCCATTAATTAATAAATGCAATTTCCATGATTTTTGTAAGTCACTATATAACTCCAAAAATTATGAAATTTGTTTTGGTACACTAATTTGTCATGAGGAAGCTTACATAAAAATTTGAGCTTAATTGGACAAAGTTTATTTTATACCTAATGTAGACTTAATTATTTAATTAATTATTCATTTAATTAATGTTTAATCAATTAGGATTTGTTTGACTTTAGAATTGATTGTTGACCTTGGGTCATTAACTTATAATGATCCTTAGTACCTTAATTAGTATTTGAACTCATACCTAATTTGTAATTAGTAAATCTTAATGACATTTCATGTGATAACAAAGGTCATTAACAAGTTAACTCGTCGAAACCCTAAGTGTTGATTAGTGTTGGATCTTGTTTTGGTCATGTTTTATGACTAGTAGGGTTTCAAGATCCATTTGGTCAAGTCACATGTATGGTTCTTAATGGTAGGATTGGTTTTGTTGGCTTGCAACTGTACCGTGAAATAAAGTCAATTGCGAGTGTTTTTACATTTCATGTACCGTGAAAGCATCATGTTTACATTATCATCATGTTAAAGCATATGTTATCATTTCGTGTAGAACCCGAGAATGAAACGATTCTTGTTGAGCAAGTTCTGGAAGAATCCTCGGTTGTCACGGGATTCGATAATTGTGGTACTGATCCGGAACCTGAGATCGTCAACGAAGGCAAGCCCCGGTTTATGCATTAAGCCATTACCTTGTTACTTTGAAAAGTTTATCACCTATGTTACTTACTGCATTAAGTTGATTACTTTAAATGTTACCTACTTGATGCATTACCTACCTTGTTACTTGTTTACCATCCTTGAAGATGTTTTCATTTACAAAGGCATAGATTGCTTAGTATGCTTTATGGTAGGCTTTCAAAGTAAAAGTTTCGATATAATCAAAGATGGCATACTGGCCAAAGAAAGAAAGAATGTAGAATGAACTAGAGACTAGTCGGATAACTTATCTTGAATGTTGGGTAATGTTGCCGACTATGTCGCTTAAAGGCCACTCATTGTGGATCTTCTGAATGAGACACTTTGTAGTACTGGTCACATACTCCGGTTAGCCTATTTCGGCTAATCCGATACTAAGACGAATGCCCGCGCACTAGGAGTGGAGAGATGGCGGGAGTAGTGTGTACCCTCGTGGCTGGAATGTGGCCGGATTTGAGGTGTGCTGTACTCTCGGGTGGCGTGGAGACGGCTTAGTATAGGAGGATCCGGTAGCAAGGTTGATATATGCAAGATTAAGTTCTACATATGTCATGTGATAAGGAATCCTCAGCTGGGACTTGAATCAATTCAAATTACCGGTGCTCCGCGGTTATGGAGACTCGATTCATCACAGAAGCAATGTAGTACTGGTGAATTACTAAAATATGAGAAACGAATGGAATGAGAAGGAATGGAATACGAGAAATGTACATTTAGTTTGAGATAATGAACAAAAGGTACTTAGTGGTAAAACTTGAAATAGAATGAAGAATAGTAAGCTTTTGGCAAAGAACTTTTGAATCTTGCTACATCCTTACCTTGCCCCCAAACCCCTGCATCTCTAAAGTCTTACACCCCGTTATGTCGGGTTAGTCTTGTTGAGTACTTTTGTACTCAGGGTTTGTTAACCCTTGTTGTAGGTGAGTCGCATGCGCAGGCTTGTTTTGGTCCCTGCTGCATGTCTGTGTTTGAAGTCAATGACGATGAGGAGTGATGAATGGCCTTTGGACAAGGCACTAGTTTGTATGATAAATAAAGTTAATGTAATATTATCCCACTACTATGGTTGTATAACACTTATGGTATTGTAAGTTTGAAAACAACTGGTTTGTAATTATGTTATGTTAAGACTTCCGCTATCTTTTACTCTGGTATATATTTGAATAAACTGTTGTAATCTGCAATGACTGTGATTGGGATCCTGTTTGAAAAGAGAATCATGGATAATTCGGGTTTCCCGAGGACACCCGACAGACCTGTTGAGTTGTTGGGAACTCGTGTACGCTATCCGAGGTCTGTTAAGACAACGATAGGTGCACGTGGGCCCGATTCCTTAGGAGGTTCTGCCACAGGGGTGGTGGACTCAATAGTCTCTAACCTTAGCATTTGAGCAGACGAACATGTTGTCTGCTTCTCTGGTTGTATAACAAGACAGGAGGGCTCAACATTCGTTGAGGCCGAGGAGAGTAGAAGTGGGTCAGATTCCCCACCGGCAGCATGGGTAGGTGAGCAACATGAAACATAATTCAATGGGAGTTCCTTAGCTGCAACAATCTCTAGTTGGAGAAGGGCATCTTCGACATCTTGGATTGTAACCTCCGATGTTGCTGACCTATTAAACGAAGAAGAATTGATCTTGTTGGATGTTGTCGCCACTTTCACTGGGGAGCCACTAGGGGCAATCTCCTTGGGCCTATGAAGTTGGTCTCCCCAGCTCCTTGGTTCCTGGCACGGTGAAGTGGCCACCACAGCTATCGTCGCCTGGTTCATGCCTGACCAATCTTGATTCAACGTCGAAGCTATCTTCAGCTTTTCTGACATGGCATGTATCTGAAGCATAAGATTTTCCGCAAGCTTTATCCATTTTTCGTTGGAATCTTGCAACTTTTGCAGTTGTGCACTGAGCAGCAGGGAGAACTCACTACGCAAGCTTTGTATCTCTATGTCAAACATCTTCTTGATTTTGTGCTGAAAATAGTTAGCATATTCGGTGAAGAAATGCTGAACTATAGGATTATCGCTCCTTAGGTGCAGACGCTCAGTGCGACAATCATTCTGGTGACCTTGTGATTGTTCCTCCCGTAGAAGATGTTGCGATAGAGGTGGGCGACAAGGCATGGCCGATTGATGAGGATGTTGGTGACGCTGACGACAATCCCACTCACGATGGCCCGAGCGGCGGCACCGGAAGCAGGTGATGGGATCTCGGCAATCCATAGCACAGTGGCCCCGTGCAAGGAAAATGAAGCAGCGGCCTTCAATGATCTTCTGACTGCGGGGAGAGAGACGAGTCATGCTGCCATCATTGCTACTGGGATGGGTTGGCGAGTGGTGCAGCTCCTCCCATGGATACTCAACCTTTCTCCACAAGGTGTTCCTGGATGAATCGATGCTTGAAGTAGCAGAGCACGAAGGGCTATCAGCGAAACGAACTCGAAGACCTGCACAACGGCGAGGAACTTCACGATGAGCAGGATCTATGATAAATTGATTTAAGCTTGTGGTCCTACGGCTGCTGGTGATGATTTTTGCCCGACGAAGAATGCTTCACGATATCGGTGTAGGTACAGCTTGTCTTGGGCTCTGACTCGGGCTTTGGCGGCACTACCATGTCGTCTTCAGGCTGTGGCCGATGTTGATTGAGCATCGGCGGCGGCGGCAGAGTGTCCACGGAGTTGTGTAGATCATCCGTCGATGAGTTGGGAATGTAGCGCCCGTTGTTGGAGTTGCAGCGGCTGGGAGGTGACTGCTCCAGCAGTGGCGCGGAGAGAGGCGGCGACGATGAATGCGCTCGAGATCCACCAGGACGAGGAAGCGGTGATGGTGAGCCCACCAACAGGACCTCATCCACATCCTCATTGTCGGAATAGCTGTAGCTGAACGTGGAGACGGAGGCTTCCGGCAGCGGTGGCTCAGGCATGACGAGGATGGAGGCTTCAGCGACGCGGTCTTCATCTCCGTTCTTGGGCTTGGCGGCGAGCTTGGTGGCCATGGCCGTCATCGGCTTGGCAGCGACCTTGCCTGGGTTGGGTCTAGCGTCGGCGGCGCGACAGGCGGACAACTACTTGACAGAGCTCCTCACCCGCAGTCAGCTATCGGGCTGTGACGAGTTTCCCCACGTGCAGGCTGGCCGGTGAGCAGCTCCCGCGAGGGCACCTTGATGGAGGGATGCAGGCCCTACATGCTGGAGATCTGCTGGGGCTCCATAGATGGCGATGGCAGCTTCCTGGCAACGGGGACTGGAACGAGCGACGAGATCTCCCCAGTCCCAACCTCCTTCCTCCGATCCACAGCAAGGGGAACTTGTAAGGAGCTCACCTGCTGCAGCTCGTAGGCAAACGTGCGGAGACGGCGGGCCGCTTGGGGCAGCGGATCTGGTGGCAGACTAGGCAGGCGCCGCCACAGCGCCGTGGGCCGGTCACGCAGGCCGGAGCGGAGGCGCTAGGAGGGGAGGAGGCGTCAAGGGGGCGGCGGAGTGGAGGAGGCTCCAAGGCGGTGGCGGCGGCGCTGGGAGGTTCGGAAGCGACGACGCCGAGGAATCGAAGGAGCTAACTGGTTAACTTGCCGCCAAATCTTAACCAGCTATTTAATCTATTATTAGGTTACTCCCTCTGTTCCAAAAAACTTGATCCTGCAGGATGCTTTCTTACTATGTGGAGTTCTGTTCTAAAATAGCAATGTTGTAAATTCGTGATCAGTGTAGACCTCTTAGATGCTTGGTTCAGTTAATAGGATATCGGTTCTTTCTATTATATGGTGGTTCGTTGTTTTTCCATGTAAGTGATCACAGTTCCAGCTCAATTGGTCCAGGTCTCGCAACCCTTGTCTGGTTCAAGTCTCCGAGTTGGATGCACAAAATTTTTGCATTGTTGCCAATGCGAGGTGGTAATCCATGTAGCTAACATCTATTTGAATCCTGTTTTCCAAGCAGCGATCCATCCTGATGCTGCTCTTCGTGAACTACCTTGGACACTGAAGCTGTGAGCTCGTCACCAACCTGTTCTTAGCCTTGGGAGTAAGTTGTTGTTCCTGTTCTTTGCATAGATGCGTCGAGGTCATCATTAATGTTCAGCTTTGCGTTCTGGTTGTCACGGATAGATGTTAGAAGTTGTCGATGCTTTGGTGAAGAGGCTCCTACATCGTACATGCAAGTGGATGCTGCCAGGTCCAGTGAAGAGGATTAACAACAACAACAGTAAGTAAAACAACGGCTGAACCTGCTATTTTTTGTTTTTAAAATGCACATGATGCGAATATAACTTCAGACCCGACTCAAAGATCAAAAGTTTTGCGTGGTGTATCAATATTCCAGCTGCTATGAACCTTAGTTCATATCGGGGTTAGGGAGGATAACCATTGCCAAGAGAAAGGCCAGGCAAAGTCGGCGTGGAGGGAGACTAAAATATTTGGGATAACTAGACTGTTTGTTGTTCATTACTTGATTCTTCGTAAACTGGTTACTGGGTATATATAGAGGCGCCCAGCCCCTTGCTCAGGTGCCCAGCCTTTAGCTCCTCGTTTCTCTCCCCAACAATAACTCTAATCTCTCAACCATACTACTAATTCTCATTGATTACAGCCACATGCTCTTACTGCTGTGTTTCTGCCTCTACTGCTGCAGCCATAACTACTAATCACCAGCCATCTACTAATTGCTATTGATCACAGCTGCATGCACCTCTATTGCTGCGCTCCTGGCAGCATCTCGAGCCCTGGGATGCCTTTGGTACTGGCTCCTCCACATCACACCAGCTCCCTGTTAGCCATTGTTTTCCAGCTAATTTGCATTATAAGATTTCCCAGTCATGATACTTAATTACATGTTTGTGTATGTCCCTTTAGTACTGCATAGAATTATCAAATTGTTTTATCTCTGTTTTCTTATCACTTTTGGGTGCAATTACAGCCTCACAATTCACGTGAAACTTTTGTTGATCCTTGTTTGATTAAAAATGGAATGTTACCATGTAAAATTAGACTTTATTAAATTCAGCCTAATTCTGAGCTTAAAAGGCCAGCGTAGTTCTGATGACCTCTACTGTTCTCTACCACAGTGTTGGTCTGTTGTGCAGAGAGATTTCGAGGAAGATTGTTCAGTGGAGATGGACCTGACCATGTCAGGAGTAAGTGGTACCTGTGGGAAGCAGGATGACTGCTGGGAATCGAAGAGTTGCGGTGCAAAACTTGAATATGGCTCCTGTCGTATATTTTTCTGTGGTGGATATTTTTCGAAACATATTTACCGACCAGTACACTTTGTGTAATGAAACAGAAAAGGCAGAATATCTAATGGAAATTGAAAACAAACACGATCTTAGGAGGAGTTGTTGATGTTCCATTTTTTACAGCTTCCTTCTCTAGCCTTGCCGATGCTACAGTGTGCTTCAAGGTTACTTGGTGGTTGCTCTACTTCTCTTATCATGGTTAGAAGATTAGATAGAACACTGCAATTTGTACAGCCATGGTACCCTTTCAGGGTTATAGATTTTTCAATTTTCCTTTCGCCTCTGTTTTCTTAGGTGAGGCTCATTTCCGCTTCCCCATCTCTCTGGACACTACAGTCCCTACACATTGTTTTCTTATCTATCTACTAATGCTTCTTTTGTGGCGATTTTACATTGCCTTAATCCGTGTCATACGCAAAAGCAAGCTTATTCATTTCTGTTGTCCTGCTGTTAGTGGGGTTTCAAATTCCGCCTATGTTGTCTCAACATAGCAGGTCCCAAGCCCTGGTAAAGGAGAAGGGTTGTGATAGGCGTGGTGAGCCAACGTTAAATCTAGCCATTCTAATGGAGATGAAACCCGAAAGTAAATCGTTGGGGCGTAACCCTCTTAGTGACGCGCCATATCGGAACCCGGGTATGGTGTTAAATGGGCAAGGGCCGGGTTGGCACCCCTTGGTGACGCGCCGTGTCGTGATCTGGGCATGGTGTCAAATGAGCAAAGATCGGGTCGTTGCTTCCTTAGTGGCGCGCTACATCGGCGCCCGGGTGTAGTGAAAAATGAGCAAGAGTCTTCACATCTGAGTCGACGGGTGCGAAGGGTAAGGAAACTAGTCGAACCAACTAGGATCCGTTTAGGTAGTTGGAATGTAGGGTCGTTTACAGGTAAGTTAAGAGAATTAATTGATATCGCGACTAGGAGGCGTGTAAATATATTATGCGTTCAAGAGACTAAATGGAAGAGTCAGAAGGCGAAGGAGGTGGACAATACAGGTTTCAAGCTTTGGTACACAGGGACAGTCGCGAATAGAAATGGAATAGGAGTTTTGATTGATATGAGCCTCAAGAATGGTGTGGTGGGAGTGAGAAGGCAAGGAGATAGGATTATCTTAGTCAAGCTTGTCGTTGGTGATATGGTCTTGAACGTAATTAGTGCGTATGCCCCCAAGTAGGCCTCGACGAGAGTGCTAAGAGATAGTTCTAGAAAGACTTAGATGGCCTGATTAGAGCTGTACCTAGTAGTGAGAAGCTTTTTATAGGAGGAGATCTTAATGGGCATGTAGGTACTACAAGCGTAGGTTTTGAGACAGTTCATGGAGGTTTTGGGTATGGTAGTAGGAATCAGGAGGGGGAGGAACTGGACTTCGCGGTAGCTTTTGACCTGATGATAGCCAACACTTTTTTAGAAAGAGAGAATCTCATCTAGTGACCTTCAGTAGTGGACAACACTTTAGCCAGATTGACTTTGTCCTCACAAGAAGAAAGGACAAACGAGCATGCTTGGGTTGCAAGATGATACCAGGGGAGTGTGTTGTTTCTCAACATAAGCTTTTGGTGGCAGACTTTCATTTTCAGGTGCATGCTCGTAGGGATAAACAAGCTAAGATTGAAAGAACAAAGTGGTGGAAACTGAAAGGGGAGACGTCAGAGGTATTCAGGAAAAGGGTTATCAAAGATGCCTCTTGAAAGGAAGAAGAGGACATAAACAACATGTGGGAGAAGATGGCAACCAACATTCGGAAGGTGGCCTCAGAGGTGTGTGGAGTAACCAAAGGAAGTGGAGGCGAGGCTAAAGATACTTGGTGGTGGAACGAGGAAGTTCAAAGGGCTATTAAGGAGAAGAAAGAATGCTATAGACGCTTATACCATGACAGGAGTGTGGACAACATAGAGAAGTACAAGGTGGCAAAGAAGACTGCAAAGCGAGCTATAAGTGTGGCAAAGGGTAGAGCGTACGAGGATCTTTACCAACATTTGAGTACGAAGGAAGGAGAGAAGGACATTTATAGGATGGCTAGGGTTCATGAGAGAAAGACAAGGGACTTCAACCAAGTTAAGTGCATTAAGGATGAAAGGGAGCATTTTTTGGTGAAGGAGGATGAGATCCGACATCGATGGCAAAAGTATTTTGACAAATTGTTCAATGGTGAGAATATGAATATGACCTTTCAGTTGGATGACTCTTTTGATGACACCAATAGGCGCTTTGTGCAGAGAATCCAAGAATCTAAGGTCAGAGATGCGTTTAAAAGGATGAAAGGAGGTAAGGCGATGGGACCAGATGGTATCCGAATCGAGGTGTGGAGATGCCTCGGGGACATAGCTATAGTATTTCTAACCAAGCTGTTCAACCATATTTTTTGATCGAATAAGATGCCTGATGAGTGGAGAAGTATATTGGTACCGATCTACAAGAATAAAGGGGATATTCAAAGTTGTACTAATTACCAAGGAATTAAGTTGATGAGCCATACTATGAAGCTATGGGAGAGAGTTATCGAGCATCGCTTGAGAGCAATAACGCGGGTCTCTATGAACCAATTTTATTTCATGCCCGGAAGGTCAACCATGGAAGCCATTTTCTTAATAAGACAAGTTATGGAGCGGTATAGGGAGAAGAAGAAGGACCTACGCATGGTTTTTATTGACTTGGAGAAGGCTTATGATAAAATACCAAGGAATGTTATGTGGTGGGCTTTGGACAAACATAAAGTTCCAACGAAGTACGTCGGGCTCATTAAGGACATGTACAACAATGTTGTGACTAGAGTTCTAACAAGTGATGGAGACATGGATGACTTCCTGATTAGGATAGGACTACATCAAGGGTCAACTTTGAGCTCTTATTTGTTTGCCTTAGTGATGGATGAGGTCACAAGGGACATACAAGGGGACATCCCTTGGTGTATGCTTTTCACGGACAATGTAGTGCTAGTTGATGAAAGTCGGACAGGAGTGAATCAGAAACTAGAGTTATGGTGAGAGACTTTGGAATCCAAAGATTTTAGACTCAGTAGAACTGAAACTGAGTATATGAGATATGACTTTGGCACTACTACTTGGGAGGAGGAAGATATTAGTTTGGAAGGTCAAGTAGTGCCTAGGAAGGATACCTTTTGATATTTAGGATAAATGCTACAGAGAGACGGGGATATTGATGAAGATGTTAGCCATAGAATCAAAGCAGGGTGGATGAAGTGGCGGCAAACATCTAGTGTCCTATGTGACAAAATGGTACCACAGAAGCTAAAAGGCAAGTTTTATAGGACGGCGATTAGACCTGCTATGTTGTATGATGCAGGATGTTGGCCTACGAAAAGATGACATGTTCAACAGATAAGTGTCGTAGAAATGCGTATGTTGCATTGGATTTGCGGTAAGAAGGGATTGAGTTCAGACGATGATATACGTGATAGATTAGGGGTAGCACCAATTGAAGAAAAGCTTGTCCAACACCGGTTGAGATGGTTTGGACATGTCCAACGGAGACCTCCAGAGGCACCAGTGCGTAGTGGAATCCTAAGCCAGGATAGTAACATGAAGAGAGGTAGAGGAAGACCGAAGTTGACTTGGGTAGAGGCAATAAAAGGATACTTGAAAGGATGGAGTATACCCAAAGACTTAGCCTTAGATAGAAGTGCTTGGAAGACAGCTATTCACGTGCCTGAACCTTGATTGCTTCTACTGGGTTTCAACTCTAGCCTACCCCAACTTGTTTAGGAGTTAAAGGCTTTGTTGTTGTTGTTGTTGTTGCTGTTAGTGGGGTTTCAGATATTAGATTACATAGTGCGAGCATATGTAATAGTGATGGTACTAGAGTGTTTTTAAAGCTGAAACATCAGGTTGTGTATCTACAGCTTGGCAAAGAATTTCTCAGGACTCTTCACTATCTTATATGTTAATTCAAACTTACAGACTCCCTTTGCTAGTTTTGAGGTTTTGTCATTTTCTCTTTTTCCCCTTTTTTTGATTGCCATATTTCTCATTTGAAGACCTTATGATTTATTACTTGGAATTGTCATAGCCTGTTGTTACCTTCCATATGGTTTCTTGGCCTATGAAGTTACTGAAGATGGTTCGCCTCTATATACGGTGCTAGAGCCTTGTTCTTTCCTTTAGTGCATATGTTGTCTTTTCACAGTCCATTGATTTTACGACTGTAATGACTTAGCCCGTATAGGGTTATCCCATAGAGGACTGGGTTATGCTTAAATAAAATGTGTGAACTACAACATGTTTAGATATGGAACATGGTGCAGTCCTGTATGGGCGCACCTGTGCTTTGTTCATGCCTAGATCTTTTTGGTTAGATTTGGTTCCATATGTGCACATCAGTTGTTTGTGCAAATGACTGATTAGTTGGCCTACAAAGATGACAACATGTCATATTTTTGTTCCAACCTTGCTTCTTTACTAGGTAACTATATTGTGTTTCCTGTCCTTGGTGGTACAGTTGGTTGCTCATTCCTTTTGTTAAATATACTGGTTAACTACACTATACCTTTCTTGGGAAAACCATGCATCATTTCACTGGATGAATACCAAGATTATTTTGTTGGATAACATATGATGTTCACTGGATGAATATAACAGTTTCTGCTTTCCCTTTTGGCTTCTACCAATAAGATGTATTTAAGTCATACTATCAATTAAGCGAATTAGAATTTGGATTCATACATGGGATTACTGTTTACTTTTGTGGTTATTACCCTCTGATCCTAAACACTTAGGCAATTGCTTGATTGAAATTTCCATTTTTTTACCATTAACATCCATGTTAAAAATGTCAGTTGTTACCTTTCTCTGATTACTTGGTACTATTTATTTTGTACTATTGTTTCTGCCATCGTTAGTTTACTCTTAGATTAGCTACAAATTCTAGTTTAGTGCGTACATAGAACTGGCATTTTATATGAAGGTTTATCAAGTCCAAAGGGCTATTGAGGAGAAAAAAGAATGCTATAGACACTTTGTACCATGACAGGAGTGTGGACAACATAGAGAAGTACAAGGTGGCAAAGAAGACTGCAAAGCGAGCTGTAAGTGTGGCAAAGGATAGAGCGTACGAGGATCTTTACCAACATTTGAGTACAAAGGAAGAAGAGAAGAACATTTATAGGATGGCTAGAGGTTCATGAAAGAAAGACAATGGACTTCAACCAAGTTAATTGCATTAAGGATGAAAGGGATCATCTCTTGGTGAAGGAGGATAAGATCCAACATCGATGACAAGAGTATTTTGACAAATTGTTCAATGGTGAGAATACGGACACAACCTTTCAGTTGGATGACTCTTTTGATGACACCAATAGACGCTTTATGCGGAGAATCTAAGAATCTGAGGTCAGAGAGACGTTGAAAAGGATGAAAGGACTTAAGGCGATGGGACCGGATGGTATCCCAATCGAGGTGTGGAGATGCCTCGGGGACATAGCTATAGTATGGCTAACCAAGCTGTTCAACCATATTTTTCGATCGAACAAGATGCCTGACAAGTGGAGGAGAAGTATATTGGTACCGATCTACTAGAATAAAGGGGATATTCTAAGTTGTACTAATTACCGGGGAATTAAGTTGATGAGCCATATTATGAAGCTATGGGAGAGAGTTATCGAACATCGCTTGAGAGCAATAACACGGGTCTCTATGAACCAATTTGGTTTCATGCCCGGAAGATCAACCATGGAAGTCATTTTCTTAATAAGACAAGTTATGGAGCGGTATAGGGAGAAGAAGGACCTACACATAGATTTTATTGACTTGGAAAAGGCTTATGATAAAATACAAAGGAATGTTATGTGGTGGGCTTTGGACAAATATAAAGTCCCAACGAAGTACGTCGGGCTCATTAAGGACATGTACAACAATGTTGTGACTAGTGTTCGAACAAGTGATGTAGACACGGATGACTTTCCGATTAGGATAAGACTACATCAAGGGTCAGTTTTGAGCCCTTATCTGTTTGCCTTAGTGATGGATGAGGTCACAAGGGACATACAAGGGGACATCCCTTGGTGTATGCTTTTCACGGACGATGTGGTGCTAGTTGATGAAAGCCGGACAGGAGTGAATCAGAAACTGGAGTTATGGCAGGAGACTTTGGAGTCCAAAGATTTTTAGACTCAGTAGAACTAAAACTGAGTATATGAGATGTGACTTCGGCACTACTACTTGGGAGAAGAAAGATATTAGTTTGAAAGGTCAGGTAGTGCCTAGGACGGATAGCTTTTGATATTTAGGATCAATGCTACAGAGAGACGGGGATATTGATAAAGATGTTAGTCATAGAATCAAAGCAGGATGGATGAAGTGGCGCCAAGCATCTGGTGTTCTATGTGACAAAAGGGTACCACATAAGCTAAAAGGCAAGTTTTATATGACGGCGATTAGACTTGCTATGTTGTATGGTGCAGAATGTTGGCCTACGAAAAGACAACATGTTCAACAGATAAGTGTTGCGAAAATACGTATGTTGCGTTGGATTTATGATCATACAAGAAGGGATCGAGTTCGGAACGATGATATACGTGATAGATTTAGGGTAGCACTAATTGAAGAAAAGCTTGTCCAACACCGGTTGAGATGGTTTGGACATGTCCAATGGAGACCTCCAGAGGCACCGGTGCGTAGTGGAATCCCAAGCCATGATAGTAACATGAACAGAAGCAGAGGAAGACCGAAGTTGACTTGGGTAAAGGCAATAAAAGAAGACTTGAAAGGATGGAATATACCCAAAGACTTAGTTTTAGATAGGAGTGCTTGAAAAACAGTTATTCATGTGCCTGAACCTTGATTGCTTCTGCTGGGTTTCAACTCTAGTCTATCCCAACTTATTTGGGACTTAAAGGTTTTGTTGTTCTTATTGTTGTTGTTTATCAGTTGCCTTATTTTCTTTATATAACCTAACATGGCTAATAGATTGGCCTATTTTTCAATTTTTATTTCTATTGTTCCTCTTTCTTTATTTTACTCTTATATTCTTCTTTTATTTAGCTAATTCATTTTCTCTGTTCTTTGGTTCCGTTTCCTTTCTGCCTGTTGGCCTTCCCATGAGAGACCAGTTGCTTCCAATACTTCAAAAGGACATCTTCGAAATCCTCGTTGTTTCCGATCTGGACACGCTCAATTTTCAGTTGAGGACACGGGTTAATATTTCTTAATTTCTGATGTCCAGTTGCTTACAAGACTGAAAAAAAGAGGAAACCATGTACTAATCTTCTCGCAAATGACCATGACCTTGATAATCTTGAGGGTTTTCTTTCTTACATGGGGTACAAATATAAACGGTATGGTTCTTTGATAAATGCTTTCTATCATCCGGTCTTCACTGTTTTCCTGTTATATGGAGTCTTTCTGTTAAAAAACACGACCTGGGCAGAGGGCCTATCAATTACATAAAAAGGAGCCCACATGCGTCATGGATAATCTTGATTGTTTCATCTTAACAATTAACATGTTCATGTACTGCATTTTGGACAACGTTGACATAAGAGTCTGATTTCCCTTTCATCCACTTCATGCTTGTGTTGGCACTGGTCAACATTGATGGCCAGGCATTGCTCTCATCAAAATAGGAAACCATAAAAGACATTGCTCTCATCAAAATTGGAAACCATAAAAGAATTTAACAGAGCTGAAAGTGAACCATTCATATTCAGATATTTTTTATGTCAACTTGGGCTGGTGACCTTGGTGATAAAGCAATTATTTATGCTAGTAGCTTGTTGTATTCTCTTCCATGCAGACTTATAGTCCTGTGGGCACTAATTGTTGGTGATCTCTGACTTCAACCCATTTATGGACTTGCAGGCCCAGTCTACCTCACTGGATTGGATAGATCCAACCAGTAGTTGTCTACCAGCTCATTACAAAGTGTTCAGTTGAATAGAAGATATTGCAGAAGTCCAAGCAGAAGTCGGATATAGAGAATATATTAATGAACTGTTGTAAAAAGCCAAATGCAGTTGAGTTGCAGTCTATACTGCTCCATAGAGCAAAGCCAATTATTGACATGAAAAAGGTCGGTGCCACTTCAGTCCACTATGATGACGAGGCCAATGTGAATTTTCTCAGGCTTCACCCTAGTTCTGAGGGCGTCCCCAACAAAGCTGACTCAGCTAGCTATTTAAATGTACATGTCAGCATGCATCCTATGTGGAGGAAAGAGAACGTGCAAAAAAAAATCGAGCCAGCGACTCTCCTGTCGCTCATCTCGTACACAGCACCATGCGCCAAATCGCTGGCCTTATCGCCTTCCACTAGCTCTTCTTCTGGCATTTTCTACCGCACTCGGATTCGCTGCGTGCGCGAATCCTCCGTTGCGCGGAATCCTCCATGGCTGCACGCGTGAATCCTCCTCAATCTAGCTACTCACGCAGCCTTCTCCGATTTATTTGCTCTGCAAAAGCCAGGGTAGTCCCTCCCCATATCCCTCCTTTTTCAACGAGCTCTCTGGTAGATAATCTGCCTGCGTGAACACACGACAGGGAAGATGATACCAAAAAGGCTTCCTGCTGTGGTACTGTAGCCACAGCAGGGGCAGGCGCCGAATGGCTCTTCTGCCGCACTATAGCCACAGCAGGGGTATACGTCAAAGTCAATACTGCTGTTACATCTAGTCACTGTAGCAACATGTGAGCCTGATATATATGTACTAGGATTAGGGATGAAAACGGTACGGATATTTTCCGACCGTATTCGAAACCGAATCCGTTTAGAGGGGTTGAGATCTGTCCGTATCCGAGTCCGGATATCCAACATCCGATACTGTATCCGTATCCGAATACTCAAATCGCATATTTATGATGTCAATATCCGATCGTATCCTATCCGACATAGTTGACACTATCCGTATTCGAATCCGAATCCGGACAGAAATACGAAAACAAATGTAATATTGGTGATATCCGTCCGTATCCGATCCATTTTCATCCCTAACTAGGATTAGATAGATATAGTTGTATATATAGTTTGCCACTGCAACTCAGTAAAGAGAGAGTTCAGTTTTGTCATCTCCTCTACAGAGCTCCGGCCAACGCTGGTGCTCTTGAAGTGTGTGCGCTCTATTCTCTCTTCCTTCTTCTACCTCTAGTCATAGTGTATTGTCGGACAACGATAGTCGTGGTCGAAAACTGGTGAGTGGTCTACTCACCCGTGCCGGTGATCCTGTAGGCTAACAAGTGGTATCGGAACCATACAAACATCGTCGTCGGACTAACCGCTGGCGATGATAGACGGTTTGAAGATGGACGATAGCAGCGACGCTACTGTAGCTGCCCAGCCAAGGTCGTTGTGTGCACGGTGCGAAAGATCGGTGGCACCAATTTGACCGACGTCGACTCACACCTGGTCGGTGACCGATGGTATGCTGACTGACGCAGCCTTCTCCGATTTATTTGCTCTGCAAAAGCAAGGTTAGCCCCTCCCCGTATCCCTCCTTTTTCAACGACCTCTCTTCCCCAGTCTGAACCCTAGATCGAATTGTATCCTAAATCCATTCGTGGCTACCGGTGATGAACCAGCGAACCAAGCGTCAGATGGCTCCGCCACCAGATCAGGACAGACCTGCTCCTGCATATCTGACCGGATCTGCTCCTGCTCCTACGCTTCATTCATCTGCTCATATTCCTGCGCTTCTTTGTGGTGGTGCTACTGTTCCTACTCCAGGAGGCCAATCAGGTAATCCACTTGGAGATTTATTTCTTTATACAAGATTACTTGTAGATCCATGTTAGCTGTGCAAAATCTGTTCACACTTCCTCCTATGTACCTTTGCAAAATCCCCATGGTCTAGCCCCACATTGCTTATGTTGCCCTCTTGTCGTTTTTTTTCTCGATAATTTTTTTCCTCTCAACTGATGGTATGACGCCATGACTGCTCTACAGCATGGTGGCCTCGACCTTTGCCACAAGCCACATCGTTAGGGGCCACATCCGCAAATTGGTAAGTCTCATTTTGTTGTACTTGCAGCCTGAATGATTGTTCCAAGTTTTAACAGTAGCCAATATGTTTTGTGTACTTTACTGCTAGAAATAGTTAGTTTAGTAGTTGTATTAGTTCCAGTAGAAGTAACACTGATGTTTTATGGGTTACTTGATTTTTCAGTGGTATGGATTACTATCCACCTGGCGGTTTTATGAGCTTTTTCCAAACTGGACAGCAACCATTCATTCCTCATGTTTCGGCACCATGGCCACCTATGGGAAAGGATCTCAATTAGAACCACAAAGTAGTGATTCAGGAAACCAAAATGCTAAAAAAAGATCGAAAGGCAAAACTGTCAACTTAGATGATGGAAACAATGTCAGGACTGCAAAGTGTGTTGTATTTGATAAAGAGGAGGACGAGAGGCTAGTAAGTAAAATTTTATCACTAACTTTTGCACTGATCGTTGGCTTTCTTTTTGTACCTTCACAAATATATGAACTTACAACTAATCATGTATGCTAAATTCAGGTCAGTACATGGCTGATTCACTCGAATGACCCAATCAATGGGAAATGCAAGAAAAATGAGAGCTACTGGGGTGATGTACATGAACTATACAATAGCACTACACCTACAAACCAAAGAAGAGGTGAAACGTCTCAAAGATTGCTGGCAAAAAATTAAGAGATGGGTGGGATTTTTCTATGCTTGTTGGAAGAAGGCTACCTCAGTTTATCGTAGCGGATATTCAGATGACCAGCTAAGAGACATGGCTAAGCAGTTTTATTTGGATGACTATCCTAAGGAAGGCCCATTCACAGTTTTACACTGCTGGAAGGTTCTTCGTGATGAACCCAAGTGGCATGTAGTCTTGGAAGAACTTGAAAAACCAAATAGAAGGAGTTTGGATGATGAAGATGAGGCAATTGACATCTCAGGGACGCCAAAAGGTGTAGGAGAAAAGGAACGTCCTATAGGGACAAAACAAGCTAAGAAACAACGCGCAATGGTAAAGGTAGAGTCAACAATGATAATGCTGTTTTAGATGAAGACTTGATGAAATTCTTTGACATTCAAGCTGCAGCAAAAAAACGACAGGAAGAGTTCTTAGAGGCCCAGGAACGCAATTCTGATAGGAAGGTTGAAACAGTAAGGCTTAGGAGGGAGGCTGCTTTACTGGAATGAGTATGGACACTAGGAAGATGACAGAGGATATTAGGGCTGAGCATGTGATTGGCCTGAAGATTCTAAGGGACAAATTAGCTGGCAACAGTAACTAAGGTAGTTTGTTATTTTTGTTGACTGCCATTTTTGCTTACATTCAATCAACATGTAGTATAAATGCATTGGGAATTATATTGAGTACGCTGACTTACCATTTGTTTCCTTTTTTTCAGAATCGTTGATATGAGGTTGATTGGCATTTCTAGCATGCTCTGACAGAGGTTGTTGGTTCAGAGATGACTTTTGGCTTTTGGTGCTTCTTCCTCAATGATGCAGCTAGCTGTTCAATTTGCTTTTGTGGCCTGAAATATAATAAACATGTTTGGCTTGTGTCATGGTTATTAATTAGTTCATCACGTAGTAACCGTATGGACATTTTATTTTATTGTTCTGTTCAAAACGTTGTCCATGTCGTCATGGCAGTGTATTTGCTATCAGTTTGCTTATCTTTAGTGAGAGTTTTTCCTGTATACCATTATAAAAGATGGTCGTTATCTACGTGCCATTAAAAAGTTCGAGCGTACCTAGGTGTCACTGGTCGAAACTTTTTTTGTCGCTCAAGCCATTCTGTCTCCATTCTGTTTGATTTTCATGGTTTGGGAGCTCTGACATATAGGACCGGGCAGATAAATTGTCCAAAATAGCCCGGTGGCTGTCTCTCCCAAACCCGTCTCTCTCCGTAGCCCTTTCTGGAGGCGGCGGCAGCGCCGTCCGTCTCAGACGCAGAGCGCGTGGGCGAGGTTGGGAACGCGCCCGTTGCCTGGCACATCAAGCTGGGCCTCGACCGTGGCCCGCTGCTCACGGCGTGCATGCTCTCGGGTTGGCCGGGCGGCATGGAGCTCTCATGCATGCGAAGATAGCTCCATGGTCAGCGGAACCTTCACTGCACCCTAGTGAGGAACACCGCGAGGCTAAACACCGTTATGCAGACGTCCCTGGCTGAGGAACACCGGGTACCTAAGCGTGCTGAACGACTGTAGCCGCGCCAGGCTGCTCGACGAGGACGGGTTGTGGTGCTTCGACCGCATGCGGTTGGAGCACAAGGTCGCGCCCAACAGCTGCATGGTGGACCTGATGGCCCGCGCCGGAAGGCTGGACGGACGCGTGCACTCATCGGGAGCATGTTGAGGCAGTCGTGCTACGGCGAGGCCATGCTCGACCTCGACGGCAGGAAGGTGAGCTCACACTGGAGCGCCAGCTCTTCCTGCTCGGATAGGTCCCGCGGCATGGGCGCGTGGAAGATGATGAGTCGATGACCATTCACGCCACACGTACACACGCTTCACGCTTGGCTTGTCACCGAGCTCGATCAGTTCCATCGTGGCTACCGTTCACGCAGCTAGCGAAGCCATCAAGACGTATGTACAGTGCCGCTATTTACTAACCATTCTGCCTAGCCCAAGCGACATAGGAGCCGAGGTGCACCAACACTACTACATTAAGCATTTGTAGGGGCGGCTGACGATGGTTTGTAGAGGCGGTTTTGCCAGCCGCCCCTACCACACCATCTCTACAAATTAAGGGTTTGTAGGGGCGGTTCCCAGGCCGTCCCTATAAATCAATTTGTAGAGGCGGCTTGTGTCATCAGCCGCCTCTATAATTGTATTTATAGGGGCGGTTGGTAACACCAGCCGCCTCTAAAAAATAATTTGTAGGGACGGTTGTAACACCAGCCGCCCCTATAATTCCTATTTGTAGGGGTGGTTCACTCTAGAACCGCCCCTACAGTACATTTTCATACACAAAAAATTGAAATTTAAAAATTTAAATATGACCAGAACATATATACATATATATATATATAATATAATTCACAAGGACATTATATCAACAACTAATTGACAAGAAGATATATGCATTACAAACCCATAATAATTTAAATTACTTCATTACAAACCCATTCATTACAAACACATAATAATTTAAATTTGTTTATTATAAACCATAATAATTTAGATCAGTTCATTATTACAACTAACAGTAATTTAACTTCCTAGAATTTTCTAACGTCGTACCACGTACTCGAAGAAGTGCAGATCATTCATTTTATATGCCAAAATGTCACTGATGTAGCGCAATGTATTTACTAGTGCACTCTCCCTTGCTTCACAAGATCGTTCACAAGGTCTACTGACGACGATCAACATTGGTCGAGAATCTTCACTCCTACTCACAAGAATTTTTTCCTGGATTCCCTCTGAAGTGAGAACAGGGCCACCATATTTTCATTTATAACGATCCAAGTGATACATGGCCTGGTTTAAAATGGCTTCAAAGCTACAACTTACGTATGTTACGTCGTTCTCCTGAATATGCAAGTGTTGGGAAAAATATGGTTATAAGAACCATGCATATATATAGACATAACAATTGATCTGGATATAAGTTATGAGACTGACCACATCAATCATGTTGTCCTCAGCAAGCTTTGCACAAAACAATCCAATATCGTGGTGGAGGCCCACATTCAAAGCAGCAATCCTCATGGAGGAGTATGTAGGAATATTGTACCTAATATTTTGAAGTGCCCTTAAACATGCTTGCATAGTATATTTTTTGCGCAGTAATGTTATGAGGTTGACCAATGCTCGTCCTATCGATGTATAAAATCATACCTTGTTGGTTACGCGCCCTAGCGAGAATAGAAAAGCCAATTCAACATTGCTTGAGTCGACCATCTATAGGGAATATATCAACATTGAGAAAATCAACCCTAAAATTTGAGAGTGTCTCTCTGAACCATGGTATATGATGAATTGTCTACATTTAAGAATTATATATATCAGAACAAAATATCTATAGAGGTGTCTTTAAAACATGTTACTTATTATGCTTGGATATGGGTGGTTTGCCCTCCCCAATGCTGGTTGGAAGCCCAGATCATACACATAATTATTTGGTAGATCCGGCGAAGGGAGTTCAGCCATATCTTCTCCTAAATTTATGTCAAGAAAAACAGTTATAGTAGAGGAACAGGAGAGGAGAGGAGTAGGAGAAGTAGGAGCAGAGGACAGGAGAGGAGAAGAGTAGAAGTAGTAGGACTAGAAGAGGAGGGTCTACAAAGCAGCATCAGTATTATTAATAGATAATGTTGCTTGTGCAACCAAAATATCGCTGCCAACATAAATTAGTGTTATCCAAACTAATAGGCCTCAGACACCATAATTAAATCATCATACAATTATGTTATCCAACTATATCGACCATCTAATTGTGTCATTACAGGCCTAAGTATTGCAGTTGCATTGGTAGCTCATGGAAAGCCTCATCTAAAGTCCAAACACCATCACCAACAGACTAATAATCACCACATTCTTGCAAGAACCACTCTTACCACTCTGAGGGGATGCTTTCACCATAATCAGTTGGGACCAGATTAGAGGAGGTAGTTGCTGCTCCAACATAGGCATTGAAATCTCTAAGTGTATGGTCATAGTTGTTGTACTTGTATAGCATTTTTGAACCCAAGCACATGTTCACTAGCCTCATGCCAAGACATATAAATCCCAAGTTTCTTCCCGTTGAAAACAACATAGCAAGGGTCCATTTCCTAGTGGAAGTGAAGAAAATAGCTATCAATCAAGTTCAAACTAACTCACAAAATGAGTAGTAAGAGTAGTAGTAGAGGTAGAGGCCTCAGAAACATGTCAATCATCATTTGATAAAGAACTTGAAGCATAAAGGCATCATAAACACAGTGAGCATATATAAAAAACAGTGAGCATATAGAAAAAGACAGTAGGAGCGGCTGGTAATGATGTCAAGTTCCTCACAAGTTCTTAATCATCAGCTCATATTCCATATAATGTATGGACTTAGATAATTTCATCATCGACAAAACAAAGGGAAGGAGAGGAGAGGGGAAATTTGGCAAAAAAAAAGCAACAGCTGCTTAACAAACATAGAGAGGAAAATGTATAAAAAAGCAGCTGCTGCTTTCCAAACATAGAGGATAGGAAAGGTGGCAAAAAACGATAGCTGCTTATAAGTAGGGGGCCATTCGATCATCATATGAGCTACCTCATATGCATTAGAATTTCTTTTTTCTGTTGCCTGATAGATCTGTAAGATAGAAGGAAGTTTCGTAAGGAGAACAAGAAAGAACTAGCCACATCAGATAGCTTCGCCTGTGAGAATTGAACCTTAACGCTTCCAAATTTTTAATGATGAGATCAGAACAAAAGAGAAAGAGTTGATCGTAAAGCTGGATTATGATAGAGTTAACTGGTGTTCACTGTATGCAGGTTAGAAAAGAAATATGAAAGGACTCTTGTGATGCTCCAGATGATCAGCATGACTGTAGACATACCGTAAATTTCTACAAAATTAGATAGAGACAAGAATATAGCATAGAAAACAACACAAAACCAACCAGTTTGCATAATCATTTTACATGGAATAGCTACCAAAACTCATAATCAAACATAATTGCAAAATGACTTCTCAATCTGAAAATAAAAGATGAACCACACTCGGCCCCAGTTTAGAATAGGGTGTTAATTTGTCATCATTGAATAAATAACCTTAATTATTTGGCATAATCATGACAGCTGGTCAGCTACTAAATTCAAGTTGGTTCAAAGTCCATACAGCACTGAAATATCAAAACAGTATGCACACCACAACCAAATGCACAGTATGTTCTATAGAATGGATAAGAATTTGATAATTTTTTAGCTGCTCACCCATAATTGCAAAAAGTAAAAATTCTTGCAAAAATAATTTTTTAGCTGCTGACCCATAATTCGGTGAAAAAATTTATTTGTCAAGCAAGCCTAAAGAGGCTGGTGGTAGAGGCCCCAAAACTACCAATAAGGCAAACATGCTCATTCAGCCAGGAAAAATAACGGCAACAGAAAACTAGAGCTACTAAAAAAGTTAACAACGTTTTCCTTTC
Source organism: Miscanthus floridulus (assembly GCF_019320115.1). Classification (NCBI taxonomy): domain Eukaryota; kingdom Viridiplantae; phylum Streptophyta; class Magnoliopsida; order Poales; family Poaceae; genus Miscanthus; species Miscanthus floridulus. Next base: position 83,301,265 of record NC_089597.1, read on the forward strand.
TGATTTACTAAATGAACAACAAAGTATATGTGCATGTCAGTTACTCCCGAACATAGATCTGTGGTAACAATGCCATAGCTGCCTTCTCATGAGCTACTAGGATTGCATTCCATCAGCCATCATGACATAGTAGTTCTCAGTGCACAGAGTCTTTTGACATGCTTCCATAGGCTGCATACTATTTCATCCTACCGTGACTAAACCCGTGGCAGATCCAGAGTATGTCTGGCCAAAAAACTAATATACAACACGGTATAATCCAATACAAATTTTGGTACAAGGTTTGAACCACGAGTTGTGAATGGCAGGCAGGCTTGACGACAGGACATACACAGCTAGCATCAGATTGCAAAACGTAATTTGCTGAGAGAGAAGCAGAGCACTGCTCCATGTTTCAGTTTTCAGTACTCACTGCCAACTAATTTTTGTATTGCTTGTGTCAGAGAAAAAATAGCATCATAGCATTGCAGAAGTACCACTTAAGCAAATCACTCATCAATTTTTCTATGTTTGTAAAACACCAAAGGAAACTGTCATTTTGCTTTCAGTCCTGGCTGTGCTCAATTTCTTTCTAGCTAAACATCTGCTATGTTGCGTATCTTGGTAATTCAGATGCACTGTTGGCCAACTAAACAATACCCCGATTGTAATCCTTGGTACATGTCATGGGTGTGGATGAAGGGGGGTATGAGCCAGCATGTCCATGAACCAACCCTCATGTACAGAAGGAGACTGGATTAGTTTGGTTAGAGAGATAAGATTAAAAATGGGATTGTTAGCTAGATACAAGATAAGGTTGTTAGCTCCAGGCTTTTAGCATCAGGATTGGATTTATTAGCTTATATAAGGTTGTGGCAGTCTCCTCATTTGATCAAAGCAAGAATCAGTCCATCTAATTTCTCATCTACATCTGTACTTCTATTTCATGATGATCCAGTTTCTCATCCTTAATAACTGATTCCACCCAGGACACCCTCTAGTGGTGATTATCTCGACTCTGACTATGACAGTACATCACTAGGGTCTAGGAACACTAAGCACGAAACAAAGTAAGAAAACAGGGGTGTATAGTGCTATTTACTAAGAGAGGACATTCAATAAGTTCATCAAATGCATATCTCTTCTTGAATCAAACAGTGTGTGTAGTCTGAACATTTGAACAGAGTATAAAATCTTGTATATCGACATGCACTGAATATATGACTCACACATCATCATCTAGCATAACAAGTTCAGACAAGTGCTTGCTAAATCTCTCCGACTAATAAGGTCATAGTTGACTAAGCTTTTCAGTACAAGGGATGCATGTTGAGACTGCAGAGTTTCAAAATGACAACTTGTAACAACTATTTCTAGTGTCTATCAGAATTCTGGATTTTTGGAAATTCAAAGGAATAGCAAGTTCGGGTATTGCATTTAGTCAACACACCTTAAATCAATTAAAAATGATTCATGCTTATGCTAAAGCTGCCGCTTTTCCACTAGTATTCTAGCAACTTCAAACACGATTTTGAAACCTTAAATGATTTCAACTACAAAAGTCGTGAACATAAAAGTTGTTGAACTCATCACTATCTACAACTTTTATTTTGGTCACTTCTTCATTTGACAAAGTATTAGTAAACATTGTTCACAAATTCACATATCACTCATAGTTTCATGAACTATATTAGAGACATGTTGATTTGTAAACAATGTTTACTATCACTTTGTCAGATGAAAAAATAACCAAAATAAAAGTTATAGATCTTGATAAGTTATGCATATTTTGTATTCATCACTTTTTCAGCCAAAATCATTTGGTGTTTCAAAATCTTGTTAGAACTTGTCATTTTTTTAAATTTGAAAATTTGAATTACTCAAACTTTGTCAAACGAAAAGAATGACCAAATCAACACAGTAACTTGATAGGGCATGATTTTAGAAAATTTTAGGAAAAAAATCATCGCATTTGGAGTTGGTATGAGGGAGAAAGACTAGTTACCAAATTTACCCAGAGATTAAAAAGAAAAATCACAACTGTTCATGATGATCAATGATGAACAAATATGATTTCTCTTTCTAATCTATGGCTAAAACTTGTAACTAGTTTTTCTCCCTCATACTAACTCTAAATATGATGGATTTTTTTCTAAAATTTTCTAAAATCATGCTCTATCATTTTAGTCTGGTCATTTATCTTTGTCACTAATTTTGGACAATTCAAATTTTGAATATCAAAAAATGACAACTTTAAACCTGATTTTCAACCACTAAATGATTTCAGCTATAAATGTGATGAATATAAAAGTTGTATAACTCGTCAAGATCTCCAACTTTTATTTTGGTCATTTCTTAATTTCATAAAGTGTTAAGTGCTTGTTTTAAGTGTTTCAATAGTAGTCCGAACATGTTGCAGTAGTAATAAGTGCATGTTTCAAGTATCTGTGTGTTACAGTTGTTTTAATAGTAATAGAGTGGATGTTGCAATAGGTTCATCTGGACGTTGCAAAGGGTAGTCTCACACACATACATAAATATATAGTCTCACACACATACAAAATATATAGTCTCACACACATGCATAGATAAAGTCTTACAAACACACACACTTACATAAACACTCCACGTTTAACAACTAGCTAGCCTGCTGTAACGACTTTTCTCTTGACACCTTTTTTGTTCCCATGGCAATATGTCTTTGGGTAGGTTCTTTTCCACAACACAGATCTTCTTAGAAAAGTCTGTGAATAGCGGCATCTCATCGTAGTTATTGTAAGCATCAACATCGTCCACGCCATCAACTCCAATAATATGCTGTTTCCCGGAGGCAACCATGTGCTTTGTCTTCTTCTTCAGAGGGAGGTTACTTTGTGGATCAGGCATATAGAAAACTTGTGCGACACGTGAAGCGAGCACCCAAGGGTCATCTTGGTAGCCTAGATTCTCAAGGTCTAGGACTCTCAATCCGATCTCGTTTAGTTGGTGTTGTTTGATCCAGCGGCATCAAAACAGGGCCACCGTTATATCGCTTCCATAGTCAAGTTCCCATATCTCTTCAATTATGCCAAAGTATTGGAGCTTTTGCCCCACTCTATCGAGAGCTTCTATTCGAACGCCGCTGTTTTGGTTCACATATTTACTATCCTTTGCGTGGGTATAGTACGTGTACCGATTGATAGCCAAGTGTTCATCAATGTACGGTTGCATCAGTTGTTTACTCTGCAAGACATTGTAATGCACCCGACTCACTTCTTTGTAATCATGGTCGATGAACACTTTTCTATCACTGGTGCCCTTCCCAGCTAGCCTACCCTTGTGACGAGAATCGGGTTTACCAATCCCTTTTTATACTTTTAGGTACTCTTAACAGCACTCGACGACTTCTTCAGTACTGTAATCCTCTATCATGGAGCCCTCTAGGTATGCTCGATTATGCACGTATCGGCTTAGAACCGACATGAACCGCTCGTAGGACCACATTTCATGCAAGTAGCAAGGGCCTAGCGCCTGTATCTGATGAACCATGTCAATCATGAGATGTGGTATTATATAAAAAAAAGCAGGAGGTAAACACATCTCTAGTTGGTTTTGTGTCTCCATCACAAATTCATGTAGGTCACTCAGCTCTTTCTTGTCAATCGTCTTCTGTGAGATCTTCGAAAAGAAGAAGCACATGCGGGTGATGGCCATTTTCAAGAACTCTAGCTTTATAGACTTGATTGCAATAGGTAGAAACATTGTCGACATCACATGACAATCGTGAGCCTTGCAGTGTGTTATTGACAAGTCCTTCATCGACACTAGCTTCTTCATATTCGCTGAAAACCCAGTCGGGACTTTGACCTCCCTCAGGAAAGTGCATATAGCTCTCTTCTCTTCTGGTGTTAGGTTGAAGCACGCCGCGGGTAGAGTGTATTTTCCATTAGCCTCAGGTACCGAGTGAAGCTATGGCATCACATTTAGCTGCACCATGTCTTTCTATGATTTCAGACCATCCTTTGACTTGCCTGTGTCCATCAAGGTAGCAATGAGACTCTCAAAGACATTCTTCTGCATGTGCATAACATCAATGGCTTGGGGGACCTCTAAGTCTAGCCAATAAGACAGATACTGAAACAAGATCGATTGTTTCTTGAAAGGTACGCCTTCGATAGGAGGTCTGCTTCTATCTTTGTTCGTCCCATCTGGATTCTTCTTTCCATAGACGATGCTTATGTTTTTCACCATTCTATACACGTGTTCTCCATTATGACGTCTCTCCAGAGGGGGTTCAATCTCTAGGGTGTTGTCATAAAATCTAAAGAATAATTTATTGCGGTACTTGTGACTTGTCTTTAAGAAGCACCGGTTCCTTAGGTAAACTATCTTCTTGGATGCATCTAGGAACACCCATGTAGTACTATCCAAGCAAACTAAGCATCCCGTCTTCCCTTTGATCTATCTAGACAAAGCAAACAACGTGGGGTAATCATTGGTAGTAACAAATATTATTGCTCAAGTCAAGATCACTGGCCAAGTGCTGTGGTCGCTCATCCTCTCATTGAAGGGATTCATTCCATCGGTGCTCAAGTCAAACCGTACATTCCTTGGGTCATCGCTGAATTCTTTGTGCTTCTCATCGATCCTTTGCCACTGACTATAATCAGCTGGGTGTGCAATCTTATCATCATCCACCTTGCGCTCATCATCCCACCATGTCATGAGCGTGGCTTCTTTAGGGTTTAGGAAGATACGTCTCAAGCGGTCGGTCACTGGCAGGTACCACATTACCAAGGCATAAATTCTTCTCTGCTTTGCATCATTGCCTAATAGAGTATTCTCTAGGGGCTGAGATTCTTGTACCACCTTTTTCGTACCCTTCTTATTCCTCTTTTCCCCCATGAAGGCTTTGTCCCCACCATAAAGGTCATTGTTCTTATACCGGCTGGCCCCACATCGGGGACATTTATCTAGTAACTTGAACGTTTTGCCATGAAAAAGGATACAGTGGTTGGGGCATGCATGGACTTTTTTCAACCCCCATTATCAATGGACTTATGACCTTCTTCGCTTGGTATGTGTTGGTGGGAACTGAGTTTAGTTGTGGCAGTATCCATGACAGGAGACGCAATAGATCATTGAAACTACAGTCTGACCAACCGTACTTAGCCTTTAGGATGAGTAGCTCAAGCATAAAACGTACCAATGTCCAATGTGTCGGACATCCCTTTTCAACACCATAGACAGTCTCCTTCGATGTTTTTGTCACCCTTTCCAAAATTTCTAGACCTTTCGGTCTCTTTAGTAAAATCTCTGGTCCAAGGGCTCGAATCATGTCCTCTAAATCATCTTCATCCCCGACACGTGCTCAGCCATCATTATTGGCACCACCTTTGTCGTTACCATCCCAACCACCAGCATCACCACCTTGTTCATTGCCAAACTCGGGATCCATTCGTGCATCAAGCTCTGCTGAATATTGGGACAGGGATTATAGGGTTTCATCATCGTATTCCTCCTCATCCTCGCTGTTATCAATAACCGTTTCACCATGAAGAATCCACACTATGTAGTCCTCAACAAATCCTCGCATAATCAAATGTGATCTGATGATAGTCACATCTGTCTATGCCATACGGTTCTTGCAATCTTTACAGGGACAAATAATTGTATCCTTATTCTCTATCAACGTCGTTGCATGCTTCTCTGTGGCTTCAATAAATTCATCCACCTCTTCACGAAAACCTACCTTGAACCTTAATGAACCATACATCCAAGAGTTCATGTACTCCATCTTTTACAACAACAACAAAAAACATTAAAGGACTACTTATTCAGATATATATAAAAATGAATCAAATTAATAATTACTTGAGAATAATTATATATACTTCAGATATATATGAATATAAATCAAATATAATTACATGAAGCATTCAAACATACCATGGTAGAGGAAAATTAATTAATGGCCTATTTATCCATAAATAATTAAAATACTTATTTGTTGATTACAATAAACAATTTCAAAGACAATAATTAGCAACAATTAATATTTTACCCAATATCTTTCATGCAAACCCTAGTCCAATTTCATCAAACATAAATTTACAAAAATGAAATTAATAAAAAAACCAAACTCTAGATCTAGATCTAGATCTACATGCGCATGAAACATCCATAAAACTAAGTAATTGTTCACTAAAATTAAGAAACATGGACCAAATAAGGGTATGATCTTGTTCCCCTACCTAATTTACCCTAGTACATTCAAAACTTGGGTCTAATTTGCTTCATAAGTAGCTCAAGCACCATAGAAGAGAGAGAAAAGCAAAATTCTAATTACTCACTAACCAACCATTAAAACTTCAAAAAAGTGTGGAATAATATTTCTTACCTTCTACAACCTCTCCACCAAAAGATTTGAGACTAAAACCTTCCCCCTTAGTAGAGCAATTTTTGGAAGGTGCCCAAGGCCTTCCTACCTTTTTTTTACGGGTTGGAGTGAGTGACCTAAGGAGGAAGAAGGGGCTGCAGGTTTTTATACGTGGGTCATTTGTAGGGGTGGCTGGTGATTGAGCGGCCCCTACAAATGGTAAGACCAGGGACGGCTGGTGAGTGAGCCGCCCTTACAAATTGACCCATTTGTAGGGGCGGCTCGTATCACCAGCTGCTCCTACTGTGCCATTTGTAGGGGCAGCTGGTCTCGTCGGTCCCGAGCATGCCCACTGTAGGGGCGGCTCCATCACTAGTCACCTCTATAAAAAAATTGTCCCGTTGCTACAAACATTTTTTGTAGTAGTGCAAGCAACTCCGACGTACTCGCAACTGCTGTTGGTCGTGGACGTCCAACCCAGGGCACAAGTACCTGCTGTCACTAGCACACGTGCACGCGCTCCTCTGCGTGCTGGACGAGATGCTGCACCTCCCACTAGCTTAGGCCACGCTGGCCCGCGCTACCGTCGACGCTGAAGGTCTGCTGGATGGCTTCCTCATCCTGGCTGATGCCTTCGGCACATTCCTCATGGTGCTGGTCGCGCACCAGCAGCATGCGCGGAGCTCCACGTCGCCGTGCACAGGCGTGACACCACCAAGCTAGCCTCAGTCGCGCATGCAGAGGTAGGACAGGAGGGGCCTCAAGCATCTCACCATCGCCTTGGCGTACGAGGGCGCCAGGCAGGCACGCGCGGCATGCCCATAGAGGCCGAGGTCACGATCGCGAGGACCATGGCCGAGGCCGTCAATGACACTGCTACGGATTCCTCGACAACGCCCACTGCTGCTGGTGGGGAGGGTGGTGGACATGGTTGGGGCGGTCGAGCTCGCTGTGTACATCCTCCCGTCATCATCGCGGTGGGCGTCTGAAAGGTCCTAGTATGGCTAGAGGGGGGGTGAATAGCCTATTTAAAAATCTACAAATCAACTAGAGCAATTTGATTAGTATGACAAATAGCGTAATGCAAACTTGCTCTAGCTCTACAAGGGTTGCAAGCCACCTATCCAATAATTCTAGTTACAATGATTACTTAGGCATGCAAACTTGCTACTCTAAAGAGCTCAACTAAATGAATGTAAATAATCAAGCAAGCTCTCAATTCTAATTACACTAAAGAGCTTGTATCAACTAGTTTGAAAGAATGTAAATAAGTAGGGTGATTATACCGCCGTATAGGGGATGAACCAATCACAATATGAAGATCAAGCCAATCACCGAGAGAATACAAATGACAAGAGGCAATCGATTTTCTCCCGAGGTTCGCGTGCTTGCCAACACGCTACGTCCCCGTTGTGTCGACCAACACTTGGTGGTTCGGCGGCTAAGAGGTGTGCCACAAACCTCGTCCACATGATAGGACACCACAAGAACCGACCCACAAGTGAGGTAACTCAATGACACGAGCAATTTACTAGAGTTACCTTTTGGCACTCCGCCGGGGAAGGTACAACTCCCCTCACAATCACCGAAGGCGGCCACGAACAATCACCAACTCGTGCCGATCCTTCACCGCTGCTCCAACCGTCTAGGTGGTGGCAACCACCAAGAGTAACAAGCGAAATCCGCAGTGCAACACGAATACCAAGTGCCTCTAGATGCAATCACTCAAGCAATGCACTTGGATTCTCTCCCAATCTCACAATGATGATGGATCAATGATGGAGATGAGTGGGAGGACTTTGGCTAAGCTCACAAGGTTGCTATGTTAATGAAAATGTGCAAGAGTACCTCCCTTGAGCCAGCCATGGGGCTATAAATAGAGCCCCAATCAAATAGAGCCGTTATACCCCTTCACTAGGCAAAACACGCTCTGACCGGACGCTTCGGTCATACTGACCGGACCCTAGACTCAGCGTCTGGTCGCCCGATGGACGCCACACGTCACTTGCTTCAAATGCGGTTCATCAGATTCCAACGGCCACAAAACTGACCAGAAGCACCGGCAAAACTGACCGAACGTTGAAGCCCCAGCGTCCGGTCGTTTCCAGTAAGCTCCCCGAGGCGTATTTCTTTGACTAGACGCGTCCGGTCCACCTCGACCGGACACAGACCAGCGTCCGGTGCAATACCCTAGGTACTGTGCCGATCGACCAGTTCGACCGGACGCACGCTGCCAGTGTTCGGTGCTTTCAGACCCAGCGTCCGGTCAGTTGACCGACGCCAGCGTCTTTGCGACCAACTTGTTTTCACTTCTAACTTCTTCACCCTTGCTCTAATGTGCCAACCACCAAGTGTATCACCTTGTGCACATGTGTTAGCATATTTTCACAAACATTTTCAAGGGTGTTAGCACTCCACTAGATCCTAAATGCATATGCAATGAGTTAGAGAATCTTGTGGCACTTTGATAACCGCATTTCGATACGAGTTTCACTCCTCTTAATAGTACGGCTATCTATCCAAAATGTGATCACACTCACTAAGTGTCTTGATCACTAAAACAAAATGGCTCCTACATTTTATACCTTTGCCTTGAGCCTTTTGTTTTTCTCTTTCTTCTTTTCCAAGTTTAAGCATTTGACCATCACCATGCCATCACCATTGTCATGATCTTTGCCATTGCTTCATCACTTGGAGTAGTGCTACCTATCTCATAATCATCTTGATAAACTAGGTTAGCACTTAGGGTTTCATCAATTATCCAAAACCAAACTAGAGCTTTCAATCTCCCCCTTTTTGGTAATTGATGACAACCCTTATACAAAGATATGAATTAAAGTTCATTTGAATCAATGTTGCTTGCCCAAGCATATTTACCATGTGTAAAGGATATGGGCAAGTTTCATGAACTCCAAATGGTAGTAATTGCTCCCCCTACATATGTGCTAAGAGTTTGGAATGTAGCTTTGCACATATGCTTAGATAGGAAATATAGGAGTCAATTTCTACCAAATGATGCTAAGGTATAAGAGATAGATCTTTGAAGCGTGATACCAATCGGAGTGCACCAATATACTATCCTTAGCATCATTAGTAACTAGACATACACAATCACTAGAATACCCCATGAGATCAACATTAAAAGTAAGGGTCTAGTTTTCATAATGTGAGCATGAGTCTAGTTACTTTAGTCTATGCATGCTAGTTTTTCATTTCATCATTCAAACCTATAACTAGCATACACCACACAAGCATGGATATTGAAATTAAGAACTTGTAACATGCAAGCAAATATATGAAATGTTCATTCAAATGCATCATACAAGTTTATGAGCTTGCTCTCCCTACTTGTGTGCTCAAAATTTTAATTGATCCCTTTCCTTTATTATATCTCTCCCCTAACACTCATATCTTTGTTTCTCTCCCCCTTTGTCAACAATTGGCACAAAAGGTGAGCTTAAATTATGGATAGGTTGGGGTGACACTATGTGAAATAAGGATCATTTTCCCAATTTGGTTCAATCTAGATTACTTGCAAAAGATATTTAACTCGGTTTGATCCAAGGACAAGCTTCTTCACACCTCCAAATAAGGGTTATCTTGTACCATGTTGAGTTAAACACTTATAGCTCATTTTCTAAATCAAACACTAGGTTTACAAGCCCGCAAACATGTCATATGCTACCACTAGATCATTTCAAACATACAAGCAATAGTGATACCATATAAGCATCAAATTCATTTGATTTTCATGAATGAGTCTAGGACATGATAGGAATGACTAGATGCACTAAACAAGTCCTTAGTAATGGATGGATGACATGTCAATCAACTTTACCTTGCTTTGCTCGAAGGAGAGGCATGTCATATAATGGGGGTGCATCAACACATATTGGAGAAGTCAAGTATGTTCAATTCATTCCTTAGCTTGCAAAACCTCTTCTCATCAAGTGGCTTGGTGAATATGTCGGCAAGTTGATCTTCGGTACCCACACTCTCTATGCAAATGTCCCCTTTTTGTTGGTGATCTCTTATAAAGTGATGACGGACATCTATATGCTTTATTCTTGAGTGTTGAACCAGGTTGTTGGTGAGCTTCACGGCACTTTCATTGTCACATAGCAATAGCACTTGCTTGAACTTGATTCCAAAGTCACTCAAAATAGCCTTCATCCAAAGTAATTGAGCACAACTACCGGCCAAAATGTACTCCACTTCGGCGGTTGAAAGTGCTACACTATTTTGCTTCTTTGATGACCAAGACACAAGTGATCTTCCCAATAGTTGACATGTGCCTGATGTGCTCTTTCTCTCAACTTTGCATCCCGCATAATCGGAATCCAAATATCCAATCAACTCAAATCTTGCTCCTTTGGGATACCATAATCCAACATGTTGTGTATGCTTTAAGTACCTCAATATTCTCTTTGTTGCCTTCAAATGACTTTCTCTTGGTGTGGTTTAAAATCTTGCACATATGCATACACTAAACATCACATCCGGTCTTGATGCGGTCACATAGAGTAGACTTCCAATCATAGACCGATACATCTTTTGATCCACCATGTTGCCACTAGCATCACTATCTAAGCTTCCACTTGTCCCCATTGGTGTACTAATAGCTTTACTTTCATCCATTTCAAACTTCTTGAGCATGTCCTTGATATACTTGCCTTGACTCACAAATGTGCCATTCTTCATTTGCTTGATTTGAAGACCAAGGAAGTAACTAAGTTCTCCAATCATAGACATCTCAAACTCACTTGCCATCATCTTGCCAAACTCCTCACAAAATTCTTGATTTGTTGATCCAAAAATGATGTCATTAACATAGATTTGCATTATAAACAAGTCATTTCCAAGCTTCTTGGTGAAGAGAGTGGTGTCAACCTTTCCCATCTTGAATCCCTTAGAGAGTAGGAAATCCCTCAATCTCTCATACCATGCTCTAGGTGCTTGTTTCAATCCATACAAAGCCTTTCTCAACTTAAACACATGGTTGGGTTTCTTTTCATCTTCAAAACCAGGAGGTTGCTCAACATACACAAGCTCATTGATGTACCCATTGAGAAATGCACTTTTCACATCCATTTGGTACAACTTGATGTTGTGGGCACAAGCATAAGCTAGCAAGATCCTAATTGCTTCCAATCTTGCAACCGGGGCATATGTTTCTCCAAAGTCAAGACCTTCAACTTGAGTGTAACCTTGAGCCACTAATCTTGCTTTGTTCCTTATTACTATCCCATCTTAATCTTGCTTGTTCCGAAAGACCCACTTAGTTCCAATCACATTATGACCCTTAGGCCTCTCAATTAAATTCCATACATGATTTCTTGTGAAGTTGTTTAGCTCTTCATGCATAGCATTGATCCAATCAACATCCCTCAAAGCTTCATCTATCTTCTTAGGTTTAATGGATGACACAAATGAGAAATGCTCACAAAATGAAGCCAATCTTGATCTTGTTTGCACACCTCTTAAAATATCACCAATGATAGTGTCCAATGGATGATCTCTTGCAACATTGGTTGGTTGAAGCACTTGCACTTGATTGCTAGCATTTGATTGATCACTTGGTTGAGATGATGAACTAGCCATTTGTTGATCTTGCATGTTGTCATCACTAGTGCTTGCTTGAATTTGATCATGAGAACCATTAGCTTGCACATTTGAGTTAGAGAGCACTTGATTCTTGTCATCTTCAACATCAATCACCTCTCTAGGCCTTAACTCACCAATGTCCATGTTCTTCATTGCATTGACCAATTGAGTGCCTCTTATATCATCTAGATTCTCATCTTCCTATTGGGAACCATTTGTTTCATCAAACTCCACATCATGAACCTCCTCAAGAGTACCACTAGCCAAATTCCAAACTCTATAAGCCTTGCTAGTAGTGGAGTAACCAAGCAAGAAACATTCATCACATTTCTTTTCAAACTTGCTCAATCTAGTGCCTTTCTTCAATATATAGCATTTACAACCAAAAACCCGAAAGTATGCTATGTTGGGCTTTCTTCCATTCAATAGCTCATAAGGTGTCTTCTCCATCATAGGGTGACAATAGAGTCGGTTGCTATAGTAGCAAGCCGTGTTGATTGCTTCGGCTCAAAATGAATGACTCACATTGTACTCACTCAACATTGATCTTGTCATATCAATCAAGGTTCTATTCTTTCTTTCAACTAGTCTATTTGATTGAGGAGTATACTTGGCCGAGAATTGATGTCTAATTCCAAATTCATCACACAACTCATCAACTCTAGTGTTCTTGAATTCACTACCATTGTCACTTCTAACTTTCTTGATTATGGTTTCAAACTCATTGTGAATGCCTTTGACAAATGATTTGAATGTTGCAAACACATCACTCTTATCAACAAGAAAGAACACCCATGTGTATCTAGTGAAATCATCCACAATCACAAATCCATATTTGTTTCCACCAATGCTAGTGTATGTGGTTGGTCCAAACAAGTCCATGTGCATCAACTCAAATGCCTTAGATGTGCTCATTATGCTCTTCTTAGGATGTGTATTACCAACTTGCTTTCCGGCTTGACATGCACTACATAGCTTATCCTTCTCAAATGTGACATCTTTCAAGCCTCTAACTAAGTCATGCTTAATCAATTTGTTCAATTGTTTCATTCCAACATGACCAAGCCTTCTATGCCATAACCAACCCATGCTAGACTTAGTGATCAAACATGTTGACAATTGAGCTTCTCTAGCATTGAAATCAACTAAGTACAGATTCTCATATCTAAATCCTTTGAATATCAAGTTAGAGCCATCTGCACTTATGATCTCTACATCATCCGCACCAAATATGCACTTAAATCCAAGATCACACAATTGAGCTACCGACAATAAGTTGAAGTTCAAGCTCTCTACTAGTAGCACATTGGAAATGCTCAAGTCATTGGATATTACAATCTTACCAAGCCCTTTGACCTTGCCTTTGTCATTGTCACCAAATGTGATACTATCAATCCCATTGCTCTTGCTTTCATTGATTGAATTGAATATTCTTGAATCACCGGTCATGTGTTATGTGCACCCACTATCAAGGACCCAATGCATTCCTCTAGCTTTATAATTTACCTACAAAAGAAGATCAATTCTTTTTAGGTACCCAAACTTGCTTGGGTCCTTGTAGGTTAGTCACCAAGGTCTTTGGTACCCAAATGGCCTTCTTCTTTGGGCCCACAATTGGTGTACCAATGAACTTAGCCTTCACACCATTGGCACCCTTATAAAGCATGTAACAAGAATCAAATTTGATTGAGGATATATTAGGTAGCTTGTTCTTGTTAGTCTTGCAATTTTGCTCTATATGCCCAACTTGCTTGCATCTATTACAAAACCGACCATTGCCCTTTACAAAGCTAGCTTTGGGAGTGACAAAGGCCGCCTTGTCTTTCTTGGGGGTATAGCCTAATTCCTCTTTGTTGAGAGAAAACCTTTGGCTACCCAAGCACTTTAGCAAGCGGGCATCTCCACCATAGGCATTGCCTAAGGCACGAGTGAGCTCATTCACCTCCTTCTTGAGGGTTTCATTTTCCACCATTAGTGATGTATCATTCATAGGTGGAGTGGTAATGGTTGTGCTACAAGAAGTGTTAGTGGGAGCAACAATAATGGGTTCATGAAAAGATTCATTAATAAGATCACATGTTAGTCCCACATCACATGTTACTATCACTTGCTCCTTCTTGGCTTCCTCCTTCTTGACTTGCTCAATGAGAGAGGAGTGAGCCTTTTCAAGCTTAGAGTGAGCTTTGCTAAGCTTCTCATGTGCATCCACTAGCCCCTCATGAGTGGCGTTGAGCTCATCAAAGGATTGCTCAAGAAATTTTACTTTCTTACGCAATTCTTTGCACTCCTTTCTCTTCATCTCATTGCAAGCATGCACTTGCTCACACATGTCCAAGAGCTCCTCCTTGGAGTACTCCTCCTCCTCCTCCTCATCATCATCATCATCATTATCATTCCTACAAGAGTCACTTTCACATTCATCATCATCACTCTCATCATATTTTATATTGGTAGGCTTTGCCATGAGGCATGTTGATGGAGTGTCGAAGATGGAGGGCTTGTCATTGATGACGATGCTTGCTAGTGCTCTCTTGATAGACTTCTTGCCATCATCACTAGAGTCATTACTATCCGATGAGCCATCACTATCCCAAGTGACTACATAGCCTCCACCCTTCTTCTTCTTTTGGAAGGTCATTCTCTTCTCCTTCTTCTCCTTCTTTTCTTTCTTATCCTCCTTGTGCTTCTTCTTCTCATCCTCATCATTGTCACTATTGTATGGACAATTTGCTACTATATGATCAGGGCTCTTGCAATTGTAGCATCTTCTCACATACTCTTTCTTCTTGGTGCGATCTCTTCTCTTTCTTGCACCATAGCCCTTCTTCTTCATGAACTTGCCCATCTTGCGCACAAAGAGAGCCATAGCCTCATCATCAATATCACTTAGATTTTCATCATCACTTGATTCTTTCTTGGACTTGCCCTTGTTTTTATATGATGATGAACTAGCCTTGAATGCTATGCTTTTCTTCTTCTTGTCCTCTTCTTCCTTCTTGTCCTCCTTGTCATTCCCCTCCCTTTTCACATGGTATGTCTCTTGTGTCATGACATCACCTAGTACTTGATTGGGGGTAATATCCTTCAATCCTTCTCTTATGATGAGCAATCTTAACATCTCAAATCTTGGAGGTAAGCACATCAAGAATCGATGGGAGACATCATCATCCTTGATCTTCTCTCCCAATACCTTCAAGTCATTGACAATGACTTGCAATCGATGGAACATCTCTGGAATGTTCTCATCTTCCTTCATCTTGAAGCTTGTCAATTTTTTTTGAAAACACGAGGGAGTCTCCCAGATACTCGTAAGAAAGGAGGTGGGCATCGGGTTCGAGCCCGGGTGGCGTCGCTCTCACCTGGAGTGCTCGACCAAACGAGCTAGCGCTCGTTCCCTAAGCTTGTCAATTTATCCTTGAGGATATACAACTTAGCACTCTTCACCGCCGGTGTGCCCTCATATGTTTCCTCCAATCTCTTCCACACCTCATTTGCTCTATCACAATCCTTGATTTGCTCAAACACCTTGGAATCAATGGCATTGTATATGGTGTTGAGAGCCATTGTATTGCATTGCTTGTTGATCTTATCTTGATTTGTTGGATCATCGGGATCAATGATAGCATAGTCATTCTCGGTCACTTCCCATACTTGATCATTGATTGAACCAAGATACATCCTCATCTCTCTTCCAATAACCATAGCATGTGCCATCAAAGAATGGTGGTTTGCCCCCCACATGGTTGAACACAACTTGAGCCATAATTTGACACCGAGGTTGTTAAGCCTTTAATCAAACGGTGACCACGGCTCTGATACCACTTGAAAGGTCCTAGTATGGCTAGAGGGGGGGGTGAATAGCCTATTTAAAAATCTACAAATCAACTAGAGCAATTTGATTAGTATGACAAATAGCGTAATGCAAACTTGCTCTAGCTCTACAAGGGTTGCAAGCCACCTATCCAACAATTTTAGTTGCAATGATTACTTAGGCACGGAAACTTGCTACTCTAAAGAGCTCAACTAAATGAATGTAAATAATCAAGCAAGCTCTCAATTCTAGTTACACTAAAGAGCTTGTATCAATTAGTTTGCAAGAATGTAAATAAGTAGGGTGATTATACCGCCGTGTAGGGGATGAACCAATCATAATATGAAGATCAAGCCAATCACCGGGAGAATGCAAATGACAAGAGGCAATCGATTTTCTCTCGAGGTTCGCGTGCTTACCAACACGCTACGTCCCCGTTGTGTCGACCAACACTTGGTGGTTCGGCGGCTAAGAGGTGTTCCATAAACCTCATCCACACGATAGGACACCGCAAGAACTGACCCACAAGTGAGGTAACTCAATGACACGAGCAATTTACTAGAGTTACCTTTCGGCACTCCGCCGGGGAAGGTACAACTCCCCTCACAATCGCTGAAGGCGGCCACGAACAATCACCAACTCGTGCCGATCCTTCACCGCTGCTCCAACCGTCTAGGTGATGGCAACCACCAAGAGTAACAAGCGAAATCCACAGCGCAACACGAATACCAAGTGCCTCTAGATGCAATCACTTAAGCAATGCACTTGGATTCTCTCCCAATCTCACAATGATGATGGATCAATGATGGAGATGAGTGGGAGGACTTTGGCTAAGCTCACAAGGTTGCTATGTCAATGAAAATGTGCAAGAGTACCTCCCTTGAGCCGGCCATGGGGCTATAAATAGAGCCCCAATCAAATAGAGCCGTTATACCCCTTCACTGAGCAAAACGCACTCTGACTGGACGCTCCGGTCATACTGACCGGACCCTGGACTCAGCGTCCGGTCGTCCAATGGACGCCATGTGTCACTTGCTTCAAATGCTGTTCGTCAGATTCCAACGGCTACGAAACTGGCCGGACGCATCGGCAAAACTGACCGGACGCTGAAGCCCCAGCGTTCGGTCGTTTCCAGTAAGCTCCCCGAGGCGTTTTTCTTTGATCGGACGTGTCTGGTCCACCTCGACCGGACACAGACCAGCGTCCGGTGCAATACCCTAGGTACTGTGCCGATCGACCAGTTCGACCGGACGCACGCTGCCAGCGTCCGGTGCTTTCAGACCCAGCGTCCGGTCAGTTGACCTACGCCAGCGTCTTCACGACCAACTCGTTTTCACTTCTAACTTCTTCACCCTTGCTCCAATGTGCCAACCACCAAGTGTATCACCTTGTGCACATGTGTTAGCATATTTTCACAAACATTTTCAAGGGTGTTAGCACTCCACTAGATCCTAAATGCATATGCAATGAGTTAGAGAATCTTGTGGCACTTTGATAACCGCATTTCGATACGAGTTTTACTCCTCTTAATAGTACGGCTATCTATCCAAAATGTGATCATACTCACTAAGTGTCTTGATCACTAAAACAAAATGGCTCTTACATTTTATACCTTTGCCTTGAGCCTTTTGTTTTTCTCTTTCTTCTTTTCCAAGTTTAAGCATTTGACCATCACCATGCCATCACCATTGTCATGATCTTTGACATTGCTTCATCACTTGGAGTAGTGCTACCTATCTCATAATCATCTTGATAAACTAGGTTAGCACTTAGGGTTTCATCAATTATCCAAAACCAAACTAGAGCTTTCAGCGTCGCGAAGATGGCGTCTCGCCAAGATGACACATGGGCACGATGGCCCTTGGCGAGGCTAGAGCACAAGAGGCTAGCGTCCAAGGACGAGTGAGTGGCACAGAAGAAAACTGAACAAAATTAGAAATCCAACTGAATTGGGGGGCAAAATGGTCATTTCATCCACCTGTTTGACACCGTCACCAGAGAAAATGAACCGAATGGCTTGTGCGACAAAAAAGTTCCGGCCAGTAGCACCTAGATGCGCTCAAACTTTTTAATGACCCCTAGATAATGACCATCTTTTATAATGGTATACAGGTATGTGTACCATCTTTTATAATGGTACACAGACATGGTCGTTATCTAGAGGCCACTAAAAAGTTCGAGCGCACTTAGATGACATGTTTTTTCAGATGAGATGTTTAGTGCTATATGTTATGAAGCCTCCACAAAGATGATGCATAGTATTATCCGTGAAGTATTAAAAATATAAATAGCTAGCATTATAGATAGCTCGATCTCCAGATTTTTGGTTCGCTCGTATTGTTTCTGAATTGAATCGTTACGCTGATTTGGTCGGGATCGGATGGTTCCTGTTACGACGATCGAACGCCCCCGAGGTGCGTTCAGATGCGCGCTCGTGCCAGACATCTGGGCGCTAGGATAACCGTAGGAGCAATGTAAGCTTTGCACATGCCGTGGAAGACAAGGAACCTGGTTCCCCTGAAATCGAGAACCTGAAAGTTGTGAAGCCAGCTACTCCCAAGGTGGATCTAGGCCATGGCAAGAGGCAAAGGAGAGTTGTGAATTACAGTTATACGTTTGAGAACTCAGACAGCGATGATATGTATACTCCACAGGGTTCCTCGAGTAGTTCTTCTGACACGATTCTGACAAGGACAGCTATGAGGCCAATCGTGTGAGCACTTGTTTAGTTTGCGAAATTTGGAATTTGGGGCTACTGTAGCACCTTCGTTTTTATTTGGCAAATAGTATCCAAACATTGACTAATTAGGCTTAAAACGTTCGTCTCGCAATTTCCCACCAAACTGTGCAATTAGTTTTTCTTTTCGTCTACATTTAATGCTCCATACACGGGACGCAAACATTCGATGTGACAGGTACTATAATAACTTTTTGGACTTTGGGGTCCAACTAAGGCGTGATTTCAGCACCTGTGCCTCCTGCACCTGAGGTTCTAAACATTATTACTGCGATTGGAGTTCCAGAAGCAATACCAGCACAAGTACCAACGCAATCAGAGCATACTACAGAACCCTACGTATATCTATTGTCTTCCATGTACAAACCAACGCTTGTAATATGCACATCTTCAACATATTTCTAGCTAGGTGTAGAGAGCAAAACAAGACACCCGTAATCCAAGTGGGAAATTAAAAAAAAATACTAATGCTCATGGACTCGTATACAGCACGGCCCATCGGAGGGATGCATACAAGCAGCAGCGCCGATAGATACACTCGTGATACGATCGCCCTCGCTACCGCGTGCATCCAGATCCTTCCTCGGGTGACCTCACGTGGACCCCACCCTGTTCCGTGCTGTGCAAGCGGCGGTTGGGACTTGGGAATGTTTGCTGGAGCAGAGGAATGAACGCCCCCGTGGACGTGGGTCCGGTCGCCTGCTGCCGTGGATGCGCATCGGCAGCATCTCCCCCCCGGTCTATAAAATCCTAGCTCATCCCCTTCCTCGAGCAGCCAGTAGCCGCGCCGATCACGAATTCAAATCAAACCAACACAACCGACTCGCCCCCCTCCCACCCCAAGCGCCCCCAACCAGTGCAGCGCCTCGCCGCCAGCCATGGCGTCGTCGGCGCCAGATGTGGCGGAGTCGTCGCGTGCCGGCCAGGAAGCGGAGCAGGAGCCCGAGTCGGAGCCGCAGCGCAAGTGGGTGGCGCTCGTCTCCGTCCCCGTCCTCCTCGGCAACGACGACGAGCGGGCCAAGGAGATCGCCGTCGGCACCGACATGCTGCTCGACCTCAACGACCCGCCGCTGCCCTCCTACCTGCAAGTGCTGCACCCCCGCGTCGCCCCCGACCCCAGGCGCAACGATGAGCCGCTGTACGCCTACATCCTCGCCGCCGACCGCTCCGCCTGCATCCTCCTCCAGGTCGTCAAAGGCAACCGGCCGGACTTCCTCCTCTGCGACACCCACAGACGTACCGTCACCTTCCTCCCCCTGTCCTCCGGACTCAACATCCGCCGCAACATCGGCCTCATCGCCGACCCGCACCACCACGGCCACTACGTGGTCGCCCAGCTCCACGCCACCACCTCCGAAGATTACCCCAACAGGTTCCTGATTGGTCTCGTGTGCTACTCCACCGCCGAAGGCCGGTGGTTCACCAGACAGCTCACCCGGGCGCGGCAACAGGTCCGCATGCGCAGCCCCTTCTCCGAGACCGGCGTGCTCGCCCACGACGGCCGCCTCTGGTGGCTCGCCCTCGCCTATGGCGTGTTCTTCTGCGACCCCTGCACGCCCCTCGCCGAGAGCCCCGAGCTGCGCTTCCTCCCTCTCCCGGCCGCCTGCGAGACGATTGAGAATACCGCCGCCGCCTTCGACCCCCGCATCAGGACCCTCATCGACCAGCGCCGCTGCGTCAGGCCCAGCGAGGGCAAGCTGCGCTTCGTCGAGATCCGCGGCCTCTCCTACGACGACCTCGTCGACGTACCCGCGGCTAACCCCACCGTCCGGATGTGGACGCTCGACGACCCGGAGGGCCCCAACGCATGGACGTTCGAGTACGAGGTGGCCTTCGCCGAAATCTGGGAGAACAAGACCTACACCGACGCGGGCCTGCTGCCGGACGAGGTGCCCCACGTCGCCCTCATCGACCCCAACGACCACTACGTCGTCTACTTCTTCCAGGGCTCGAAGCTCTTCGGCTTGGACATGCGCGAGAAGAATGTCGTTGCCTGCAAGGAATGCCTGATAGACCGTGATCAACTCAGGTTCCCATCCTCCCGCCCCATTGTCGATGCCTGGGAGCTACCGCCACCGCCAGCCACGCTTCCAGGCGACGACGACTCTTCACCAGATGGTATGCACGCGTACATCCGCACTAGTTGCTCAGCTCTGAGGCATCCACTTGCCTTACCTACGGTTACTGGATCGATCGAATGCAGCATGCATATGGCTGCTGGAAATCTTGATTTGATGCTCACTGTGTGTCTGCATGCTCGGCATTCAACTGTAAATTGTGCGTGATCATACTCATACCTAGGCTGGCTAGGTCGTTGCTAACATTCATATTGGCCTATGTGCATGCTAGTTACAGTAGTATCTGAACTGGTTGATTTCCAGTTTTAGTTGGCATGCTTACTGTGTTTGTCCAGATTGCAAGAGATCCTCGTGACATGTGTGCGCTTCTCCGATTCATGCCTTTGTCTTATCATTGAGAAATATGTTCATAACTTCCGTAGATGTACTACTCTGTTATGTACGCAAGGATTACAACTGCACGCGTGTATAGATGATAGAATAGAGTCACTGAATTAGTCTGAATTTGGCATGTACAGAACACTGCTTCTGTTTGGCATCAGTTCTTTATATATTCCTCTTGCGAAAAAGATTTGATTCATGAATCATGACTATAACTTCCGAGAGTATTTTGTTTTGGAATGCTGATTGTTGATTGCTTGCTTGACCATTAATTGCTGCTCTTTTGCATGCTCTTTTAGCATTTGGGTTTGGAATGCTCATTTAGAATAGAATCACTGAAATAGTCTGAATCTGGCATGAACAGAACACTGCTTCTGTTTGGCATTAGTCACTATGTATTCCTCTTGTTCATATTTGATTCATGAATCATGACTATGACTTCCACTAGCATTTGGATTTGGAATGATGATTGCTTGCTGACCCTTAAGTATTGCTGCTCTTTTGCATGCATGCAGATAATGTTTTGGGCTCAAAGCTGGATGCCTGGGAACTGCCCCCACCGCCACCCGCTCTTCCGGGAGAGAACGACTCTACACCAGATGGTATGCGCACGCACATCCCCATTAGTTGCTCAGTTTTGATGCATCCACTTGCCTTGCCTACGGTTACTGAATCGATCGAATGCAGCATGCATGGCTGCTGGGAATCTCGACTTGATGCTCTCTGTGTGTCTGCATGCTCGGCATTCAATTGTAAATTGTGCGTGATCATACCTAGGCTGGCTAGGTCGTTGCCAACATTCATATCGGCCTATGTGCATGCTAGTAACAGTAGTAATATTTGAACTGCTTTGTGCCGAATTGATGGATATGATCGCATTTTCAGTTTCAGTTGGCATGCTTACTGTCTTACTGTATGACCGGATTACAAGGGATCCTTGTGACATGTGCACGCTTCTCTGATTCATTGCCTTTGTTTTACCATTGACAAATATGTTCATTACTTCCGTATATGTACTGCTCTGTTATGTACACTTGGATTACAACTGCACAACGTCTATAGATGATAGAATAGAGTCACTGAATTTGGCATGTACAGAACACTGCTTCAGTTTAACATCGGTTGTTTACAAATTCCTCTTGCAAAGAAGATTTGATTCTTGAATCATTACTATGGCTTCCGCTAGCATATGGATTTGGAATGCAGATTGCTGATTGCTTGCTTGACCCTTAATTGCTGCTCTTTTGCATACTCTTTTGGCATTTGGATTTGGAATGCTCATTTAGAATAGAATCACTGAATTAGTCTGAATCTTGGCATGAACAGAACACTGCTTCTGTTTGGCATCAGTCATTATATATTCCTCTTGCTCAGATTTGATTCATGAATCATGACTATGACTTCCACTAGCATTTGCATTTGGAATGATGATTATTGCTTGCTGACCCTTAAGTATTGCTGCTCTTTTGCATGCATGCAGATAATGTAGCATTAGCACAGAGTGGCCTGGGCTCGTTGTGCAGGAAGGAGGCTTTTTGTAGCATTTGTGGCTCTGGGGTATGTCTTTCATGCTGCCCCAATCACAAAAACCTCCATCACGGTGTTGCTCCAGGCGCCATAGTCAGGGTAAGTTGAATACCCTTCCACCATTTTCACGGCAGCATGGTGTATGTGTGAAGGGCAGACAAATAATCCTTGCTTTACAGATATGTATGACCAAAGACGGCGCAGCGGTAGATGCTCGAGATATTAAAGTCAACGCCATGGGATATAATTGGCAGCTTATTCAGAGAAAGATGTATGCTGGCCGGAAATATATTATGCTGCACGAGCCAACGCAAGACCGGAGGAATGTGGACAACTGTCTTCAATGCCGTCGCCTAGTGAAGGCAAAAAGCGATTACTGCAGTGTGAAATGCAAGGTAAGTTGGTTCACATAAAGAATTGGGTTCTGAATCGTTATGAATTTGGGTACCGATTTGTGTTCTTGTGCTGTCAGGCTCTTCATAGGCCGTTTGGACAAAACACTCATGTCGTCAACGCGCTGCTTCAGTGTGACTTCGACCAACCTGAAGTCCGAGACAGGTTCTGCATCATTTGTAGGAGGGCCTACGCCTCAGCACATTGTGCTGATCACGACCTACACCATCACGAGCAAGCGGCGGCGGCGGCCCCAGCTCCTCCACCCGAAGCGATTGTTTGATAGGATGAGTGACGATTTTCTATTCTGGGACTACCGATGGTTGTGTGTCTTTTAACTGATAATCGAACTGTAATGGTTTGATAGGATGAGTGACGATTGTTTCTATTGGACCTGACCCGCCGATTGGTACGGTTTGATTGCAGCCGCGGCATCGCATTGTTTCTGATGTGCGGCCAAACTTCAGTATTTGCTGTGAGTATACGTTTGTTGGCTGTAAGTATCCCTTTCTTGGCTGTGAGTATGCGATTGGGGCATAATAGAATGTAGGTTTATGCATCCTCTGCTTTGGTTGTCCCAAAGTTATTTGACTTTTTATTTTGGTACATACAAATTTCGTTCTGGACTTAGGCACAGATCCTTTTTCTATGTTCATCTTGTCTGCGCCTTTGCTCATTGATTTGAAACGGTTTATACAAAGACAATTGTTGCACCATAGGCCCCTGCCATGCTTCCATTCCATACGACGGCTCCCGCCGCTCTTGCCTCTTGGGCGTTCCAAGCGGCGGCCACGGCCACGCTGCAATGGCACTGGCAAGAAGTCAGTCGGCAGAAACAGCAGCAGAAGCGGGCCAAGCTGCTGACACTGGGCGGCGGCACATGGTCGTCGTCAATCAGTACCCGCCGCCGGCGGACCCCGTGGCATCATCCACGGCGACGTCGCCGAACACGCCGCTGCCGCCGCTGTAGAACCTGGCGAAGTCGACGGCCTCGGGGCCGAGCGCCACCATGATGTCACCGTCGAGCAGCAGCCTGGCCCGCTTCTAGCCGCCCTCCGCGACGGGCGGCTCGGCGGCAGCAGCCTGGCCAATTCAACACGTATGGGCTAAAACTAGACAAGAGAAGGGAGAAAGAAAACTGCTTCCCGATCCAAGCATCGCAAACCTACGAACCCAGTTCATGTGATAATGTGTGGGCTTCTCAGGTTATGCACACACGCACGTCGCTAATTATTAGGGGTGGGCATCCGCTGATATCCATCCCAACGCACGCGCGACGTGCAAGAGTTCCGCTTCACGTGGAAGAACGGAGAACACAAGGTTTTTTTTGTTTTTTTTTTCCCGATCAACGGAGAACACAAGTTATGCCTCCCGATCTGGTAATGCGGCAACTAAACAATCCAAATCTGCAGCTCCGGTGTATAGATGAACATGCAGCCCACGGCACGGTCTAGCCCATGAAAGGACCTAGGATGTCGCCTAGAAGGGGGGTGAGTAGGCGTTTCTGAAAATTAACATCTTTAAAAGCGAAAACGATTAGTAAAGTGAGTTTCCAAAAATAGAAACTCCAAATAAAGAGTACCACCCCTCATAAGTTAGCCACAGAGTATATAAAAGATACTAAATGAATCTAGGAGCCAAACGCCTACAACCAAAGAGTTAGAATACAATTCAATTCAGTTTGGTGCAGGGGTTAATACCGGACGTGTCCGGTAGGTATACCGGACGTGTCCGGTATTCACGACTTCAGTGGAACAGCCCCTAACTTGCTCCTTTTGATTTCTATCTTCAATCCAAACTGCAGGAAACTATTAGAGATAGTAAAATACACAGAGAACCTGCAGAATAACTAAAGCAACACAAATATCAAATGAAATGCGAATTAAGACACGATATTTGTTTTACCGAAGTTCGGACTCGTTCGAGTCCTACTCTCTGTTGAGGGGGCTACGGGCAACCCAGCAAAGGTCAGCCCTAGAGGGTACCACGAAGGTCACTCTAGCCGGAGTCTTTTCCAACTCCTTTTCCCCCTTCCACTAGATGATTCCAAGGCGGCGGAATCGACCGTTACAAACTTTCCGAAGCAACCACAATCTCTCGGTTGCTCTCCAGCGACGCCTAGCCGTCTAGGACCGAAGAGTCCAAGAGTAACAAATGCGAATCACGAGATTGACAATATGCACAAGTGCTCAAGTGGTGGCTTGCTCTCTTTTTTAAATTCTTTCTCAACCCACAAATTGATTTTGCAATTTGGATCACACACTCACTAAGAGAGGGTTTAGGAGAGTTGGCAAGGCTCAAAAACGTGTGTCTATCTCAGCAGAATCAGCAGCCTCCAAAGGTGGAGGCTTGGGGGTATTTATAGCCCCCTTGGAAAACTAGCCGTTTTATAGCCGTTGCAATACCGGACACGTCCGGTATGCATACCGGACACGTCCGGTATGACTTACACTGCGCCAACGGTAACTAAGTTACAGTGATGTTGTGAGGCGTCGAAACTCCCGAAGAATGCCGGGACTTCCGACCGTCGGAACTCCCGACTCAAGTCGGAACCCCCGACCCTCAGCAATTTTGAAAAACATGTAACTGAGTTAAAGTTAGTGAGGTGTCGGAACTCCCGACGTATGTCGGAACTCCCGACCATCGGAACTCCCGACTCACGTCGGAACTCCCGACCCTCAAGGCTTTTGAAAACTAGCCGTTGGCTTCTGGTCATCCATACCGGACACGTCCGGTATGACCAGGACAGTGAACCCTCCGAGTCAGTTGAAGTGCGAGACGTCGGAATTCCCGACCCATGCCGGGACTCCCGACCAACGTCGGAACTCCCGACGAACCAACCCGAGAGCAACAATTTTACAGCTGCTGGACAAATACCGGACACGTCCGGTATTGCCAGACCAGCAACAAATCAGTTAGCTCTTTTGTCGCTCAAACACTCAAAACTCACATGGATTGGCTTGAGCACTTTTGAATCATTATCTATCGACATGATGCATCCCTCTTAATAGTACGGCATACCTATTAAACTCAAAATCAAAGGAAAAATGAATTTATACCACTTGAGTTGATTTCTTTTGAATTGATGCCGTCCCTTCCAATCTTCATCAAGTAAGGGTGCTAACAAGTTGATGTTGATCTTTTCACTTGAGCATAGCCATCTTGAGCATGTGACTTGATTCCATTCATCAGATTTGAATAATCCCAAATGTATCAAGTCACTTCCATCAAATACTTCATTATAGATTTGATCCTTCATATCAATATGACCATCTTAGCTTGATTAGTACCTCAACTAAATGCAAGTACTTTCTTCTTCACCCTAGCTAGGTTCTTCGGCTGCCAAGCCGTCGCTTGCCCTTCACCCTTGCTTAGTACCTCGAAGCCTTTCCTTGCTATCTTCACCATCTCAAGCCACCTCACATCTTGTGTTGAATCATCCATTCATATGTATTGTTACCTTTTTCATTTTAATTTAGCAAGCTTCAAATATGAGACCATTCCATATGCAATCCCTCATGTCTCATTAACTAATAATCACGAGCTTGCTTTCACATAGTACATGGAAATCCCACAATGAATAAGCCTTCACATGAATTCCATTTGCATTGTTGTCTTGTGCTTGAACGAGATTGTTTATACAACAACACATCATTTTGGCTTTCATTAAGTACCTGTGAGATAACCTATTACCTGTCCACACTTAGCAAACGGGTTTGTCCTTTAATCACGTTGTCATTCAATCATCCAAAACCCACTAAAGGGCTAGATGCACTTTCAATCTCCCCCTTTTTGGTGATTGATGACAACTTGATTAAAGCTTATAAGATGATATAAACATTTAAACTTTTGGGTTCAATGATTTATAAGAGGCTTCCCCTTAATATGTGCTTATGATTAGAATTCACAAACTGTCCTCAAATGTCAATTGCACATACTAAAACAAATAGGAGACTCCCCTTAAATCATTGCATCTGTGGGGTGCATGTGTATGTGACAAAGAGAAACCGTGATGCATATGACAAGATATGTCATACAAGAATCAATATAAAGGCATCACATCAAATATTTTCATTCTAGCATGCATAGTCCTTATGAAAATAAATATGACACATGTAATTCACACATAGCACTCATTACAAATTTTCTCAAGTCCAGAAACCACTGATATATAGATAAAGATCATGTCTCAAGAGATACATAGATAAAGCATAAGTCTCATCTCTCACAAGATATAATCAATGAAGCTCAAAAACAAACTACAGCCTGCAGTACATATCTTTAGGTACAAAGATAAGCAAATGAAACTATCCTGAAGCTTTAATCAGTCTCTCTCCCCTTTTGTCATCTATCACCACAAAGGTCCAACAATGACATACTAAGGACAAAGGGGCTACAAGCTGTCACTAATCTCTGGCATCACTCATCATCATCATCGTCTCTCCCAGCATCTTCGTCATCAGAGCGGGTAACACCAGCCGGACGAGAACCACCGGCACCAGATGGGTCGTAGCCACCAGAGCCGTAGTAGCCGCCACCACCTGTCAATTCACTCCACCAATCTGTAGCATAGTCATCGGCAGTGCTGGGACATGGCTGAGAGTGAGTAGGCACACGAGCCTGAAGTGGTAGAGTGTCAGGGTGCTCAGGTGCCTGCTGCTGCTGCTGTCGCTGTATGAACTCAACATACTCTCTGTCATATCTAGCCTGCTGCTGCTCCTCAGTCTCTGGCTCACTAGCTGCCTCATCTGATAGAGGAGACCTAGGAGGATCAAGCTCAAGCCTAGAAGCAATTTGCTTTAAGGTTCGAGTGTCCTTTCTCCTAGCCTCCCTCTCCTTCTGCTGCCGAGTTTGGATGTCACGGCACATCCCAAATATGGAGCTGAAAAGCCTGCGGATAGGCGAGGGAGGACTGCCACGGCGTGAAGTAGAATGTGAAGGAGCACGTGGTGAAGGTGAAGCTCCTACTGGTGCACCACTCCCAGGTGCATCTGCCTCTGGTGCTGCTGCTCCTCCTCCTGGTCCTGCTGGAGGTAACCCTGTCTCAGGCAGATCTGCAATAATCTTCAGGGCCTTGTGAATCTTATCATACTCGAATGTGTGCCCAGTCACCTGCTCAATCATATGCATGATATAAGGAGTGAAACCATAGCCCTTGAGGGGTCTCTCTCCCACACTCCTAATCTCAGACCAAATAAAGTCAAACACGCTGAAAGGCCGAGCATCAGGTGCCATCCTATGGAGTAGGTTCCTAGAATAATCTGCAATGTTGCCCTTGTCTCCACCCTTGTAGTCAATAGTCTTCCTGAACATCCTGTCCAGGTATCTGTAGGTAGGGTGAAGACCTAGAACATTTCCCACAGCTCCTCTCTCACCACCAGGAGGATACATATATGCGAGCTGCTTAGGGGGTAACACCTGCTCGGTGTGAATCCTGTCCCTCTGGAGATCATCCTCTAAGAAGCCAAGCTGGGCGGCAAATACATCATAGTCAACACTGTACCACTGACCCTCAAGCATCCAGTGCATCCGCCTCTCATCCTCCTCAACGAATAGAGTAGCATAGAACTGAGCTACTACCTCTGTGTTCCAGTCATGCTGGAACTCCATGATCTCATAAACTCCTATGCTCTGGCAGATGGCAATGGCATGATCAACTGAGGCCTTCTACAACTCTCTAATATATTGTTAGTCAATCCACTGAGACCTGGCAATCACTGGGTTCCTGGTGAGAATCACACTGGAGTAGAAATCTAGGTGAAAGGCTGTCTGGAAGCGGTGATCGTACTGAACCTTAGGTAAGCCTCTCGGATCAACCCTTCGCTCATCTCTAGCTCTCCTGGTCATACCCTTTCCCCTGTAGTCAACCCTAGGAACATAGGAGGGCACATTTGGCAGACGTGTCTCAAGAAGACCATAATGCATCCCCTGACCAGGCTGGTGCTGAGCTGGAGGAACTGACTCCTCCTCCTTAATCTCCTGCTCCTCATCTGAGCTGTCACCATCTGATCCTCTGTCAGTGCTCTTCCTCTTTCTTTCTTCTCTAGACTCCACTCTGAACTCATCAGTGTCTATGTCAGAAGAAGAGCTCCCAGACCCCTCTACATACTGAGCTACTGCACTAGAGGCAGCCCTGGTAGACCTCCTGCTGGTTGGCTTGAATCCAGGATGCATATCCTGTCTCACCTTCTTGTACTTCTCAAGTGCTGGATCATGCCTATGCTTGGACCTCGGCTCCTGTCGTCCACTCATGGCTGCTGTCCTGTATCCAAAGATTTTCATAGAATTTTAGATACATGCCCATAGCTTATTTTTGAATTGTAATTAGACATAGATTCTTTTATCCAAGGTTTTACAATCACCTCGACACACCATTGTCACAAGGTTTGTAAAACATAGATACTGAAGAAACTATGCCTAATATACAATTCTAGGATAGGATTAAATCAAAGGAAGCAGAGATCCTGCTCTGCTGGGCCATACCGGACACGTCCGGTAGTATACCGGACACATCCGGTATGGGCGACCAGCAACCCTAACCAGGGTTCCTTGATTCAAACCAACATGGATTAATACCAAACTTTGGGCATTGCTTCTACATCACCAATGCAGCATATTGATCGAAGGAATTTCCAAATCATGTATTTACCAAGTAGATCGGACGAGGTCCGTGATTAGGGTACCTTGAGAGGAGATAAGAGAGAGCGATGTGAATTCCAAATCCATGGGCCTTCAATCCTTGATCCAAGCCTTCTCCAATGCAATCTCCCTCTCTCTCTTTTCCTTGGTGAAATCCTCGGTCGCCCTAGGTGGGAAGAAGGGCATCGACTGGTTGGTTGGAAGGAGACAGACAAGTCTGGGCCGAAGGGGTACTTCTGTTTTTATAGTCCCGCTCATACCGGACACGTCCGGTATCATACCGGACACGTCCGGTATACACGGGCTGGCCCAATTTATTCCAAAATGTGTTTTCTCTCTTCCAATCCCCTTTTCTGTTATTTCTTAGTCCAAAAAGGTATATAATGTTGATCCAATCTGAGTATCATCACTTTCCTTATCCAATGCCGTAAAATGATTTTCTCTTTTCCAAATATTTAGCATATACAAGATTTCGCTTGCTTGAGAGAGATAGAGAGAGACAGAGTAGATTGTGGACTTAAGAAAGCCATATCATGTGTGATTAGTCAATCAAACAATCAAGGAGAGCTATAATCATCACATGACAAGGCTAGGTCACAAAGACCAAGATTCAAATAATTTTTCAACTTCACACTTCCTACTCATGCTAGTTAGTGGTTTTGAAAAACATCTCTCCTATGTCACACAAATGCACATTCTAACATACAAAGGGCCTTAAATGCACTTACAATATATGTATGTAAACACATACCTTTGCCTTGAGCCCACAGGAATACCACTAAGAGGATAAATAGCATGATGATCTTTATGTTGACCTCAATTGCCAAATAATCATGCTAGATACATTTTCATTCAAAGAACTACAGAGAATGCTAGATAAATTTGTTAGTTCACAATGGTGCAAAAATAGAAATTTAGCTCCCCCCTAAATAAGTGCTTCAAGTAATTTGAATGACTTTCAACAAGCACTTTATTCTTTTAAGAATTTAGGAGTCAATTTTCTATTTTGACCATAAACTAAATAAAATTGCCATATTTAAAATTAAGTTCGGGAGATGCTCACAATCCACTTAGATTTAATAAATCACAAGCTTCTTAGTGAATTAGTGATATATGAACATATATGAATCAAAAACTCAGTTGGAATCCAATTAGTGTTCTGGTTCCTGTAATACCGGACACGTCCGGAATACACAGAACAGAAGCACTGACTTTCTGTCCCTGGCCATACCGGACACGTCCGATAGTAATACCGGACATGTCCGATAGGTTCAGGACAGAACCAATTAATTCACTGCTTGTAATTTTAGCTCTAGTATTTATTGTAAACTTGCATCTCAACAAATGAATTGCTTTACTAGAGAGCCGTTAAAAGCATCATATGGTAAAGTAGAATTCCTTTTAATTGAATCTTATTAGCCACTTTCATTATTTCACAAATGTACCTATTTGTGAACTATAGAACACGAAACGAACAAAGTGACTATCCTACAAGGTTTAGGTACTTGTTACCAATGGTGAGGATGAAATATATGATATGTTTATTGAATTATCTTCGGGTCAACCATATAAGGGATTATGATAAGAATTGGTTGATAGATTGAGTGAATATTATCAAATTGCTTGCTCAACCACCCCGAAACCTTCATCTCATCACCAAGTACCTACATCATTAACCTAAGCACACTTTGGTACCCAACTCTTGTTGGGTCCTTTTGAGTTAGTCAACAAGTGCTTAGGCACCCAAATGGCTTTAGCATTAGTTTGTGGTGAACACATCACCTTACTAGTGCTAACTCCATTTGTGGTCTTCCTAATCATATCATTATAAACAAATGTGTTTGGCTTAGGAGTTTTACCATTTGGGCATTCATAGCTTAGATGCCCCTTTCTTCTACAGGCATAGCATATGCGGCCTTTGTATGCTCTATGCTTGCTTTGCTTGTATGGACATCTATCAACCTTGTGGCCCATCTCATTGCACCCATAGCATCTTCTAGTTGCAACTTGGGCTTCCTTTCTTGCTTCATTGTACATTTGGCATTTCTTGGTAGGATGCCCTAATTTCTTGCTCATGAGACAAGCACTTTGTCCATGACTCTTCATTTGCTTGGCCTCCTTGGTAGAAGCTTTTTGATTGGCGGCTTCAACCTTGTCGGCCCAACTCTTGTGTGGACACATAGCCCACTCATGTCCATACAATCCACAACCATAGCACATCCTCTTTCCATGTTTCTTGCTCTTGGTTGTGTTGGCCTTGCTTGAGATGTGATTCTTTTGTTGGGCTTTGGAGGAAGCAAGGTTGGAACCCTTCTCAAGCTTCTTCACCATGTTATCACGGTTATCTTGAGAAGGTTGTGCTTTCTCCTTACCCTTCAACCGAATCACATCTTTCTTTAATCTTTGCACTTCTTCTTTGAGCTCTATGTTTTCTATAAGATTTAGCTCAATCGAAGATTGGCTTGCTTGAGGAGCACATTCATTAGTACAAGAAATATTTAATTGAGATGGTGTACTAGTGAGCGGATGTGTGAGAGGTTGACAAAATTTTACCGATGTAATCACAACCTCATGAGCCACCTCAAGCATAATGCTTGATTCTACTACTTCCTCATGAGAGCACTTTAGATGAACATAATTTGCTTGTAGCACATTATACTTGCTTGATAGTTCATCTAGCCTTGCCTTGAGCTTGAAGTTTTCCTTCTCTAGTTGTGGAACACTAGAAGAGGATTTAGTAACTAAAGCATGCTCAATTGATAATTTTTCATACCTCTCATTTATTGCCTTTAGCTCTTGCAATTTGGAGATGAGAAACTTTTCTTGATTTTGAAGCGATTGCTCTTGCTTCTCTATCTCTTCTTCAAGCTCATCATTCTTTTCAACTATCTTCATGATAATGAACTTGTCTTTATGGTTAAGATGATCAAGGTTGTAGTTGTCTTCAACTTCAACATCACTCTTATCTTGATCATCTACTTGTGCTTTCTCCTTTTCTTGATCTTTCTTGTTAACCTTCTTCTTGTTTTTCTTGGCCATGAGACACAAGTGATGAGAATCATGAGATACTGAGGTTGACTCTTCACTTGGTTGCCACCGGGCTTGAGCATCGTTGCAAACAGCTACTTGCTGGTCTACTGCCTCGGCCATATCGGACACGTCCGGTAGGCATACCGGACACGTCGGGTATGTGCAGGCAGATAGCAAGTCATGCGCTGCTTGCACTTCTTGCTCCGGCTCGGCACTCTTGAGGTCTTGTGAGGCTTCTTTGCTTCATGAAGACACAATGGACATACTTTCCATTGACTCGATCTCAAATGCATCATCACATTTGGATTTTCCATATAAATCAAAAAGTCTAGTCCAAATGAGATGAGCACTCTCCGGAGGTGGTTGTCCATTGAAGATTGCCTCATCTTGAACCTCTACACTCAATGTACTCAAAATAATATTAATAGCTTGAGCATTGAGTTGCACGCATATCTCTTCCTCTTTTGACAAATTTTTGTAGTTGCTCCAATCAACTATAGGAAGAGGTATGCTTGCATCCACAATATGCTCAACAAGAGGACTAATATCTCTAAAAGCATTGAGTACATGTATTGACCAAGTTAGAAAGTTTGAACCATCATTTTGGAGAAGCGCCGGCTCCAACTCGATAGACGTCGACATCCTTTTCTCACGGCGGTGAAGCTTTAGGTGAGAACCTTGCTCTGATACCAATTGAAAGGACCTAGGATACCGCCTAGAGGGGGGGTGAATAGGCGTTTCTGAAAATTAACACCTTTAAAAGCGGAAACGATTAGTAAAGTGAGTTTCCAGAAATGGAAACTCCAAATAAAGAGTACCACCCCTCACAAGTTAGCCACAGAGTATATAAAAGATACTAAATGAATCTAGGAGCCAAACGCCTACAACCAAAGAGTTAGAATACAATTCAATTCAGTTTGGCGCAGGGGTTAATACCGGACGTGTCCGGTAGGTATACCGGACGTGTCCGGTATTCACGACTTCAGTGGAACAGCCCCTAACTTGCTCCTTTTGATTTCTATCTTCAATCCAAACTATAGGAAACTATTAGAGATAGTAAAATACACAGAGAACCTGCAGAATAACTAAAGCAACACAAATATCAAATGAAATGCGAATTAAGACACGATATTTGTTTTACCGAAGTTCGGACTCGTTCGAGTCCTACTCTCCATTGAGGGGGCTGCGGGCGACCCAGCAAAGGTCAGCCCTAGAGGGTACCATGAAGGTCACTCTAGCCGGAGTCTTTTCCAACTCCTTTTCCTCCTTCCACTAGATGATTCCAAGGCAGCGGAATCGACCGTTACAAACTTTTCGAAGCAACCACAATCTCTCGGTTGCTCTCCGACGACGCCTAGCCGTCTAGGACCGAAGAGTCCAAGAGTAACAAATGCGAATCATGAGATTGACAATATGCACAAGTGCTCAAGTGGTGGCTTGCTCTCTTTTTCAAATTCTTTCTCAACCCACAAATTGATTTTGCAATTTGGATCACACACTCACTAAGAGAGGGTTTAGGAGAGTTGGCAAGGCTCAAAAATGTGTGTCTATCTCAGCAGAATCAGCAGCCTCCAAAGGTGGAGGCTTGGGGGTATTTATAGCCCCCTTGGAAAACTAGCCATTTTATAGCCGTTGCAATACCGGACACGTCCGGTATGACTCACACTGCGCCAACAGTAACTAAGTTACAGTGATGTTGTGAGGCATCGGAACTCCCTAAGAATGCCGGGACTTCCGACCGTCGGAACTCCCGACTCAAGTCGGAACCCCCGACCCTCAGCAATTTTGAAAAACATGTAACTGAGTTAAAGTTAGTGAGGTGTCGGAACTCCCGACGCATGTTGGAACTCCCGACTCACGTCGGAACTCCCGACCCTCAAGGCTTTTGAAAACTAGCCGTTGGCTTCTGGTCATCCATACTGGACATGTCTGGTTTGAATACCGGACACGTCCGGTATGACCAGGACAGTGAACCCTCCGAGTCAGTTGAAGTGCGAGACGTCGGAACTCCTGACCCATGCTGGGACTCCCGACCAACGTCGGAACTCCTGACGAACCAACCCGAGAGCAACAATTTTACAGCTGCTGGACAAATACCGGACACGTCCGGTGTGAATACCGGACACGTCCGGTATTGCCAGACCAGCAACAAATCAGTTAGCTCTTTTGTCGCTCAAACACTCAAAACTCACATGGATTGGCTTGAGCACTTATGAATCATTATCTATCAACATGATGCATCCCTCTTAATAGTACGACATACCTATTAAACTCAAGATCAAAGGAAAAATGAATTTATACCACTTGAGTTGATTTCTTTTGAATTGATGCCGTCCCTTCCAATCTTCATCAAGTAAGGGTGCTAACAAGTTGATGTTGATCTTTTCACTTGAGCATAGCCATCTTGAGCATGTGACTTGATTCCATTCATCAGATTTGAATAATCCCAAATGTATCAAGTCACTTCCATCAAATACTTCATTATAGATTTGATCCTTCATATCAATATGACCATCTTAGCTTGATTAGTACCTCAACTAAATGCAAGTACTTTCTTCTTCACCCTAGCTAGGTTCTTCGGCCGCCAAGCCATCGCTTGCCCTTCACCCTTGCTTAGTACCTCGAAGCCTTTCCTTGCTATCTTCACCATCTCAAGCCATCAGGTCACATCTTGTGTTGAATCATCCATTCATATGTATTGTTACCTTTTTCATTTTAATTTAGCAAGCTTCAAATATGAGACCATTCCATATGCAATCCCTCATGTCTCATTAACTAATAATCACAAGCTTGCTTTCACATAGTACATGGAAATCCCACAATGAATAAGCCTTCATATGAATTCCATTTGCATTGTTGTCTTGTGCTTGAACTAGATTGTTTATACAACAACACATCATTTTAGCTTTCATTAAGTACCTGTGAGATAACCTATTACCTGTCCACACTTAGCAAACGGGTTAGTCCTTTAATCACGTTGTCATTCAATCATCCAAAACCCACAAAAGGGCTAGATGCACTTTCAGCCCGAAGCATGGTTTTTTGGCCCGGCCCAAGCACGGCACGGCCCGGTGTTGTGTGGGTCTGGGCTGGCATGACCCGATGCTTAGGGCCGTGCCTGGACCACACCCAGGCACGCGAGCTGGCATGGCACAGCCCGCAATTTAGTGGGAGGCCCGGTGCCTGGCACGGCCTGTTAAGAATCCCAAACTCCCCAGCCCAATACACTCTATTCCTAACCCTAACTTCCCCTAGCACCCCCTCCCTCCTAACTGGCAATGCGCAGGCGAGTCGAGGACTCGTGCACGCGCCCTGCTCGCTTCCCTTTCCCTGCGTCTCCCTCCGCTCGCCATTCACCTCCTCCACACGGCCAGCGGTCCCTTCTACATCGCCACCCAAGGGATGCCAGCGAGCAGCAGCCTCCTCCATGCGGCCAGCGGCCCTCTCATGACTCCTCGCCTCCGCCTGCACCACCGGGCGCCTCCAGCATGGCGGTGACATCGAGCGCGGTGGCAGCGCGCGGTGGTGGCCTTCCTCCATGCCGACCGCGCGGCTTGCGTAGGCTCCTACCGCCACGGCCTCCCCTCCCCTTCCCTCTCTATGTCGGCATTTAGTGGGTCTCAGGCCGACCCGACCTACTAAAATGGCGGTGCTCATCGATCCAGCCTGACACGAAAAACAACCCGAAGAGCCGTGCCTGGCCGAAGGCCAGGCCCGTGGCCCTAAGAGGCACGGCCTGGGAGGCACGATGTGCCATGCCGGCCCGTTGTCCATCTATACTTGGTGCCGCCATTAGCCAGATGGCAACCATTTCTCGAGCTAAGGAGCTCTCTTCCCAATGTTGATATGCCAGTCACCCTAAGCCGCTAGGCGAGTAGCAGTAGTATAGCACTACAGCTGCGCACATCCCAGCATTTGGACAACGCACGGGCGTGTTGGCGTGGGCATCTCCAGCTCAACTCGACAGGTGGGCTTTGGAGATTGCGCCAAAAAAAGTACATCACAGACACGTGTTCTGGCACATCACAGACGCGCCTGCCATAACGCGTCTGTTATTACAGACACGTCTATGATAAGCACATACTACAGACGCGCGTTACCAACACGTGACTGTGACAAAACGAACACGCGTCTGTGGTAAGACCTTATCAGAGACTGGTGGGTGTCTATACGCGTCTGCAGTAAGTCCTTACTCGAGACGCATGTTGCGAAGACACGTCCGTAACAAGATTAAGACGCGTCTTTGTGAAGAACCATGGTGCTTACGCGTGTCGACACCACGCGTCTGTATTCCGTACGCGCCAAGTACCTCCCTCTATCCGTTAGCACGTGCCAATGGCTAAGTCCACAGGCCAAGTATTACAGACGCGAGTATGGAACATTCGTCTGCCACAAAGTACAGACGCGTATAGAGCAGGACACGTCTGCTACAAGTAGGAATACTAGAGACGCGTGCGTCTGTAGTATGAAATCTTACTACAGAAGCGTGTTACGTACGCATGTCCATAGGGTTTGATCCCGTTATCCGAGACTTGGAAATCACAACACGCGTCTGTAATAATTGATGCAGCTATAGACACGTTGTACAAATGCGCATCTGCAGCGTTAGAACAGACGCGTTCTACCAACACGTGTCTGTAGTAAGCGCTTATTATAGACGCGTCTTGAACTCGCCGGACCGGCGACCTCCACCAGCAACTTTACTATGGACACGCTTTAGTGCTGGCCTCTGTAGGTGCCGTGATTGATATGTGGCTTTTTTACATATTGCGCGGTGCCCCGGCGCGTTGCACAAACTGTGGCTGGGCGCCACCTGTCGTGTTGCTATCTATTCCTGTCCGACCGGCATTATCGACCGCGGTTAGGCTACAGTGCACTATCTCATCCCGTTATCACGTATAGGGATGAAAACGGTCGAAAAACCTCTCAACCATTTTCTACTTCTACATTTAAATACGAAAACGAAAACGAAAGCGGTAAAGCCGGACACGAAAACGAACACGAACTTACAGAATATCAAAAATTTCAAAAACGAACTAATTCGAGCAGAATTATATCGAACACGGTCGATATACGAAAAATCCATACGGAATATTGCAAGTGCATAACAATTAACAAGTACATAATAATTAACAAGTCCTACAACTTTCTTAAAAATTATCTCCATTCGACACGATGTAAGGAAGATATGATTTTTTAAGGCAACAAGCGCATGTACGCGATTAATATATCGCTGACTTTGTTTAAGTTTCTTGAACATCTTCAAGACATCAAATGAAAAAACTAAGAACTAAAAAGTTGTAGATCTCGTCGAGAGCTACAATTTTCATATAAAAATCATCTTCATCCGAGATCGTATGAAAAAGATATATTTTTTCTAAGGTTGGACTTGTAGTGGGCCAAATTTGGTTTCAACCGAATTTCGAATTCGGAATATTCCGAATTAAAAGTAGAAAACGGTCGAAAAAATGTCTAAACCGTTTTCGTTCCGATTTCGAATTTGGTGTTCCGATTTCGAATTTGGTGCCGAATATCGAACCGAATTCGAATTTGTCCGAAAATACGAATTCGATCGGATTAAATGTAGAAAACGATACGGTTTGATACGGGATATTTCTGTACCGTTTTCATCCTAAATCACGTCTATCAAAATCCTGCCCATGGAAACCTGCACGCGACGTTCAAGTCTCCAGCTCTGCCTACGATCTCGTGCCCACAACAGCGGCAATGCTGTGTAAAATTTCCTAATTTGCCCCCTCGTCTTATTATGTAGGAGCAGTCCTATTTCATTACCCAACAATTGTATATTTAAAACAATTTATATTTATGAATTGTATTAGGGGCCGTTTGGATCCTTTTGTTTTGGAGGAATTGAAATCTACTTAATGGATTAGGCTATTTGGTTTGGAATTTGATATTCCATAACTTTTCTAAGCTCACAAATAAGCCTATCTTAAATTCATAGGGTATGAGATGGAAATAGATTCTATAGATTACTATGCTATAATTCTACTCTTTAATTATAGCACACTCTTCAACTCACTTCTCTACAGTAGAAATACAATGTATAAGTACATGCCTTGTATGCCTAATAATAAATATACCAATATATTCCATATACAACTAATATTAGCTTAATTAATCTATGTCTAAATTATAATTATTGGAATGAATTCAATTCTATGGATCCAAATAGGCCCTTAACGATTTCTTTAGATCTCATTGAGTTTTAAAAATCTAATAGAAAACTACAAAATCCCATAATCCAATATGTACAAGTAAGATTCTGAGGCAAAGGCAAAGGCCAGGTAAAATCCAATATGTACAAAACCACAAAATCCCATAATCCAATATGTACAAAAGAGGAAAATTCACCAGCGGTCCACGAAGTTGGCACAAGGTGTCACTTAGGTCCCCGAACTTTCAAAGTGATATCTGTAGGTCCCTAAAGTTGGCAGAGGATGTCATCGAGGTCCCAAACTTTCAAAGTGATCACCGGAGGTCCCTAAACTTGGTAGAGGGTGTCATCCAGGTCCCAAACTTTCAAAGTGATCACCGCAGGTCCCTAAACTTGGCAAAGGGTGTCATCCAGGTCCCAAATACTGTAGCGATTCGGCACAGAATTTTAAAAAAAGAAATCTAAATTTTGGTAATATAGCTATATTCTGCAAAAAATTCTAAAAATTGTATATTTTTAATACGATCTCGCACGAAGATGATTTTTATATAAAAGTTGTAGCTCTCGACGGGATCTACAACTTTTTAGTTTTGAGTTTTTTAATTTGAGGTCGCTAATACACTCAAAAAAATTAAATAAATTTTCAGCAGTATATTAATCGCGTACGAACGCTTGTCGCCTTGAAAAAAAAAACAAATCTTCTTTATATGTCATCTGATAGAGATAATTTCTATATAAAAATTGTAGCGCTCGATGAAACCTACAACTTTCTAATTATGAGTTTTTAATTTAAGGTCGGTAAGATGCTAAAAAAGTTAAAATGCTGATTTGAGTTCATGTATAGTGGTTTTGCATTTTAAATTTTTTTGAACATCTTAAAGACTTCAAATTGAAAAACTCAAAATTAGAATGTTGTAGATCTCATCGAGCGCTACATCTTTCATATAAAAAGTATCTCCATTTGATAGCATATAAGAAAGATATGTTTTTTTCAAGGCGACAAGCGTTCGTACGCGATTAATATACTGCTGAAAATTTATTTAATTTTTTTGAGTGTATTAGCGACCTCAAATTAAAAAACTCAAAACTAGAAAGTTGTAGATCCCGTCGAGAGCTACAACTTTTATATAAAAATCATCTTCGTGCGAGATCGTATTAAAAAGATACAATTTTTAGAATTTTCTGCAGAATGTAGCTACATTACCAAAATTTAGATTTCTTTTTTTAAAATTCTGTGCCCAACCGCTACAGTATTTGGGACCTGGATGACACCCTCTGCCAAGTTTAGGGACCTGCGGTGATCACTTTGAAAGTTTGGGACCTGGATGACACCCTCTGCCAAGTTTAGAGACCTCCGGTGATCACTTTGAAAGTTTGGGATCCAGATGACACCCTCTGCCAACTTTAGAGACCTACAGATATCACTGTGAAAGTTCAGGGACCTAAGTGACACCTTGTG
Source organism: Miscanthus floridulus (assembly GCF_019320115.1). Taxonomy (NCBI): domain Eukaryota; kingdom Viridiplantae; phylum Streptophyta; class Magnoliopsida; order Poales; family Poaceae; genus Miscanthus; species Miscanthus floridulus. The sequence continues at coordinate 83,341,439 of NC_089597.1, forward strand.
CCAACTTCGTGGACCGCTGATGAATTTTCCTCTGTACAAAACCCCATATCATCTTTCCTCCGTGGCAGACCCAGCCATGGCACTTCCCAGGCCAGACAGGCGGCAGCCCCGGACATGTGCGTGCCGAGTGGTGGAGGAGGCCCCGACCATGGACTTGACGAGGAGCAGTGGCCCAGCTCCCCCGAGACCAGCTCAAGGAACCGCTGCAGCTCCTCCACGATCTCGCCCCTTGCGGCACAGAGTGAGCGCTGTCCGCGGCAGAGAGAGAAGGGCAGGACAAGGAGCCATCAGCGAGAAGGAGCCGACCGCATATGGGGAGGGAATCGACACATCGCGGAGGCGGCGGTGATGGCAGGGGCAAAGCTATGTATGTGACTGTGGGTGCAGATCACCCACGCCAAAATTAAAACTTAGTGCTAACTATCATTTTTTTACCATATGTGTACCCCTTGCCAAAAAATAATGTACCCACAGATCCAGCAAAACAAGGTTGAGCGGCAAAAGAAGAGTTTTAGTCCCAGGCCAGCTATCAAGCATATCATATATCCCTAGCTCGGTTGATTAAACAAGCCAAAGTCCTAATAGTTGCATGCAAAAAGTATATTACTCCACTGTTGAAACCAACGTTATTTTAGCTTTTCTCACATTTTTGTATTTTAGCTTCAGTGCAAAATCATATACTGAAAATAAAGTTGTGCACCCCATCTTTATTTTTGTCTAAGTTCCCATTTAGTAGCGCTTCAACTGGATTAAGCTCAGGCTCTGGCTCCTCAGTGTACTATAGTAAAAAGTCATTTCTATCCGTCTTATTAAAATGAACTAGAGGAGTCACTAGAACTACTATTTTTTGTTTCACCGGTTCGGGTGCCTTCGTGCACTATAACAAGCAGTCGGAGCCATGATAAATAATGCATGTGGATATGCCGTCCCACTTCTTCACTAGTAAAAGACGTACCCGTAAATAGCGAGACATGTGCGATGGCTTCATCAATCTCTGAGATTTGCAAGTCCAACTTAGTATTTCAGAGGTGTTTATAGAGATAAGGTGTATGTGCCTACATTTATAGAGATGAGTGTATGCTCGTGTATATGAGGGTACGCTTCTATTTGAGTCTCGCAAAAAAATTGCGAAGATATGTACAAACTCGTGTTATAGGATATGGTAACATTTATAAAATATGATATTTTTTTAAAAAAAAACATGAAACTGCCAAAATTTACGAATTATATCTAAAATTTTGTTAAAAGTTTAAACTTTACTTGCACCCCCTATATTTGGCTCTAGCTTCGCCACTGGGCGAGGGTCGATGCAGAAGACTCACACAGGAGGTTGGATTAGCGATTTTACTATTGTGGAGCCCACCTTACTTCTGGATATACATTGTTTGTCTGAATGGATTACTACCGCTTGTTCTTGGGTCCACCTTCTTACCGCCTGTTCTGGATATACATTGCGGACGCCCTAAGAAATGAGAAAAAAATGTGGGGAATAGAATCTTACTGTGTGGCCATGTATGTTGCCTATAGGAGTGCCCTGTGAAGTTGCCTGGTGGTGCTTGACACGAGCGGACAGCCTGACACATGGTTTTGGAGTTTGGGAGTTGGGACTGACGTGACACACTTTGCCTTTGGCCTCTCTTCTCTCTTTGGTGTTTGACGCGAACTGACACATAGTTTTGGACACATGGCTATAGTTAGGGCCGTCACCCTAGATGCACCCTCCTCCACCAGATCTGCATGCCCCATCCACTGGCGGCCACCCTCCTCGCTCATGGAGAGTGAATGTCATCCTCCTCCGTGTAGGTTGCTACTAAGTGCTGCAACGACATCAGTCAAAGACGGTTGCTACGTGTGAGGTTGGAGGACACACTATGGAGAGGCAGCATCAAAGGAGTGTAGCATATATAGATCGAGAGGGACAACTTACAACATAGGATGGGGAGGAGGACTTAGGACTCACCTTCACGGATTGGTGGTGTCCTCGTCTGCCTCGACATCCTCCAGCTGGCGTCCTCGTTTGCCTCGACGTTCTTGTCTAGCCTCCATGGCTCCACGCCCACCGCACGTGCGGCGGGGGCCCAGACTTGGCGGAGCAAGGGAACGGGGAGGGTGAGGTCTGGGGCCTTGGTCGGGGCGGCTGAAGGATGGTGCTGAGCGCTGCTAGTTAGGAGGGAGGGGGTCGCGTGCATCACTGCTAGCTAGGGGAGGGGGCCACACGGGCAGTCGCTATCATGAATCGCATGGTGAGAAGAGGAGTGTGGCTAGGGTTTATGAAGAGAAGCAAATGAGAGGGAACTAAAGGGCTCCACCTATCGACGCACTAAAAAATCACCCTCTACTGAAGAGAGGGTGAATCGTGGGAGGAGCTACAAGGAGCTGAGGCTGGCGTACTTGTATCACATTGCTCAGAGCATCCACGGTAGCCACCCCACGATCCTATGATGGCACTCCTATTGGAGGATTCGGAATTAATTTGATTGAAGAAGGGAGAAGAATCGACACATAGTCCATGCATCAGCTATAAAAAATAAACGTACTCCTCATGTAGCAAAAGAAAACATCGTGCAACAAAAGAGCAAGAGAAAAATATTTTATTCTAAAATTAAAAGCAGGTGCTTGTGCGTTGTTGCACTATGTAATTCTAAAAAAGAGAGTATGGGTTGGCTACTGTACGTGTGAATGCTCTGAGCAATTTGATACTGATAAACTATCATAGAATCGAGTAATATATCTTATTATAAACTGGGCATGATTAGAGTCATGCGCTAGCTCATTTGAGACTGACAAGGATGAAGATGAAGCCGTCTAAATTACTTGTTTGATCTTCTCTGGAGTTGAATATTTGAACTAAAGCGGAATATATTACTACTAAAACCATTTCATTCCAAAATCTGATTTCTCTCACGAGAGGGGAGCTGGTAGTCGCTAAGTGAAGCGAGCTGTGATGGACGCAATGAGTGCGGTGTGGTCCATTTCATATCCACAGAAGCTCGTCCAAGAGTTGCACTCGGCGCCATCGGCCAGCTTTTCGAACGACATCGTCGCGAGGTTCAAGGCGAAGGCGCCGCTTGTGCTTGCACCTTCCCCGACGACGGTAAAGAACAGCGTGCCACTCTTCTCACAAAGCCACCGCAACTTGATATGCGTCGTCGTCGACACCTTCAGCTGGTGTAGGTCGATCAATTTGGGCCTCTCCCATCGGTCAGCCGCCGTGCTCATGTCGTCGATGCTTCGCAAGTCCAAGGTTTCAACTCTGAAGCTAAACATGTCCAAGAACACGCCCACGCTGATGAAGCTCAGCCTCCCGTCTGGCGTCGTGCCGAGCAGCCGGTTGCCCGGCAGGGCGTTTGGCGAACTGTATGGCACCATGCACACGTCCACCACCCCCGCGCCAGCGCCGTCCAGGCGCACGCCCAGAGCCCCTAAGTACATGGGCCAGTAGGCCACCCCGGCGAGCACGACGGCCTGGCCTAGATGACGTAGGATGTGGCCTTTAATCTTGGCGCCTGGTTTCCTGGCTTCCGGCCCCCAGCTTCCGTCGCCGTCCGAGGACGAGGAGGTGGTGTAGCACCGCAGAGCTGTGAAGCCGCGGCGGTTGTAGACCAGGACAAGGCTGAACAACAGTCCCGGCCGGCGAGGGCGAGGCGGTCCGTGTTCATCCAGCAGGTCGTCCGCGGTGAGCAGCGCGCATGCGTAGTCGTGGCCGGGGCCCGCGAGGGGCGGGAGAAGGGCCACGTCGCCCGTCATCGGGTTGCACACGGCGAGGGCGAGGTCTTCGGCACGGCGGGCGCCCACGCTCCAGAGCTCGAGGACGACGAGGCCGTTGCGGGACGCCACCGGACGCGCGTGGTGGAAAAGGCTGCCGCCTAGGAGGAGGCCCGGGAACGGCGAGCCAATGAGGCGGGTGGCGGACGCCATGGGCACGAACCACGGGCTCGGCTGCGACGAAGCTGCCAGCAGCCTCCGCCGGGTGTTGCCGTCGTCCGTGCCTCCGTGGAAGAAGCCGAGGGCGAGGTGGGGGAGAAGCCGGTCAGGCGGCGGCAGGGAGCGGCAGATGGCGGTAGCCCCGCGCGCGGCCACGATGCGACCCCAGCGCCTACACGCGGCGGCGCACCGGGCGATGTCGGCTGCGTCCGAGAACACCCGGGAGAAGATGGACTCGAAGAGAAGCTCGTCGGGCAGGATGGCCAGGGGGTCGTCGTCGGTACCGGCGGCGACGCGCCTGCCGTTTCGGCTCCTCGTTGAGCAGCGGCAGCGGGATAGCCACCCTTTGATGGCGTAGGGCGACGGCGGCGTCGCGCCGGGAGAGCGGGCACGTCGCGTTGGAGGCATCGATGGGATTTGGACGAAGGGCAACAGCGAAAACGATCGTGGCTGCTGGTAACAGAGCGCGATATTTATAGGCGGCTACTTGGTTGCTTGGTCCATCCAATTCGGGTCGGAGTCGGAACTTTTTTTTTTTTCCAGAAATCAAGAGGTTCGGACTTGGATTGTCTGCACTTGGTTGCCGCGGCCTCCTCAGCAGCTACCTGCTAGACTCGCCTCCGTTGTTGTACATCCAGTGCGCATGTCCGTCGAGCCCGACGCAGACGGGTTCCGGCCTGTGCAGACTCGCAGGTGTTGGCGCCGCGCCGCCTCGCCCCGACGGCCCATCCCTCAGGACCTTGTGGGCAAATGCTTCAACTGCTTTCGCCACCGACCATGTTCGTGCGGACTGCACACTTCCGCCTAGGTGCTTCAACTGCGACGTGGTCGGTCACCAGGCTCGCGTCTGCCCGCGCCCGGTCGCTGAGCGCCGCCGCTGGGAGAGCAAGCGCGGCCGCTCTCCGGTGGGCGGGGCGGGTCGTCATCGAGGAGCTCAGAGGCGTAGGGCCTCCTCTCGGCGTCGCGCTGCTTCGGCGGACACGGTTTCGGCGCGCTCGGCATCCTCTGGCCGCGAGCACTCGGTTCCCCCGGTGTGCGAGCCGCCTACGCCGGAGCATCCCGCCCTCGGCGAGGAGGGCTCGCGCTTGGTCGACGGGGATGGCTCCCGCTTGGTCGGCGACCCAGTCTGCGAGGAGCCGGCCGATGCGCCGGGGGCCCGGGCCTCCTCGACGCACGTTGATGGGCCTTCTGGGAGCAGCGGAGAATCCCTCGGCATCCCTCCCAGCCACCGCGGTCCCTTCTGCGAAGGGTTCAGGAGCGACCGGCTTCTCCATGTACACGTGCTCGGACGCCTCTACTTGAGCTGGTCGTCGTTCCGCGTACCCCGGAACTCCAGGCGGCGGAGGATGCGCTCTCCATGGCCCTGGTCGCTCTGGTGCTTGGTACGCGGACGCATGTCTCTCCGGCGATGGTTCTCGAGCACCTCGGTCGTCACTACGGCATTGCGGAGGACCGGGTCTTCGTTCGCCGAACCAAGCCTGATGATTTCATTGTCCGCTTCTCCCGGGTCGAGGACCTCGAGCTTGTCCTGGGATCTGCTCCGCCTCCGGAGGCCTAGTTCACCCTGCGCTGGCGGAGATGGAGCCGCCTGTTCATGGCGTCGGCTGGGGCCTTCCGGTTCCGGGTGTTGGTCGGTATGAAGGGCATTCCGGCGCATGCTCGTTCCAAGGAGGTGGCGCAAACCATTCTGGGTTCCTCCTGCGCTCGCGTCGACATCGCGAACCCCGAGGCGGTGGCGGACCCCGGCGACGAGCGGGAGCTCTTCGTGGCGACGTGGTGTGCGCACCCCGATCTCATACCTGATGAGAAGATCATGGCGGTACCCGAATGGGAGGAGGAGCATGATGGTGGTTCGCCGCTCTATCTCCGACCCCATGAGATCATTCATGACGAGGTCCCTGCGTTGCGATACCTGGTCCGCCTCCGGATCGTCGAGTTCCGAGTTCCAGGATTGGCATACTCCTCCAACGTCCGATGACGATGAGTATTACGCCGGCAACGACAGCGACGACAGTGGCGACAGCAACTTCAATGGCTATCACCCAGGATGGAGGCGGTGCGCGGCCGCGTACGACCCGTTTCGCCGCCGGCGATGAGCCTCGGTTGGGACGTGGGTCCGGGCCCGCTTTCCGCGCACGGGAAAGAGGGCTGCCATCCTGGTCGCGGGTGTGGCCTGCCCGGTCGCGTCGTCGCGCGGCGCCATGTCCTATCGCGGCTACGGCAGCAAGATTCCCGCTGGGCGGCGGAAGCGTGTCGAGCCGGTCGCATCGCCGCGCGGCGCCACGCCCTGTCAAGACCAGAGCAGCGGGACTCCTGCGCCAGGGCGGGCGCCTGTCGTCCCCTCCTTGGATTCGACCGTTGACTACGCCCTCATGCGGGCCAGCTCACCCTCTCCTGTCAAGAGCGCAGATGCCGACCCATTGCTTGCTGAGGCTGCACTGTGCACGCCTGTCCCGGTCGTCAGTAACGGCAGGGATCCGGCGCAGTCTATCGACGTCTGCCCTTCAACTTGCCACCGCCGGGGCATGGTGGGGGCGGCCCTTGATGCCGAGTTCGAGCTTTGGACAGGCCTGGGGAAGAGCGTGCCTGTTGGGCGTGCTGATGGGCCGGATGTTATGTGTGGATTCGGATTCGGATTGATTTAGCTCCTTTGTGTTCGGCCGACGCGCCTTGGTCGTTGGCCACGGTGTACGGCCCTGTGGATGAAAGCTTAAAGCATGATTTTTTGGTCGAGCTCCGGGAGATACGCGCTGGCTGTGCTGGTGCCTTGCCGCTTGTCGGGGACTTCAACTTGATTTATCGAGCTGCGGACAAGAGCAACGACCGGCTGAATTTGTGATCCATGCGACGCTTTCGGCGAGCTTTAGACGATATGCAGGTCGACGAGCTCTATCTGCACGGCAGGTTGTTCACCTGGACTAACCAGCGACGTCGCCCAACCATGGAGCGGATCGACAGGGCTTTTGCCACCGTTCAGTGGTTCGAGCAGTTCGCTGATCATCATCTGAGAGCACTTTCTTCAGACTGCTCTGACCACTCGCCCTTGTATCCGTGCCCTGGGCTAAGCCGCGGTTTCGGTTTGAGGGGTTCTGGGTACCCCTGGAGGGGTTCGAGGAGGTCGCGAAGGAGGCTTGGTCCTGTTCCCTATCCAACGTTGACGCGTGCAGGGTGATCGACTACAAATTAAGGCGCACGGCTAATGCACTCAAGAGCTGGAGTATGCGGAATGTTGGGAGCGCGTTCGGCTCCAACTCTTCATGGCGCGAGAGCTGGTCGCTCAGTTCGACGCCGCTCAGGAGCCCAGGGAGCTGTCGGATGAAGAGAGGCCGCTTCATTGTGATCTAAAACACAAGTGCCTCGGCCTGGCGTCGTTGGCGCGTACGATCGCGCGACATCGCTCTAGAATCAGGTTCTTGGAGGAAGGGATGCTAACACCAAAATTTTCCACCTACAAGCCTGTCACCGTAGCAGGAAGAGTTACATCCCCTCTATCCAGCACGAGGGTCAGTGGTTTTCGGATGAAGAGACTAAGGCCCTGTTCGTTTCCCGGAGAATAGAGACCGGGAATAATTCTCAGCGGGCCGTTACTTAATTTATATAAGTTTTCGTTATCCGGAAGGATTCCGGACATCAAAATGCCCTAACCGAACGAGGTCTAAGGAAGATCTGGTGTACAGTTACTACAACAATATTCTAGGCACACCGTTTTCCCGCCTCCATTCGCTTCACCTGGACGGCCCCCTGCCACAGTTGGATTTGGCCGGTAGTGATTCCTGTTTTTCTGAGGAGGAGATTTGGGCAACAATCAAAGAGCTGCCCCCGGACTGCACGCCCGGGTCGAATGGGTTCACCGGCCTTTTTTACAAGGTCGCCTGGGACACCATCCAGGACGACGTTGTCAACGCCTTCAACGCATTATGGTCACTCAACTCCAGAAGCTTTCATCTGCTCAATGATGCTCTGATGATCTTGTTAGCCCCTCGATCTTCGAAACAGGTGAGCCGATCACTTACCGGTGTTGCCAATCACACACTATGGCTAGAGATAGAAGAAGTGAGGAAGAACAGAGCACACACAGCATAAGCACCAGCGTTGGTCAGAGCTCTGCAGAGGAGATGTCAAAACTGAACTCGCTCTTTACTGAGTTGTAGTGGGAAGCTATATATACAACTCTACCCATCTAAACCTAATACACAGACATATCAGGCTATCATACAGTGACTAGATGTGACAACACGTCTGCCCCTGCTGTGGCTACAGTGTGGCAGGGGAGCCTTTCGGCGCCTGTCCCTGCAGCAGCTACAGTGCAACATCAGGGAACCTTTCGGCGCCTGTCCCTGCCGCGCGTTCGTACAGGGGAGCAGCAGATTACTTAACAATTCTTCCTCTAATCCTGCTGCTAACCCTAGAACCTCCACCATGCCGATCATCTTCTTCAACTCCGTGAACCGAAGATGGTTGAGCGGCTTAGTGAGGACGTCCGCGAGTTGCCGACCAATTTTGACGAACTCGATGACGATTTGCCCTCCATCGACACAGTCCCTGAGAAAGTGAAACTTGACGTCGATGTGCTTGCTCCAGTCGTAGAGAACCTGATTCTTTGAGAGGGCGATGGCGGGCTGGTTATCCATCATCAGTGCTGGTGGGTGAGCTTCCACACCGGTTAGCTCGCCTAGCAGCCGGCGTAGCCACACAGCTTGGCCGCCGCCACGTACTCCGCCTCGCATGTGGACAACGCCACCACCTTCTGTTTCAGCGACAATCATGAGATTGGAGCCGACCCGAGGAAGACGAGCACGCCAGAGGTGCTCCGCCGTTCATCGATGTCCCCCGCCATGTCTGCATTGCTGAACACAGTAAGCTGAGCCCACTTCCGCCGGTCTTGGAAAAGACGATCTCATGATCCATCGTCCCCTTGATGTAACGTAGTAGCCGCTTCACTATAGCCCAGTGATCCTCTCGAGGATCCTCCATGAAGCGGCTGACGTAGCCTACAGCGAACGCAATGTTTGGCCTCGTGTGGACTAGGTAGTGCAGATAGCCGACGATGCTCCGGTAGAGTGTTGCATCTATCTTCGCCACAGTACAGGCCTTCGTTAGCTTTAGCCGCTCTTCCATCGGAGTCACGCACGGCTTGCACTCAGCCATGCCGCTCTGCTCTAACAGCTTCAAGGTGTACGTGCTCTGAAAGAGCATGAGCGCCTCCTTCCCCTGTCTCACCTCGATGCCAAGGTAGTAGGAGAGCGTACTGAGAATGCTCATTCGAAAACGAGCCGCCATCTCGTGCTTAAAGCTGTCGATGTCCTCCGCACGCACGCCGGTGACGATCAAGTCATCCACATACACGCCGACGACGAGTTCCTCCTCCCCCGTCGCCGTGTGTAGAGCGCATGCTCGGTTGCGCACCACGTGAACCCAAGCTCGCCCATCGTGGCGTCAAGCTTGGTGTTCCACGCTCGCGGGGCCTGTCGTAGCCCGTAGAGCGCCTTGCGCAGTCAGAGCACCATGTGCTCCGCTCCCTTGATGGTGAAACCCGGAGGTTGCCTGACGAAGACCATCTCTGCCACCTCGCCGTTGAGGAAGGCCGATTTTACGTCCAGATGATGGATGCGCCATTCCTTCGCTGCTACCAAAGCCAGCAGTAGTCGAATAGACTCCATGTGCACTGGTCGATGCCCTCGCGCTGGACAAAGCCTTGTCCGACGAGGTGCGCCTTGTGCTTGACAATGGCGCCGCGCTCGTCCCGCTTGACCTTGTACAGCCACTTCAGGCCGATCGGACGGCATCCAAGAGGTGGATCGACGAGCTCCCAAGTCTCGTTTTCCTTGATCACCTTCATCTCCTCCAGCATCGCCCGTCGCCAATTTGCATCGCGCTTAGTCAGCGCGGACGTGGGTGGTTCTTTTACACTGATGAGAAGCAGCTCTGGGTCATTACGCAGCCGACCCACCAAGCCTGAGGACCCTGTGCCACCAACAATGTCGTCCAGCCTATGGAACCGCACCTCCTCACCATCGTGGAAAGCATCCATGAACTCTGTGATGTCGCTTGGAGGTGAGGCGAACTCGATCGGCGTCAATGGAGTCCCCTGTTCCGCCGGAGTCAGCACAATACCTGGAGTGCTTAGCACCTCAGCTGCAGTGCTCGGCACTACTCCTAGACTGCTCGTCACCACTCCTACAGTGGTTGGCACCACTATAGGAGTGCTCGGCACCAATCTTGGAGTGGTCGACACCATTGCAAGGCCTCTCGGCTCCGCTACGGGAGCGTTCGGCACCCGTCCTAGAGTGGTCGGCACCACTGCAGGACCGCTCGGCACCACTCCTGGAGTGCTCGGCACCACTCCTGGAGTGCTCGGCACTGCCCTAGGAGTGCTCGGCTCCATTGCTGGAGTGGTTGGCACCTCCTCTCCAGCGTCTCCACCACCGTGGATGACCAAGTGCTCGACGATGAGGGTGCTGGTGATGCCGCCAGCTTCCCCCGTGCCCGGACTGTCCCAATCCTAGGCCGCCTTCTTGTTGAACACGACATCACGCGAGACAATCACCTTGCCTCCGCGTGGGTCGTAGAGCCGATACACCTTGGTACCTTCCTCGTAGCCCAGGAGCACCATCGGTGTGCTCCGGTCCTCCAGCTTGGAGAGGACCGGCTTTGTCTTCCTAACATGGCGATGTAGCCAAATGTCCATAGGAAGGACACGCTCGGCTTACGCCTATACCAAGCTTCGAACGACGTCTTACCCTTCAGGGCCTTGGTGGGCGCGCGGTTGAGGATGAACACCGCCGTGGTCACCGCCTCACCCCAGAACCTTACCGGCAGGCCCTTGGCCTTCATCATGGATCAAGCTATGCTGACCACCGTCTGGTTCCGCCACTCCACCATGCCATTCTGCTATGGCAAGTATGGCGTGGTGTGGTGTCATACCACACCCTGATCCATGTAGTACGTAGCGAACTCCATCGAAGTGAATTCGCTACCGTGATCAGTCCTCAGCACGCGTAGCTTCTTACCGCTCTCCGCCTCCGCGCGCACCTTGAACTTCTTGATCGCTTTCACCACCTCGATCTTGCTGGTCAGAAGCTACAGCCACATGTACCGGCTACAGTCGTCCACCAGCAAGATGAAGTACTTGTGTCCGCCAGGCGTTGCCGGCGTGATCGGCCCACAAAGGTCACCATGGACCAGCTTGAGGGTCTCTACCGCGTGGTACTTCGCCATCTTTGGGAACAACAACCTCCTTTGCTTCCTGGCCAGGCAGCTATCATACAGCTCACCTACGTGCTTGATGTGAGGCAGCCTAGTCACTATCTTCTCTAGCCGACGGAGAGCGTCAAAGCTAAGATGTACATACCGGGCATGCCATAGCCATGGCTTCTCCGTGTGTCGTGCAGCCAAGCAGATGGGCTGCTCCACCTTGAGGTCAAGCATGTACAACCAATTCCGGGACCTCTTCACATTGGCAAGAAGCCGCTGCTCCTAGTCCCTGATCTTAAGGACGCCATCCTTGATCAGTACCTCGCTGCAGCGCTCATCCAGTTGGCCAATGCTGATGATGCTTGAACGCTGCTGCGAGATGTAATATACATCCGTTAGCGCATGGTGCTCGCTGTTCTGGCACCTGAAGATTATGGTGTCGCGTCCTCGGATCGCCACCCTTGAGTTGTCACCGAACTTCATCGTACCGGTCACGTCATCGTCGAGCTCAGAGAAGGCTGCCATGGAGCCCATCATATGGTTGCTGGTGTCAGAGTCCAGGTACTACCACTGCTCCTATTCACCACCCACACGTTCGAGGTGGACTTGGGCGCGCGGTTTGACGAGGTTGACAGCCTTCAGAGCCTTCCCAAGCCTTTCCACCGCCATCACCTCTCCCTTCTCCTTGGCCTCAACATTGTGCAGTGCACAAAACATCGCCATTAGGAGAGTGGCCTCATCATCATCATCAGCCTGCGCCAGATGAGCCTCAGCCTTCTTCGCCTGCTTGTGATGTGGGCACTCCTTTGCCCAATGGCCCGTCTTCTTGCAGCGCCAGTAGGCGTTGGGGTCGACCTTCTTCTTCTTCTCCAAAGAAGCCTTGCTGCGGCGCTTACCATCACCATCGTGGCTAGAGGAGGCTTCTCCAGAGTTCCTCTGGGTAGCCCACTCCTCCTCTGTCAGCAGCAGCTTGCCGATGTCCGTTGTTGCTATGGCCTGCTCCATGCGCTCGTTCACCGCCCACAGACGGCCTGTCACATCCTCAATGGTGAGGGTGGACAAGTCCAGCATCGCCTCTATGGAAAGAGCGATCTAGATGTACTTCATCGACACGGAGTGGAGGTACTTGGAGACCGCCTCTTCTTCGTCGATGGTGATGCTGTGGCTCCTCAGCTTGCTGATGAGCGTCTATAGGTGGAGGGAGAAGTCCTCCACCGATTCACCATCCTTAAACTTGGGGTTGGCGTACTCCTGCTTCAGCAGCTGGGCCGTCGCCTTCTTTGCACGGTCAAAACCGACGCGGATCGCCGCAATGGCCTCCCACGCCTCCTTAGCAGAGTTCTTTGCCCCCAACGGCTCCCTATACTCCACTGGCACAGTAGCGAGGATAGCCTCCAACGCTGACATGTCATTTTCTTCATTGTCGGTGCCCTTGTCAATAGTATTCTAGAGCCATCGGGCTCTGAGCTTGACCTTCATGGTCACCGCCCACTCGCCATAGTTGGTGCGAGTCAGCGTCGACCAACTGGTGCCGCTGACCTCCCGCACTGTGCGCACAATGACCTGCTGTCGTGGCTGGGGAGCCACAGCAGCGCCGCTGCTGTCGCCCATCTCCAAACTATCCATCATCGCCAGCGGTTAGTCCGACAATGACGCTTGTACGGCTCTGATACCACTTGTTAGCCCCTCGATCTTCGGAATGGGTGAGCCGACCACTCACCGGCGATGCCGACCACACACTATGGCTAGAGGTAGAAGAAGGAAGGGAGAATAGAGCACACACACGGCACAAGCACTAGCGTTGGCCGAAGCTCTGTAGAGAAGATGGTAAAACTGAACTCGCTCTTTACTGAGTTGCAGTGGGAAGCTATATATACAACTCTACCCATCTAATACTAGTACACAGACATGTCAGGCTGCCATACTACTACAGTGCTAGATGTGACAGCAGGGCTGACTTTGGTGCATGCCCCTGCTATGGCTACAATATGGCAAGGGAGCCTTTTGGCGTCTGCCCCTACAGTAGCTACAGTGCAACAGCAAGGTGCCTTTTAGTGCCTGTCCCTGCCGTGCGTTCATACAGGAGAGCAGCAGATTACTTAACAGATCTTGCTACACAAAAATTGGTCGCCAACAACATTGAAGGATTACAGGCCAATTAGTCTAATGCATAGTTTCAGCAAGCTTTTCGCCAATTGTCTGGCTAGGCGATTGGCTCCAAAGCTCAAGTTGATTGTGGCACCTAACCAGAGCGCCTTCATCAAAGATCGATCTATCCACGACAACTTTCGCTCCGTATAGTTGGCCTGCCGATGGCTGCATTGCAAGCGGTTTGCGTCCGTGCTGCTGAAGATTGCCATTGCAAAGTCCTTTGATTCAGTAGCTTGGGCTTTTCTCCTTGAGGTGCTGCAGTTCCTTGGATTCCTGAAAAGATGGACTAAATGGATAGCGATCTTGCTCTCCACTGCGAGCACGAAGGTGCTGCTGAACGGTCACCCAGGCAGGAGGATCATCCATGCTCGTGGATTGAGGCAGGGCGATCCAATTTCGCCCATGCTTTTTGTCATAGCCATCGAAGCGCTGAACGCCCTCATTAAGGAGGCCGATCGGCGCAACGCCCTGTCACCACTCCCTGGTCATGCTATTGCACACCGTGCCTCTCTGTATGCTGATGACCTGGTGCTCCTACTCATCCCCCGCAGCGAGGATCTTGACTGCCTCCTATAGATCCTACAGCTATTTGCTGGGGCGTCCGGGTTGGTGACCAACATCGAGAAGTGCGTGGCCACACCAATTCGATGTACTGAGGAGATGGTCGCGACGGTGCAGCAGGTGTTCCCATGTGTGATCACCGTGTTCCCATGCAAGTACCTTGGAATACCGCTGTCCTTGTCGAGGCTCACGCGGGCGGATGAGCAGCCGCTTGTCGACGCGATCGCGACAAGAATCCCGACATGGAGAAGGACATCGAGAATCCCGACATGGAGAAGGGCGGCAAGAATCCCGACCATGCCTACCCCCGCCTAGGTCTTATCGCGCAGGGACAGGTGGTCGGAGAAGGACAGCAATGAATCGGCGGTTGTGGTGTGTTATGACAAATAATCAGGGAAGAGCTCGAGGTTGAAGACAAGGTTAGAAACTTTAGTGCTTGTTAAGTTGAAACTCTAGTGCTTGTTATATCTATTTTATTCAAAATTTGCTAAAAAAGATCATAGGTCATTATTCTCTTGGTTCTTGCAATGGCATAAATAGTAGTTTAAACTTGGACCGTGGCACTTAACATGTTGCATTTGTTGTATCAAACAATTATATATATAGTAACATTGTATTATAAAAAATAGAGGGCTTAAAATTAAATTACCAATATTTATATGACATAATGTTTTAGTGAAATGTTTAACTTGTTTAGAATAACAAGTTACAAAACTTATTATGGTAGAGTATTAATATAACTTGAATTGAATTGTTGGTGTCATTACTATGTAGTTTGTTAAGGAAATACTTTGTGCTTGATAAACTATAAAAACAAATATTTATTCTTATATATACATGTTTACTTGATCTACATGATAGAAAATATCATTATGCTTATTTTAACTTAACAATTGTAGAAGTTTGTAATTTATAAATATATATATAGCATACTCTATAGAGATTGAATTATTTTTCTGGATAGCTTATAGGTGGATAATTTATATATAAATTAAAATTTATCAATTTATGTCTATAAAAGATAAATGCAAATATACGGGGTCATTTTACATTACAGCAGACACATGTAATTTATAAAAAAAGTATCTATGGTTTATTTTAAATTATCTTTCAGAATGATAGTAATGGAAAATCTTTTACTCCTCTATCCTAAATTATAAGTCATTTTAACTTTTTTGAAAAGTCAAACCATCTCAAATTTGGCTAAATTTATATAATGAAATAATAACATTATGATACCAAACAAATATCATTAGATTCTTTATTAATTCTATTTTTATAGTATACATATTTGATGTCATAAATCTTTATAATCTTCTCTATAATTTTGGTTAAACTTGAGATGCTTTGACTCTTCAAAAAAGTTGGAATGACTTATAATTTGGAACGGAGGGAGTACAGTAATGGAGGTAGGCAATTTAGATACAAATTTTATGATTTACTTTGATTATGTATAGGGGGTACTTTATGCATTTTTCTTAAAAGGCAGACTGGGTAAGTTTTTTATGAAACAAAATAAATCTCTAATGGCTATTATTTACGTTGATGATTTCTGAAATTAAAGGACAAATGTTTTTGACTATTAAGATAATTTATTGGATTTATGTATCTTTTTTGTAAAGTGCTTATTAATAATAGTAAGATAAGATTCCGTCGTCTTCTTGTAATAATGAATAGTCCTATCTCACAGAAGAGATTCAACACCTCTAAAGATTATTATTAATGCAATCGCAATATGTGAGCAGATTGGTTAACAAAAATCGGAGTGTAGTGGGTCCCATAACAATTACGCTTTCTTGTATAAAATATCAGCGGCTCCTGCCCACACCGTTGACAACAAAAGTCACGTTTCCATCCTAACCACACCGGACGCCTGGCCTGCCCACATATCTTGGTGCCACAGCCCAGAAGTGGAAGCGGAGTGCTCTCGCCTCTGCACTAGCCGCAGCAATATTATGGCGACTGGCGAGAGCACACCTAGACCCGGTCAGCTTCTTAGCTGCCCTCGTTGCCTCAATTATTGTAGAGCTTTAGATTGAAGCTGCTAATTTTAGCCAGCTAAACTCACCCCCTGTTTAGATGCGTGGACTAAAGGGGACTAAATCTGATAGCATAATGTGTAGGATGACCAAAACGTCCCTAATTAAATGCTAACTCCTACCCCTAGGAGATTTGGCGCATTGGACGCACTGCTGGCCGCGCGTGCTGGGAAGTTTGCCACGCTGGGCGCCCCTGCTTGCTGCTAGGCGCGCTGCTCTGCTACCTGGCAGCAGCAGTAACAATTTTGCACTCTCAAATAATGTACAAATCGTTATTATAACTCACAGGTACAAAAATCTTTATTATTACAAATTATTTCACTCTTGACAGCTACGGCCTACTAAACAGACCAATGGCAATCCAATCATGAAATTGATTCATGCGTTGATTTTCGTCCCCGTAACATCTATTGGGATTATTTGCTTGAGAAGAAGATGCTTCACCATTTGGATCATATTTTTCATCTTAATCACATAAGTCAAAGAGATCATTCATCGTACCACTCTGTCTAATGAAAATTATGTAATGCCATGAATGCCATAATTATTTTGCTTTGCTTAGGCATTGGAAAGCTAGGTAAATCTAACAAAAACCTCCACTTCATCTTTATAACTCTAAAAGATCTCTCTATGATATTCCTAAATGAAGAATGTGCATAATTAAACAACTTTTTACCTCTTGGCACAGGTCCTTACCTCCATTAAGGGACATGATATTTTGTAGGGTGCAAGGTAACCCGGTCGGTTTGGGTATCCTGAGTCAACAAGATAAATTTTTCCTGCACAATATAATCCTTGAATAAGTATCATGCGAAATAATTCAAGTAGGCAAAAAAAAAAATCATAGATCACATGTATACCTTCAGGTGAATGTGGAAACTTGTCACCAAACTTCTCAATTGCATCATTGAACACCCTCATAGCATGAACCGAGACAGGCCATCCAGTCACCACAAAAGTAAATCTCATATCAAAATCACAAACGACCAACACATTCTGAGTGGTAATTCCTTTCCTTCCCGTGTACTGAACTACCTTCTCAGTTAGTACAGTTACAGATACATGTGTCCCATCTATGGTTCCAATACAATTATCAAAGTATGGAGTAAAACGAGCACCTCTCAACCTTTGATGCACAGTAGTAAACTGAGGATCCTTAGGCCTAATGATATCAGCAGCTAGCTTGCAAACACTTTCCAACACTTTGTCATACTTCCTACTACATGTCACTATGTCACATAGGGTTTGTAGGGGTGGTTCAAGACCATTTGTAGGGGTGGTTTGGCCAGCCGCCCCTGCCAAACCGTCTCTACAAATCATGCATTTGTAGGGGCGGTTCCCAGACTGCGCCTACAAATCGATTTGTAGGGGTGGCTGGTGCTACGACATCGATTTGTAGGGGCAGCTGTAGTACCAGCCGCCCCTACAATACATTTTTTCGCCAAAAAAAATCAAATTTACAATTCAAATTTGACCAGAACATATATATATGCATATATAATTCAAATATGAACAGAACATATATAATTCAAATATGACCACAAGCACAAGAGCATTATATAAACTACCATTACAAGTCCAATTCACAAGAATATGTACAATCCATGATTAAATAGATATAATTCACAAGTCTAATTCGTTCCACAAGTCCAAACCACCCCACAAGGTAAGACCAATGTCAAATTCCATACACATTGTTATCAACGGCCTAGAGCTAGCCTTTCAGTCTCACGAAGGTGTTGGTACTGGGGATTTCTACCTAAGTCAGAATCTCGGTCATGGTAGGTGCCTTTGACGTGTATAATCTGGTCCAATATGAAATTACAAAGGTCGCCGACGAGCTCTAAGAGTTGGTCATCCTTGTATGGGTCTCTTTTTCATTTCTTTCTGTTCTTTCCACTACAAGAGAACAAGTTTCAGTTTAGTATTTCATATCATGTGCGAAGTTTTTATACTACGGGCGAAGAGGTTCAAACTTACCCTTAAGGGGTGTCTCCTGTATGCACCGATGTTACTCATCATAGAACATGCATAGTATCCACAATGTACACTCCTAGGCTTCTGCTTAGGGCACTGTGTGCTTTCCATATGAAAATATTAAGCAATGCTTTTGACAGCCATGTAATGGAGTACTAAAGTAAGTTACACTTACCGCATATAATGTTTTTATAGCTAGTCTTTCCTTCCTTACTAGATCATGCCTTCCGTGATGTTGATTGACATAGAACCTAAATGCCATGTTCGAATTATTTTAGCAAATACAACTTGTTAGCATCTAAAAGTGAACATTACAAGTATGTATACAAACATATAAGCTAATGAGGATTGTCAATATGTATACGTCTTGAGAATCGATATGAAGTCTTTATATGTCACCGGGTCCCTATCTATTGAATCAAAGACCCATGCCATGCTCCTCCCGACATCGACGCCTATACAAATCCAGTAGTTGCTGCATGGAGTTAATCATAGAACTAGATAAGCTCTTTTACATTGAATAAAATATATCGAACAAAGCTTTAAGTATAGAGTTAAACTTACTCGAAGTTGTATGGTAGCCATATAGTAGAGTGCTGTTGGAGATTTTTAAAAGCCAGGATAATGTATGCCGAAACCTTAAGGGACTCTTGCCTTAGTTTCTTCACATGGATGTCCTCTTTCTCCCAAAGGGTCTTTCCAGCAGCTAGCTCTATGTCATCCAGTTTCCACTATCTAGGATAATTAAAATTTGTTTGTGCTATAGCTTGAGGGTCTATATACCCGGCTTTCACACTTGGCATTTGTTTTACAATGTGCACTTGTATTCTACAAATCTCGGCGTGGGTTAGTTACAACAAAATCCAAAGATTACATTCATATCATATCGGGAGGACAAGGACTTATAGGCACCACATGCAAATTAGATTCATTTCCATTATCCGAGGTGAAAGCATGTCTGCATGTCATTGAAGTCAAAGATGATTTTCTCGGCTGGGCTTCCAAATGTGCCGGTGGGGAAGCATGCTTGTACGAGGTCTATGCTTGTTAGGAGAACACATAAGTACCAATCATGGAACCTTCTCATTCCAAGTGGTAGGTGCTGGATGTCCTGGTTTGGTAGGAAGGGCTTGCCTCTTTCATATGTTTTCAAGCAATCCTTTGACCATTTGATGGCATCAACATTTGGATACTGCTTTGTTGTTTGGTGGAGTTTGCTAGTGATGGCCTCCTCAGAAGCCCGTGATGGGACTTTTTTAACTTGGTTCTCAAGCTTGAACTGGTCATGGGAATACCACTTGTGCACCGACGAGACGTCTTTCATCGGAATATAAATTGGTCTTATGGTGATTGGATGCTTCTTTTGAAGTTCCCATTGAGGCATGTCCTCATCTTCTTGTGCATCACCTTCTTTAGAAGGCACTTGTTGTTCATGTATCGGCTATGCTTGTTGAGAACACTGTGGCATCTCATTATGCACTTGCTCGGTACAAGCTGGAGAAGGTTGTGGCTTATTAGGCACATGCTCGCTAGGAGGCGGGGAGGAATGTGGTGGTCATGAGATGGTGAAAATATCTCCCTGTCCTCAACAACTCGCTCCAAATTTGAGAGAGGGGGAGGCGGCGAAAAAGCAATCAATATAATGTCCCATTTGTGCTAGAGGATGAACTGCCCCATTACGTCTCCAAGTAACACCAGCCCCTCAGGAGTTGCATAGTCTATCCTCCACTGCATGAACTTGGGCTTCACGGTATGCACCTCGACCCTAGTGTAGTTTGGTGGTATCTTATTAATGTGGTGTAAGCCACTAGGAGGATGTGCCACACCCGTTGCCACCTTCATCACAATGTTCTGTTGGCTGCTAATAAACACCAAGGTGCAACTAGTTGGTTCCCGTATGCGATCGATAGAGGTGGTGGCTGTAGTGGAACCTTGGCTGCTAGGAACTTTTGGAGGGCTGCCAACTAATGCCAATTCTCTCAGCAACGTCATTAATGTCCATGGCTCCATAGATAGTCCTTGCTCCTCCAGCGCCTTCACAACTAGAGCCTTCACTTAGAGCTCAAGATTAGTCTCCAGGTCTCTGCCATGTTTCTTGTACATGTGCCTGTCCTCTTCGAATCCGTGCTTCTAGGTCATTCTTTTCCCTAGCTCCCTTGGTGCGGCCTGTGTGCTCATTGTTTCCCAAGCCAAGGCTAAGCTCGTCCCTCTCTCTAGAAGGATTGAATGAGCCATTCTCCATGTCTTCAGCATATTTCAGTATCCTTGGTACTACCTCTTGGGTCTTCGGCTTATCAAACTTAAGATTACTACCGAATGATTCTGTACTCCTCGCATATATCCAATTTCTTGAGCGTACCTTCAAATTCTTCACATCGATATTCCCAGAAGCTGCGACCTCTTCGTCCATCTTCCTAAATTGCTCTTCCTTGGCATAGTAGCCACCGGGGGCCTAGATGATGGTGGTGTTTGTTCCTCTTCGCAAGCTCGGTGTTACGGGCACTGAGCTCCAATGCCTCTGGTGAAGTCTTCTAAGCCATGAGCTCCTCTCATTGACTAGGAGTTATGTTGCCAAACTCGTTGAAGGGAGTTAACCCCTTTTGGATATACTTCTTGTTGAGCTCCGACCTCCAACATCGGAATGACTCTCCCATGATCCTGAAAATATTTTTTTACTAGTTTGTGGTTACCCTCCGGAAATCTAAAATTGAGCTTCAGCTGCTTATCCCATAGTTCATCCTTTTTCTTCTCTGGTACCTCTTTCCAGTTAGGGATTGCTACATTCAATTTATCTCTTACTAAGACCCTCGATCGCATTACAGAATCGTCCTCTGAATTCCTTCGGCTCAAGGATCTCCCCTGCTGGCCCGACCTCCATTATCACATAGCATGCCTTATCTGGATATTGGTTTACTTTTCTATCCCCTCGTTTCCTCTTTGGCTTGGTAGTCATGTTCATGGTTGTGTCTTGAGGTTGTGGAGCAGAGGCCTCAATGTCCGTCTCTGTGGTTGTTGCCTCTACTCTCCTTTCCTCTACTTTGTCTTGTCTGGCGAGATGTCGCGGACGTTGACGTCATCTTTTTCAAGTTTCAGGAAGGACCTATATATACGATAGGTCAAAGTGTTAGCAGAGGTAACACAGCCAAAGCTTTAGCAAAATTTACAAGCTAAGGCTTTTTCCCTACCTCCTCGTTCAGGTCAAAATCCTTGTCCAAATCTTTCTCCATTGGCCTCCTTCTAGCTTCACGTGGGAAATGATCCTCAACACTTACATATCCCTCTTTTGAGTCCTCATCATCATCATCCTCTTCTTCTTCGCCTTCAGCAGCCTCTCCCCCTCTTTCTTCTGCTCTCCCTTCCTCCTCGTCACACTACTCCTGAGTAAGCATCACTTCTAGATCCTTTTCTAACTTGTTATCGAATTGCTCTTGAGTAAGCTGGTCCTCTAGTGCTTGCTCCTCATAGGTTGGCTACTCATCATTCTCGAGGCATCGGGCTGCACTATCTGGTGTCAGCGACATTATTTTGCCCTTTGTTCTAATAGATGCAAGAAAGTGTGCTTTAGGTACGCGAGAAGGTATAAGAAATAAAAAAGGTCTATAAACCAAAGTAGTCCTATAAAACAACAATATATAAAAAAAAACAAGTAGTAGTGTAGTATCAATCATCATTTGATCATGAACTTGGAGCATCAAGGCATCATAACAGAGAAGATAGGAGAAGGTAATGTAGGGGCGGCTGGTAATGATGCCAAGTTCCTCACAAGTTCTTGATCATTGGCTCATATTCCATATAATGTATGGACTTGGACAATTTCATCATCGGCAAAACAAAGGAGAGGAGAGCAGAGGGGAGATTTGGCAAAAAAAGCAACAGCTACTTAGCAAACATAGAGCAGCAGCTGATGGCAAAAATAGCCAAAAAAACAGCAGTGGCCCACTGGTCATATGCCCCCAAGCTGCAGCAATGCTAAGATTATCAAAAAAAGAGAAGACTATTAGAATTGTACAACAATTAGTACAACAATTAGTAGCCAAACTCCATCAGAAGCAAGAAGTAAAAGTTTACACACTACATAAGTAGAAAATACTATGAACAGATAAAGGTACTGACAACAACTACTTGAATTTAGTATGCAGGGAAGGCACAAAATGAACAGGCCAAAGTACCAAGTGAAAAGGGAAGGCACAATCAATAAGTACCATAGCAATTGACAGTCAAATTCAAATATTCTAAAAGCAGGGGAAAAAAGACAAGTAGGATGCATCTGGCAATGAAATTGCCCAGAAAGTGCTCGAATGATCAGCACAAGATATACAACAACAATAATGAGGGCCACAACAATTGTTAGAGAAGTTTGACCTAGAACATAACTAAAATGACCTACATTTTGGAAGAATGAGGGCCAGAGAGGGGTTGTTAATCTCTAAATTACTCAAATATTTCAACCTCAAACAATGCCGCCTGTAATTGTCCTCATGCAAAGATACACTTACATAGACAGAAACTCCAATAGTCAATTGGAGCACTAGGCACTAGCATGAAGGTCAGATTCCATAAATAGATTCTACAAGGCCTTAGTAAAGAAACATGTCGTGCACAACTATCAAGTGAGAGCTTTCCAAGCTGCTGTTGGGAATTTTTATTGAAATATGGTAGCTCCATCTCATATGGAAGAATACTGGAAAGTAGAAAGTGACCTGCATACACAATTACTGAAACAAGAAGTTTTCAATCAAGATGCATTCAAAATCCTATTTCTGGAAAAGTTGCAGCTTTAAAATGAAATGGGTGATGTGCTTACTCTAAGGATAGATGATGGATTATGAAGTATTAGTCTCCTAAAGTATATTATAGCTGTTTCTTTATTATGGGAACCTTAAGAGAGCCATCCTCAGGCATAGCCATGTGAATGTGGGTGGCATTTTCTCTTGTATAGCATCACCAAGTTTATGCTCACAAATGCTTAGATATTATAACGTAGTATTACACTATTACTGTTTCAAGGCAATCAACTGCTCATATAAAAAGGCATCATATATCAATTCTTTTACCATGAAGATAAAGAAATAAAGAAAATTAAATTAGACTATGGGTCATACAAATTGTGGCAATGAAAGTATCATGGCTTAATTCTCAGAGGTCATCTTTTACTATTTTTAATCGAGTGTAGTATCTTGCTTGGAGAAAATAAAAATTGAGAACAAAAGCTGAAAGAGAAGAGAAATAGCTATTTCAATAATGAGCAACTAGAGAACACTACAACCCAAATACACCCAAATGAGTGAGACAGACTTAACCTATAGACTTATGTTTCAGTGAGCCCTCTTGCACACTTGTCACCCTTTCTGTCCTAAATCAATACATTCACAAAGCTAAAATTCAAAGAGAGTGATACCCCTCAATGTGCACTAACACCATTCTTTGCATATTTGGTTCAGCAAACATGTCAAAAACTACGTATAACAAACATGACTAACAAAATTACTAGAGGAAACCAGAATCAAGAACAATAAAAATTAAGCATTCCAAAAAATACTTATTCCTAAAAATTATCTTTACAGATTTTCAACTCAAGTTTATTTAGTAAAATTGTAAGAGTAGAAAAGAACTATTTTAGCTTATAGGAACGGTCCTTTTGCTGGTTGATGATGTACTAGAGTCGAAGTTAGCAACTGCAAGGTTAACACATTTATGTTAAGTTCAAATAGGAGCCCTGTGTCGAGTGGCAGTGCATAGAAACATATGCAATAACTGAATCACTCATTTTAGCAAGCATATGAGAAGAAAAGGGCTGCTGGAACTATATACCAGGGCCAAAATTATATAATAGCTAAAAGATCATTGTTTTAAATGGTTGCACATTGTTGTCGGCATCAGCACATTGCTTTAGATGGTTTCAAATGCCTTACCAAGCAGAGCAAGCAGGTTGCATTAACATGACATTGTTTTTCTCTAGTTGGACACTGAGTTCACCATCAAACTCGCCAAATCAGCTTATTTCTGAATTTTATTTGAATGAACTCTAATCTGAATTTTCTTTAAGCAAGGCAACAATTACGAATTTATTTATGTTGGTGATTAATTTCTGCAGATTTGTATGGTCAATACATGAAGAATATGACTTCTAATATCAATGCACGCTGCCAAAAGAAGATTGCACACCGGATAGAATAGAACTCCCTTCATCTTTCATCGTTTGGTCAGTTACCAAGCAAAGAAAGATCTCAAAAGTAAAACCAACAAACTGAGATTCAATGTGGATAGAGGTTAACCCAATGTAGATATACGGTCGGTGGCATCGAGCTCCAACAGCTTGCAAGAGGGAGATGCAGGAAGCACGAACGCAGAACATACTAGACAACAATAGAAGGCAAGAAAACCCAGTATAAAAGAAACATGCAACAAGGAAAAAAGGGCATAGCACTAATCAGAGTTTTGTTAAGTGGAATTGAGCTATACATGATTTTGTAATTTTGTGGTATGTGTCACAGAAAGGTTACCTGAAAAGTTATCAACTCGCAACAGTCAAACTGAAACTATACATGATTATTGGCTAAGTTGTTCTTGTTCCTAACTGAAACACAAACATTATCTTAACTTCTGAACTGCATTGAATCTAGGAATGATTAATAGGACTGTGCACATTATATTTAGGTAGTAAAATCTATTGTAAGAACTTGTGTGCTTCTTCTGAAAATTCAGATTAAACCCATTTCTAATGAACTGGCCGTTTCAGTCAAATAGTTTATACACTTACTCTCCTTGGCTTCCTGCTCAGTGAACTGCTCATTCCAGAACACCACTACCACTGTAAATTTTCTGCTATTAGTACTCTGACATTTTTAGAAGTTGCTGATAACTAGTTATCTTTTGCCATGTTTTGTTTATATGATTTTGTTGGACACATAGCCATATCTCGAATGCCATTGCATTACTTATTCTGCATACTCTTCAGCCTACCACTTGATTCAGACTAACACCACTATACCAGTGATTCATTGGAAAAACCAGAGGACCAGCTAGTGAAACAAAACATAGCAGCAACTGTACATAACACATAGCATTTCCTATTCTTGGTTTGAGAACTGCACTCACCATTTTCTTTTGTTATCACTTAAGTGCTACTACACATTTAATGAATGATTACAGATTTAGTAAGAATATTTCAACTAATTGCTATCTTACTAATTTGCTAAATTGTAGACATGTTCACTGAAATAGGCAATAACGTGCTATCTTACTAAATCTGGAATATTCTTACAAAATAGCTACCATATTCAATGGATGCCCACAACCACAAGTATTTATGGAAAGTCTAAAATAGGCAATAATGATATTGGGAGTTTGAGATGTATAGGACAAATGGCAACTAGCATTATCTTTTGTTTTCCTATATCAAGTTACCACATGTAAAACTAGTTTGTAGTAATTCTGACTGACTGATTACTATTTTTGGTTTTCTGAACTTTCGGTTTTCTTATCAAACAGTAATGTGTGTTACTGATTTTTTAACTCAACTTTACTGATTTTCAACTCAAGTTTATCTAGTAAACTTGTAAGAGCAGAAAAGAACTATTTCAGCTTATAGGAACGGTCCTTTTGCAAGTTGATCATGTACTAGAGTCGAAGTTAGCAGCTGCAAGGTTAACAAATTTCTGTTAAGTTCAAATAGGAGCCCTGTGTCGAGTGGCAGTGCAAAGAAACATATGCAATAACTGAATCACTCAATTTAGCAAGCGTATGAGAAGAAAAGGGCTGCTGGAACTATATACCAGGGCCAAAATTATATAATAGCTAAAAGATCATTGTTTTAAATGGTTGCACATTGTTGTCGGCATCAGCACATTGCTTTAGATGGTTTCAAATGCCTTACCAAGCAGAGCAAGCAGGTTGCATTAACATGACATTGTTTTTCTCTAGTTGGACACTGAGTTCACCATCAAACTCGCCAAATCAACTTATTTCTGAATTTTATTTAAATGAACTCTAATCTGAATTTTCTTTAAGCAAGGCAACAATTACGAATTTATTTATGTTGGTGATTAATTTCCATAGATTTGTATGGTCAATACATGAAGAATATGACTTCTAATATCAATCCACGCTGCCAAAAGAAGATTGTAAATACTCAACAATAAATTAATAAGCATTCATAGTGGACAGTGAGTAAATTTGATTACTTGTTAGCAAGAGAAAATTTCATAGTATTAGCTTGACTTTTCTCAAATCTTTAGGTCGGAGGACAAAGACAATACCTGGTGCTAGGTTGGAGTCGACTTGCGTCATGCACAGCAGCCGGACTGCAGGAGTCACACAGGAGTCAAGTCACTCCTGGCCACTCGTCCAGCGTAGAGCAGCGAAGGTCAGTTGCGACTTGGGGTGCGCAGCAGTGCACCTCCCCTCTCCTTTACATTGCCCCGGCAGCGTCTCGGACCACCTCCCTCTCCTCTATGCTCCTAGGACGGGACTTGGACTGCAGAGGCCAGGTCGTAGCAGCATATTGGGGGAGGGGGAGCCGTGGATCAAGTACAGGAGGTCCAAGATGCAGACGGCGAGGCGGACTCGTGGCTGTCGAAAGGCGCTCCGGGTGTCAGTGATTGGGCGGGATGAGCGGCCAGGATGGAGGCAGCCGAACGGCGCCCCGAGTGGCACGGAGGACGGTGGCCTAAGGGAGGCGCCCGGGCGGCGCGGAGTGTGACCTCCATGTGGCGCATAGGGAGTCCAGGTGGGGGAGGGCAGTGGGGCTGGCGGCGCAGAGTGAGGCGCTCAGGCTCTAAAACTCTAGCGGGTCGTGGAGATTGGGCAGCCTAACGACGTCGGGAGGAAGAAGAGAGCGCCCAACACTTAGGAAATTTTGGCCCCCGAGCGCCCATGCTTATGTACCCAGGATGATTTGTAGGGGCGGTTCTTGATCTAGCTGCCTTTACAAATGCATTTGTAGGGGCGGTTTCTTATCTAGCCGCCCTAGAAATATTTTCCATTTTATTAAATTATTAATTCTATATTTTTATATCACAAAAACACAAAGTAAATGTATATAATATTTTGTATTATTCTATATTTGCACAAATATATATAAAAATAATTGTAGTCAAAATAATATAAAAAACAAAAAAAATTCAAAAATTAAAAATTTGAATTTAAAACTTCGACTACAATTTTAGGACATTAAATGACCTAAAATGAAAATATTGTAAACATAAAAGTTGTATAACTCATCAACATGTACAACTTATATTTTGGTCATCTTCTCATGTGACTTTGTTTGAACGATTTAAAATTTGAAATTCAAACAATTTTAACTTGAAATAATATTTTGAAAGAGTAAATGATTTCAGCTGAAAAACTCATGAATACCAAAGTTGTAGAACTCATCAATATGTACAACTTATATTTTTGTCATCTTTTCATTTGACCAAATTTGAATAGTTCAAATTTTGAATTTCAATAAATGTCAACATCAAATAAGATTTTGAAACCTTAAATGGTTTCAAATAAGAAAGTTATGAACATAAAAGTTGTTGAACACATCACTATCTACAACTTTTATTTTGGTCATCTTTTCATTTGACCAAATTTGTATAGTTAAAATTTTGAATTTCAATAAATGACAACTTCAAACAAGATTTTAAAACCTTAAATGATTTCAACTATAAAAGTCGTGAACATAAAAGTTGTTGAACTCATCATTATCTACAACTTTTATTCTGGTCACTTCTTCATGTGACAAAGTATTAGTAAATATTGTTCACAAATTCACATATGACTCATAGTTTCATGAACTATACGAGAGACATGTTGATTTGTGAACAATGTTTACTATCACTTTGTCAGATGAAGAAATGACAAAAATAAAAGTTGTAGATCTTGATGAGTTATACAACTTTGGTATTCATCATTTTTTCAGCTAAAATCATTTGGTATTTCAAAATCTTGTTAGAACTTGTTATTTTTTAAAATTTGTAAATTTGAATTGCTCAAACTTTGTCAAATAAAAATAATGACCAAATCAACACAATAATTTGATGGGGCATGATTTTAGAAAATTTTAGGAAAAAAGTCATCACATTTGGAGTTAGTATGAGGGAGAAAGACTAGTTATAAATTTTACCCAGAGATTAAAAAAAATCTCAACTGTTCATGATGATCAATGATGAACAAATGTGATTTCTCTTTGTAATCTGTGGCTGAAACTCATAACTAGTTTTTCTCCCTCATACTAACTCCAAATGTAATGGTTTTTTCCTAAAATTTTCTAAAATCATGATCTATCATTTTAGTATGGTCATCTATTTTGTAACTAATTTTGGACAACTAAAATTTTGAATTTCAGAAAATGACAACTTCAACCCTGATTTTCAATCATTAAATGATTTCAGCTGTAAAGGTGATGAATACTAAAGTTGTATAACTCGTCAAGATCTCCAACTTATATTTTGGTGATCTTTTCATTTGACCAAATTTGAACAGTTCAAATTTTGAATTTCAATAAATGTCAACTTCAAATAAGATTTTCAAAACTTAAATGGCTTCAAATAAGAAAGTCATAAACATAAAAGTTGTTGAACACATCTCTGTCTACAACTTTTATTTTGGCCATCTTTTCATTTGACAAAATTTGAATAGTTGAAATTTTGAATTTTAATAAATAGCAACTTCAAACAAGATTTTGAAGCCGGGTAGAGTGTATTTTCCATTAGCCTTAGGAAAGTACATATAGCTCTCTTCTCTTCTAGAGTTAGGTTGAAGCACGCCGCGGACAGAGTGTATTTTCCATTAGCCTCAGGTACCGGGTGAAGTTGTGGCATCATGTTTAGTTGCACCATGTCTTTCCATGATTTTAGACCATCCTTTGACTTGCCTATGTCCATCAAGGTAGCAATGAAACTTTCAAAGACATTCTTCTATACGTGCATATCATCAATGGCATGGAGGACCTCCAAGTCTAGCCAATTAGACAAATACTGAAAGAAGATCAATTGTTTCTTGAAAGGTATGCTTTCGACAGGAGGTGTGCTTCTATCTCTGTTCGTCCCATCCGGATTCTTCTTTCCATAGATGATGCATATGTTTTTCACCATTCTGTATACATGTTCTCCGTTATGACATCTCTCTGGAGGGGGTTCAATCTCTGGGGTGTTGTTATAAAATCTAAAGAATAATTTACTACGGTACTTGTGACTTGTCTTTAAGAAGCGCCAGTTTCTTAGGTAAACTATTTTCTTGGATGCATCCAGGAACACCCATGTAGTACCATCCAAGCAAACTAAGCATCATGTCTTCCCTTTGATCTGTCCAGACAAAGCAAACAATGCGGGGTAATCATTGGTAGTAACAAATATTATTGCTCTACATATGAAGTCCCCCTTTCGAAACGCATCATACATCGGCTCCCCATGCCTCCATAGCCTCTCCATTTCTTGCATCAAAGGCTTGAGGAACACGTCTATATCAATGCCTGGTTGTTTAGGGCCAGAAATAAGAATAGTGAGGAGAAGGTACTTTCTCTTCTGACACAATCATGTTGGATATTATACATGGTCAAGATCACTGGCCAAGTGCTGTGGTCGCTCATCCTCTCATTGAAGGGGTTCATTCCATCGGTGCTCAAGCCAAGCAGTACATTCCTTGGGTCATCGCTGAATGCTTTGTGCTTCTCATCGATCCTTTGCCACTGACTATAATCAGCCGGGTGTGCAATCTTATCATAATCCACCTTGCGCTCATCATCCCACCATGTCATGAGTGCAGCTTCTTTAGGGTTTAGGAAGATACATCTCAAGCAGTCGGTCACTGGCAGGTACCACATTATCAGGGTAGGAATTCTTCTCTGCTTTACATCATTGCCCAATGGAGTGTGCTCTGGAGGCTAAGATTCTTGTACCACCTTTTTCCGCACCCTTCTTATTCCTCTTTGCCCATGGAGGCTTTATCCCCACTGTAAAGGTCATTGTTCTTGTACCGACTGGCCCCACATCGGGGACATTTATCCAGTGACTTGAACGTTTCACCATGAAAAAAAGGATACAATGGTTGGGGCATGCATGGATTTTTCAACCTCCATTGTCAATAGACTTATGACCTTCTTTGCTTGGTATGTGTTGGCGGGAACTGAGTTTGGTTGTGGCAGCACCCATGATAGGAGGCGCAATAGATCATTGAAACTATAGTCTAACCAGCCATACTTAGCCTTCAGGATGAGTAGCTCAAGCACAAAACGTAGCAATGTCCAATGTGTCGGACAACCCTTTTCAATACCATACACAGTCTCCTTCGATGCTTTTGTCACTCTTTCTAAACTTTTTAGACCTTTCAGGCTCTTTGGTAAAATCTCTGGTCCAAGGGCTCGAATCATGTCCTCCAAATCACTTCATCCCCGACACGTGCTCCGCCATCATTAGTGGAACCACCTTCGTCGTTACCATCCCAACCACCAGCATCACCACCTTGTTCATTGCTAAACTCAGAATCCATTCGTGCATCAAGCTCTGCTGAATATTGGGACATGGATTCTAGGGTTTTGTCATCGTATTCCTCCTCATCCTCATCATTAACAATAACCATTTCACCATGATGAATCCACACTATGTAGTCCTCAACAAATCCTTGCATAATCAAATGTGATATGATGATAGTCACATCTGTCCATGCCATATCCCATGTCCTTGCTGCGGTGGCAAACAATTTTAGAAGAGCTACTAGAGGAAGGTGTAGCAGATCCACTGGAAGAAGGTGTGATAGAAGAACTCTTCTTTACAGGCGCTGGTGGTGTCTGCACATTAGAAAATTTACTCACATTGGTTGGACGTGAAGGAGTGGACAGAGTCATGGAATGCCTAGGTTGTCGTCCCTATACTTCTCTTTCAGCTTTAAGAGCATAATGATATAATTGGGAAAATCTAGTCCATTCTTTATAGTCAAGAACATCCTATATTTCACGATACAAACCTCCAAAAAAATCTAGAACACTTATCCATTTCATCCTCTTGTATGTTACTACGTGCTAGACCAATTAAAAGCTTCTAATAATATTCCTCAACAGTCTTACTACCTTGATTTAAACGTTGCAGTTTTAATCACAGATCACGCTGATAGTATGGAGGAACAAATCTCGATTTCATTTGTCATTTAAGTATAGTCTAGGTTTGAGGTATTTGAGCATTTGCATTAGCATTAACATTATTGCAAATATCATTCCCCCAGAAAAGAGCAAAACTAGTAAACTCACTAGTAGTAAGTCTAACTCTATTTTCTTCAGAGACTTGATGGAAGCTAAATTTTTTATCTACAGCCATCTCCCAATCTAAATATGCTTCAGGATCAACAGAACCAGAAAAAGGAGGTATCTTAAACTTGGTTTTAGAGAAATGATCATTATTACCTTGGTTATTACCTCCCATACCGCGTCGGTTAAAGTTCAACCGATTACGGTTACGTGCATCCTCAGCACATCGTTGAGCTTTAGCTTTAGCCTCCGCGTCGCCATCCTCCTCCTCCAAGAGATCATCATCATCATCTTCAGGATGTGGTCTAGGATGTCGTTGTTCAACATCTTCAATCCTCTTGGCCAAGTTGGTGATTTGTTGAAGGATCTCATTGAACTTGTCATCAAGAACGGCACGAAGCTCATTCTTAGAAACACAGTCATTGAAATCTGTAGGTGTGTCCCCGTTTCCTTTGCCGCTGCCTTCCACTTTTCTTGACATGGTTAGTAGAAAGAAGACAACACAAATAGTATTATCTCTACCAACTACTTAGGTTGTGGACAAGGAAAAACAAGGCCCTTAACTCTCAAGCGTCTTATCACGGTCTTACAAGTGTTCTTACCAAAGCAACAAGCGGTGCAATTGGTCGGTTACTATGATACCATTGTAGCTTGAGTGTAATAGTTGCAAGGCGAACTTATACTTGGTTAGAAGAAAGTGGAGCTTGGACAGGCACAATATAGTAGCAAGGAATAGCAAAATTCGCAACTGAATAGTAAAGCTGAATAAGTATCCCAAGTACTTGTCTTAGTTGCTGGCCTACTCACGTTCCAAGTACCAGATGTATCAAGTGATGTGAATAGCAGGAATATGATTAGAAACAAGGCAGAAATCAGCACATGCAAACACGGCTCAAATGGCGCTCTCTATGTGCTCCTCTAGATATTGTTCCACTTTTACCCCTCTTTTTTCTTTATTTTTGGGCTGTCGTTGTTTTTTTGGATTCTTTAACTTTTTCTTTTTCTTTTTTGATATTTTTCTTCGCTTAGGATCAGAAAAAAAGTAACCACAGAAAATATGAGCTCAAACAAGTAAAAGGCATGGCCTGTGGAAATTTCAGAAGACGTGCTAAAAATCAATAAAAAGCTTGTGACCACGAAAAGAGAATCTTGTGACCATTTTTTTACCAAAATAAAAATCTCCAACCCTAGCAAAGCTGGAGATGGACGGATCTAAAATTTTTTTCTGATCGATTTTGATATATGGAACGTCAAAATCAGAGTTCGTTTGTGAAAACTAGACTAGTTCTAAGAACAGACTCTGAATTAGAGGACAAAATAGGAACAATGCGCGCAAAATTGGTCACAGCAGCAAGGATTTGAGGGAAACAGTAAAGACAAGTATTACAAATTATATGGCGTGGACTAGGGTTTGATGGATATAAAGGAAACACAGCAAGACTTGAAGGTGTTCACGGATTATGATGAAAAACAAAGGAAAAAACACAAACTAGACTCAAAATCGATCTAAAACCAGCAACCAGAGCTTGACCTAGGGCACAAACTCAACCACGCGACACAGAGACGAAATTGCATGGCACAATGAGGCTATAGGACAAGGAATATGTGGCGGTGTATTTTTTTTGGCTTTTTGTGGACTACAGGTAATGCAAAAATAGTAACAATCTAAAGGGAAAACAAAGTTATACCTAACGGGCAACAAGGTCTCTGATACCACTTGATATAGACTAGGCCCGATCTTCCGAAAGGTATGATAGCGTCGATTGGTGGAGACTCGACGTTTACGATCTAGGCTTCGAACCAAGACTAATTCGGACCCCCGCAACCGTTACACCACTGCTCTGTTGGTTATCAACCACGCGAACGTGATTAACCTCGCTGAGAAGGCTTTCCTGCAAGCGAATCGAGAACACAAGCAAGAACAAGATGAACGCAATCTGAAATTGCAAATAAATATGAGGCTTATGATAACAAGAAGGAGTTCAAGTCTTTATTCAAAAGGACTAATCGCCACAGGCGAACAAGATCAAGAGCTGGGGCCCTGGTTCACAGCAAGCAGCCTTGGCGGCACAGTTGCAGCAAAACAATGTCTGTTTCACGAGGAAATCAAGAACTAAACAAAACCCAAACCCTAAGGAGAGCGACGGCTGCTATTTATAGAGTCTTGGGCATCACCCCCCTGGACGCGCCCCCCCTAATGGGCCCAAACACGA
Organism: Miscanthus floridulus; assembly: GCF_019320115.1. Lineage (NCBI taxonomy): Eukaryota > Viridiplantae > Streptophyta > Magnoliopsida > Poales > Poaceae > Miscanthus > Miscanthus floridulus. Next base: position 83,374,726 of record NC_089597.1, read on the forward strand.
TACATGGTCCAACGGACCAAAAGACGGTGTCATAGCACCCTGGCACATTCTGGATGCTGACTTGTTTCAATGATTCCTGTTGATTCTGAAGGTATTTTGACATGAGACCACTTGGATTGGCTTCCTTATCAAATTAGCTTTCCAACCATATGTGGATCATCGAAAACGAAGTCTAGATATGTCCTGGGTGACCAGTTTAAGGTAGACTGGTCCTAGAGCCCAAGATGGGCTCCAACTTCAGTTGGACTGGGCCTCCACCATGAGAAAGATGAATTGGATGCCCATGCTGGTCCTCCTCTCCTTGGCTTGTATGTGATGAAGAAGTGATGTCCTCATTAGGTAGGGTGTGAGAAATGCCAAAGTGCGGGCGTCCGACGCGTCTTCTCTGCCAGTCCCTCATCATGATGTTTATGCGAGATGTCGCTATTCCCTGTGACCTTTTTTGGCGAAAGATACAGGAATGCGCAACCATTTGAGGTGGCTTCTTTGCTAGCCCCTCGGCATATCATTTAGGCAAAAAGAGAAACGCCACCCCCAACCTTTAGGGCAAGGGGATGCGAGAAGGCACGTCTTCTCAAGATGGCTTCTTTGCTAGCCCCTCGGCATATCGTTTTGGCGAGAAGAGAAACGCCATCCACCCCAACCTTTAAGGTGAGGGGATGCGAGAAGGCGCATATTCTTGAGATGGCTTCTTTGCTAGCCCCTCGGCACATCGTTTAGGCAAAAGGAGAAATGCCGCCCCCAACTTTTAGGGCAAGGGGATGCGAGAAGGCGCATATTCTTGAGATGGCTTCTTTGCTAGCCCTCGGCATATTGTTTAGGCGAAAGGAGAAACGACGTCCCCCAACCTTTAGGGCTAGGGGATATTGGTCTGTTTGTCATCTTGATATATTTTCATTTTTCTTTTTCGATCTTGGCTATTTTGTATTTGATTTTGAGGCTAGGTGTATTGGCAGATATGTACAATCGGTATCTTTCCTTCTACTTCTTGGCTCACGACATCTAGTTTGTTTGGTTAGTTCACCAGAGTGAATCAGCACTATTGTTCGGTGAATTAGCTAAATTGAAGTGTGGTGGTGTGATTTTGTGCTTCCTAGCGCAGAGTTGCAGCAAGAATCCTGTCTCGTGTAGGTACATGGCCTTGTTTTATGGTTTCACCAGATGGGGGGATGTTACATTTTTTCTTGCAACATCCCTCCGTGCTTTCTTGTCGTTGTGCCATGGTCACATCCTATTGCCTCATCTTTCAGCTCTGTGCTGAGCAAATACATGGCACATGCTCCTTTTGGATAGTATGCACCCTTATTATTACGTGTTTTCTCGCAACATCCGACTCTCGCTACTAGCGGCCTTATGCTTGTACAACCTTCTATCCCACACACGAAGCTTCGCTACATCGGCTAATGCCGAAAACCCTGACACTCTCTCAAGCCCACTCATTTCCCTCCTACATGAGGAATCCTTACGTGCTATCTCTCCTAGTCTTCGTGACCTGGGTGCCTAATCTAAAGCTTATGCTTTGGACCGTTACTTGATATGGTTCCTGGGGAGCCCTGGTGTCTTATTTATTGGGTTCCAGGGGTTCGTGAGTCATTAATATTGGTTGTTGTGGTTGGTGGCGGCATTCACTACTGGTTGTTAGGTGTTCTTCCTAACTCTGAATGTCCTTTGTGGTACATGCTTGTACACGCGAATGCACTTCTTGGTAATACTTTAGCTCTTTATGATGCTGTGGGTGGGTCGTTTTGCCCTTATGTTTTTAAACCTCAGTGCCGCGCATATTGTGGCTCTTTAAGCCATTTTTGTTTCATCACCGCTCCTTTCTGGCGGTGCAAATCGGTTTTAAGCTTTTTTGCTTTCCTCGTTCATCCACACTCCTTTTTGGTGTGATGAGATGCTGTTATGGCTAATCCGCCTTTTCCTTTTCGCTCACTCCTTTTTGGTGATGCAAAAGGTTTTTGTAGCCTCTAGGCTAGTTTTTGGGTTGCTGAGTCTTTGCTCATGATGTCTCGCATGAGTGAAAAGTGGTGCAACCTGCTATGGTGTTCATCATCGTCGATATCCATGACCTGCCGAGGTCAGGTTTTGTTTCAACGTCTTACTTTTTGGATCTTGTGTGGGGAAAAGTTGAACTTGATTTAAAAGGGGTACATAGGATCGCCTCATTAAAAAACCTCACACATTTTTGCTAAGGTTTCCCCTGTGAGGAAAAAGAGTGTGGATCCCATTTTTAATGTTTACAGAATTGCCGAAAAGAAAAAAGTTACAACCCTCCATGGGCGAAATGACTATGGGTAAAAGCGACGCAAGTTATCTGCGTTCCACGTGTGGCTCGTTTCGACTGCTTCCTCATTGAGTAGCATGTAAACTCCTGGCTTAACCATGTTCGCCACCACAAATGGCCCGTACCACTAAGACTGTAGCTTGCCCTGCTTGTGAGGATGGTGAATGAGCACCATGTCACCTGGATTGATGTTTTTTCATAGGATTTTCTTGTCTCTCCAGGTCTTTGTTTCTTGGTGATATTTGTCAAGGTTTGTTGCCGCATGCAATTTGGCATTTTCTGCTACCTCGAGCTCCACATATCGCTGTATTGGGGTGGTTGCTGCAATTTGAGTGCAGAAAGATCCTAGCCTGAGCTCCTCTAGCATGATCGCTTCTTTGCTGTATAGTAGATGAAAAGGGGTGAACCCCGTTGTCCTGATGCGCGAGATGTTTTGACCCTAGATGGAAGTGATCAATTGCTAGGACCATTTCCCTTTGGGGAATCAAACAATGCCTTTGATAGTGCATTGAAAATTAAGCCATTTGCCCTTTCGTCTGCTCCATTGCTCTCTAGTTGGTTCACCAAGGCAAATGCTAGCTTGATCCCCAGTTCACTACAAAAGTTTTTGAACTCCATGCAATCAAACTGCTTCCCATTGTCGACTATGATGTAGGATGGGACCCCAAAACGACAAATGATCCTTTGCCACACAAAGCTGATTAGTGTGGCGGAAGTGATTTTCGCTAATGCCTTGGCCTCAATCCACTTGGTGAAATACTCTAGAGCTACTATTGCGAAATGCAAGTTGCCAGGCGTGGTTGGTAATGGCCCCATAATATTGACTCCCCATCTCTATAAAGGCCATGTTGGGATGATTGACGTGGTTAGGTTGGCTAGGGCTTTCTACTTTTTAGCGAACATCTGGCAATTTTTCATAGCTATGGACCAGCTCCTTTGCATCTTGTGCTGTTGTTGGCCAATAAAATCCTTGCCTCATCTCTCTATGAGCGATTTCATGCGGTCCCCTATGGGCTCCTCACATTCCAGCATGCATTTTGCTTAGCAATTCGATTCCTTGCTCTCTACTTATGCACTTCAACATTGGTGCGATTACTCTGCTTTTATACAGCTCTCCTGCTATGATGGAGTATTGCTTCATCCTAGATTTCATTCTATCTATCTCATGCTTGTTCTATGGCTCATAGGTTCCATTGAGATAGGCTAATATGGGTGATCTCCAATCCTTGGTTGCGATAATGTGCACGGTGCTAGGCCGTTCCTCTTCTTCTCGCATTGCTTTGATTGTCAGCTCCTGATAAAAAAATGTCTGTTGGCATCAGAGCTTTCTGTGCACCTGCTTTCGCTAGCTCGTTGGCTTCGGCTTTCTTGCTTCTTGGAATGTGACAAAAAGTGAAACCAACAAAATGTTTTTCCATTCGTCTTACCGCTGCCAAGTATTTAATCAACTCAGGTTCTTTGGCCGTGAACTCTTTTTCAACATGTCCTACTATTATCTAAGAATCCGACCTGACTATACACCTCCTAACTCCTAGAGCTCTGAGCTTTCGTAGCCCCTAGAGCACTGCCTTGTATTCGACTATATTGTTGGTTGTGAGGAATTCGAGTCTTACTGCATAGCGTAGTTTTGGGACTTTTGGCGACGTTACTATCGCTGCTATTCCTGCACCGTTCATTCCCCATGCTCCATCGCAATGCACAATCTAGATTGGCTCTTCAAATTGTATTGTTGTGTCATAAGCTGCTGGGGTCCAATCTGTGATGAAATCTATGAGTGCTTGAGACTTGATAGAGGATCTATGTTCGAAATCCACTATGAACTCGTTTAACTTGGTGGCCCATTTTCTGATTCTACCGATGGCTTTGTTGTTGCGAAATAGAGCTTCCAGCGGTTGCACTGAAAGGACTTTGATGCGATGAGCTTGGAAATAATGTTTCAGCTTTCTTAATGCCATGACCATAGTGTATGCTATTTTTCTAGTTTGGAATAGTTGAGCTTTGCTCCTGATAGGGCCTCTGATACAAAGTATACCAGGAACTGCTTCATCTGGTTTTCATGTTCCTTTTCTTCGACCAGCACCGCATTGACAATTGTTGGTGATGCTGCTAGGTACAATAGCAATGTTGCAGATGGTGATGGTTTGGACAATGTTGTCAACTTGGTTAAGTATGTTTTGAGTTTGTCAAAAGCTTGTTGCTACTCATGCCCCCATTCAAAATGATCTAAGCTTTGAAGAGTTCTGAAAAAGGGTAGGCCCTTTTTGGCTGATCTCGAGATGAATTTGTTCAAACCTGCTAGTCTTCCCGTAAGCTTCTACACCTACTTTTTGCTTGCTGGTGGTTTCATGTTTACAGTCGCTGCTATCTTTTTAGGGTTTGATTTGATGCCTCTTGCCGATACTAGATAGCCAAGCAACTTGCCTTTCTTGATGCCGAATATGCACTTATCTGGGTTCAGCCTGAGGCTAGCCTTTTTTAGGTTTTTGAATGTTTCTTGCAGGTCCTGAATATGGGTCTCCCTCTTGTCACTCTTGACCATGATGTCGTCGACATATGTTATTAGGTTTTTGCCTTTCTGCATGTCGAGGACCCCATCTGCCATTCTAGAAAAGGTGGGTCCTATGTTCTAGAGTCCCTCAGGCATTCGCTGGTAAAAATAGGTTCTCCCTGGGGTGATGAAACTCATTTTCTCTTCATCGTCCGGGTTCATCCAGATTTGGTGATATCCGAAAAAATAGTCTAGCAGACTCATCACTTCGCATCCAGCGGTGATATCAACTAACTTGTCAATTCTTGGAAGTGGATATGGATCTTTTGGGCAACACTTGTTTAGGTCAGTGAACTCAACACACATTCGCCATTTTTCATTTTTCTTTCTAAGCATTACAACATTGGCAACCATTCTGGGTACTGAATAGGCCTAATGACGCCAGCGTCGAGTAACCTCTGCACTTTTGCTTTCACAACTTTTGCTCTCTTTGTGGACATCTTCCTCAGCTTTTGCTTGCTGGGTTTCGCCCCTTTTGCTACATTCAAGTTGTGCTATGCGAGATCACGACTGACACCTTGTAGGTCTTTTGCCGACCAGGTGAATACATCTTGATTCTTGTGGAGGAAAGCTAGTAGTCTGTCTTTTTTGTCCTCTACCAGATGAGAGCCCACGTGCAAGCATTTTTTGGTGCTAGTTTTGATAGTGGGGCTTTCTGAGTGTCTTCTGCTGCTTTTGCCCTTGGTTTGACTTTGTTTTCCCTGTCTTCATCTTCGCTAGGCGGTTTCTTGGAAACTTCATTTATAAGGCTATAACCTAGGATCGATTTTCTCTCTATTCACCTAGATGCAACTTGGTCTCTATGTACTGCAATGACGCCAAAAGGGGATGGCATCTTCATGCACAAGTAGCTTTCCTTTATCATGATTTTGAATTTGCTCAGAACTCCCCTCTTGAGGATTGCAGTGTATGGATAATCCGTGTTGACTATGTCAAAAGTTATGGTTTCTGTGCGAACCTTCTCGCCTTTTGTGAAGGATACCGGGATTGCCTTTTCCCCAACGCATCTATCTTTTTTTCCTCCAAAACCGAACAATGAGTTCCCGGCTGGTTCCAACATTCGCTTATCAAGGTTCATCTACTCGAAAGGCTTGATGAATAAGATGTTGGTGGAGCTTCCGTTGTCTATGAGGATGTTATGTACAGTGAACCTAGCTACATTTGTTGTTGCTACAAAAGCATCTATGTGTGGAAAATCCCGTACTTGAAAGTCATTTTCGTCAAAGGTTATGGGCATCGTGGACCAAGCCAGCCTATTGAGTGGTACCCTTAGCGAGACGGTGTGCACTCTTCTTTCATATTCTCCCCTGGCTCTCTTGTTTTGTGCTCCTAATTTGACCCACCAGTGATTGCAAATATATGGCCTTGCAATGGTAAGATATTGTTTATGGTTTGGTGCTCTTGAGAATTTTCTTGCTTTGCGGGTGGAGGCTGGCTTGAATGTTGTTGCTCTTGCTAAACTAGCGAGGATGCAATGGCCGACTGCCCTGTGTGGTGAGCGAAATGCTGGTATACTGGAAATGGTGGCTGCTGCCAGATGTATGGATGCTGGCTATATCCAAGCAAAAAGCCAGGGTACACATGGTTAGATGTTTCTCTGCCTTTTGCGGCCTCATCTTTCTCCTTAAGTTCTCTGGACATTTTGTTGTATTTGCAGTCTTTTATGAATTGTACTGCATTTTGGCCACAAACGGTGCAATAGGGTATTTTTTGGGCTCGTCCTTTTCCTCTGCCTTCGTGTCTGCCATGGGGAGTTCGTCCTCCTCGCCCACTGCGCAAAGACTGATCAAAACTTTAGTACTGCTGGTTAGGCGGTGGCCCTTGGAGACCTTGTTCTGCTGAGTTGTGCTTTGGCTATTCTTGTAGATTGTTGATTGCATCGAATAGCCTCATATTTTGCTAGCTTGGGGTTGGTGGTGGCCTGGGGGCATTGCCTACTTGTCTCCATGAATTCCATGTCACTTTTCCCTTCTTCAAGTCATCGTCTGATCTTGTGTATTATCTCATCACCTCGAATAACACCCTTATGGAGGTGGGATAATTCCTGGCGAAATGAGCTGCACATAGGCCTATGGCCAACCCTTCGATAGCTGCTGTTATAACTGTCTCCTCTGGCGCATTTGGCACCTGAGCTTTGGTCTAAATGAATCTTTCCAAAAACTCAGATAGGGATTCATCGCCTCGCTGAATGCAGTTTAACAAGTCTCTTGTTGTTTTCGTTCCCGGGTGATATCCTTAGAAAGTGGACACTAGCTCTGCTCTGACTTGGCCCCAGGACCTAATGGATAAGGGCTTGAGCGAGGTATACCAATCATGTGCGATGTCTTCGACTTCCATGATGAGTGACTTTGCGAGAATTTGGGCGTCTCCCCCGGCTGACGTTACCGCAGTTTCATAACTCACGAGGAACTTCCTCGGGTTTGTCTTTCTATCAAATATCGGGATGCGAGGCTTGTAGCCGGCTGGCCATGGATACAACTAAAGTTCTTTCGATAGAGGTGAAGTGGGGTCAAATGCACTTTCATCTTCTTCCAGGAGGTTATCACCTAGTATTATAATATTTTTGCTAGCACGAGCGACACCTCCTGCTCCTGCTCCCTACAGTCCTTGAATCTCTCTCGCCAATCTACCCCTTTGAATTTCGGCTTCCCTAATTGCCCTCTGTGTCAATTTGGCTCTGTTATGAGCAACTGCTTCTCCTTCTCGTTCTACAGTCTGACTATGTCTTACTGGTACTAATTCAGCGTCTTTAGGTTTCTTGCATGCTCAATGATCTTGCCATCTTCATCTTCTTTGACCTCATCACCGTTTTGGTCGATCTCGACTTCTTCAATGTTGCCTTCCGGTGTTTGCTCTCACCCTCCTGGTGCTGTAGTATTATCCATCTGTGGCTACGGTGCAAGTGGTTCCATAGTTGTTGCTGCATCATCCTACGCAGCTGCTTCTGATGTCGCCACAACGGCTGCAGCCGTGGATGGCGCTGCTTTATCCATTAGTAACTTTAGTTTCTTTGGTGCCATGATAAGCTCAAGCAATAACCACGCTGGGCGCCAATATTGTTCTAGGTAACCGATTGCCGTGCGAGCAAAATCAAGCACAAGAACTAGGAAAAATGAGACTCAGGCGAAACAAAATGGACGATTTCATCAACCTATTTCTCCCCCTTTTACATCCCCTCCATGGGGGCTATTTATACATGCCCGTAGGCTTTTCATAGGACGTAAATGCACTCTCGACTACTACAATTTTGGGGAATATTCCCTGTAGCCTTGGGCTTGTTCACCATTTGAAGTACCTGCCTTCCTCGAATAATGCTAGCCTGTTGATGCCTCACCGGCTCCACCTTATATCGCCTGTCCAACCGACTAGGGAGACCCTAGTGATAGAAGCTGTCGGCCATGTGAAGATGGGCGGCTCCTCCTTTGGCAAAACCTACAGAAACCATCGATTGAACCATTAATAGCTATTTCCCCGAGCGAATAGCCACGATCAACTACGCGCCCTCACTTGGCGAAGCCTACAGAAATGATCGACCAAACTGTTAACAACTATTCTCCCGAGCGAATAGCCGCAATTGACTACACACCCTCCTTTGGCGAAACCTATAGAAATGATTGACCAAACCATTAACAGCTTTTCGCCAGAGCGAATAACTAAGATTGTCCATGAGCCCATCGTCCATGCGAAAGAAAAAGAGCTTGATATGACCCGGTCTTAGCCGCAAAGCCCACCCCTTCGCCATAGCGAAAAGAGAATTCCCAAAACGGGATGGCAAGCGCCGCCCTTACTTCACAGCAGCGAGCAGGGAGCTCGACTCATCCTTCTCTTTAGGCGTGGCCAGCCCTCTTCACCTTTCATTATAGCGAAATGCTAAGCGCGCTAGGGCCCAACTCCTATTATTTCGTCTCCATGTGAAATTGGGACGATGATTGAGCCACACAGGGTGCCCATAGGCGGGGAACGCCTCCAACAGTGATGAATCTAATTTTTTTATTTTTCAAATTCTATTTTTATTGACCACCACAAAAAATTTTCCTCAAGTCGAAACACTTGTGCTTATTGTATCTTTTACTCTCATTTTTGCACTTTTTAAAAATAAAGATTTAGGTCATAGAGTATATTCTTAAATACTACAAAAGCATACGCAATCATTTCAAACTTGTATCATATCACCTAAGATAAGTGATAAAGCTTGAAATGAGATCTCGGATGGGGGTAGTAGTGCTAACCTCAAGAGAATTTTAAATCTTAAGCCTTATAATGATCAAATTTGTACTCTAAAGCAACGTTAAAGGTCCAAAAAAATGTAACCACCGGTAGTCTTCCAAAATTCTAAAGATAATTCAATTTTCCTATCAAGGAATTATACGCGCAGTTATGATTATACTATCGATATAAATATGTCAAACATTTTGTTAAAATATATAAATATATCTAAAGTAACAACCTATATCAATTATGTTAAGGAAACATTTTTTTATGAAATATAACATATGTATTTATTGCTCATGTATGCCTTCACTGGGAGGAATTTGGAGGAATCTAGATGAATCTGGAGGAATTTGTGAGAGTATGAACAGTGAAAACCAGCTGTGAACAGTGAATTCCGGCTGGTTTTCTTACCAGCCGAACGCCGCCATAACGTGTATGCTTAATTTGTCAAATCTTAATATATTAGCATTGGTAGAAGTGGGTAATGAACACATATACCTGCTCTATGGTTATTTAAACAAATTTTAATAGGGATTGATTATCTTTTATATGTAGATTTGAGAGAAAATTTATTTTTTTAATAATGGTATATGTGGGTAGTTTAAATATAGAGTCATGAGTTATTTTTTTGTTGTTTTACGTAATTGCGGAGGTGGATAATTATTTAGAAAACAGAATAGATCAAATACCTATTATTATAATTGGTGATTAGATTATACCAAATTGATAGTCAAATGTTTTAGATTTTTGTGCTTGGTGTGGTTCTAGGGTATGGCCTTGTCTTCTTCTGTATGCTTCCTTGGTGCGGGAGGACATTGCCCTTTGCCCTCTCTCAGACCACCTATAGATGGTGTAGCGTCACCCAGTGCTGCCCCTGTACCTCCCAGTGCCCATGTCGGGAAGCAAACTGCGTTGAGGACTGCTGCCTGGGCCAGCATTATTGTTGTCATCATCGTCGCCATTGTTGTTGTCGTTGTCACCTGGGTCACCCAGAGGAGGCGACGACGGTTGTGAGCGTTGTGATGTCGGTGTCGGCTCATCCAACATAATGTCGCTCTTATTCTAGAGCACTTTGTTGGTATTTTTAAACGCACACAGATAAATCCACAAGCGCATGGATATAGTTGTAGCTTTCACCTGGGAGTATTCCAGAGTATCAAATATATCCATAGGGAAACAATAGTTAAAGAAGTTGATAGTTCACTATCATGTATCTACTAACTAGCATACCAACTGAACTAAAGTGGGGGTAGGTGTTGATGATGATAAGAGTTATGAATAATAACACACATAGGAGAATTCCATGGTATACAAATGAGCAGTCTAGCTAAATTGAGAGGACAACCGTTGAGTTCAAGGTTCCTAAATACTTCTCTATTACTTCGGTTATATTCTAGTTTGGACTAGAGGGTATAACTAAAGCATGGGTAGATATAGTGATCACACACAATAGCATTTTGGGACATTGGAATACTAGCCACAGAAAGGGATGAGAAAGGGACTAGGAAGCTCTGACTATGGTCCTACAAACACGAACCCAAATGTGGTGGACTACATCGGCCATCAGGGCTGTCACCACCTAGGGCTACCACAACTATTCACGGGGTTGGGTGCAATCTCAGGTAACTCATAGTCTAGACATCGCGTCTACACTATTAATTACTACTCTAATCACATATAATAACTAGAGCACTCGATGCGAGCGAAGATCCCATGCTAAGATATGATAACTATACTAACCATACACATGAAAGGCATAAAAGTGAATAGAGAAGATAACTATATTAAAGCATAAGTCTTGCAAAGGTAATATACAAAAATATACCTAACCTCCGAAGATTTCTCTAGAACCTGAGCATGGCTCAACTCTCCCTAACTCTCAACTAGAGCTATTCTACTTCTACATCTTGAGAGCTGGCTCTGATCCAGATGAGGCGGATATGAATTAGAGTTTTAGGATGGCCTCTAGGGAGGGGTGTAGGGGCTGCTATATATAGACCAAGGTGGAGTAGGGGGCAAGGAATCACCACATCATCGACCCACGTCAACTCCCTCGACCACTGTTTGATAAACCGACCTAAAACTGCCTTAAAATCAATAGTGTACATCGTAGGAAGGAGTACGAGGTGGCAGAGGGCGAGCGGGCTCCATGACAGGCCAGTCAGCCTATGGGCTGGGCCGACTGGCCCACTTTCATGGCCGTTTGGCCCAAGCTTTGGCGTGGTGTCTTCTAGAACTTTCTAGAGTTGTCTTTCGTAGTTTTCGTGCGTTGAATCACTTGTTGTCGTCAGTTTGCTTGTTTGGAGTGTATGATAGTGGTCCCAAGAGCTATTTTCTAGATAAATCCTCCTACATACAAATATTTACCAAAGCTCATGGAATTCATTAGTTTAAACCCCTATACCTATGTTTGGTGATGGAATTAAATGTAAATGCAGGTTATGTTGATGGTTTATAATTGATGTTAGTGACTGTCAACAAGCTCCCCCAAGCTTAACCTTTGCAAGTCCCTAAGTAAAGCTAAACTCAGCAATGGATCAAAAGTTGCTACAATGTTCCACGCCTCAAAAGTAAATAGGCGTTCAATCAAGAATTCTCCTCCTGATTAGAATAAACTGATCTGACTTTCAAACTTACCCATATTACCTTCAACCATGGGCTTATTAGCCATCACTTGGGTCTTAAGCAATTGAAAGATAGAATGATCAAGCCAAGCACTATGTCTCAAGTTCTTTGTTCAACCATTATTTTGGAGTTTTTATAAGTTTTCAAAATAAAACTTAGAGATTCCATTGTATGACACTCTCAAGTCTCTCAATATATGTGGTATTTGTGGATCCTTACCAAGGCAATAAAGGTGTTATGCCTTTTTCTCTTCCTACCACTAAGGCTTATGTGGAGTACATAGGTAGGGAGAAAGCTAGAGCATACTTGTAATGCAGATGTTGTAAAGTCAAACAATGGATCCAAAGAGAGTTGAGTCATACAATCAAATCAAGATGTGCATGTGTGTGGATATATGTGGTGGATATTTATGGTGGCTAACCTATAATTCTACTTTGCTCCTTGAAAACATATTCTCTTTTGAAACTTGGAAACATTTGCAAGAGAACAGGGGCTATCTTATTCATCTCCCTTTCTTTTTTTTCAGGTGGCCATCTGAGTACCCATTGTTTTAAAAATCTCGAAAACTTTTGTGTCAATTTTTTCTACTTCTTTTTTCCTTTTTTATGAATTTCTGTATAGCCCCATGTCTCTTTTCTATAATGAAACTTTTGAGAGATAGCAACAAGAACTTGGAGCATTTATTTGGTTGATGGAAGACCTATCAAGCATGTTTTTGTCTTCACTCCCAATATAGGAGTCAAACATTTTTGGGTGGATCTAGATGGAAGGCATGTTTCTACACCTAACCCTAGTGTAGGAGTAGTGCATATGTGGGTGGTATACGTGATCTTGATTTTAAGAGCATGACAAATCTCTCATAAGGGTCAACAAAGCTTGACAAAACTCAATGCAAAAGTAAGCAGCATATATGTGGAAGTTTTTCTAGCCTAAATAACATATGTGGCTCTGGTCGGAATTCAAGCTTTGTCATACATGAACTCATCATGTAGCATTTTTGTGTTTTTAAAAGATAAGTCTCTAGAACTTTGGTGTCACTTGGAACAAGATAAACAATAGCTCAGACCTTCTCATATCATATCCGTCAATTACGTAGACTTAGATCAAGAATATGCTACCCACGAGTTTCAAGTTCAGAGTAAATTCTTATATCAAAACAATCTTATCCAAAACTTGGGAGAATTCAAGGCTAAAAACTAGGTACTTGAAAGGAATTACAACAGAGAAACTATTCATTATTTCCATTTTAAGAGATTATCTTCAGAGTCCCTTTTTATTTATTTAGCTCTTAGAAGAAATTAAAACAAACTAGACACCCTCTTTTTATTTTGTTTTCATTTTTAGTTCACACATTATAACTATATATATTTCTATAAAGATAACTTTTTATTTTGTTTTAGTTATTCATCTTTCTTTTAGATATATAAAGCGAACTAAGAATAGTAAAAATAATAAGGGAAAAGAGATACTTAGCTGGATACACGGGGGATGCTCCTCCCCAAGCTAGTTGTTGATGTGGTTGCCCAACAAGGTAGCTGAATGTGGAGGTGCTAGAACAGAGCCTCCAATTTTGATTTTGTTATTACTATTGTTGCTGGAGGCTGGCCATCTCTTGTCCCATGCTGACCTGCCATTATGTGTGATTGTGTAATGTACCTTTTATGGCAACATTTGTCTCTTCAATGGTTGCGAGTCTATTGTTGAAGTGGTGAAAGGCCTCCTGAGAGTCATAATACCCTCATCCAGAGAAAGACATGCATTCTCCCTGATGCCCACTTGAGGTTGCTTCATGATCTTGCCCTTGGTAGCTATGGAAGTGCATTGTACCTCAGTTTGCTCTTGAAGATGAGGATTCTTGAGGTGGCGCCTCAAGTAGTGGCGCTTCCAATGGTGATGCCACCTTCTTTTGTCAAACCCGTCTTGGTTTTAAATTTGATTTTAATCTGACAAGTTCATCTTTCTTGACTTGTTCTCCCTCCTTGTTCAGGCATTAGTAGTAGAAGCTGGCGACATCTTGTGTGCATTATTATTGCTGGTTTAGAACTTTCACTTATAGAATTTGGGGGATTAACTCCCCCACACTTTGCTCAAAGTGTGTTATGCTCATAAAGACAAGGTAGAGATCAAGTGCATGGGTTCTGTTGTTGGGAAGACACCAACATAACCAAAACTTTATTTATTATTTTTTTCTAGCCTAGGCACCTCGAATCATGTTATAGTTGACGTTATGTGCATTGATTTTTATTACATGGGTGATAAGATCAGAAGGATGAGTATTAATGTGGCATTTGAATACATTTGTCAAAAAGAGTGGAGTTGCTTAACCTATGGAAGGACTATCTATAATATATCTAACCTTACATGATTATGACTATCATCTTCCAAAGATAAGATATGCAACATTTTAGCTCATTTGATTAAGACTATGAGATCAAGAAAGTGGTGCTGTGAACAAGCTTAAGGAACAAAACATGTTGAGTTAATCAGGTTGGATCAAGCAATGTTGTAACTCAAACATGTTTGTTTCTTCATTTGTGTGAATACCAAGATCAAAGGTAAGCTTTCTAAATAATGACCACTTACCTTAAGAAGTTACGTTCATCATTGGAGCATGATGACACCATGTGATGAAGGTAGATGACTGTTGTGATCCTTTCTTCCTGTTTTGAAGCTTTCCTTGCATGAGCTGTTCATGAGCATCTTGTCTCCTATATCGCACTCCTTCTTTCGCATTCTTTTATGATGCCATCTTTTTCTTCTTTCTTTTGTAAATCTTAGCATTTTGTTTGGACCTTCTGCTCCATTCATTGTTTCATTCCTACAAAAGATTAGTGGACAACACATACCCAAAGGGATGTACAAATAATTTGAAACAAGGATAGTGTTATCATAGAGTTAAAGGTCATCTTCTATGCTACAACAGAATTGGTTTTAACATTTTAATTAGCATAGAATCTTTATCCCATGTTTTAAATAATATGCCTCAATTGTTGCAAAAACTTATTCTCGCAAGGATTGATTTTAATTTATATCTTAAGTTTGATTTTCATATATGAAATTTGTAAACATATTCAAACTTGTAGAAACAAAGCAATATTGAGCAGAGGGATTGCAAACTAGCATGTCAGAACGATGGAGCCTGGGAGGAAGAAGAGCAGGGTTGTATCTACTATGGAAAAGCCAGCCTTCCTCCCCCTCACTTGGACCTTTATGTCACTCGACACTGTCGGTGAGAACTCATGGTTTTAGGTCCATTGAGCAGGACCTCTCCCTTGCTTTTAGCTTTTCTTTGCACCATCTGATCCTAGATTTGAGGATGCAGATAGTTACATGCTCTTCTTCCATCAACCCTTCTTGATTTTTGTTGATTCTTGGTTGACGAGTTGGGGTTCATTAGAGATGCAAACTAAAGTTCCTCCTTGATTGTCTAATGGCTTGGTAGAGAGCTGTTCTTCTTTGGTTGTTGGCAATACGCCAGCCATCTCGATGGTCAAAGAAGGAACCTCATTGGTACTGCATGAAAGCTTCATCTCCAATGACTAAGGGATGTCATTTCACGTCCATGGTCATTTGCTACCTTATGAGACACCATCATCAGACCTCATTGATTATCGATGCTTGTTGACACAATGATGCGTGCCATGATGTAGTGGCATCTCATTTTCTTGGTCCTTGTTGCCAATGCGTGATCTGGTCCCTTCGAAGATGATGAAAGCAGGCATATTCTGGCTAATATAAGGTGGGTTTCATCCTGCTTCTCATTAGCATCCTAGCTTGAGTCTTGGAAAGGCTCAATGCTAGGTTGTCTTTGTTGTTGCTCATAGCCTATTGATATGTTCGTCCACTTCTATAGCTATAGTGGTGATTTCTAGATTTGCAGGTTCATACCATGAGCAGGCATAGCTTATACTCATTTTTTCTACAAAACGTTAGTGGACACATACCCGAGAGAATAAAACAAATTTGCATTATGGGTTGTTATCCATGATTTTTGTAGTTTTCCTCTATGCTAATGAAAGGATGGTTTTAGGATTGCTTTAGCATAGATTTTGTTTATTAACAAACTTTATGTGTTGGCTACATTCTAGCGGGGTTCAAGGCTTAAGATAACTTGCAACAAAGATAAGTGAATAAACCTTGATACTCGTAGTTCTTCCTTCCCTGAAGAATGAGCTAGGTCTTCTTTGTGCAAAGTTTTTGGAATTCATATGCCTTGCTTCATCTCCGATAGGACTTCTCCAATTTTAGTTGACAGTTTTCTACAGGGGTTAGTCTGACAAAATAACCAGTATCTACTACATCAAGTTTTAGTTCAATAACCAAACTAAACTCCATGTCTAATTTGATTAAGGAAGGTATTTTAACCTAAGCACCATGCTTAATTTAAAAAGTCTTTGGAAATAAGGTTACACAACTCTTGATTAAAACTAAGCACCATGCTTACTTTAAAAGATGTATAAAGATACTTCCAAACCTAAACATACTATAGTAAACAAAAGGTAATATTAAAGCATTATAGAGATTTATTCAAATAGAGATGAAAGAGCATGATCATGGTGAGAGATTTTTTTAATAAAAGCTGCAAGTGGCATGAATGAATGAAGGAACTAAATATGTTGTGGATTTGATATGAGAGAATTTAAACTAAACAGAGTGGATGCATGGATTATTCAAAGTAAATGTGCAGTGGAATGCAAAAATTTAGAGACAACTACTCATTAAGTTCAAAGTCCATGAGCAAGACTATCTCGCCTTTCTCGATCATACTTACCATGACTCACATGATGGAATTTGTGAGTAGTGCAGCGTCTGTATTCGTCACTTGGGATGTGATTTGAATTCTTGTGACATCAACCTTTTTCTCCAATCTACACATGGTTAGAATAATATATATATATGTTTATACAAACTTGTGAGATAACAGGGTTCCAATGTTGATGAATCTTGAATGTTCAGGCACCCTGGGTTCTTCAATGTTTCTTCTTTCTTTGTTGAAACTCGCCGAAAGGTCGCAACGGCGTTTGTTGTCCTGTCTTTTCCACAATTTAACAGAACAGGGGTAATCCCACAAAAGCTAGGTATAACTAGATTAGCAGATATCAAGCTAGTATCAAAATCTTTATGCTAATTGTTTCCCCAGCAATGGCGCAAGAAAGCTTATTGGTGTTTTTAAAAGCACACAGATAACACTACACCACAACACCAAGATTAGCGATGGATGGTCTGACGCTAAAAGCGGCTACAACGACAGACAATCTAACGCTAAAAAGTTATAGCGACAGACTTCTACAGACGCTGTAAGTCCTGTCGCTAAAAATCTTTAGCGTCAGACAGTACTTTTAGCGATAGATAGTCCGTTGCCCTAAATTTTTTTAGCGACAGATAGTTTGTTGCTACTCTTTATCGATAGATAGCCTACCAGTACTCTATAGCGACAGACAATTTGAAGTTACAAATGTTTTTAGCGATTGATGGTTTAACGAGATCATTTAAATTCATTGAAAAAAATAAAAGGCCATTTGGTTGCAAATTAATACAAAAGTAACATCATTGTGCACGTTTCTCATACAAATAGATTCATTCATGACCAAGTCCAAACACTCGCTAAGACATACATATATGGTCAGCCATTACAAACATGAATCAATGATTCATCAATGATAAGTCTACAGTATCAGCTACATGTATCCAAATGAGATCGACTAGCACCTAAATCAGCTTTGAGTGGCATGTCATCCACAAACTTGCTACCTAGCACCCTAGCAGCCCCTGAAACCAAAACTAACATGCAATCAGCAACATGTTAACATAGATCCATGATCAGGTAAAGTTACTATGCTTCAGTATGATGTATTATTACAAAAGTAGGAATCGCTCAAAGAATAGAAGCCTTACCTGCTAGAATCTTCTAACACGTGTCAAACCTGTAAGTGCGCCACTAAGCTCATTTCTATGAAGCACTCCGAAATCAGCCATGCGAAGAGGCAACTCTGTAGCAAAAGGTAAGCCAACCATTACACATAAGGTTTGACAAACCAACAAATACACAATAAAGGTAGAAAATTTAGGGGCCCTTCAAAAATGAAGATACTACAGAAGGATGATTGGAGCAGCAATAGTCAAGCTTAAATTGCTCATGCGGTTCCATTTGGAGTTAGTATCAGCGACAAAAAGTGCTGACATATGGGATAATAAAACCACAACCTCCTATTACATCCAATAACCTGTAGTATTGCATTTTTAGCTTGTAAGGTTATGAACCATTATCTAGTACTCCAATTGTGAAGTAGTTGACTAAATGTGAGTATAGATTAAATAACTATTTGGTTCTTTTGTACACCAAATGTGAAGTAGATGACTATCAGTAAGTGGGCCTGTCATGAGTTGTTTAGGCTCTTAGATAATGGCCCTAGGCATGGAGATTTATCAGTTCTGCAACCGCTTTAAGCTATTGTCGTGAAAGCAGAAAGTTTAACTTAAAGGAAAGCAATTTAGAATACAATAATTAGGAAGAAACTCACCTCTGTATGACCGGACCCTATTAGCAAACATTAGACAGTGGCCAGGACAATTCATTGGCTTAAGCCCAAATTCCGGTTTCTCAATCTGCACAAGAATTGATCCAACAGGCAATTAGCAGAGGTTGTAACTCACTGATGAGTCTACGACACATGTAATGTAAAATAAACTGACATAGATTCTGTAGTATAATATGTGAATGCACATACCGCAAAACACAAACATGTTCTCCTTATAGTTTGCAGCATGTCCAGAAGTTTCCCAAAGTTTCTCAAAAACAATAAGAGTTGCAAGCGGCTTGACTGACAAAATTTTTGGGTGTGATCGGCAGTGATTGCAGCAGCAGCACTGCGGCTGTCGCTGCAGCAACCACACTCACCAATTCATAGCAGTATATCTGACAAAAGTGCTTAGGCCAAAAAAAAGCTATAAACACTCAAGGGATTATATCACGAAGATCAACTTGAGAAAAATGTTATGAATGAAATACAAATAGCTCATAACTAGGAGCAAATAAATCTACAGACATATCATGCTCCTTGCAAAGAATTCTGGTATAAGCAGGTTTATGAATTTCCATAAAGAGACTAGACAAGCAGTTGAGTGGTTCTACCATGTAAACAGTGCAACATTAAAATCACATGATGTATCATATATTCATATTATTTCACAAAAATAAAAGAACTGAAGACAAATATTACTATGCTTTCCTGGAGAGAGAAAAATAGGATTAAATTGAAACCTTAGATCAACTATAACTAATGTAAACAATCACCTCCCTCCCTCCAGTGACACATGAATCAAATCAATTTAATTTTCTAAGCCCCATTTCTTCAACAAAATCCCAAAATCCGAACCCTAAATTACCTACAGCACCCTGAGAAGAATTTGATGCCCAATAAGCTTTAGTTGCAGAAATAGTAGTAATTAGAAATTTTGATAACTGATTACAGACCAAGAGAAAAAGATACAAATTCATACTAGCTCTTGTTATCTCATATATGCCGCAAGAATCTGGTCATGTACAATATGAATTAGCTTGAATAATCACCCAAGCAAGGAACTGATCATTAGCTAATGATTACATGAGAATTAATTCACCGTTTCACCTTGTAGCAATTACAGTCAGACCAACGTCTCTACAGCAATCACAATCTGTGAAAAACTTAAACTATAGTCCTAGCTAGTTTACTTAGGAACCTTGAACATATGATGATTGGTAATAATTTAATAAAAAAACAGTAGGGACATTCAGATTTGAACGCCACACATCACAGGTACAAGTAAATCTATTAGTGAATCTGCTATCACATTGCTATCACATTATGACTATCATTACAAATCTGAAGGCCTTTTGTTCTCCTCTCTTTTTTTATACATGTAAAAAGTCCAATGTCAATCAGCTCTCTTCCCTATTCTCATGTAAGCATGAGTAAAACAATATGTTCCATCCAGGTTGGTTTGAAATATACTTAGATGGTTTTGTTATAACCTTGTGTAGGTAGCATTCTAATTTTATCATTCTAACAGTTCATGTGGCTTTGTTTTCAAAGAATACAGTTCAGAGTTGAGAGTGCAGCCGGTGGTGTGTAAACTCAAAACTTTATCTTGAAAGCATACAGGTCATTGTCTTTCCAAATTCTAGCCACCAGCTGATTTCAAGTACAGAAATTTAAGATAATATGCTGCTACTGAAACTAAGGGAAGAAAATGATAAATTTGTACTTGAAATCAAATTGAAAGGGAACAAACTTGTTCTCTTCTATGGTAAACTATCTACTGATCTACTCTTTCTTTTTGTCCTCACTACTACACACAAGTAATGAAACAGAACAACTGAACAAGTAGTTCTGCATTTTCAGAAATCAATAGAGAATATTGTTAGTAACTACATAATTATTTTATAGGTGGAGTCTGACAAAATACTGTGAACATACTACTACCTCCTGTCACATTCATTTGACCTTCAGGTAGAGCTTACAAGCAAGGTTGTTACAATGTAGTTAGAATGTCTCACGCCACAGATCGGAGTTGGGAGAGAGAGGAGAAAAGCTCGTAGGAATCCTAGATCCAGGAGGAGGGCCTACCTTGTCGGTGTCACTGCACCACTAGATCTGCGCCGCCGCCACACCAGGGTTGCCGCACCAGGGCCCGTCTATGCCACCGCTGCCGCGCCTAGGGTCGCTGTGTCGGGCCATCGCACCAAGTGCCTCCCACCGCCATCCATGGCGCAGTGGGCACGGTGGGGCACAGGGTGGAGCATGGTGGGGCATGGGGAGGAGCGCAGTGGGGCATCATGGGAGGCGGCGGGGCCAGATCCAGAGGGGAGGGGCGGCACGGTGGCCGGATCTAGGGAAATCCGAGAGGGAGGAAGGGAGGGAGGCGGTGGGGAAGGATTCGGTCTGGGGAGAGAGAGGGGACAGCGGGGAAGGAGAGGGAGGGGCTGGCCAGATTTGGGGAGAGAGAGGGGGCAACGGGGAAGGAGAGGGAGGGGCCGACCGCTAGGGACGAGAGGGCAATGCCGGGGAAGGAGAGGGAGGGGCTGGAGGGGAGGGAGGGAGGGAGGCGGTGGGGAAGGAGAGGGAGGGAGGGAGGTGGCGGCGCCAGATCTAGTCCGGGGAGAGAGAGGGGTAGCGGGGAAGGATAGGGAGGGGCCGGCTAGATCCAGGGAGAGAGAGGGGCAGCGGGGAAGGAGAGGGAGGGGCCGACCGCCGGGGAAGAGAGGGCGACATCAGGGAAGGAGAGGGAGGGGCCGGCCACCGGTGGGGCGCAGGGAGGAGCACGATGGGATCCGGGGAGGAAGCGAGGGGTGGGAGCTAGGGCGTGACTAGGTAGATTTGGGATTTGGAAGAGAAGGGTCTAGGGTTTCTTTACTAATGCGCCAGGCCAAATTTTGCGCATGACTACCGAATGTAAGTGGGTACGCGAGCTCAATGTAAGTGGGAGCATGAGCAAGGTGGGGCCCTTTTTTTAGCGACAGATAGATTGGTGCTATACCTATTTTCAGCGATGATAGTTCGACATTAAAGATGATTACCTATAGCGACAGACAGTTAATCTCTAAATGGAGAATTAGCGTCAGATTGTCTATGAGTTACCTTTAGCATCAGATCATCCATCGATAAAAAAGTTTTAGCATCAGATGTCTTATGGTGATATGGTGTAGTGTAAATCCACAAGCACATGGATACCATTGTAGCATTCACCCGGGAGTATTCCAGAGTATCATATTTATCCATAGGGAAACAATGGTTAAAGAAGTTGATAGTTCACTATCATGTATCTACTAACTAGCATACCAACTGAACTAAAGTGGGGGTAGGTGTTGATGATGATAAGAGTTATGAATAATAACACACATAGGAGAATTCCATGGTATGCAAATGAGCAGTCTAGCTAAATTGAGAGGACAACGGTTCAGTTCAAAGTTCCTAAATACTTCTCTATTACTTTGGTTCTATTCTAGTTTGGACTAGAGGGTATAACTAAAGCATGGGTAGATATAGTGATCACACACAATAGCACTTTGGGACATCAAAACTCTAGCCATAGAAAGGGATGAGAAAGGGACTAGGAAGCTCCAACTATGGTCCTACAAACACTAACCCAAACATGGTGGACTACATCGGCGATTAGGGTTGTCACCACCTGGGGCTACCACAACTATCCACGGGGTTGGGTGCAATCTCAGGTAACTCATAGTCTAGACACCATGTCTACACTATTAATTACTACTCTAATCACATATAATACCTAGAGGACTCGATGCGAGCGAAGACCCATGCTAAGATATGATAACTATACTAACCATACACATGAAAGGCATAAAAGTGAATAGAGAAGATAACTATATTAAAGCATAAGTCATGCAAAGGTAAGATACAAAAATATACCTGACCTCTGAAGATTTCTCCAGAACCTAAGCATGGCTCAACTCTCCCTAACTCTCAACTAGAGCTATTCTACTTCTACATCTTGAGAGCTGGCTCTGATCCTGATGAGGAGGATATGAATTAGGGTTTTAGGATGGCCTCTAGGGAGGGGGGTAAGGGATGCTATATATAGGCTAAGGTGGAGTAGGGGTAAGGAATCGAGGTGGAGTATGGGCAAGGAATCACCACATCATCGATCCACATCAACTCCCTCGACCACCATTGGATAAACCGACCTAAAACCACCTTAAAATCAATAGTGCAGATCATAGGAAGGAGTACAAGGCGGCGGAGGGCGAGCGGGCTCCGTGACAGGCCAACCGGGCTATGGGCTGGGCCGGCCGACCCACTTTCATGGCCGTTTGGCCCAAGCTTCGGTGTGGTGTCTTCTGGAACCTTCTAGAGTTATCTTTCATAGTTTTCGCGGGTTGAATCACTTGTTGTCGTCGGTTTGCTTATTTAGAGTGTATGACAGTGGTCCTGAGAGCTATTTTCTAGATAAATCATCTTGCATACAAATATTTACCAAAGCTCATGGAATTCATTTTTTAAACCCCTATACCTATGTTTGGTGATGGAATTAAATATAAATGCAGGTTATGTTGATGGTTTATAATTGACGTTAGTGACTGTCAACACACTTCTTTGGCCATGAGACTTCTGATGTACTTGTTCCCATTTTGACAGGGAATGTCGATTTCATCCTCGTCGAGCTCCGGTTCATCCATGTCACATCCACCCTAGCATAGTCAGGTGGGATCGACTTTCCATCGTACATGGTGCCACTTTTGTGCGGCCCTGCTATTCCCCTGGCCACTTCCTTCTTCCTCTGCGCCCTGCCAAAGGGCAACAAGAGCGTGCATGGCATTCATTGCATGATGTCATCGACCGGGTACCTTGGGAGTCATTCGGTTGATGGCACCATCTGCCCTTGTACAACGGCTTCACCCTGTGGTAGCAGCATGCCAGCCTGGCAAAATAGTTGCAACCTCAACTCCACCATCTTGGGATCATTGCTTGTGAAAGCATCTTGTATCAACCCCTTGATCATGTCCTTCACTACCTCAACACAGCCTTTCTAGATGAGCCCTACCTTGTACGCCTTCCTCATGTGGTACGAGCTCCCATTAGATTGCTAGGACTCCACGGTCTTCTAGCTCTACCTCGAGGAAATGCCACATATGCAACCGCGGTGCTCGGGGATTCCCAGTGCCTTGGTTAATATGTCCCTCCCTTAGCGAGGTTTGAACGACCCTCTCTTCTCGGCCGTAGCGACCACCTTAATCCTCTTCTCTGCCTCCTCAGTCTATGGCTCGTTGTACATCTTTTGCCCATACCTCATCCTTTCCAACATGTTAATTTGAGGCTCGTCCTGGTTGTTGAAGTACTTATTCATCATAGTTGTTCAGTACCTGTGCTTTTTGATAAGGAATCGCCTATGCCTTATGTACACCATCTTCTTTGATCCATTAAGGTAAGTGTAGCAGGTACTGTCAATGCAAACTATGCAACCAGACTTACCTTTGATCTGCCCTAATAGAGTGAAAAAAGACTAGGGTAATCGGTGATGGTGACAAAGATGATGGCTTTTAGAGTGAACTTCTTTAGGGACGCATTCATCATCTTGACCCCTGCTTCCCATAGTATCTTCATGTCCTCCATGAATGGCTCTAGGAACACATCTATATCATTGCATGGCAGCTTCATTCTAGAAATAATTATGGTTAGTAAAAGATACATGTGCTTCTGACATAGCAAGGGAGGTAGGTTGTAGATGGTGAGGATGATTGGCCAAGTGCTATGCAAGCTACTGAGGTCACCGAACGAATTCATCCCATTGGTACTCAGCTCGAACCTGACGTTCCTCGCCTCATCGCCAAACTCTAGGAACTTGTTATTGAAACGCTTCCACCGCTTGCCATTGATGGGGTGTCGTAGCTTGCCATCGCCCTTCGTGCGCTCATCAGATGCATGCCAGGACATTAGCTTGGCATCCTTAGGGTCCCCGAATATAGCACATAGGTGATCATGGGTAGGTCCCACATCGATAGGGCCAAACTTTTCCTCTATGTGTAACCTTCTTCTTCCTCGTCCTCACGAGATGGGATCTGCTTCTTGGTACTCTTCTTGGTCATCTTCTTCTTCTTTGGCCCTCTCGAGGCTCCCTCATCATCTGTGTCCATGCGACAACCGGCATTCCTCTAATACCGACTCGTACCACAAGGCAGACAACTCTATAAGTTCTCATACTTGCCCTGATATATAAAGTGGTTAGGGCAGGCGTGGAACTTTTTAAGCTTCATCGCCACTGGCTCGATCAGCTTCTTCACTCGATAGGTATTGGTGGGCACCTTGTTACCCTCTAGGTATGTGTCAGCAAGGATACGTAATAGGTCATTGAGGCTAGTGTTATACCAGCCATGGCGAGCCTTTAGCATCAGCATCTGGAGGTTAAAACGTAGCGCCATCCATTGCTTCAGACAGTCCTTATTTGTCACCTCCTTCATCTCTCTGAAATTCTCTAGCCACCTCAGGCTCCAAAATAGAACGTTGTCATGGTCCAGATGGTTAGCAAGTTCCTCAAAAAGCTCTACATCTCAGGCTCCATCACACCAGTCAGCTCACCGCCATCCCCATCATCGTCATCATCGGAGGCCATGTCTTGGACCAGATCATCCATTGTGATGTAATCATGATCTATATTGTTGCTAGTAGCATTGTCGTGCCCTCCGGCTGCTACTGAAGAGGGTTGTTCTCCTCCATCAGGTTCTGCATTCAACGCCGCTGTCGTTGTCGACGAGTTTCCTCCAGATGCACCTGCACTCGGAGCCTCTGCTTCACCGTGAAACTTCCAGAAGGTGTAATCCTTGATGAAACCATACCAGACTAAGTGAAATTTCACCACGTTATCTTTGTGGGCAAGAAGGTTCTTGCAGCTATTACACAGATAAATGGTGTGTTCCCGCTTCAGACTCAGACGATGCCTTTTCGTAGTGGCAACAAACTTTGTCACATGATCTTGGTAAGAAGAATGTAGCCTTGATGTCTTGTACATCCATTCCCTATGTATGACCGTGAACCTTGCACACACAAACAGTGAAAATGGCATATAAGCAGCACAGTATGGAAAAATCTAGCCAGGTAGCTCTAGATCTTATTTCTCTCTCCTCCATATAGATCTAGATCTAGAGAAAAAGCAACCAAATCATGGAAAAGAGAGAAGAATGAGGATTGGTGAGAGAGAATCAACCTATTGCGGTGCCCCCTTCAACAAATCCAAGGGCAAAATATCTCCCCCTACAAAATGACCAATTTTTGGGGTTTTGAGCTCAAAACCCGCAAAAATGGAGGAGCCGTGGGGAAGAAGGGTGGGTGCGCCTATATTTATAGCCCAGATTTAACTGAGGCGGGCACTATAATGCAACCGCCATAGTTAATCGCTTGTTAATCGAGGTGATTGCCCTAACCAAACCGCCTCAGTTAATAAAAATTAATTGACGTGGTTGCATTATAGCAAACGCCTCGATTAATAGCATTAACTAAGGCAGTTTTCATATATTGCCTGTAACAAAACTGTCCAATTTATAAGAGTACAAGTATAATGGCAACCACCGGAGCGGTCATGCTTTCATACTTGAACCCATATAAACCCGGTAGTCCATCGAGTATCTCGAAGGGTCTTGATTCATCACCAACATACAACCAAGATCGTACATGATTCAACATACATGCCACATGTTACATAGAGTTCACAAATACATTGCCATACATCAGAGTGTGATTAAAGTTATTACAACCCAAGTTCAAATAAAGTAGTAGCGGAAGCATAGTTTTTAAACCAACATCTCACACCATTGTTCAAATACTTGCTAGTCTATGATCACAACCCACAAAAGCATCATAGATTAGATATATAAATGGAAGCACCTTGCCTGGGGCCTACTCCTCATCCACAGCGGGACAGAAGCAATTCTTACAGTATCTATGATAGATGGTACCATCTGCAACAAGTGGGAAATAAACCCTGAGTATAAGAAGGTACTCAGCTAGACTTACCCATCATAAACCAAAAATAAAGTGACTCCAAGGATCATGCAAGGCTTTATAAGTGGAGCTAGCTTGACAACATTTTGCATAAAAAGACACTAATTAAGCAATACATTTTATAATTCGGTCATCAAGTTAATTATAGCTATTCATCTCTAGATTAGCAACTAACTTGTGTCAAACATGTGGTATATCATTTAGTAGCATAAAAATAGTAACCATATCTAGTGTAAGATTTTCATATTCATCAGAACCATCATATTCCATAATCCAATTACTACGATGAAGAAGCTCTGTCAATTTTCTCACTATCCGAGAGAGACGATGATTTGAATCGATTGCAACCAGCTGGGCAGTATTCCTAACACAAACCTAGGTCTACCAGCCATGGTAGCCTTAGGTCACCTTTGGTACAACTTAGGTATAAATTTCGCGGGTTTGATCAACGCCGCACCCTCAGGGACACTACAGGATGTGAGGTCGATCAGGACTCTAACCTGCCCTTGGCCTCACACTGGCTCCCCACACATCCTTACTACCTCCAATGTGCGTAAATCTGCATTGGCAGTCCCCAGTGTCGCGGCCACTAGCATACCTTAACCGCTTGGGTGCATGACATAATTGATACTTGCATCATCTAAGCTGTCCACCCTAACTTCTTATGTGCCATTCCTGCCCTATCGGGCTCATTTCGGAACACGGGTGGACCCAGATATTTTCGACGAAATTGCAAGATTTCAACGAAACAAATGCTGGCCTATGATAAGTGATTTTTAGAAAAATGTCCAGGGGCCCACTTTTGCCAATTCAGATTCTCTAGTGTGAGGCATGTAATTCTGCAGCCGTGAAAAAAACATAGGTCAATTCCATGTCTGAAACGCAAAGCTCTCAAGGTTATAAATTTGCCCACAAATTAGCTTTGCTAGTCCCCGGTGTCATGGCTGCCAGCATACCTTAATGGCATGGGTGCAAGGCGGGCGCGTGCGGGGCGGTCACACGTTCTCACGCGGCAGCGGTAGTAGAGGTTGAATAATGATAACATGAGCATCTATGACCTAAGGCGATGATGGACCAAGGCAGAAGAAGGTAGGAGGAGTGGTGTATAAGGATGGCCATGGCGAGCTTGGTCTCAGCGACACACCGCGGCCATGGTGGTAATGGCGACTCAGATTGTGGCCTCACCTGGGCTCGAGCAGCTACAATGGTGGGTTAGGGAGGTAGAGGAGATGGTGGCGGAGCTATGGGTGAGACGGATTGAGCAGTAGTGCTGCGGTGGTGGCGTGCTTGACCGATGAAGCTGGGCAGCAGCATGATGCTCTGTTGCTATGGTGAGCGCACGCGAGCAAGAGGGAGAGAGCGAGGATGAGCGAAGGAGTGCGGGAGAGAGAGAGAGAGCGAGCGCCCAGCCTCGACCTTTTGGCACGATAGCGCAGGGACATAGCAGCATGCGTGGCGCCATGCAGCGACCACGGCCTTCGGCCAGTCGGCCACTGCCGCTATGAACTCTGAGTTGGCAAGCTCGATCAGGCCGACTGACGAAGAAACTTTGAACCCCTAGATCTCCCAAACCACTTCGAGTTAGCAAAAAATTCCTGAATAGAAATTGTAGACCTACATGAATACTACAAGATTGCTTAAAGGAGTTTTGTCTAATTCACAATGGTTTTCAAACTATAAGGCTCCAAAGTAGGCTACATTGAAACTAAAACCAGCTTTTGACTTAGAAAAATTTTCAAGTCTTGAAAACAACATTTAGTTGATTCTTGTGGGCCCTATTTGACTAAGCTAGGCACTGATTCAGCTCATGACCCTTAAATAAAGTTTGTTACCCATCTCAAGAACTACAACTTTTATTAAGGGTACACTTTCATGGAAATACTCTAGACTATAGTTCAACTCTAGTCAAAGTAGTATCATGAAAAATGAAGTTTTGAGTAAACTTTGACTTAGAAGCAAAATTGGCTCATGTCATGAATACAAACATTGTTCCATTTTCCATCCTAGATATGTCTAAGGTGTTTTTGTGACCCCACAATCGTTTCTCACATTGGTCACACATGATCACAAGCATATGTAAGTATATAAGCAACATCACATGTGATAAAGAGAAGGCGAATGAAATGAAACTTCACATGCTCATTGTTGGTGCAAAAAGTGACCAACACGTAAATATTTATAGTTTTGCCATACATTGTGATCGAAGGTGGCCTAGCACTTAATGACACAGGGTTTATACTAGTTTAGGCAACGTGCCCTATGTCTAGTTTGAGTCGGTCGGTAACTTTATTCCTGAGCCTAGGTGCTCGAAGTTTGCAGTGGGGTTACAAACAAGAAGGAGAAAGATGGGGGTACAAGAGGTCCAGTTAGACTCTAGTCAGAAGGGCCAAGAGTGATGGTAGCTCTGCTGTGTGCTGTGTGTTTGAGCGTATGCTCGAGGTTTGAACCTAGTGGTTCTGTTGTTGTGTACTAGTGAACTTGATCGATCTGAATCGACTTATCTATTGGGAGAGAGCACATCCCCTTTTATAGATGAAGGGGATGGCCTTACAAGTGAGAGCGAGAGAGTATGTATGCTACTGAGTCTTGTTGCTCACGCCGGCAGGTATAGGATGATGGTAGGTGCCCACAATACTGTTGAATGTTAGATGCACGTGGGAGGTTGCGTCGTCTTCTTCAGGTATGGCAGATATCGGCACCTGCTATACTGTTGATGCTAAGAGGCATGCATGGGGTTTTACCATGTTCACCTGGCATAGTAAATGCTGGCGCCCACAACACTATCGATGCCTCAGAGGCACATGGGGGGAGCCTTACCGTATTTGTCTGGTATGGGAGTTAATGGCGTCCACAACACTATAGGGGAAAATGTTGGCGCCTACAACACTGCTTGTGTCCTATCATGACAGGGAGGTCATAGGGTACGGTCCTCGATAAGCAGAGGTTAGGTGCATTCCTGGTCGAAGAAGCGGGTCAAAGTTGGAAGTGATGTTTGGCCAGGCCTTCCTATCAGAGAGGCCATCCAGAGGTAGGCTGGACACCGAAGCGAGAGCTTCAGTCAGAGAGGTGGGCCAAAGTTGGAAGCGGGCGTCGTTCCTCCTTGGCCAGGCCTCCTAGTCGGAGATTCGATCATCCTTCTGCCCTGTCGTCAAGGTATTTGGGCCAGCCCATGAGCTGCGTGTTGCTTGCAACATTGTCTATTGGGCCGAGCTTTTGTTGGGAAGTCGGTCCATGAGGGACCCTAGGTTTATGAACCCGACAGGAGCCCCCGAGCCCCCGGGCAATTCGGGTAGAATCGTCTAGGGGATTTTTATCTCAACGACGGGTGCGCGCAAGCACACCCGCGGGTGTAGCACGCGAGCCCCTGGGTGATTCGGGCAGAATCGTCTGGGGGGTTTCGTGTTGCTAGTGAGGGAAGTTTTTGTTTTGTCAGTGGGTGCACGTGAGCATACCCACGGGTGTAGCCCCTGAGCCCCCGGGCGGTTCGGGCAGAATCATTTGGGGGTTTTGTTAGCGAGCGTGTGTTTTTTTTAGTCGAGATGGAGTCATTTAACCAAGGCGTCGTTGCGCAGCCGAGGCGGTTAGTTTAGGGATCGGGTGAGGCGGAGCTCGTGGATCCTGGCGTCGGTGCAGCCCGCGCACCTAAGGAAGTTAGTTTGGGGATCGGGTGAGACGAAGCTCGTGGATCCTGGCCTCGGTATAGCCCACGCAGCCAAGGCGGTTAGTTTAGGGATCGGGCAAGTTGGAGCTTGCGGATCCTGGCCTCGGTGCAGCCTACGCAGCCAAGGCAGTTAGTTTAGGGATCGGGCGAGACGGAGCTCACGGATCCTGGTCTCGGTGTAGCCCGTGCAGCCGAGGCAGTTAGTTTAGGGATCGGGCGAGACAGAGCTCGCGGATCCTGGCCTCGGTGCAGCCCGAGTAGCCGAGGCAGTTAGTTTAGGGATCGGGCGAGACAGAGCTCACAGATCCTAGCCTTGGTGTAGCCCACATAGCCAAGGTAGTTTAGTTTAGTGATCTTGAGCCCCTAAGCCCTGTTGGGCTTGGTAAGGGTCGGTTTGAGTTTTGTGCATTACCCTGTCCTCGGTTTCTCATAACTGGAGGGGCTAAGTTTTATTGCTTGCCTCGATCGCTCGAGCTTGAGTGATGTGCTCAGTGAGCTCGCTAACGGGTATGATCGAGTGGAATCTAGGTCCATCGTTTGTGACGGGGTCGGCATAGCCCTCTTATGATATTCCACTGCTCCTTTACCTGCAACCCAGTAGATGCCTAGGCCATTCCAGAGACTGACCCGAGTGGCCCGCTGGCCTCCCCTCGATGGAGATTCTATGGGTTTGGTAGAGGTTTAGGATCGAACAAGAAGGTTGAGATGACCCTATCCACATCGGGGTAGGCTAGGTGAGGGCCACACGGGGCTCATCTGTGTTTTCTCCCATGGCTCTATTTGAAGCGAGGCAGCCTCGAGACCTTTGTGGGCCGGCCTTCGAACCCCGATCGGTCCTTGCTCATGTTGAATGAGGCAACTACCGCTTTGTGATGCAACACGGAGCATTGTGATGCATTTAGCTGCATGTGCGATGCTTTAGTTCCCGAGCCCCCGGGTGATTTAGGCCTGAATCATTCGGGGGGCATGGGCATATGGAATGAATGCGTGTATGGACGTATGAATGATTATAAAGAAATAGCAGGGGTTGGTAATGTTACCTTGATGACTCAAGTGATGGGGTTCGAAGAGCTCCAATAAGAAATGTCCGACCGAAACTCATGCTCGTCGTTCGTGATGGGGTCAGCATGGCCTACATGGGGCATCCCTTTGCTCCTTACATGTCTCTTGGTGTTTTCCTGAGCCGTTCGATTGACTTAGGAAGCCCGATGGTCTCTCCTGGCGGAGATCCCGTTGTTTTGGTTTTTTGAAGTCCTGCCTGGGACGGTGGAGAGCCACCTGCACATGGTGGTGCTTTGTTTTACGTGCCTAGTCGTGCGGTAGTGGTGGGCCATACCCAAGCCATGTCCTATCTGATCAGGCATCGTTCTGTCGGGCAGGGTGTGTCTCATCGGTCAGGGCGTGACCCATCGTATCCTATCTACATTAAATGGGGAAGAGAGAGGGTTTTTTGCCCCTGTTGTTTCGCCTTTCCCCGATCGCCGTGCCTTCCCCAATTGTTGCGCCCTTTTCTTTAAGTAGGAGAAGGGAGAGGGCTTTCGCTCCATTCCTTCACCTATTCCTCATCTGCCGTCTCTTCTCTTTCTTTCTTCTCGCTAAGAGTGTCTGAGTGCCGTGGCTGTTCCTAGGAGAGAAAAGGAAGAGAGCGAGGGAGAGGAGAAAACTCACAAATCCATTCACGAACCTAGAGCAAAATGTTGGGCTGGAGGTCATCCACTGTGAGGGAGTCGGTGCTGGAGGCCTTGTCGTGAACGTGAAGGTGTTTCTATCGCCGAAGGAGGTGGCGCATTGGAGGGCTCCCGGGAGGGAGGATTTCTCGCAACCTCGGCCCAGCGAGGTGGTTTCCTTCCTCACCTTCCACGAGCGTGGGTTAGGATACCTCGCGCACTAGTTCCTGCGTGGGCTCCTCAATGAGTGGGGTCTGGAGCTGCAGCACCACAATCCGACTAGGGTATTGCATATTGCTAGCTTCGTCACCGTCTGCGAAACCTTCCTAAGGATGGAGCCACACGCAGACTTCTTCCGACGGCTGTTCTCCGGGTGAACTTTGTCGGTGGGGAATCCGCCCAAGGGTGTAGAAGAAACTAAGCGCGGGGGGCTCGTATCCCACGTACATCCCCTGCGACTCCAATCAGGGGTGGCATGGGGAGTGGTTCTATATCAGGAACTCGGTGCAGGCGCCATTCCCGGCGTTCACCAGCGAAAGGCTAGAGAGGCGGGAAAGTTGGTCGTGGGGCCCTTCCCGTTGGGAGAAGAAGGTGGAGATCATCGAGGCGAAGCTCTTGAAGCTCGTGCAGCATGGCCTTGATGGGTGCAGGTGTTCCACACCCTCTACCGCCATTGGGTTGCTCCATTGGCGGAGAGGGAACGGCCGATGTGGAAGTACGACAGCCCAACGAACCCCGATCGTGCGTCGTCGAACGAGCTATCGAATGACGAGGTCTGGAGTCACCTCGACCAGGTGCTGCAGCTAAAGCCCAAAGAGAAGGTCGATGGAAAGCCCGGACCTCTCAATGCCTCAGTGGTGTCCAAACTGGTATGCTCCCCTCTCTTTACTCCATGTTCTTTTCCCCTTTGCTTTCCTGCTTTTTTATTTTGAGTCGCCTATTTTGTAGGGACTTGAAGCTTACAGGTCTCGGTCGCACCTTCCGAAGGGGCCAGAGGGCGCGGCTCGGCAGGCCGCCCAGAAGGAGGCGACGGATGCCAAGAAGAAGAAGAAAGCCGAGGAGGCTCGGTGGAAGTATGAGAAGGAGAAGGAGATCGTCCGGTGCGTGAAGGCCGGGGAAAATAGGAGCAACATCGAGTCAGAGCTCGAGTTGGAGGACCCCACGGATGTGGTGGATGACATGATTTTTGTAACACCTCAGTGTTATGGTTGCACTAAAACACTTGCATCACATGAGCATGAGCATTATCATCTCATTCATAAGCATCATACCAGTATGAATGTTATCATTTCATGTGTGTTTCTATTTGAACTGCTTGGTTTTATGCTAGCAATTGTGTGTGCTCATGTGTGGTCTATGCAAATGTGTGTCAAATGTCCTCTTAAACAACTTAGCTACACTTAGAACACTACTAATTTTTGACCCTATCGCATCGCTTCGCCTTGCATCAAACGCAAATCTGATGCAATAGGTGGCTGCTGTTGCATCAATTTTGCAAATCTGATGCAATAGGTGGTCATTATTGCATCGAGAGGGAGTTGGATGCGATAATAGTTCATGTCGATGCAATAGGTATGATCTATCGCACCGATTTTGTACACTAGATGCAATTGGTAGAAATTATTGCATCAGAAAAATTTGGTTGCATTACTATTGATTTTTTATGCGATATGTAGGTGGTATTGCACCAGTTTAGAATTTGGGTGCAATTAGGAAGTACTATTGCAACGGATTGATAGTGCTTAACTGTGATGCAATATATGATTTTTATTGCATCAGTTCAGGATTGTTTTGATGCGGTACATTGTCATTATTGGACCACAAGTGCCTTGGTCCAGGAAAAGGTCAACGCAGGGCATACCTATTGCTCGCTGAGGCGCGCGCCTCCTCACACCAACAGATGAGGGCTTCGTTGCGCCCTCCCTCACGTGGCCACGCCATTGCCGTCATCGCGCCCTCCCCCCACGGCGCGCGCATCACGCCTTTCCCCCCACGCTCCCCCACGCCGCCAAGGGCCACTGCATGGCACTGTGCATCTCACCGAGTACGTATTGCCACGGTTGGTATATTGGAATATATTTCATTGCAAATAATTGTTGTATTGCCACACTTTTATTCATGGCCCTTGCATAGTCCTACGCATGGTCTAAAGAAAAAAGGATAAGGCCACAACCGAGCCACCCACCAAGTAGGCATGACACCAACACACTGCCCCACCAAACACACGTCACCCTGACTAACTGATGCCACCGTTGATGCTCTTTACACACCAGGAGCAATTAATATATATTTTTAAAATTTTGTCCTCGTCAAGATGGGTACCAATACCACATGGTTGAGTGAATTTTACATATCATAATATATTTTTCCTCATTTCTTATTAAAAAGCAAGAAAAAAGCACCCTGGGTGTCAAACCCACAACTAGCTCTCAAAAAAGCACAAAAAAACAATAAAACATACACCTTTGGGTGCTTCTCCACAACCAAGTATTGGAGCACTGAGTTACCACTAAATAGCAAGGCGTTGCCGAAAAATGAAAGCAAATATTAACACTGCCACAGTACCATGTGAAGAAGCATGTGCTGCCACTGCCACAGTACCATGTCGGCCGCACGTTTCCATCACCGTGAGGTCCTGGTCCATGGCGGCGCACCGCACCGCAGCCTCCTCACTCCCATCCTACCCCTCCATCGTTGCAGATGACGGTGAGACCTGAGACCGCGCGGTGCTTGATAACCATGATAATGTGCGCACCGGCCATCGACCTTACCGAGCAGCGTGTGCGCCTGGAGCGCCAGCTTAGTGATGAGGCTAGTTATGCACTACGGTGTCTTCTGCAACACTAGCACGAATCAAAGTAAGCCATTAGTTCTGCTGTCCAAAGTTTACATCATTCCAGCAATGAATCAATGTAAGCCATCGGCCTAATTCAGTATTAGAGTACCCTATTTCTAGCAAGATAAAGCTTTGCACAACAGTTCCATCAGAGAATCTACACAGATATATCTAACCAAAGAATTTAGCTGGAAAAGCTGATGTGCTGATAGAGAATAGTGTTATCAGGTAGCTGGATTGTTATAATTAATAGTCCTGAATCTGAAAAAAACCCTACAGAATCATGGATAGCCTGCAATATGCCCTTACTCATTTTACAAATTTCTTTGTACAAATGCTGTTCCCAAAAGTGCAGTTTGGCACCTGTTATTTTCTACAGAATCATGGATAGATTGATACACAAATGTTTGGTTCTTGGGGAAAAAAAGAGCAAAAAATGTTCATAATTGCTTATAAATAAACAGAAGAAATTATGGGAAAAATGAATCTGAATGAACCTAGTAGCTATTGAATCAGTCAACAGTTTGGTGCTATGGAAAAGGAACATTTAAAGATTATTAGCATTGTTAGAGAATAAACAATGTTGGAGATAACAAGCCACAAGCAACACCTTGGGTGCAGGTTCTGTCAAGATACATCAGAGTAGCAACTGCAGAGTGGCTGTTTCAATAGATACTGCCTAGAACCTGATTAACAAATCACCAAAATATGTTACCAAAAAAATATTTTCTTAATCTACAATGGTTAAAATTTCCATAACTGAAATTAAGTACTCGTCTGCCAATACCTGCTCAGAATTTCAGAGACAACAATCTCTGCTCCCATATTAGTACTACTTGCCACAGAAAAGAGATTTCTGAATCTCGTTGCAGTTGTGACTGAAGGTTGTCCACTTCCACAAGAAGATTCTGCTTTGGTCTTAGAAACATCTGCACTTTAAGCAAAATCCTATCTCTAGCAGCACTTGCTCTCTAACTGATGGCTTTTATTCTCCAGGATTTCAAGCTCTTTTTCTTCATCACGTGCTTGCATGAAAGCTTCAATTTCTGCAGAATACACCAAAAATTTATAAAAACCAAACGAAGAAATGTTTATTTTATATTACCTGGGAACATGTAGCAGTGAACAAAACACAAGCGATTTAACCAAAATGTTCTGACAGTTCACCTTGGTCTTTTCTACTTGGGTCATCAGTCAATTTCTCAATTCTTCCATGCTGCTCACTTGCCACTGACATATTGTTGAGCAGGCCGGCGACGTCCTTCTTGAGGATCTTGACAACGGCTTGCTTCTTCCACCGCAGCAGATCCAGTCGAATCTGGGTGTTGCGTGCTTGCTGCATCAAACAACAACGAATTCAGAGGTTGTGGGAATAGCACAAATAAAACTAATACAGGCTATCGAGAATGTAGGAATCTGGACAAACAGCACAAAAGCAGAACACAGGACCAAGCTGGGTGTACTTCCCACATTGTCCATCTTCTTTAGCACCCCAATCGCCTCCTCATGCCTCCGTGCGTTACCATATACATTCAGCAGGGAATTGAATGTGACCGTGTCAGGTTCGAATCCAGTAGCCTTCATCTCATCGAACACCTGCGCTGCCTCCCTGTAAACATGGAGCACGACGTTGTAGGTGATGAGCACGGGCTGCACGCCGCCATCCACCATGCGCCGGAACACGGCAACCGCGTCCCGGAACTGCCCAGCACTGGAGAACGCGGACACGAGCGCAGTGTATGCGCTGGCGTCGGGCGCCGGCGTGGCCTCGAGGAGAGTGGAGGCCTCGGCAAGGCAGCCGGCGAGCGCAAACTCGCGGATGGCAGTGGGCAGCACGCGCGGGTGGTGGAGAGCGCACTCCAGGCCAGCGACGGCGCCCGCGCGTCCGCACTCCAGCCTCCAGGACGGCGGTGGAGCTCAGCCGCCGCCACAGGTGCGCGGCCCCATCTCCGCGGCCTCGCTTCTTAGGGCTGGAGACCAATACGGGGGGGCCTTGGTAGAGGAGGGGGCCAACCTGCTTCGGATCCCATGCCGCAACTGCGCTATCGCTATGGGGAATTTGGTGGGAAAGAACAATAATTTGGGCCGGCAGCGGCAACCTAAGGCGGGACGCGCGAGGAAATTTTTTGAAAAGTTGAATACGTGACTGTGTTTTTCCCTTTTTCCGCCATGGACATGTGCTCCGAAATCCAAACTGTGGGTATTTATCAAAAATCAAAACTTTTAAGTAACTAGGAAAATTAGATTGTAAACGTATTCACAATCAATTTTCAAATGCAAGCCGTACTCAATTTTCGGCATCTAAACGGGGCCTAACAAAAAAAATTCGCGCGCCTATGTAGAGCCAAATAACTTTGGCGGCCTGGCGGGAATTGAATTCAAAATCTAGAACACAAACGACCCATCTGGCAGCTGGAGTCCTGTGCGGCTCTGCCCTCTCCCATCTCGTTTCTCTACCCCACAACTTCCCAAATTATCCAACAGTCCATCTATCAATCCCCATTCGCTGTCCTCCAGGAGGCCACCGCCATTGTGATCTCACCAGTCTGGTCTACCTCACCAGCCTGATCTCCCTCAGCCCAACCCTAGGTGATGCCGACGTGCAGTGACGCCGACGCAGCTGCAGGGGTGGGCGGCGGCGCCTTCTCCCATCCCGAGTACATGGAGGACTCCCAAACAAGTCCATCGCCGAGGTAACGTGCGCCTCCCAAATCTTACCCTGTTATTAGTCTCACGCCAAGTCAGCCCCTTCCCTTGCCCATGCCAAATCAGTAGAAAATGAGAGATACAGGGGCGAGCTGGAGAGGGGAATTAGGGCAGGCCGGCGTCATAAGGACGACCTACTACAGGTGACTTTGTTTTTTAGGTTCGATAAAATCGAGTGAAGATCTTAGGTTTATAGATGACCTGATATTTTTTTTAGGAGATCAATAATTATAATTTTTGGTCATATAGTCGTGGACATATTGATACTGGTTTGTGGCTGTAAATCGCTGTCAGTCTCTAATGCTATTGCAGTGTTTCAGTATTTGGACCACGGGAAAATTGTAAATAACCAAACATATTCAATATTTCAGTGTTTCTTGTCTAGTTCAGTGTTTCTTGTCTAGATTCAGATTTTAGATATTCAGTGTACACTACCGCTCGTAAGTTGTAAATAACCAATAATCCAAACATATGTACTATTACTATTGCTTGTAAATAACCAAGCCACTTGCAACATTTGTTTTTTTCAATTATCAGTGTTTCAGCATGCACCTATTGACGTTGCATCTTTGTTGACGCTTGGATATCCAGCGCGCCTGGATCGGCTTTGCATGGAGGTCAGTTTGGTTCTGGTTTGGGGTGGACTTGTGTAGCACGAACCATGAATGTAGGCACATATACGGTTTGCATGTGTCGATCTCTTGCTGTGTGGAGCTATCAATGTTTCTAGCATAATTATTATATTGATGGTTGTACATGCCCTGATTGGGTGATAAAAGGTCATCATCTCCTTGTCCTTGTGTTGGGTTTGACAATCCTAGTTTCTTATTTATGCTATTTTCAGTTGTGCCACTTGTTCTTTTTGGTATAGCAAGTTTGGATGAGCCAAATGCTTCCAAACATTTTCTGTGGTCTCCTGATAGCATATGGTAGCTGCTGTAATTTTTGTAGAATTTTCTATGCAAGTCTTGTATATGGTCTTTTATGCATCCTTGTATCTATTTAAATTTAGAAAAGCATCAAATAATTTTATTTTATGATGGCCATCATATTTTCTGGTGTCCATGAGTTATGTATGTTGCCATGATATGGTTGGTATGGTCCAAATGTAAGTTTGGAACATCGTTAATTCTTTAAGTGAGATGTTGGTCCCATCTGGACAGATCTGGGGACTTAGAGAAGTTCACCTTGATAAGTTGGTTTCCTGGGAAACTTGTGAATACCAAAGTCGAAGATAATTGTCATATCTAGCTGCTGTTCAAATTTGAGGTCATTTGGCCTAGTGGTTTGAAAGTTACAGCTGTTTGAAGTTACCTCCCAGTTTTTGGGTGCTCTCTGTTTCAGCAGAGTAGTTTCTGTAATTCTGCTATTTCGAAGTACTTAAGTTCTGAATCATGCTTTGATGTATGAAGATGAAATCTCGAGAATTTTATAAATTTTCCAGAATGTCCTCTTGCAAGTCATTTGGACTTGTATATCTCCAGATATGATTTATTTTCTGTACAGCTGTTGTATGCCCAGATTTCTGGGAACTTGCTGGAAAGCAAGTTGCTTATGTTAGATGCTTTATGTAGTTAATTATGTTCTTTAAAGTGATTTGAATTGAGCTGGGCTACTCGGTAAACGAGTGTCCAGTGATGTATGTTCTCATAACATGTTTTATTCATTTATCTCCAATGTCATACATATCTCTGAAATGCTAGAGTTCAACTGTCCATTGCTTTTTACCTCTCAACATGCTTTGGTAGGAATCATATTTGCATGATTAACATGGACTTGGATTTTTTGAGGAAGTAATCAGTACATGAATTTAACTAATATAGTTTGATTTCCAAAGTATCCATTTTACCTAATTCTTATTATACTTGAACTGGAACTGCTGTTGCTACTTGCTAAAGTTGAAAACACTAATTGTGTTCTTAAATTTAGGAAAGCGCCTTCTCCAAAATTGCAGAGAGAATTAAGTTGGAAGCTTCTGTGATTTCAAAAGAACAAGAAAGGCACATTCTTCATGAAACCTACAAGGAAACCACTGGATGCAGGAGCAGGAAAGGTCCTGGACATGGATACTTGGCAAAGTATCCGACTCGAAGCCAACTTATGAATGAAACGAATTGAAGAGCAAGCTCGTGCATCAGCATTAGCAGCAGCAGCCCAACAGAAAAATAGTGAGATGCAAGCTGAGGTAGAGAAGTTAAAAGAAAAGCTTACCGTTCAAGCCGCTGAGAGAGAGAGAGCGACAAGGAAAAAATTCAGCAGCTGCAACATCAACTGAAGAGTACAAGTAGCAAGATTAGAGAAGAACTAAGGCAAGAGTTTTTTTCACTAATCAAACAACACAATCAAGCACCGCCTTTGGTAATAATACTACTTCTTAATTGTTACCAACATCATTGATTTTAGTAAAGCTTGATTGCTAATGTTTCTCCTTATAACTCCAATGCAAGAATGCTGCACCAACCACAACAGCCCCTCAGCCTGCAGAAAATATGGTTAGTGGAAATGAAGGTGCAGATTTAGCACAGGTATTATTTTTTGATAAATGCAAACTGCGATGTAATGAATACCTACATTTAATCTGACATAATGTGTGAATCTTTTTTTAAAATATGAAGGCTGGTACAGAATCTGTCCTGTCCACACATAATGAACCTGTTGTTGTTCCGACTCCCATCCAAGGATCAGAACATGTGCAACAGGTAGTATACTTCAAAATTATCACTTGCAGTTGAACAGATTCTTAGAATTGCTAAGTGGTGATTGCTCCTTCAAATCTTCTGGTTTTTACAGACTGTACCAGACAGTGTATTGTTGAGCAAACAGAAGAGTATCTAACCTAGTCGTCTTACTCACAGCGCCAACAAATCACTTTTCCTAAATGATAAAGATAGTAATGAGACAGTGACATTTATTACATCACAAACACTGAGGAATACTGCTGCAAATAAAAAGCTACAATGTAGAAAGAAAGGAGGAAAGGTATGAGCA
Organism: Miscanthus floridulus; assembly: GCF_019320115.1. Taxonomy (NCBI): domain Eukaryota; kingdom Viridiplantae; phylum Streptophyta; class Magnoliopsida; order Poales; family Poaceae; genus Miscanthus; species Miscanthus floridulus. Next base: position 83,414,748 of record NC_089597.1, read on the forward strand.
ATCAGGTGTCATTTTAAGTTGTTGTCCAGATTATTAACATGAACTTTGTTCACTTATACATGTATGTTTGTTCACTTAACATGAGCAATCAGGAGTTCATGCCTTATGTGTTTATAGTTTGGCTTCAGTATCCATTCTATTTGTTAAACCCAAAAATATTGTTGTCTATCATGTGTTGTCTATGTTTGATTCCAACTGTGTGATCAACTATATATATTACTAATGCATGTCATTTTGACTTTTTCAGGAAGATCAACCTTGAGGGAGTCTTGGGAAGCTGAAATGAATCAAATATTGTGCAACAAGAAAGATGTCATGTTGATCTGTGCTAAGAGACATGTATTTTTGTTTATGATTGTCTATTTGTAGCATAAGTTAGTGGTTTGTAATGCAGTTCAACTTTGCAATTACCTATTTGGAAATAGGAACGCATTTGACTTCCTTACATTGTACAAACTATTGAATGCTTATGATCTAAGTTATTAATATGATTGCCTTTTTGTGCCATTGAATTTTGTAATTTTATGAATTTCTGTGCAATGAATTTGATGCAATAATTGGTTGCCCTTCAAATCTCATGTCGATGCAATAGTTTGTATTGCATCCAAGCTTATGTCGATGTGATAGTTTGTATTGCATCTAACCTCATGTCGATGTAATAGTTCAAATTGCATCGAATATAACGTCGATGCAATAGTTCCTATTGCATCGAACCAAAATGATGATGCAATAGAACCTCTTGCATCGAATCAAAATGGTGATGCAATAGATTATATAGCATCGAACCTAATATGGATGCAATATAGTCTATTGCATCGAACGATAGCCGTTGCAATAGATGTATTGCATCAACATGATTTGGATGCAATAAGCTATTGCATCTCTCAATTTTGATGCAAGAGACAACGGATGTACGATGCAATAGCTGCTTCTCGCATCAACCACAAGTAACCGATGCAAAAGGCTATTGCATCAAGACCACTTGCATCGGCTGGCATCAAACGAGAAATTGATGCGAAACCGAACTATTGCATCTATTTTAGACCTATAACATAAAAAATTGACCGGTGCAACAGGGTCAAAATTTAGTAGTGGAATGTCATTAGCAACAATGTTCATGTTGACCATATTGCCTAAATTACACTTCTAAGTAATAGCTTGACTTGTGTTGACCCTAGAGCTCTTATCTTTGACTGTTTAAAAAGTACAACTTAGAGTATTTGCATGTCTAAGCAACCTAAAGCAAAGTTGTAGCAAATTTTATAAGGAACAAAAGTTGTTTTATGACCAACTCATGAAAATATGCACAACATGCTCAAAAAGGTCCCACAAGTTAGAATTGGGGTTGGATTCAACACTTAGAAATTTTCTAAGTCTGGACTGCATTTACAGTTTGTTGAAGCTAACTTTGGCTCGATGTAACTCGTGATTGATTGAGAGTTAGCTGATACTTGCTAAAGAAATGTTGTAGCCCTATAGTAGCTCTCCATCTTTGCTTCAAGAGGATCCTGCTAACTCGCCACCGTTTATGCGTTTGATAGTCATCTAGTTGAGCTGTCAGACGTTGGTGACTCGACTGAAACGGAGCTACAATGCTTCGGCCGTTCAAGTCGTGGCCGACCGCCGTCTGGCCGAGCGCGCCAAGTGGAGGCCTTACGCTGGCATTGGCCCCACGGGTCAGGCCATCGTGGACACGACGACGCCACGCGCCTGTTGGCTGGCCTATTTGCTTTGCCTGCGCCGCGTCTCGCCTCTCCCGTTCACCAGAACCGAGCGCAGCGCCTCTGCCGTTGCAGAGCAAGCCACGCCGTCGCCTAGCTCGCTCGCCGCCACAAAAATGCTGCCTCCAGCTAGCTCAATGCTCCGCCGCGATCTCCTCTTGCTCGTCATCATCTCTGCGCAGTCAATCGACCTTAGGTGAGGCCGCATTCGGCATTTCTGCGCCGTTGCACCCTCGCCGGAGCTCGAAGCCGCCGTGGTCGTGCTAGCTAGGGTTCTTCTCACCCTCTATTTCCTACCTCTTTAGCTCCGTAGTGGCACCGTGAAGCTCGTACCGAGCTTGGGTGGGGCAATGGAGGCTCGCCGTCGCCGGAGTGCCGCAGCGACCTCATCGTCGTCCGCCATTGCTGACGCCATCATAGCTAGAGCGTGGTAGCGGTTGGGGAAAGGGTATAGGTAGGTGCGCATCGTCGCTAGGAACACGCCGGTGACCTTGGTCTCACCGGAAACATAGCCGCCGGCGAGCTACGCCATTCCCGCACCGTCGCATGCGCCATCCCCTGCTTTCGGTCGCTGATAGATGGGCTCCACTGATCTGCGGGTCCCGCCTGTCAGTCACTATGGGTTTCTAAGGATAGCTCATTTATTCAGTTTTTTAATGCAGTTTGTGATTTTTGTATCTCCAAATTGGTAGATCCAAATGGTGTGGTTCTAATTTTGGTAGAATCACAGTGGAGTCTAGTATTTAAGAAAAATATGACAGGAACACCTGATGTAGAAATTTTGGATGAATTAAATAGGAACTTGAAATGTGTTTTTAAATGCATGCAAACTTGTTGAAATTATATCTTGAGTCTCTGTGATCCAAAAATTATGAAATTTTGTGGGTAAGCTATTCTTGCTTAGTAGAAGCTCTGGTAAAAATTTGAGAGTCATTGCATGTATGGTTTTTGAGTTATAGATTTTTCTTTTATCATTGATTGATACTTGTGTAATTTTTTTGTAAATTATCTAAGAATCCTATGACCATGAAACTTTATGGGTTGCATCCTAGTACCTTAAGGATGCTAGGAAAAATATGAAATCTGTTGCTTGACACTTTTCACTAAGGTTTCCTATTTTTGCCATTTTTAGCCTTTATGCCTTGTTATTTTGGTGTAGGATGTGATACTTGCTCAAATGATGTGAAATTTATGTAGTAGCCTATTGGAGATATGTATAAGCTACTGTAATGTTTGTAGAATTTTATGTACACTTTGGATATGTGTTTATTATTTAACCTAAGTCTATAAATAAATTATTAAAGGCATGAGAATAATTTATTTAGGAAAGGACACTATGTTTTCTGGTGTTCTTTCAACATGTATGATGAGTTAGTAAAGTTGGTCTTGTCCGTTGGTATGTTTGCAACGTAAGTTAATAATTATTTCTTGCATTGTGTCTTTCTGGACAATTTTGGGAACTTTATCAAGTTCGCCATGATAAATTGGTTTGCTGGGAAAGTGGTCAATAACAAAGTTGTAGACAATTTTATAAGCTTTCCAGAAAGTATTAAATCATGGTATTTGGATCTGTAGAACTCCAGTTATGGATCAAACTTGTAGCTGCTGTTTGCAGCCTGAAAACTGTTGAGTGCAGTGAATGACTTGTTGCTTTATATGAGTTGATGTGATGATTTAGATGCTAGGCTAATTAAGATAAATTGTTAGTTGCAGGTGCTAGACCTCTTACTGAAGATGAACAACTTTATCTTAGGTTATTAGAACTTGGTGAGTGTGCCGTTCTTGTTTTCTAAAAAGAGATATGCACCTACTTGGTAAAATCGATGTTAATCTTGTATCATTATGTCTTTCATGCGTCCATTCATACATGGCTGTACATTTCATCATCACCTTCCATCTCGTGTGCATGCATGATTCTTATACTATGCATATGCATGCAATAGGTGTTTCGGAGGGAGTCACGCTTCTAGAATTTGAGCTAGTACTTCCGGAGGAGCAGCAGTAAGCTCAGGAGCAGGAGGTGCAGGCCCCCGAAGAAGGAGTCAACGAAGAAGTTCTTGAGTGTCCCGATCACCAACCTTCATCTTTTCTAAAAGGCAAGCCCCGGAGCATTCTAAGTCTCCTATGTTTTGAAAATGGTTACTTTGAGTATCTTTATTTATTGATGCATTAAGTGATAGGAATTGGATGCAACCACTTGTTGCATATATATCTATTCCTTGGCCAGTATACGTACCCTGAATCCTATTTAGGTCTAGGAGCGAATCAAAGCTTAGCCATGCTTAGACCGGTAAAAGTCAGATGATTTCCTGTCACCTGCAAGTTAGGATGATGTTCGGTCACGGTTGGCTATATTTGCTATCGTGGAAGATAACCATGAGTTAATAATGAATTATGACCGGGCGGGATGTCGATAGAGAAGCAACAAGGCAAGGAGGTCTTGGGTGTGGATCTATCCCCGTCTGTGTCGGTTAAGGACCGATTCGCTGTACATCCTCATGTCATGTTGAACGCATGCCTATCACTTAGTTGGTCAGATAACTCATTCCGACCGCGAAGCCGAGTAGCTCAACTCAGGCCGGAAGACCAAGAAGTGAAAGTGTGCACCCTGGCGGTAGTAAGGATGTGCGGGGAGCTATTGGCGTAAGTCCGTGGTGAGATTGACCACCTGGCAGAGTGGACTCCCTGAGGGTGTGGCGCTGCTCGGAGCAGCGATTCCTGAGATGTACCAAAGGTGACCTAAGGCTACCTTCGCACGGTAGGCCTGGGTTTGTGTTAGGAATACCCCTCCAGCTAGATAGGAATCGATTCGAATCGCCGTCTCTCCCGGATAGTGAGAACTTGACTGAGCAGCGGCAACATAGATGCACTTAATTGAACTTGATGGTTAAATCGATGATGATGATACAACATTATACCAGATATGGTTACTAATGTTTGGAGTTAATCAATTGCTTGCTCTAGTACAGGTGCTAATCTAGTTGACAGGTTAATATTGATAATTTGCTGCTTACTAATAATTTAAATTATGCTCGTATATCATTAAAGCTTTTATGCAAAATGGTTGTCAAGCAAGATCCACCGATAAAGCCTTGCATACTCCTTGGTGTCATTTATTTCTGGTTTACGAGGGGTAAGTCTAGCTGAGTACCTTCTTATACTCAGGGTTTATTCCCTCTTGTTGCAGATGACGTGCTCTATAACAGCTACTGCAAGTATTGTCTCCACCCTGCGGGTGATGAAGACTAGATCATGGGCATGATCATCTATGTTATCTTATCTTACTGCTTTTGCTGGATATGACTATGGAACTGGCTTGTATTTGAACTAAGTGTGTGTGATGGTGTCAAACTACTTTACTTCTGCTATTTGTGAACTTGTTTTGTAATAACTATGTGTACTCTGATGTATGAGGTACTTGTGAACTACTTGTGAAATGGATGTAACATGTGGCTTGTTATGTTGAATTACTGTGATCTTGGTTGTATACAAGTTGGTTTGAAATCCTTTGTGGTTTCAGTTGACTACCGGGTTTATATGGGTTCAAGTATGACGGTTTGATCACTCCGGTGATTGCTTTCATACTTGTGCTCTTATAAATTGGTCGGTTCTGTTACAGCTGGTATCAGAGCTAGATTCAACATTAAACATGTCATATGTGTATTTAAAACAAAAGCTTTTGTTTGCGAAAATCAGTTTTGACAACTTATAGCTATATATATATATAGGTGTTCAAATCTGAAATTTCATCTAAAGTATGCCAGTGGTCATATCCTCTATGCCCAAATAAGGACTTTTAGGTGGCTTATTTAAGTAATGACTTTTGGGTGGTAATTGCTTTCATTTTATTTCGTCGCCCATATGGCATGCTATTGTATGGATGCCATCCGCTTGGGTGGTAATGTATGGATCAATTGCCTCTACGCCTAGGTAAAGTGAGTTGTGAGAGCATGACCGTCCAACTGTCGGTCTAGGGGAGAGTTAGTTGTGGTTACCGGAAGGTTTACATGTTGCACACATGTACATATGAAGGTACTTAATTGTGGGTGTATCAATCGGGTAGTTTTGGATACCGAAGTATATATATCCGGGGATGTATATATGGAGAGTATCTTAGTTTACTACTTTTATTGTGTGCTTATTTCTTTTGTTGGGATGGGCTGCAATGAAATTTTCTGCAGGTACACTAACAACGCAATGTATAGCTTGACTAGATACGTATATGAGAGAACATATGTATGCCACCGTCTATGTCGCTAGAATATTAATTTTTTCTTAAGATTCATGAGGACGTACGGAACGTGCATGCATCATGTTTACTCATGCCATTCCATTTGTGCATCACTCCCTCCCTTATCTTTAATTATTCTGTTATACATTTCTCATCCTGTATGGTAATCCTCTCACGCCCAAGTTGCAATGCTACTACTGATGGCCGCACTAGCACTACCGCCCTAGAGCTAAAAGTGTAGTTACAAGATATGTTAGAGAAAGGTCTTATCCGACCTAGTGCTTCTCCCTAGAGTTGTCCTGCTATATTTGTGAAGAAGAAGAACAAGTCATTGCGCATGTGTGTGGATTATCGTCCACTTAATGCTGTGACAATCAAGAACAAGTACCCATTGCCCCGCATTGATATTTTGTTTGATCAATTGTCTAAGGCAAAGGTATTCTCCAAAATTGATTTGAGATCTGGTTATCATCAGATAAAGATTAGACCAGAGGATGTGCCTAAGACTGCTTTCTCCACTAGATATGGGTTGTATGAGTATCTTGTTATGTCCTTTGGCCTGACCAATGCTCCTGCATACTTCGTATATCTGATGAATTCTGTATTCATGGAGGAACTGGACAAATTTGTAGTTGTCTTCATTGATGACACCTTGATCTTTTCCGTAAATGCTGAAGAACATGCCGAGCATCTAAGTTGTTTTATCCAGGCCACGAGAACATAAGCTTTATGCCAAGTTCAGTAAATGTGAGTTTTGGCTTAAGAAAGTACCTTTCTTGGGTCATGTGTTGTCTGATGAAGGGATTTCGGTTGATCCGTCTAAGATGCAAGAAGTCATGGATTGGAAAGCACCAACTTCAGTGCATGAGGTTAGAAGTTTCCTTGGTTTGGCTGGATATTATCGTCGATTCATCCTAGATTTCTCTAAGGTAGCCAAGCCCATGACTAGGTTGCTTCAAAAAGATGTAAAGTTTGTTTGGACTCCAGAGTGTGAGACTGCTTTTTGCACTTTAAGGACCTTGTTGACATCAGCTCCTGTGTTGGCACAACCTGATATCGAGAAACCTTTTGATGTGTTTTGTGATGCATCAGGTACCGGTTTAGGATGTGTCCTTATGCAAGAAGGCTGGGTTATTGTCTATGCCTCACGTCAGCTAAGGAAGCACGAAGCCAATTATCCAACTCATGATCTTGAGTTAGTTGCTGTTGTTCATGCTTTGAAGATTTGGAGGCATTACCTGCTCGATAACGTGTGCCATATTTATACCGATCATAAAAGTCTCAAGTATATCTTCACTCAACCAGAATTGAACATGAGACAGAGAAGATGGCAAGAGTTGATTAAAGATTATAACTTAGAAGTTCATTATCATCTGGGTAAAGCAAATGTTGTTGCCGACGCTTTGAGTAGGAAATCTCACTGTAATTCTCTCTTGGAAGCAGATTATCATTTGGCGCATCTGTTACATCCTGCTGTGTTGCACAGTATTACCCTTAGTTGCTCTCTAGAAAGTAAAATCATTGAGCTTCAGAAAACCGATGTGGGTGTGTTCCACATCAAAAGAAAGATGAAGGAGACAAAACACTTTTGTATTGATGAGAAGGGTGTTCTATGGTTTAAGGATAGACTGGTAGTACCGAAGGACAAAGAGCTTAGAAACCAAATCTTAGAAGAAGCTCACTCATCCAAGTTATCTATCCACCCGGGAAGTAGCAAAATGTATCAAGATTTGAAATCTCGCTTTTGGTGGACCAAGATGAAGAAAGAAATCGCAGCTTATGTTGCAAGGTGCGACAATTGTTGTAGAGTCAAAGCAATTCACATGAAGCCTGCTGGACTTCACCAACCATTGTCTATACCAGGATGGAAGTGGGAAGAGATTAGTATGGATTTCATTGTTGGACTTCCTCCTACCCAAAAGAATTTTAATTCCATATGAGTAATAGTGGATCGTTTAACAAAGTCTGCTCATTTCATACCAGTTAGAGTTGACTATCAACCAAGTGACTATGCTGAATTATATTTTAACCAGATAGTACGTCTCCATGGTGTTTCTAGAACCATTGTATCCGACAGAGGACCTCAGTTCACCGCTCGTTTTTGGGAACAATTGCATAAGATGATAGGGACCAACTTAGTTAGAAGTTCTGCTTATCATCCACAAACCTCCAGACAAACGGAGCGGGTGAATCAAATATTGGAAGACATGTTAAGAGCTTGCGTCATATCATCCAAAGGTTCATGGGATAAGTGGTTACCCTTGGCTGAATTTTCCTATAATAATAGTTATCAAGAAAGTATCAAGATGGCCCCGTTTGAAGCGTTGTATGGTCGCAAGTGTAGAACTCCTTTGAACTAGGTTGAATCTGGAGAGAGGAGATACTATGACATTGATTTTGTTGAAGAGGCTGAACAACAAGTCCGTACTATCCAAAAACACATGAAAGCCGCTCAAGCTAGGCAGAAAAGCTATGCGGATAAAAGAAGAAAGCCAATTGAGTTTGAAGTAGGTGATCACGTTTATCTGAAGGTATCACCGATGAAAGGTGTGCAGCGATTCAGAGTAAAAAGGAAGCTTGCACCTAGGTATGTAGGCCCATATCCGATCATAGAGAAGAGTGGGAATGCAGCTTACAAGATAGAGTTACCTTACGAGATGAGAGCCATCTTCAATGTTTTTCATGTATCTCAATTGAAGAAATGTTTCCGTGTTCCCGAAGAAAGAGTTTCACTTAGAGATGTCAAGTTGAAATCAAATCTATCCTATGAAGAAAGACCAGTGCGGGTTATCGACACAAGAGAAAGAGTAACCCGGAATCGTGTGGTTAAGTTCTACAAGGTTATGTGGAGTAACCAGGGTAGTGAGAGCGATGCAATGTGGGAATGGGAAGATTATTTGAAGGATGTATACCCTACCTTTTATTCAAAATGGTATGCTTTTCAAATCTCGGGGCGAGATTTTTATAAGGGGGGAGGGCTGTAACACCTCAGTGTTATGGTTGCACTAAAACACTTGCATCACATGAGCATGAGCATCATCATCTCATTCATAAGCATCATACCATTATGAATGTTATCATTTCATGTGTGTTTCTATTTGAACTGCTTGGTTTTATGCTAGCAATTATGTGTGCCCATGTGTGGTCTATGCAAATGTGTGTCAAATGTCCTCTTAAACAACTTAGCTACACTTAGAATATCATTAGCAACAATGTTCATGTTGACCATATTGCCTAAATTACACTTCCAAGTAATAGCTTGACTTGTGTTGACCCTAGAGCTCTTATCTTTGACTGTTTAAAAAGTACAACATAGAGTGTTTGCATGTTTGAGCAACCTAAAGAAAAAGTTGTAGCAAATTTTATAAGGAACAAAAGTTGTTTTATGACCAACTCATGAAAATGTGCACAACATGCTCAAAAAGGTCCCACAAGTTAGAATTGGGGTTGGATTCAACACTTAGAAATTTTCTAAGTCTGGACTGCATTTACAGTTTGTTGAAGCTAACTTTGGCTTGATGTAACTCGTGATTGGTTGAGAGTTAGCTGATACTTGCTAAAGAAATGTTGTAGCCCTATAGTAGCTCTCCATCTTTGCTTCAAGAGGGTCCTGCTAACTCGCCACCGTTTATGCGTTTGATAGTCATCTAGTTGAGCCGTCAGACGTTGGTGACTTGACTGAAACGGAGCTACAGTGCTTCGGCCGTTCAAGTCGTGGCCGACCGCCGTCTGGCCGAGCGCGCCAAGTGGAGGCCGTACGCTGGCATTGGCCCCGCGGGTCAGGCCATCATGGACACGATGACGCCACGCGCCTGCTGGCTGGCCTATTTGCTTCACCTACGCCGCGTCTCGCCTCGCCCGTTCGCTAGAACCAAGCGCAGCGCCTCCACCGTTGCCGAGCAAGCCGCATCGTCGCCTAGCTCGCTCGCCGCCGCAAAAACGCTACCTCCAGCTAGCTCAAAGCTCCGCCGCGATCTCCTCTTGCTTGTCATCATCTCCGCGTAGTCAATCGACCTCAGGTGAGGCAGCATTCGGCGTTTCTGCGCCATCGCACCCTCACCGGAGCTCGAAGCTACCATGGTCGTGCTAGCTAGGGTTCTTCTCACCCTCTGTTTCCTACCTCTTTAGCTCCGTAGTGGCACCGTGAAGCTCGTACCGAGCTTGGGTGGGGCAATGGAGGCTTGCCGTCATCGGAGTGCCGCAGCGACCTCACCGCCGTCTGCCATTGCCGACGCCGTCATAGCTAGAGCGTGGTAGCGGTTGGGGAAAGGGTATAGGTAGGTGCGCATCATCGCTAGGAACACGCCGGTGACCTTGGTCTCGCTAGAAACATAGCCGCCGGCGAGCTACGCCATTCCCGCGCCGTCGCGTGCGCCATCCCCTGCTTTTGGTCGCTAATAGATGGCCTCCACTGATCTACGGGTCCCGCCTGTTAGTCACTATGGGTTTCTAAGGATAGCTCATTTATTTAGTTTTTTAATGCAGTTTGTGATTTTTGTATCTCCAAATTGGTAGATCCAAATGGTGTGGTTGTAATTTTGGTAGAATCACAGTGGAGTCTAGTATTTAAGAAAAATATGACAGGAACACCTGATGTAGAAATTTTGGATGAATTAAATAGGAACTTGAAATGTGTTTTTAAATGCATGCAAATTTGTTTAAATTATATCTTGAGTCTCTGTGATCCAAAAATTATAAACTTTTGTGGGTAAGCTATTCTTGCTTAGTAGAAGCTCTGGTAAAAATTTGAGAGTCATTGCATGTATGATTTTTGAGTTATAGATTTTTCTTTTATCATTGATTGATACTTGTGTAATTTTTTGTAAATTATCTAGGAATCCTATGACCATGAAACTTTGTGGGTAACATCCTAGTACCTTAAGGATGCTAGGAAAAATATGAAATCTGTTGCTTAACACTTTTCACTAAGGTTTCCTATTTTTGCCATTTTTAGCCTTTATGCCTTGTCATTTTGGTGTAGGATGTGATACTTGTTCAAATGATGTGAAATTTATGTAGTAGCCTATTGGAGACATGTATAAGCTACTGTAATGTTTGTAGAATTTTATGTACACTTTGGATATGTGTTTATTATTTAACCTAGGTGCCTAAATAAATTATTAAAGGCATGAGAATAATTTATTTAGGAAAGGACACTATGTTTTCTGGTGTTCTTTCAATATGTATGATGAGTTAGTAAAGTTGGTCTTGTCCGTTGGTATGTTTGCAACGTAAGTTAATAATTATTTCTTGCGTTGTGTCTTTCTGGATAATTCTGGGAACTTTATAAAGTTCGCCATGATAAATTGGTTTGCTGGGAAAGTGGTCAATAACAAAGTTGTAGACAATTTTATAAGCTTTCCAGAAAGTCTTAAATCATGGTATTTGGATATGTAGAACTCCAGTTATGGATCAAACTTGTAGCTGCTGTTTGCAGCCTGAAAACTGTTGAGTGCAGTGAATGACTTGTTGCTTTATATGAGTTGATGTGATGATTTAGATGGTAGGCTAATTAAGATAAATTGTTAGTTGCAGGTGCTAGACCTCTTACTGAAGATGAACAACTTTATCTTAGGTTATTTGAACTTGGTGAGTGTGCCGTTCTTGTTTTCTAAAAAGAGATATGCACCTACTCGGTAAAATCGATGTTAATCTTGTATCATTATGTCTTTCATGCGTCCATTCATACATGGCTGTACATTTCATCATCACCTTCCATCTCGTGTGCATGCATGATTCTTATACTATGCATATGCATGCAATAGGTGTTTCGGAGGGAGTCACGCTTCTGGAATTCGAGCCAGTACTTCCGGAGGAGCAGCAGCAAGCTCAGGAGCAGGAGGTGCAGGCCCCCGAAGAAGGAGTCAACGAAGAAGTTCTTGAGTGTCCCGATCACCAACCTTCAACTTTTCTGAAAGGCAAGCCCCGGAGCATTCTAAGTCTCCTATGTTTTGAAAATGGTTACTTTGAGTATCTTTATTTATTGATGCATTAAGTGATAGGAATTGGATGCAAACACTTGTTGCATATATATCTATTCCTTGGCCAGTATACGTACCCTGAATCCTATTTAGGTCCAGGAGCAAATCAAAGCTTAGCCATGCTTAGACCGGTAAAAGTCAGGTGATTTCCTATCACTTGCAAGTTAGGATGATGTCTGGTCACGGTTGGCTATATTTGCTATCGTGGAAGATAACCATGAGTTAATAATGAATTGTGACCGGGCAGGATGTTGATAGAGAAGCAACAAGGCAAGGAGGTCTTGGGTGTGGATCTATCCCCATCTATGTCGGTTAAGGACCGATTCGCTGTACGTCCTCATGTCATATTGAACGCATGCCTATCACTTAGTTGGTCGGATAACTCATTTCGACCACGAAGCCGAGTAACTCAACTCAGGCCAGAAGACTGAGAAGTGAAAGTGCGCACCCTGGCGGTAGTAAGGATGTGCGGGGAGCTATTGGCATAAGTCCGTGGTGAGATTGACCACCTGGCAGAGTGGACTCCCTGAGGGTGCGGCGCTGCTCAGAGCAGCGATTCCTGAAATGTACCAAAGGTGACCTAAGGCTGCCTTCGCGCGGTAGGCATGGGTTTGTGTTAGGAATACCCCTCCAGCTGGATAGGAATCGATTCGAATCGCCGTCTCTCCTGGATAGTGAGAACTTGACTGAGCAGCGGCAACGTAGATGCACTTAATTGAACTTGATGGTTAAATCGATGATGATGATACAACATTATACCGGATATGGTTACTAATGTTTGGAGTTAATCAATTGCTTGCTCTAGTACAAGTGCTAATCTAGTTGATAGGTTAATATTGATAATTTGCTGCTTACTAATAATTTAAATTATGCTCGTATATCATTAAAGCTTTTATGCAAAATGGTTGTCAAGCAAGATCCACCGATAAAGCCTTGCATACTCCTTGGTGTCATTTATTTCTAGTTTACGACGGGTAAGTCTAGCTGAGTACCTTCTCGTACTCATGGTTTATTCTCCCTTGTTGCAGATGACGTGCTCTATAATGGCTACTACAAGTATTGTCTCCACCCTGCGGGGGATGAAGACTAGATCATGGGCATGATCATCTATGTTATCTTATCTTACTGCTTTTGCTGGATATGACTATGGAACTGGCTTGTATTTGAACTAAGTGTGTGTGATGGTGTCAAACTACTTTACTTCTGCTATTTGTGAACTCGTTTTGTAATAACTATGTGTACTCTGATGTATGAGGTACTTGTGAACTACTTGTGAAATGGATGTAACATGTGGCTTGTTATGTTGAATTACTGTGATCTTGGTTGTATGCAAGTTGGTTTGAAATCCTTTGTGGTTTCAGTTGACTACCGGGTTTATATGGGTTCAAGTATGACGGTTTGAATACTCCGGTGATTGCTTTCGTACTTGTGCTCTTATAAATTGGTCGGTTCTGTTACAATTTTCTTCGAGGATGAGGAAAGTTAGGAGGTCATTGCAACCTTAGTAGAGCATTACGATCCTGCGGCCGTGTCCACTAGTAGTGAGCAGGAGGCGGAGAGGCGCGGCAATGTTCCTATGCTGAGGAAGCATGCTGTGAGTGCAAACACCGTTAGCGAATGGGATGCGAAGCGGACATGGTCACCGTGCCCTTCGCTGGTGTCGCCTGTCTCGTCCCCACCTACCATGGGCATGGCCGAGCAAGCCAGGTAGTCAGAGGAGCGGGCTTGCACCCATGTGTTGCCAGGGTTGGTGCTAGTGCATGACTCACAGTGGGAGGATGCCCCACCTGCTGCTTCGGTTGGCGTGCCCTGAGCTAAAGGTCATGGTGGCTCGTGGGCCGGGCAAGATCTTGTTGTGTCTACTCCACCCCCAGCTGAAGTGAGGGGGCACGGGTCATAGCCCGAGAGCGGTCCTCGCCCTACGTGTCCATCGTCATCGGGTCAGGGATTCAGAGTCATACCACTTTCCTCCCGTGTGATCAGCCGTGGCGACCAACGTGGAGTTGGCCTGTCGACGGTGATCTTTTCTGTTCTTTTTCCCCCTTTGCATGGAGGGGCCCTCATCCTGATCCTTGCGCTTGGCCTTGCCTTTGCCTCGGCCTCCATTGAAGCATTGCAGGAGCGGTGCTCTCTGGATGCGTCGGGCAAAGGCCCATGGTAGTGGACCATTTGGGTTGGGACTCTAGTTGTCCGACCGGTGAAAGCACCTGGGTGTGTTTCACCACTCCTTGCGATGGTCCAGCTATGGTCTATGTCACTGCCATCACTATCGCTCAATGGACGTCATCATCATGCTAGGACTGATGCCGGTTGCTGATGACACTGTGAGTGTCTTGGTTTGGCCCGAGCCGCTCATGTATAGGCGGTCGGTATGGAGCGGGTGCCAGGTTAGACTAGGACACAAATGCAGCGTCATCTATCGTGTTCGATGGCTGTAGCAGTGAGCAGGTGGAGTGATTCATCTGGTGCGTCCCTGCTCCCCTAGTAGGGAGAGAGGCCATGAGTTAGTGTCACGATGTGGAGCTCTCCGCCTGTTGAACGGTGGTGGTTTCCACTAGTGCCAGTTCCGGTGGATCGCCTGTTCCTAGGGGTCATTCGGCTTGGGAAGGCTGCCGCAGAAGCATTGCCATAGCGACGATGTTCTAATCAGCCCGAGCAAACTATGGGGGATCATTCCTCTAGTCCATGATGTTGCACTGGACCTAGTGGACGCAACCCTGGGCACCGCTCGTCGGTTTATGCGCATGGGGTGCAGTGTGGTGCGCCGAGCGCGCCAGCGCAGGTGGTGGCTGGTTCTGCCACTGTTGTCATAGCTCCTCACCATGCTCCCATGTGAGCATGAGGGTCCCCGCATGAGGGTTTGGAGGGGTGTGAGTCTGCAAGGACTCCGCTACCACCGGTGGCTATCTTGGAGCGTCTGTCATAGCGCACTCCCAGGACAGATGGTGGCTAGGTGCTACGTCGCCAATGCTAGAGCCATCACTCTCAACATCATCATCCATGAGGTCGAGGAAACAGGTGGGAGCATAGCACACCATCCCCATGAATCGAACATGAGAGGGGTCGGCACCAGCATCCTTCAAAGCCCCTGGGTGTATGCATCTATGGGGGACATGAGGCCGTAGGGGTACCGGTTGCATGGCGATCGCGGCGGGGACAACGGGGTCCCTCCGGATAATCGGTAGAAGATAGAGAATAGCAAGTAAATAATAGCATGCACATTACTTACAGTGGGGTTTGAGCAGAGAGTTTGCTCAGAATGAAGCGTAGGTGCCTCGTCATTGAAGTCATCGTGTGTCCTAGAGCCGATGGAGGGCGCCCCTCCGACGGGCACTAGAACGAGTGCCTCCTCGTGGAGGTGTAGTACGCCGAGCCGATTGGCGATGAAGTCTAGGCTTCCAAAGAGGAAGGCCTAGGATGACTCAAAGATGGGTGGAACCCACATCCCAATAGGTGGGAGTGCAGGAAACTCTAGTGAGCCAAAGCGAGTCGTATCGCTTGAGCCCGCCATGGCGAAGGTGGCGGAAAAGTGGGCCATCCAATGACCACAAGTGTTGAACGTATAGCGTATTCCCCACGAACGGCACCAACTGTCAGTGCAGAAAGTGACCAACACATAAATATTTATAGTTTTGCCGTACGTTGTGATCGAAGGTGGCCTAGTACTCAATGACATAGGGTTTATACTAGTTCAGGCAACATGCCCTATGTCCAGTTTGAGTCGGTCAGTGACTTTATTCCTGAGCCTAGGTGCTCGAAGTTTGCAGTGGGGTTACAAACAAGAAGGAGAAAGATGGGGGTACAAGAGGTCTGGTCAGACTCTGGTAGAAGGGCCAAGAGTGATAGGAGCTCCACCAAGTGTTGTGTGTTCAAGCGTATGCTTGAGGTTTGAACCTAGTGGTTCTATTGTTGTGTACTAGTGAACTTGATCTATCTGCATCCACTTATCTATTGGGAGAGAGAGCATCCCCTTTTATAGATGAAGGGGATGGCCTTATAAGTGAGAGGCAGAGACTACGTATGCTACTGAGTCTTGTTGCCCATGCCGGCGGGTACAGGATGATGGTAGGCGCCCACAATACTATTGAATGTCAGATGCACCTAGGAGGTTGCGTCATCTTCTTTAGGTCTGCGAAGGCACTTTTTAAGTTGAGAAACATGAAAGACATTGAATATGGCTCGCATCTCTAGAGGTAATTGGAGCTTGTAAGCTACCCTTCCACTTCGCTTGATGATCTTGTATGGGCCTACATATCTAGGTGCTAGTTTTCTTTTCACACCAAATCATCATACTCCTTTCATTGGAGATACCTTGAGGTATACATAGTCACCTACCTCAAATTCGATAGGACTTCTTCTCTTGTCAGCATAGCTCTTTTGCCTAGACTGAGCGACTTTCATATGTTGTTGGATAATACGCACTTGCTTTTCAACTTCTTTGACAAAATCAATGCCATAGTATCTCCTCTCTTTGGGCTCAACCCAATTCAAAGGAGTTCTACATTTTTTACCGTACAAAGCTTCAAAAGGAGCCATCTTAATGCTCTCTTGATAACTATTGTTGTAAGAAAACTCGGCTAAAGGTAGCCACTTTTCTCATAAACCCTTGGAAGAGATCACACATGCTTTCAACATATCTTCTAAGATTTGATTTACTCGCTTAGTCTGTCCAGATGTCTGAGGGTGATATGCTGAACTTCGAACTAGGTTGGTACCTAACTGCTTGTGCAAGTGCTCCCAAAACCGAGCAGTGAATTGAGAGCCTCTATCTAATACAATGGTTCTTGGTACTCCATGTAGTCGCACTATATGCATGATATACACTATTGCATAATCATAAGGTCGATAGTTGGTCTTGACTGGGATGAAATGTGCGGATTTAGTCAAACGGTCTACAATTACCCATATCGAGTCAAAACCTTTCTGAGTAGTTGGGAGTCCAACAATAAAATCCATGTTGATCTCCTCCCACTTCCATCCTAGAACAGATAAAGGTTGGAGCAATCCGGTAGGCTTCAAATGATCAGCTTTGACTCTACTGCAATTATCACACCTAGCGACATAGGCGGCGATCTCTTTCTTTATCTTGGCCCACCAAAAATAGGTTTTCAAATCTTGATACATTTTGCTACTACCCAGATGGATAGACAACTTGGACGCATGCGCTTCATCTAGGATTTGATTGCTAAGTTCATGGTTGTTTGGTACCACTAGTCGGTTTTTGAACCATAGTACACCTCTTTCATCCAACCTAAAATGCTTGGGTTCCTATTCCTTCATCCTTCTTTTTATGTGAAACACACCTACATTTGTATTCTGTATTTCTATGATTTTGCTCTCAAGTGAACAACTGATAGTGATGTTGTGTAGCACCACAGGATGCAATAGATTAAACCCATCTTCCAACAAGGCATTACAATGATATTTCTGACTGAGTGCATTTGCTACAACATTGGCTTTTCCTGGATGGTAGTGCTCTTCCAAATTATAGTCCTTAATCAGCTCTAACCATCTATGCTGTCTCATGTTCAATTTAGGTTGAGTGAAAATGTATTTGAGACTTTTATGATTAGTGTATATGTGGCATACATTTCCCAACAAGTAATGTATCCATATATTAAATGCATGGACAACTGCGGCAAGCTCTAAATCATGAGTAGGATAGTTCACTTCATGCCTCATCAACTGCCAAGAAGCATATGCAATAACTCAACCTTCTTGCATAAACACACACCCTAAACTTGTACCCGATGCATCACAGAACACATCAAAAGGCTTTTCAATGTCGGGTTGTGCCAAAATAGGAGCGGTGGTAAGGAAGGTTCGCTAAGTGTGAAAAGCAGCCTCACACTCTATAGTCCAATTAAACTTTTCATCCTTCTGAAGTAATCTAGTCATGGGCTTAGCTATTTTGTAAAAGTTAGGAATGAAATGATGATAATAACCTGCTAGCCCTAGAAAACTTTGAACTTCATGAACCGAAGTTGGGGCCTTCCAATCCATGACCTCTTGAACTTTAAATGGATCTACAGAAATTCCATTTTCTAACAATACATGACCTAAGAAAGGTACTTTCCGTAGCCAAAATTCACACTTGCTAAACTTTGCATACAATTTATGCTCTCTCAGCCTAGACAATACAACTCTCAGATGCTCTGCATGATCTGCCTCATTCTCAGAGTAAATCAAGATATCATCGATAAACATGACCACGAACTTATCAAGCTCAGGCATGAACACCGAATTCATCAGGTGCATTAAATAGGTAGGAGCATTTGTCAGTCCAAAAGACATGACCAAATACTCATACAAGCCGTATCTAGTAGAGAAAGTTGTCTTAGGTATATCCTTTGGCCTGATCTTGATCTAGTGGTAGCCTGATCTTGATCTGGTGGTAGCCTGATCTCAAATCGATCTTAGAGAATACCTTTGCTCTTGCCAATTGATCAAACAAAATATCAATATGAGGCAAAGGATACTTGTTCTTTATGGTTACGACATTAAGCGGCCTATAATCCACACACATCCACAAGGATTTGTCCTTCTTCTTCACAAATAAAGTTGGACAACCCCAGAAAGACGAACTAGGTCAAATGAGACCTTTGTCCAAAAGTTCTTGTAGCTAAATTTTAAGTTTGGCTAGCTCATTGGGTGGAATCCTATAGGATCTTCTTGAGATTGGTGTTGTACCTAGCACTAACTCAATCTTAAACTCCACATCCCTATCTGGTGGCAAACCAAGCAACTCATCTGGGAACACATATAAAAATTCACAAACTACTAGAATATCACAGAGAATAGTGGTTTGGATGGCACAAGACAAGTTTTGAAGATCAAAATTTATAGGAAGTGGTACTAGAAAAGTATTACCCCCTTGGGTTCCCTCAGCATAATTCTTCTAGTGGACGTGTCGATAAGAACTCCATGCCCACTCATCCATTTCATGCCCAATATCACATCTATGGCTAATCCTAGCACCACTATAAGATCCATAGTGTACTACTGCTCTTGTATGGAGATGAGTACATCTCTGACTAATTGGTTTGTGGAAATAGTAGCTCTAGCTGAACTTATACTATAACCACCCTTGTCTACCTTAATTATTTCCTGATCATGCTTAGATGCAAATGTTTGGCTCATAAATGGATGTGAAGCTCTAGAATCACATAGAATAATTGTGGGGTGCTTGTTAATAAGAAACATACTAGCAGTCATGACTTCCCCTATGGAAATCTCCTCCATGGCTATATAGTGCATGTATCCAGGATGTGCCTTTGGATTAGCTTGCCTTTGGTTGCCTTGATTCTGATTTGCACCCTTCTTATATGGGCATTCCTTAGCCCAATGGCCGGTTTGGTTGCAATTAAAGCATGGCAGATTGCTTTTTGGCCCTGTGGAGCTTCCTTGGTCTATTTTACCCTTGGGTTGGGCAATAGTGAAGGCTCTGCGAAACACCTTCTAAGGTCGGCTAGACTGGGTGTTCTTCTAGGGAGGCCTAAACTTAGGTGCTAGGGGATGGAATTGTGGCCTAGCTACCACTTGAGCTCTAGAGTGAGAAGACCTGAGGCACCTGCCTTAGCTACCCTCTAGCGACCTTTTGCTACTGCATGTAGGTTGTTCTGGTTCTCTTGAGTTAGCGCATCACCGATGAACTCATTATATGTATCACATCTAGAGTTGGCCATAGTTTTCATCAACTTAGTGCCAAGGCCTCTCTTGAAGCTTTCAATCTTTTTCTCTTTTGTATCCATGAATTATGGTGCATATATGGACAAGTTGTTGAATGCATGCATATACTCGGTCAAAGTCTTTGTCCCTTGTGTGAGCTTCATAAACTCGACTACCTTCATACGCATCAGCCCTGGGGGAATATGATGCCCCTAAAGGCTACCTTAAATTGCTCCCAAGTAACATTTGCTCTAGCAGATAGGGCAGACAAATAATGAGTCCACAAGATACCTATAGGCCCCTATAGTTGATGTGATGCATACTCGGCCTTCATCATTTCGGTGACCCTCAATAGGTGAAACTTCTATTCAATAGTGTTCAACCACTCATCAGCCTAGAGCGGTTCTTCTACCTCTTTAAAGATAGGAGGCTTAGTCTCTAGAAAGTCCTTGAATGTACTGTATTGATTTGGCTCCGGCCCCTGATTTGCTGGTAGGCTCAGGCTGTGTTCTGCGTAATGAGGCACAATGTTTCTTCCATTGCTCGCTGATTCCCCAAGAATTACATGAAAAACTCATTCGCGGAGGGTGGCGGCAGTGGTGGTAGGTCACCATCATTGCCACCTTGGCTGGTACCTACCCCAGCATGAGTGATCTACAAAATTGCAACAATAAGTGATTATTGGCTGATGTCAAGAAATTGCAGAAGAATTGTGTAATCATGTCAAACTGAATTTATTAGAGAGAATCTGAATTCATACAATAAAATAGAGGCACAATAATTCATTCTCACAACATGACATCACCAATTTGATTACTTATCGTAGTTGCAATACGTTTGCATACATGTCACATTTTACCAGTAAAACAAAACTAGAATTTCATTAGAGTTTGACCCATAGTGGACCAACATGCAAGGTTCCAATATTACATTAATGATGCATCTGAAGATCAAAACTTAAATCACATGTCCATTACATAAAAGATCGAAAAAGATAAGGAGCTAGCGTATCTAGCTAATCACTATAGTTGAGTCAAGGCTCAAAGTGGTCACTGTCAACACCGGACATATAATCACCATGGTTGTCCTCCTAGGGCTCGACCTCCTCCTCAGACTACTCCTCGACATCCTCCATGCCATCATCATTGGCAACCAATACATTAAGATCTTCTTTCTCTATGGCTACTAGGGAGGAATAGGATTAATGATGTTGTTGAGGCGATGAACAGCATGCTGAAGCTCCACAATGGTGTTCTGGTGCTCCTGAATTTGATGCCGGTACTCTGCCTCCCTCCAACGGTAGTTATTCTCTAGCTATCCAGCTAGAACCATAGTCCTAGTCCTAGCCTCCTCTCTAGCCTCTATAAGACTATAGGCCTCATCCCTCTACTAGATGGCCTACACCCTTTGAGTATGGGTGGCCTGTGTCTCTGCCTGTGCTGCGTTCCTATCTGCAATAGCATTCTCCATCTAAGTCTAGAGGGCTCCCAATGTTGTATGAGCATCATCAGTGTCCCAAAGAGCTTCCCTAGCTGTCTTCTTGTGATTATGCCATGCTTCTTCAGCCTTCGTTGTACTTCCCTAGCTTCCATGAGCTTGTTCATATAGATGTTATAAGACTCTTGCCAGAAATAGTGGGCATCTTCTCGGGCATAAAACATCTGCATGACAGTGAACATAGCACTCATAGCAAGACTCAAGCTCTATGCCCACTCATCATGGTCCCACACCACAAAATGCGGTCATACTGTCTCCAAACTACCATAGCTAGATCCACTTGAGGAAAAGATCCTGCTACACTATTGTTGAGTCACCATGCTACTGACAAAGTGTGCTCAAGATCTCAAAGGCTACCACTTGAGCACCTACCCTAGGGGTTCTTCCCTCAGACTCTGCTTCCAGCCTTGGTACTACGGTGCCCATGTACAAGCTGGGATGGACACTTGCACCTCATACCATGGTTCCTCCTGCACATGCTTCTATGTCCAAAAGCATTGGGGCGGCTCTGTGTACCCCACAAAATACAACACTCTCTAGAGCAAGGCAAGGGTGCCAAAGATACCTAAGAATGCCTCGTTCCCTTCCAGTGGGTAATAGGCTTCCATCTATAGCAAAAATGGTGCAACTCTCGTGAGAACACCATTATAGTAGAAAAGAGTTACTTAACCGAATAAGAAACTTATAAGGGGAGGGACAATGCAAGTATGTAATGAATGATTTATCATGATGCATGCATGTTCCATACATCCTAACAAACATAGGAAAATTGAAACATCTAACGACATACACGGTGCTATACATATGTTCTCTCATATATAAATGTAACTAGTCGGGCTCCATGTTTCGTTGTTAGCGTATCTACACAAGAATTTCATTTTAGCCTAGCCCCACAATTATATAAATACAGAAATGAAAATCTGGTCTCTAGGTTGAATACTAAATATTTCCATATATATATACTTCTGTATCAAAGCTACCCAAAAATAAATACGTCCTATATATACATATAAATATGCATATATAGCTGTATCAAAGCTAACCCACAATTAAATACCTCCGTATATATATGAGACATATATACTTTAGTATCAAAGCTACCTCTCCCCTTAGACCGCATGCTCACATCTTGCGGTCATGCCACTCATCATCTTACCTTGGGCATAGAGGCAATTGATCCATACATTACCACTCAAGTGAATGGCATCCACATAATAGCACGCCGTATGGACAACAAAAATAAAAACCCCCCAAGTTAGTACTTAATTAGCCACCTAAAATCCTTAACTAGGCATAAAGGAAGTGATCATTGCCATACTTTAGATTCAAATTTTAGGTTTAAACACCTATATATTTAGCTATAAGTTGCTAAAATCTTGTTGTTAAATACACATATGGCAATAATGTTGAATCTTGCTCTGATGATAGCTGTAACCGTCCAATTTGTAAGACTACAAGTATAATGGCAACCACCGGAGTGGTCATGCTTTCATAGTTGAACCCATATAAACCTGGTAGTCCGTCGAGTACCTCGAAGGGTCTCGATTCATCACCAACATACAACCAAGATCGTACATGACTCAACATACATGCCACATGTTACATAGAGTTCACAAATACATTGCCATACATCAGAGTGCGATTAAAGTTATTACAACCCAAGTTCAAATAAAGTAGAAGTGGAAGCATAGTTTTTAAACCAACATCTCACACCATTGTTCAAATACTTGCCAGTCTATGATCACAACCCACAAAAGCATCATAGATAAGATATATAAATGGAAGTGCCTTGCCTGGGGCCTACTCCTTGTCCATAGCAGGACAGAAGCAATTCTTATAGTATCCGTGATAGACGGTACCATCTGCAATAAGTGGGAAATAAACCCTGAGTACAAGAAGGTACTCGGCTAGACTTACCCATCATCAACCAAAAATAAAGTGACTCCAAGGATCATGCAAGGCTTTAAAAGTGGAGCTAGCTTGACAACATTTTATATAA
This sequence comes from Miscanthus floridulus, assembly GCF_019320115.1. Lineage (NCBI taxonomy): Eukaryota > Viridiplantae > Streptophyta > Magnoliopsida > Poales > Poaceae > Miscanthus > Miscanthus floridulus. The sequence continues at coordinate 83,437,845 of NC_089597.1, forward strand.
AAAGCCACTAATTAAGCTATACATTTTATAATTCGGTCATCAAATTAATTATAGCTATTCATCTCTAGATTAGCAACTAACCTGTGTCAAACATGCGGTACATCATTTAGTACCATAAAAATTGTAACCATAGTTGATGTAAGATTTTCATATTCATCAGAACCATCATATTCCATAATCCAATTACTACGATGAAGAAGCTCCATCAATTTTCTCACTATCCGGGAGAGACGGCGATTCAAATTGATTGCAACTAGCTAGGCAGTATTCCTAACACAAACCTAGGTCTACCAGCCATGGTAACCTTAGGTCACCTTTGATACAACTCAGGTACAAATTTCACGGGATCGATCAGCGCCGCACCCTTAGGGACACTACTGGATGACAGGTCGATCAGGACTCTAACCTACCCTTGGCCTCACACTGGCTGCCCACCTGAATTTTTTGTTTTTAGCCCTTTTTTGAATTTTTTTTCACAAATATGCCCCTAGAGGTATGCTTTCAAAATCTGGACCCTTAGCTCGGCGCCATCGTTGGTGGTGCCCGCGCCCGCGCTAGCCCCCATGCTCGCGCTGTCCCTCGTCGTGTCAGCCGCCCACGGCCCTAGCCCGCTCGTGTCGCCTCACCACGTGGAGCACCGGCCGTCCCGTGCCTGTCGTGCACCACTCCTCACGGCCTATGCCGCCTCATCTGTCCTGGCTAGCCACGTTCGCCATGCGCATAGTCACCCCCTCCGGTGACCCCGGCCATGACACGGCCCCTGGTCCCAACGCGTCGCTTCCTCGCCATCAATCCTATCTTCCACGTCCCCGTCCTGCTCTAGTCATGGCATCCGCATAATCGTTACATTGACTTGGACTGGTAAAATTTTTTAATATGCAATGTAGGTACTTAGTTAGCTTGAATTGTAGTGCTACTTTGATTATTTGGTTGTTTCTAGTAAATTTGATGATGTTGGTAGTTGATTTAGTTAGTGAGATAGATATAGTTTGATAAATATAGTTAGATAGCTAGTGACATAATTACATAGATATAGTTATTAGATAGCTAGTTGATTTAGTTAGTGAGATAAACATAGTTAGATAGCTAGTGACATAGTTATTTAGTGTGTAGTTGGTTAGTATCTATTAGAGAGGTACCATATAGCAACTATTTTGGACTAAACGAGCTGTATTTCAATTTTTGTTTGAACTACTAGATGGACAACCTAGTGAGCAATATCATAGAGGCACCATGGAAAGAGATCATTGTGGATATGTTGAGTTCGTTGAGAAACAAAGCGTGCCTATGTTATTCAATGAGAAGCCTTCATTTAGTGAGTTTGTTGCAAGGGCTCGGGAGGAGCTACATTGCCATGGAGCCTTCATTTAGTGAGTTGGATGCAAAGCGTGCCTTTTCGGGACCCTAGAGAGTGGCCTCCATATGATGGGCCAAAGTACATTGTGGATCCAACTTACCATTGGAACAAGCATGGATCAAGGAAGAGGACGAGGCACAGGATGGTTATGGATCAAATACATGGGAGAATGAGGCATGGGAGAGGAACCCCATTTCTTACTGACCCCGAGCAGTATGAGTGCAGCAAGTGTGGTAGACTAGGTCACAATTCATGCACTTGCCATTGGCAGATTAGTGAGGTGCGACTATTCATTGTTTTCATTATTTCATATTTGTTGTATTCATTCAATTAATTATGCATGTCTCAATTTATGCTTGTAATTGTGTCAATTACTTGTACATTTCTAAGTTTATGTTTCATTGTATATTGAATTTCTATTTTATTGACTTTTTTTGTAGGATGGCGCAATTCCACCTGCTCGACCCGGGGTATGAGGAGACCCACCGAGGATGTCTCATAGCAGAGGGGCAGGTAATAATCTATACATCTTATTCAAATTTTTGTGAGCGTAAATGTGTTCATGAAGCAATGGGAGACTATGTTTTATTCCATGCAAGACCTTCCGCTCCTTCATCCTAGAACCCACAATGGGTTCTTGGACATGCAGTACGACAATAGGTACACTCCTTTCCTTATTATAGTCTTCTGAGTCCGAAGAAAACTAGGGGTTCACTAGGTGGGTCGATCCTCAACCAATTTATCCACATCAATAGTACATCTACTACCTACAGGACCAAATCTTTGATCTACAAAGGGAGGTTAGTAGAGGGTACAAGGAAGACGAAGATGACGACAACAACAATGGTGCAAGTTCATAGGAGGCACTCTGCAATGATCCATATTGCACCTACCCTAATCACAAGTACAAGGATCCTCCGCCATCACCCTCGCCACCACCACCACCAACAATGGGAGGCTACTATGGAGAAGGTGCAACACAATTTGATATGTGGCCACACTACTAGGATGGCCCTATCTTATTCACATGGCACATCCATGTGTTTGTTGTTTGGTTTAATTACCTAAGGCATATTAGGTTTAGTTGAAGGAACTATGTGCCATTTCTTGTGATTGTTGTTCGCTTCAATTACCTAAGGCATGTTAGGTTTAGTTTAGGACCTATGTACCCAAGTTCAGTACATGTTCTCACATGCTATTTCATATGTTTTGTGTGTTGAATTATATAATGCCCTACTTCGTTAGGTTTTGTTTCCAGCACATGATCACATTTCACTATGTCCACAATATTAAACTGAATATTATGACAACAAATAATGAAAACAACTACATAATGAAAAGTCTAATACTATGACACATTAAACAACACAATAATACTAGAAGTATGTGCTGACAAACTAAATAATGCAGTACATGACCTAAGCATGCCCATACTTAAAGTGCATTACATGACAACACAATAAAAAGTCCAATAGTAGACAACATTGTTCATGAATAAACCATAGAACTAGCAAGTAATGGAGACTACTGAGTGCAATGAGGCCACTTTCCCTTCCTCAGGGCATCAAGATTCTCCTCTATCGATGCTTTCGCTCGGCGAGAACAATCAAGCTTCTTCTCCCTCTCCTCCCTGTAAGCAGCAACATGCCTCCTTTCCTCCTCTTCCTTGTGCTCCTTTTTTGCAGCCTCCTCTCTGCGTCTCTTCTCCATCATCTCCTTGTCCTCTGCCTCCCACCGCAATAGTTTTTGCATCCATTCCTTGTCTTTAGGCTTGATCTCAGTGTCGATCCACTGCTCAAAATCATAGAGCGGTGGAGGGATCTGCAAAAAATGCAATTGTTACAAAAAACATGCAGGATGTCATATGACACAAACATCAATTCCTCACCATCTTGTTAATGCAGCGATGACGAAGTGTAGGCTCAAACGCAAAATTGGAACACATCCAATACCTCTACCTATACGTGTCCTCTTTATCGGACTTGGCTACCTTGCAAGGATCACCGCAAAAGCACATGGGCACTGGAACACCACTAGGTAGAGGCAATGGGTCGAATGCATTTTCGGTCATCAGGCCATAACTATAATTGAGCCATTTTCATTCTAAGAACCAAAAGCAATTAACATTAAACCCTACACCTAGGGTTTCCCATTTGATCCACAACAATACACCCATATCATAACAACGAGCCTGAGGTTACCTTGGTTTGGTAGCTTTTTCACACCTTGGCATCCTATGGTAGTATAATATAAATATTAAAATTACATGAAACCCTAAGTAATGACAATTCTTAAGTTGAAAAATCCGACTAATATATACCAAATCGACTTGAAAAAAAAAACTAGGAGGGAGCGAGGATACCTTGCTCTCGAAGATCTATGGATCAAATCAAAGTTTCCAAGGTCCAATATGCCGATCAGTAAGGTAGGGCGAAGTGGGGAGAGAAAAAACCCAAGAGGGAGGAGAAAGAAGAGAAAGAAGGCTCAGGTAGGAAGGTTGGGAGCCAGGTTCAAACACCACCCTAGCACCATAGATCTTGGCGCTGTTCTTGGCGCCAATAACCACAGCACCTAGCTTGGTGCCAATAACCATGGCGCCAAGGTGCCTGCCAAGTCACCACCACATCTCCATCGAGCCTAGGACCTATGCGCCAAAATCTATGGCACCGAGATGTGTAAGCTTGGCATCACCAACGATGGCACCGAGCTAAGGGTCCAGATTTATCTCTAGGGGCATATCTATGAAAATTTAAAAAAAAGGACTAAAAAACAAAAAATTGGGCACCCCGCACATCCTTACTACCTCCAGTGTGCGTACTTTGATAGAATGAGGCCCGGCCTGAGTTGAGCTACTCGGCTTCGTGGTTGGAACGAGTTATCCAGTCAGCTAAGTGAGAGGCATGCGTTCAAAATAACAAGAGGGCCTCCAACAACATGGTCCTTAATTAGCACAGACGGAATCATATGAGTCAACCTACATATAGACTCCGCCCAGCCTTTAGTTACATTATCCCATGGTTCTTTTTTATGATAGCAAATATAGCCAACCATGCTCCGGTATCTACCTATATCAAGCATGGCTAAGCATATATTCGATCCTAGACCTACATAGGGTTTAAAGTATATATCTAGACAAGATAGTTCTATGAATCAAGTGTTTCTAAATCAACTCTTATAACCTAATGCATCAAACATAAAAGGACTCAAGTGATATTTTATAAAACATAGGAGGCTTAGAATGCTCCGGGGCTTGCCTTTTTAGGAAAGAAGTGGGTCGGTGGTCAGGGCAATCTAGAAGTTCGTTAGTGGCTGGCTCCTCTCCTTCAGGAGCTGTGAGCTATGGTGTCTCCTAATTCTCCTCTGCCTCTTCCTCGAATTCCAATAGGGTTACTCCTTCAGGCGATCCTATATGTATGAGCATGAAATAAGATATCATGGATGCATAGATAATGACATGGATAATATGATATGATGCAATGATAATCATAAGTGTTCTTAACAGCAAGGAATTAGGGTGATAACAAGATTAACTTTCTTTTTACTGAGTAGGCGCATATCTCTTCTTTAGTAATTAAACAAACACCTATTTAAAACATTTTCTGGGCTGCGAGACAGCAGCCACTTATTTTGACCATAACTGAAGTTATATAAATCTAAACAATATGATCTTGGACTTTCTAGAAAGCTTATAAAATTGTCTACAGTTTTCTTTTAATCATCTTAAAATGATTCAGTAGCTATCTAGGTCAAACAATTCAATCTAAACAATTCTATCTAGAGGACAAGCAAATCTGACAACAGACTTCTAATAGCTATAAATCTTAAACCATTTAGCCTATAGCTATGAAATTTTTGGACAATAAAGATTAGTAAGTTATATACAACTTTGTTATTAACAAGTTTTAAAGAAAAGATTATTATCATCATGAATTTGTCACCACAACAAAAACTACTCATGCGGCCATTTAGTTAAATTACAAAGCAATAATTAACTAGCTGCCTAAAACCAATTAATTCCAAGCACAACTACTAATATCAACAGATCATATCCATCACAAGCAACCTAGAAAACATCATGGAAAAATCCCAATAACTTATTTACATGCATTTATTAATTTCCTTATATAATAAGGTGATTTAAAGATAAATATTTCCTATGCTCAATAAATTTTGAGAAAATTATAGTCACCTACACATGACCCCACTAGTCTACTGTACAAATTTCATTCCATTTTGATAAGCATAGCCATCTCTACAAAAATGACAAGTGGCCTAGTCTTATTTTAGCAAAAATAGTTTTGCCTAGTAAAAACTATCAAACAATAGATTTCTTATTTTTCTTACTTTCATCCTAGGATAAGAACACTGTGTAAAAATTTGTATGATCATATGTTATGTATTTTTACCCCCATTTAATTTCACTAGAAACTAGCAATTAATCAAGGTTAAATAGAAAGACCATATTTCAAGTATGTATACTGTAGGTTTAGTATTTTTTCTAGCTAGAGCATGTCAACACAAGACCAGCAAAATTAGAATCATAATTTTTGCATCTATCTAGCTCAAGTTATGCATTTTACAAGATAGAAACTATTTTAAAAGCACTTTACTAGCTCAATTTAATTCTCTTAAAAAAATATCCCAAACAATTGGTTTTATTTTTTCAAATAGTACACTTCATTATGAATCTAACAAAATTTGGTTCACTCAATTTGGACATCCCTAGCTCTAGTTATGATTTTTTGAAGTTTGCAACAAAATCTAGAAAAATAAATAAAGAAAAATTCAAAAACCCTGACTGACAGCTAGGCCTCGTGGGTCAATGGGCCCACATGTCATCGGCACAGAAGCAGGGCATGGCGGTTGACCATGGAGAGCTCGCCGATGGTGAGGTCATCGACGATGAGGTCACCACCGTCATGTTCCCCACCCTCTTGCGCACCTAATGGTACCCTCGGTTGGCTCGACGAATCACCAAAGCTACCTCGCCAACGAGCATAGCGGCTCGATGGCGGCGCACGATGATGGACTCGCCGTCTCCGGCGAAGATGTGAACAAGCAAGCATGGCTACAACTTCTATGAACCCTAGTGGAGCTCTACGGTGGGGATCGAGCCACGATGAAGCGATGGTGTGCTCCAGCCACGTGCATAGCGGCACAGTGGCGGACAGCGCACGCGGCGGCGCTTGCCGTTCCGATGTGACGGTGGTTGGTGATGGGTCTCCATCTTCGGTGATGGTGCTAGGGTTAATGGAGATGCGGAAACATGGCTAGAGGGGGATGATGGGGTCTAGTCAGTGCCAGATGTAGCGAGCTTGAGCTTGCGGCAATGGTGGGCGCACGCGGTGCGGGCGCACGTTCTCGCATGGCGGTGGTGGTAGCGGTTGAATAGACGACAATGTGAGTATCTATGACCTAAGGCGATGACAGACCAAGGGAGAAGAAGGTAGGAGGAGCGGTGTATAAGGCTGGCCACGGCGAGCTTGAGCTCGGCGACGCACCACGGCCATGGCGATGACGGCGGCTCAGAATGTGGCCTCACTTGGGCTCAAGCGGCTACAATGGTAGGTCGGGGAGGTAGAGGAGATGGTGGCGGAGCTGTGGGTGAGGCGGATTGAGCGGTGGTGCTGTAGTGGTGGCATGCTCGGTCGACAAAGCTGGGTGGCGGCGCGATGCTCTACTACTATGGCGAGCGCGCGCGAGCGAGAGGGAGAGAGCAAGGAAGAGTGAAGGAGTATGAGAGAGAGAGAGAGCGCCCGGCCTCGGCCTTTTGGCACGGCAGCGTGGGGACACGGCAGCGCACGCAGCGCCACGTGGTGGCCACAACCTTCGGCCGATCGGCCACTGCCGCTGTGAACTCTGAGCCGGCAAGCTCGATCAGGTTGCGTGACGAAGCAACTTTGAACCCTTGGATCTCCCTAACCAGTTTGGCTTAGCAAAAAATTCCTGAATAGAAATTGTAGAGCTACTTGAATACTACAATATTTCTTAAAGGAGTTTCTCTAATTCACAATGGTTTTCAAACTATAAGGCTCCAAATTAGGCTACATTGAAACTAAAACCAACTTTTGACTTAGAAAAATTTTCAAGTCTTGAAAACAACATTTAGTTGATTCTTGTGGGCCCTATTTGACTAAGCTAGGAACTGATTCAGCTCATGACCCTTAAATAAAGTTTGTTACCCATCTCAAGAACTACAACTTTTATTAAGGGTGCACTGTCATGGAAACACTCTAGACTATAGTTCAAGTCTAGTCAAAGTAGTATCATTAAAAATAAAGTTTTGAGTAAACTAGGACTTAGAAGCAAAATTGGCTCATGTCATGAATACAAACATTGTTCCATTTTCCATCCTAGATATGTCTAAGGTATTTTTGTGACCCCACAACCATTTCTCACATTGGTCACACATAATCACAAGCATATGTAAGTATATAAGCAACAACACATGTGATAAAGACAAGGTGAATGAAATGAAACTTCACATGTTCATGCTCATGAATGCTTGGATGATGCTTGTGCTCATGAAATGCAAGTGCAAAATGTATGCTTAACACTAGGGTGTTACATTGCCCGCCACAGTTAAGCATTAACTGAGGCGGTTACTGTTCAGGCTGTCCTGCCTTGAATAACCGAGGTAGGCAATCAGGTCATCCACCTCGGAGCCCCAAACCCAAACGCTGTGCAAAACATTTTGTGTAGTAGTGCGGACCTCCCTCTCATTTGCGTGCGGCAAGTATAAGCAGAAGACTGTGTTGGAGTACTGGGTGAAGGAGGGTCCCAACCGTGGCCGCATCTTCTACACTTCTACACGTGTCCGGATCGCAATGTGAGTTTTCTTGGCTACATTTTGTTATGGTTTGTAGCCCTTTTTGTGATGATTTTGATTAAAGTTCTTGATTTGGTGTCCTAATTTTAGTGGGATGGTACTGGATCATGTGATGGTTGGTACAGGGAAGAAAAATATGTTAAGCATGTGCAAGAATCAGTTGAGGCAGCTAATGAGAGTGCCCCTATGCATGAACAGGCAGTGAACGAAGAAGCACATCGATCAAGAACTAACGAAGGATTTGTATGTTTTAGTTGGAATTGGTCACGAAATCCTTATTCTGCTGACGTGCATTGTAGGTTTGATTTATTTAGTGCTATTTGGGATTATCGACGTTGTATCAAGGCTTTAATAAATTAATGTTAGAGTGAAACCGTTGTGGTATAGGATATGAATTAATCATGTTGAGTGATGAATATTTTTCATTCTTTTAATTAACTAATCATGCATGTTGTTTAATATAGGTTATTGATTAATTAGGGATTTTGGTGTTTTTACTCATACTCCAAAGCTTAATGGTGATTTTATTTCTTCTTTTTTAACATTGTGATTTTACTCTCGTTATTTACAAACGAAGCCGTTGTTTGCCCCGCTTTTAACACCCTTTGGACCGGTGGGATTAAACGCAAAAAAAAAAAAAAAAAAAAGAACCTAGACAAAATGACAGCACTGCCCCCTCCTCCTCCTGAATCGCTCGAATGGACACGGGAAGGAAAAGCGTCGGGCTTGGGCACTTCCCCATCCGACGGACTCCGGAGTCGGTTTCGGCCACTCCCGGCGGCGTGGTCTTCTCGGAGGCGAGGTGTCCCCCCACGCCCTTCCCCTCCCCCCAGCTCGCGGCGGGGTGCCCTAGGGGCGCGCTCCCGGTCCGAGCGGGCAGGCGGGCGGCAGCGGCTAGTCCCCGCCGCGGCTCCCCCGGCGGCGGCACCCCCACCCCTGCCCCTGCCTCCCCACCTCCCGCAGCAGCAGGGCGAGGCGGCGGCGCAGGTACTGCTCTAGACAGGTTTCTATTTTGAGTTAATTTTTGTAGGGAAGTGCCGCCGCAGCTGGCACCGGCTCCTTCTCCAGTCCGCGCTCCAGCTCCCCGAGGCCTGCTGAGCCTCTCATCGTCGGGACCCATGTCGTTGCTGGATTTGTGGTCCGGGACTTTGGGTAGAGGATGAGCTGAGGAGATGGCGTGTTTTGGAGCAGACCCTTTTAACAGCTAAATCTGCTTTGGAGTTTCACTTTCCGTTCAATGTTCTCATGTCATGTATTACTGTGCCTTCTTTGTTGCAGGATAGGAAACACCTTTGCCATCTAACTGAAAACACCTACTACTCAGTTTTTATTTTTACGGGCAAGTAGGAGTTTCAGATGTGCAAATAGGAGTTTTAGAATAGGCTCAGGATGATCATGGGACAGTAAATGGGGGAGGACCTGGCCTCATTCGATGTGCGAGATATGAGCCTTGGACAGCAGATCGAGTTCGCGATGTACAAAGTTCGCCTCAGGAAGGCAACTAGGCAGTACCAGCCATGCTGACAGATAGATTGATGGCGTAGCCTTGCAGGTTCTTAGTTCTTGCGTAGCTAAATATTCTTTCTTTTTCCAAGCTGTGATCCGATACTTCCCAGTTTATATTGACACAGACAATTGTTGATTCGTTTCCCTGTACACATTGGCTGCTATCTGCCATATTTAGTTGACAGCTCCTACTTAAATTTCAGGTATACTAATAAAGTCATACATGTATTACATTACCTACAATGGTCTATAGCTGCTAAAAAACTTACCAGTGTCACATTGTGTGATGTACGTTTATGAACTGCTATTAGTCATTACACAAATTAAATCTATTTGATGGCATATTATATGCAAGGTAAAATTTTTGCTGTTGAAGAATTAAATCTAACTTGTGCACAGAATGTCCAAACACTGTTGAAGATCTTTGGATCTTTTAAGCACACCACATGTGAAAGTAGGGGTGAAAACACAAATATCATAATAAAACAAGGGACAGGGGTAAAAACGCATGTGCAAAGTTGTCCTTTTGTCTAAAAGTTAACACTGTTAGAGAGACTTCACAGACCAGGGGGTAAAGTCTCCATTCGTTTTGAAATCGCAAGGGTAAAATCACAAAGTTAAAAAACGACGGTAAAATAACCAATGCGCTTCAAAACAGGGGTAGAAATGTTTAAGCCCCAATTAATTATGTTCAAGTTTTTGATATGGTCATGTAATGCAGAAGAACCGGCAATGGATGTACAACGCTAACCGCCGATCCCAAGAGTTCATTGAGGGCGTGCATGATTTCATACGTGTGGCTGAGGCAAACACGCAGAATGATTTCATGTGTTGCCCATGTGTTCTCTGTAAGAATCTGAAGGATTATGCTTCCTCAAGGACCCTTCACGAACACCTGTTTAGGTTGGGTTTCATGTCAAACTATATTTGTTAGACCAAGCACAGGTATCATTGTGTGTCGTGTGCCACTTAGGATGTTGTTCTGACGACCATGGGGCCTTTCATGATTTGCATCCCCAATTCATGTGTATCGTTTGGTTTTCTGAATGCAATGTTCTTCATGTCGCAGTGCACATTGTGCAAATTTTTGTGGGCGTTGCAAGAGGCATAAAATTTCAAGGTTTTCATTATTGGTCAGTAACAATACTGATGACTGTCGCCACCTCAAGTCATTTCTATCATCACAAAGCAACCTTTTGAACCTACCAAGACACCTGCTCTCGATGACAGTTCAGCTCTAGTCTCCCAGCACCATCACAAGGCTGGTTGCCCTCAAGTCATTTCTAACATCACAAAGCAACCTTTTGAACCTACCAAGACACCTGCTCTCGATGACAGTTCAGCTCTAGTCTCCCAGCACCATCACAAGGCTGGTTGCACTATTCACAGAGTCGCACAACCAGCTGCACCTCCTATCCCTCCATCAGGTGCCTCTGCTTCTACGGGCTTTCCTCCTAATCAATCATCCAGCGCCCTCTGTATTTGTTGCCAGACTATACCAGACAACTCAAGTTTACATTGAGTTCCAAAATAGTTTGATACAACAAAAGCTTCATTCAGGACCATCCTTGGCAGCCCAATGCTGCATTGCAAATAGGATGGTGATCTTCAATATACCTTGTTTTCGGCTGATGCTTCTAATCATCCTCCATCAACCATTGCATGATCAGTTATACGATGGACGCTGATAGCAACCTCCACGATAGGCATGCGGTGCTGTGATCTCCAGTTCTCCACACACCTATAAACTCATTCAAAATGTTCAGTTCATCAGAATGAATTCTTATATAACTGAAGATTTTTGCTAAATCTGTAGGTGAACTGTTCTTTTATCCAAATATTCATGCAGACAAGAAGATGCACTCTAGTTTCATGCATAATTAAAAATTCCATCATGGTACTTGAGGAACATTCCAAGCATAAACCATAATTAAGGGCACAAGCTAGATACATCAAAAAACATATGCACATCATACATTTGTTATCTGTGGCATGAAAAAAGTTTTCTAGTTATTGGTATCAGTATAACATGACATGTTAACCTGAATTATCAAGCACACTACTGGAGGGTATCTCTGAATTATCAACTACTTAGGAAATGCATTATGTTGTTAGGGTATCAAGCAACAAGCATATATATGGGACATATCTCACAGGTTATATCGTATATGACATAATTACAGCAAGCCACAAGCAAGTGCCAATTGCATGCTCATGTCCACAGGAGAAAACTCATGCCTTTCTGGACAGTTACTACAGGCTAATTCTATGTGATAATGATAAGTATCAAGTCAGCTGCCACAAAAACAGACACCTACCGTCATCCAACAAAAGTATAGTAGCAGATAGAACCAAAGAACCTTTTAAAGTATTGTACATGTTTTTAGCTAATCTAAAAGTTGTGTCCTCTCAAGATATAAATTTCAGTAATAAAAAAATGAACCAAAGGACATGTCCTTTTGCTCCAGGCATTGATCGACATTTGATTAAACACACTTTTTGAATAACAGGTCAGCTACTATCACTGCCCGCCAACAATACAGAGCTATAATCAATCTGAACCCGTTATCGGATTTGTTTCAGTAAAACAAGCAGTAAATGAATTGACCTTTTCGAATTATAAACATATGGTGTCTGTTTGTTTCAGATAAACCTTATCACAGATTGTCTCGACTTTTCCAAAACCTGAAACAAAGAATGCACAACTGAACACAGACTTGAAGTCACTACTACTCATGTAATGAAAAAGGTCATGCTTTTTTTTGACCAAATCAGCAGGGGAACCCCCTACCTATATTTTTTTGCTTTTCAAAAATAAAAAGGTCATGCTTAGTAGCTTAGTAGCTTCTATCTATGTAAAATTGCATCCGATCCATCCAATTCATGAATGCTCTGCTCATGCTTAGTAGCATAGGTTTATTTCAGTTTAGTACTACTGATAGTTCAAAAATCTGCACATCTAAGGGTCAATACATGTATACTGCCACGGGTTGCCATCCATGGCAGTATACATGTATCAGTATACAAAAAAAATGTAATCTCCAGGCCAGCATCAATCGTCTCATGGCCTCAAGTATGCTTGTGTACAACTATAAAATACATAGCAAAAGTATGATTCTGTACAACTATTTTCTACGCAATGCTACTCTTATTCATTTTCACACATCTGAAGAGGTGCCTCGACAGGTGTCATCATGTAAGCAAGCATCATATATCCCATTCTAAAAAGCTTCAGTAATGGATAAATAGGATAAGTACCTCATCAGTATCATTTAGAGTAAATCGAATTCTAAAGGCCCAATAGATAACAGAATCTTGCAATATCTAGCATGAGAAAGAGGGGATGGGTTGGAATCTACCATTTGACACGGCCTTGAACTTGAGCACCGATCTTGTAGAGGCGCAGCTACGTCTCCTCAACGAAGGCAGAGGCAGCGCTGAACTAAAGCCTACGCGTCGATGAAGGCGGAGGAGGCGGCCACCAGCCTCGGTGCTCTCCACGTCAGGTGTGGTTCGTCGTGGAGATAGAGAATAAGGGCACCCTCAACAGTTAGGCCCTCTTTGGCAGGGTTCTTTCTGGCTCAGGCTTCATGCTACAGTGCCAGAGGAGCCGGAGCCAGAGAAGCTAGAAAACGTGGCCTCTTCGGGCTCCTAGTTCATTTCACGAGGAAAGAGAAAAACGGCTCCCTGCTACAGTAGCTGATTTAGGAGGAGCTAGAGTCCCTAGGAGCCTTGCCAAATGGCCCGAATTTTTTGTTTTTAGCCATTTTTTTTAAAGTTTTTCATAAATATGCCCCAAGAGGTACGCTTTCAAAATCTGGACCCTTAGCTCGGCGCCATCGTTGGTGGTGCCGAGCTTACACGTCTCGGCGCCATAGATTTTGACGCCTAGATCTTGGGCTTGACGCAGACGTGGCGGTGACTTGGCAGGCACCTTGGCGCCATAGATCTTAGCGTCGAGCTTGGCGCCGTGGTTATTGGAGCCAAGCTCTCTCTTACGTATGGGCCCTCCCTTCCTTTCTCTCTTCCTCTCTCTCTACCGCTCTTGAGCCAGGGCGCCGCCAGCGCTGCCGCCGCCGCGCGTAGCCCGGCCGTCCACGGCCCCTGCCGTGTCGACCGAACGTGGCCCCAGCCCTCTCGCGCTGCCTTGCCGCGCGGAGTGCTGGCCGTCCCACGCTCGTCGCGCACCGCCCCTCCCGGCCCACGCTGCCTCGTCCGTCCCAGCTCGCCGTGTCCGCCGCGCGCATAGGCGCTCCCTCCGATGACCCCAGTTGCGACACGGCCCCTACTTCCAGTGCGCCGTGACCTCGCCGTCGATCCCGTCCTTCGCATCCAACACCTATTTGCCTGCTTAGGTTCATCTAGCCAAGCACCTATAGGGTCCATAGGCATTGCGTACGAGGACGATGATGAGGACGACGATGAGGTGGAGCAGAGGCACGAGGAGCTTGGCCCGTCTCAGCTCCAGGACGCTCCCTCGACTAAGCCTACACAGCCTTCAGGCACTAGGAGACGCCGTCCACCCGACCCTTACACTCCAGGCACCGACGCTCTTGGTCACAAGGGTAAGGGTAAGACTAGGAGGCAGTGAAGGTTTGTGGTAGATATTATTATGTAGTATTATAGACTTTGTGGACTTTTATTATGAACTATTGTGGACTGTATGGACTATTATTATCGAATATGAACTACTATGGACTATAATTATGGACTGTGTGGACTATTAATATGCTCATGTATATGGTTTCAGATGAATGTGGCATATATTTGTATGTTTGTACAAGTTGTATTGAGGTTAAATATTCATCTCATATTTGTGTATGGATGGCATAAAAAAATAGGGGAAATTATGGCAAAATTTTCTACCTAAAATACGTATTAATCAGCGGCATCAGTTTTTTTCGGTTCAAAATAGTGATTGAAGTCTAAAATTTAATAGGCTTTTCAATCATGGAATCCAGGGGAAATAGCCTTTACAGTGATTTGTCATGTCACCGTCGAATAGACTTTTCAGTGTCCTTTAAAATAGTGATTGAAGTCTGAAATCGAATAGGCTTTTTAGTCATGGAATCTAGGCTCTCCAGTGTCCTACGATGTAGGCTTTTCAGTGATTCTGAGTAGACTTTCCAGGAGCATTTATAACATAATACAACGGCTAGCAAACCTGCCTTCGCCTATATATATGTGTTCTAAGATGCATTGCTAACCAAAAGGAAAACCAAACTAGTATTCGGTTTCATTGGAGTAGGAATGTCTGGAGGGTCATCTAGAGGAAAGGGTTTCGGGAGTGGAAGAGGAAGGGGGGGGGGGGACAAAGGGAAATCCCATTGTGTGGGAGGGGTCTCTTGGGCCTGATTTCTTTGAGGAACTAGTGTATCAGTTTTCCATCGAGAGCAAGAGCGATTTCACTAAAGAGTGCCCTCTCAGAGGATATGATAACAGGAAGGAAGATTGACCAAAATGCATGCATGGTGAGGACTGCTTAGTGCAGATGTTCACCGAGGGGATCGACGGAGGTCATTGCTTCTTCAAATGCTCGCGAGCATGGGTAATTGCTATTACATTTCATTTGTTAAATATGTTTCTTGAATACCCTTATAACTCACAGGACATACTTATTGTAGTCTTCCGAGTCCAAAGAAAACTATGAGTTCACTAGGTGGATCGATCCTTGACCAATTTATCCGCATCAGCACTACATCTATTACCTACAGGACCAAATCTTTGATCTACAAAGGGAAGTTAGCAGCGGATACAAGGAAGACGAAGATGACGACAACAACAATGGTGCAAGTTCACAGGAGGCACTCTGCAATGATCCATATTGCACCTGCCCTAATCACAAGAACAAGGGGCCTCCGTCGTCACCCCCGCCACACCTTGGCATCCTACGGTTGTATAATATAAATATTAAAATTGCATGAAACCCTAAGTAATGACGATTCTTAAGTTGAAAAATCTGACTAATATATACCGAATCAACTTGAAAAAAAACTAGGAGGGAGCGAGGATACCTTTCTCTCGAAGATCTATGGATCAAATCAAAGTTTCCAAGGTCCAATATGCCGATTCGTAAGGTAGGCAAAGTGGGGAGAGAAAAAACCCGAGAGGAAGGAGAAAGAAGAGGAAGAAGGCTCAGGCAGGAAGATTGGGCGCTGAGTTAAAACACCAGCTCAGTGCCATAAATCTTGGCATCGTTCTCGGCACTAATAACCACGGTGCCAAGCTCGGTGCCAAAGTGTCTGCCAAGTCACCGCCACGTCTATGCCAAGCCCAAGATCTAGGCATCAAAATCTATGGCGATGAGACGTGTAAGCTCGGCGCCACCAACGATGGCGCTGAGCAAAGAGTCCAGATTTTGAAAGCATAACTCCAGGGACATATTTGTGAAAAAATTCAAAAAAGGGCTAAAAACAAAAAAAATCAGCCAAACAGCTCTTAAGTCAGCTAACTAGCTCATAGTTAACCTCTTCAATAATCTGACTCTACATCATCCCATCATGGGGCCCAGTCTTCTTTTCCCCTCTGCACAGCACAGGCCACGCCGATGCACGTGAACAGAAAAGCAAGAGACAGAGGGAGGGTCAGAGGGAGATGAAATATGAGCACCATGAAAGGGAGTTCGAGCTGCAGAGTGCAGGCGATGATGAGCGCGGGCGGTCCATCGGCAGTAGGGGCATAGATACAGCTGTTTTGGATGCTCCTCACCAAAGCTTGCAATGGCGGCCACCGCAGCTTAGTTCGGGCCATCGGCGTGCTCTGTAATCCATGTCAATCCTCCTCTAGGACATTAGATCTAGGGAAGCCACCCTACCGCGTGCATGTCTGGTGCCATCGAAGTCCTGCCTAGCCACCGCCGTGTTGCCGTGGTCCTCCCCTACCACGCATAGGTCATGTCATGTAGCGCCACCGCAATCTGCCCCCACCGCACACAGACCGCCGGAGTCCGACCCCTCCACATGCCTCCGCCTGTGCCTGCGCCGCTGCAGTCCTCCCCGTCGTGCGTGCTGGCTTCTGTCCTCATGGGGCATATATGCTTTTGGTGGGATGAAGCTAGATGGAGAAGAGGGAGAGAGAGGATGAGTGGGGACCATGCCTGGCCTCGTACTCTCTCCTCTATGTAGGCAAAATGATGACATGGATTGTACGAGTTAAGTGTCAAAGGTCCTAATATGGCTAGAGGGGGTGAATAGCCTATTTAAAAATCTACAAATCAACTAGAGCAATTTGATTAGTATGACAAATAGTGTAATGCAAACTTGCTCTAGCTCTACAAGGATTGCAAGCCACCTATCAACAATTCTAGTTGCAATGATTACTTAGGCACACAAACTTGCTACTCTAAAGAGCTCAACTAGATGAATGTAAACAATAAAGCAAGCTCTCAATTCTAATTACACTAAAGAGCTTGTATCAACTAGTTTGCAAGAATGTAAATAAGTGAGTAGGGTGATTATACCGCCGTGTAGGGGATGAACCAATCACAAGATGAATATATATCCAATCACCGGGAGAATGCCAAAGACAAGAGACAATCGATTTTCTCCTGAGGTTCACGTGCTTGCCAACACGCTATGTCCCCGTTGTGTCGACCAACACTTGGTGGTTCGGTGGCTAAGGGTGTTTCACAAACCTCGTCTACACGATAGGACACCACAAGAACCGACCCACAAGTGAGGTAACTCAATGACACGAGTAATTTACTAGAGTTACCTTTCGGCACTCCGCCAGGGAAGGTACAACTCCCCTTACAATCACTGGAGATGGCCACAGACAATCACCAACTCATGCCAATCCTCCACCGCTGCTCCAACCGTCTAGGTGGTGGCAACCACCAAGAGAAACAAGCGAAATCCACAGCGCAACACGAATACCAAGTGCCTCTAGATGCAATCACTCAAGCAATGCACTTGGATTCTCTCCCAATCTCACAATGATGATGGATCAATGATGGAGATGAGTGGGAGGGCTTTGGCTAAGCTCATAAGGTTGCTATGTCAATAAAAATGTGCAAAGGTATGAGCTTGAGCTGGCCATGGGGCTTTAAATAGAAGCCTCCATCAAATAGAGCTGTTATACCCCTTCACTGGGCATAACACGGGCTGACTAGACGCTGCAGTCCAACTGACCGGACGCAGCACCGGACGCTCCGGTCGTGAATACTAGACTTGTCCGGTCGGCATACCGGACGTGTCCGGTAGCCCCCAGACTGCCACGTGTCCTGTTCAAACCATCATAGCCGTTGCGGCCCATTCGCCAACGACCGGACGCTCACACCAGACGCTGAATCATAGATGATCGGACACAGAGCCGCTGAGTCCGGTCAAGAGCCGCTGAGTCCGGTCAAGTCCAGTAAGCCACCAGGGCCGACCGGACGCGTCTGATAGAAACTGACCGGACGCTGAGCCTCAGCATTCGGTCGAGTACACTAAGCATCCATCGACGATCGGACGTGTCTGGTCACACCAGACCGGACGCTGCTAGCGTCCGATCGACTGTACTGCCGAACCCTGACTTCTCTGCTTCACACCGGACGCGTCCGGTGTGGCGACCGGACGCGTCCGATCGCTGAGTACGCCGCCGAATACCGGACGTGTCTGGTCACCATACCGAACGCGTTCGGTCACTCTATAAATAGCATGACTCACTCCTTTTCGACTCTATCTCCTTCACCCTTGCTTAAATGTGCCAACCACCAAGTGTATCACCTTGTGCACATGTGTTAGCATATTTTCACAAAGTTTGTCAAGGGTGTTAGTACCCCACTAGATCCTAAATGCATATGCAATGAATTAGAGCATCTAGTGGCACTTTGATAACCGCATTTTGATACGAGTTTCACTCCTCTTAATAGTATGGCTCTCTATCCTAAATGTGATCACACCCGCTAAGTGTCTTGATCACCAAAACAAAATGGCTCCTACATTTTTACCTTTGCCTTGAGCCTTTTGTTTTTCTCTTTCTTCTTTTCCAAGTTTAAGCATTTGATCATCACCATGCCATCACCATTGTCATGATCTTCTCCATTGCTTCATCACTTGGAGTAGTGCTACCTATCTCATAATCACTTTGATAAACTAGGTTAGCACTTAGGGTTTCATCAATTAACCAAAACCAAACTAGAACTTTCAATCTCCCCTCTTTTGGTAATTGATGACAACCCTTTTACAAAGATATGAATTGAGATTTAATTGAATTCATGTTGCTTGCCCAAGCATATCTACCATGTGTAAAAGAATATGGACAAGTTTCATGAACTCCAAATGGTAGTAATTGCTCCCCCTACATCTATGCTAAGAGTTTGGATTGTAGCTTGCATATATGCTTAGATAGGAAATATAGGAGTCAATTTCTACCTAATGATGCTAAGGTATAAGAGATGGACCTTTGAAGCGTGATACCAACTGGAGTGCACCAATATACCATCCTTAGAACCATTAGTAACTAGACATACACAAAAACTAGAATACCCCATGAGATCAACATTAATAGCAAGGGTCTAGTTTTCATAATGTGAGCATGAGTCTAGTTACTTAGCCTATGCATGCTAGTTTTTCATTTTATCACTCAAACCTATAACTAGCATACACCACACAAGCATGGATTTAAAACTTGTGCTATACAAGCAAACATATGAATCAAAATGCAACAAACAAGTTTATAAGCTTGTTCCCCCTACTTGTGTGCTCAAAATTTTAATTGATCCCTTTCCTTTATCATATCTCTCCCTATCACTCATATCTTTGTTTCTCTCCCCCTTTGGCAACAATTAGCACAAAAGATGAGCTCAAATTATAGATAGGTTGGAGTGAAACCATGTGAAATGAGGATCATTTTCCCAATTTGGTTCAATCTAGATTACTTGCAAAAGATATTTAACTCGGTTTGATCCAAGGACAAGCTTCTTCACACCTCCAAATAAGGGTTATCTTGTACCATGTTGAGTTAAACACTTATAGCTCATTTTCTAAATCAAACTCTAGGTTTACAAGCCCACAAACATGTCATATGCTACCACTAGATCATTTCAAACATACAAGCAACAGTGGTACCATACAAGCATCAAATTCATTTGATTTTCATGAATGAGCCTAGGACATGATAGGAATGACTAGATGCACTAAACAAGTCCTTAGCAATGCATGGATGACATATCAATCAACTTTACCTTGCTTTGCTCGAAGGAGAGGCATGTCATATAGTGGGGGTGCATCAACACATATTGGAGAAGTCAAGTATGTTCAATTTATTCCTTAGCTTGCAAAACCTCTTCTCATCAAGTGGCTTGGTGAATATGTCGGCAAGTTGATCTTCGGTGCCCACACTCTCTATGCAAATGTTCCCTTTTTGTTGGTGATCTCTTATGAAGTGATGACGGACATCTATATGCTTTGTTCTTGAGTGTTGAACTAGGTTGTTGGTGAGCTTTACGGCACTTTCATTGTCACATAGCAATGGCACTTGCTTGAACTTGATTCCAAAGTCACTCAAGGTAGCCTTCATCCAAAGTAATTGAGCACAACAACTACCAGCCAAAATGTACTCCGCTTCGGTGGTTGAAAGTGCTACACTATTTTGCTTCTTTGATGATCAAGACACAAGTGATCTTCTCAATAGTTGACATGTGCCTGATGTGCTCTTTCTCTCAACTTTGCATCCCGCATAATCAGAATCCAAATATCCAATCAACTCAAAGCTTGCTCCTTTGGGATACCATAATCCAACATGTTGTGTATGCTTCAAATACCTCAATATTCTCTTAGTTGCCTTCAAATGACTTTCTCTTGGTGAGGCTTGAAATCTAGCACACATGCATACACTAAACATCACATCCGGTCTTGATGCGGTCACATAGAGTAAGCTTCCAATCATAGACCGATATATCTTTTGATCCACCATGTTGCCACTAGCATCACTATCCAAGCTTCCACTTGTCCCCATTGGTGTACTAATAGCTTTAGAATCATCCATTCCAAACTTCTTGAGCATATCCTTAATATACTTGGCTTGACTCACAAATGTGCCATTCTTCATTTGCTTGATTTGTAGACCAAGGAAGTAACTAAGCTCTTCAATCATAGACATCTCAAACTCACTTGCCATCATCTTGCCAAACTCCTCACAGAATTCTTGATTTGTTGATCCAAAGATGATATCATCAACATAGATTTGCATTACAAACAAGTCATTTCCAAGCTTCTTGGTGAAGAGAGTGGTGTCAATCTTTCCCATCTTGAATCCCTTAGAGAGTAGGAAATCCCTCAATCTCTCATACCATGCTCTAGGTACTTGTTTCAATCCATATAAAGCCTTTCTCAACTTGTAGACATGGTTGGGTTTCTTCTCATCTTCAAAACTAGGAGGTTGCTCAACATACACAAGCTCATTGATGTATCCATTGAGAAATGCACTTTTCACATCCATTTGGTACAACTTGATGTTGTGGGCATAAGCATAAGCTAGCAAGATCCTAATTGCTTCCAATCTTGCAACCAGGGCATATGTTTCTCCAAAGTCAAGACCTTCAACTTGAGTGTAACCTTAAGGTACTAATCTTGCTTTGTTCCTTATTACTATCCCATCTTGATCTTGCTTGTTCCAAAAGACCCACTTAGTTCCAATCACATTATGATCCTTAGGCCTCTCAACTAAATCCCATACTTGGTTTCTTGTGAAGTTGTTTAGCTCTTCATGCATAGCATTGATCCAATTAACATCCCTCAAAGCTTCATCTATCCTCTTAGGTTCAATGGATGACACAAATGAGAAATGCTCACAAAATAAGGCCAATCTTGATCTTGTTTGCACACCTCTTGAAATATCACCAATGATAGTGTCCAATGGATGATCTCTTGCAACATTGGTTGGTTGAAGCACTTGCACTTGATTGCTAGCATTTGATTGATCACTTGGTTGAGATGATGAACTAGCCATTTGTTGATCTTGCACATTGCCATTACTAGTGCTTGCTTGGATTTGATCATGAGAACCACTAGCTTGCACATTTGAGTTAGAGAGCACTTGGTTCTTGTCATCTTCAACATCAATCATCTCTCTAGGCCTTATATCACCAATGTCCATGTTCTTCATTGCATTGATCAATTGAGTGCCTCTTACATCATCTAGATTCTCATCTTTCTCTTGGGAACCATTTATTTCATTAAATTCCACATCATGAACCTCCTCAAGAGTACCACTAGCCAAATTCCAAACTCTATAAGCCTTGCTAGTAGTGGAGTAACCAAGCAAGAAACCTTCATAACATTTCTTTTCAAACTTGCTCAATCTAGTGCCTTTCTTTAATATGTAGCATTTACAACCAAAAACCCGAAAGTATGCTATGTTGGGCTTTCTTCCATTCAATAGCTCATAAGGTGTCTTCTCCATCATGGGGTGACAATAGAGTCGGTTGCTATAGTAGCAAGCCATGTTGATTGCTTCAGCCCAAAATGAATGACTCACATTGTACTCACTCAACATTGATCTTGCCATATCAATCAAGGTTCTATTCTTTCTTTCAACTAGCCCATTTGATTGAGGAGTATACTTGGCCGAGAATTGATGTCTAATTCCAAATTCATCATATAACTTGTCAATTCTAGTGTTCTTGAACTCACTTCCATTGTCACTTCTAACTTTCTTGATTGTTGTTTCAAACTCATTGTGAATGCCTTTGACAAATGATTTGAATATTGCAAACACATCACTCTTGTCAACAATAAAGAACACCCATGTGTATCTAGTGAAATCATCCACAATCACAAATCCATATTTGTTTCCACCAATGCTAGTGTATGTGGTTGGTCCAAATAAGTCCATATGCATCAACTCAAATGCCTTAGATGTGCTCATCATGCTCTTCTTAGGATGTGTATTACCAACTTGCTTTCTGGCTTGACATGCACTACATAACTTATCCTTCTCAAATGTGACATCTTTCAAGCCTCTAACTAAGTCATGCTTAATCAACTTGTTCAATTGTTTCATTCCAACATGACCAAGCCTTCTATGCCATAACCAACCCATGCTAGACTTAGTGATCAAACATGTTGACAATTGAGCTTCTCTAGCATTGAAATCAACTAAGTATAGATTCTCATATCTAAATCCTTTGAATATCAAGTTAGAGCCATCTACACTTATGATCTCTACATCATCCATACCAAATATGCACTTGAAACCAAGATCACACAATTGAGCTACCAACAATAAGTTGAAGTTCAAACTCTCTACTAGTAGCACATTGGAAATGCTCAAGTCATTTGATATTGCAATCTTACCAAGCCCTTTGACCTTGCCTTTGCCATTGTCACCAAATGTGATACTATCAATCCCATTGCTCTTGCTTTCATTGATTGAATTGAACATTCTTGGATCACCGGTCATGTGTTGTGTGCACCGACTATCAAGCACCCAATGCCTTCCTCCGGCTTTATAATTTACCTACAAAAGAAGATCAATTCTTTTTAGGTACCCAAACTTGCTTGGGTCCTTGTAGGTTAGTTACCAAGGTCTTTGGTACCCAAATGACCTTCTTCTTTGGGCCCACAATTGGTGTACCAATAAAATTATCCTTCACACCATTGGCACCCTTGTAAAGCATGTAACAAGAATCAAATTTGATTGAGGATACATTAGGTAGCTTGTTCTTGTTAGTCTTGCAATTTTGCTCTATATGCCCAACTTGCTTACATCTATTGCAAAACCGATCGTTGCCCTTCACAAAGCTAACTTTGGGAGTGACAAAGGCCGCCTTGCCTTTCTTGGGGGTATAGCCTAATCCCTCTTTGTTGAGAGAGAACCTTTGGCTACCCAAACACTTTAGCAAGCGGGCATCTCCACCATAGGCATTGCCTAAGGCACGAGTGAGCTCATTCACCTCCTTCTTGAGGATCTTATTTTCCACCATTAGTGATGTATCATTCATGGGTGGAGTGATAATGGTTGTGCTGCAAGAAGTGTTAGTGGGAGCAACAAAAATAGATTCATCAATAAGATCACATGTTAGTCCCACATCACATGTTATGATCACTTGCTCCTTCTTGGCTTCCTCCACTTTGACTTGATCAATGAGAGAGGAGTGAGCCTTTTCAAGCTTAGAGTGAGCTTTGCCAAGCTTCTCATGGGCTTCCATTAGCCTCTCATGAGTGGCATTGAGCTCATCAAGAGATTGCTCAAGAAATTTGACTTTCTTGTTCAATTCCTTGCACTCCTTTCTCTTCATCTCAAAGCAAGTATGCACTTGCTCACACATGTCCATAAGCTCCTCCTTGGAGTACTCCTCATCATCATCATCATCACTCCTACAAGCATCACTTTCACATTTATCATCATCACTCACATCATATTTTACATTGGTAGGTTTTGCCATGAGGCATGTTGATGGAGTGTCAAAGATGGAGAGCTTCTTGTTGATGGCGATGCTTGCTAGTGCTCTCTTAATAGATTTCTTGTCATCATCACTAGAGCTATTACCATCCGAGGAGCCATCACTATCCCAAGTGACTACATAGCCTCCACCTTTCTTCTTCTTTTGGAAGGTCATTCTCTTCTCCTTCTTTTCATTCTTATCTTTCTTGTGCTTCTTCTTCTCATCTTCATCATTATCACTATTGTAGGGACAATTTGCTGCAACATGATCGGGGCTCTTGCAATTGTAGCATCTTCTCACATACTCTTTGCTTTTTGTGTGATCTCTTCTCTTTCTTGCACCATAGCCCTTCTTCTTCATAAATTTGCCCATCTTGCGCACAAATAGAGCCATGGCTTCATCATCAATGTCACTAAGATCATCATCATCACTTGATTCTTTCTTTGACTTGCCCTTGTTCTTGGATGATGATGAGCTAGCCTTAAATGCTACACTCTTCTTCTTCTTCTTGTCCTCTTCTTCCTTGTCCTCCTTGTCATCCCCCTCCCTTTCCACACGGTATGTCTCTTGTGTCATGACATCACCTAGTACTTGGTTGGGGGTAATCTCGTTCAATCCTCCTCTTATGATGAGCAATCTCAACATCTCAAATCTTGGAGGTAAGCACATCAAGAACCAATGAGAGACATCATCATCCTTGATCTTCTCTCCCAATGCCTTCAAATCATTGACAATCACTTACAAATGATGAAACATCTCCGGAATGCTCTCATCATCCTTCATCTTGAAACTTGTCAACTTGTCCTTGAGGATATATATAACTTGGCACTCTTCACCGCCAGTGTGCCCTCATATGTTTCCTCCAATCTCTTCCACACCTCATTTGCTCTTTCACAATCCTTGATTTGCTCAAACACCTTGGAATCAATGGCATTGTATATGGTGTTGAGAGCCATTGTATTGCATTGCTTGTTGATCTTATCTTGGTTGGTTGGATCATCAGGATCAATGATAGCATAGTCATTTTTGGTTACTTCCCATACTTGATCATTGATTGAACCAAGATACATCCTCATCTTTCTCTTCCAATAATCATAGCATGTGCCATCAAAGAATGGTGGTTTGCCCCCCACATAGTTGAATACAACTTGAGCCATAATTTGACACCGAGATTGTTAAGCCTTTAATCAAACGGTGACCACGGCTCTGATACCACTTGAAAGGTCCTAATATGGCTAGAGGGGGGTGAATAGCCTATTTAAAAATCTACAAATCAACTAGAGCAATTTGATTAGTATGACAAATAGCGTAATGCAAACTTGCTCTAGCTCTACAAGGGTTGCAAGCCACCTATCAATAATTCTAGTTGCAATGATTACTTAGGCACACAAACTTGCTACTCTAAAGAGCTCAACTAGATGAATGTAAACAATAAAGCAAGCTCTCAATTCTAATTACACTAAAGAGCTTGTATCAACTAGTTTGCAAGAATATAAATAAGTGAGTAGGGTGATTATACAGCCGTGTAGGGGATGAACCAATCACAAGATGAATATATATCCAATCACCGGGAGAATGCCAAAGACAAGAGACAATCGATTTTCTCCTGAGGTTCACATGCTTGCCAACACGCTACATCCCTGTTGTGTCAACCAACACTTGGTGGTTCGGTGGCTAAGAGGTGTTTCACAAACCTCGTCCACATGATAGGACACCGCAAGAACCGACCTACAAGTGAGGTAACTCAATGACACGACCAATTTACTAGAGTTACCTTTTAGCACTCCGTCGAGGAAGGTACAACTCCCCTTACAATCAATGGAGATGGCCACGAACAATCACCAACTCGTGCCAATCCTCCACCGCTGCTCCAACCATCTAGGTGGTGGCAACCACCAAGAGAAACAAGCGAAATCCATAGCGCAACACGAATACCAAGTGCCTCTAGATGCATTCACTCAAGCAATGCACTTGGATTCTCTCCCAATCTCACAATGATGATGGATCAATGATGGAGATGAGTGGGAGGGCTTTGGCTAAGCTCACAAGGTTGCTATGTCAATGAAAATGTGCAAAGGTATGAGCTTGAGCTGGCCATGGGGCTTTAAATAGAAGCCCCCATCAAATAAAGCCGTTATACCCCTTCACTGGGCATAACACGGGTTGATCGGACACTGTAGTCCAACTGACCGGACGCAGCATCGGACGCTCCGGTCGTGAATACCGGACGCGTCCGGTCAGCATACTAGACGTGTCTGGTAGCCCCTAGACTTCCACGTGTCCTGTTCAAACCATCATAGCCATTGCTGCCCATTCGACGACGACCGGACGCTCACACCGGACGCTGAATCATAGATGACCGGACGCATAGCCGCCGAGTCTGGTCGAGTCCAGTAAGCCATCAGGGCCGACCAAATGCGTCTGATAGAAACTGACTGGACGCTGATCCTCAGCGTCCGGTCGAGTACAGTAAGCATCCATCGATGACCGGACACGTCCGGTCACACTAGACCGGATGCTGCCAGCGTCTGATCGACTGTACTGCCGAACCCTGACTTCTCTGCTTCACACCGGATGCGTCCGGTGTGGCAACCGGACACGTCCAATCGCTGAGTACGCCACCAAATACCGGACATGTCCAGTCACCATACCAGACGCGTCCGGTCACTTTGTAAACAGCGCGACTCACTCCTTTTTGACTCTATCTCCTTCACCCTTGCTTAAATGTGCCAACCACCAAGTGTATCACCTTGTGCACATGTGTTAGCATATTTTCACAAACTTTGTCAAGGGTGTTAATACCCCACTAGATCCTAAATGCATATGCAATGAATTAGAGCATCTAGTGGCACTTTGATAACCGCATTTCGATACGAGTTTCACTCCTCTTAATAGTACGGCTCTCTATCCTAAATGTGATCACACCCGCTAAGTGTCTTGATCACCGAAACAAAATGGCTCCTACATTTTTACCTTTGCCTTGAGCCTTTTGTTTTTCTCTTTCTTTTCTTCCAAGTTTAAGCATTTGATCATCACCATGCCATCATCATTGTCATGATCTTCGCCATTGCTTCATCACTTGGAGTAGTGCTACCTATCTCATAATCACTTTGATAAACTAGGTTAGCACTTAGGGTTTCATCAATTAACCAAAACCAAACTAGAGCTTTCAAAGTGGCACTATTAGGGATGTACAAAGAAGAGTACCTTAAATATTAAGTCTGTCTACTACACAACCATATGTTTTATACAGTTTCAACACATGAATTTTTTTGCACCATAGGATTAAGATCCAATAGCCTCCACCCTTCTTCTACCTCTAGCCTCCAGCCTCCATAGATCATAGATCACAGATCAAAAAAATTTCTTTGAAAGGACAAATCACAGATCCACCACCGCAGCCACTGCCACTGCCATGGTCGGCGTGGGCGCGGGGAGGCACGTCAGGCGTGAGCGTGGGCGCCGCCACCGCCACTGCCACTACCATGGTAGGCGCGGGCGTGGGCGCTAGGGCGAGCTCACCGGTCCCCGGCGCTGGTGGTCGCCAGTGAGAAAAGAGAGAGGGAGAGAGATAAAAAAATCCATGTGTTTTTTGTGCTAAAACACATGTGTGTTGTATAGCATTTCTGTGAGTCTGTCTATTGTACAATCGTGTGTTTCAACACAAATTACAACAGGGAAAAAACCATGTGTTTTAGGGGAAGCTAGCACACAAATTCCATCAGACAAAAAAGACCCACGTAGACCAGATCTGTTGCTGTTGTTAGATGTAAGTTCTATGCAATTGAAAAGCCCAATAACTAAGATGAAAGAGAGAGGCCCACTAAACATGTAGCAGCCCATAAGCCCAATAAATAGGAATTCCATAGGAATATAATAGGTATACTTGGAAAAGAAGCAAAGAAAATAGGGGAAAGGATCTGCATGGAGATCAGATCTGCTCTACGTGAGAAAAGGCACTGCTCTACTCACACAGAGCAGGAGAAAGCTAGAGAAATCAAGCAGAATAGAGGAAAGGAGCATAGATCAGATCGAAGAGAAAGCACAAACCTTAACAACCACGATTAGCACACAAATCTTATCAATCCAATATGCTTGTAATTGTTACATCCATGGAATCTGTGGTCATCAGAGAGCAAAAGGATAGCCTACACCTTGTACTTCATCCAGCAATAGGGCCTGGCCCTAGTTCCATGGTGCCCTGGTTCCATGGTTCCTCACTATGAACAAGGAGCAGATCCAACATATATTACGTGAGATAAGAGGTTCATGTAGCTAGCAGAAACACACACACATAGACAGAAAAACACATTTTTCTTGGACAATTTCTATAAGTACTTTTGTAGCCACAGCACACATAAATGTTCCGCATTTCCTATATTCCTCTTGTAAAAGAATTACAAAATCTAAAAGATAAAATTGCAGATTTCAAAATAGTGCAACTAGTATTTCTTATTAATGCAATTATTCTATACATGTATATAATTTAAAAAACCAGCTCATTCATGTATTCATACCACTAGGGCTATCAATTCAATTAGCAGTTTTGGCAAGATTTCACAAATACAACCAGAAATACTGCTACATGGCTTTTGTAATTAGACCAAATTTAAACACCTAATGCTAGCTATTGCACAATATTAGGTTCAATGCATGGAGAAAAGGTTGTGCTCTGCTCACGCAAAGCAGGGCAAAGGGGCAGAAATCAGATCAAAGAGGAACCACAAACCTCAACAACCAAGGTTAGTACACCAATCATTTGAATCCAATCTCCTTCTGTGTGTTAGATGCATGGAATATGTAATGATGAGAAACCTTCTAACTGTCAAAACATGAAATCTGGATGTTATAACAGAACATGAATCTAGAAAGAAGAACAAGATAGCAGGAAATGTCAGAGGCACAATATCAGATTCAGAATTATGAGAAAATGATTCGCCAAGAAGAAAGCAACAATTATGTAAAATTACTTCTAATTCAAAACAGTTGACACAAACAATAAATAAATGAGAACTAATGGCTTCTTCATTTTCTTGCAGGTTTCAATTATTTCCCTTATGCAACTAATACAAGCACCAGTCGAGTTTGATCAACTACTTGAGGTAAGAAACACAATTCAATGATGCAATGAAAAAAGAAGAATATGATAAAAAGCTATATAAGTACTCAGTTGCTTGCTTTTTTATGAAGCAGAATAATATGTATATCACAATAAGTAGATGTGATGATTATCCAACATCAATGAACTCACAAGAAGCAATTAAGGAAGTGCAGTCAGCTCCTTATCAAATATTTGCAGGCACAAATTGTTCCATTGACCTTTTAAATACCTTCACATAAAAAAGGTGAACAAAATTAGATAAGAAGCTTGTTTTTTGACTAAAATATATTTCAATGTAGGGAGACTACACTGAACTTATGCTGGAACAAATCATGAACTCTCAGGAGGATAATCAGACCGACAGGAATACGCAGGTAAAATTTATAATACTAGTATACAAAAATTACAATTCAGACATATGCAAATTACACACATATGTGCAATGTAAATTCAGCATAATGGGACTGTAATTTCAATGCTTTATTATAAACTGTGCAACAACATGAAGAGATGCAAGGATCATTAACAAAGATGATACTTGGAAATGACAGGAATGAGGTAAAACTATATTATATATGCTTGTCAAACTAGTTGTGTTATATTATAAATGGTAATCAGTCTCATTATCAAACAAATAAAACAAAATATGAGCCTTGAAGATCTGGATGGAATCTTTGAACCACAAACTAACTAGTCAATATCAGAGTCAAGGTTGTCATATGAGGTAGATACAAACAGCTGAGCCAATTTGATTACATTTATAAGCAATACAAATATGTACTGGCATCAAAGTAAAACTTATCTTTACAAAAATAGGATGGAGAAATAGCAATCGTCGTTGATGATGATGGAGCAACAACAAGCATAGCTAATGATGATAGATCTAAAATTCAACAATACCATTGGCAAACCGATGTATTCAATAACATAGACATTGATGAGGTACATAAAAATGATCTCTTCAACTATTTTAGTCCACACTAAAAAAATTATTTGTATTATAAATGACATTACTCAGAAACTAAGACTGCTGCTAATATATTTACAGGTGCAGCATGAAAATCAAGATGATCAACCAACAATGGGAGAAAATGACTTGAGGATCATAGCAATAGAACCAACAATTTTAGATATTACATCAGCTATAACAAATGATAATGAGCATGTAAATGGCAGCCAAGAACTGATGGAGGAAGAGATTGAACAATTCATCAAAAATGAGCAGGTTGCAGCATCTGAAGGCAACAATGCACCAATCAACAACAAGTACACCACACAACTATCAATGGAATTTAAGACTAGGCATGATGCTCACCATTTCTTCAACTTCTATGCATTCCTAGCTGGATTTCAAGTTGCCATAACACATACGACAAGAACTCAAAGTAAGAAGAGAAATAATGAGGTAGTCAAAGTGACAATGAGATGCAATCGTCAAGGGAAAGAAAAGGAACAAAATTCTTTAGAGCAAGAAGAAGCTAAAGTAGACAAGGATGTTGGAAAGAAACCGGTAAGGAGAAGGAAAATGAATGTTCAACAAAAGTCAGATTCTCCTTGTGTTATGATGGTGAAAGAAGGAGCTGTATGGAAGATTAAAACTCTTGATTTAGAGCATAATCACGAGCTATGCCCTGGAGACAGGTATCAGCTATTTTTTGGTCACAAGTATATGATAGAAATGGAAAAAGAACTTATCAAGACTTTGAACGATAACAATATCCTGACTAGGAAGATGGTTTCTATTCTATCGTATCTGAGAGGGGGACTTACAGCTCTACCGATGAAAAAGAAAGATATCAGCAACTATAGGACAAAGCTAAATAGAGAAGTTAAAGGATCAGATATGACACAAGTACTGGATTATTTTAGAAAGAAACAAACTAAGGATCCATCTTTCTTTTACAAGTTTGATTTAGATGAGGACAAGAGAGTGAGAAACTTATTCTGGACAGACTGTTCTTCTATGAAATATTATGCATATTATAGAGAATGTGTAAGTTTTGACACGACATATATGACCAACCGATACAACTTACCTTTTACACCATTTGTTGGAATCACAGGACATGTGCAAAGTTGCCTTTTCGGATGTGCTTTCCTGCATGATGACACAGTGGGCACTTTAAGTGGGTATTTCAAACTTTCCTTGAAGCAATGGGAGGAAAACACCCTCAAACGATCATCACAGGCCAAGACATGGCGGTGAAATTAGCAATAGAGCAAGTCTTCATAAACACAAAGCACATAAATTGCTTGTTTCACATAAAGACCAAATGCTACAATAAGAATGTCAAGGTGTTTGCAGCAAACGAAGGACTATATGAAGATTTCAAAGATACAGTAAACAATAGTCTAACAGTGGAAGAATTTGAACGACTTTGGAAGAGAATGATTGAGGAAATAAACCTTCAAGGAAATAACTACTTTTCCAAAATATGGGAAATAAGGAAAAGGTTATCCCGGTCTACTATAAAAATGACTTCTTCCCTTTCATACAAACCACATCCAGGAGTGAGGCAACAAATGCTAGGTTCAAAGACAATGTAAGGCCAACCTATAGTATCATTAGCTTTCTAAAAGAGTACAATCAGATTGTTGATACCATAAATCAAGCAGAAAGGCTAGAAGACAGCTATAGCAAGTAGAAAAGGCCAAAGGAATTTATATTTTGATACAGAATAGAGCCGCAGGCACAACAGCTATACAATAGCAACATATTCAAAAAGTTCCAGCTATAGCTGAAGGCAACATCAAGGCTGAACTACAGGAGGTTCATAGGGTTAGGAGATATATAGTAAACACTGACCTAACAGAAGGCAAAGAAGAATTTACCTACATATGTGCAAAATTCAGCAAAGATGGGATACTCTGCTCACATAAAAATAGTCATTGAAAAGAAAATCAGCACAATTCCATACAAAATATTTCTTAGACAGGTGGAGAAAAAAGGATATGAAGGTACATGTTGAAAGACAAGAAGAAGAAACAGTTGCAACAAGCTCATTGTTGAAATTCAACATATTATCTAGGAAGTCAACAATACTGAATTCAAAGGGATCAAAAAATGAGGAAGTCATGGAATACCTTATGGCAGAATTCGACAAGATGGAAATCAATTTAGATAGAATGTTATTTGCTCAGCAAACATGTGAAGCACAAAATGACCAGCAAGGAAATGAAGAAAGAGAAACTATAGCAGCACAAGTTGGAGTTCCATAGACTGAAATAGATGATCTAGAAAGAATTCAAAGAAAGGGAAGGCCACCTAAACCAGTCAGAATGAAGACACATATAGAAGAAATAAAGAAGAAACTAGTGGCAGCAGAAAATAAGAAAAAGAAGAAAACAAATAACACAGATAGTGCAAGTAAAAAATTTGAGTACATACAAATAGAATTTTAGTACATACAAAAAGAATTTGAATCCAAATGCAAAAATTCTTATTTATGTGAACTAATAATATTTTGTAGGCTCCCTAGTGAAGCCAAAAAGAAAGAAGAGGAAGGAAACATCAAATGGTAGCATTGATCACCAAGCAACAGAACACTGAGGACATGGTAATCAAAGATGATCAACAGAAGGAAAGCGAAATTTATCAATCAGAAGGAGGGATGCAGTCAAATTCAATGGCCAATTAATATATGTAATTTGTTTAATGAACAGGATGTTTCATTCTTAAATTAAATTATGCCCAGAACTACAATTGCATATGCTGAGAACTAAAATTGCTGTGCCCAGTAGCTGCAAATTATATTGTTGGCGATTGCAATTGTGTAACCAATTGTTTTATTTGTCTTAGAGGACAAAAAATTGGTGTGTGCCGACACAAATCACAAAAAACAAACTTCGATATGTGTTAGCACAAATTACATTAAACATTTTTTTCTATGTAAGGACAAGGACAAAAATAAGATGTGCATTGGCACAAATCAGAATTATCAAAGTTCATGAAGTGTTAGCACAAATCACAAGAGACAAATTTTTTCTATGAAAGGACAAGGACAAAAACTTGGTGTATGTTGACACAAATCACAAAAAATAGATTTCAACATGTTTGAGCACAGATCACAAGAGACAATTTTTTTCTATGAAATGACAAGGACAAAAAAGAGGTGTGTGTTGGCACAAATCAAAATAAACAGATTCAAAAATGTGCTAGCACAAATCACAAATGATATTGACTTGTAATCGCTTGTTAGAAAGACTAATATTGACCTATATATATAGTTCACTGCAAATAATATACAGTCACACAGAACAAGTAAATGGAAGAATACATATCAAACTATATAACTTCAGGAAAAAGCAACTTCCTCAAACAGGTTGCTGCTCCTGATAAGAGTTCCACCTCTAAGGGCAAACTTCCTCCATTGGTAACTGAAAACAACCAAATATTTACAACAAGTAATGGGATAAAGCATGTGTCAATACAATATACAGCACATTCAGTAAAGTATATCATGCTCAAACTAAAAAAATATAACGCATGTAAGATCACTAATCGGATTAGACCGTCATCTTTACAAGAACAAGAGGGACCTCCACAACCCTCAAGCTTGTCCTTGTCTTCGCTATCAAAGGTTACTACACTGACACAGTGGACAAAAAAGACACACTAACACAGAAGGACATAAACTTAGAATAATATTAAAAAATAGTTAACATCAAGCATCCAAACAAACCATCCAACCAAATATTATCATCCACTTTAATTTAGCCTCTTGACTGTAGATTAATATTTACAACCATTTCAGCACCAACTATTCTCATCAACGTAGCTGCTTCTTTATAAAGTACCATGCACTCATAGCATGAACCTACACACTACATGACAGGAACCTAAACACAAGATCTAAACACCACACGCAGGTCATGCTCTCTTATAGTACTATTTGTAGACCTGAGAAAAAATATTAGAAACAATTATCAATTGAGTACATGATGGAACAATACACAAAGTGACATTGCAACTAGTATTACCTCAGCATCATATTTCATCACTTTAGATCGACCATCATCAGAACTATTGTATTCGTTGAAAATCATGTCATTGACGTGCTTGATACGAAGATGCCCAATATCAGCTTTAGAAAACTTATCCATCAAATAGACATTTAGCTCCCAAAGCTCTAGATTCTTCATCGCAAAGATACCACTATCATTGCTCAAGCTGAAACAAGATACGAGAAAGATAAGACAGAATATTATAAGCACCACACAAAATGATATGATCTAAAAAAATTAAAAAAGACTGTACATTACCTACTTCTCAGTCTGTTGAGGTACATCTGAATAGAAAACTTCATACCATGGAACCCAAAGTCAATTTGAACAACTTCACTCTAGATTGTGGTCAAGTTTGGTATCTAAGAGCAGGTAGAGGAAATAATTAGAGTGCAAATATATATTTTTTCTTATTTGAACAAAATTTCACATTGCATTCAAATAAAATGATGTGAATCCATATGATGCTACTACTTACAAATTCATCACAGACAGCTTTATGGAAATGTGAGTTTGCTCCAAAATGTAGAGTATAGGAATCCAAGATTACAATCAATCTTTGAGCGATATACACAACAACCACATACCACCGATCATAGAAGAGAATTGGAAAATAAAGCTAATAAAATAACACAAAATGAAAAAGAAGGGATTATCAGCACAACTACAATGCACACAACATATGTGCTAAAGCTTAAAAAATTAAAAGGATGTGTTACTCACATATTGGCTGTATGCTAATGACCTTGCATGATTAGCACACTTAAAGCATTTCACTGCATTATCATATTGCTCCTTCTCTTTGCTATCATTAGGACCATGATTTCTAATAAAATAGTCCTACAAAAATAAATTGGTCAATATTATTTTATTTGATATAGTTACCACATGTAATTGAGAAAAAAAGAAATAAATGACACTTACACCAACTTTAGAGAAGAAATAATGCTTGTAAGAATTCTTAGGGTGTTTCCTATGGAATAACAATCTGCACAAAGCATTCACTACAAAGTAATGGACCTTTCCTTGAGGCTTAAGAGAACTTGCAAGTGCACTTAATTTCACAACCACTTGCCCATAATCGATTACTGCAAGACTAAAACAAATGAAAACATTTCATAATTACTTGATTCAAGTGTACTCAAGTGTGGTGAAAACGCTAAGGAGGTTGTAAACATTTAAAACTTACTTGGAATGTTTAGTTTCTGCCAACTTCAAAACAACCTAATATACGTCAGTTTCAAGTCTGGACACTGTTATCTTTGAATGAGGCATCATATAAGGGCTCAACTTGTATTTGCTTGGGATCACTGTCCTCCTAGGACGATGAACAACCAACTTTGCACTAGAAGAGTACCAAGGACCTTGGTTTGAAAAGGACTCAGAGTCGTATGATAAACCATTGCTTCCCATACTTTTTGCAAAAACAGAAGCCCCACCTCGATGGGATGGAAGAGGTGTAGGTGCCAGCAAAATCAGGAAAAAACATAAAGTTGTTCGAAAACCATAAAGTAAAAATTGACATAATAGGATTCATACTATTTCATTCTATTCTCCAAATACCTAACAAACAAACACACAAACAAACACGGCTGAGAGGTATAAAGAAGGGGACAACAGAAATGCTTCTATTTCCTTTATTCTCAATATATACAGCACTAGTACCGCTAAGGTACACTAGAGTATGGACAATACTACAACTACTTGTACTAGCTATTACATGGCAGAGAGCAGCCCCCAACTACTAACAATTGGCCTTCCACTACCATGGCTGTAGCAAAAGCAAATCAGTAGATTATCTCACAAGACAATTGTTCCAAAATGATTAAACTAGAAATACCAATTTACAATGTCATAGTGTTCTCCAGAAGGGCTGATTGCAGCTAGAGGAACAGGAGCAGTTGAATCTTCAGCAGTCACAGAATAATCAATAAAAGGTAAAGACTCCATATAGAGAAGGTCCTAATAAAAAAAAATACTACCATATTAGTTACAAAAAAGAGAGAAAAGAGAACACAACATATGTCACAATACAAAATTGATCCAATCTAATAAACAAGCTTATAGTTTCAACATTGTCATTTCTTTCGGTCTCAATAGTTTCCTAATTGCCCACATTACCGCCTCCGCCAAATGGATTAGACCTCATCCGGTCAACAAATGTCCAACCCTCTAATGCAGGGCCAAATTGGAGGTGGAAGCTACTCTCAGATTGAACCTATCAAAAAGTGAAAGTAAATCAGGTGGTAGTACAATGAATAAGACAAACATATTAGAACCATGATTTTACAAAGAACAAGTTACAAACATATATTAGCAAGTAAGACAGGTGCAAACATATAAAAAAGTAAATTAGGTGCACGTAAGATCAAACATACATTTATAGGGACACCTACATGGCATATATTAGCACCACGATTCT
Source organism: Miscanthus floridulus (assembly GCF_019320115.1). Classification (NCBI taxonomy): domain Eukaryota; kingdom Viridiplantae; phylum Streptophyta; class Magnoliopsida; order Poales; family Poaceae; genus Miscanthus; species Miscanthus floridulus. Next base: position 83,474,435 of record NC_089597.1, read on the forward strand.
GATCTGAAGTAGAAGTTGTTTTCAGCTGCAGCAACACATACTAAATAAGTACAAAAATGTATATACATACAATATGATGATTTAGCAAGGGAAGAATAGAAAATGGCAAAAACATGTACCACATAATTGACTTTTTGATGCATGTCATTGGATATAGCACGTCGAATCATAGATATCACTCGATCAATAGGAAAAGTTGTACCAGATACTGGACCGACAGGACGCCTCAGTTTAGGGTCATCAACATAATTTCCTAAATCATCCTCAAAATCAAACATTCTAAAAGATGGTATGCTAGGACTATTAAAGTAAGGAGCCTTCTTCATACAAGGTTTCTCAACAGGTGCTTTCCCTGCTTAATTAAATATTAAATTGGTAAAAAAAGTTGAAGCTTACAGGTGACAAGAACAGATATTGCACATATCAAATACCATAATTGCAGTATTTCAAATGTGCAATTTACTGCTAATAAATGTGCAATCCAAAAATAGGTACTATCCAGTATGATCCAAAGTAGGAGCTACATTTTTAGCCAGTTGAGTTTCTTTTGAATGACAGAGAATAGTTTTTGGCTCTGAAATATGCAAATTAGGACTAGAAGCAGTTTGGACATTCTTCACTGCACAAAGACCATGATCACTCTAGTTCAGAGAACCAATAGGATTCCTTCTACTAGACGCTTCTCATGCACAAAGACCATGCTCAAACATGTGTCTTGGTTGTATCATAGATTTGTTAAATAGTTTTTCATGAGCAGGACAAACCTAGAGCCTTCTCAACCATATCCATCGAGTGTCCAGTAGCTCCATTAGTTCTTTCACCTACCTAAACAATGACAAACATATGGAATAAGTTGCATGGGCAAAATAAAAAGGGGGTCTGCTGTTCATAAGTGCACGGGCAAAAAGCACAACATAAAAACAATGCGAGTTTGCTCCAAAACGTAGACTAGAATGAAAGATCAAGGTAATAACAAAAACAATGCAAGTCTGTTACCTTTGTTGAATCAAGAGGTATAGGTATGTCCACTGTCGCACCATGATCATTGTAGAAGCCAGCTGGTTCATGAGGAAGAGGTGGCCTCCGAGAATTAGAAGCAGCAGATACACTTCCTTCCTATAGAATAGATAGCAATAGGAAGATCGGTCAAATAATAGTTAAAGAAAACAGGTGGAAGATTAGAACCAGCTAGAAGCTTGGTTTGCATTTGCTAAAAGATAACAAAAAACTATGGCCCTAAAGCTCTGAATTGACAGTACTGTAAGTGTTAGGTGGAGCACATCAAGGGCCAACAGAGTCACAAATTCATAATGCAAGAGCACAAGCAACCACATGCCAATTTCCCAAGGAGAAAGAACTTCGGCAAAGACCTAATGCTACAAACAGACCTCAATTCCCTTGTGCCATTAATGACTCACCACCAAAAAAATATGCAGTTAGCCCTCAATTCCCTTGTGCCATTAGCATATTGTATCTTATGAAATATTGATGCCAACAACACTATGTGTAAATTTCCCCATAAAATAAGTTTTCACACATGCACTACAATGAGTAGGTCCCTAACATAACCCCTCAAATACACGGCTGCCAACCCCACACCCTCGAACCCAAGTATCAAATTCCATGTTGAAGCATCATTACTCCCTTAAAAACCTTAGAACAACAAATACAAGCACAACCATGGGGAATTGGACTTGTCTAGCACTCAATAGCTTGCTGCTGGCCCCTACTAGTCACTGGAATGGAGACTTTTACCATACTGATCATTGAAGAATAGACATTTAAAGATAGCAAACAACACAAACCCACCAAACAACAGAAAAATGCTGCAACCTATGCCTATAAAGTATTTTGTAGCACTATCTACAAATAGCAGTGAGGTGCACACATAGGAAAAATAGGAACAGGGAAACATAGAAACTCCCTTTTAGTTCAAGCTTCTGACGTTTACTTGTAGCATTAGAAATTATGACTGGGGCTTCTTCAACAACTATAGGATTATCCTTTGTACCTCCAGTTCCAGTATGATCCAACACACTTGCCTAAAATTCAAAAATACATTATTTAGGGAAATAATTTTAAACTAAAATCACTATTCTAAACACAATAACATAATCATCAAAAGAAAATTTTGAATAGAGATGATCCATCAATTTAGAAAATACAAAACTAAAGGAAAATGAATAAGATGTAGGAACATTGACCTCAGCATCATCTTTTCTACAACTGAGAGGGGATTTTCCAAGATGTTGAGATAGTCCATGTCGAGTCCTAGAAGCTACACTATCAGGACTAGAAGTTTGTGATGCATAGTTTTTCCTCTTCCTCTTCCTTCTACATGAATCTATAGCTAAATCTGCACCTAAAAATATTCATAAGAGTATGAACAAGACAAACAAAGTTAACTCAATGCTAAAACAAAGGTACAGATCACTTCATGTACCTTGAACTAATGAGTTATTGGAAGAAATAATTTTAGTTGGCTGAGAAACAACACAATTGTCACTACCAAAAATATTGTATGCACTATCTGAATTAACTTTTTTAGTCACAAAAACTTCTTTATCATTAATTTTAGTAGCAACAACCATTATGGGATCCACATCTTCCACATTAACTACAGTAGCAACAGCCAATGCGGTATCGAAAACATCTTCCACAATGGTATGAGTTGAACTAGTAGGCATTGGGGTTCATAGTCATAAGCCACTGCATCATTATCTTTGTCACTAACATTGGCTGGAGAAGGGATTTCAGTAGCAGAATTCTTAGGCAGCGGATCATCATCAACTGCATGACCATGACGCTTTTTCATGTACTAGAACATTGAGATGACAAGTTTGTTAGGGCTCCTAAAACCATGTGTTGTGTGATGTACTTGGAAAATGCCACACAAAGCTTCATTGTCATATCATGTCAAATTAATAGTACCATATGAATCCTGCAAAGTTCAATATGGAGGCTAGGTAACAAAATATTGTGGATTCTGCATATTAAAATAGCAATGAACTAAACTAGTAATTTATTCACAAATATTAAACTAAATGAAATACTCATGAACATACTAAACAAGGCACCTACTTGTTCATCAAATAATCTACACTCAATATACAGAGAATCCCAAAGAAGCACAAGCATTAACCGATAACAAAGATTCAACATAACAAGTTTCCTCAATAGATTTGACCTACACAAAATATATTACAGTTAGTTAGTCAGTAATCTAAACAAGAACAAAACAAACATGACAACACTCATAAAACCTCAAACCAAGACTTATCGGACGCTTTCCAAACTTATCAGCAGAGACACAATCATATGAAGCATATTTTTTTATCATTGAACCTTTCCAACATAGAATTCTTGGCAAATTTGGGGGAAGCTGGTGACGAGATCCAAAGTTCAGGAAGTCTAGATAGTAAGCCTACAAGAAATTATAAAGTGGTTAGTAAATACATTACAAATAGATGACAAAAAGTAATTGATAGGAAAACAAGCAAAGGAAAAAAGACATACTACAAAGAAGTATACACAGCCACCGATTGTCCTTCTTTGTTTTTTTCTGTATAATGATATTGAAGCAAACAACCATTCAAATACAAACTTGGATCAGTCCTAATCTTTCACAATCGAAACATCAATCAAAGCACCTAGATACTTGGGGCTAGGAAGAGTACTTGAGTTTAGGCACAGGAAAGTTGACAATGCAATAACCATGAAGTATCGAAAGATGTCATCATTAGACAAAGTGTTGCCTACCAACTTCCTGCCAAAGGTTTTGATGAGGGGCAAAGAAGTCTCATTGATTTCTTTAAGAAAATTGGCCTTTGTAGACTCATCTTTCTGCTGCTTGATGTCTTCACCACCAATTGGAATCCCTAAGAATAGGTGAACTAATTTTGTAGAAAAAGGGACTATTTTGCCTCCAACAAGTATATCAAAACAGTTGACATCGACTTAGATCCGCAATCCATTGTACAAAGTTTCTAGGCACTGAACATTCCATCATACTCAAGCAAGATCCCAAATCCATGATCCCTGGTGATCTTTTTCTTACACTCATCCAATCTTCTTATTTTCTCTCCAAAATACTTGTTATTGCACCTACTTCCTGCTTTAGCAGATGAACTCTCATCAGTAGTTGATTTTCCTTTACCAGTTCCTTTAATATCTCTAAGATTCTGAAAAAAACCAATGAAAAACTAAGTTTTTAGTTATGAAACTAATCATTAGTTCACTAAACATGGTGTCAAAAAAAGCACATGCTACTGAATTTACCTTTCTAGCACGCTTCTGGACTTCAGACGTCGTGATTTCCCTTTCTTCTCAATAGACTTAACAAACTGAAAAAAACAACATCAATAGTTAGTTCATAAAAAATAGTGGCATGGACTGATTCTAGTAACTTAACTGCTAGAGAATAAGAATAGAAAAGGTTGATATGTGCAAATGAGAGACAGACTGATGTCCTACTCCTATAACTATGACATAGTGAAGGTAATAGTCCAAAGAGATATAGAAATATGCATAGTTCAGTCATAAAAGTTTCAGAAAATACTCCAGAAAACACTCCTTTCACATGCTTGAAAGCCTGGACTGCTACAGCAGGATCAATATCATCATCTGAGGAGTTTGGATCCTAAAAATAAAACACAATATATCATATTATATACATAGGTGCATAAACAAACAAAATCAAGTAAACTTACTGCCTGGCCAATATTTAATGAACCAGAGTCGTTGTCTTCTTCAGAGTTCATATCAAACTCATCATCACAGTCACCATTTCTAGATTCAGTATCAGAATTCAACTCACCAACATCCATGGCTACAATAAAAAAAATAAAGTTTAATCAACTAGTGTTTTCTAAAAAATATGAATGCTTATCACTCAAAAATGAGTATCCAATCAAACAGGCACTTCAAAGACATGGTAGCGAGAAAAGATTCAAAGTGATACTTGAAAACCTAAAGTCTGAACCTTGTATCTGATCTAAATACCACATCATCAAGATGCAGCTTCTCTATCCTACCACTACTGCTACGTGAGATGTTCCCAATACACCATTCTACTGAATATAAAATAGAGAAGAACACAATTGTTCCAAGCAAATCAGTTATCTATAGAAAAATCAGAGCTAATAGCACACCCTCTTAAAAGGCTACACTAGGAAACTCAATATATTCAGTCAAGCAGAGTGAACAGGACAACAAAGAGGCTGTCAAATTGAGCTGACGCACTGAAACAACATCCTACTAGCTACTGTTATAAGAACTAAACCTGCAAAGAAGAATTTACCGAAGCAACACATACATAGGATAACTCAAGGCAACAAGTTACTGCAATTAAATCAACAGAAACAATACAACTAATAACATCTAATGCTGTTGGCCAACACAGCAAAATACAGAAACTGCTAGAGAAAAATAGAGTAGTCTGCAGCTAAGTGGATGCATAAGTTGTATATGAATCTTCGATTAGGTGTCTGGTGATGAAGCATGTAGTTAGGCTGGCCATTGAAAGTATTCACAATAGGGATTAACAAGCAAAGCAATTGGGATTTACAGGCAAGCAATTGAGATTTACAGGCAACCAAACTAATAAATCCTACCAAAAATAGCAAGCAGATGCAGTCTACTACTGCTGCTGCATCTAATTGGGTTGGAGTTGCAGAAAAGGAGAAGAGTTCAAAACAATCAGTAATTGATGGATGCAGCAAACAGATAGCAGGTTCCTATTCCATGTTAAGCACTATCGTTGTTTCAGATATCTAGAAGCATAAGGTGCGACTAATGGAGCACGACCTGCCATTCTTCTGTAAGAACCTTGCAAAAGGTCTAGGAACTTGGCCATATGGGGTATGCCAACCGTAGTACTCCCCACCACGGTCAGACCTGACTATCTTTATCTTCAAATTGTGTTGGTTTTCAACTTCTGCCTTAAATATCTTAAATTTATCTAATGCTTTTGTTCTTTCTTTGATTGGATAAATGTAGCCATAACGGGAGTAATCATCTATGAATGTTATGAATGAATCAAAATCATCCACACTCTTTATAGGAAAGGGACCATAGATATTTGTGTGAAAAATCTGTAGAATTCCTGCGCTTCGTTTGACATCTTTCTTAATTTTCTTTACATACTTTCCTTTTATGCAATCTCTACATTGTTCTAAATCTGAGAGCTCTAATGGAGGAAGAATATCATTCTTAACTAGTCTTTCTATTCTCCCCCTCGAAATATGGCCTAAACGATAGTGCCATAATTTTGACAACGCATCGTGAGCTCTCTTTCATTTTCTGTTTGCATTGTTCGATGAGGATACATTCTCATTCACATCACATACGGAATTCACATTTTCATGAAGTGATAACAAATAAAGCTCATCTTGTCGGAAGGCAAGACCAATACATCTATTATTAAACAATATCTGACATTTGCCATTTCCAAAATGGCAATCATAACCATCATGGTCTAACTTTGATACACTAATCAAGTTTCTTTGCAAAGAAGGTACATAAAGAACATCTCTAAGAAAAAGTATGAAGCCATCAGCTAGCTCTAGCGGAAGATCACCAACGGCCTCAACATCTGCTTGTACTCCATTTGTGACTTTAATGAAACTTTCGCTTCTTTGCAAAGTTCTCATCGAACGGAATCCCTGTAATGAATTAGCAACATGAATAGTTGCACCTAAATCAATCCACCAAGTAGATTTTGAAAACTTGACATACAAGGATTCATTTACGAACGTAATAATGTTCTTACCTTTATTTTTCATAATCATCTTTAGGAAATCGGGACAATTCTTCTTATAATGTCCCATCTTCTTACAATAGAGACACTGGTCTTTATCCACTGGGAATTGCTTGTTCTGAGACTGTTGCATGGGACCCTTTCTAGATGACTTGGAGGAAGAGCTGTTATTATAGTTTTTTTCTTATCTTTTAGGTAGTTGACAGTACCACCCTGTGAAACTTTTATTCTTTCCTCCTCCTGCACACACATGGCTATGAGCTTTTCTAAATCCCATTTTTTGGGCTGTATGTTGTAATTAACAACAAAGGTGTCAAATTCTTTTGGCAAAGAAGCAAAAATCAAATGAATAAGAAACTCATCCTTGAGTGCCAAATCCATTGGTTTGAGCTTAGATGCCAAATTGCTCATTCTTAGTATGTGCTCTCTAATGCCACTGCAGCCACCAGAGTACCTTTCTGTGACCAACTGCTTGATTAGCTGGGTTGCATATGTCTTTGAAGAGCCAGTGAACTGACTCTTTATTCTTTCTAGATACTCTATGACCGTGTCACAGTCTGGAATTGAGCCCACTATTGCAGGCTCAATTGTATTTGTTTATCACAACCAAACATTTCTTATTGGCTGTGACCCACTTTCTATGTTCAAGGTCAAAAGGCATCTTTACAGGAGCAAAGTCCCACTCTCTGTTCTGCCATGTAGCATCAGTCTCATCTGTCTCCCTCACCGGTGCCACAGGTTCTTTGGGACATGGTGTGGTGACTACCCAGTCCACCTCAGCCAATATGAAGGCCAAGTCGATCTTTTTCTTCCATTCAATGTAGTTATCCCCTTTTAGAGTGGGGATCTCTTTGATACAACTCATCAAGTTGTATCCACATGAAAACACAATTCAAATAGTGTGAGAACACAAATAATAACAACAACAATTGCTTGCCTTAGTTCAACATTGGTCGAAATTAAAACATACAATTGTTCTCTACATTAATTCTATATCACCGTTGGACAGAAAATATAATTGATGCAAGACAAAACATCATAATATTGCCAATAATCAACGTTGGTCAGAATAATAACAATATTATAATCAATTAAACCATATCTATTTTTTTCAAAATTAAATTCTCCCGTTGGTTCGAATTTAATAATGAAAATTACATCTTTACATACGCAGCGGAAAATAATTCAATCTGATGAATTTTACCCACAGGGAAAAATACTTTTTCTATTTTCTTTTGAGCCAATTTCTATTTTCAATTTTCTAGAAAAGGAAAAAACGAAAATTGGGCTCATTCTTTACTGTTTCGGCCCAAAAATCGGCAAAACCGGCTCGGCCCATCACTGCACACGCGCGCAGGCCGCACCCAGGCCGCAACCTGGGCCTGGGCCGGCAAAGCTCGTGCGTCCACGCGCCTGCCTAGGCCACGAGTTGGCCCATTTGATCTCGGTCGTTGATCCATCATCGGACGGCCACGCGCGCGTTTTGCTCGGAATAAAACTCGACGCCGCGCGTCTCCGAGCCAAAACCCTAAGTCATTCTTCCCGACCCTCTCTATCTCTTTGCCTCACTCCTCTCTCTTCACCCTCAGTACTGTAGCACCGAGCGATGAGCTTTGACGGTGAGAGCGAGCAGCGAGCCCTGGCGCCGTCGCCGGCCCCCTCGCCGGCGTGCGCGCTCCCCAGCGGGTGAGCGCGCCGCCATCGAGCGGCCTGGCCGTGACACCCTTGTGGCTTGTTCCAGTGAGCAGTTCACCCCTGGCCGGCCCTTTCTTTTCCCCACACGCCGGCGTGCATGACGGCAAGGTAAGCCACCCCTTTCCCCTCTTCCCCTTTCAGTTTCTTTGGTTCTTTTTCTCGGATTTCATCCGATTTGGAGATTAGGGTTAGGTTTTGGGGATGGCGTTTCATTGTTTACTTTTTCCCAAATTGATTTTGGGTTTTAGGGTTTGGTTTAAACGTGAAACCGAGCCCTTCTTCTTCTTTCTTTAACCTAGTTAGGGTTAGGGTTCAACCGAACCCTTTTCTTTCCTGATTTGTTTAACCCAGTTAGGGTTAGGGTTCATCTGAACGTCGGCAGAAACCCTCTTCTTCTTAGTTCCACACTGGATCTAATCATCTTTTCCCTTTTCTAAACGGTTCACCTGTTCTAGATCAAAACCCTAGAAAACAAGCTATGGTACCATTGTTATGCTATTTGGATCATCTAGGTAGGGATCTAGCCGGGGTGCATGATAGATCAAAGACCTAGAACTAGTTCTAGTACTACTAGAGAAAATAGAGAGGGGTAGTTTAGGTCTTATGACCTGACACTGCGGAAGGAGTAGATCTAGAGGCCTCCATCGGGTTCGCTGGTGTAGTCTGCGCACGGGCAGCGACGGTCGGGGAAGAGTCGGTGAAGTCCGGCGACGTAGTGGGGTGCAGTGAGGCCGACGGTGATGACGGTGGCGTCTTCTCGTTGCTGGCTGTGCACCCTTACTAGATCAGACTTAGGGTTTGTTGGGGGGCAGATTGGCTCATGGGGAACCTCGTACGTTGAGCCGCCAGCCCCCACCACTTTATATAGCATAGTGTGACAGGGGCCCACCAACCATGTAGGGTTGGGCGCCCCCGATCAGGGCGCCTGACCAAGGCCCAATAGGCCGTTGGGCTTATTGGCTGGGAGATCAATCCAACAGGCCCAACCCTGATTGAGAATGTTACCAAAGTTATCATGTTTGAGCCAATAATTTTCAAACCTAAAAATAGCATTTTTTGGAATATGGCTAGAGATTCTGACAATGTAGGGGCAATGGTCAGAAGGAAACATGTCAAGGGCAGTGAGAGAAGTATCAGGGTAGGACAGGGCCCAAGAATTAGAGGTGAAAGCCCAATCATGCTTCTCAAGAAGAGGGGATGTCTGCTTGTTGGACCATGTGTACTTTCTTCCCTGTAGTGTGATCTCATTTAGGCCAAAAGCACTGATGGCTTCATTGAATAGTAACATTTCCATAATGTTCCCTCCTTCTTTATTTCTGTTTTCTGGCCTTATTATCAAGTTAAAGTCCCCCAAAACCAGCCAATCAACTTCATTAGACATTTCAATACTTTTGAACCATTCTAAGAAAACCAATTTCCCTTCTGCATGGCAGGGAGCATAAATGTTGGTTAGAATCCATGTGGTGCTATCATGTTGAGACTGGAATTCAACTAAAATAGCATATTCATTAGTAAACAAAAGTTCCCCTCTGAAAAGGGAGCTTTTCTAGGCAATGACCATGCCACCAGAGGCACTAACTGAGGGCAGTAATTCAAAGCTGTCAATAGAGGGAGGGCAAACGTTTCAGAGAAAGGAAGAGTCAAAATTCTCTTTCTTTGTTTCCTAAAAACAGACAATATCACAAGCTGAATCACAGATCTTGTCCTTGATAGCATTCCACTTAGTTTGTGAGTTGATCCCACACACATTCCAACTGAGCACTTTCTAGACTCTATTATAATTGTGATTCATGGTAAAAGGGAAAAAGGTCTAGTAATTTGGGCGTCTACCACGTGACCCCAATAGAACAAAGTTTAACAACTAAACCATTCAGCATTACAACTGCCCAACAACCAGCCATACAAGTAACCAGACAACTTAACAAAAGATTTGTTCTTAACATACTAAACCTAGCCATAAACAAGAGTGTTAACATCTTTACCAAAAGTTGCAGTCTAAAAGCTGCCTGACCCATCTACAGCTACTAGGTTCATCACTCCTCCATGGGACCCTCTTCTGGGTCCTGGTTCTGCTGCCCACCATCATCCACCTCTTGAGTCTACTAATTTTCTGGATTCTTCCTTGCTTTCTTGGGGGCAATGGGGCTTGGATGCCTTCTTTTCTTTAGCAATGCTTCCTCAGAAACTTCCTCCTGATTCAGTTTGCAAATGTTAGAGCCCAACAATTGTAATGTCTGAATAGAAAGTGTAGGAGGATTTGGGGTACAAGCAAGACACTTTCTGTTGGAGCATGAACTAGCCTTAAAGCCATTATTTACCTCTCTGAGTCTGGTGCTCCTTCTGAGCAGGCTGTCCACCAAAGGTGTGATCTTTCTACTAAGTCGCTTTCTTGGAGGAGTGAGAGCTAGAGCAATGCCATCCTCCTAGGTAGGGATGAAAACAGATCGGATATGGATGGATATCATAGATATTACATTTGTTTTCATATTTCTGTCTGGATTCAGATTCGAATACGGATAGTGTCAACTATGTCGGATAGGATACGATTGGATATCGACATCATAAATATGCGATTTGAGTATTCGGATACGGATATGGTATCGGATGTTGGATATCTGGACTCAGATACAGACAGATCTCAACCCCTCTAAACGGATTCAGTTTCAAATACGGTCAGAAAATATCCATACTATTTTCATCCCTACTCCTAGGTACAGGCCTTTCTCGAGGAGCCATCTTGCTAGTCTAAAATGGGAAGGTCAGGTTTACCAACACATGCTAAGGCCATGTCATAGGGGCACTTAACAGGAAGAAAGAAGCTTATTTTATGATCAATAGGGCATAAAAGGGAAGCTGCTTTGGATGATAGAAAATCTTTGGCCCAGGAGAAGTTGGCAGGAGACAACAAGAGAACAGTAAAGAAATGGGCCCATTGCTGGGGGATCATGACATGTAAACAATCAGAGTTACCTTTGGAGAAGAAAGAGGCACAAAGGTTAGCAGGCTTTGCACTGGCAGCCCTCTCCCATTCCATGAATGCAGGATCAGGCCCATCAGAGTTATTAAGCATGAAGCCAACCTGCATGTGCACATTCTAGCCATTTGGCTATGGTTGGCCCATCTGCTCGATGAGCTCCTCAAATTGCATGTGCACCTCTTGCCCATTTGCCTATGGCTGATCAATCTGCTGATCATTAGGTACCTCATGCTGGCCCATGTTCTATTCTGGGTTCATTCCCTGAAATTGCTGCTCTTCTTCATGGTTCTAATTAAGCTCTTATTCATTTATGAGACCCTCTTGCTCTCCTTGCAGATCAACTACAAGTGCAAGAAGATTCTCCTCGATAGGATTTTCCTGCAACTGCATTCCCCCATTGTTTAAGGCTAGAAAACCTTCTTCACCAGGCCCAACAAGTTGTTCCAGGTCTAGGTCATCTTCTTCTTCTTGCTGTTCTAGGCCAACCAACTGATCTAGGGGTACTTCGTCACCAAGTAAATCCTATAGTGGTGGCATTGGGAAGCCCTCAACCTCAATCTCCACTTCCAAATGTGGAAGGATTAGAGCCTCAACATTCTGCCCATTCTGCTCAGCTGGGTTTGGAATCAGCTGTTGTGGGATATTTTCTTCAACTTCCTCTATGAGGTCATTCAGTTCAATAAGTCCATCAATAGCTGGTGGGTTAACTAGATTGATGATCACTTCAAGGGGGTCCATTGGAACATTCAGGTCAATGTCCATACCCTGGTCCTATGTAGGTTCAGCATTCAAATCCTATATCTGGGCCTATTGCTAGGCTGGGAGCACATCAGGCCAGGCAGGCCAAGGTTCCCAAGGGTTAAGTTGCTGCATTTGAACTTGATTCCCCCCATTCATTTCCTGTTGCTCCATTTCTTGCTGCACCTGATTCTGCTGCATGTCCTCATCCTCTGGCTGCTCATTCAGATCTTGCTGGATAACCGGTTGGCCATGTTAGATGAATCAGAGGGCAGGTGGAGGAACGCCGGCCCCTATCTTAGGTACCAGGTGCATGCGTGTTGAATCAATTGATGGTTGGAAAAGCCCCAACCGTGGCATACAAATAGGTGTACACCGATCACAGTCTGTAACTCAAGGAGCTATATTTGGTAGCCTATAATTACACGCCATTCTATTCTCAATGAGATCCTAAAAATCCAGACTGTTCTCTGTATACACGGTTTGTTACACAAGGCAAGATACGCACAGCAGATTCTTCTAGAACTCTTTCATCTAACATCCTCCCTCAATCACAACCGAGATAGGTTGAGATTGAACTTGAATTGTTCCAGAGACCGAACTGGCAATGGCTTGGTGAAACCGTCTGCAACTTGATCACCTGAAGATATAAAATCAATATCCAGAAGTCTTCTAGTTACTCATTCTCTGACAAAATGATAATCCACTTCTATGTGTTTAGTCCTAGCATGAAAAACTGGGTTTGCTGACAAGTACTTTGCACCAATATTATCACACCATAGTTTAGCTGCTCTTGGGCAATTAATCTTGAGTTCATATAGTAAAATCTTGATCCACATCACCTCAGTAGTAGCATTGGCAATTGCTTTGTATTTAGACTCAGTACTAGACCTTGATACAGTGGGTTGTTTCCTTGAACTCCAGGACACTAAGTTTGATCCTAGAAAGACAGCAAAACCACCTGTAGATCGCCTGTCATCTATATTACCAGCCTAGTCTGCATCAGAAAAGGCACTCACCAAGGTAGATTGTGACTTATGTATTCTTAGTCCCAGCCGTGTACAATACTTTATATATCTCAAAATCCTCTTTACTGCTTCCCAATGCACAGTAGTTGGTGAGTGTAAGAATTGGCAGACTTTGTTAACAGCAAATGCAATATCAGGTCTAGTAAGAGTAAGGTATTGCAATGCTCCTACAACACTTCTATAATTAGTTGCATCTCTTGGACCAAGAGGAGTACCTTCATATAAGGACAATTTCTCACTTGATGCCATAGGTGTAGCGATAGGTTTACTTTCGGCCATATTAACTCTCTTAAGCAAGTCTGTGGCATATTTCTCTTGAGTTAGAATAATTCCATCCCGTACCGTATTCACCTCAATGCCTAGAAAATAGTGAAGCTCCCCTAGATCTTTAAGTGCAAATTCTGCTTTTAGATCTTGTAACAGAGCTACCATGGCCTTTTCTATAGAGCTAGCTACAATGATGTCATCCACATAAACTAGAACAAACATAGTGACATCACCTTTGTTATAAAAGAATAAAGAAGTGTCAGCCTTTGATGCCTGAAATCCCAGCTTCATCAATTTAGCACTTAGACGTGAATACCAGGCTCAAGGAGCTTGTTTAAGGCCATAGAGAGCTTTGTCCAACTTACAAACATATTTGGGTCTGATAGAGTCTTCAAAGCCTGGTGGTTGCTGCATATACACCTCTTCATCTAAATAACCATGCAAGAAGGCATTTTGAACATCAAGTTGCTTCAGACTCCAGCCTCGAGAAACAGCAATAGATAGAATAATTCTTATGGTTGCCGCCTTTACTATAGGACTGAAAGTATCCTCATAATCAATGCCATATTGCTGTTTAAATCCCTTAGCAACCAGCCTTGCTTTATATCTATCCAGACTACCATCAGCTTTCGTCTTAACTTTGTATACCCATTTGCATCCTATTATATTCATGCCTTTTTGAGGAGGAACTAAATGCCATGTTTTATTCTTCATAAGAGCATCATGTTCTAATTGCATAGCTTGCTTCCAATCATCATTTGCTAAGGCTTCATCAAGACTGTTGGGTTCACCAGTACTAGCAAAGAGGCCATACCTAACAGTTCCATCAGTGTAGACCTTGGGACACCGAATGCCATGCTGTAACCTAGTTCTTGGTGATGAAGGACCGGCTACAGGCAATGGCATAGAAGATCCCAGCGAATCACCCCCCTCGGTCGCATGTGCAGGCGCCGGTGTAGTCTGTGTCAGCCACGTGTCATCACCAGACAAGGCCTCCATCGCCCCTGAAGGCAGCAATGAGCCAGACTCAACTCCCGAAGACGATGCGACCGTTGGTGTCACAGTAGCAGGAGGCAAATCCTCCTTGTGCTCAGTGACCGGAGGCAGCATGATGTTAGCTACGCCGGCGAGCTCTTCTGAGTTGTTTTCTTTAGGATTTTGCGCCAAGTTTTCTTCCTGCTCATCAGACAACTCAGTAATATGGTTAGATGAAACATTAGCATATGGGTTAGCCATAGATTCACCCCTAAAGAAGGAACTTGGAACCCAAACTTTCAGTGGTAGTTGAATAACTTCAGCATGTAACTTTGCTCCAGCATTAGGATTGAGGTGGGAAAAAGGATATATTGTCTCATCAAAGATCATGTCACGTGAGACATAGATACGTCCCGAGGCAACATCTAAACACTTGAAACCCTTGTGGAGGACGCTATATCCTAAGAAAACACACTGTTTCGATCGGAATTGGAGTTTGTGAGAATTATAGGGTCGTAGGTGAGGCCAACATGCACATCCAAAGGTGTGCATGGACGAGTAGTCAGGTTTCTGGTTGGAGAGGCACTCAAGGGGAGTTGTTAAGTGAATGACATGGCTAGGTAGGCAATTAATAAGATGTACGGCAGCAATGAAAGCCTCATCCCAATACTTTAGAGGCATGGAGGCATATGAGAGGAGAGAAAGGCCGACTTCAACGATATGGCGATGTTTACGTTCTGCATCGCCATTTTGTTGATGTGTATGAGGGCAAGACACGTGATGCACGATGCCAATTTTAGTAAAAAAAGAATTAAGTCTCTCATATTCTCCTCCCCAATCACTCTGCACAGCAAGGATTTTCTTATTGAACTGTCGTTCTACCATGGCTTGAAAATCTTGAAACTTATGAAAAACATCAGACTTGTGCTTAATAAGATAGATCCAGGTAAATTTGCTAAAATCATCAATGAAGCTTACATAATAGCGATATCTCCCTACAGACTCAATGGCAGGACCCCATACATCAGAGAAGATAAGCTCCAAAGGAGAACTAGACTTGCTATCAGATCTAGTGTAGGGGAGTTGATGGCTCTTTGCCTGTTGACAGGCATCACAAACTGAAGAACTAGATGCCTCACCTAACAAAGGGAGTTTATTCCTACTAATAACTTGCTTCACTATAGCTGACGAAGGATGACCCAAACGACTATGCCACCGTGAGAAGGGAACTTTGGTGGCGATGTAGGCTTTCTTATTGGATGGTGCTGGGAAAGGGTAAAGACCATGGCGACACTCCGCTTCAAGAATGACCTTCTTCGTGTCCTGATCCTTTACCAAAAAATAATTTCGGGTGAAACTCAAGAAAAGCATTGTTATCAGTGGCAAGACGATGAACGGAAATAAGATTTTTTTGAGTTTCTAGAACATGGAGAATATTTCGTAGATGAATATCATGATTACTAGGGGTGTGAATAGTGGCATGCCCAATATGACTAATGTTCATACCTGAACCGCTTGCGGTGTGGATCTGATCCGTGCCGTAGTACTTGTCATGGATGTGCAGCTTCTCAAGTTCTCTGGTGATGTGGTCGGATGCTCCAGTGTCAGTGTACCAGGTTGGATCTACCGGTGCACGATTAGCAGCAGCAACAAGTCTTTTGTCGGGGACAAAGTCTTCCTCGAAGCAATGCCAACATTCAGTAGCGGTGTGATTTGGCTTGAAACACACCTGGCAGAGCGGCTTGTCGTTGGCAGTGTTGTAGAGGTTGCGCTGATTATAGTTGGTGATGTTGCCGCCATGGTTGTAGCCACCATGGCGCCCACCATTGCCAAATTGGCGTGGCGGCTGATGCTGACCAAAGCCACCATCACCTCTTGCTGGCCCCTGTCCACGTCCATGAGAGGACGAGCGCCCACCGCATGATTCACCGCGACCATGCTCGGAGTAGTTTGCTGAGCCGCCATGATTATGGCGCCCGCCATACAGCAGCTCCAGATGTGTCTCAAATGCAAGGAGCTGTGAGAAAAGTTCCTCAAGAGAAACTGGTTCCGTCCTGGTGATCAAGGATGAGACCAGTGGAGAGAACTCCTCATTAACTCCAGCAAGGATATACTCAACGAGTTCGTCGTCCTTGAGCCGCCGTCCTGCGGCTGCCATGTCGTCGCCGTAATTCTTCATCTTGGTGTAGTACTCCGTGGTAGTCATGCTGCCCTTCTTTGTGCTGGAGAGAGCCATGCGCACATTCACAGCCCTCGCTCGGGACTGAGATGAGAACACACCCTCGATGATTCTCCAAGCCTCGGCTGCTGTTTCACTTGCGTTAACCTGAGTCAGAACACTAGGTGATATATTTGATAGCAAATAACTTAGAACCTGCTGGTCCTAAGCTTGCCACAGCGCATAGGCTAGGTTCGGCTTCTTCTCTTCCTTGTCGTCGGCTCCCTTGATGATGATCTCTGCATCAGGAGCCTTGCTTGCTCCGGTGAGGTAGTCTTCAAGCATGGCGCCGCACACGGCAGACTTCACTTGCGCTTTCTATGAGGCGAAGTTCGTCTTCGTGAGCTTCTCAGCCATGGTGAGTCCTGTGAGCGAATTGATGTTGGCGGTCGAAGAAGATCTCGCCATGGCAGGAGCAGATCTACACGATGAACTCTAGTGTTTGTTGGCTCTGATACCATGTTAGATGAATCAGAGGGCAGGTGGAGGAACGTCGGCCCCTATCTTGGGTACCAAGCGCATGCATGTTGAATCAATTGATGGTTGGAAAAGCCCCAACCGTGGCATACAAATAGGTGTACACCGATCACAGTTCATAACTCAATGAGCTATATTTGGTAGCCTATAATTACACGCCATTCTATTCTTAATGAGATCCTAAAATCCGGACTGTTCTCTGTATACACGGTTTGTTACACAAGGCAAGATATGCACAGCAGATTCTTCTAGAACTCTTTCATCTAACAGGCCAAGCCCAAAGAAGTTAAAAGGTACCACATGCTCTAGCTTCTAGTTCATTTGGTATAGGGTCTTTAGGTGGTGGCCCTCCTCCCAACTGATGGTGCTGAACCACCTCACACTGAATGGTCCAAGACTTACCATTCAGGTTCAGAGAATTAGAATAGGCAATAAACTGAGGTATTGCTTGAACACTGGTAACCCTAGCCCTCACCATGATCTGTCCCGGGAAGCTGTCACTTTCATCCCAAAGGATGACCCTACCAAAATCATTGATAGCATTCTGTATGTGGCGCTCAGACTTATAATCTTCAGGGAAACCAAGGAGCATCATCCAATAGTCATCATTGAACTGAACCCTCCTCCAATTTCTACCTTCATTATGCTTAACAAAAGTGATCTAAATGTTCCCAAATTGCATGGGACCATTCCTAACCATGTTATCCCAATCATAAGCATGAGTAAACCTGACATAAGCTTGCCCCAAATGGCATGGCAAGACTGCATGATGCTGAACCCGGCGCTGAGCCAAGAACTCTCTAATGATGTTTCTGACTGCATTGAAGTTGAGCTCATTACCGGGCAAAGGATCGAAGGTGGCGATCGCCAAGTCCTCGTTGCTTGCCGGTGGCCTCATCGGAGCCACTGCCCTGCTCATGAACTCCCTATTAGGGATGTAATTCCACCAAGCAAAGCCTTCAGGGATGAAAGGTATTAGGTCGGTGAGCTAAAACACCATTGTCGATGCCGCCGCGGAGCTGCTCCGATGAACAAATGGCGAGCACTGTAGCTCGGGAGTGGGGTTTTCTAGAGGGTTAGCTTGGGGGAAGGAGAAACGCAAGGGGTCGAGTGAGTACTCAAGCGGGTCAAGAGCCGTCTTAAGGGAAACAGTGTTGGGCTTTGCGAGCCTAGTGCCATTAACCCCCGGTGCGGATCCCTTTGAGGCCCAAGATAGGGAGAGGGAGAGAGCCTGAGCCATTTCCATCAAGGAATTGAAGATGGGTGGGCTTGACGAGGACGGCCCAGCAGCGGTAGCATTGAACCAAGCAGACAGAGCGGTGACTGTCAATTTTTTACTATTGCCGGTAACATGTCCTAGTTTGAAAACATGCCCAGAACGGCAATTGACTATAGTATGACCCCAATTATGGCAAGTGTGGCACCTGATTGGCCATCTGCATGCCACCCTCAAATAGCCCTATGAAAGGCAGCGGAGACAAAAGGGTGTCGGGGCTCTGCCCCTAACAAAATCTTTAGAGGATTGCCCTGTCTGGATGCCATGGACACGTCTAGCGAGCGGAGGTTGAAGACGATGGAACCCAAGCAGCGGCCCAAAGGAATGGAGTTGGCTCCCAAGAGCAAAGGTGTAGGAGCAGATTTTATAGCATCAACGAATGATTTGCTCAAACGTGTGAAAACAGAGGCACGAGGGGGGTGGGCAGGGTTCGTAGAGTGACTGTCGGCGGGCTTCCAAGAACAAGCTTCTTCCTCCTAAAAGAGAGCAAACTCACACCGCCAGTTCGGACCACCATTGCCCCAAAGAAAGAACTCAAGGACAAATAGCTCACACGAGAAGGATCGAAGACCCACAATGAAAAATCCAACCCTTTTGAGGGAAACAAAGAATTTGAAGGTGCGCTCAGAGAATTGGTCAACATGGAAGTGTTGAGCAATGCCACCAATGGTGACCTACAGCAAGGAACTCATAGAGACAAGATCAAGCTAAAACTTACACCTTCCAAAAGCAACAACCCACGCGAAAGAGGCAGGTCCAAGAGCATACGACGAGATCGGAAGACCCAGAAGGTGTTGCACCTCCCACTAGATGGAAAGCCCCGGGGCAAAGGAGAGCCCCTGCAGGGCCATGGCCATGGGAAGCTAAAGAAAAGCAAGCAAACGAAGGCCAAGGGGTCAGCAATAGGGAAACTTACTTGGACAAAGTGAGCTTGCTAAAAGTCTCAACAAGCTCAACCAGTAGACCACCATGGAAGGTTCATGGCCGGACCTGAGATGCCTTCGAGTAGAAGGAGGTGGCCACCAGCCAAGGTGGCCGCCGGCCGAGGGGCCACCACAACAGCAGCCAACAGAGCCCAACACAGAGCGACCGCAGGCAAAGAGGCCGCCACGGCAGCAGCGAGCGAAACTCAGCTCACGATGGCTTTGGTGGCCGGCGGGGCCGGAGCGGCCACCGGAGGGAGGGAGCGATGCCGTTGTACCCCACGATATGACACCTTTCCCTTTTTTTTGGAAACTAAGTCCCAAAGACGTAATAATCCCACAAAAAATGTTATTGCAAAAACAAATTATAAATTAGATATATGGTTAAATAGTGTTCACATCAAAATTTGGGAAGAAGAACGCGAGAACTCAAAGCTTCCAGGATTGTGTCATTTGATTAGATGTGAATCGGTATCAACTGATTTAGATACGATGTCAGAATCGGCTATTTTATAGATAACGTCAGCAGACGGTGTCAATGGGCTATGCTTGAATGGCGCCAGGAAGATACGTCGGACTCTACAAATAAGAAAAATTAGGGTCCAAATTATTATTAAGTTAGGAAGTTTTCTTTTATTTCAAGAATTGTGATGAGTCGTATTTGAGTAGGATTCATATTTGGGTTCCGGGTATAAATATTAGACCCTAGTTATTGTACAAGGGGACAAACACTCAATCAATATAATCTTTTCGGCTTTTGCCATCGCATTAGAAGTAGGAATACTGTAGATCTCGACGAGTTCTTCAGCAAACATGGCTGCATCGACTGATAGACCTCCAACTTGCTTGTGAGTAACGTCATGACTTGTATTGTGCTTATAAAGCTGCATCAGCTGATTGATCTTTTATGAGCTATAATATAAGTTAGTTATCGATCCATATCATTGTTTGTAAGGCTGCATCAGCTGATTGATCTCTTACGAATCATAATATAGATCAAAGTTATCGATCTTGTGTTAAATAACTTGTTGTTTAATATAATATCACCAGTTATCAAATCTGCTAAGATTAGTAAGATTTTTCTTGCTGTTTTTGGTTGATTCACCAGTTATCGATCCGATTGAGATAGAGATAGATCGGCATCATATCTTCTTAATTGGTCATCCTTTGATCTACTCACGCTTTAAATCTTATAAATGATGGCTTAATTCCACTAGATCGGTTGTTTTATCTCTATTCCAATCAAACATAGTATGCATCCAAAGATATGTTTCAATCTTGAATAAACTCACTAGTTAATGAGATCTAATCTAATGACACTACCATAGCTGCATGATCCAGTCGAACCTCACTGGTAAGACTTTAGATTAGAAATTATCAATTAGTGGTCTTGTTCATGATCAAGATATGTACTCTGTTTGTCTGTTATGACTACATCGGCTATTTTAGCCAATTTGCCTATATTCTCACGTATATAGCATGTTTTCATGAATCTGTCAACATATAGATGGTTTTATAGATTCTTTGGCTTTAATTTATTATCATTATCATAGCTGCATCAATCCGATCGAACCTCACTATTGATGAGAATAGATTAGATTCTAACTGTTTGTAGATTTATTTATATTAGACAGTCGATTTGTTCGCATGTTATACTCTTTTCATCAAACTTATCGGCTCGACGCTTTATATTGATCATGTTCCATTTAGCCGATGATGCTTTCTTATATCGCTTCTTTGCAGATTATCATTTCTCTAATCGATCGATGCCATCAATCGACCATTTGGTCATATATGTTGGAATTTTAAGGAAAGATCTTCTAATTTTGTATTTGGGTGTATTGTACTTGTTTTTGTCTAGATTAATCAGTCATCATAAATCTGCTATGATTCATGAGCATCGGTTATTTTGATTCATATCATTATCATTTAATATTAGCCGATAATCCTTGATATAACGATCTTCATTTCATGGATATGCCAGATATCGACTATTTAGTCGATAGCCTTATTGAATCAGCTATCTAGACATACATTTGGAACTATCTGGTGCAACAATAACATGTTCCACCTTAAATTACTGATAAGATTTTCTCTCCTTGTCAATTGCAGGTCAAATCGATTGGCACGTCATTGGGTTTTCAGAATCGGCTGGTTCTATGTTGAAGCCAAGCAGATCTCTGGTCTCATTCCACTCAGATCCTCTGGCTTGCTGTGTGTTGATCATATCACCACATTTTTGTGTCAACACACTTTTTGGCACGCCTGGTGGGACCACAATCGTCATGGCGGTTCACAACAACAAGGACATTCTTATGGTACCTTATGAAGACTTGCCTGATGAGGATAAAGATGTCATTGGTAAGGCTATAGAGGAGTTTTAGAATAAGTGTTTGTTGTCATACACCAAAACATGTGACAATAAAGTTGTTTAGAAATATCCACTATTGAGAGTTTTGATGCATGGATAGTCAGATACAGACAAAGCTGATGATAGACGTTTCTTTGAAGAAGCTATCAACAAATCTATTCATGATACAATGCTAAATCATAATACAACTTTCTTGAATACATTCCACAATACCATGAAGGAGGTGTTTCATAAATTTCCACTTGATCAGGTTCG
The DNA here is from genome assembly GCF_019320115.1 of Miscanthus floridulus. NCBI lineage: Eukaryota > Viridiplantae > Streptophyta > Magnoliopsida > Poales > Poaceae > Miscanthus > Miscanthus floridulus. Next base: position 83,496,392 of record NC_089597.1, read on the forward strand.
ACCGACTTATTACAATATTTCACATCCATCGACTCATGGGACTAATCAAGCCAGTATTGCCATCAAGAAGCAGCACTAGCTAAGAGTGATGATGCCGAGGCAATTCAGAATTCATCTGAGCAAATTCAGGGTGCTACTACTAATCAAATGCAATATAATTCTAGATCATCAGTGTAGCATGTGCAACAGCCAACAGGGCAAGTTTAGAATCAGATGGTTAATTTTGGTACATTAGGCCAAATACCACCATCGGCTCAAAAAATAGCACCATCGGTTCAAAGGATTCCTAGAGATACAGATCTTAATGTTTTCAATCAGATATTTCAAATAGTAAATTAGCATGGGGCCCGACAGATAGATATTCCACAAGGATATTATTATGGTTCAGATTATAATACCCTCAATATGATTCCAAATTCAGGATATCAAGACACTCAGAATTTCAATCTATAGATGGGTCAGCAATTACCAAGAAATCTAAACTCAAATGCTGATGAATTATTGCTTAGAGTAACCGAAATGATGAAAAATCAGTTTGGTTTAAAACCAAAAGGGCAGACCTTTTTGTACAAACGTCTATATCTAGAGTGATATGATTTGGTGGCCCTTCCTACGAACTATAGGCTTCTAGAATTTGCTAAGTTCACTGGTCAAGATAGCACAAGTACAATAGAACATGTCAATCGATATCTTACTTAGTTGGGTGAAGCCTCTGTTGAAGAAGCGCATCGAGTTCGCTTCTTCTCTGTCCCTGTCAGGACCAGCTTTCACTTGGTTTTCATCGCTAGCAGTTAAATCTATTGCCAATTGGAGTTATCTTGAAAAGAAATTTCATACATATTTCTACACTGAGATAGGGGAAAGAAAGATCAAAGATTTGATAACTATAAAGTAAAGAGCTAATGAATTGGGAGCTGAGTTCCTTCAGAGGTTCTGAGAAACAAGAAACTTATGCTTTTTGTTGAATTTGACTGATGATTAGCTAGCTGTGTTGGCCGTTCAAGGAATGTTGGCAACATAGAGAGAAAAGCTGCTTAGGCAAGAATTTGACAATTTAGATCAATTGGCTCAATGGATGGTAGCACTTAATAGCTAATTCCAGAATATGCGCAGAGATATCCGATTCTAGAAGAATGCTGCAATCATTGAAGCTTATAATCCATATTCAGTCGATGATGATGATGAAGAAGAGGAAATTGCTGCAGCTGAATGGAACTAGGGTAAAAAAATAGTAATGGTTCCAAATCCTTAGGGAAAAGAAGTTGAAGAAGTTATGATTTTGATGTTACAAAAGCAGACAAACTTTTTGATTTCTTGTTTGAGAAGGGACATATTAAACTGCCTGCCAATTATGTTATATTACCTCCCAATCAGTTGAAGAATAAGAAGTTCTGCAAGTACTATAACACTACTTCTCATACTACTCATGATTGCAGGAATTTTTGGCAGCATATTCAGATGGCTATTCAACAAGGGAAGCTTCAATTTGATATAACTCGGAAAATGAAAGTTGATGATAATCCTTTCTCAAAGGATCAAAACATGATTGATGCTAAGTTATTCAAAGGGAAAACTAAAGTTTTGAAATCAGCTAGGGCAAGAGAAACTAGAACAGTTGATCTAGAGATGTAAATATCAGTTGATGAATATAGAGAAATTAAAAGACGTCGTGACCAACAAAAGAGCCGATATGAGCAGGGAGAAACATCGAGAGATGGTGCGATAGGACCACATGTTACATCTCGAATTCTATTGAATAAATGGCAATGGTAGAAGGAGAAAGATTATCAGCATTGGTTAGAAGAGAAAAAATACCAATGTCAACAAGAAGAAGAGGGATATGAAAGAGAACAAGATGAGTCACATTGGAATTGCCTTTTCTTCAGACATTGTTGGAATGAAGGTTTGAGATTGCCTACTAGAAATAATTGCCCAGAATATAGCGAACAATATTGGGAGTTTAGGCAATCTCAAGTCAACCACCGGTTTGTCCATGATCAAATTGAATATCAACATAATGATGTGGATCGACGCTTAAAAAATAAAAGCATTCATGATTAGCTTGGAAAGCGAGTTGTCGATCAAAACTGGGCCGATTATGAAAAAAAGATGATGAAGAGTATGTTTGGTAGGAAAGGATAGTGGTGTCCAGGAGGTTTAACAAGAAGTCAGAAGAGAAAAATACAACGCCTAAGGAGCAGAGAATTAGAACAGGCTCAGAAATCTGGTAAACCGCAAGTATGGCATGCTAAACAAACAGCCGATAAGAGTCAACCATCGGCTAATATTCAAATGACTTTTCTTTTACCATCTGAATTTAAAGCTCCAGCAGATCAAGAAGTCTATTTGGATTTTGATGAATCAGAGTATGAAGAGATGGCAGCCTAGTTGACATTGATACAACAAGCTATATTTAATAAACCAGTTAAGCATCAGCATTTGAAGGCTTTATATGTGAAAGGTTTTGTTGAGAAGTCGATGAGTAAAATATTTGTTGATGGAGGCGCCTCTGTTAATATGATGCCTTATACTACTTTTTGTAAGCTTGATAAAGGACTAGAAGATCTGATTGAGACTAAAATGATGCTTAAGGATTTTGGGGGTAATGCGTCCATGACTAGGGGGGCAATAAATGTTGAATTAACAATTGGAAGCAAGACTTTGCTCACTACATTCTTTGTCATTGATGAAAAGGGTTCATATAGTTTACTTCTTGGTCGTGATTGGATTCATGCCAATTGTTGTGTACCATCGACTATGGATCAATGCTTGATTCAGTGGCATGGAGACAATGTTGAGCTAGTTCATGCTGATGATTCTATAAGTATAGCAACAACTAATCCAATGTATTGGGAACTAGAAGATTTTGAGTGTTTTTCTAGCAAGCAATGGAAATGAGGCTTCATTAGAATCAATGATGAAGACCAACAGCCGATCCGAGCAGTTGGCTCTAAAAGTTTGTTTTAATGGATAATCCAATAGGTGGTACAGATGGTAAACTAGGACATGGCTTTATGTCGGCCGATGAGTTAGAAGAAATAGATATTGGTCTTGGAGATAGGCCTAGGCCGACGTATGTAAGTACTAAATTAGATCCTGAGTATAAACAAGAATTGATAGATTTATTAAAGGAATTTAAAGATTATTTTGCTTGGGAATATTATGAAATGTCTGGCTTAGATCGATCAATTGTTGAACATCGGTTGCCAATCAAACCTAGATATCAGCCATTTAAACTAGCTCTAAGGAGATTTAATCCAAATGTTCTTGATGATATTAAGGAGACTGAAACACTACTAGAAGCAAAATTTATCCGACCTTGCCGATATGTAGAGTGGATATTGAGTGTAGTTCTTGTGTATAAGAAAAATAGGAAGTTGAGAGTCTGTATTGATTTCAGAGATTTGAACAAGGCTACACCAATGGATGGTTATCCGATATCAATAGCCGATATGTTGGTAGATGCAGCAGCTGGGCATAAGGTAATTAGTTTTATGGATGGTAATGCATGTTATAATCAAATTTTTATGGCTGAAAAAGATATAGCAAAAACAACCTTTAGGTGCCTCGGCGCAATCGGCTTATTGAATGGGTTGTGATGACTTTTGGATTGAAGAATGCTAGTGCAACTTATCAGAGGGCAATGAATTATATTTATCATAAGTTGATCGGTAGGATTATTGAAATCTATATTGATGATGTGGTGGTGAAATCCAAAGAGTACAAAGAACATCTCGCTGATCTACCGGGAGATTTTGGACTGCACAAGAAAACATGGCTTAAAGATAAATCCTAATATGTGTGCCTTTGGAGTGTCAGCTGGATAATTTTTGGGTTTTATGGTCCACGAGAGAGGAATTGAGATTGGTCAAAAAAGTATGAAAGCAATTGATGAGGTAGTACCTCCAACTAATAAAACAGGATTATAATCTCTGCTTGATAAGATTAATTTTATCAGAAGGTTTATTTCAAATATGTCAGAAAGGATTCCACCATTTTCTCCTTTGTTGAAGTTGAAAAATGATCAAGAATTTAAATGAGGTGACGTACAACAAAAAGCATTTGAGGAGATAAAAGAGTATATGAAATCTCCACCTGTGTTGGTTCCTCCTCAGCAAGGTAAGCCATTTAAGTTGTACGTGTCGGCCGATGGCCAAACGATTGGACCGGCCTTAATGCAAGAGTTTGAAGAAAAGGAATGGGTTGTTTTCTATTTAAGTAGAAGTCTTTTGGATCCAGAAATAAGATATTATCCTATTGAAAAGTTATGCTTATGCTTATATTTCTCCTGCACTAAATTATGACATTATTTATTATCGGCTGAGTGTACAGTTGTGTCTAAAGCCGATGTGGTCAAACACATGTTGTCAATGCCGATATTAAATGGGAGGATGGGAAAGTGGATTCTTGCATTATCAGAATTTGACTTGAGGTATGAATCGGCTAAAGCAGTCAAAGGGCAAGTGATGGCCAATTTTATTACTCAACACCATAAACCAAGCATTGGCTATGTAGAACTTATGCCTTGGACGTTATTCTTTGATAGATCATCGTGCAAGCAAGGTGGTGGCATTGGTATTGTTATTATTTCATCTCGAGGGGCAAGTTTTGAGTTTGCCTTTCAAACCAAACCAATGACCACCAATAATCAAGCAGAATATGAAGCTATTCTTAAGAGACTTCAACTTCTTTCAGGAAGTAAAGGCCGAGTCAATTGAAATATTTAGAGATTCACACCTAGTTATTAATCAGTTGATCGGCCTATATGAATGTAAAGATGAATATTTGAAGGGATACCATGATGAATGTTGAAAGTTACTTAAGGAGTTTCCCCTTACTTCTCTTCAGCATATTCTAAGAGCACAGAATCAAGAGGCCAATCGGTTAGCTCAGAATGCGTCAGGCTATCGAGTGTTCCAAGAAATCTTAAGTAGTGAGACCTTGGCTAATGATTGGAGAGTTGAAATAGCCGATTACCTCAAGAATCCATCATAGAAGGTTACCAGAAAATTGAGATATAAATCGACTAAGTATGTTTTGTTAGATGATCAGTTGTATTACAAAACAGTCGATGGAGTTTTGCTTAAATGTTTAAGTCAAGAAGAAGCAAGAGTATTGATGGGAGAAGTACATGAAGGAATATGCGGAGCTCATCAATAGGCTTATAAAATGAAATGGGTTATTCATAGGTCTGGATATTTCTGGCCAACAATATTAGAAGATTGTTTTGAATATTACAAGGGGTGTTAGGATTGTCAGCGTTTTGGTAATGTTCAGAAATCGCCTGCATCGACTATGAACCCAATAATTAAGCCATGGCCATTCCGAGGCTAGGGAATTGATTTAATTGGCTAGATTTTTCCACCTTCAAGTAGAGGGCACAAGTTTATATTGGTAGCAACAGATTATTTTACCAAGTGGGTTGAGGCGATTCCTTTGAAAATAGTAACTTCAAAGAATATCGTTGATTTTGTCAGGGAGCATATTGTTTATCATTTTGGAATTCCTCAAACCATTACTACTGATCAAGGGACAATGTTCACATCAGAAGAATTAGAGATTTTGCTGCCATGTATGGGAATTAAATTACTAAATTCTTCTCCTTATTATACTCAAGCTAATGGCCAGGCAGAGGCATCAATCAAATTTTGATTAAGTTGATTAAGAAGAAAATTGAAGAGCAACCAAGGAAGTGGTGCCTGACACTTAATGAAGCATTGTGGGCATATAGGATGGCTTGCCATGGATCGATTAAATCATCACCTTATGAGTTAGTATATGGGCATAATGTAGTTCTTCCTTGAGAGATTAAGACTGGATCAAGACGTGTTACATTGCAAAATGATTTGACTAGCCGAAGTCTATAAAAACCTTATGATGGATGATTTGGAGGACTTAAGTTGTCATCAGTTGCGCGCTCTTGAGAATATTGAGGCCAATAAATTAATGGTTGCGAGGCATTATAATAAAAAGGTCGAGAACAAATAGTTTTGCGAAGAAGAGTTAGTTTGGAAAGTAAGATTGCCGATTGGGTCTAAAGACAACAGGTTTGGCAAATGGTCGCCTAATTGGTAAGGTCTTTATCGGATTAAACGTTGTGCGCCTGGCAATGCTTATATTTTTGAAAATGCTAGAAGGGGAAGAGGAGTTTGATAGAGAAATCAATGGAAATTTTCTAAAGAAGTATTATCCTAGCATTTTGTTTAATACTTGATAGCCGATTTGTTTAATCATCGGCTCTATTAGCCGGTACCAGGAGGGTATCGCCTTTAGTTCAAAAAAATTGAACCAAAGGGGTAAAAGCCGATACGATATGTATCGCCTATAGAGCAAAAACACACACAAGGACAATCATGATTCATATTATGGCAGTTTCAGAGATGAATTCATAAGGAAAAGGCAAAACTTTATTCATTCATCGTTTGCTCCTAGTACAAACTAATCGAACACTTTGTTCACAACATCTTGGGTTGGTGTGATATCCACAATGGCTGTCGCGGCATCGTAGAAGTCCTCAATCAGCTCCTTGTGCATGTCGAGGTCATCGGCTATTGGGAAGCCTGGCTCCATGGTGCGGAGGTCGTGCCTGGTCTGGACTTGTGTTGTGGCTAGAGCCACCGCTGTGCCATGGAGAATGCCATGGAGGGCAATCTCCTAGGCGCGCGCTGGGATGTCATGCAAACGGTTGATGAGTAGAGGGCCCCGAGCATTGACGGTTGCCGTAGCTACATTCGCCACCAGTTGGAGGTCTTCCAACTGTACCGTCAAGGCTAGTAGTCAAAGAGGCAAGAAGATTGTCAAGAAAGGGGCAGTGACGATAAGAATGAGGGTTTTCTTGGAACTAGGCTTACCTGCCATCATGGCATCAGACTCGGCCAACCTCACCCGAGCGGCATTAGCTTACTCCTATGTGGCAAGGAGGGTGGCCTAGGAGGCCTCGAGACGGATTTCAAGCTGACCGTTTTCCTGAGTTGCCTTAGAATAATGGTCCTTGGCAGCCCTCCAATCCCAGAGGAAGCACCGGGCGCCGTCACCAGTGTACGAGTCGGAGGAGTCCGACGATGAGTCCGGCGTGGGGGCGGCGGTAGGTGTAGCATTAGAGGGCCCATGGCCCTAGGAGGAAGAGGTTGGAGTCTGTCATTCAAGACAAAACCTGTAAACAAGTTAGAAGATGATTCGTTGTCATGAATAGAAGGTGTTTGATCTTACCACATGCAGTGGAGGCACTGGCTCATCGACATGTTCTCCTCCAGGACCTCCTCCGTCGCTCGCTTACCGCGGTTGTCTTCACCAGCCATGGGTTTCGGTTTGGATCTTGAGAGGGAAGATGAAGAAACCACTATATGGTTTTTGAAGGTAGAAAGACATGAGAGAATGAGAAACAGTTTCAGATACAGATGTGTTTGAGGTCAAGGCCCTTGGCTAGAATTTATAGCCATAATGACAAGATGGTAGATATCCTGAACATGTGAAAGGAACCCCAATTAATGGAAGGGGAAGCGTTGCTTCACTAATAATGAGGGGAACAAGGCGTTGATGACTGAGAAGGAATTTGAAGGGTTTTGCAATAAGGGCCATTTTCAGATTCAGTTAAGTCAGAGTAAAGTCAGAATCGGGAATCGGCTAATTTAAATCTGCTATTCTAGCCAAACCAAGAAGTACAGTAGACCAACAGGAAGAGTACAAGTTATCATTAGATTTACATAGAATATATACTACAGATGCTAAGAACATAAATTACAAGTTAAGAGCATCATTGAATTGCTCTTAGTGCTTTCAGCCGAATAGCATCAACTTCTGTAATTTGTTGTTTGTCCTTCTTTAGGTTGATCCGAGAATGCTCTCAAGACTGCTTGCGAATAGCTTTGCCTTCCTTAACCTTGGTCAGCATCTCTTATTTCTTCTATTTGATGGCATTAGGGATCTGAGTCAAGCTTAGACTCATGACGGTCAATGGCTGGCTTTCACACTTTCTAGTTCCTGTTCGAAGCTCAGCATGCCTAATTCTCAGCTGAGTCAGTTCTGGTTCAATTTTAGAAGAAGAATTCTTTAGATTATCGATCAATTGTGCTAATTCTTTGGCTTCCTGCTTGTTAGAGTTCTTCTTAGCCATCAAAGCTTCACGGTCAGTCAGGTTTCTTTGAGCCTTTTTCACCTTGGGAGCTTGATCTTCGATGTTGGACAGAGGTATCAAGGCTTCAGCAAGATTTGGGGGCAGATCATCCTTAATGGCTAAGAAGATTCTTCTCATTGGATCTGCATCCTGGACCAAATCGGCTATGTTCCTCTCGAGCATTGGCAGCATGTCTTTTAGCCAATTTTTGTCTCATCTGATAAGATTTCTTGAGAAGAAATGGCTGATGAGCTTATCTCGCTTTCATCTATATATTCCTCAAAGTTGAAAGAATAGCTCAAAGCTAGAGAGTTAAGTGCCTATATGTGAACAAAAGGAGTCTTATTAGAAATAGCAAATGAGTTGACAATGAGATGGATGGTGAGAGGGAGACAGTACCTTTTCTGAAAGAGATCCTGGCTGAGGAGAAGGAATAGTTGATAATGTGTCAACATCCTTTTCAACATCCAATTGAATTGGCTCTAGACTTTCGATGCTAGTGTCTGCAGGCATCAAGAAGCTTTTAGTTTATAATTGCTATAGAAGGATAAAATGAGCATATGAATTTCTTACCATCGATTGTTTGTCAAGCTGGAGAATCGATAGTTTGAGTATTAGTGTCAACATGATCCTCTTCAACTGGTGAGTTGTTAGATCTTTGCTCTTGTGTAGACGTTTTCCTAGGTGGTGTCTGATAAAAGAAAAGGATCAGAGAAGAGTGAGGACTGCATAAGATGGAAAGCTTGAGGAGATACCTTGGTAGTATCAGGTGGTGAAGAGAGGTTCTCATCTTTTGTCATCTAGGATTTGTCAGGGACATTAGTTGCTTCAATTGTAATCGGCACCTTAGGGGGATTAGCCGATGAGAGATTAGCATATGCTAATTTAAGTGCCTAGGACAGCAGTTCAGCACCGAAAGTAGATTGAGATGCAATAGTCGATGACTGCAAGAAAGGAATTGAATTAGAAGTTGAATATCATCTTAAGAGGGAAGATAAGTTAATTTACCTAAGCAATTGATGATTTTGTTCTGCAAAGTCTCTTCCTAGTGGTGGTTTTCTGAGTTACACCTTGGGTTGCCTTGCGTTTTGAAGACTGATATGTGAGTATTGCTAGGGGCAGCTGGGGTTTTCATCAACTTTTTAGAGTGGGTGCAGTTGATCCCATTCTTGAGGCTGGACATGGTGGATAATATTCTATGGGATGCCCTTTCCTATCCACACTTGGGGGATCAAATTCGGTATCCTACAAAAAATTGTTAGATGAACTGACAAGGAGAACTTGATAATCCTTCTAAAAGGAAAGTGGTGAGTTACCTCACTATCAGAAGCAAAGTCATCATCCAGGGCTAAACAGTTAGGATGAATTGAGTTGTAGAAGAGGTAAGAGTGTCATTCTTGCCACCAGGAGTCAAACAGGTTTGAAGAGAAGGTGGCTCTTGTCCATTCATGCAGACAAAGAGAAGGAAGATCTGACCCTAATTGAAAGACTCTAGAAGCTTCTATTATTTCACTGATACCTTCTCTTGGCTTCAGAGTATTCCTAAAGAATAGCCGAGGGGGTAGTTGACCAAGGCCGAAATTGATGGGCCACAAAAGAGGGGTTATAGAATTCATAAGTTGAGAGATTATCTAGGAGAAAAGCACCAGTAGCCATTTTGCCACGACCATGGCGAAATTCGTAGGCAGCACTGCAGGGTTTGATGATGCAACTAAAAATTGCAGCAGTTGTTTCATCTGAACAGCCTGATTCAAACCAGAATTTAACTGGCAGAACTAGCTCATTATCTTCATCTTCATCATAAGGCAGCCAAGCCAAGATGTTTGCATCAAACCCTCTATAAAATTTCTTGAAAAGGTGGCCTACATCAACAGCAATTGTTATGGCTGATGCAGCTTCACCATAATTCATACACTGTCGAGTTCTTCCTTCTTTTCCTTTATAATCTTCAACAAAGTTAGAAGAAGGGAAGCTCAGATTCCTGAGATTGGGTCTTACAATCTTATGCATGTACAGATTCAGCCATAATTGTATCAACCACCAAGGGCCACTGATGGTATGCACTGGTTCATTTTTCAGCAATTGGGCAGCTACTTGGTGCATCAGATGATAAGCAGATCCCAGCAGATATTTTCAAGGGGGATTCCATTACCAGGTTGCTAAACGCTCTGCCAAGTATTTATGATTATAGGTTGGACCATAGGATGACCCACAAAAGATGAATTTTTCCAGCCATATATTCAAGAAAGCTACATGTTCTCTATCATCAACAGTCGATCCATCCCCAATATGATTCAAAATAGTAACTTATCCATCCTGTGCAGTCTGATATTTTGGCTAATTTCTTGGATCTAGCACTTAAGAAATCATAAGGTTGCATTGATCCTGTTATTCTAAGGTCGGTTAACATGTAGATGTCGGCCAAAGTAATGGTCATTGGACCATGACAAAAACGAAAGCATTCAAAGTGTTGGACCAAAAATAAGATGCAGAGATCAGAAGTGAATCATTTCTCTCCATTCCAGACAGTGAGAGTGTCAAGCATTGGTTTAAATCAGAAATTTCCCAATCTCTAGCTTTCTTTTCTGATACCCTATGGAACCAATCTCTCCATCCTTTAGGCATTTTGGGCCAGTTTCTAAAAGGAGTTTTGGTGTTCTAGGAAGATAAATCTATTATAGATTGTTTGAAGGGGATTCGGTTGGTTTCTTGGTTGATAAAATCAGATGGATCAGGATCGCCCATAGGTCCAAGATAATAGGTATTAGGAACAACAGCTGATGGAATCAAAATTTCGTTCCTCATTTCCTAGAAACCAGTTGGGATGAATTTAAGAAGAAAGGAAAATACAGAGTAGCGGCTAATACTTAAAAGACAGAAATCTAAGGCATACCTCAGGAACGTGATTGCTGGTCGCCATTGCAGCCGAAATGGATCTGAATCTGAGGGAGGTTGTAGAAAGGTGGCTTGAACAGTAGTTTGGTAGAGTAGAAGACTAGCTAGGGTTAAGGCTTTGGTGGTGGTGGTTTTGACTGTTGAAGCTGCTCAAGAGAAAAGGGGAAAGTAAGCAGGCCGAGCAAGTTAGAAATGATACTGTTAGGGTATTATATAGAATTCAGCCCGAGAAATTAGGAGTCACGTGTATATTTCAGAATAAGCAGTTGCAACACGGTGAGTAGATAAATAGAAATTTTAGAATAAAATTATTTTTATCCCAAAATTGGGGGGCATGTGTTTACACCAAAATTTAGGAAGAAGAACGCGAGAACTCGATGCTTCCAGGCTTGTGTCATCAAGGAATCGATTAGATGTGAATCGGTATCAACTGATTTAGATGCGATGACAGAATCGGCTATTTTATAGATGACGTCAGCAGACGGCGTCAATGGACTATGCTTGAATGGCGCTAGGAAGATGTGTCGGACTCTACAAATAAGGAAATTAGGGGTCCATGTTATTATTAAGTTAGGAAGTTTTCTTTTATTTCAAAATTATAATGAGTCGTATTTGAGTAGGATTCATATTTAGGTTCCGGGTATAAATATTAGACCCTAGTTATTGTACAAAGGACGGACACTCAATCAATACAATCTTTCTGGCTTTCACCATCGCATTAGGAGTAGGAGTACTATAGATCTCAGTGAGTTCTTCAGCAAACAGGGCTGCATCGACTAATCGACCTCCAGCTTGCTTAGTGAGTACCGTCACTGACTTGTATTGTGCTTATAAAGCTACATTAGCTGATTGATCTTTTATGAGCTATAATATAAGTTAGTTATCAGATCTATATCATTAGTTTGTAAGGCTGCATCAGCTGATTGATCTCTTACAAATCATAATATAGATCAAAGTTATCGATCTTGTGTTAAATAACTTGTTGTTTAATACAATATCACCAGTTATCGAATCTGCTAAGATTAGTAAGATTTTCCTTGCTATTTTTTGGTTGATTCACCGGTTATCGATCTTGTTATAATTAATGTTTTATTAATTATAACAAAATTACCCGATTGAGATAGAGATAGATCGACATCATATCATCTTAATTGGTCGCCCTTTGATCTGGTCATGCTTTAAATCTTATAATTGATGGCTTAATTCTGCTAGATTCGGTTGTTTTATCTCTATTCCAATCAAACATAGTATGCATCCAAAGACATATTTAAATCTTGAATAAACTCACTTGTTAATGAGATCTAATCTAATGACACTACCATAGTTGCATCGATCCGATCGAACCTCACTGGTAAGACTTTAGATTAGAAATTATCGATTAGTGGTCTTGTTTATGATCAAAATATGTACTCTGTTTGTTTGCTATGACTGCATCGGCTATTTTAGCCGATTTGCCTATACTCTCACGTATACAGCATGTTTTCATGAATCTATCAATATATAGATGGTTTTATAGATTTTTTGGCTTTAATTTGTTATCATTATCATAGCTGCATTAATCTGATCGAACCTCACTGTTGATGATAATAGATTAGATTCTAACTGTTTGTAGATTCATTTATATTAGACAGTCGATTTGTTCACATGTTATACTCTTTTCATCAAACTTATCGGCTCGACGCTTTATATCGATCATGTTCCATTTAGCCGATGATGCTTTCTTATATCGCTTCTTTGCTGATTATCAATTCTCTAATCGATTGATGACATCAATCGACCATTTGGTCACTATATGTGGAATTTTAATGAAAGATCTTCTGATTTTGTATTTGGGTGTATTGTACTTGTTTTTGTCTAGATTAATCTAGTCATCATAAATCTGCTATGATCCATGAGCATCAGGTTATTGTGATTCATGTTATTATCATTTAATATTAGCCAATAATCCTTGATTTAAAGATCTTCATTTCATGGATACGCTGGATATCGACTATTTAGTCGATAGCCTTATTGAATCAGCTATCTAGCCATACATTTGGAACTATCTGGTGCAACACCGATATGTTCCACCTTAAATTACTAATAAGATTGTTTTCCTTGTCAATTGCAGGTCAAATTGACTGGCACGTCGTTGGGTTTTTAGAATCGGCTGGTTCTGTGTTGAAGCCAAGCAAATCTCTGGTCTCATTCTACTCAGATCCTCCGGCTTGCTGTGTGTTGATCACATCACCACATTTTTGTGTCAATAAATAGATATTTGCATTTCAAGATGGACTATTTAAAAATTTCAAACTTCGTGCCTGCAAAGCTTTTAGAAAGGACACGAATCTGCAAACGTTGTAATACTATATGAACCTGCTGAGCATGAACCACTCGCTGCATGCATTTCCCTAAAAAGCAAGCAAAGACAAGCACGAACCACTATAAATAGGGTTTGAAAATTTTAAAAGTGATTCTAGATAAAATTAATATCAGTTTATGTAAAAACAAATAAAGGATCTTGTCAGAGCCTGGCAGGGAGGGGGCCCTGGATAGCAGCGGTTAGGGTTTGGGGGACGAGGTGCGTCAGCACAGGGGAGAGAGAGAGGCGCATGGGAAGAGGACCGAGGCTTAGAAGGGAGAGGAGGGGATAGAACGCCCTTGGCCTATTCTTTTTTCTCGAACAACACACGAGAGCTACGTGTCATTTCATTAAGAGAGAAAAGATAGTACAAAAGTTCAGTTAAAGACTAAAACCCCAGCCAAGAACGCACCCTTGGCCTATTCTACTCTTGCTTAAGATTGAAAGGTTACATCACCCCTATATTTATAGTCCTGGGAAACTTAGCTCCTAAGCAATCTAATCTTGTCCTCCAAGCAAGCAGATCCTATCCTCCTGGATCTGGATGTTGGCGGCGCGGCGAGAGGCCACCCCTCCGCTAGTCGCACCCCCCTCCTGGTGGCGTGGTCAGCCTAGACCTAGCCGGCCTGGGCCCTCTCCTGGGCCCTCCATTAGACATATGACATATCTTCCCCCTTCTCCTGGCAGTGCTTCCTCGCGCTGCAGCTTTGCTTGATCGTTGATAGGGCTTGAGGAAGATGGCTGCTCCAACTCCTTTGTACGTGATCTCTGAAGTGGGGATCTCTGGTTGAGGTGGATCTGCTATTGGTGGAGAATTGTTGGGGCGAGCGAAGAACTCGTCAAACATCGTCTTCCAACGATTGGCCATGTTATGGATGTCGAGGTCCTCCTTAGAACGTGCACGCTCAATGTTGCTCAGGCGAGCATCGTTGTCCATCAGCTTGGCGGCGAAGCCGCTGCATGGAAGGCTAGCGGCGACGCTGCTTGTTGCATGGTCGCTGCGGGGTGCATCGAGCAACAAGGGTGCGGCGGTAGTGGGCAGTAGCGGGCTACTGCTGATGTTGGCGGCGAAGAACTTGTCGCCCAGTTTTGCCAATTGATCGATGATATTGTGGGTAATGTTGCAGACTTTGTTTATGTTGATGATCTTGGTGGTGGTAGTCATCGGATCGATCTGGTCTCCGGATACCAGTGTCAGAGTTCGGCAGGGAGGGGGCCTAGATGGCGGCGGCTAGGGTTTGGGGGACTAGGTGTGTCGGCACAGGGGGGAGAGAGAGAGAGGCACAGGGGAAGAGGACCGAGGCTTAGAAGGGAGAGGAGGGGATAGAAGGCTGGTGGCCTATTCTACTCTTGTTTAAGATTGAAAGGCTACATCGCCCCTATATTTATAGTCCTGAGAGACTTAGCCCATAAGCAATCTAATCTTGTCCTCCAAGCAAGCAGATCCTATCCTTCTGGATCTGGATGTTGGTGGAGCGGCGGGAGGCCGCCCCTCCGCTGGCCGCGCCCCCCTCCTGGTGGCGTGGTCAGCCTAGACTAGCCGGCCTGGGCCCTCCATTAGACGTATGACAGATCTAATCGTGAAAACCGTTTTCTAATTAAATATTATCATGAAGAAATATCATGGAAAAAGCTAGATTTGTGTTCATCACTGAAAGTAACGTGAGATGAGAGAGGGGAGGCGTGTTGCAGGCAGCAGGTGCAGCTTTGCATGCGCACGCAGCCAAGTAGGCCTCATGAGAAGACAGTGCCCCATACTGTATGTCTGCTTTTGGTAGTTCTCATCTGGTCGTTTAAACACACACGCGTCCCTCATCCGCATGTGTGGGTAGCTACCACACCTGGGTGGAGAGAGTTACCACCCGTCCTAGAAAATCCACACTCATATTAAATTTGTTTAATTAAATATATGATGAAATGTCTTGATAATCTATTGCTTTGAATATGTTGATGTTAATATATTTTTCGAGAACCATAGCAAAGATTAGCAAATTAAGTTTGACTTGGACAAAACTTAAATGAACAATAATTTAAAACATACCAAGTACCTACCAAATGCACGCCTAAGAAACCATTGATATATAATAACTAGAGATTCTATTTTAAAACGCCATCACACTAATGGTTTTTTCATGGAATGTAATTGCCATGTTTCACACACTTTTCAAAAAGAATTATGTGTGACTATATTAGCGGTTGTTTTTTTTTGCCAGAACAATCATAGACAAGACATAATTATATATTGCTGACAATATTCTTAGGATGAATATTTTTCATGTAAATTTATATATTCACAGTTGGTACAATTATGAGTACTCACCTATGGCTTTTATAACTAATATTACTAATAAATTTTGAGGTTTTCTTGTAGTGGTATTAATACAACAGTTTAGTCTGGCATCTAGGATTGTTGTGTGCAAGATTTAAATTGTTGTGTAATGGTTAAAAAACTATTGTGGTCATTGTTGTGTGCAAGACAAGTTGTGAGGTTTTTATGTAGTGGTATTAAATTGCAGTAGTTAAAAATAATCGGGGTGGTCACTGTTGTGTGCAATTTAACCATTATTATGAAGGGAATCGATGATGTATATGGATGCCTTAAAGCCTAGAAGGGATGGATGACCATCAAGTTCCTCCAGAGTTGTGGACTATTTAACAAAAAGAATTAGAAGGTGCAAAAACGAATTGATGTTTTTCGATAATGGAAATAACAAAAGTTACCAAATACACTCTAGTGACTATGAATCTGTTGACTAGACTACCACCCATGTGTGTCAACAATTTGATGTGTGTACATTAAATAAGATGAGAAAACAATTGATAAGTTTCTTGTTTAATCTTCGTCAATGAAGAACATAAACCAACCAATCTAGGAGGAAGAACCATCAGGTGGACGCAACACATAGTAAGATGCAAATAGATAGCTGAGTGAAATGGGCCTCCAAACTTTTCCAGCATTTTAATTTGGGTCTAAAACTCCCAAAGTGATCATATGGACCCTACAACTTCTTAAGTGGCGCATTGGAAGTGTGAATTGGGGTTCATGCATGGTTGGACGAAGAGTGATTTTAGAATAAACCGCTTTGAAAAGATGAAGGATTCGGATGATCATAGTAAAAGTTTATTGAGCTTTGTTGTGGTACATCCAAATAACTGTGAGCCTGTTCATTTAGTTAGATCGGATGGTTAGAGTCATTTATTACTCATACTCATAGGAGGTAATATGTGAATATATATGTATATTTAATTTTTAATTTTGTAAAATAGGATAAGTAAGGAAATTTTTAGATATAAAGATCTTTTTTTAGATCTAAATGATGCATACATGATTTACTAGATATGGTAAATCTTTTTATTTTGTAAATTCATATATGACATAATTTAATTAAGATACACTACCTATTATTTTTTTTGTATGCATGTCATCCCTACCGCACTAAGGTGCTCAATCTACGTGAACGTCAGCGTACGTGTCCAATGCCCAACATACAAAAAAAAACTTTATGTGGGTATATGACATTTTACATGGCCATTTTACGTGTTCAATATATATATGACAGCTCCATATTCTGTTAGATGGGCCTCTCGATTATATAAATAGTATAATATTCTATATGATAGCTCCATTTTACGTGCTAGCGTGTAATATGTTTTAAATCGTCTACGTTCATGATTCATTTAACATGTTAGCGGTTGATATTTTTATGTACATAGCGTATTTTTTTTAACCGGGTATGTGACTTAAAAATAGATCGTTTGAATTTGCATTCAAGATATATGCTTTATCAGTTATTTTAGTAGGATATAAATACTTATGCATAGTCAAATAACAGAAAAGGAAAGGTGCGAAGAAAAAAGTTGTGGCAAGCAAGGAGGCGGATGAGCACTTGTATCCTTGTCATTAAAGGGATTGTATCCCCGTGATTCGGAGGATTTGACAATATCTCCTTTTCTTTTCATAGAATAGATTAATTCATAATTAATTCAAAAATCTAAAAAAATCAAAGGATCAGATTTGTTTAAGGTATTAGTTAAGTAAAGAGAGTACCTTAACATTGTCCAAGTTTATATATGGACCCATTAGAACCAAAAAAGAAACGTCTAAAGACTCAAAGGAACATGCATTTCAGTCCATCGAGGCACGTGTTAATGTTGGTTGCCTTGCTAACGGGACGATGGTGACCCCAGCCGCCCCATCTCTTTCTAATCTCTACTCCCTCCGTCCTATAATACAGTCCATTCTAGGAATTTTAGGATAAATTAAGAGAGAGCCTAAAAGACACATATATTTTTATTTTATTTTCTAATCGGACGCTATCATCAACGTGATCGATGGTGATTGGTTGATAAATGAAAAGTATTTAATACAAAATTGGTTTTTATCCTCCAGAATGCATTATATTTGAGAATAAATTTTAAATAGTAGAATGCGACGGGAGGGAGTATATAAACTTACTGATCAGCTAGCCTTTGCTCTCGCTAACCAGCTGCCTATCTACCACCACATCATCATACTCATACATCCGGCCGGCGATGGACCCGTCCGGGTAGATCCGGAAAGTGTCTAGCATGCGGCGGGACAGTGGCGGCTCCGTGTGGCGGAGCGGCGGAAACGACATCTTCTCGCGCTCGTCGAGAAGAGAGATGGACGACGACGAGGAGGCACTGCGCTGGGCCACGTTAGAAAAACTGCCGACACGCGACCGCGTACGCCGTGCCATCATTTTCCCGCCGCTCCCTGCTGGAGACGACGCGGGGACGGGGCAGGGGCTCGTCGACGTGGACGTGCTCAGCCTGGGCCCCGGCGAGCGGCGCGCGCTGCTGGAGCGGCTGGTGCGCGTCGCCGACGAGGACCACGAGCGCTTCCTTGTGAAGCTTAGAGAGCGCCTGGACAGGTACGACGACGTTCATTCCTTTTCCGTCCTTGGCTGTTGAGTTGTTGTTGCTGTAGATGATGGATTGTGAGTTGTTTGTGTTGTAGGTTTGGGATCGACATGCCGACGATCGAGGTGCGTTTCGAGCACCTGAACGTGGAGGCGGAGGTGCGCGTCGGCAGCAGCGGCATACCCACCGTCCTCAACTCCATCACCAACACGCTGGAGGAAGCAGCCACTGCGCTGCACCTACTGCGCAGCAGAAAGCGGGCGTTGCCCATCCTCCACGACGTGAGTGGCATCATCATACAGCAGAAGATTCATCGGTTTCTCTTTTTAATTAATTACAATTTTTTTACACTTACACAACAATTAATTAATTAATAGCCAGATATTTCTGTGTTCTATCTATCTAGTTCTTGGCAAGGATTATTCTTTACTTAATTTTTTCCGTTACTAATAGCTCTGTCGTGTGTTAATTAATTTCCCAAAAAAAATGCATGGGCATGGTATATAGGATGACTTTGCTGTTAGGCCCACCCGGATCAGGCAAGACCACCTTGCTGCTGGCACTGGCCGGAAGGCTCGACAAAGACCTCAAGGTTTCTGGCAGAGTGTCCTACAACGAGCATGGCATGGAGGAATTTGTGCCTCAGAGGACGGCTGCGTGTACATCAGCCAACACGACCTCCATATCGCAGAGATAACAGTGAGGGAGACGCTCGCCTTCTCGGCACGCTACCAGGGTGTTCACTGGCGGAGCCAGGGGGGGCTGGCAGGGGCCATGGCCGCCCCCCCCCCCCCCCCCCCCCCCCCCACCCACCACCCCCCACCCCAATATTTCACAACAAAAAAAATAGTAGTATGACTTAATATTTTTTATTTATATTAAGAGAGAGATTATATAAAATTCTTGTCATATATACCTATTAATATCTTCTAGATAATATAATCATACAAAACACAACTAGATAATAAAATTATCGCAATAAAAAAGACCGAGTCGGTGCTCAAGATTTACAAAGTCATCCTATACGTCTTGCTGTTAACGGGCATATCACTTACCACTGAAAAAATAACGTCTTAGATCCTAGAATACATATAAGAAATTGCAAGCACCCGTTCAAGTCAGTGAATTAATTCTGATAGTCATCACAAGGAACCTAACGAGTTGAGTTACACTTAGTTTTTACATGTTGGCTCTTTTGGCCGGCTCCCCCTAAGTATAATTCCTGACGGCCAGCCCCCCCCCTAAGGATAATTCCTGGCTCCGCCACTGAGGGTGTTGGCTCCCGCTTTGGTAATAATACTTCACTCGTGCCTCTTGCATAGACATGCATTCTATATATATGCAGGATTTAATTTGGGCCTCTGATGAGATATGCTTATATTTTGTTAATAATCCAGATATGCTTATGGAGCTGTCGAGGCGAGAGAAGGTGGCTAATATTAAGCCTGATGCTGATATTGATGCATTCATGAAGGCAAGGCCGAATTTTTTACTATTCGGTCCTTTTTCGAAAGTTTCTCACAGATAGACTCCTGGTGAAAAGAATTCCGGAAATGGACCCTTGGCTCGGCGCCAGAGTGACTGGTGCCGAGGTCCTGGGCACGGGAAATGGCCTGCCAGGGAGCTCGGAAATATCTGCGCCGCCGCCGCTCCACCTTTCTTCTTCTCCCTCTCGCCCTAGGCTTCCCTGCCCGCGCCATCGCCGCTCCACCGCCGCGTCCGCGCCGTCCACCACGCCCGCGCCCGCGCCACCGTGCCCGCCCGCGCCGCGCCGCGCCACCGCTGCTGCTATGACGGCCGAGCCCGCGCCCTCCCCGCGCCGCGTCGTCTCTGTTGCTTCAACGGCCGAGCCCACGCCCTCGCCACGCCGCGCCGCCGCTGCTGCTCCCTCGCCCGAGCCCGCACCGCGCCGCCGTGCCCTCGCGCCGTTGCCCGTGGTTGGCTGCAGCGCCGCGCCGCCATGTCCTCCACCGCCGTCCTCACCTTGGTCTCCACCGGCGGCCTCGGCCTCGCCCCGCCTTGCCCCCCTCCACCGCCGGCCTCGCCCCGCCTTGCTGCTGTCCACCGCCGGCGTGCCTCCCGCGCCCGTCGAGCCGGTCCCGCCGCGTGGAGCGCCGGCCACCCCGCGGCCGCTGCGCGCCACCGCGGGCCCGTCTTCGCCTTGACCTACGCCTGCCATCCGCCGACTCGGAAAGGTAAAAATTATGAATATGCAATGTACCCATTTAGTTGGTGTTTATTATTTACTAGTTACTGTGATGACTCAGTTAGTTGATTTAGTGAGATATATATGTAGATAGATAGAAACATAGATACATTTGTAAATAGATATAGTTAGATAGCTACTTAGATATGTAGTTATATTTGTAGTTAACTACATATGATCTAGCTATTTAGTGAGTACACTATAAATATATCTATCGTCTAATTTGGACTAAAGGACATGTGTTTCGTTACGTTTTTGAAATAGATGGACAACCTAGTGACTATATATCATGGAGGCATGGTTGAAAGCGATCGCTATGGATATGTTGAGTTTCTTGACATGCAAAGCGTGCCTGTGCTATTCAATGATAGGCCTTCATTTAGTGAGATAGTTGCAAGGGCTCGGGAGGAGCTACATTGCTTTGGAGATGATGGCATTGCAGTTGATGGTGTACTGCACCTAGGTTGTTCTCCAAACATCTTCAGAAGAATTATCTCAATTGGTTGTGCGGATCAGTGGGAGAACTATGTGAGATCGGCTATGAAGAGCCAGCTGCAATGTTTGGACGTGGTTGTGCGTCGGGTGTTAGTTGATCCAATCCCTCATGGGTTTACCCCAGCAATGGATCATCCGGCACACATCGACCCTCCCGTTCCGGAACCTTACCTGCATGTGCAGATTGCGCCTACAGTTCATGATGCTCAATCTGCCCCCAATGTGGTATTTGGAGATGGTTGTCATACTCATGTTTTCATGGCAGATCCTCCTTATGAGATCCCTTTGACACAGAATCATCTGAGTAAGTGTCTTAACCGCATGGTTTTGGGGAGCTTATCCCATTCCTTACATCTATTTCTTTCATTCTTTCCTCATTTCTGTAATGACGTTGCAGGAGACATTCCTGAGAATATGGATGTGCCCCATGTTGCTGTGCAAGTGCACTTTGGAGATGGATTTCATGGCTCCAATAGTGTTGAAATTATGAATGATTCGGAGAAATATGAGATGGCTAGGGCTCTTGATTCTGATGATGATCGTCCTGTTGGAGAGCTAATAGAGAGTGATGTTGAGATGATGAGGCGTATCTTTCCCGACCGCCGTGATCTTAGAGTTCATGAGTTCAGTGATCTTGCTCATTCGGATCTAGTGTTTGCAGAAGAACGTGATGATGAGCTCCTAGAAGCTCCTGAGGCCAGTCCTAACATGGTAATTGGGGAGGGGAGGGTGTTCAATGACCTCCCTGCTTTGAAGAGGTGGTTGTAGGCTTTTGCAGTGATACAAAAGAGGCCTTACAGGGTATTGCATTCATATGTGGAGCGCCGTTACATAGTTGTGTGTGACAAGGAACGCTGCCCATGGAGGGTTTGTGCAAGGAAGCAACAGGTGACCAGAAAATGGAAGATCACAAAAGTTGTTGGGCCACACAATTTTGCAGGGAGAACCCAACATGAAGGTGAGAACAATTATCAGGACCGTTGAGACGTTGTATGGAGGATATGTGATAACTTATGGTAAAGCATGGAGGGCTAAGCAGCGAGCATGGAAGATGATATATGGGGACTGGGAGGATGGGTATGAGCAGCTGCCAGTTCTTTTCAATGCAATCAAAGCGGTGAATCCAGGCATGCATTATGAGTACATCCCAAAACCTAATGCATGGAAGGATGGGAGGCAGATATTTTTCCGTGCCTTCTGTTGCTTCCCTCAGTGTGTCGAGGCCTTTAGGCACTGTCTTCCCATCTTCTCCATTGATGGTACGTTTTTGATTGGCAAATACCAGGGCACACTTCTTATAGCCATATCATGTGACGCGAACAACAAGTTGGTTCCTTTGGCATTTGCTTTGGTTGGGAAGGAGAACAATGACAGTTGGGGATGGTTCTTGAGGCTAGTCCGGATACACGTGGTTGGGCCTAGCAGGGAGGTTGGCGTCATATCTGATAGGCATCAGGGCATACTTAATGCCGTGCGAGAGCAGTTAGAGGGGTATGCACCTTTGCACCATCGTTGGTGTACTCGACACCTTGCCGAGAATCTACTATGGAAGGATGGTGTCAAGAAAAACTTTGATCTATTCCAGGAGGCTGCTCGACAGCTTGAGGACAAGTACTTTAGGGAAAAGTTGGAGCAGGTCAGAACCGCATCAAATGCAGAAGGTAGACAATGGCTCTCAGGTTTGATGAGGGATTTGGAGAAATGGACGAGAGCTCATGACGCCGGTGGCTAGAGGTACGAGTTTCAGTGCAGCAACATGGTAGAGTCATTCAATAAGTTGCTATTAGGGATGCATGGTATGCCCGTGAATGCAATTGTTCAATTCACCTTCTATAAGCTTATTGCCTGGTTCAACGATAGACACGCCCATGCATTACAGTTGAGGAGTGATGGAGAGATATGGGCTCCGAAACCAAAGGCACACCTAGAGAAGGCAAGAGAAAGGGCTAGCACACATGAGGTTGCATGCTTTGACCACGCCATAGGGACTTATCAGGTCAAGCATAGGGGCGGTACAACGTCCGACGGCGAGGTCCGAGAGTCGAGGATACATGTGGTTGTCCTCCAAGATTTCAAGTGCACTTGTGGTAAACCAAGGCAATACCACTTTGTATGTTCTCATTTGGTGGCAGCAGCTAGGCATTGCAACTATAATATCGAGAGGAGGATACCTCACGAGTTCAGTGTCAACACGCTTGTGAACACATGGAGCCCCCGCTTCGTGCCTTTCCAAGACCCTGGAGAGTGGCCTCCATATGATGGGCCGAAGTACATTGCAGATCCAGCTTACCGTTGGAACAAGCGTGGATCAAGGCAGATGACGAGGCATAGGATGGTTATGGATCAGATACCCGGAAGAACTAGGCGTGGGAGAGGAACTCCATTTGTTACTGATCCCGAGCAGTATGAGTGCGGCAAGTGCGGTAGACTTGGCCACAACTCATGAAGTTGCCGTTGGTAGATTAGTGAGGTAGGACTATTGGTTTATAGTATTATTTTATATTTGTCTTATTCATATATTTAATTATGCATGTCTCAATTTATGCTTGTATTTGTGTCAATTACTTATACATTTATAAGTTCATGTTTCATTGTACATTGCAATTCTAATTCATTCATTTTTTTTGTAGGATGGAGCAATTCCACCTGCTGGACCCGACGTACGAGGAGACCCACCGAGGACGTCTCGTTGCGCTGGGGCAGGTAATAATCTATAAGTTTTATTCATACATGTGTTCATGAAGTAACATGTGACTATGTTTTATTCGATACAGGACCTTCCGCACCTTTGTTCTAGGACCCATAGTGGGTTCTTGGACATTTGGTACGATGATAGGTACACTCCTTTCCTGCAAAGAGCTGGCCTAGATGCCATCTCCTTTTAGGTTCATCGTGGGTTGCCCAAGTTCAACTCAGCGGCGATAACTGCGTTGGTAGATAGGTATTAAAGTGAATCATTGGCTCCATTCATGGCCATTTGTTCATGCGATTGACTTTTTGACAAGTAATCTTGCTTGGTCTTAAATATAGGTGGCGGCCAAAGACTCACAGCTTCCACCTACCTTTTGGGGAGATGACAGTCTCGCTTCAGGACTGTCAGAAGATGCTAGGCCTAAGGATTCAAGGGAACCCAGTCATCGGGCAGTGCAGGTCAGAGGGTTGGAGAGCACGAGTGGAGGTCTTCCTTGGGCGTGAGCTTGGTGAGCAAGGCGCTCGCACTTCTAGAGTTCCCATCTCATGGCTACATACAGAGTTCGCACAGTGCTCCGAGGAGGCAAATGAGGAGACGGTTGGGTACTACTGCCGGGCGTGGATCCTACACCTTTTTGCTTGCATTCTCTGTCCCGACGCGATAGGTGACAATGCGTCCTGGATGTGGATCCACTGCCTTAGTGACTGGGACCAGGCGGGTCAGTACAGCTGGGGCTCTATAGTCTTATGTTTTCTATACTGGCAGCTGTGCGAGGGGTGTCGTCGGTCTACGACGAACCCATCACTTGGTGGATGCGTGTACCTGTTACAGCTGTGGATGTGGGCTCGTTTTTCAGTTGGTTGTCTATGATGAGGACATCGCCACGCTGGACACATCGACGCCATGGTCTTCCCCAAGTTGCAATTCGTTTCCAACTCAGCTGCCACGTCGTCCTCGGATTCAGCAGACACGTCGTCACTGTTTCGGTCATAACTTCCTCATACGACATCGAAACGGGCCGTTCTTGGATGCGTTGGAAAGGGGACGACGACGCCGTCGTTTTGGATCTGGTCTCAGCTCCAGAAGGTCCGTGGATCATTCTGTGTGACCACGGCAAGGTGCTGCGTCACCTATTTGGGCCAACTTGGCCATGTATCGTGTCGGGCCTTAAGCCCAAGTTGTGGGCGCCCAACCCCTGGCCGTCCCCAACCCTAGGTCGAGTCTTAGACTATAAACACAGCCGCCGCCGCTGCTACACAATTGGGTTTTGTTTAGAGTTTAGTTTTCCATCGAGAAACTGAATCGTTCATTGTAACTGTGGTGACAAATCCTTTTGCAGTGATCCAGGGCCCCCGTTCTTGATCTCCTCCACTGTGTCGATTAGTCCTTTGGAACCGAGTTCTTGAACCCTCTATTGATATTCGCGTCATTCATATTTGCAATTTCAGATTGCGTGTTTTACCTTCTTGCTTGTGCTCTTCGATTCGCTTGCAGGAAAAGCCTTCTTGGCGAGGTCAATCAAGTTGTGCTTGGTTGATAACCAACAGAGCAGTGGTGTAACGGTTGCAGGGTTCGAATCGTGTCTGATTTGAAGCCGGATCGCCAACGTCGAGATCTCCACAAATCGAACTTACCGGCTACCTCTCGGAAGATCGGGCCTGTACTCATCAATTGGTATCAGATATTTCAGGTTTACCGCGAGGTATAATCTCGTTTGCCTTAGATTCATATTTGTTCATTACCTAGAGTCCACAAAAAGCCCAAAAATATTTCAATTTCCGCTGTCCTATCGCCCTTTGTGCCTTTGCAATTTCGTTTCAGATTCGTGTTGTTGAGTTTGTGTCCGTGGTCGAGTCTTGTTGCTGGTTTAGGATTGTGTTCGTGGTCGTAGTTCAATCGCCCGTTGCTGTGATTTTGTTTTCCGCCGCTATCCCATCCACCGTTCCCAAACAACAAGTCGAAGCCACCACATTACTCGACTTGCCCCGCTAGCCGCCTTGTGTAACTTCTCGCCGCCGCGCAAACCCTAGATAGGTTGCCAGCCGCTCTTATTTTGCCTGCATCGCAGCCCTCCTTACATCATCAGGCGAATACCTACTACTGTGATCGGTGTTAGAGTTTAGGGACGTTTTGCCCTAACTGCCGCCGCCGTGTTGTGCCTCACGGAAAACATACCTTGAGATACCTTCGGTAAAACAGGCATAACTTTTCGCTCGTTTATCAGAAAAATCTGAAATTTTTTGTGCAGCTTCTTGACACCATTTGGACCCGACCCAAACTGGGCTTTGCCCTGTTTGGTTTCGTCAAAATTGCCAAAAAAATTCGGGAAAATAAAGAAAAAAAATTGTCAAGGTTTTTGCACGCTTTTCAGAGAACGTGCTGAATTTCTGTAGACCACATCCCACCTCAGTTGTAGGTGCCAATTTTTGTGGTTGCATCTTTTGTGATCCTTGTTCAGAGAAAAGTATAAAAAAAATAGTAAAAAAAAAATTTGATTCCTACTAGTGCCTTTTGGAAAAATTCAGGAAAAAGGCGAAATCCGGGCTATTTGCTTGTTCCGTGAGTTCTTTCGATCGTCCTTTGTTTTCACCTTGTTGCGCTACGTCTCGACACGTCTTAGCCAGCACCTGTGATTTGTACTTTGGATCCAGATTGAACAATCGCTACTCTCCACTCGTTAATTGCTAATCCTTGTTGTCATATTGTGTGCCTACCCATAGCTCCACATATTCTTCTGTCAGCACAGGTTCATCTTGCAACTGTTACCCACGCTCAACAACAGATTGCTTCGCCACTTTGGTTTTGCTCCTGTTTGGCGTTGGTAAGAATACAGGCAAGACGGTGGTAAGCCGCTTGTGATTTTGCATTCCACTTTCACCACCATCACCACCACTTGTTTCCTTTTAGTTGATAGGGATAATACTTTGGTGTTGTCTTTTTCTATCTTCTAACCATGGCAGGAACTCCGACGGACTTCAATGAGTGCGTGTCCAAGGGCGAGCTTGCAACGTTCATGACTGAACAACGCAATCTTATGACCGAGCTGACGCGCAACGTGAATAATCTGGTCACCCGCATTGAACAGCTTGAGCAACGCCCTCCGCCTTATCGTGCTGATGATGAAGATGCGGATGCTTTTGGTGATGAAGATGCGTATGCTGACGGTGGTGCCCGTCGCCGCCTCAACTTCAATCGTCGCGGCATGGGAGGTAATAATCATGGTAATAATGATCCTTTTGCTAAAATTAAATTTAGTCTACCTCCTTTTGCTGGTAATGTTGATCCAGAGGCATATTTAGATTGGGAGCTTGCTGTTCAACAAAAATTTGATTCTCATAATGTTCCTCCTGAGCATAGAGTTAGACTTGCTACTAGTGAGTTTACTAATTTTGCTTTGTTCTGGTGGAGTGATCTTTGCAATGCTAATAATGCTGCTGCTGTGCCTCAAACTTGGAATGTTTTAAAGCAACGTATGAAATCTCGTTTTGTTCCTCCTTATTACCAACGTGATTTACGTTTGAAACTACAAACTTTAAAACAAGGTGATAAAGGAGTAGAAGCATACTATCAACAATTGCTTATTGGTTTAGCACGTTGTGGTATAAATGAAGATGATGATGATGCTAGTGCTAGATTTTTTGGTGGTTTAAACCATGATATACAGAACATACTTGATTACAAAGAATGGCGCAATTTTTCCCAATTGTATCATCTTGCTATTAAGGCCGAACGAGAAGTACAGGGACGCAAACAACACCAGCCTTTCAGGTCTAACAATGGGAGGAATTTTCAGCAGCGTTCCGAGCCGGAGCCGCCCAAGCTTCCTGTTGCACCACAGCCATCTACACCTCCATTTTCTTCCGGGGTAAGTAAATTGTCTAATGTGCAGTTTCCACAGCTGAAGAAAGGTGGCACTCCGGGTGCTTCTACTAGCTCCTCCTCGTCCAGCTCTAAAATCATTTGCCACCGATGCAAAGGCATGGGACATGTCATGAAGGAATGCCCCAGTCGTCGCGCTTTCATTGCTACCGAGGATGGATATGTAAGTGCTAGTGATGTTGAAGATGATTTAGCCCTTGCTGCTAACATTGATGCAGATCCCATCGAGGGCGATCAAGACAAGGAGGCCATCACCATTGACTCCGTGGCTGCTGCCGCGGACTACCCTAGCCTTCTTGTGCAGCGTGTGTTGAGTACACATGTGGTACATGAAGAAGAGATGAAGATCCAACGCCACAATTTGTTCCACATGTATCTCATTGTGCAGGGTTGTCGTGTTCTCACTATCATTGATAGCGGGAGTTGCAACAACTTGGTGAGTTCAGATTTGGTTGACAAGCTTGGCTTGACCACACGACAACATTCGTATCCATATAAACTTCAATGGTTCAATAATAGTGCTAAGACTAAGGTATCTAAATCAGCACGCATTAGCTTTTTCACAGGCTCTTATCATGATACTGCTGATTTTGATGTTGTCCCTATGCAAGCTTGTTCTATTTTGTTAGGTCGCCCATGGGAATTTGATAATGATGCTTTACACCATGGTAGAACTAATACATACACTATCATACATAAGGACAAGAAAATTACATTGCTACCTTTGTCTCCTACGGATATTATTAAACATGCTAATGAGATAAAAAATAAACCTCCAACAGACATTGCTAAAAATAATGGGATTAAGTTAAAAGGAGGTGCTTTTCTTGCTACAACTCCTGCTACTGCTGAGTTATGTGATAATCCTGATGCACCATGTTATACTATGTTTTGTCAACCTTTTATGTCTGGTGCATTGCCTGCTGTCACTAACCTTTTGCAGGAGTTCGCTGATGATGGGATGGAGTCGAGGATGACTCCAATTCTACAAGGAGGGGATAATGAGGACATCGCCAAGATGGAGTCGAGGACGACTCCAATTCAAGAAGGGGAGGATGATGAGGACATCGCCACGCTGGACACATCGACGCCATGGTCTTCCCCAAGTTGCAATTCGTTTCCAACTCAGCTGCCACGTCGTCCTCGGATTCAGCAGACACGTCGTCACTGTTTCGGTCATAACTTCCTCATACGACATCGAAACGGGCCGTTCTTGGATGCGTTGGAAAGGGGACGACGACGCCGTCGTTTTGGATCTGGTCTCAGCTCCAGAAGGTCCGTGGATCATTCTGTGTGACCACGGCAAGGTGCTACGTCACCTATTTGGGCCAACTTGGCCATGTATCGTGTCGGGCCTTAAGCCCAAGTTGTGGGCGCCCAACCCCTGGCCGTCCCCAACCCTAGGTCGAGTCTTAGACTATAAACACAGCCGCCGCCGCTGCTACACAATTGGGTTTTGTTTAGAGTTTAGTTTTCCATCGAGAAACTGAATCGTTCATTGTAACTGTGGTGACAAATCCTTTTGCAGTGATCCAGGGCCCCCGTTCTTGATCTCCTCCACTGTGTCGATTAGTCCTTTGGAACCGAGTTCTTGAACCCTCTATTGATATTCGCGTCATTCATATTTGCAATTTCAGATTGCGTGTTTTACCTTCTTGCTTGTGCTCTTCGATTCGCTTGCAGGAAAAGCCTTCTTGGCGAGGTCAATCAAGTTGTGCTTGGTTGATAACCAACGGAGCAGTGGTGTAACGGTTGCAGGGTTCGAATCGTGTCTGATTTGAAGCCGGATCGCCAACGTCGAGATCTCCACAAATCGAACTTACCGGCTACCTCTCGGAAGATCGGGCCTGTACTCATCAGTCTAGAGGTTCTAGCTTGTCGTGAGTGGTTCCAAGGTCAGCCTCCAAGTCGCCAGCCAACGTGGGTGTACCTTTGGGACTAGGTCAGGGTTCTGCACACGAGGATAGACCGGGCATACATTGAGTACACGAACGAACTAGATTCACTGACGGCGTCTAGTGTAAGCAAATTTTATTTTCCATGCTGCTTTGAAAATGATTAGTATACCATCTAACATCTTATTTGGACATGTTGTAGGTGGAGTGGGAGTTGTATGGTGGAGAGGACGCACTTCCTTTTCAGTTGAGCAATGTCTATGGGGCCGATGACTACTTCTATAGGATGAGGTGCCCTCTAATCTGCTTCTATGCTATTGAGTACCACCTGCCAGATAGGGTTGCACACCAATTTGGAGTGAGACAACTTTGGCCTATGCCTCTGTTCTCGACTGGCGTTGACTTATACAAGTAAGTGTTTTGATATTTCAAATGTCTCATGATGATGGTCCATTTCTTATAATATGGTGCCGCGTACATGGATTAATGTAACGATGACATACGTGCAGGTTGGATCGTCAAAGAAACAAGAAGATTTTTGACTAGGAGAGGCACCACCAGTTCTACATTGAGGAATGGGAGGAGATGCACGACAACATGGACGACAACAACGAGCCACACACGAACCGTGAGTTCAGGCGGTACCAAGCTTGGTACCAGCGTTCGACATGGTGCAGGCTCAGGCTACAGTGGACTGAAACTGACTACGCCGACATCGAGTTCTTCGACGATGAAGACATGACGTACGACCAGTCCACTCGTGCAGGAAGGCAAGTGGAGGCAGGACCGATCTTGGACAGAGTGGTAAGCCAATCGCCTTATTTTGTTACGTTGAGTTACATAACAATACATTAGGCGTTCTTGGACCGACATTAGGAGTTATCTGTTGTAGTTATTGCAACCTTCGTGCCATATAACCCTTATAATAAGTTACATTCTTGTACAAAAGAAAACAAAACTAAATGCTATATGTTCAGAAGTCTTATTATTGAAAACTTTGTTGCAGGGCAATACACTGAGAAGCTCAGTTGAAGAGATCGAGCGCGTTCGGCCGAGAGTCAATGACGACTACATACTAAGCTTCCTAGACGTAAGATTTAAAATATTCTTTCAAACAAATCATTAATACATTATATTCTTTCAGTTAACATAGTTTTGTACAACAGAGGCTGTCACGTCTTCTACGTCGTGCTGTTGGTTGTTGTGGTTGCAGGACAAACACGACGCATGACGTGTACGATCCTTCCGCAGGAAGAGGAGCCTTGGGTTCCTCTAGTCAAGCAGCTATAGGGGATGGGGACGAGGATGAGGAGGACGATGATGACGATGACATGGACAAGAGGCACGATGAGCTTGGGCCCTCTCAGCTCCATGACGCTCCATCGACTCATCCTACACCGCCTCTAGGCACTAGGTGACGCCATCCGCGTGACCCCTACACTCTAGGCACCAGCACTCTGGGTCACAAGGGTAGGGGGCAGAGTAGGAGACAGTGAGGGATGTGGTAGGTGTTAATATGAACTATTGTGAATTTTGTATTTACATTTCTGTAACTATTCGGGATTGTATGGACATTGTGGACTATTTGCACTTTGCATGACATATTATGTTGGTTGTGATATTCGTTGTGGTTGCATTATGCTCGTTGGATGATTAAATGTTTGGAATATATATTGATGTCTCTGTTTGTAGCTGTGGATGCTCCTAATACAAGACCATATCTTGCGAATTTTTTGCGTGAACCTTTAATCATACTACACTTGTACAAAGGCACAAATGTAGTACACAGATTAACTATAAATTTATTACGTGTATAATCCAGGAATATTTGTACATACGCTGTGTAGAAGAATCTAGGATTACCAAGCAACAGTGAACGAATCTATGCTTTTCAGACAATAAACATAGACTTTTCAGATACACGGACAGCATCGAATTATCACATCACCGATATAGACTTTTCAGATACACGGACAACATGCAAGGAAGCACAACTCCACTCTATCTCCACCATCCATCTTATTACTGTTTGATCCAAGGGCTGAGGTGAAGAGGCACACAGATCGCTAATATGGCACATTGACAGGCCTCCACTCCTCCTCACAACCTATAAATAACCACTCACTCCCTCTCATTCACACAAACAAGAAGGAAGAAGAACACTCCTTAGCATTTGCTTTCATTGCAGTACCAATGTCTGGAGGGTCGTCTAGAGGAAGAGGAAAGGGGAAGGAAACTACCTAGGGGTGGGAGGGTCCTCTTGGTCCTAATTTCTTTGAGGAAGCTCTTTATGAGAGGTTCCCAGTTGAGAGCAAAAGTGATTTCACCAAAGAGGCACCACTGAGAGGATACGATGAAAGGAAAGAAGAGTGGCCAAAATGCATGCATGGTGAGGACTGCCTAGTGCAGATGTTCACCGAGGGAATAGATGGAGGTTGTCGTTTCTTCAAATGCCCGCGAGCATGGGTAATTGCTATTACTATTTGTTTCTTCAATATGTTTGTCTTGTATATCACTTACACGACATACTTATTGTAGTCTTCCTTGACTAAAGAAAACTATGGGTTCAGTAGGTGGGTTGATCCTTGACCTATTTATCCATATGCGGAGTACATCTACTACCTATAAGACCGTATCTTCAATCTAGAAAGGGAAGTTAGCAGCGGTTACAAGGACGACGAACAGGATGACAACAACAATGGTGCCGATTCATAGGAGGCACTCTACAATGATCCATATTGCACCTGCCCTAACCACGAGAAGAAGGGGCCTCCCCCGTCACCCCTGCCACCACCACCAACAACAACGGGAGGCTACTATGGAGAAGGTGCAACACAATTTGCTATGTGGACACACTACTAGGATGACTTTATCTTTTTCACATGTACCCAGGTTTAATTACCTAAGGCATGTTAGGTTTAATTACCTAAGGCATGGTTTAATTACCTAAGGCATGTTAGGTTTAGTCAAAGAAAACTCTATACCCAGGTTCGGTACATGTAGTCACATGCCATTTAATGTGGTTCGTGTGTTGATTTCTATAATGCCGTACGTCGTTAAGTGTTTTTGCAGCACGTTTTCAAATTTAAATACGTCCATATCATTAAGCAGAATATTAAGACCATTGATAATGAAAACAACCACATAATGAAAAGTTCGATACTATGCCACATTACACAACATATTAATACTACAACTATGTGCCAACAGTAGACATAGGGGCAAAAGCACTTTCAAATCCTCAATCTGAAACGTACTGAGTAAGCAACTCATCATTCGAGTATCAGTCCTCTACTATAACCCTATTGCTGTGGCTAGGCTCAACTGCGTTGCTCTGACCTACCTATCGCTTGTAGTAAGCGGCCTCCACTTCATCTGCGGCCGCTGCGGCCTGAGTGAAGAACGCGTCGTCATCCTTCTCTGTCTGTAAGCCCACCTCTTCTAGAGCGATGAGCTCGCTCAGTCTGCCAGTGTCATCGTCAGCCTCCTATGCCTGAATGCCCGCCTCTACTAGAGCGATGAGCTCGATCAGTCTGCCAGTGTCGTCCTCAGCCTCCTGCGCCTGTATGCCCGCCTCTGCTAGAGCAATGAGCTCACTCAGTCTGCCAGTGTCGTCCTCATCCTCGTCTCTGTCATCACACAACACAATCGGTGATTGAACGGTGCGACCAGCTCATGATCTATGGCCATCTAACTTCTTCTCCTCATACCTTGCACGAGCCACCTCTGCAGCATGTTCCCCGCTGCAACCAATCCCTTCATGTATAAAATACAATCAGTTAGCAACGCGATTATATTACATTTAAAACTAGGCAACGAAAAAAAGGTTTTCAAGCACTCACTGGCACATAATGTAGCAACATGCTCGTTCAAGACCTGCATCTGTACTCTTGTCTCCTCCCTTGTCTCATTCCTTGCCCTCTCCTCCTCTAACATCATTTGCCTCTCCAATCCCCATTTGTTTAGCCCAACATCGATCGGGTTACAAATACCGCGCTGTCTAGCAAACTCACGCATCTTTTCTTTGTGATGTTTAACAAATAGGTTGACGTAGTCAGGTCCATATCCCCTCTTCCGTGCAATTAGTTGCCTCTTCTTCAGTTCATCCAAGAACTTAGCTTGACCATCATAACATTCCCAACTGCATTTCCTAGTGCTCTGTTCAAAAGAAATATTATATCATATGTCTTAGCAAAACAAACAAAATACGATTTCATGTTTACCAGAAAAATAATGAACCTCATCATACTCAATCATATGGCCGCAATAATGGCCTATTCCAAGCTCCAAAGGGACTAGGCTATAGTTGGATTTTACACCACATTCGCACATGACAGGAGGTGCTTTGTAGATTACCCGTTCTTTCTTCTTTTCCTTAACCCTCCGTGGTTCTTTCGGCCATTGGTTCTTAGGACCATACAACCACTCCTTGAAACGACACTTCGCCATTGAATACACCTAAATAATGAGACATTAGTAGATGAACACATATAGCTCAAGATTTTAACACATACACTTTGCACTTACTTTATGCTTGTTTGGACACACAAACTCCAACGTATTCTCATGGTTTATCACAGCTTGATCTCCGCAATCGCACAGAGGAGGTTCCTCGAGTCATCTAACTGCGGCTAGGTGCTTCTTCTTAGCCGTTATTGCCAGAGGGTTAGGGGGGTGGAACCCACCGCTTGAAGTGCTCACGTGGATGTCTCCCTCTAAACCAATTGTCGAAAAAGAGGTACCTAGGATCAAACTTGTCTGCACCATCGATCCACTGAAAGAAAAAGCACCTCTCATGGTCCTACACAACGAGATTCCAATAAAATATTAGTACCATACTTAAACAAATAAAGAAAAAGGATAGTACAAACAATTTCTTACATTAAACCAACTACATGTGTAGAAGCAACGTGCGGCTGTGTCCGGATGTTTCGATTGAAAAACATGGGCTGGCAAACCACAGTCACAGTTAGGGACAGGAAGGTCAGGAGGGACGGGGGCATCTTTGCTACACGCGTCGGGGTATAATTCTCGAGGTCGACCCCGTTTTCGCCAAAACTACTCCCGAAACATTTCTTGCATCTAACAAAATGGATGTAATTTAACAAACATAAATCAAAACATCACAAATAAATATCAATGAGAACCATAAATACAATACAACCAATTTCGTTCTAAGAACCGAAAGCAGTTAACATTAAACCCTAAACCTAGGGTTTCTCATTTCATCCACAACAATGAACCCATAACATAACTACATGCGGCTTGGTTTGCTAGCTTTTCCCACGCCTTGAAATCAACCTACGGTTGTATAATACATATATTGAGGGATACAATGAAACCCTAAGTGATGACGATTCTTAGGTTCAAAAATCTGACTAATATATACCGAATCGATACGAAAAAAACAAGGAGGTGAGCGAGTATACCTTGCTCTCGAAGATCTATGGATCAAATCAAGGTTTTCAAGGTCCAATATGTCAATTCGTGAGGTAGGATGAAGTGGGGAGAGAAAAACCCGAGAGGGAGGAGAAAGAAGAGGAATAACGCTCGGGGAAGAAGGGTGGGTTGGGTTAAATGCAGGTGGCTCGACGCTAGAGTGACTGGCGCCGAGATCTACGGCGCCGAGCTCGGCGCCAGTCACTCTGGCGCCGAGCCCCCTGGCAGGCCATTTCCCCGTGCCCAGGACCTTGGTGCCAGTGACCGTGGCGCCGAGCTCGGCGCCAGTCACTCTGGCGTCGAGCCAAGGGTCCATTTCCGAAATTCTTTCCGCCAGGGGTCTATTTGTGAGAAACTTTCGAAAAAAATGGCAAAATAGTAAAAAATTCGGAAGGCAAGATCACGCAGACCCATAAAACACGTGCTAAGCATGTTCTCGATAAAAAGATCACGTAGACCCAAAAAAAGTCTATAAATGTCTTTAGGAATTGAGAGAAATTAAAAAATAATCCAATAATAAAATAGGAAGTAGTTTCTTGATATCGGTTTTAATTTATGAGATCCAAACAGGTCCTAAGATTTGATTTAATTTCTATTTCTATTCACTCTCAATCCAAGGCCTAGGATAACCCTATGCGATTGATTGACATTATCAGGCGTCTGCAGTGGGAGGCCACGAGGCCAATGTGGTCCCTGACTATATTCTTAAGGTACATGCATCTTCTGGCTTTTTTATTTTATTTTTTGCTGTCCAGAGTATGAACCTGCTACATGTATTTTTCCTAGCTGGCCATGTATTTTTCCTTCATGAGTAGCAAGATAAAGTTATAGCTTACAATCCATAAATACGTATTTCATTAAGAGCAAGAGGAAGTTACAAGTTACTATCCATGATACTAGAAAGTCTAGGCTTATACCAAGAATACAAATCGGAAGGCCTGACCTAGCTAAACCACCCTTGAGAGATGCATGAGCCATGCAAATAGCCGAACATTTGTGTTCAGATAACTTCCCTTGACCTGACGACACAATTCACTTCTATGTAGATACTAGGACTGGAGTTGTGTGCAGACACAATGGTTGGAGATGAGATGCTCAGGGGCATATCCGGAGGACAGCGAAAGTGTGTTATGTTGCCCCACGGGATCACCGGCTTAGGTGAGTAAACTACTCACCAGTCTTGTCGAGCACCCGCTAGTATTGCCGAGCACCCACTAGCCGTGCCGACCACGAACAAGTGTTGTCCGTCCCCACGCACTATGGCTAGAGCTAGAAGAAGAAGGGAGAACAGAGCATGTACACACAGTACAAGACACCAGCGTTGGCCGAAGCCCTGTCTGAGAGATGGCAAATCTGAACTCTCTTTATTGAGTTGCCGTGGTGGTCTATATATACAACTCTATCCATCTAGTCCCAGTACAGCTGCCCTGTTGCAATAGTGACTAGATAACATACAGGGCTGACTCTGTGCCGGCATCTGCATGTGCCTATAGTGCTGCAGGTGAACAGTTCGGCGCCTGCACCTGTAGCGGCTACAGTGTCACAGCAGGGGGCCTTTTCGGCGCCACCTTCCCCTTGTTGTGTTCACACAGGGTAGCAGTAGATTATCTAACAATCTTTTCCTAATCCTACTGCTAACCCTTGTACCCTCTCCATGCCGATCATCTCCTTCAGCTCGGTGAGTCAAAGACATCCAAGTGGCTTGGTGAGGACGTCCGTGAGTTGCTGACCAGTTTTGACAAACTCGATGACGATCTGCCCTCCATCGACACAGTCTATGAGGAAGTGGAACTTCACATCAATGTATTTACTCCGGTCGTGCAGAACCAGATTCTTCGTGAGGGCGATGGCGGGCTGGTTGTCCACCATCAGCGCTGGTGGGTGAGCTTCCACATCGGTCAGCTCGCCTAGCAGCCGGTGTAGCCACACAACTTGGCACGCCGCTGTGGTCGCCGCTACGTACTCTGCCTCACATGTAGATAGCGCAACCCTCTTCTATTTCAGCGACAGACATAAAATTAGGGTCGACCCGAGGAAGATGAGCACGCCAGAGGTGCTCCGTCGTCCGTCGATGTCCCCCGCCATGTCTGCATCGCTGAATACAGTGAGCTACAGTCTACTCCCGCTGGTCTTGGGAAAGATGATCCCCTGATCCACCGTCCCTTTGACGTAGCACAATAGCCACTTCACCACAGCCCAGTGATCCTCTCTAGGATCCTCCATGACGCGACTGACGTAGCCCACGACGAACACAATGTCCGGTCTCGTGTGGACTAGGTAGCGCAGACCACCGATGATGCTACAGTAGAGTGTTGCATCCACCTTCGTCGCGGTACTGGCCTTCGTTAGCTTTAGCCGCTCCTCCATCGGAGTCACGCATGGCTTGCACTCAGCCATGCCACTCTGCTCCAACAGCTTAGAGGCATACGCGCTCTGACCGAGCGTGAGTTCCTCCTTCCCCTGTCTCACCTTGATACCGAGGTAGTAGGAGAGTACGCCGAGATCGCTCATTCAAAAATGAGCCGCCATCTCGCGCTTGAAGCTATTGATGTCCTCCGTGCACGCGTCGGTGACGATTAAGTCATCCACATACACACCGACGACGAGCTCCTCCTTCCCCCGCCGCCGCGTGTAGAGCGCGTGCTCGGTTGCGCACCTCTGAAATCCAACCTCGCCCAGCGTGGCGTCAAGCTTGGCGTTCCATGCTTGGGGGGCCTACCATAGCCCGTAGAGTGCCTTACGCAGTCGGAGCACCCTGTGTTCCTCTCCCTTAACGGCAAAACCTGGAGGTTGCCTGATGAAGATCGTCTCCGCTAGCTCGCCGTTGAGGAAGGTCGATTTAACGTCCAAGTGATGGACGCGCCAGTCCTTTGCTACTGCCAAAGCAAGTAGCAAACGGACCGACTCCATGCGCGCTACTAGCGCAAAGACCTCCTCGAAGTCTATGCCCTCATGCTGAACAAAGCCTCGGGCGACGAGGCATGCCTTGTGCTTGACAATGGCGCCGAGCTCATCCCGCTTGACCTTGTACACCCACTTTAGGTTGATCGAACCGCATCCTAGAGGTGGATCGACGAGCTACCAAGTCTCGTTTTCCTCGATCGCCTTCATCTCCTCCAGCATCACCCGTCTCTAGTTTCTGTTTCGCTCGGCCAGCGCAAATGTGGGTGGTTCCTCTACACTAACCAGCAGCAGCTCTGTGTTATTGAGCAGCTGACCAACCAATCCTGAGAGTCCTGTGCCACCGACGATGTTGTTCAGCCTGTGGAACCACACCTCCTCACCTTCGTGGAAGGCATCCACGAACTCAGTGATGTCACTTGGAGGTGAGGCGAACTCGATCAGCATTGATGAAGTTCCCTGTTCCGCCGGAGTGCTTGGTACATTACCTGAAGTGCTCGGCACCCTAGGTTCAGTGCTCAGCACTACTTCTGGACTTCTCGTCATAACTCTTGCAGTGTTCGGCCACACTGTAGGAGGGCCTAGCCTCAGTCTTGGAGTGGTTGGCACCACTGCAAGACGTCTTGACTCTGCCACGGGAGTGCTCGGCACCCGTCCTGGAGTGGTCGCCACCACTGCAGAACCTCCCGGCGCCACTCCTGGCGTGCTCGGCATCCCTCCATGAGTGCTCGGCACTCCTCCCGAAGTGCTTGGCATCCCTCCTGAAGTGCTCGGCACTGCCCTAGGAGTACTCGGTTCTACCGCTAGAGTGCTCGGCGCTCCTCCCAGAGTGCTCGACACCTCTTCCCCATGGAACAGGGGTCCGTCTACGCCCCCGTACTGGACGCCGGACACAGGCACCCCACCGTGGGCAACCACTGGCCCCGATGAAGGCAGCGGCGGCACGTAGGGCTGTGCACTCGCCGTGGTGTAGACGGGTGCCGGCTACGAAGTCCAGCCCGGAATGCGCGATGGCGATCGGGGAAACTAAATCTGGGTGATCGGCACGCCGTGGGGCGGAGGCGGCGGTGCGATCAGTGCTGCGGAAGAGGTCGCGCCATCGTGGGGCATGCCGTAGATGTACCCAGCCGCAGCAGGCACGACCGCGGACGGCGGCATCGGTAGGGGTGGCGCCAACGACGCGTGCTGGATGGACGGCAGCGGCGGCGCCGGCAGGACCTGCTGGCTATAGGGCAGCGGGAGCGCCGGTTGCTGCGGAAACAGGGGCTGGACCGGCGGCTGCGGCCCGTGCGGACCAGCGAGGAAGGCATGAATGCCCGCCACAGCCCGCCCCAGGTCAAGTATGGCCGCCGTCATCTGCGAGTGGGAGATGGAGGGGCGAGGTTTGAACGACGACGAACGGCGGCGAGGCGCCGTGGTTCCTCGTGCGAGAGAGACAGGGACGCGCGAGGGAAAAGAGTGTGGCGGCTATGCGGGTTTCTGGGATCTCCCGGCTCCCTAAAGGAAGCCGAGCAATTAGATTTGCTCTTGCTTAATTCCCCAAAGTGTCTTACAGCCTATATATATATAATCTTTTCTCTCCTAAAAATAGAAACTGATCTCCTAAAAAATAGAAACTGATCCGGGTCCTAGGCCAGCCCATGCGGTGCCTTCTTATCCACTGGCTGGCTGTCGTCGGTTGTACAGGAGGCCCGTCATAACAGTTTTACCGTGAGAGAGCAGCTGGCATGTACTCAGCTTTCCCTTACGTATTTGGCCAGGTGAACTAAGATGTTGCCCTCCTGAAGATCAATTCGTAACCCCATTCATGCTACTTGTTTTGGCATTATTCTTGGGAGGCCGAGATATACATATACTAATTGGTTTCTCTTTTTTTTAGGTTGTAGTCGAGCTCCCATATGCTTTGGTTCAGGCTTCCATATATAGGGTAATAGTGTATGCAATGATCGGATTTGAGTGGGCTGCTACCAAATTCTTCTGGTACCTCTTCTTCATGTACTTCACACTGCTCTACTTCACATTTTACGGCATGATGGGCGTCGGGCTCACGCCAAATTACCACATAGCCTCCATTGTCTCTACGGCATTCTACAACATCTGGAACCTCTTCTCAGGGTTCTTTATCCCCCGCCCTGTAAGTGCCATAACTTTACGTTTTCTTTTCCTCTTATTAGAAACACATGTCTCATTTGTGTTCTGGACTTGTTTTTACATGAAGAAAACACTGATCTGGTGGAGATGGTACTGTTGGATACGCCCTGCCGCATGGACGTTATATGGGCTTGTCTCACAATATGGTGACATCACCACACCCATGGAAGATGGCAGGACTGTGAATGTATTCCTAGAGGACTACTTTGACTTCAAGCACAGCTGGCTGGGGTGGGCCGCTGCCATTGTCGTGGCTTTTAGCGTATTCTTTGCCGCCTTGTTCGCCGGCCTTTGCCATCATGAAGCTCAACTTTGAGAAAAGATGACGATGATAAGAACTGGGGAGCACCACAAAGAGCTGCACAAACAGATGATGTTTGGTGTATTGCAAAATAATGGATTCCATGTATGAGCGGACAGAACTCTTCACTTCTCTTATTTGTACTGTTCTATATAATATTTCTATCCCGACACTACTATAGAAATGTCTTCGCCATCAGTTTGAACCCCCATCATCACTGGATTTTACACTGGGCTATGATATATTGGCAGTGATAGCCCACCTCATCACCGAAGATTTAAAACTGGCGGTGATAATATGTTATCACCGTTGGTTTGGCGTGTGATGCGACTGTGATCGTCCAGTCGTAGTCGGTTCACAGGTTGGTTCTGGCGGTGATGACCAACCTGGCAATGATATGTAATTCATCACCGCCATTTGTTTGTTTGATCCAATGTTGTTGAGTACTTGATCAATGCCAGCCTTTTGTTTGAACCGGCGCTGATGATCGTTCTAAGAATGTTGATCATTGCTTGAACTGGCGATGGTTAGTACTAAATGAACGCGGGTCGTCATAGCTCTATCCACGCGTTGATGAGCATGTCATCACCGCCACTTTTTGGCAGACATAGCTATGGCGGTGGTACTGACCATGTTCACAATATTTATTGAAATCAAGCTTAATAGCATATTGACAATGCATAAAGATACATTCATGAAATCCATACATCATATCCGGGCAAAAGTTTATGATCCCTTTCAACCACATAGAGGTAACGATCGAGCAACAGTATCAGATGGCAATAGATGCCAATGGTGTGATTGGTAGCCACACAATCAAATCAATCGCTACAACAATCCTCAGAACAGACAACAACAGGTCCAGTATCAGAGACTAGAGCAACCGGTTGAAACCTAGGACAGGGGTGCGCCGGTTCGAGAAGGTTTGTTGCCGGCGAAACAAATTGAGCAATCTGGTGCGGCAGGGAACACCAAAGCGAAGAAACCACGCCCGCCATACCGTTTTCGTTGTAAGTGTAATGGACACCTGAATGATGCCTGCAAGGCGGACCTCAATTGTTCTGTTTGCAACAAGAAGGACGCACACCTTGCATCCAAATGCCCGCTTACCAAGATGCCCAAGCCTAATATTTCTATGTTCGGTTTTGGGAAAACTGAACTTGGCTTCCTAAAAGTACCAGATTTTGACTTCAAGTTGGAAACTCCAGAGCCGGCTCCTACTACTCTAGTCGCTATTACAGGAGGGAGATTGGAGGCATCTTTAGTCCAAAATGATCTCGAGCGCTTTGTACGTTTAGATTGGAATTGCGAAGCCTGTCTGTAGAGATGGAATGAAGTGGATCTTTGCCTCAAAAATCATGGTGACTCTCACCCTTTGGTCCACATTCTTGGGGACTCTCCACCCAACATATACTCAGCCGTTGGAGGAAGTTTCACACCCATCAATGTTCGATAGCCCAGCATGATGTCGCCACGGCAGCCCTCCCGCTAGTATCCGCACCATACTCTGTCCTCCCTCGAGCACTAATCCGCCCTCCCCGGCGAAGCAATCTTCCAGCAAGGTCTCCAGCGGATCCTCTCCTCTTGGGCTGGGTGAGATCCTCCTGACGAGTCACGAGCAAGGAGGAGATCTTGTATGGATCCTCTTCTCCGACGAATCTTCGCATGCTTTTCTTCCTCAACTAGCGAATCTTCCTCTTCCTCAACCGACCGATTTGGCTCCTCCCCTCCACAACCATGATGGGTGGATCTTGGCTCCTCCCCTCTACCGCCACGACGGGCGGATCATCGCTCCTCCCCTCCACCGCCAAGATGGCCGAGATTCGGATGGTAGCTCTGTTGATAAGAGCGAGAATAAAATATGACGAGTTGGTCCTATCTGTCATTGTCTACTGAGACGAACTTGAAGGCTCCTGTTGGAGGACATGTAAAAAAAATTAAGCCCTCAAAAATAGGAGTCCTAAAATAAAAAGTTGGAGCCCTGTCTTGAGGGTTACCACTGGAGATGCTCTTAGGAGTATGCATGTAAGAGACCAAATTGAAGAATGAAGCTCTAATTCAAATTTGTATCTTCACAATTCATCTCCTAATTGTTCGATGATGGGGCTAGTTGTGCTGGGAACTACTATTTTCAGTAAAATATATTATTGTTAAAAAATGAGATTATAGCCTCCACTTTATTTGGTGGAGGCTACATCAATCATAAATGTTTTATTGATAGATTCATTGAATTTAATTTCATCTTGAAATTATCTGCATGTCCATGTCGATTCACTACGCAACATAGGATCCTGATCTTTAAACTCTCCATTTAACATAAAAACATCGATCCAAGGAAAACTTAATTAGTATATTGTATAATAATGTTTTTTGGTGAGAAGTCATGAAAGAGCCAAGAGACCTTAGTTAAGGTTTCAACAATCATAATTGTATCTTATATCCTCACCTAACTACATATAAGTTGTCAACCATCACTATTCACTAGACACTATCAAGACATGAATGGGAAATTTATTATTTCAGACGTTTTAATTAGATACTTCCTCTAGTTGCAATTGTAGTCCATTTTTTATCTTCTAACAAATGCAAATAACTTACAGTTTTTTTTCCTATTCTCCTTTTTTCTTGCTGAATATTTTTTATACTTGCATAAACGATCTAATTCTACAATATAGTATGGAAAGCAACAATGCTATTTGACCTAACTACTTTCCTAATCCATTTATCATATATACTAGAAAACTGGCCGCTTCTTTCATATATAACCTCGGCTTTCTCTTTAGATGGAATTTATGTCGACATGATTGAGAGACGGTGCGTGGCAATGGGATCTGATCCTATGAAGAGTGCGAGGTGCTTGATCGTGTGACTTGTTTGGGCGGGCTCCCGGTAGCTCCGGCTCCGGCTGACACCCTATGGCGAACACTGTAGCAGCGGGGCTGTTTTTCACTTCCCACCTTTTTCCTCTCACTGTAGCACGGTTACTGTTCACGGAGACAGTGAAGCTCCAGTTCCTGGCTCCTCCGTCTCCGGTTCTGGCACGCTACAGTGCGTGAACAGTGTGGGAGCCGAAGCCTCTTGGAGCCGTACCAAACAAGTCAAGAGGGGAGCCCTCTTGAGAGTGGGCCTGGCTACATACACAGCAGGTCAGCAGCCCAAACGGTAGGAGGAACCATCGAAAACAGGCACATCACCAATATGTATTGCATCAACGATAATTCTGAGAAGACGAAGATCATATTTCCATTCTGGATTGGGCCAGAGCACAATTTATTCCTTACCTCTTTGTTCAATTTGAGACCCAAAGATGCTGTCTTCAGTTAAGTTCGACTCCTACAAAGAACACATTAAAAATAGTTTCAAAAATAAGTACAGAAAAACATAGGACAGAGAGATGAAAAGGCAATGCAAAAGTCCAACTGATAAAATAATTAACTATATGAACAATTATGCCCCATCGTACTCCCTAGTTCAACTCTTAGTTTTCTAACTAAACACCATTATACATCAATAGCTGAGTAAACAATTTACAGAACGTTTGAGAGATGTATTTTTTAGTGTCTTTGTCCAAAGATAATTCAGTCTAGCATCCCACAAACGAAATGAAGTACAGATGCTGGGTGCTGAAACAGTAGTATATATCAAAGCCTGCAAACCAATACTTTGTCCCGTTCCAAGTTTTCAAAATTTTAATGACCTTATTGTAATGCAATATTCACAGAAGCATTTTGTAAGAGGTATTTCAACAAGCAAAAGGAGGATAGTGTATATGTTTGTGAAGAAGTAAGACCAATGTATCTGAGACACGTTTGATGCCTTTTTC
The DNA here is from genome assembly GCF_019320115.1 of Miscanthus floridulus. Classification (NCBI taxonomy): domain Eukaryota; kingdom Viridiplantae; phylum Streptophyta; class Magnoliopsida; order Poales; family Poaceae; genus Miscanthus; species Miscanthus floridulus. The sequence goes on from NC_089597.1 coordinate 83,540,407, forward strand.
TATTTCTGTGCGAGAGATTTGCATCCATCAGACCACCACTTGTCGATTTGATTCATGTTAAAATTTTAAAGAAATAAAGCTAAGATGCAGCGATACACTTACATTTTAATTGCTTGTACAGTTGCAGGTAACCATGAGCTGGTGTAGCAACGTAGCACGATTGGCTGAATTGAACACACGGCCACCCTTCCCGGCACGGCACCTCGCCATGAACTCAACCCAGTGAACGCAGCCGCGACAGGCCACGACGATCAAGCCATGGGCAGCAACGCCACTGCTATGTACGGCGAAGCTCAACATGGGGAAGCGGGCGTCACCACGACCGTGTGGTCCTGGTGCGCGGCACCGGTAAGGTCCAACCGTGCGAAGCGGCCGTGCCTCGACCGCGTGGTCCCGAATTCCCGACGCGACAGGTCAACCTTGTCCGCAGCAGCTCGGCGGCATTCCGTCGAACTATTCGTGGGCAGGCAAGACACGCCACACCCAAGCTGTATCCGCTTGCTCGTCTGCTCCAATGTGCCGATTTCGGTGTTACTCCCGTGGACGCTCCGCCCTGCGCTCTTCGTCCCTACCTTGCCTTGCCTCTGTCAGCGGTCCTCCCCGTGGAGTTCAAGCTGGAAGTGGTGGAGAACTGGAGACGGCCATCCCACGTGGAGTTGCGGGCTTTATGGATCAAGAGGGCTGGAGGGTGGTCGGCAACCATCAGCAGGCGGCTGGATCCAGACGGAGAGATATGGTGGCAGTCTCATCGCTGGCTCGCCATGCTCTGCGGTTCCAACTTCCAAGCGCGGCGCTGATTCACGCGTGCTCGCTGCTACTAGCCAGCACTTGCAGCGGAGGCCGTTCGCAGTGGGACGAGGCCGGTGCCGAGGAGGCCGCGCAACCTGGAGGAGATCGAATCCTCTGGAAACGCTAGCTACACGGTGGAGAAAATTGCTATATCGCCATTATCAAAAGTGGGCTTCGCTATTTTGCCATCCCGCAAATAGGATTCGCCCGTATGCCATTTTCAAACACGACGCACCGCCAGAATGCTCTGTACCAGTATATATACCGTATTTTGATTTTGATTTTTTTTTTCGTTATTTCCTTTCCCTTTTTACCCCTCACCCATCCCCATCAGAACCGAGATCTCCACTCCTCATCTCCACTCCTCATCTGCGAGACGGAGTCATTGACTGACACCGCCGACGCCTTCGCCGCGGCCTCCCCGACACCCCACGCCGCCCCGTGGCCAGCACGCCGCGGTCGCGTCGACGCTCCACGCTGCGCCGCGGCCCGCCGCAGCCGTGTCGACGCTTTAGGCCGAGATCTCCTCCAGGCCAACCGCCATGGCCGCCCCATCCACGCCACAGCCAGCCCGCAAGCGACGCCCCGACGCTCTCCCCGACACCAGCCTGCTATGGGTGAGCCATCTTCTGGTTCGTCGTTCATCCCAACAGTTGCCCTTTCCCAGTATCCAGTTGGTCCTAGTGGGGTCCCCCTGATTCCATGCCCAAAATGCGGTGATAAAGTAGTGGAATGCAAATCCTGGCAGAACAAAGGCGAAGTTCTGGCAGAACAAAGGCGAAGTCTTCTTCAAATGCGTAAACTACAATGAATATGTGAGTATGTATTGCTATATTTGTCGTATCCAACTGAATGAACTAGTTACTTTGTCAAGGTTTGGATAAATAAGTTGTGTTATGTGTTATCATCCACATGCGGAGAAGAAATGTCCATTCTTTGCTTGGTTGGCAGATTACAAGAAAATAGTCACAAAGAAGCTTAAAGAAGACTTGCAAGCTGCAGTGCCATATGAAGGTCATGGTGAAACTAAAGCATTGCCATACCAAGGTAATGGTGAATCTAAAGGCTTGGTCGAAATGAAGCTTAAAAGCAGGCTGTATGAAGAAGAGAGGATGGATCTCAAGATGGACAAGCATGAAGGGAGGATGGACCTCAAGATGGACAAGCTTATTGGTCTGGTCCAATTGTTGGTGGTGCTGTGTTTAGTAATTGTTGTCATAGTTCTTCTAGGTGTGGTAGTGCTCATTACCAAGTGAAGCAAGTGTGTTGTAATGTTGTGCTGTAAGACTCCTGGTTAATAAATGACTAGTAGATGTGTTGCAATGACATGTAAGCACTATGGAATGAAGTTGTTTTCCAATCATCTCATCTGATGGTTTAGAGCCTGAGTATTCTGTTAGTCGTATTTCATTTCAGAGTATATCATCTTGTAGATGACCGAAATGTAATGATTTCACATAAGCTCATACAACATCCTTTTGGACTGTCATACAAAGTATAATTTTGTTTGGTATCATCATCTGGGACTGTCATACAAAGCTTTAAATAAGATGAGATGAGATCCATGTAGATGGGCACACAAAGGCAGTCAACCATGACTGGTTACTTTTCAAGTATGGAATATCATTGCACAGATGCTTTAAATAGGTGATCCTCCTTCTCTAGTCTATTCATGTGCATTGTTGCTGATATGGAAACAGTCCCAGAATAGTTCTGCAGATAATGAACAAGAGCTGCAACGAAAAGCACTGGATCTGTCAGACTACTAAAAATGTGAAAGGTCCAAATTCACAGAACATCATCATACTGACTAAAGTCATATGGTGTATTTTATTTCCTCCCTTATCAAATAAGAGACTACAACCCTTTTTCACAGAATTTTCACAGAATTTTCCACTGTACATGATCACAGAATTCTTCTAGTGTACATGATTACCAGCTCTCAATTCTTCTAGTGTACATGATCACAGAATTTTGACAAAGCAAGGGGTGTCATGATCACAGAAGCATCATTTACATGAATTTGGGGTGTCATGATCACAGAAGCATCACAAAATAGATAGGTTCAAATAGCCAGTTTACATGAATTTCACATCCAAAACCATAGCCAGGTAGCATTTAAGTTCTAATACAATTACATAGGTCTACATAGGTCTAATACAATTATATAGGTCTACATAGGTCTAATACAACAGCACAAAGCATCATTTGATTTTCAGTTTTCTGGGCTTCAATTTCTTCGCTGGGCTCCTCTTCTAGATTGTCTTGTCTGGTGAGGCAGCAATGCTTGAATCCACACCTTCTACCAGCAAAGTTTGGAGTCGGCTGCAATAGAAGCATCAATATTGATTATAGTTGTATATATCTATAAAAAAAGGAGAACTAATGTGTTGCGTACGCTCTTCACCCGGCTGTTCTGTATGATCTGGTCTATTGTGGGCCTTGTGGGACTGTAGACTGCATCTGTGGCTGCTGTTGCCATTTCTTGGTCATTTGGGGCAGGTGGTGCCATTTCTTGGTCATTTGGGGCAGCTGGTGGCATTTCTTCCATTGTTGGTTCAGCAGCACTGTGAACCGCCTTCTTTGCTCTCTTTGTTGGCATCTTTGCATTTTCACCATATTTTGTTTTATTTGGCCTTGGCTTCCTTTGCCTGCAAGTGAAATATTCAAGTGAAATATTGAAGTTAATGAGCTCAACAAATCAAGGCAGCAAGTGAATATAGGAGTTCTTGCCTTTTCTTAGTCCCATTAAGATGGCATTTGTAGCTTGTTTCACCATGGCCTAATTCTCCACATCTCTTGCACTTACTTTTGCCTCTAATCATCCTTTTGTTGCCCTTTTGCGCCTCATTTGCAGCTAGTTTATCTGCCTCTATTGCTGCTTCCTTGGCTGCCCTTTTCCCTATGCTATTTCCACCTTCAAGACAGCTTTTTATCCTGACTTTTCTGTATCTACCAGCTTCCTTCTTGTCAAGGGGTGCCTTAATCCCAAAAGGCAATTCAACATTTGGCCACTATGACCTATCAGGCAGTGGCTCTATGAGTCTCTTGTAGGCTGCCTTGAACCTGTCTACAGAGTAATACTCGTGCACAAAATCCTCCATATGCACATTAGCAGATTGCACACTTGTTATCAAAGCCAGAGCATGCTGGCAAGGCTTACCAGTATGCTACCACTCAAGACAGGTGCACTCATGCAGATATGACTTAACAACATGTCTACTGTGAGTGTTTGAAGTGTCCCAAATTTCTGCTGTAGAATATCCACCATCCACGACAGTCAAGTGCCCAAGTCCTCTTGTTCTTGCATTCAACTGATGTATGACTGTTGGGAGGATCTTACCACTAAGCCTTTCTGAAATTTTCCTCCTTTTTGCCCACAAAACCATTATCATCTCTCTGATTTTGTCTGCGAGCTCCACAACAGGAAGGTCCTTCCAGTCCTTGATCCAATTATTAAACGACTCAGCAAGGTTATTAGTGATATAATCACATTTAATAGAAGGGTTGAAGGCAGATCTCATCCACAGCTTATAATGGTGAGCCTGCAGCCAAACCAAAACAGCAGGACTAGCTTCAACAACTGACTTGAAAAAGTAATGGTGAACTTCTTCTCTATAAGCTCTGGCTGCAGGATACATCTTAGAGAATACGTCACCCCCAAACTTTTTAATAAAGTTGTTCATTAGATGTCTAAAGCACTCTCTATGTTCAGCTCTTGGAAACACGTTGTTAACTGCATTTTCTAGACCTTTGCATGCATCTGACGAGATAGCTAAAACAGGAAGGTCTCCTATGGCCTTATGCAACTGAGTCATAAACCAGGTCCAGTTGTCTGTTGTTTCACCATCAATGAAGCCAAAAGCAACTGGGTACATCTAGTTGTGACCATCTATACCACAAGCTGCGGCTAAATGACCATTCCACCTACCATTAAGCGCAGTAGAGTCAACGCTAAGATATGGCCTGCATCCTTCCAAGAAACAATCTATGCAAGGTTTCAGTGCACAGAAAAATCTATGGAAATAGAATATGCCATCTACCTCCTTAACACCAATCTCAATAACACTACCTGGAGACCTCTTCATGACCTCTGCCCTCCAATTGAATAGCATCTGAAAGCTCTCTTCCCATTTACCATACAATTCTCTCAAGGCAATTTGCCTATCCTTCCAAACAGTGTCATAATGAATTTCACACTTCTGCTCATCTTGTAAAGTTTTTTTCAGATCCTTACATCCCATAGTTGGTGTCTTCCTGAGGTGATGTATTGCCTTTGCAGCAACCCAGGCGCTAGTTGGTGTCGTAGTCTTCCTCCTAGCACTTGATGAACAAATGTGTATAGGATCTAACACTGTCACTTGCAAAAATAAATAATAATTAGTGTCTGCAAACAATAATAAAGGAAAAATAAATTGGCACCACTAAATGCAAGTTAGTACCATCACAGTGCACCCATCAAGCTGTCTACGCCCAACAAGATGCCAACGACATCGTTCTCCATTGCATCCTTCTCCCTTGCAGTCCGCAATGTATCTAGTTGGGTCTATTTTGACAATGTGTAGTTCAAACTCTGCACGTATAGCAAATTGTCTCACAGCCAATCTAAACTCCTTCATGTTAGGATACACTGAACCAAGATCCAAGCTGGGTCCATTTGGATCATGCACCACAATCCTCTCTCCTGGTAAATAGTCATCAACATCAATGGCTGCCCCAGTTGTATCAAAATCCTCATCGACATCATTGGCTGTCTCAGTTGTATCAAAATCCTCATCTACATCATTGGCTGCCCCGGTTGTATCAAAATGCTCATCTCCATCATTGATTATGTCAGTAGTACAACCTTTTTGGGCAGCATCCTCGGCCCTAAACCCCAGCAATTCATACATAACCTCATCATCAACAATCTCTATTCTTCCCTCTTCATCTCGACTTTCTTCAATGCGCAATGTATCCCAGTCAACAAGAGGTGCGTGTAGCTGCTGGGCAGGGGCTTGCCAAACAACACAAGCTGACTGCATCTGCTGTGCAGGACCTTCCCAATCAAGAAGAGGTGCCTGCAGTTGCCGTGCAGGAGGTTCTACCACTGCTAAACTAAGCTCAGGCTCTCCATCGAGCCTAGGACAGAAAAAATGTGGGATAGTTAGATTTACAACCACATCTACACTAATCGATGCTAGTCTATACGCTTGGAGAACTTCTACACTAAATTGGCACCACTAAATTGGCATAGTTACATTACCATGAGAACTTCTACAACAGCAAGAACACGTATCCTTGGATGAGATCTGGCAAGTTGTCCATCCAACACTTGGAGAAGCACGGCGACGACGGCGGAGTCGTGACACCAGGCTGCGTGGGCGAGTGGGGGCGGCCGCGGTGGGCAGGATGGGGAGGCAGCGGCGGCGCTGTCGACCAGCTTGCTGGCCACGCGCCGGTGAAACCTGGCCGCGGCGGGCTGGTCTGTAGCGTCGTGGCGGCCGCGGTGTGCTGGCCGCGGGGCGGCGTGGGGTGTCGGGGAGGCCGCGCCGAAGGCGCCGACGGTGGCAGTCAACGACTCCGTTTCGCGTCTCTCTCTCGACCGTGAGTCCTGAGGATAAGGTTCTGAGGAGTGGAGATGAGGAGTGGAGATCTCGGTCCTGATGGGGATGGGTGAGGGGTAAAAGGGGAAAGGAAATAACGAAAAAAAATTCAAAATCAAAATACGGTATATATACTGGTTCAGGGCATTCTGGCGGTGCGTCGCGTTTGAAAATGGCATACGGGCGAATCCCATTTGCGAGATGGCAAAATAGCGAAGCCCACCTTTGATAATGGCGATATAGCAATTTTCTCCTACACGGTGTGACGATGAACATCCGATCAAAATCCAACGGAACAGGGAAAAAAAACGGGCGACGTGGCCCAATGAGTGATCAAAATCCAACGGAACAGGAAAAAACGGGCGACGTGGCCCAATGAGTGGCCAGAGCTTGATGTCTACACCACAGGCATTTGTTTGCAACCAGATTATTAGTGTATAATTGCTCAACACACATTAGCAGGTCGACCCGCATAAAGACGGAAAAACCAACACTGTAATTCAGTTTGCGTTGGCTGCATTACCTTTTAATTCATTTTAGTTTGAACAAGGCTTGTAACACTTCGATTCCTGCATCATCAGCTCAAGCTTCTGCACACTTTACAACATATCCAAGACACCATCGAAACCTCTCTACACAACCGGAGATAACATTATGCATCCATAATGACTGAACCTCTCCCCGGAACACTTCTCTCCTACCCTGAGCGATGGTACCATACCATACCAGTGCTAGTAACCTGTCGCAGGGCACAACACAGGCGACTGTTAAACCTCTGACCCTGAGTGAGCAGTGCAAGGTGGTAGGCCATTGCATTGTACACGCAGAAGCTCAGTCATCAGTCATCATGACTTGGTCTTGAAGGGGACGTAGTGTTTGAGCGACTCGGTGACTCCCTCGATGGACGCGACCGCCGAGGCGAGCGACACCAGGAAGCACAGGAAGCTGAGCAGCTGCAGCGCCACCCACCTGGTGGTGTACTTCTGTATCCGCCGCTGCCGGATGTACATCTCCACTGGGTAGTACACGGTGAGCGGCCAGAACCCGATGGCGCCGAGGAAGCCCAGGATGTCGTTGAAGAAGGGCATCACGATGGCGAGCACCGTGCTCACCACCACGAACGCCGTCCTCCACGTCAGCCTGAGCATGTTGACGTTGAACCTGCCGGCCACGAGGGGGTGCTCGCGCGTGACGAACTTGGCGTTAGGCCAGCGCTTGGCGGCGGCCGTCTCCAAGGCCGCGAAGATGGGCTGGGAGAACACCTGGTACGCGCCCACCAGGTGCACCACGATGCAGACGTTGGCAAAGTCGATCAGCCAGTAGGGCTCGTAGAAGCCGAACCCGGTCAGGATGTTCCCTGGCACCGCGTTCCCAAACGCCGAGTACCCAAGGCAGCCAGCAAGCATGTAGAACGCCGTGGTGGTCGTCACGCCCATCAGGGTCGCCTTCTTTATCGTCTTGTTCTCGGCTGGAGGAGACTTCACCGTGTCCTGAAATTTCAGTTCAGATTTAGTGACTGACGATCGGTCTTCAGAATGCTAAATTCTGAACATAGAGACACGTCGTATGCAGTGCTTGTGCTTACTTGGATTTCAATGAGAATCATGGAGTAGGAGTAAGCGAATGCGATGTTGCCAAGAGCTTGAAGCGCGAGCCAGACCTTCTGGGCTGAATCAACGTCGACTCCGATCTCAGTGCCAGTCAGAGTTGACTTACCAGTACGGCCTGTGACAACACGTACATTACGGCACACAATGTGGCATCAGAGAATGAGAATGATCAGAAGGCCTTAATGGTTGTGTGAGAACTTCATAAAGTTTATAGGTTTGTAGATAGTTCACCTGAAATGGTCCGCGCCAACGAGAGGCCGACAGCGATGGTCGAGTAAGAGAACGACATGATGGCGGCGACGATGGACAGCCACGAAAGGTCACTGAAGTTAGGGAGCTGAGAGAAGAAGATCTGAACGATCCCAAATACGACCATGTACATGGTGTCGTAGGTGCTGCAGTCGGCCGCGTGGCCCTTCTTGTGGAAGCAGTTAGCCTTGTGCACGGCCCTGCTCATCATCATTCAGCCAAAAGGGATTTCTCAATCGACGATGAGATTGAATCTACCAAAACATCACTATTAAATGAGCCTATATATTGCAAGAATTACTTACGCTGCACTGATGGACGCTGTAATTGTATACCCAACGGCGGTTCCAACCAAGTTGACATACTGGAAAACACCACAGGACAAGACTTGCCATCGACCTGCATTATACGCGAATGCATCATCTTCACTGTCGAAATTAAGAAAACGAGCCGTTGGTTTATCTGAGATGAGATGACGGGAGCACAAAAAAGTACCCAGGTATGCGGCGACAGCATCCATGTAGGTGTAGTTCCTCTTGCCGGTGAGCTGATTGCCGCTGCGGTAGCAGTCAGCGAGAAGACTAGAGGTGTAGTACGTGATGAAGGCAAAGATCATCAGGGTGAGCGGCCCCACGACCCAGCCCAGCTGTGCAGTCGACCAGGCGAGGGAGAGCACGCCGGAGCCTATGACGGCTGTGATGATGTGCGCGCTCGCCGTCCATACCGTTCCTGAAACAATTATCAAGATATTGTAAAATCAATCAGCCATCCCTATATAACACAATACAATCATAAAACAATATTAGAGCTAATTTTTGTTCATCATCTCATAAGGTTATTTCTTCCAATAAAAAGAAACAGAAAAGCTTCACATTTGACATATAAATAACTTGATCACAGAAACAATATTTCACAAGACATGTTACTGATTAATATCATATCCATGCACCTTCAATCAGGTAGCATCATGTTACTCCTGTTAGATAATCTACTGTTTCCTTGTATGAACAAACAGCAAGGGAAGACGGCGCCGAACTGGCCCCCTGCTGTGGTACTGTAGCCGCTGTACAGGCAGGCGCCGAACGGCTCACCTGCCGCACTGTAGCCACATGCAGGAACAGGCGCAGAAGTCAGTCCTGCTGTGTTATCTAGTAACTGTAGCAGCATGGCAGCTGTACTAGGATCAAATAGGATAGAGTTGTATAAATAGTTTGCCATTGCAACTCACTAAAGAGAGTTCAGATTTGCCATCTCCTATACAGGGCTCCGGCCAACGCTGGTGCTTGTACTGTGTGTGTATGCTCTGTTCTCCCTCTTCTTCAACCTCTAGCCATAGTGTGTGTGGTCGGACAACGCTGGTTCGTGGTCGGCTTAGCTAGTGAGTGCTCGGCAATACTAGCGGGTGCTCGGCAAGACTGGCGAGTGGTCAACTCAGCTGAGCCGGTGATCCTGTGGGCTAACAAGTGGTATCGGAGCCGTACAAGCGCCGTCGTCGAACTAACCGCTGGCGATGACGAACGGTTCGGAGATGGGCAACAGCAGTGGCACTGCTGTGGCTGTCCAGCCACGACTAGAGGTCGTTGTTCACACGGTGCGGGAGGTCAGCGGCACCAGTTGGCCGACGCTGACTCGCACCAACTATGGAGAATGGTCGGTGACCATGAAGGTCAAGCTCAGAGCCCAACGGCTCTGGAATGCTGTTAACAAGGGAACCCGACAATGAGGAAGATGACATGTCAGCGTTAGAGGCTATCCTCGCTGCTGTACCGGCGGAGTACAGGGAGCCGTTGGGGGCAAAGAGCTCTGCTAAGGAGGCATGGGAGGCTATTGCGGCGATGCGCGTCGGTTCCGACCGCGCAAAGAAGGCGACGGCCTAGCTTCTGAAGCAGGAGTACGCCAACCTCAAGTTCAAGGATGATGAAACGGTGCAGGACTTCTCCCTCCACCTACAGACGCTCATCGGCAAGCTGAAGAGCCACGGCGTCACCATCGATGAAGAGGAGGCGGTCTTCAAGTACCTCCACTCCGTGCAGGCAAAGTACATCCAGATCGCTCTCTCCATAGAGACGATGTTGGACTTGTCCATCCTCACCATTGAGGATGTGACAGGCCGTCGGCGGGCGGTGGACGAGCGCCTGGAGCGGGCAACAGCATCGAAGGACAGCGGCAAACTGCTGCTGACAGAAGAGGAGTGGGCTACTCGGAGGAACTCCGGGAAGGCAGCCTCCTCCAGCAGCGGTGGCGATGGCAAGCGCCATGGCAAGGCTTCTTCGGAGAAGAAGAAGCAAGTCGACCCCAACGCCTGCAGGCACTGCGGGAAGACGGGCCATTGGGCACGGGAGTGCCCAAATCGCAAGCAGGAGAAGAAGGCTGAGACTCATCTGGCGCAAAGCTGATGATGATAATGAGGCCACTATCCTAATGGCGATGTTCTGTGCACTACACGACGTCGAGGCCGAGGAGAAGGAAGAGGCGACGACGGTGGAAGGACCTGGGAAGGCCCTGAAGGCTGTCCACCTCAACGAACCATGCGCCCAAGTCCACCTCAGACGTGTGGACGCCGACCAGGAGCAGCGGTGGTATCTAGACTCTAGTGCCAGCAACCACATGACGGGCTCCAAGGCAGCCTTCTCCGAGCTCGACGACGATGTTACCGATACGGTGAAGTTTGGTGACGGCTCAAGGGTGGCAATCCAAGGGCGTGACATCATCATCTTCAGGTGCCAGAACGAAGAGCACCACGCGCTAACGGATGTATATTACATCCCACAACTATATTCTAGCATCATCAGCATTGGTCAGCTGGATAAGCGCGGTAGCGAGATACTGATCAAGGACGGAGTCCTTAGGATCAGGAACCGGGAACAGCGACTTCTTGCCAAGGTGAAGAGGTCACAAAACCAGTTGTACCTGCTCGACCTGAAGGTAGAGCAACCGGTGTGCCTGGCGGCAAGGCACACCGAGGAACCGTGGCTGTGGCATGCCCGGTTCGGATATCTCAGTTTCGACGCGCTTAGTCGACTGGAGAAGATGGTCCGAGGGCTACCCCACATGAGCTGTGTGACAGCTGCCTGGCCGAGAAGCAGAGGAGGCTACCATTCCCAAAGACAGCCAAGTATCGCGTGAAGGACGCTCTCGAGCTCGTCCACGGCGACCTCTGCGGGCCAATCACGCCAGCTACAAACGGTGGTCGGTGGTACTTCCTCCTGCTCGTGGATGATTGCAGTCGCTATATGTGGCTGCAACTCCTGACGAGCAAGGACAAAGCGACGACGGCGATCAAGAAGTTCAAGATGCTCGCGGAGGCCAAGAGCGGCAAGAAGCTCCGCGTGCTGAGGACTGATCGTGACGGCGAATTCACTTCGATGGAATTCACTGTGTACTGCGCGGATCAGGGTGTGGTGTCGCACCACACCGCGCCGTACTCGCCACAGCAGAATGGTGTGGTGGAGCGATGGAACCAGACGGTGGTCGGCATGGCTCGATCCATGATGAAGGCCAAAGGCATGTCGACAAGGTTCTAGGGTGAAGCGGTGACCACTGCAGTGTTCATCCTCAACCGCGCTCCGACCAAGGCCCTGACGGGCAAGACGTTGTTCGAGGCTTGGTATGGGCGCAAGCCGAGCGTGTCCTTTCTCTGGACATTCGGCTGCATCAGCCACGTCAGGAAGACGAAGCCGATCCTCACCAAGCTGGAGGACAGGAGCACACCAATGGTGTTCCTAGGCTACATGGAGAGTACCAAGGCGTACCGGCTCTACGACCCACGCGGAGACAAGGTACTTATCTTGCGCGATGTAGTGTTCGACTAGAAGGCGGCTTGGGACTGGAGCAGTCCGAGCACAGGGGAAGCTGGTGGCTTCACCAACACCTTCGTCGTCAAGCACCTGGTCATCCACGGTGGTGGAGACGCTGGGGAAGAGGTGTCGAGCACTCTGGAAGGGGTGCTGAGCACTCTAGCGGCAGAGCCGAGCACTCCTGGGGCAGTGCCGAGCACTTCGGGAGGGATGCCGAGCACTCCTGGAGAAATGCCGAGCACGTCAGGAGTGGTGTCGGGAGGTTCTGCAGTGGTGGCGACCACTCCAGGACGGGTGTCGAACACTCCCGTAGCGGAGCCAAGAGGTCTTGCAGTGGTGCTGACCACTCCTAGACTGAGACTGAGCACTCCTACAGTGGTGCCGAGCATTGTAGGAGTAGTGACGAGCTATCCAGAAGAAGTGCCGAGCACTGCAACCAGAGCGCCGAGCACTCAAGGTGCTGTGCCAAGTACTCTGGCAGAACAGGGAACACCATCAACATTGATTGAGTTCGCCTCACCTCCAAGTGACATCACTGAGTTCGTGGATGCCTTCCACGAAGGTGAGGAGGTGCGGTTCCACAGGCTAGACGACATCATCGGCGGCACAGGGCCCTCTGGCCTGGCTGGTCGGCTGCTCAATGATCAAGAGTTGCTGCTCGTCAGTGCAGAGGAACCACCCACGTTCGCGTTGGCCGAGTGTGATCGAAACTGGCGACGGACGATGCCGGAGGAGATGAAGGCGATCGAGGAAAATGAGATATGGCAGCTCGTCGATCCACCTCCAGGATGTCATCCGATCAGCCTGAAGTGGGTGTACAAGGTCAAGCGGGACGAGCTCGACGCCATTGTCAAGCACAAGGCGCGCCTCGTCGCCCGAGGCTTTGTTCAGCGCTAGGGCATAGACTTCGAGGAAGTCTTTGCACCAGTAGCGCGCATGGAGTCTGCCCGTTTGCTACTAGCCTTGGCAGCAGCAAAGGACTGGCGCGTCCATCACTTGGACGTTAAATCGGCCTTCCTCAACAGCGAGCTGGCGAAGACGGTCTTCGTCAGGCAACCTCAAGGTTTCGCCGTTAAGGGAGCGGAGCACAGGGTGCTCCGACTGCGCAAGGCGCTCTACGGGCTGCGGCAGGCCCCACGAGCGTGGAACGCCAAGTTTGACGCCACGCTGGGCGAGCTTGGGTTCCAGCGGTGCGTAACCAAGCACGCGCTCTACACGCGGCGATGGGGGAAGGAGGAGCTCGTCGGTGGCGTGTATGTGGACGACTTGATCGTCACCGGCGCGCGAACGGAGGGCATCAACAGCTTCAAGCATGAGAAGGCGGCTCGTTTTCGAATGAGCAATCTCAGCACACTCTCCTACTACCTCGGCATTGAGGTGAGACAAGAGAAGGAGGAACTCACGCTCGGTCAGAGCGCGTATGCCTCGAAGCTGTTGGAGCGGAGCGGCATGGCTGAGTGCAAGCCATGCGTGACTCCGATGGAAGAGCGACTGAAGCTAACAAAGGCCAGCACCGCGGTGAAGGTGGATGCAACACTCTACCGGAGCATTGTCGGCGGTCTGCGCTACCTAGTCCACACGAGGCCAGACATTGCGTTCGCCGTGGACTACGTTAGTCGCTTCATGGAGGATCTTAGAGAGGATCACTGGGCTACGGTGAAGCGGCTACTGCGCTACGTCAAAGGAATGGTGGATAAGGGAATCATTTTTTCCAAGACCGGTAGGAGTATGCTGCAGCTCACTGTGTTCAATGATGCAGATATGGCAAAGGACATCGACGGACGACGAAGCACCTCTAGCGTGCTCGTCTTCCTCGGGTCGACTCCAATTTTATGGTTGTCGCTGAAACAGATGGTGGTGGCGCTATCTACGTGCGAGGCAGAGTACGTAGCGGCGGCCACAGCGGCGTGCCAAGTTGTATGGCTGCGCCGGCTGCTGGGCGAGCTGACCGGTGCGGAAGCTCACCCACCAGCACTTATGGTGAACAACCAGCCCGCCATCGCCCTCGCGAAGAATCCGGTTCTGCACGACCGGAGCAAACACATCGACGTAAAGTTCCACTTCCTCAGGGACCGTGTCGATGGAGGGTAGATCGTCATTGACTTCGTCGAAACTAGTCGGCAACTCGCGGATGTCCTCACTAAGCCGCTTGGACGTCTTCGACTCACGGAGCTGAAGGAGATGATCGGCATGGAGGGAGTACAAGGGATAGCAATAGGATTAGGGAAAGAATTATTAGATAATCTACTGCTTCCTTGTGTGAACACACAGTAAGGGAAGACAACGCCGAACTGGGCCCCTGCTGTGGTACTGTAGCCACTGTAGAGGCAAGCGCCGAATGGCTCATCTGCCGCACTATAGCCATATGCAAGAACAAGCGTAGAAGTCAGTCCTGCTGTGTTATCTAGTAACTGTAGCAGCATGGCAGCTGTACTAGGACTAGATAGAATAGAGTTATATAAATAGTTTGCCACTGCAACTCACTAAAGAGAGTTCAAATTTGCCATCTCCTATACAGGGCTCCGGCCAACGCTGGTGCCTGTACTGTGTGTATGCTCTATTCTCCCTCTTCTTAACCTCTAGTCATAGTGTGTGTGGTCGGACAACGCTTGTTCGTGGTCGGCTTAGCTAGTGAGTGCTCGGCAACACTAGCGGGTGCTCGACAAAACTAGCGAGTGGTCAACTCGCCTAAGCCGGTGATCCTGTGGACTAACAACTCCCTCCCTTTTAGAACCAACAAGGCACAATTTTGAACTAGTGTGTCGTAGACTCCAAAGTACACTTAGTGGTGGAAATGGATGGCTGAAAATTCGAGCTACCCCAATTTGTATCGCTAGACCTTGTAATATGGTACACATTTTTATAGAAATGGAGCAGATCCAAATAGACTCTAAGTCACACTCTGACCTATTTGATTTCATTTATGCAATTTATAATTTATAAGTAGGGGGTGGAGGATCAACAAGCTATACTTTGACCTGCTACCTACTACAAAAATCGAGTGCACATGCCATTGACCCATGTCCCTGACGGTCAGCAAAGGAGCAGGGACACAGTCCAAAGGAATCACTGAACCCCGGAGATAAATGTCACCCTGTTATGACCAGCACCCATTATACTAGGTGTAGGCCAATGTTATGGAAGTGGAGCCGTCCATGTTATGGCCACGTGGTACTGTAGCAGGCGGTACTGTAGCACATGAAGATTAGATTGTTTGGTTTGTTAGGAAAGAGATATGTTAGATTGATTTGGTTAAGATATTTTCTTAGGGGTCAAGTCAGTCATCTCTATAAAAAGAGAACCATGTATCAGTTATAATCAAGCAGAAATAATCTATTGTTTTCGGCTTTCCCTGGGAGCCGTGAGTTCCTAACCCTAGCCGCCTCTACTGTTCACACGTGGGTTCTAGGGCTACAGCCGCCGCCGCCGCTCCCTCGCTGCAGCCACGGTGCCGCCGCGCCGTCTGCCTCGTGCACTTCGACCTCGTCCTCCAACCTCCCACGCATACAACCTACGGTCCCTCTCTAGCAGGACCAAGGTTCCTAGCGCACCCTCCCACTGTCCCACAGCCGCATAATTCAGCGACACAAAGGTCTCTCACTCTCTTGCATACCCCTTGGTCAACAAAGGCCCCCTGATTTGCGTTGGTCCGGTGTACTAAAATCTCTGATTGCTGCTGTCCTCGCTCGGAGATTGCCGGCGCACAAAAGGTTATCCTATCTCGTCCAATAGCATGTGCTGCCTCTGCCTAAAATATATATGTTCATCTCACAGTCTAAAAAAATAACTAATTTTATAAAAAAATATCATTATGTCACTAATAGATTTATTTATTATAAAAAATATACTCTATAATTATTTATTTAGTATAATAAATGTTAATATCTTTTATATAGATTTCATAAAGCTTAAAGATAATTGACTTCCTCAAAAAAGCGGGAACTGCACTCCTTTGGGACGTACTCGTCATCCTAGTAATGCATCGAGTGTATAATCTAAAGAAAAAATAGTCTAGCAGATGAACTCATGCTTCTTCAGAAAATGGGCAATACTGCTTAACCAAAACAGAGGGGAAAAAAGGGTATTCTGTTCAGTTCAAAAAACAAAATAGATTTAGGCCCTGTTTAGTTGCACCTCAAAACACCAAATTTTTCAAGATTCTCCATCACATCGAATCTTTGGACGCATGCATGAAGCATTAAATATAAATAAAAAATAAAACTAATTACATAGTTTAGACGAAATCTACGAGACAAATCTTTTAAGCCTACTTAGATTATGATTGAACACTAATTACCAAATAACAACGAAAACGCTACAGTAGCGTTTTCCAAAAAAAATTTAACATCTAAACTGGCCCCTAGAGCAAAAGATGTTATAGGGGTGCGCCAAAAAGTCAGAGACGGCAGGCCTACGGCACATATATGTATTCTCGCATTGGTATGCTCGTCGCCTCCGTCGACAGACTCTTGCCTGGATGGCTGGATATGATATCTCCTCACCGGGTAGCTCCCGTAAAAAAGGTGCGGCCATATTGTCAAAGCACATATTGTGCACTCAATAAACTCTGCTGAGTGCTGACCCAAAATATTCTAGCAGTATATTTCTTTTGTTTTCCATGTGAAGCAAAAAATAAAAAAGTACAATGAGTGAAAAAGAGAGAGAGAGAGAGAAGAAACCAAGACTTCTGTCACTGAAATGTTTAGTTTGGTTTTGCGTCAAGGACACAGATTCTAGTCAAAGAGAACCACCAGGAAGATCAGCCAAAATGGAATTTTCAGTCAGGTATATTTTTAGTTGAAAATTAGGGACCGTGGCATAGAAATGCAGGCTGATTGCGTGTCAAAACGCGCGGTAACTTTTTTTCCCAACACGTGAAGAAGGAATCTATAAAGTGAGAAAACAATCAGAAAGTCGCGTGCGTGTAGTTCCATGTTCACATTAGTACACAAGGACGCAGCTGAAACGTGTACGTAGGCCAATTCGCTTTTAAGCACAAGTACCTTTGATTTTGACTTATATATCCAGTCTAATGTAATACCACGAAAATATTAATTAATTAATTAAATCCACATGGATAGGGCAGGCTCTTAATTATAGCTACATGTGTAACTAACTGATTCAATTATGCATTAAATATATAATCAATGTTTTCTATAGTAGACGGTCTAACAAATAGATAAATATTCTAGAATGCTAAGGGTTTTTTTTTTGGCAGAGATAGACAGATAATCCAGTTTCTCTAATACTAGATATATATTATATACCAATAAGTGATCAACTTATAATTGGTTTCAAAGCTGCAGCTGCAGCAGCAGCCACAAGTAGCAGTAGCACTGCCATTACAATTATGAGAAGGCGACCGCTGTATCTGCATGGCCCCAGCCCTGTATCTGGCCCGTGGCATTTGACCTGGGTCTGCGCTGGATCAGCGCGCGACGATCCATCCCATGCCCGCCGGTCGTCGGCACAGCCACAGGCGCGTCTTCCTCCTGGCTTCCGGGTGCGCAATAAGACAAACACGATCGGGCTAATCAGGCAACGATGCAACAGCTGCCGTCCCCAACTGGTTGGGCGGTGCACGTCATGATGTCAGGGACGGATACAAGACCTGCCGAATAGCTACTCGTAGCGCGTATGGCGTACGCCTCATCCACAAGCTTCAGGTGCTGCTGATTCTGCTTCTGTCGATGCCACCGAAGTTTTAAGCCATTACTACTTATTACTATGATTATGGGCTTTATGGCTAGTATGATTACCAAGGCAGATGCATGATACTACACCACCCGTGTTAAATTTGGTCGTAGTTGAGGTTGGTGTGTTGTGCTAACAACGCAAGAGAGATTGCTAATCAAAGAGAAAGGAAAGGGATGATTCTTCAGAGTGGCCCTCCTCGAAAGAGAGAGCAAAGCAAATTGCCTAGACGTATCTAGCCGAGAACATTCTTCAGAGTTATAATGGTGTTCTGAAGGATTTGAATACCTGCCTAAATTCGCGCAGTGCAAACAATAAGAACAACGGTTTACTTCGAGTATGGTGAGCCGTGCAGTCCGCCGTATGGACGCCGGACTGCCCCCCAAGTTTCTTTTTATAATTTCCAGGAAAGGCAGGAAAAAAAGGAGAGGCATGTCTACAAACAGAAGAGACGGCGGCGGCCGGCGGGGCTAGACATCGGTGGCGGTTCGATCACTTACCAGTGCGCTTCTTCCTGCCGTCGTCGTCGAGCTCCTCGCCGCCGGCGCCGTTCCGCGGCGGCTGAGGGTAGTAGTGCGCCCCGTCGGCGCCGAAGCCGGGGCCGTGGCGCGCCGCCATCTCCAGGTCCTGGGTCATCTCCGCGGCCGCCTGGGACGGGCGTGCCGTGCGCTGGGGCGGGTGGGGGATTTTTGTTGTTGCTAACTCGAATCGAAGAAAGAAAGAAACCCGTTCGAGTAGAGAGGGCGCCGCGCGGAGAACCAAAGGGCCGCGCCAGATTTTATACACGCGGGAGTAGAGTAGTGACGCGATTAAGGGCGTCCGACGCAGCACAAGGCCGCTGCCTGTAGGGCCCAGGGTACAGTCGAGTTCGAGCCAGATTTGAAAGGGGGAAAAAAAAAAGCTGTTAAAACGCGTGCCTGGCCCGCGGCCGGGACTCGAAGCACACTCTCTCTGGGGTCTCGGCTGTGGGCCCCTGACAACTGCCATGCGGTCAACGTGCGTGGCGTGGGGAGTCAAACTACGGCTAGAATTAGTAAATGTGTACTGCTACTGGATAGAGCAGCCAAACAAGACCACTTTGTTGAATGCACTGTATAAGTTAGGGAGTGTTTGTGGCTCATTCTAAATTTTAGTCGCTGTCCTATCGAATATTTGATATATACATAGAGTATTAAATATAGACTAATTACGAAACTAATTGCATAGTTTGTGACTAATTTAGGAGACGAATCTTTTAAGACTAATTAGTCCATGATTTGACAATGTTTTGCTACAGTAAACATGTGCTAATGGTGGATTAATTAGGCTTAAAAAATCATCTCGTGGAGTACTGACGGATTATGTAATTTGTTTTTTTATTAGTATCCGAATACTCCATACAACATCCTCCCGACATACCTCCTAAATTTTAGTCATTGGATCCAAACAACCCCTTAATTTAGATTATGGATTTTTCATGTGATCTCCGTCTGGATTGAAACAGGCCGGCCATAGAATCTTTAGATCTGATGGGTTTATAATTAGTGGTAGATTAAGAAAAAAAATTAGGTGAGGCGAACTCTAGCCGAAGATAAACCAAGAGTACCAAAAGGTATTACGGTAGCACAAACTATAGCAAAACATGTATGATCACAGAGGATGTTTTGATATGACACCTTAAATTTAGAGAATAAATATTGTTCTTCCATGATACAATTCAAAATACATCAGAAGAAAAATGGACTAATAACCTATAAATTTTTTAAAGAAAATTTAGTGAGTAATAATAAAGTGTTCATATCGCTTAAACATTGATATATATATATATATATATATATATATATATATATATATATATATATATATATATATATATATATATATATATATATATATATATATATATATGTTGCACGGGGTATAAATTTCCATATAAGCCTATGACGATGCTTAGCTTGTGACAAACATAAAGTCTAACAAATTTGCTACTCTTTTAATATTTACGTGCTTCATGATCTTTTATCACCTATAATATGTCGCTTAAGGCTATGCCAATCTGCTAGAATGCACAACCGCTCAACAGGTAGAAGTAGCTGGTTGACTCGCTCCCGCGGCGGTACAACCTCCCCTACGGTTCGTTCGCGGTCCCAGGCGTACATGATAGGCTCATAGTCGTGCCATCCTGGTCGCCCACCGTGACGAGGCAGTTGGATTGGTGGCAGAAACCGGGGGGAAGCCAACTTATTAAGGACGTATTTGGTACAACCCTACTTCACTGTTGTAGTTTTTCTTTGTCTTCGGATGAAGAAGCAGCTTCAGTCACACCTGATTTTAAGGATAAAATAGGATACATAATTTTATGTGCGTTCAGAGATCAGTCATACACATAAACCGATAAATTATAGATAGTATCATCACAATGGTTTATTACATCACGAATAATATGACATAGTCTTCACATAAATACAGCGGAAACATAAAGATAACTCTCTCGCAGAAACTCCATAGCACAGGGACGTCAACTGGTCGACCACAGGTCTAGTAATCCTCAGGAAAGTCGTCATTACCATTGCAATCTGTTACCCATCCGAAATTTTTATCCAACTAATGAAAATAAACAAGCGTAAGTACATCTCGTACTCAACAAGTGTAACATGGGGTTCATGAGGCTCGAAGGCTTGACACAGGTTTAACAACATTTAGCTTTTAGTGGTCATAATTTTAGCATAAGAGTAGCAACAAGTTGTTCTAATCCCAAAATAAAACACATGATCAATGTAAACATCAGTAATATATAGCAAAAACAATTACTTAATAGTGATCATCTATTCCATAAGAGTTCCAATGCCGCTCGTGAATGTAAGCACGGCTGTTATAATAGTTTTATACTCTACAGAGGCCGTACACTTTCACTGTGAGTTGTGATATCCATATGCCTGGGTTTATAACTCCCAAAACACTTTCAAGGTGAGCAGACATGGTACACTATGAAGCCTTTCAAAGGTTCGTCTAGGTTTTTAATTGGCAAGCAGATATAGGAACCCCTGTCGAATGGCACAATTCCTTCACGGCTATATACATAAGAGTAGAGACTATCATATACCCGTCTCGTCAAGGCCCTCTTGCGCTATAAATATAACCACTAACAAGCTAGAAAATATCCTCGTACTTACCTAAAGCTAGAGCCATGTGGCCCTCACAGTTGTACTGTAAGTCCCAGATGATCACTTACAGATAAGTCCTTAGGGAGAGAAATCTGAAGCATTTAGAAAGTAGCTAAACACTCCAACCCTATTTTTCCAAGTTGCTAAAAGTCATGTTTTAGTCTTTATTGCATATACCATTAGTCAAGTTACAAGATCATGGTTTTTGTTGAGCACTAGCAAAGCTACCCAATGCATATCCCATATGAGTCAAGGCATAAGTACAATTCTAGGAAATCCTTATCAAGGTGACACATGCAAATATAGATTGATTATTAAAGTGAATAGGTAACAAGGATGATCACATACTATACTTGCCTTGATCAAAATGTTTCTGCTGATCCTGCTCGTCAAAGTAGTCCTCTTGATCACCCACGAATTGCTCATCGTCTATACTCGATAATCACAACAACATACAAGCATCCAGAGCAATCATGCATAGCAAACAAAGTCTATAGATTAGAACAGTACACGAACAGTATAAAATCAAGATAAAAAGTTTATAGAACGAATCTACGTCTCGCTACAAACACACAGACGCGAAGATTACAAAAATTAGAGCTAAAACGAAGAATTTATGAAATAAACAAGATTTCCTTTAATAAAATAATAAATTAAATCTAACCTCGAATTTCAAAAGTTGAAAACATACTTAACAGTAGTATAAACATATATATTACACAATTACGAATCTAACGCAACTTGAACGGATCAAACCGGAGTTAAAACGAAGATTTTATGGCCTAAATAAAACTAGTGACAAAATTGTAAATAGGTGAAAGCGTATTTTGGATGTAACCGAAGAAACTACGTTTTCAAAAGAAGAAAATGTATTTTGAATCTAACAGAGGGAATCTATGCTTTCTAAAAGAGAAAATGTATTCTAGGAATACGCTTTGGACCGCGGGTTCGAATCTACAAACGTGTGGGGGTTCTTTTGCAAAACTACCGACCGAAACGGTACCGGTGAATATCGGCCGTTGGATCGATGATGGACGACTGAGAATAGACCAGAGAGAGAGCAGATCGATGGCGAGCTGGCGACGGCGCCATGGCCAGAGATGGGAAGCTCGTCGGCGTAACTAGATACCGGCCTACGGGTCACGATAGCACGAAGCAAGGGCACCGGAAGACAGAGAAAGCGATGGCGAACACACCACGGTGAAAAATTGCGGCGTGGAGTGGACAGAGGCGACGCGCGGCTCAGGATGGCGGAAGGTGACTCAGCGAGGTAGAGGCTTTGGCGAGACTTGATGGAGAGGCGGCGCGGTGCAGGGAGTCGGTATTTAAGGCGGGGGAGACGTGGGGCGCACACGCACGGGCGGAGTCAGGGGCGACGTAGTGTCTCAGTGGAGTCCGGCGCGGACACGTGAGGAAGATGACGCGTCTAACATAGCGTGCCCACCCATCAGCAAGACGCGCGGGAGAAAGGAGCGGCGCGAGCGATGCGGCTACTTGCTAGGCCGGCCCAAGGCGGAAGCGCGAGGAAGAAGCTGGGCCATATGCCAAGGAGAGGGAGAAAAGGGGAAAGAATTTCCTTTTTATTTTCTTAAACACATTTTCAAATCCAAATCAATTCAAATTCAAATTCCTTTGCAATTTTGATCAAACCAAGCATCACAAAAAAATGTGCAGCAGCATGTAGCACAAACATGTAGCTAGACCTTATATTTGATTTTTAATTTTAACAAAGTTTTTATTTCTCTAAATTTAAATGCTCACAAAACGCATAAATAACTCATTTTCACCTATTTTAAAATGATTCAAATTTTAGGGTGTTACCATTCTACCCCCGTAAAATGAATCTCATCCCTGAGATTCGGACGATGCTTACCCAAAAAGCTGCAGGTATGTTTTCCTCAGATCCTCTTCTCTTTCTCAGGTAGCATCATCTCCTGTATACCGATTCCACTGAACCTTACACATCTTTATAACTTGGCTCCTCGTAACCCTTTCTATCATCTCCAAAATCTTCATAAAAATTCCTCATATGTGAGATCTTCTTTAACTGTAAGCTCCTCTAACGGTATCTGCTCCTCAGGTACATGCAAATACTTCTTTAATTGAGACACATGAAACACATCATGTACACCTGACAAACTATCAGGCAATTCTAACTGATAAGCCACTTCTCCACGTCTCTCCATAATTTTGAAAGGCCCAATATACCTTGGTGCTAATTTTCCTTTCATATTAAACCTTCTCGCACTTCTCATTGGTGACACTTTTAGGTAAACATAATCCCCTATTTCGAAAACCAATTCTCTTCTCCGAGTGTCAGCATAACTCTTCTGTCGAGACTGCGCCACTCTCAAGTTATCTCTAATCATCCTTACTTGCTCCTCTACGTCTCTTAAAACATCCGGTCCAAACACTTGAGTTTCTCCCGTTTGATTCCAAAACAACGGGGTTCTACACTTTCGTCCATACAAAGCTTCGAAAGATGCCATATTGAGACTGTTTTGATAACTGTTGTTATATGAGAACTCTGTATAAGGCAAACTCTTATCCCAACTTGTACCGTACTGCAACGCACAAGCTCTAAACATATCCTCCCATACCTGAATAGTTCTCTCAGTTTGTCCATCCGTCTAAGGGTGATATGCTATACTAAAATTCAACTTTGTCCCCAATGAACTATGTACTTGCTGCCAAAAATGAGATGTAAATTAAGTACCCCGATCAGACATAATTTTCTTGGGAACTCCATACAGACACACTATCTTCTCCATATATAATTCGGCCAACTTCGGTCGATTATTAGTAGTCTTGACCGGTATAAAGTGAGCAAATTTAGTTAACCGATCCACTATCACCCATATTGAATCATAACCTCCCTGAGTGCGTGGTAACCCAATAATGAAATCCATACCAACTTCTTCCCATTTCCATTTAGGTATCTTCATTGGTTGTAATAATCCTGCAGGTCTTTGGTGTTTAGCTTTAACTCTTTGACATGTGAAAGCATCTAGGCCCCTAATTGGGTTTCGATGATTAATGACGACACGAGATTACTATGACTAACGTGTGTTTTACAGAGACAATTTTAGTTAGGTCATAGTAATGGCAATTGATTGGGCAATTATGGTCTTCATGCTCCCGTCGATGGAATTCATTTCATTTTTTAAAGGATGGACGGCAAGGATAAGGACGGCTAGTTCTAAGTGTCATTTGGAGTTGAAGTGACACTTAGAGTAGTTTAGGACTTTGTTTTTCCTTGAGCCATACTATTAAGGAGGGTATGGACTAGTAGCCTGACCTAGACGAGTCTAGTGGGTTAGGTGTGGTGCACACTTATCAAACCTAGCACTAGGTAGCTTAGGAATAGCCCTAAGATCAATTGGAGTCAACCTCATTCACATAGGATTTCGAGTTGGAAGTGAATGGAGGGTCAAATGACTGACAGGACGCTGGTTTGGTTATGACCGGACACTGGAGGGTGAGTTCGGTCAGTTCATTCGATGAACTGCAGTCGTCTGGTACTGACCGGATGCTGAGTGGAGGAGCACCAAAAGCTAGGGTGCCTGCATCCGGTCGACTCCAGTAAGGTTCCAGAACATTTTTTCTTGACTAGACGCGTCCAGTTGATGCTGACTAGACATTGGTCAGAGTCCGGTTAGAGCTTAATGGCTCTCTCTGACACAGTGGCGGGTATAACTGATCGGTGCATCTGGTCACCCTGACCGGAGCGTTCGGTCAGCCCACAGAGTGCTGACTCAACCTCCAAACGTTATGTTTTGAATGAGGGGGTATAAATACTTACTCCACTCATCCATAGGAGGTCTCTTGCCCATTTGTTCAGCTGAGAAACACCTTTGGAGTGCAAGGGGAAGGGTCGAGATGGCGACTAGAGGGGGGGGGTGAATAGTCTTTTCTAAAACTTAATCACGTCGGCTAACCGATACAAATGCGGAATTAAAACTATTGGTCTAGCCAAGACTATACCCCACTATATATGTTCACTAGCACCTTACAAAGATAACAATTATGTAACAAAGGTGCCGGGCTAGTTAGAGCTCTCCTAAATAATTCTAGGAGCAAGGTTACACAAACCTATGCCACTAGTACTTTAAGCGACAAGGGAGCTCCTACACATGCTAGTAAGCAAAAGCACAAAGCTAACGATGCTCACTAGCAATGCTCAATAACAAAGCAACCAATGCCTAATTAGAGAGCGCAAATACTTAGCTACACAAACTAAGCAATGTGACTAACAAGGTTACTAGTAAGGGATGAAATGATCATGCATATTACAATGATACCTTTGCTATGTTGGAGTATAGGATAGTCACATAGATTCCAATTCATTACTCCAATAGCAATGTGAAGTCCAATTAAAAGCTTGGTGAAGACCAATAGATACCAATTTGAATCTTATCCATCACCCATATGAAATGAATACCACTTATGATCAAGTGCATTTTCTTGTTGTGGTTGACTTGCTTTATCTTTTGATCTTTGCTTGCATGAGAGCATCAATTTGAGAATACTACTTGAAATGTCATGACTAGCTCTCTTTTGGGTGTTGCTTGCTTTTCTTGATCAACCCTTTTGATTGCTTCAACTAAGCATCTCAAATGTTCCTCGGATCACCACTTCTATGTTAGCCTTCCAAGTACCACACTTGGTTTACCTACACATAGGCGGCAAGCCCCTACACTAGGGAGAAGTGACCTCTCTCCAAGAACCATTCTTGATACTCACTTGAAATAACTTGATTGATTGATCCAAGTGATGGACTTAATTTGATGAGTAACCTTGATTCCTTCTTTAAGTCCTTTTCTTTCTTCTTGTTTAAGTTCTTTTCTTTCTACCAAATGATTTCCAATAGTCACTAGAACTTAAACTTCAACTTCATCTTGAGTTTGATCTTGATCTTCTAATTTGAGTACCAAAAGTGTGCAAAGTACACTCCTCAATCAAATGGCCTTGTACTCTTTGTTTAACATGTTACTAGATCATCTCAAAACCAAACTTAGGTACCTCAATCACTTATAAACATGTTTCCAACTTGAGGACCTTTCAATCAAAGTGACTCTAGATCAATCCAATACTTGTCACTTTTCTGGCAGATTTTGTACCCTTCAAAGAAATAAGCATATATCCCAAAGTAAAAATCCAAATACCACAAAATTTGGTGGAGATGAGCTTCACTAAGTTATATAGCAGCCATAAAAATTTTAGCTTCATTTGATCTCATATGACTGCCAAAATTTTAATTCTTCCACCACTGCTACATGCTGAAAACTGCTGCACTATAGCTAACAAGAACCACTCCAAAACCGAAGCATTTCTTATCCAATTTCCATGAAATTTCTACAGCATCTCATACCATAAATCTAGAGCATGTACACCAATTTTCAAGCCAATCCAATAAGATTTGATCACTCAAACATGGCTATGATCACAGCTAGCTCAGATTTTGAATATAGGACAGATTTCAAGCAATTGAGCTATATTTCATCAAATATGAATTAAACTTGATACTAACTTGTTTGAATACTTCCATAAGACATATATCCATTCAAATCACTTACTAAATGTCATTTCATGAATTTATCCAACACAAATCAATCCAAACTTGATTACTAAGCAATTATCCATTCAATCATCTTATAGCAAGCAACTTTGCATATTTATCTAATTCAATCAACTCATATGCACCCAAATGAAATGATCAACAAGAGATATACCTTAGTTAGCTCATGATCATCCAACTAGCAAGCTTCAACTCAATTATTTGCAAGTCATCAAATATTCCAATAAATCACCACAACTTGAATATGATACTTGTATGTTGTAGCACTTGGACTTCATTCAATTTGTCATGGCATTGGGATTGGATGTGCACTAAGCTTCATATCTTGACTCAACATATGATGAACAATGTGAGATCAATTGAATCAAGTCTCCAATGCCGATGATACCTACAAACAATCATCCACTTTTTGATGGTACCCAAACAAGTTTGGGTCCTCTCAAGTTAGGAGCAACATACTTAGGCAACGCCTTAGTATGAGTAGCGGGATGTTTTGCAATTGCAACCAATGAGGTACCGTTGCCATCCTTTCTAAGCATATCATGATTATCAATTGAAATAGGCTTAGAAATTTTACCTAGGGGACATGAATGTGCCATGTGTCCCCTTTCCCGGCATGAGTAGCACTTTCTCTTTGATTGAGCCTTCTCTTCCTTGCTCATGTGGTGCTTCTCATTGCCTTGCCTCTCATGGATTGCTTGAGCCTTCTTCTCAAGCTTGTTAGGACACTTAGAGGCAAAGTGTCCCATACTTCCACACTTGAAGCACTTGATGTGAGCATAGACTTTCTTCGCATTGTCATTCTTGCTCATCCTCTTGTCATCTTGAATTTGCATTGGATGCCTTGCCTTTCCACCCCTTCTTGTTTTCTTCTTCTTGATCATCAAATCATCACCATCATGTTGGTTGATCTTGATTTGCTCTTAGGGTGTCTTCTCTTACTCAACTTGTGGCTTTGGTTGAGGCTTCACTTATTGCTTCACCAATTGCTTGGTTGGGCACATTGAGGTAAGATGACCCCAAGTGCGGCACTTGAAGCACTTCACATGCCTTAGCCTCTCTTCTTCTTTCTTCAACTTGAGCTTTTCTTCATTTGGGCAACTATTTGCAAGATGTCCCACTTCATGGCATTTGAAGCACATGAAATGAGAGAGCTTCTCTTGTTCTTGCTTCTTCATCTCTCTTTCATATCTTCTCTTGCCCCATCTTTTGCCCTTGATCTTGCTCTTGTTGAAGCTAATGCCACTTGTGTCATTGCGGCTTTCTTTATGATTGACTTTGCTAGTCATGAAGCCGACTCCACTCTTATCACCAAAGTTTCTTTGAGTCTTCAACATATGCTCAAAGGTGACTTGAGAGTTGTAGCACCTCTCTAACTTGTTGCTCAATTTCTTCACTTCATTTTTGAGCTCATTGTTCTCCTTCAAAAGGTTAGTCTCACAAGACATAGAAGTAGAACAAGCATCTATATGTGAAGAGCATGGCATATCTAATAAATCATCACAAGAGGTGGATACATGCTTCTTGCCTACATCACAAGGGTTAGCAACAACATGTGATTGATCATTTGACCCATGTGATGAGCTCTCATTATTTTTAAGTTTCTTTGTAAATATTTTAATGAGAGAAGCTTGTTTTTTCTAATAATTCATCATGAGATGCAAGTAGTGTCTCATGATTCAATTTAAGCTCATCAAGTGAAGATTTATAAGTATTAAGTAATTTCTTATGTTCTTCACAAGAGTTCTTTAGAAATGAGTTTTCATTTTCTAATTTCATTGTTTTAGCTTTCTCATTTTCTAAAGACATGGTCATGCTAGCAAGTCTACTAACAAGCTCATCATATGAATCAACATGATCAACCACATTATCATTTGATACCTTAGTGTCACCTTGTGACATAAAGCAATGTGGTGTAGTGGATGGGCTTGTAGTAGCATCATCATGGCTTGAGCATGAACCATCATTACCATCAAGTGTGTATGGGGTAGCATCGTCACTTGCAACACTTGTGGCAACATCATCAACTTTGTCAAGTGAACTTGTAGTGGATTGATCATCATCATCCTCACTTGACAATGAGGTGGAGCAATCTTCCACAATCACCAAATTGTGGTTATGCTCAACACACTCATGTGTCTCCTTCTTGGGCTCATCCTCCTTCTTGAATTTTCCATCATCCCATGTGGAGGAATCACCGAAGGTGTCCTTGATGGAGTCCCATATCTCACGAGCGGTCCCCTTGTAGTTTACTTGCTTCATCAAATCAAAATGTAAAGCATCCAATAGAAAACAACAAGCATTTGCATCAAATTCATAGAGGACTCTTTGAGCTTTGGTTAGAGTTCTATGATCCAATACATGGGAGAGACCACTAGTGACAATCCACCAAAATTTAGGTCCCTTTACACGAAAATGATCAAGCATATGATTTTTCCAAAGTGCAAAGTTAGTGCCATTAAAAATGTGATTCTCACAACCATCTAGCCCATTAGACGCCATCCTCTCGGGTCGGTGAAGACCACAAATGAGAGACCGAGCTCTGATACCACTTGAAGGGTCGAGATGGCAACTAGAGGGGGTTGAATAGTCTTTTCTAAAACTTAATCGCGTCGGCTAACCGATACAAATGTGGAATTAAAACTATCGGTCTAGCCAAGACTATACCCCACTATATATGTTCACTAGCACCTTGCAAAGATAACAATTATGCAACAAAGGTGCTGGGCTAGTTAGAGCTCTCCTAAACAATTCTAGGAGCAAGGTTACACAAACCTATGCCACTAGTACTTTAAGCGACAAGGGAGCTCCTACACATGCTAGTAAGCAAAAGCACAAAGCTAACGATGCTCACTAGCAATGCTCAATAACAAGGCAACCAATGCCTAATTAGAGAGCGCAAATACTTAGCTACACAAACTAAGCAATGTGACTAACAAGGTTACTAAAACCAAATTAGCCACGCAAGGGAGCTACTTCTATGCTACACAAGCAAGAAGGTAATTAGCAAGCTACACAAGCTATCTAATTACAAGAGCAACTACACAAGCTTAATATGTATAAAAGTAACAGCAAGCTTGTGTAATGGGGATGCAAACCAATGGGAAGAACAAGGTTGACACGATGATTTTTCTCCCGAGGTTCACGTGTTTGCCAACATGCTAGTCCCCGTTGTGTCGACCGCTCACTTGGTGGTTTGGCGGCTAATTAGCATCACCCGCTAAGCCCGCACATCGGGCGCTGCAAGAACCTACCCCTTGAGTGAGGGTAGCTCAATGACACGCTTTACTAGAGTTGCTCTTCGTGGCTCCCACGAGGCGAGCACAAGTGCCCCTCACAAGCACTTCTCTGGAGCGCCGCACAAGCTTCTTGCGTGCTTCCACGGAGACCACCACCAAGCCGTCTAGGAGGTGGCAACCTCCAAGAGTAACAAGCACCACCAGCTTGCAACTCGATCACCTAGTGCCACTCGATGCAACCTCATGATGCAATCGCACTAGAATCGCTCACTCACACAATCGAATGATCACTATCAAGTATATATGTGATGGAGGGCTCCCAAGCACTCACAAGCATGGACACTAAGTCCCTTGAGGTGCTCAACTACAGCCATGGCCGAGGGCCACTTCTATTTATAGCCCCAAGGGCTAAACTAGCCGTTACCCCTTCACTGGGCAACGGTCGGGCCGATTGGACGCTCCGGTCGTGTTGACCGGACGCTGGACCTCAGCGTCCGGTCGCCCACAGACGACCACATGTCCCAGTTCCAACGGTCACTTGACTTGACCGAACACAACAGCTTCAACTGACTAGACGCTGGACCCTCAGCATCCGGTCATTTCCAGTAAGCTCCCGAGCTCGACCGGATGCGTCCGGTCACACTTGATCGGACGCAGATAGTGTCCGGTCACACTCCAGCTTCTGCGTCATCATTCGTCAGCACGACCAGACACAGGCAGACAGCGTCTGGTGCAATTTGATCCAGCGTCCGGTCCTTGACCGACGCTGGCATCTCCTCCATTCTCTTCACCCTTGCTCTAGTGTGCTAACCACAAGAATTTGCATCCGGCACAATAGAAAGTAGGCATTCCATTTTCCATCTAGGAGGTGGAGAGAGGGACCCAAACCCATCTCATCCCTGCAAACACCACCTCCTTTGTAAATGTGCCAACACCACCAAGTGTACACCACCATGTGTATGTGTGTTAGCATTTTCACAATCATTTCCCAAAGGATGTTAGCCACTCAACTTGCCACGCCACTCGATCCTAGCGACAATGCAAAGTTAGATCACTCGAGTGGCACTAGATGACCGATATGCAAACAAGTTTGCCCCTCTTGATAGTACGGCCATCTATCCTAAACCTGGTCATAAACTTCTCTACACACCTATGACCGGTGAAATGAAATGCCCTAGGTTATACCTTTGCCTTGTGCATTCCATTCCATCTCCTTCAATGTTGATGCAACACATGCACCAACACGATCAACAATGATATGATCCACTTCATATCATCACATGATCATATTGGTTCATCGATCTTGACTCTACTTGCTCTTCACCGTTGCCATCGTCCATCGGCGCCAAGTCTTGCTCAAGCTTCACCACCACGCGGTCCATCACTTCAAAGCCTTCGACTTGCCCTTCACGCTTGCAACCGGTCCATCAAGCCAAGTCTTGTCTTGATCTTCTCCACCTTGATCACATGACTCAATGTCATGTCTCATGTGCATTTAAGCTCCTTCATCATCACATGTGTGAGCTTTGCAACATCTCTAAGCCATTTTCACCTTCATGGCATATGTTGCTCACACACATGTACCTATGGACTAATCACCTGTGTATCTCACATAAACACAATTAGTCCACCTAGGTTGTCACTCAATTACCAAAACCAAACAAGGACCTTTCAAAGGGAGAGCAAGAGCCTAGTGAGGTGATTGAGATATGATAATCTAAGATTAAGGACCTCATTAGTGCATAGGGAGTAGCAAGTGTGCATCCACCCTTCTCATTAGGCTTGTCTTGGTCAAGTAAGAGTTTGTGCTTGTTACTCTTGGTGATTGCCATCACATAGATGGCTCAGTGGTGATTGGGAGCTTGGTGATCATCTGACGGAGCTTGTGGATGACCCAAGTCATGTTTTGAGCGGTTGTGGGTGATTCACCGTGATGGAGTGTCAAAGAATTAACCCGTAGAGAGCACTTGATCCTTTCCCTCTCTTTACTTTGAGAATTTACATTTGAGCAATTCATTTCATGTCTTTACATTCCTAGAATTGTCATGTTAGAGTAGGATTGGAATCTAGGGTGCAAAACTTTTGTGCAAGAGAACAATAGAAATACATTATAGGCATAAGGAGTAAAGTGGGCTAAGTATATGACTTAATTATTGCAAAAAATTAGAATTAGCCTAATTCACCCCACCCTCTTGGGCATCTTGATCCTTTCAACATGTATCACATATAGCAATATATTTAGCAACATCCCTCTTTAGTCCATACCACCAATACTTCTCTTTCAGATCAAAGTACATCTTAGTACTCCCGGGATGAAATAGAATAAGTAGATTCATGTGCCTCATGAAGAATTGCATCTCGTATAGCCTTATTCTCAGGCACATATAGTCTTTTCCCAAACCATAGAGTTCCATTATTATCCATATGGAAACCTGGTGCCTTACCAATCACTATGTTCTCTGTGATTTCCTTTAACCTCTTATCATGTAACTGACCCTTGCGTATCTCTAGCTCCAATGTAGGCTCTATCTCCAACTCTACTACATTAGTGACTAAACCCAAGTTTAGTTGCTTAAGTTCAGCACACAACTCACTTGACATAGATGCCACTTGCACCTCATTGGTGTAACTCTTCTTGCTAAGAGCATCGGCAACAACGTTCGCCTTTCTAGGATGATAGTGTACTTCCAGATCGTAATCCTTAATCAACTCCAACCATCGATATTGTCACAAGTTTAGAACTGTCTAAGTGAAAATGTACTTCAAACTCTTATGATCAGTATAGATATCACTCTTATGTCCGATAAGATAATGCCTCCATATTTTCAAAGCATGAACCACTGCTGCTAATTCCAAATCATGAGTAGGATAGTTTAGCTCATGCTTTCTCAACTTTCGGGATGCATAGGCCACTACTCTTCCTTCTTGCATAAGAAGACATCCAAGACCTTGACAAGATGCATCACAATAGATAGAAAAAGTTCTTGCTCAAATCTGGCAAAACCAATACTGGGCTATAGTCAACCTCTTCTTCAATTCCTCAAAGTTAGCTTGGCACTTCTCAGACCACACAAACTTAGCATTCTTCTCCAACAGAGCTGTCATAGGCTTGGCAAGTTTAGAAAAGCCTTCTATGAACCTTCTGTAGTATCTAGCTAATCCCAAGAAACTATGAATCTCTCCCACATCGATCAGTGGCTTCCAATTCAACACATATCTCACCTTGCTTGGATCTACTACTATTCCACCATTAGAGACAACATGGCCTAGGAAAGAAACTTCCTTCAACCAAAACTCACACTTGCTTTACTTAGCATACAACTCATGTTCTCTGAGCTTCTGCAAGACCAACCTTAGATGTTCAGCATGCTCTTCTTCCATTTTGGAGAATACTAATATATCATCGATAAATACCACCATAAACTTATCCAAAAACTCCATGAACACCTTATTCATCAAGTACATAAAGTATGCAGGTGCATTGGTCAATCCAAAGGACATAACAGTGCACTCATACAAACTATACCTCATAGTAAAAGTTGTCTTGGGTATGTTAGTTGCATGAATCTTCAGCTGATGATAATCAGAACGAAGATCAATCTTAGAGAAAACACAAGCACCTCTCAATTGATCAAACAAGTCATCAATTCTAGGTAGCGGGTACTTGTTCTTGATAGTAACCTCATTTAGTGACCGATAATCAACACACATCCTCTGGGTACCATCCTTCTTAACAACAAATATAATCGGTGGTCTCTAAGGTGACGAACTAGGACGAATGAAACCTTTCTCCTATAACTCATTTATTTGTTTCTTAAGTTCCTCTAATTCATTAACCCCCATTCTATATGGATGCTTAGCTATAGGTGCAGTTCTAGGTAATAATTCAATAATAAACTCAATATCATGGTTAGGTGGCATACCTGACAAGTCATCGGGAAACACATCTAAAAACTCATCCACTACTGGGTCCTTATTGGTGCTATCATCAAGCTGGTTTGCTATGGCTGTCGGCTACTTCTGCACTACAACATCGACACTGATTCTATCCCCATTCGGTGTGGTCACAACAACTACCTTCTCCTGACACTAAATTACTGCTCGGTTTTATTTCATCCAATCCATACCTAGAATCACATCAATGCCAGATGTTCTCAACACAATGGGGCTCACTTTGAACTCTACTCCCCTTAAAGATAGACTAGTTAGAAGACAACGATAAGAAGCTTGCATACTACCTCTTGGTGAGTTTACTAGTATAGGATTTTTCATGGCACATAAGGGTATGCTATGCGTTCTAACAAATGCTTATGATATGAAAGAATGTGAAGCTCCAGAATAAAAAAGAACAGTGGCAGAAGTGGAATTGACATCAAACATACCGAGCATGACTTCTGGTTCTGCAAGCGCCATCTCTATAGACACATGATTCATCTTTCCTGTGTTGGGTGCTGGCTTCTGAGGCATTCCTTTCTAATTACTGTGCTGACCCTAGGGTGTTAGCTAATTCTGCTTCCTAGGACAATGACTAGCATAATGCCCAACTTCTCCACAATGATAGCATACGTTGGGGGTGCTAGGTGCACTGGTCTTCATGGGAGTGTTGTTAGGTGCTCCCTGTCATGGTGTCTACTAGCCACTCTACTACTAGGGGCGTTGATTGCCATTCTACTACTGGTACGGTGGACGCTGCTAGTTCAGGTTGCGATTCCACTAATTAGGTGGCCCTAGGTGCCTCTGCTAGAAGCTTTGCCGTGGGTTGCTACATGGACGAGTATTACTCCTAGTGGCCTATCCCTAAAGCCTCCTCTTCTTAGCCTCCATCTCTTTGCACTTATTGTCAATAATAATAACATGGTTCACCAGCATTTGGAAATTGGGGTATGTATTGGACATAAGCTAGGGTCGCAGACCATCATATAACCCCTTGATAAAGTGGTGTTGCTTATCAGCATCATCAGCCACCTCATTCAGAGCGTAATGTGACAACTGAGTGAATTTGTCATGATACTTAGCCACAGACATAGACCCCTGCTTCAATGCTCTGAATGCCTCCTACTTCAGCTCTATCAATCCTTCGGGTATATGGTAGGATATGTGAAACGACCTGATTTCCGCGAAGGGAAATCTATAGAGTCAAAGTGTATTATGATCGTTGTAGATCATATTACCTAAATTCCAGTCGAATACCACATCCATACCACGATAATATCAGAGTACAAATAGTGCGGAATTACATAAATTATTACATTGCCGCATAGGCAGAATCAAAAGTAGCATTCATTCAGAACAGCTTGAAGATAAGATCGCCAAACTCAAGCATAGGAACGAACCCCTCAACCGTTAAACTCCTTAGAGCTATACTCCTCAGCAAAACCTGTGTGCCAAAATTTATCAGTATGATTTGTACTGACCACTCCCACCCTATGAGCATTGCTTTGTGGAAATTGGATGCAAGTTGGATATAATCAAAAGGAACCTATAAGGCTGGGGTTTCCTATATTTTAGCATATCAAGTATATAATAATAGTTGGCCAAGTTGTTAATACCATTCCCACACCCATTCCACCCCATTCCTGTTCAGAGCTAGGTTTCGATCCTAGGATCGATATACCACCATCTCCATATCATCACCATACCACCACCATACCATCGCTCAGTCGATAGGCCAACTCCCTCTCGGCACTGTCTCATGGCCTGTAGCCCCTGGCTATGACCGACACTCTCTCACGGGGGAAAGAAGAGAAGGACTCATCTCGCTATCTAGTTTAAGCAAAACCCAGGAAAGGTCCATAGCTGACTAGTCGGCATATGTATCGATCGATCAACCATACACTCTGCAGAGGTTTTACATAACCACAAGATTTGCCTTCTTCGCTGACCGTCGTCAACTGGGCTGATTCCGGCCGCTTGCTAGCCTAGGATAATGCCACTCTACCATTCAGCCCTAGTACACCCCAAGTTTAGTCTGGGGTGACTGAAACTGTGAGTCATGAGTCTCCATGAAGTCTCAGAAGGGTGTGGGGGAAATCCTCCATGCCCTGTACCTCCTTGCACTATCCGCTATCAACCTAGCAGTAGTGGCAATATTCTACCAAGTAGTCTGGCCGTCCCGCACCATATAGGGCGAGTGGTATGTAAGGCTTCTCGGTGAGTCTGAGTACTAGTAAGTCCTTAGAGATAACCAAGCCAGGATGTCTTCATCAGGGTTTTACCATGCCACCATAGCACCTCCACCCCGGGCTCCTCCCATCACAGGTTCACACCCAGGGCCTCCTCATATCACCATTTACCCACCATAGGTATTCATTTTCTAGGGGTGCCCAGGTAGCACCCCACGGCAAGACTTGCCCTAGGCTCGTCGTATACTCCAACTTGGTCGACACAACCCTTACCCTCCATGCACTCAAGTCACACACGCAGCACTCTCCCCATAGTCCAGATAACACCAGTTTCCACCACGCATCTATGTAGTACAAGCATAGTAGAAGTATAAGCAATGAAATATAGCAGCAAGCGTATGTCTAGCCTAATAGCAGGGTAAGTAGGGGTAACGTTGCATCAAGGTAAAGGCCATCAAGTAAGCATACTACCATGCAAGTCCTATCATAGTGTGAATATAACAATAAAGTAAAGCAATAGCAGTTCTATATTAGCTATGCGTAATAGGTGCTACGATGTTGGGTGGGATGTGGCACCTTTAGTGTAGTCGTCTCCGTACTCCTCACGGTACTCTCAGTCCTCATCTATCTGGTTCTCCTCCGAGTCTGCAAACGATCGTATTATAGTCACATTAGCGATGTCTATAGAATAGCACAAAAAGTAATGAAAATTCAAAAGAGCCAAATGCACTCAAACATGGGTTCATTGCATAGAGCTCGATTTTAGATGAATTTTGGTCCTGGTCTTGTATTTTTCTGAGTTCGTATGAATTAGTTATGAATTTCCGAAGTTTCAATCATTTCTAAAAATGGGAAAAGGCTGAATTAATATCGTGCTGACATGTGTCACGCTCCTGTTGGTCCACGTGGCATGCTGACATTAGTATGACATCAGCATGACATCATCGTCTCAGTTCTAATACTGACAGGTGGGTCCAGAGCTGCTGACGTCATCGTGACATCATCATGACATCACCTCGGCTGTGTTTGTCACTGACGGGTGGGACCCGCATGATGTCAGCATGACATCACCCACTGACAAGTGGGTCCTGCGGCTCTGTGTCGCTGACTTGTGGGCCTGATCAACGGTCAACATTGAACGGTCAATGGTCAATACAAGCCGGGCCTCGACTGGGCTGGTTGGGCTTGGATTTGGGCCAAGCTTGGCCTGCCACGTGGCACGCGTTGGTGCAGCCACATCACGACCTTGGGCCTCTACTGGGCTCTGGTCCACCAATCCGATGCATGGTGGACTGCGCGGTGTTGGTTCATGGACCGCAGACATGGTCTACGTAGTCTGGGTCCACCGATCCTTCTCCTCCATTTGGTTCACCAGGACCGGGTACACATGTACGTGAACCAGGCGGGGAGAACTCCCCATCATCCCCGATGCTCCCACTGGTGGTGAGCTCGCCGGTGAGCCTCTTAGGCGGTACTAGTGCACGATTAATGTAGGCAAAAGTGTCGCCAAGCCTCGGCAAGTGCAGTGGTGGGGTCAAGGTGGCGGCTGGGGCTTCCTAGGGTTCTAGCCACGGTGAACGGCGGCGTGGGTTCATTGGTGTGCATGGACATGGCTGCAGTGGTAGCGAGAGCCTAGTTGGAGGAGCGTGTGAGCTCCACGGTGCTTCTACAACCATGGTGGACGTGTTGAAGGAGCTCCTGGTGCTCCCAGTGGCTCTGGCCATGGTGGTGGGGGCAAAGCAGAGGCGGTGGCACTCTGACGAGGTGTGGTGCGGCAACGTAGGGCTCCGGTGGGCTTCTTCCTCGGCTAAGGTGAGCGCGGTGTGTCTCTAGTCATGGCGGAGCGAGTCAGGGTGTCAATGTCGCCTTTACCGCGACATAGAAGACACGGTGGTCTCGCCATGGTTGTGCTCTCAGCCATGGTGAGCGTGCTCGTGCATTTGCGCTCCTGCTCTGATGTAAAACGTCCTGGCTGGGGTCCTCCTTTTGGCTGATGGCAGCGCACACGGCGCGTCCTGGGTCTTGACAAGCGTGGACATGGCGGTCTCCCTAGATAACCAGTTGGGCTAGGTCAAAGCTCGAAGCTTCAGCAAGGTTTTGATCATGGCGGTGCATGTTCCATTTGGCTAGGGAGGTGGTCTCAGCAAGATGGCTCACCGTGGGGAGCTCGAAGGCGATGGTGGTGGTGTGGTGTTGACGGTGGAGCAGAGCCGAGCCGGGACAGAGGTACTCACTGTCTTCCGTGCTGGCGGCTCCTCCCTTCTTGCTCTGGTAGCGGCGTCCTTCTCCGCGCCTCTCCTTCTCCTCTCGTCCCTCGGCTTAGTGTGTTGGTGCGAACTGCACGGTGACGGCGAGGTGTGGTGAGGTGCTAGGGTTCTAGGCTCCTCCTTTTATAGGCGAAGCTCTAGGCTTCTCCAATGGTGGTTGATCAGGCAGCAGTGATGCGCGATACGCATCAGACGGCTCATGGACGCGGGGCAGTTGTCGTGGGGGTCGCATGAGCGCTACGCTAAGGGGACAAGGTCATGCTCTTTGCGTGACCCCAGGCCCGCGCCTGCTGCTTCAGTCGGTTCCCGATCGAGGGAGAGGTCGGCGTGGGGAGGAAGAAGACCCTGTTGCTGTGTGACTGACGATGAGGGTCCACCCGTCAGTTTGTCCTGGAGCGGGGAAGGCTACAGCTGCTGCGCTGTGCTGCTGGGCCACGATGTTGGGCCAGCCCACTCTGGCTGGTGTGCGGGGAGTGAGAGGGAGGGGCCCTCGGCTAGGCTGGGCAGGCCATTTGGGCCGAAATGGCCTTTGCCATTTTCTGGTATTTCTTGAAGGCTTTTCTATTTTCTCTTTTCAACAATTAGTTACTAAGTCAAGGTTTAGTCAAAGTGTCTTAGGTTTTATTAGCTTGATGGTGGTTTACAAGGGTCATACATGGTGGTTTTTACCTTTCCCATATATTAGGGATATTATTGACTATTTTTGTTATACAAAAATAGTTGTGGTTTTTATTAAGGCATTTTTTTTCAAAATCTAGATATTGATTTAATTCAAGGAATTTAACAATTGTTATGAGGGTTTATTTACTCATCACATAAATCAATATAATCCAAATCACATATTGAATTAAGATGCATGCAAGGTTCTATTTCATGGGTGTTTCAAATACACATGTGACAATGCATCATGCTCTGCTTATGATATAACCTAGTTGGGTTACGCGTAATGCAAAACTAGGGTTTGGGTTCCACACATGTCACTTAACAAAACAAAAAAATTTCAGTTGGAATTTTTGGTGTGTGATTTTTGGGTTGTTACAGTCCTACCCCCTTAACAGAATCTTGTCCCCGAGATTAAAGTGGAACGTACTCTTCAAAGAGATAAGGATATTGTAGCCGGAGGTCAGACTCTTTCTCCCATGTTGCTTCTCTCTCAGTGTGATTGCTCCATTGGACCTTGCACATAGGAATAGTTTTGCTTCAGGTTTCTTTGGTGTCTCTATCCAGAATTCTGATAGGATGCTCTTTATACTCGAGAGTGTTCTGAATGTCAAGTGTATCAGTTGGGATCACTTCATCGGGCACTCTCAAACACTTGCGTAGCTTTGATACATGAAACACGGGATGTACACCCACCAATTCCTCAGGTAGCTCAAGTTTGTAAGTGAGTTTTCCAATCCTCTTGCGTATCTTGTATGGGCCAACAAATCTAGGGGCAAGCTTTCCTTTCACATGGAATCTGACAGTTCCACGTAGCGGGGATACCGTGAGATAGACAAAATCTCCCACATTGAACTCAAGTTCTCTTCTTCTTTTGTCAGCATAGCTCTTGTATCGACTTTGAGCAATCCTCAAATTCTCCTTCACTTGAGCAACTCCTTCTTCTACATCTTGGATCTTAGTGGAATCAAAGAATGATCTTTCACCCGGTTGAGACCACATCAAAGGTGTCTTACAAGGTCTGCCATATAGAGCTTCAAACGACGACATCTTGATACTGGCTTGGTAGCTGTTGTTGTAAGAGAACTCTGTATAGGGTAGGCATTTCTCCCAATCAGAGCCATAATTTAGTACACTAGTACGAAGCATGCTTCTAAGATCCGATTCACTCATTCAGTCTATCCATCTGTCTGTGGGTGATAAGCGGTACTGAAATCAAGTTTGGTTCCAATGGACTTGTGCAGGGCTTCCCAGAATTGAGACATAAACTAAGGACCATGATCAGATACAATACTAGAGGGAGCTCCATGCAGTCTGAGAATATGCTCAACATATAGATCTGCTAACTTTTCAGCATCAGTCTTAGTCTTAACTAGTACAAAGTGAGCAACCTTAGTTAAACGATCAATAATCACCCAAATGGAATCATTGCCTTTCTGTGAACGGGGCAATCCAACTATGAAATCCATAGATATGCTCTCCCATTTCCACTTGGGAATGTCAAGAGGCTTTAACAATACTACAGGCCTTTGATGTTCAGCCTTGACTCTATTACAGGTGTCACATCATGCCACATGCCCCACAATGTCTGTCTTCATGCTTTTCCACCAAAAGTGTTTCTTCAAGTCTTGATACATCTTTGAACCTCCAGGGTGAATACAATACTTAGAATCATGAGCTTCTAACAGAACTTCCTCTCATAGTGCTGGATCAGAAGGGACACAGATTCTGTCCTTGAACCAGATGGTTCCTTATTCATCTTCATGGTGGTTGGTCTTGTAGCCTAGTTTCATCAGACCACGGAGATATTCGATCGCTTCACAATTTTTCTGAGCTTGACGAATGCGATCTATGAGATCATACTGTATGTGAAGCTCATTCAATAAGCCATGCAGTAGCATCTCAAGTTGGAAATCATCAATCTCTTTCTTGAGCTCAGGTGGTACGGATTCAGTGATCAAAGTGTGACAGTAACTCTTGCGACTGAGAGCATCTATGACTACATTAGCTTTTCCTGGATGATAGTGAATTTCTAGGTCATAGTCTTTAATCAACTCTAGCCAACGGCGTTGCCTCATATTCAAATCTTCTTGAGTGAAAAAGTACTACAAGCTCTTGTGATCGGTGTAGATATCACACTTGTTGCCTATCAAGTAGTGCCTCCAGATCTTCAAAGCATGCACAACTGCTGCTAACTCAAGATCATGAGTAGGGTAACGGTTCTCATGTTCTTTCAACTATCGAGAAGCATAAGCTATCACTCTTCCACATTGCATCAATACATAGCCAAGTCCTTAACGGGATGCATCACAATAGACCACGAAATCTTTGCTGATATCAGGCAATGCTAGCACAGGAGTTGTGGTAAGCTTCAATTTCAACTCTTGAAAGCTTTGTTCGCACTTGGGCATTCATTCAAACTCCTTAGTCTTCTTTAGAAGATTGGTCATTGGACGGGCTATCTTGGAAAAGTTCTCGATGAACCGGCGGTAATATCCAGCCAATCCCAAGAAACTTCTAACTTCGGTCATGTTATGAGGTTGATCCCACTCTTTCATAGCTTCAATCTTGGCTGGATCAACTGCAACACCTTCAACTGATAGTACATGGCCTAGGAAGGCAACTTTCTGTAGCCAAAACTTGCATTTGCTGAACTTTGCGTAGAGTTGATGTTGGGCTAATTTCTCAAGCACAGTTCTTAGATGATGTTCATGTTCTTCGGCGGTGGGTGAATAAACAAGGATGTCATCAATGAATACTACCACGAACTTATCCAGCTCATCCATGAAAACCTTATTCATCATGTTCATGAAGTAGGCGGGAGCATTCATGAGTCCAAAGGACACCATAGTGAACTCAAACTGCCCATACCTAGTCACAAAAGCTGTCTTCAGGATGTCACTCTCTTGAATCTTCATCTGATGATAGCCAAATCTGAGATCAATCTTGGAGAAATACTTGGCACCTCTGAGCAGTTCAAGCAGATCATCAATTCTTGGTAGAGGGTACTTGTTCTTGATGGTGATTGCATTCAAGTTCCGGTAATTAATGCACATTCTCATCGAGCCATCCTTCTTCTTAACAAATAGAATAGGGGATCCCTAGGGTGAAGCACTAGGTCTGATATACCCCTTTGAGATGAGCTCATCAAGCTATTTCTTGAGCTCGGCTAGTTCGTTAACTGACATGCGATAGGGTCTCTTGGTAATGGGTCCTGTTCCCAGCAAAAGATCAATGATGAACTCTACATCATGGTCTGGTGGCATACCCAGTAACTCTTCAAGGAATACATCGGGATAGTCTCTGACCACAGGCACATCATGAATTGTCTTCTCCTCTTTTTGTGATTCTGAGCTGGCTTTAAGGGCACATAGGATAGAAGTGGACTTTCTAGACTGAGGTTCACACCTAATAACTTGGCCTGATGGGTGGGTCACTTGGACGTATCTAGGTGAACATGATATGATACCTCGGTGAATGGTTAGCCAATCCATACCTAAGATGACATCTAGGCTTGTGGAAGGTAACAAGGTTAGGTCGGCTTCAAAGATAAGACCCTCAATGGTAAGACTCACTCCCTTACAGATGTGGGTGCACTTTAGGTCTCCTAAAGGTGAGCTGGTGATGATAGGCTTTCCATGTGGGGTTATAGGCAGGTCATGCGCTCGTGCAAACTTGGATGATATGTAAGAACAAGTTGCTCCAGAGTCAAATAGAACTGATGCAGTATTGCCATTAACTAAAAACATACCATACACAACGTTAGGGGCAGCCTGTGCTTCCTCGGCGTCTAGATGGTTGAGAAGTCCATGAGTAGCAAATCCCTTGAACTGAGACTTCTGAGCGGCTGAGTTCTGAGGGCACTCAGCGGCTTTGTGACCCGGTTGGCCACAAGCGAAGCAGGTGAAAGGCGCACCGCCTATAGGGGTTGGCGTGGGTGCCTTCTAGTTTCCAGTGCTTGGTGTAGAGCGGTTCTGTGCTGGGCATTCATTCGCTGAGCGGGGATGGTTGGAATGGTCCTGAGTGTTGCGGTCCTGAGCATAACGGTCCTGGGTGTAACGATCCTGAGCAGGGCAGGAGTATTTGGTGGTGTAGGCGAGAGCATTCCCTAGATGGTGCATCTCTGCGGAACCTCTT
This sequence comes from Miscanthus floridulus, assembly GCF_019320115.1. Lineage (NCBI taxonomy): Eukaryota > Viridiplantae > Streptophyta > Magnoliopsida > Poales > Poaceae > Miscanthus > Miscanthus floridulus. The sequence continues at coordinate 83,583,277 of NC_089597.1, forward strand.
GCGATCACGGCCATGGAAGGACTCCTCAGGCTTACGCTTTCTCTCCCTATACTCCTCTCCAGCTTTAGCATGGTCCTTCTCGATTTGGATGCAGCGATCCACTAGAGCACGCAGCGTGCTACTCTCAATACCACCAAACTTCAGCTTGATGTGCGGGTTAAGTCCCTTACAGTAATAGTATAGCTTCTCCTTCTCAGAGTTCACAACATAGGAAGGTGCATAGCATAGAAGGTTGGTGAAGCGAGTGGTGTACTCAGTCACCCTGTCCTTTCCCATCTTGATGTTGTGGAACTCCTCGGCTTTGGCCTCCATGATACCCTTGGGAATGTGATACTCAGTGAATGCTTTGGCAAACTCATCCCATGAGATGTTGGTAGGGTCCTCATGGGAATCACTGAAACTGTCCCACCAGGTGCGTGCTGCACCTGTGAGCTAGTGTGTGGTAGCTCCAACACACTCATCGTCGGTGAAGGTGGTGAGGTCGAGCTTCTTTTCCACCTCCTTGAGCCAGTCATCGGCTACAAGCGGGTCAGGGTCGGTGCCATCATAGGTGGGCGGCCTCAGCTTCAGAAATCCCTCCAGCTTCCTCTGGAAGTCATTCTACTGACCTCCCTGGTGATGGTTTGCTCCATCTACAAGAGCTGTAAGAAGCTAGGTCTGTTGCGCCATCACCTCTGCCAGGTTCGGTGGTGGTGGTGGTGGAATGTTCTCCTCAACAAGTGGCGGGGTATTCTCCAGGTTAAAGGGTATCCCTCCATGTCCACAGCCACAGCCATGGCCACGGTTGTTGCCACCACGCCCCCCATTTGGTTTGACTGGTTCGGGCGTGGGCGCACATCCATGGTTCATTAGGCGAGCAGATCGGCGGTTCGACATCTGCAACACGGATCATAGGAATTTTAGTGTTTGTGCCATAAGTGCTTATAATTCAGTATGATTACATGATTTTGACGATTTAAAGAAAAACATTTATACTATCCAACACTCATTACAAAGAAGCAATAAGATCCATAAGATGCAACATTCATTACATGGGTTTTATTACATAGCATCATCTCCAGTAGCTACACTTGGAGACTCGCGAGAATCGTTCTATGCATAGTGTCTCATATTACATCTCATAAGGGGTACATCATGGGGTACAACTTATGGAAGCCACTGACATGACTCATGACCATGTAGGGTCATCTACTCTAACTCATACACCGCAGCTTAGATACGACTGTTCTCGATCTTGATCTCCTCATTAGACTTGTGAAGTTGGGACACGTACTTCAAGGCCTCGGCGAGCTCCTCAGTAGGCTTGGCTCTAGGTAGGGTAGGGCAGGCGTCTAGGTTGAGGCAAGTTAGGGCTAACTCAAACTCCTCTATCCTAGGCTTCGTCTTGCTACGAACCCCCTTGGGTAGCCGATCCCACATACCCTTCATCTCCCTGAGGCGCTTCTTGTCAGACTTCTACCAAGCCTGCCAAGTCCTCTCACACTTGTCCTATGGGTACTCGTTCTACCTGAGTGCCTCAATCAGGTGGCCTTGGTTGCAAACGGCCTTCTTCCTAAACTCCTCTAGCTCCTAAGTCATGGTCTTGTTCTAAGATTCGATTTTCAGCATATCAACCCCCTTGGACCTCTCTCTGTCTCCTCTGCAGTTGATCTTAGCCTTCTTGTCGTCCAACTCTCTCTGCAACTCTAAGACCTTGCTATCGAGGTAGCAGTTCCTGTTGCCTAGGTCGGCGGCTTTGTCCTATAAGTCGGCGACCTCGGCTCTGTGGACTTCTTCACGACGGTTGAGCTCATCCTATAGCTTGGCAACTGTCTCAAGCAGACTAGCTCGCTCCTATGCTCCTATGAGTCTCGCTCCTGGTACTCCCACAGAAGGGCCTGGTCTTGACATCTCCTCTACTCAAGCTCGATCATGTACCTATCTTGCTCTAGTAGGTGGATAGCCGAGACACGAAGGCATCTGTCCTCCTCGACAAAGATAACTCTACCAGCTACGAAACTCTGCTCACTAGGGGTAAGGCTAAGGTCAAGGGCCTAGGGAAGTAGACAGAACTCTATCGTCTTCAGGTGCTTGTAGTGGTCCCTCATTACTCTGCGAAGTGCCTTGTGTGAGACAGCTCACAGTCCCTCCTCAACTGTGTCCTCTATAGTCAACTCGGTGAAAGCAGGGACAGAAGGTAAGGTAGTGCTAGCTAGGAACTCAACTGAGGTGGCAACCGGTCCTCCGATTCCTCCTTCCTGAGCTGACTTCCTAGTGCAGGTGACCTTGACAAGCTCGTCAGGGACTCCTAACATGACGAGAACTCGGCAGAGGGTCTGTGCAAAACCCCCAAGCTCACAAAGGTCGAAGGTAAGCTTGGCGTGGTCCAGAGGTAGCGGTCCTAGAGATGGCCATTCGACGTTCATTGCCATCTGCATGTTTTAAGGAAATAGGTGTTAGCAGGTCAATAAATAGATAAGCCTTGCATAAAAGTAAATGCAGGGTCGGTATATAACCGAAAGAAGGGCTATTCACATCCTATTCTATCGTCCATTTCTGAGGGTTTCGTCCTAGGGTCAAGTATGGCTCTGATACCAACTGAAACGACCTGATTTCCGTGAAGGGAAATCTATAGAGTCGAAGTGTATTATGACCATTGTAGATCATATTACCCAAATTCCAGTTGAATACCACATCCATACAACAATAATATCAGAGTACAAATAGTGCGGAATTACATAAATTATTATATCGCCGCATAGGCGGAATCAAAAGTAGCATTTATTCAGAACAGCTTAAAGATAAGATCGCCAAACTCGAGCGTAGGAATGAACCCCTCAACCGTCAAACTCCTCAGAGCTATACTCCTCAGCAGAACCTATGTGCCAAAATTTATCAGTACGATTTGTACTGGCCACTCCCACCCTATGAGCATTGCTTTGTGGGAATTGGATGCAAGTTGGATATAATGAAAAGGAACCTATAAGGCTGGGGTTTCCTATGTTTTAGCATATCAAGTATAATAATAATTGGTCAAGTTGTTAACACCATTCCCACACCCATTCCACCCCATTCCTATTCAGAGCCAGGTTTCGATCCTGGGATCGATATACCACCATCTCCATATCATCACCATACCATCGCTCAGTCGACAGGCCAACTCCCTCTTAGCACTGTCTCATGGCCTGTAGCCCCTGGCTATGACCGACACTCTCTCATGGGAGAAAGAAGAGAAGGACTCATCTCGCTATCTAGTTTAAGCGAAACCCAGAAAAGGTCCATAGCCGACTAGTCGGCATATGTATCGATCGATCAACCATACACTCTGCAGAGGTTTTACATAACCACAAGATCTGCCTTCTTTGCTGACCGTCATCAACTGGGCTGATTTCGGCCGCTTGCTAGCCTAGGATAATGCCACTCTACCATTCAGCCCTGGTACACCCCAAGTTTAGTCTGGGGTGGCTAAAACTGTGAGTCATGAGCCGGTTCCACAAGGTCTCCATGAAGTCTCGGAAGGGTGTGAGGGAAATCCTCCACGCCCCGTACCTCCTTGCACTGTCCGCTATCAACCTAGCAGTAGTGGCAATATCCTACCAAGTAGTCCAGCCGTCCCGCACCATATAGGGCGAGTGGTACGTAAGGCTTCCCAGTGAGTCTGAGTACTAGTAAGTCCTTAGAGATGACCAAGCTAGGATGTCTTCATCAGGGTTTTACCGTGCCACCACAGCACCTCCATCCTGGGCTCCTCCCATCACAGGTTCACACCTAGGGCCACCTCATATCACCATTTACCCACCACAGGTATTCATTTTCCAGGGGTGCCTAGGTAGCACCCCACGGCAAGACTTGCCCTAGGCTCGTCGTATACTCCAACTTGGTCAACACAACCCTTACCCTCCACGCACACAAGTCACACACGCAGCACTCTCCCCATAGTCCAGATAACACCAGTTTCCACCACGCATCTATGTAGTATAAGCGTAGTAGAAGTATAAGCAATGAAATATAGCAGCAAGCGTGTGTCTAGCCTAATAGCAGGGTAAGCAAGGGTAAGGTTGCGTCAAGGTAAAGGCCATCAAGTAAGCATACTACCATGCAAGTCCTATCATAGTGTGAATATAACAATAAAGTAAAGCAATAGCACTTCTATATTAGCTATGCATAATAGGTGCTACGATGTTGGGTGGGATGTGGCACCTTCAGTGTAGTCGTCTCCGTACTCCTCACGGTACTCTCGGTCCTCATCCGTCTGGTTCTCCTCCGAGTCTGCAAACGATCGCATTATAGTCGCGTTAGCGATGTCTATAGAATAGCACAAAAAGCAATGAAAATTCAAAAGAGCCAAATGCACTCAAACATGGGTTCATTGCATAGAACTCGATTTTAGATGAATTTTGGTCCTGGTCTTGTATTTTTTTGAGTTCGTATGAATTAGTTAAGAATTTTTGAAGTTTCAATCATTTCTGAAAATGGGAAAAGGCTGAATTAATATCGTGCTGACATGTGTCACGCTCCTGTTGGTCCACGTGGCATGCTGACATTAGTATGACGTTAGCATGACATCATCGTCTTGGTTCTAATACTGACAGGTGGGTCCAGAGCTGCTGACGTCATCATGACATCATCATGACATCACCTCGGCTGTGTTTGTCACTGATGGGTGGGACCCGCATGATGTCAGCATGACATCACCCACTGACAAGTGGGTCCAGCGGCTCTGTGTCGCTGACTTGTGGGCTCGGTCAACGGTCAACGTTGAACGGTCAATGGTCAATACAGGCCGGGCCTCGACTAGGCTGGTTGGGCCTGGATTTGGGCCAGGCTTGGCCCGCCACGTGGCACGCGTTGGTGTAGCCACATCACGACCCTAGGCCTCTACTGGGCTCTAGTCCACCAATCCGGTGCATGGTGGACTGTGCGGTGTTGGTTCATGGACCACAGACACGGTCTATGTAGTCCGGGTCCACCGATCCTTCTCCTTCGTTTGGTTCACTAGGACCAGGTGCACGCGTACATGAACCAGGCGGGGAGAACTCCCCATCGTCCCCGATGCTCCCACCGGCGGTGAGCTCATCGGTGAGCCTCTCGGGCGGTACTAGTGCATGATTAAGGTAGGCAAAAGCATCGCCAAGCCTCAGCGAGTGCAGTGGTGGGGTCAAGGTGGTGGCTGGGGCTTCCTAGGGTTCCGACCACGGTGAACAGCGGCGTGGGTTCATTGGCGTGCATGGACAAGGCTTCAGTGGTAGCGAGAGCCTAGTTAGAGGAGCGTGTGAGCTCCACGGTGCTTCTACGGCCATGGTGGGCGTGTTAAAGGAGCTCCTGGTGCTCCCAGTGGCTCTAGCCATGGTGGTGGGGGCAAAGCGGAGGCGGTGGCACTCCAACGAGGTGCGGTGTGGCAACATAGGGCTCCGGTGGGCTTCTTCCTCGGCTAAGGTGAGCGCGGTGTGTCTCTCATCATGGCGGAGCCAGTCGGGGTGTCAACGTCACCTTTACCACGACGTAGAAGACGCGGTGGTCTCACCATGGTTGTGCTCTCGGCCATGGTGAGCGTGCCCGTGCATGTGCGCTCCTGCTTCGATGTACAATGTCATGGATAGGGTCCTCCTTTTGGCTGATGGCAGTGCGCACGGCGCGTCCTGGGTCTCGGCAAGCGTGGCCATGGCAGTCTCCCTAGCTAACTAGTTGGGCTAGGCCGGAGCTCAAAGCTTCAGCAAGGTTTCGATCATGGCGGTGCATGTTCCATTTGGCTAGGGAGGTGGTCTCAGCAAGATGGCTCACCGCGGGGAGCTCGAAGGCGATGGTGGTGGTGCAGTGTCGATGGTGTAGCAGAGCCAAGCCAGGACAGAGGTACTCATCGTCTTCCGCGCCGGCGGCTCCTCCTTTCTTGCTCCGGCAGCGGTGTCCTTCTCCACGCCTCTCCTTCTCCTATCATCCCTCGGCTTAGTGTGTTGGTGCGAACCGCAAGGCGGCGGCGAGGTGTGGTGAGGTGCTAGGGTTCTAGGTTCCTCCTTTTATAGGCGAAGCTCTAGGCTTCTCCAATGGCGGTTGATCGGGCGGCGGTGATGCGCGATGCGCATCAGATGGCTCATGGGCGTGGGGCAGTTGTCATGGGGGTCACGTGAGCGCTACGCCAAGGGGACAGGGTCATGCTCTTTGTGTGACCCTAGGCCCGCGCCTGCTGCTCCGGTCGGTTCTCGGGCGAGGGCGAGGTCGGCGTGGGGAGGAAGAAGACCCTGTTGCTGAGTGATTGACGATGAGGGCCCACCCGTCAGTTTGTCCTAGAGCGGGGAAGACTGCAGCTGCTGCGCTGTGCTGCTGGGCCGCGGTGTTTGGCTGGCCCGCTCTGGCTAGCGCGCGGGGAGTGAGAGGGAGGGGCCCTCGGCTGGGCTGGGCAGGCCGTTTGGGCCGAAATGGCCTTTGCCATTTTCTGGTATTTCTTGAATGCTTTTCTATTTTCTGTTTTCAGCAATTAGTTACTAAGTCAAGGTTGAGTCAAAGTGTCTTAGGTTTTATTAGCTTGATGGTGGTTTACAAGGGTCATACATGGTGGTTTTTACCTTTCCCATATATTAGGGATATTATTGACTATTTTTGTTATACAAAAATAGTTGTGGTTTTTATTAAGGCATTTTTTTCAAAATCTAGATATTGATTTAATTCAAGGAATTTAACAATTGTTATGAGGGTTTATTTACTCATCACATAAATCAATAAAATCCAAATCACATATTGAATTAAGATGCATGCAAGATTCTATTTCATGGGTGTTTCAAATACACATGTGACAATGCATCATGCTCTGCTTATGATATAACCTAGTTGGGTTGCACCTAATGCAAAACTAGGGTTTGGGTTCCAAACATGTCACTTAACAAAACAAAAAAAATGCAGTTGGAATTTTTGGTGTGTGGATTTTTGGGTTGTTACAATATGAAATTCTCTTTAAATTCCTACCAGGTTATAGGAGGAGCATTATTGGGACATCCATACTCGTATGCCTCCCACTAGTCTTGAGCTTCTCCCTAGAGTTGTCCTAACGCGTACACCACCTTCTGTTGGTCGTCGCACTGCGCTATGTTGAGTTGCTTCTCCACTACATGAAGCCAATCATCTGCTTCTAGTGGATCAATGGCATGAGAAAACTCCGAGGGGCAGCCCTTCAAGAATTCACCATGCTTGTCATGTGGTGCCCCACCAATTGGATGATTCTGTTGATTCTGCACTAAAGCTTGCGTAAGTTTTGTTTACACTGCCAGAATCTGCTCAATAGTAGGTGGCGGTGGTGGTGGATTTGGGGGAGCACCTCCACAACCTCTGCCTCTTCCTCTTCTGGACATCTGACATCCAACACAAATGTTCCAAATTTTAGAGATTTCTAAGTTATATACACTTATAGAGATATCGGATACATTCTCAAAATTTTCTAGACGAGTTCCAACATTAGTAGCTTGATAAAACAGTTATATCTCAAGTTCTAGATATCCAAAAGAGAAGTTCTTTATATGGTTGGAAATTTTAAGAAATTATCTACAACTTTTATTCAGATCACATGCCCAGATTCGGTTGTTATGTTAATAAAAAATAGGACACAACCAAAATTGTTCTAGATTTCGGACTGCACAGAAACTTCAACTTGAAATAGCTATATCTCTCGAACCAGATCTGATATATGGGTGATTCCTACGGCATCAGAAAGATACTTAAGTCTAGTTATTCCCATAAAAATTTCATAATTTTTGGTCGAATTGATTTAAATGGGCATTGAGATAAAAGCAGGCTGCTCCAAAAAACAGAATCGAAGAACAAGATATACCAATCCAACTATTCATTTATTAACTCGAACCTTATATTCTTAACTATGGAACTTGTGGACATGCCCACAAGGTTCCAGCATGCATTACAAAAATCCAACTCACACATAAACATAATAATAATCAACTAGACACACCAAAGTTTACACCACACTACTAGACTCGACTTGACCCACACTACTAACATCTTATTACATAGAAAGGAACTCCAACACCTGTGGGTGATGTTTATAGTGAAGCTTCTCATAAATCCTTGGTAGGCTGAGACACTCCCTTTGGTCATCTATCACTTGTTGGTACCTCTTAAGAGACTCCTCTTGTGCCTTCAACCGATCTTCTAGCGGCCGATTCTTCTCTACTAACTCACAGGCAAAATGTACCATCACTTGAGTAGTTGAATCCATGCCTTCAGGGTCCATTATTGCCCACTCCAATTTAGGGTGTTGGCGAGGGAGGAATCGATATTGATCCTCCTTCATATCGTCAAAAAGGCAGCCACGGAGACCCATGTAGGCTTCAGCGGCTGCGTCTTCTATGCTATCTTCCATGGGCTCACATAGTTCGAGTCTAGCTGGTATGCTTTCTTCTCTTCATCCCTGATGTAGATGCACACCCTAGATTTCCAATAAGTGTCCACCAGGGGGTGTGTATGCTCATTGCAGACATACTCCATAGCTGCGTCCCAATCAGCGTAGTAGACCTAAAGGATCCCCATAAATTGACGGTGCAAAATGGAGGATTCACACCCTAGCTTGTAATAGATCTTCGTAGTCCATCCCATGGTAGGGGGTAGCTCATCTTCTTGAACGGCCTCCTCCTCCTCCTCATCCTCCAATTCGACGACCTCCATATCTTCCTCAACTTCGGGCTCTTCCTAGAGTGGCTCAGGCATAGGTGTAGGTGTAGATGCTGGCGAGTCGACTTCCTGCTCCTGAGGTTCCTCCTCACGTGGCTCCATGGGCTCATACAATCCATGAGGCGAGTAGTAGCCTCCGGTGCTGATGCGGGCGGTCTTATTAGCATGAGGCATCTACAAAGTTAGATTTAGTTAGAATATAAGCAATAATTTTCATAACAAAGTGAGGCGAAAGAAGCATAAAGTTTAGCAATTAACAAGAGTGGAGTAGTAAGCATGAAATGAGTGAAGCAAAAGAGGCTAAAACGACCATTACTAACTAGGCTTGTGTCCTACAGTCAACACGGCTCTGATACCAATCTGTCACACCTGATTTTAAGGATAAAATGGGATGCATAATCTTATGTGCGTCCAGAGATCAGTCACACACATAAGCCGACAAATTATAGATAGTATCATCACAAGTGTTTATTACATCACGAATAATATAACATAGTCTTCACATAAATACAGCGGAAGCATAAAGATAACTCTCTGCAGAAGCTCCATAGCACAGGGACATCAACTGGTTGACCACAAGTCTAGTAATCCTTAGGAAAGTCCATATTACCATTGCAATCTGTTACCCATCCAGGATTTTTATCCAAATAATAAAAATAAACAAGCATAAGTACATCTCATACTCAATAAGTGTAACATGGGGTTCATGATGCTCAAAGGCTTGACACAGGTTTAACAACATTTAGCTTTAAGTTGTCATAATTTTAGCATAAGAGTAGCAACAAGTTGTTCTAATCCCAAAGTAAGACACATGATCAATGTAAACATGAGTAATATATAGCAAAAACAATTACTTAATAGTGATCATATATTCCATAAGGGTTCCAAGGTCGCTCGTAACTGTGAGCACGGCTGTTATAATAGTTTTACACTCTACAGAGGTTGTACACTTTCACTGTGAGTCATGATACCCATATGCCTGGGTTTATTACTCCCAAAACACTTTTAAGGTGAGCAGACAGGGTACACTATGAAGGCTTTTAAATGTTCGTCTACCAAGTTAGGGTCGCTAGGTTTCCAATTGGCAAGCAAATATATGAACCCCCTATTGAATGGCATAATTCCTTCATGGCTATACACATAAGAATAGAGATTGTCCTATACCCATCTCGGCAAGCCCCTCTTGCACCATAAATATAACCACTAACAATCTAGAAAAGGTCCTCGTACTTGACTAAAGTCAGAGCCATGTGGCCCTCACAGCTGTACTATAAGTCCTGAATGATCACTTACAGATAAGTCCTTAGGGAGAGGAATCTAAAGCATTTAGAAAGTAGCTAAACACTCCAGCTCCCTTTTTCTAAGTTGCTAAAAAGTCATGTTTTAATGTTTATTGCATATACCATTAGCCAAGTTACAAGATTATGGTTTAGTTCAGCACTAGCAAAGCTATCCAATGCATATCCTATAGGAGTCAAGGCCTAAGTACAATTCTAGAAAATCCTTATCAAGGTAACACATGCAAATATGGATTGATTATTAAAAAAATAGGTAACAAGGATGATCCCATGCTATACTTGTCTTGATCAAAATGTTCCTACTGATCCTGCTTGTCGAAGTAGTACTCTTGATCACCCATGAATTGTTCACCGTCTATACTCGATAATCACATCAACATATAAGCATCTAGAACAATCATGCATAGCAAACAAAGACTATAGATTAGAATAGTACACCAACAACATAAAATCAAGATGAAAAATTTGTAAAATGAATCTACGTCTCGCTACAAACACACAGACGCGAAAATCGCGAAAATCAGAGCTAAAACGAAGAATTTATGAATTAAACAAGATTTCCTTTAATAAAATAATAAATTAAATCTAAACTTGAATTTCAAAAGTTGAAAACATACTTAATAGTAGTATAAATATGTAGATTACACAATTACGAATCTAACACAACTTGAACAGATCAAATCGGAGTTAAAACAAAAATTTTATGGCCTAAATAAAACTAGTGACAAAACTGTAAATAGATGGAAGCATATTTTGGATCCAACCAAAAAAACTATGTTTTTAAAAGAAGAAAATGTATTTTTGAATCTAATAGAGAGAATCTACACTTTCTGAAAGAGAAAACGTATTCTAGGAATACGCTTTGGACCGCGGGTTCGAATCTACAAACGTGCAGGGGTTCTTTTGCAAAACTACCGATCGAAATGGTATCGGTGAATATCGGCCGTTGGATCAATGATGGACGACTGAGAATGGACCAGAGAGAGAGAGAGCGGACTAACGACGAGCTGGCGGTGACGCCATGGCCAGAGACGGGAAGCTCGTCGGCGTAACTGGATACCGGCCTACGGGTCACGACAGCACGAGGCGAGGGCACCAGAAGATAGAGAAAGCGATGGCGAACTCACCACGACAAAAAACTACGGCGTGGAGTGGACGGAGGCGACACATAGCTCGGGATGGCGAACGGCGACTCAGTGAGGTAGCGGCTTTGGCGAGACTTGATGGAGAGGCGGCGTGGTGCGGGGAGTCGGTATTTAAGGCCAGGGAGACGTGGGGCGCACGCACACGGGCAGAGTCAGGGGCGGCGCAGGGTGTCGGTGGAGTCCGGCGTGGACACTTCAGGAAGACGATGCGTCGGACAGAGCGGGCCCACCGGTTAGCAAGACGCGCGTGAGAAAGGAGCGGCGCGGGTGACACGGCTGCTTGCTGGGCCAGCCTAAGGCAGAAGCGCGTGAAAGGAGCTGGGCCATATGCCCGGGAGACGGAGAAAAAGGGAAAGAATTTCCTTTTTATTTTCTTAAACACATTTTCAAATTAAATTCAAATTCCTTTGCAATTTTGATTAAACCAAGCATCACAAAAAAATATGCAGCAACATGTATGCACAAACATGTAGCTAGACCTTATATTTGATTTTTAATTTTAATGAAGTTTTTATTTTTCTAAATTTAAATGCTCACAAAACGCATAAATAACTCATTTTCACCTATTTTAAAATGATACAAATTTTAGGGTGTTACACTTATGGAGCTAATTTAGATAAGCATTTGGTAAAATAAATGTCTATAATATCCTCATGTTTTCTATTTTTCTATTTTTTCTCTCATTTTCCCTCAATTATTTTACTTGCCTCCGCTTAAATCCCCGTCTTCCTCCATAACTCAGCCCAAATCTGTTGCAAATCAGAGATACTTGTCGAGCTGTGGGGCTGGATCCAAAGGCAAAGAGAAAGCTGGCGCCGGCCGCAGAAGGGGAGGGCGATTCAAGAGCTACGCGTGCGTCTGTCATGGACGCCGACGACATCCCTGCAGCCGCCCGAGCTCGAGGACGTCCGCGTCCGCCGCCTCAGCAACAGCCTTGGGCGCCCAGATAGTGGCCGGATCTACAGGAGCTTGCTGTCGCTGGAGTTCATCTGGATGCGGCGATGGCGGCAACGCACGTGCGTGGGCGCACATACCTCGTCAACGACAGCGAGCGTGCAACCGGGATGGCAAGCGGGGCGCAACAGCAAGGACGCACGCCTAGTTCCTCCGCCTTGGATGGTGGCGACACAGGGCAAGGGCACTAGTATGTTTTGCAGGTGCAGTGCGCGCAAACGGTGGCGAGCTTCGTCTCGGCCGGTGAGGATGTACCAGCGCAGCGCGCGTGGCCTTCCGTCGACGCAAGGACGTCCACCACCACAGCTCCGACCGAGATCCTTCGGCGTCCCGCATGGTGTCAGATCGAGTGGGCGTTTTTTTTCGAATTCGGACGCCGCGGGGTGACTCTCGAGCAAGGCGTGGAAGTCGGTTCGGACGCGCGGCAGGCGCGGGTGAGCGAGCTGGAGGCGCAGACGATACGGTTAAATATTTTTAGGTGTATAGTAGATAAACATCATATAGGTAGGTTTGTATTGCATGTTCACTCTGTGATAATTCATGGCTTAAAACCTCTTCTAATCTATCTATGTCTATCTATCTATCTGTTCTATATCTATCTATCTATTCTATATAAAAGAGCGAAGGAATTGAAAATAACCTTTCACCCTGATATTTCTACTCATCTTAAACTCTTGTTCGTTAGATCTACTTTAAAGTCAGATCCAATGTATGTAAATCTCTCATCCTAATCTGACAAGTGGACCCAACCAAAAAACTTGTAAACTTTTACACGTGTTTTTCTCTGGCGGACATCTCCCGCCGTTGAATTTTTTCACCCGCATCAAACATACCCGCCCGCCTGTACCCGGCCTGAAATAGCGCCGCCCTAAGGCTATCTCCAACAACCACACCTAAAATATAAAGTACATTCGTCCTTTGGCAAAAGGTTCAATACATATTCCGCATCTTCTCCAACAACAAGACCCAAAAGAAAATCCTTTCTGCAAATAGGTTTTCAGGAGAGAGGATGCACATATTTGGGTTGTGCCTCTCAGGCAACTCAAAATAGATCTTCCATATATGTATTATGTTGGAGATTGATTTTGGATCTCTTGATGCTCATTTGGGTTTAGACGCTCATGGCTTCCTTTTTTGAGACGGTCTAACTCCCGATCAGTTTCCCATCCCCTTCCAATCTGCGCAGCTTCGTCCGTGTGGCACCTAGGGCGGCTACAAGGGCTTCTACGCGCGCATTGGATTCCTTTGATCTGATCGTGTGATTCGGTGGCCTGCATACGACCTCATGGCAGTCGTGCTAGCGCGCTCCGCTGCGGCGGCGGCGGAGGCCAAGATGGTGGTGCAGCAGCAGCCCCCGGCGGCCTGCGACCTCACGACGGCCGTGCCCACGGCCTCTGCCGGTGTGGCTTTGCTTCATGGTTGGTTCAGCCTAGCGTGGTGTACGCGAGTCAGACGCTCCGGCACCGGTGTACATCGGAGATGAGGTGGCACTGGTGCAGCAAGGCCTTTTGCTCCCGGTTGGGAAACCCCTTTAGTCCCGGTTTCCCAACCGGGAGCACCAATCTGGGACTAAAGGTACCCTCCTTTAGTCCCGGCTTGACGCCCGAGACTAAAGGGGGACCTTTAGTCCCGGTTGGAAACACCAACTGGGAGTAAAGGGGGCCTCCAGGTCTGGCCAGGGACCGCCACGGGGCAGGACATTGAGTCCCAATTGGTGTTATCAACAGGAGGTTTTTTTTCTTTTTTTTTGTGTTTCTATTTTCAATTGATGATTTTTTTGTGTTTCTATTTTTTCGTAATACCAGCCGGGACTAAAGGTGTATTACCTTTAGTCCCGACTCGTAATACCAGCCGAGACTAAATGCTACCTTTAGTCCCGGCTGGTATTATGAGCCGGGACTAAAGGTTGGCGACGACATTCACCCAGCTGCTCATCAATCATCATTATTAGTGGCACAGTTTCTCCTTTATTTTATTTTCCGTGAGAAAGTGTGATCATGTCATTGACGAGATGTTGATTTGATGTCCATGAATGATCATGATGACCAGTGCCGGTCCTAGGATTTTAAGGGCCCTCCGATGATCTCGTCGTAACGGCCCCTCTTGATCATGTATAAAATCTTATAATATATAGACGCTAATTTTACTTACAAAACGAAAGCAAATTCAATAACATATTTTTAATTTAACTTGTCTGATAATTATCGAGGAACAATATAGATTAAGGAATATATTTGTAGATATGATAATTATCGAGGAATAATGTAGATTAAAAAATAATATATTTATTTTCTTTTCTCACCCATGACAAATATTTCTTAGGTAACATTATAAAATTCTAACATGTAAATTAGAAGAAAAATATGATTATATGGGTACAAAGTACTAGAAGTCTGGAATACTATACAAATAATTAATTTGAATTAAAAATAAAAAAGAAAAAATACCTTGGGCCTAAACAACAATCGGTGATCGCAATTCATAAGAAGCAAAGAATCAAGATGTTGTCATCGTGGAGCCATGCCTGGTCGCCGTCCTCGTGCACCGTATCCGTGTCTCCGGTAGTCTAGCTCTTCGCGGCGGCGTGGCTCGCCAGCTCCACGCGTGTAAGGCGCACGTCCCGAACTCACGATCAAAGTGTGTTGTGTGCAGCGTGACTCCTCGCATCCTCTCTACCCGAGGGCCGTGGGGAAATGAAACTAGAAAATAAATATCAATGTTGTTTTTTTTAACCGTCTAGCCAGTTTTATGTCTCTCTTCTTATTAGTTTGCTAATGTCTAATGGACTATAGGACCTGAGGATTTATATACCTGGGCTTGAGCCTTTCCTTCACTTAAGCCCTCGATCGTCGCACCTCGTGGCCTACCTTAGGGCCGGCACTGATGATGACGACCCGTAAGTGATGCATAGTGATAGCTTTTCTTTCTGGTGCTGTAGTATGCGTATGTACGGCAGACCTTTAGTCTCGGTTGGAGACATCAATCAAGACTAAAGGTCTATTTTTAGTCCTGTACGAAGTATTCAGCCGAGAGTAGACTTTTACTCCTGGTTGGAGAGACCAACTAGGAGTAATACACCTTTAGTCCCAACTCCTATAAACGTCTGGAACTAAAAAAAACCTTTAGTCCCGGCTGTTAATATCAGCCGGGACTAAAGATGTATTACCTTTAGTCTCGGCTTATAATACCAGCCGAAACTAAATGTTAGTCCCGGCTGGTATTATGAGTCGGGACTAGAAGTTGGCGACGACATTCACCCAGCTGCTCATCAATCATCATTATTAGTGGCGCAGTTTCTCCTTTATTTTATTTTCCGTGAGAAAGTGTGATCATGTCATTGACGAGATGTTGAGTTGATGTCCATGAATGATCATGATGACGACCCGTAAGTGATGCACAGTGATAGCTTTTCTTTCTGGTGTTGTGGTATGTGTATGTATCGAGTAATTGTTGATCCATATTTGTCTTTTGTGAATCATTATTTCCGGTGGCTCACCCACGTCACTGACAGGCGACATGACATGTATCTGATAATCTGATCTCGCTTTTAGGTTGCTGCCAGGAAGGTGACGCGCATCGATCGACCAGTAGACCTTTAGTCTTGAAGACATTAACCGAACTAAATGTTCCTTTTTTTAGTTTCGAACGAAGCCTTTAGTTGGGAGTAGACTTTTATTCCTGGTTGGAGAGACTAACTGGGAGTAAAAGTTAACCTTTAGTTCCGGTTGGTAGCTCCAACCAGAACTAAAGGTCCCCTACAGCAAAAATTTGCTGCAATAGCCATTGAGCAGGGACCTTTAGTCCTAGTTGGTAGCTCTAACCGAGACTAAAGGTCTCTCTAGTCCCGAACACGAAAAATACCGGGACTAAAACTAAATTTTAAAGTGGATCAAAGATTATTTCTCTACTAGTGTTGTGGGTAAGTCCTGGCACTCAACATCAGGACGACAGGGGCGACGAACAACAGCACAACAAGCAGATACGGCGATACGTGTATCCACCTGCAGCAAGCCTTGCTCACGTCTTTGCCTTATTCAACCTAACTTAATTATCGATTGCGCTGCACAACGTCAAGTTCGCAAGTGGAGGTAGTTGAAGTATCCAGTACTTTTTTAAATAATTTCGTTACTTATTTGGTTTAGATTTAGATCTGACAAATTTTAAATTAAAAAGCACGCCACCCATAGTATAAGCTTTGATGAAGATTACTTTTTGTATCTGCAAAAATATTTTTGTGTGAATGCAAATTGCATTCCGTCGTGCATGCTGATTTGACGTAGACAACTGCAAAGGGCGGTTGGGGACTTCTCCAGTTTTTCAGACCTTGCTCTCTCATCTCCTGCTATTACTATATTGAAGGACAGGGTTCCTTATATACTTTTGAGTGTTCACAGAATCAACGTAAGTATGACCTTGATATCACATTTATTAATGTTGTTTTCTCATGCAGTTTGTGGTAGTCTTCTGAAAAAGAATAAATTATGGCATGAATTCTGTTGCAATGAATTAGCTGAACTCATGGTGTGATTTACTGATTAACTTGTTCCTTGCTTCTTCTTTAATTTTTTTTCATTCATTTATATTCACTTTATAATTTTTAATAAATAGACATATTTACCTTCTTAGACGATGTTTAATAGCCAACATAAGCTACAATGTACAGTTACCTCTTACCGTATTTGGGTTGGGTAAATATGGCCGGAATTTTCTCTCGCTTTCTTGGCCATGTGATGGCCTTCCTAGGTTGTGTTCGTGCCGAAAAATGCCATCTTTTATTGGATTTGGTGTTTTTTTAAGCTGTGACCCATGGTTGGACAAAAGCTGCTCTTCACAGATTATTGTAAGCCTGGTGCCTTGGTGTGTGATGCAGGAGCTAGAGGCGTTGAGGCATGACGCTAGCGTTAACTCGTGTAGTGGTTAGAAGCTCCCGCCATGCCTGTCACATGTGGCCCTCCTTCTTCATCCTAGAGAAGATCATCAGTCTGTTCGTTTGGGCTGGTTTGACTTATAAACTATGGCTGAAAGTACTGTTAGCTGATTTGGTGTAAGAAAAATACTATTCGTTGGCTGATAAGTCATGGCTTATAAGTCAAATACGACCAAGCGAACAGTACCCTCCTCCCTTCCTCAAGATTGCCCATGGCTTCAGTGGATTTGTGATGCACTTGATGTTGCAATTCATTAATTGATTGGGGATCTAATTTTCTATCCTATGTGCAGATCCGAAATCAAGCTGCACAGCTTCATTTAAGGTAATTTAATATCCAGTTTTGTGATGTTTGGATTTTCAACTAATTCAGATAATTATGATAGGAGTTTATGGCTTTTTTGGTCTTCGTGCACAGTGTGACCAATAACGATAGTACATTCACATGACAGGTTTTATATTTTATATGGCCTCTCTATGGAGGTGTAGAGAATTATTTTTCTCCATTCCTTTTAGATGTGTTAGCTTGCATTTAGTGTTTTTTTTAATTCTTTGTTGTGCGGTGAAACCAAAAACATTTTTCAGACATCATGGAAATGTTAGTATATTTCATTTTAAGAAATGTGAGAGCCTTCTAGCGGAGGATCATAGGATTGCACAGGAGATCCAAAAGACGCGAGAGAAGGAAAGGGTCTCAGAATCAGAAAAATAAAATAAAATAAGGGTGAGCTATTCCTTTCAGCCAATTAATTTTTGTATCATTGATTTTAGGGTTATATTGTGGCACATTGTGTTTCTGATAACATTCAGATACCTTCTCCGATTATTTGGGTTCATATCATTATTTACCTCCCCATACAATTGTCGGAAGTACATAACTTGAATCACCTAATGTTGATATTTGCATTTTACAAAAATCTGAACCATTTTGGTAAAATACCATAATAACACTGGTTCAATTTCAAGTGAGGACTGTATTTTTTTTCAAAAACTTTTACTATCATATTGGTATAAAGTCTGTTTCTGCAACTAATGCTACAGGAATTGTTGGATTTTACAGCCTGTTCGGGAGGCCGTGTCGTATCGTGGATTATTTACTGTTGGCTGGTTTGGTGTGAGAGAAAAACACTGTTCTCGGCTGGAAATTTACGATCGTTTACGAGCAAGCGAACATGCTATTAGTTAGCGACAAAGATCTGACAGACCTGCATACAAATGGGGGATCCACCCTATGAACAGTGCAATTCAAAATTCTACAAATTTGGCAAGCCAGGTTAGATTGAGCTAGATGATCCCCTGTTATACAAGTGCTGTTGACAACATTTTTTATGAAGTTTATATTCAAAAGCAAAACTTTGTTTATTTAATCTTATAAGTATATGATGTAGAAAAATATTATTATTAATTCAAAAATAAATTATAGCCACGTGCGTGTTGCACATGCATACAAAAAAAATGTTAATCAAAGCAATGACTATTAACATATTATACCATTTGTTTTGGTCTTCTTTTGGCCAACGCCAACTTCTGACCGACTAACGCCGGTGGCATAGCCTCACCCTTGGCCTTCCTACCCATTGTCGTCGATTTTAGTCAACTGGTGATAACTCATGGTTCATAGGTATCATCACGGAGGACGTAATTATAGGTGATAACTCATAGCACCCTGGACATAGGATAGACCAGGCCGACTACTCAGGGTTCAATTGTGAGTTTCTACTATAGATAACCCCAAAAGATAACTCATTATATATGTTGTCTAATAAGGCTTGTTGGGATGGACTAAGCCTACCAACTAATCTTATTGGCTCCTATCTTTAAACTAATGGTCTAACAAGTAGTATGACTAGTGGACCAATAACTAAGGCATGATTGGCGTTGGCCCTTTCGTTTGTCTTAAATTTGGCTTGTTCGGCTTGTTTTTTCAGCCGGAACAGTGTTTTTCTCTCACAACAATTCAGCCGAAACAGTATTTTTCAGCCTATTTCAGCCAAAGTTCAGACCAGCGAACGGGGCCAACTTCTTGAGGCTTCGGCTTCTCCTAGTGAAATCAAGAGAAAACCACGATTTGTAGCTCCTCGAGTACTGTAGCGCTAAGCCAGGAGGGACCTAAGTCAATCCAAGATTATATATAAGACTGTCTACAAGACAACAATATACTTGTCCTCGATCGAAGATAGGGTGTCGCATGTGTCCCATATAAAGGGGGAAATGGCCTCAACATCACTAGTGAACGAGCGCTCTGTTACAGCAAAGGCTGGCTGAGCTAGATAAGACACGTACTTTCTAAAAGAAAGGACAGGCAGCAATTCTACTCTCGGTTGGGCAGAGGGTGAATTAAGGATCGGATCGGAGTAGTAAGTTGCATCACGGCGACTGATTCATCGCATCGAGATCGAGTGGGGATGTGGATCACCAGGCTACACCGCAACAGATCGATGATGAGGAGCACGCTGCTTGCTCCATTCCATCATCATGCATGAAACACATGTTTTAGACAAGTTCACTCAAGGTAACCGTCCTGTTGTTCAGGTTTTCTTTTTCTACGTGCACTACCGGAAACCAGCTATTTGCCGAGAATTTTTATGTTGGACACTCGGCAAACAAGCACTTTATCGAGTGCTACAAAAAAAACACTTGGCAAAATAAAGGTTTGTCGAGTGCCCCCAATCTGGTACTCGGCAAACACTGCTTTGTCGAGTGTCAGATTTAAGACACTTGGCAAAGCTCCTATACTATAACTCACGTACATCACCACCGCCTCCACGCACAAACGCACCCCATCGCCGCCTCTCCCCTCCCTCCTTCTCCCGGCCCGCTCCCTCCCTCTCCCTGCCCCCGCCGCCGGTGCCCGGTCCCTGCCGCTGGCTCCCGACGTTGGCCCCCCTCCCTCCCTTTCCTGCACCCCTTGCCCCGGCGGAGGGGACGGCACCCCCAAGCCCCGTCGGCAGCGCGCGGGCCAGGGGCGAGCTGCAGCCCCTTGGCCGAGAGCGGCGGCGCATGGTCCAGGGGTGAGCTCTCCCTGTGGGAGTGGCGGTGCGGGGCCACGAGGAGCTTCCCCATCGAGGGCAGCGGCGCGCGGCCCCTATGGTGAGCTCCCCTGCCTTCTCTCCCTCTTCTTACCCCTTCTACACAGGGACGTGGTGGCGTGGTGGTGGGGGACGTGGCGGCGGCGGCGGGCGTGGTGGCGGCGGCAGCGTGGTGGCAGGGGGCGTGGTGGCGGCGACGGGCATGGTGGCAGCCACGGCGCGCGTGGTGGCGGCGGCGGGCAACGTGGTTGTGGTGGCGTGGTTTTTTTATATTTTTTTGCCGAGTGTCGGTTTAGCACTCGGCAAAGTGACTCGACAAAAAACACTCGGCAAAGACAGCTTTGGCGAGTCTTTGTTCGCCGAGTGCCGTTTGGGAGTGTAACACTCGACAAAAGCCTTTGTCGAATGTTTTTTGGGCTTTGCCTTGTGCCCTGGACACACGACAAAGCTACTTATTCCGGTAGTGGTGCATGCTCCTATATTGGTACAATAGCTACTTAAATAAATCTCCTACAACTAAAAAGAATAAAGTGTTGACATTTTTTTGTGCGACATTTGTTTTGGTTCGTCCGTCTGCCCACGTCTGCGAACCCACGACATCTTAATTACTGATTGATCGTGCCATTCTCCTTGAATGAATATTGTCTGTCATGTGATAGAGGAATCACGACAAAATAGGAAGTATAAAATTATTATGCTATCCATATACACATTGCATGTTTGCATGCACCAGCATACATGGCAACGAGCAAAAGAAAAGAGAATTAACACAGAAGGAAAGAGAATTAAGACAAAAGGAACATCTTTGCATTTATGAGAACCTTGCCAAATCTGCCTACATTTAATTACTTTCCCTCTTTGCATTTACAAAAGGGACAGCTTTTTCCTTCTTTCATTTGGTTTCACGCTCACGTGTTCCATCGCCCTCGCTTGCTGTTTCTTGCGTGAACCATAGTTGATGTCACCTATCTTCCATGGCTTAGCCTCTCAATCCTAAGAGAAGGTCCCTACCTCTCCTTAATTGGAGATCCGGCCTGCTAGAGGATCTCCTCGAGTCCATCGGGCAACGTCTCGCATCAGGCCACGACGCGGCGTCCTTTCGATCCGCTTGCTCCCCATGGCGTGCTGCCGTCCCATTCGTGACCTTCGGGCCGCTCCTGCTGCTCCCGTTCGACCTTGACTTGGACCACGTCGGCTTCTACTGTGTCCTGGAGAAGAAGGTCTTGTCCAAAACGCTGCCCGACCTGCGCGGCAAGGTGGCGTGCAGCTTCTCGTGTGGGTGGCTGGCGCTCATGGACGAGGCGACGTCTGTGACGTTGCTGAATCCATTCGCTGGTGCCCGTGCCCCCCGCGTTGAGCTCCCGCCAGCAGGCAAACACGTTGCGGCGGTGTCCTCATCGGAACGCGTGTCTAGGGTCCATGGCCGATGGGTCCTCCATCCCACCAACGGCTATGAGGACGCGGATGCCACAGGCAGAGCCATCAAGCTAGAAGACATGAGGGACGTGTTCTTCCGTTAGATCGTGCTCTCGGCGTCGCCTGACGCTGCCGGCCGCGAGTGCGTGGCCATGGCCATGCTTGGGTGCTCCACGGAGGTCGTGTTCTGCTAGGTTGGAGTCGACAGCGCATGGACGCTGCTCGACACCAAACTGGAGTTCTCCATGGGGTCCATTGTCCACTATCAAGACAAGTTCTTAGCGATCGACTACACTGGAGAAATCTCCGTCTGCAGCAGCAACGTCGCCGGTGCTACTCCAACCGCGACGCTGCTGCCATCGCTGTCGCCACCTGTGGGGCTCTGCACTGTAGCTACCTGGAATCAAACGGTGAGCTGCACATTGTGGGTGCCATGGTGAGCACGTTCCACGAGACAGAGGGCTTCACCTATAGCAGTGTGATCTACAAGTGCAATATCCATGACCATACGCCGGAGTGGTCCAGGGTGAGGGACATCGGTGATCAGACACTGTTCGTGTCTAAACATTTCAATGAAAGCTTCAGTGGAACAAGTGTATCCAAGTACAAGGAGAACAAAATCTACATGTCTGAGCCATTGTATGAGGATCCATACGACTTGGTCCATCGACTGGAGATCATTGATATTGCTACCGGTGCATCCGAAGTGAAGCCTGTCGAGGAAAAGATGCAGGGTTTCAAGACTCTAGGTTGGATTCGACCCAATCTCTGAAAGCTCTAGAGTTTGTGAGCCTGCGACGCCGCGCACTACATGACTGTGTTAAATTCATAAACTTTGCTTTTTGGATTAAATGTCACTTTAACATTGGTATTTAATTTAACAGTATTATTATCTTATCGTGCGATCCGTGTGTTTTTAGTATAAATTGTTAGTTACCCCGTAGCAACGCACGGGCACGCTACCTAGTATACATATAAAAAAAAGGGATTTTATTTTAAAGGATACCAGCTCCAACGAACGAAAGAATAATTAGGCCAAACTATAAGCATGTATGTTGAGTCGAATCAGAATTTTAAATCCAAATAGACATGTTCTATTATATGGAACCTTATCAATCAATGACCAACGTTCTTAGCTTGCAATACTAATACCGGTGGCAGCGCCAGCGCAGTCGAACGAGAAGCCTTTGCGAGTACAGTACGTACCTCCTTTAGTTCATTAATTATTATGTACCAAATTAATAATTGTGGTAATAAACAAAACTTTCATCAATCAACGGGTGGTCCTCAAATTCGTATATGTACGTACGTCAATAAATGTGTGTATCGATCACAAACCCAAACGTACTGATCACTTCACTGGATATACTTAACTAATTTTCATGGCACATCGCACACGGCGTTCAGACGAGCATTATTCTCTGTCGCGCTAACTATTATAAGAAAGAAAGCGTCAAAGGAACAGAAAAAAAGAGTCCAAAGTCCAAACAATGAGATCTACATGTCGCGATGTGCACGCGGACTGGCATATATATTCAAGCAGATCTTTTGCAGCTTTCTTTGTCTCGAGGGTTTATATATTGATGATGATCAAGGCTTAAGAAATGCAATGCAATGCAACGATTAAATAATATCAGATACTCTTTGCGAGAGCGCTGCGTGTTCTTTGCGCGTTTGCTCCATGTGGATGTTTGTTTGTTGCCTTTCAAATGTGGTCTCTTTGGACTCTTGTTTCTCCTGTAGTATATGTATTTTATTATTACGGAGTAGATCGAGTTCTATTCCAACACAACGGTCAACACATATGCATACCAGTTGCAACAAAAAAAATATTGTATGTAATCTGTCATAATCCTGTTATAAAACACATCGTGGGATCGGCTCTTGCTCTCAATAGCAACGCAAACACAGAAGTGAACACAAGAGAACAATTGTGGGGACTATTCTTTATTGCTTTCTCGATATTAATGATTATAATGGAGGATCTCCCACGTATATATAGCCTGAATATGTCCTAGAGTTTGGTAAGCGTCCACACAATAAACGGACTAGGATTATGATTCCTCCTTCTCCTCTTTCTATATTCCAAAGTCCGTATGTTTTACAACACTCCCCCTTGGACGATTACCACGATATTATGCCCCGTTAAAAACTCCATCTGAAAAACCCAGTGAGAAAAAACGATTTATGGAGAAAAGAGTACACATATACCGTTCTTGTTAATTGCACATATATTGCCCCATTAAAACCTTTATGAGAAACTTCATGAAAACTCACAATAGGAAAAAGAGTACAATAATAATCTTCAAGATTTTATTGAACATCCTTCTAGAATGGTCACCGTGTCTTCTAGACATCATAACAATCATGATTATTTAATCAAGGAGTTCTCTCCCTGATTCTTGTATTTCCCTTAGTCTCTTCATGCCAAGCCCACGTATGCACTTTTCAAAAATTGGTGGAGCTAAAACCTTTGTGAATACATCTGCAAGATTATCACAAGATTTGACACGAGTTACCATAATTTCTCCATTCTTTTTCAATTCATGCGTATAGAAAAATTTAGGTGAAATATGCTTCGTGACATTTGATTTAATATAACCCGATTGAACTTGTGCAACACAAGCAGAGTTATCTTCATAGATAATAGTAGGGGTAGGCGCAATATTAATTCCACATGCATTCCGTACATGCTAATGAACACGCCTAAGCCAAATGCTCTCTTTGGTTGCTTCATATAATGCAATGATTTCAGAGTGGTTAGTGGATGTTGCTACCATAGTCTGCTTAGATGACTTCCACGAGATAGTTGTTCCACCACTAAGAAATACATACCCAGTTTGTGATAATCCGTTATGGGGATCAGACAAATATCCTGCATCCGTATACCCAATTATGCTAAGATCTTATTTCTTCCGGAAATATAAACCAAAATCAATAGTACCTCAAAGGTACCTCAGAATTCTTTTTACACCACTCCGATGCCTTTTTGTTGGTGCTGAACTGAACCTTGACAATAGGTTAACTACAAATGCAATATCTAGCCTTGTACCATTTGCAAGGTACATTAACGCACCAATGGCATTTAAATAGGGATACCCAGATCCTAATATTTCTTCTCCCTCTTCTTTGGGTCTAAAAGGATCTTTTTCTATTTCGAGGGATCTCCCCGTCATGGGTGTACATTCAGGATGTGCATTTTCATGATGGAATTTTTCTAATACCTTCTTGGTATATGCAGACTGGTGTACTAAAATCCCTCCGTGGGTATGCTCAAGCTGCAAACCTAAGCAAAATTTAGTTTTACCCAAATCTTTCATTTCAAATTCAGATTTTAGGTAAGTACCCACTTCTTCGATGTCTTTTGTAGTTCCAATGACATTCAGGTCATCTACATAGACAGATACTATACAAAAACCTTTCTCGGATTTTCATATAAATACACAGGGACAATCTTCATTCTTCAGGAATCCCTTCTCTTCAAGAAAATTGCTAAGACGATTATACAACATTCTTCCAGATTATTTTAAGCCATAAAGTGATCGTTACAATTTTACACTATACATGTTACGTTTTTCTGGTTTAGGGACGGTAATTCCTTTTGGGACTTTCATATAAATTTCAGCATCTAATGATCCATATAAATATACGGTCACAACATCCATTAATTTCATCTGCAAGTTCATACTTGCTACCATTGATATCAAATACCGGAATGTGATTCCACCCATTACAGGAGAATAAGTTTCATCGAAATCGATGTCGGGTCTCTGCGTAAACCCTTATGCTACTAGTCTCGCTTTATATCTTACCACCTCATTATTTTCGTTCCTCTTCCGAACAAAAACCCATTTGTGTCCTATCGGGAATATACCTTCAGGGGTTCGGCCTACAGGACCAAATACTTTTATTTTATTTAGCGAGAGTAATTCAGCTACGATTGATTCTTTCCACTTAGGCCAATCAGAACGCTTCTTGCATTCTATCAATGTTTTTGGCTCAGGATCTAGATCAATTTTCGCAATCTTCTCAGCAAAATATATGTCAACATTAGTAGTCTTTCTATCATATACTTTTCCTGTTTCAACATAAGTTGTTGAATTCTCTATTATTCTTTCACATTCATCCTGATTAACCGATATATTTAAATCAGGAATTTTCGGTCTCCCATCGTGAGTTTTTTTTATGTGCACATTCTCACTGGGTTGTTCATCT
Organism: Miscanthus floridulus; assembly: GCF_019320115.1. Classification (NCBI taxonomy): domain Eukaryota; kingdom Viridiplantae; phylum Streptophyta; class Magnoliopsida; order Poales; family Poaceae; genus Miscanthus; species Miscanthus floridulus. The sequence continues at coordinate 83,608,910 of NC_089597.1, forward strand.
TCAAGATGTGTCACTACAGGTGTACCTTCACTTTTATTCTTATTTTCGTTCTGCACAGTCTTAAGCTTCTTAGGACGTCTCCATGTAGCTACTGAGTAGATGCACCTTTTTCTTTATTAGTATTTCTACTTTGTCTCCCCCTCTTCAGGGTACGAGAGAGTCAGTGTAGACTTTACTTTGAATTCCAATTCATCCACTTCATGTGGTATTTCTATTCTCTCAGGTGCGTTTACTGCAGCTATGTGAGATTTCATAATCCCTTTAGTATTAGTGAAGGCTTCAGGCAGCTCGTTTGCAATTCTTTGCAAATCTATTATATTCTGAACTTCAAGTTCATTTTCTTTAATGCGAGGATCCATTCCAAGGACCCCAGTGCTTTCCCATGTTATTTCTCGGCATTTGTCCCTAGCGAGGTACTTTCCTCCCCCTAATGCCGGGAAATGATCTTCATTAAAAATATTATCAGCGAACCGAGCCGTATGCAAATCTTCAGTTGATGGCTCTAAATATTTTATTATTAATGGGCTTTGAAATCCTACATAGATCGCCAGACTACGCTGAGGCCCCTGGTTGTTCGCTGAGGTGATGCTATAGGAATGTATACGGCACATCCAGATGGAAAATATTTGGTTTTATTTTTCGCACTAATTATATCGGTGATACATCGTGATATGCAGATGGTCTAAGTTGAATTAATGCTGCTGCATGCAACACAGCATGCCCCCAACAAAGTGGGTGGTAGCTGACTATTTTGTATCAATGGTCTTGCAATTAACTTGATCCTCTTAATTAATGATTTTGCTAGACCATTTTGTGTATGCACGTGTGGCACAAAGTGCTCAACTTTAATTTCCAGAGCCATACAATAATCATTAAATACCTTCGAGGTAAATTCTCCAGCATTATCCATTCTGATGGATTTAATTCTTGAGTTTGGAAAATTGGCTTGTAATTGAATTAATTGAGACATTAATCGTGCAAAAGCATGGTTTCTAGTAGAGAGAAGGCATACGTGACTCCACTTCGTGGAAGCATTAATTAACACCATAAAGTACCTAAATGGCCCTGACAGGGGATTAATTGGACCACAAATATCACCCTGAATTCTTTCCAAGAATGATGGTGATTCATTTCTCAATTTTAAAACAGAGGGTCAAGCTATTAATTTCCCTTTGGCGCTTGCAACGCACACAAAATCTTCATGATTAGGGAAATCGTTCTTCTTTAAATTATGACCATTTGAATTATTAGTAATTCTCTTTTATCATACTTAGACCATGATGTCCCAAACAACCGTGCCGTATTCTGTATGACTCATTATTTCTTAGGATCATTTGCATGGTAACATGTTTTTGAGTTGGCTTAATATATATATGTGTAGTACAATGCTTGGCGCATGGAAGGAAAAATTTCGACAATCTTCTTGTTGTCTCCCATTGACTTAGTCATGATTAAGCGTTCTTTGCCTTCATCATCATTTGTTTATAAATGAAAATTATTTGCACGTATATCCTTAAATGAAAGCAACGTTCTAGTTGATTCTGGATAAAGTAATGCTTCTTAGATTACTAGTTCCGTTCCATTAGGGAGAATTATAGTGGCTCTTCCAACGCCAACTATATGTGTATCACTTCCAGTGATAGTAGTAATATTTTCATCATTCTTTCTAATAGTCTAAAAATATCATGTGTCCCTAAAAATTGTATTGATTGTGCAACTATCAATTAAACATAATTTCTCTTCCATAGCCATTTGTACTCCACGGGTTCTATAATAAAGTAATTTAATTTATTTAGCATGCAACTAAAATAAGCTTTAAATAGAACATTAATATAACTAAGAATTTATTCAACTGAAAACCATCTGCAAGACTCTTATTACATTATTAGGCTCTACATGAGCCGACTCCAAACAACAATATTCATGCAAGAATTAAAATACTTAATGTATACTATTATTTATTACTATACTACTGGATAGCTAAATAAGAGCTCAAATAGAGTCTCTGTGCACATCTTCTTCTTGATCATCTTGAATATCATTAGTTTCCATGTCTGTACGCATGCCTTCAAGGTTTTTCATAATAACATCCCAGCTGTCATTGGACGTGATGGCTGCAGGCACATCTTCAGTCTTCTCAGGAGCTAGGCCCCGTTCGCTGGTATGAAACTTGGCTGAAACTGGCTGAAAAACACTGTTCCGGCTGAATTGTTGTGAGAGAAAAACACTGTTCCGGCTAAAAAAAGAAACCGAACAAGCCGAATATGAGATAAGCCGAACAGGGCCTGAGGACTTGGAACATCTCTTCTTTTTCTCTAGGTTCACAAGATTCTTGCTCCCTGTCCTTGGACTTGGAACATTCTCCAATTTCCATCTTCTTAGTAGAGACTGCTTAGCTTCATGCTGATTATTCTTGAGCTGAGCCTTCAATTCTTGATAGAGTTTCACTATATGCTTAGGAGTGCGACAAATTCTAGACCAATGGCCTTTCATCCCACACCTATAGCATTCTTGGTCCTGCTTGCCATATTCTCCCCCTGGTGGAATCTTCTTTGATTTCCACTGTTCCTTCTTCTTGAAGTTATGAGCCTTCTGGTTCTTTCCCTTCCATGGTGCCTTCTGTGGCCCCTTCCCTTTTCCTTCATTCTTCTGAGATGAGGAAACAACATGCGCTTCAGGCTTACTTAAGCTGCCAGTAGGACGAGTTAGATGGTTCTGCATCAACTCTTCATCTTCACCTTGGTCTTGTTGTAAAGCATTACTAAGGTCAATGTACTTCTTGTACTTTTCTTTCTTATACTGGCGACTTAAGTAGGTGAGTTTAGGGTGAAAGGTTGAGAGGGTTTTCTCTATGAGGTCTGATCCAGTCAGAGTAATGCCACATGGCTTCATGCTTGTGACAATCCCATAGAGCTTGGCATTGTAATCCTCAACAGTATTGTAGTCTTGGTAGCGAAGATTCTGCCATTCGCGTTTCACCCGAGGGAGAAGTACAGTCTCCATCTTTTCAAAACATTCATACAACGCACTCCACAAGACTTGAGGATCACGTTCAGTCATATACTCATTCTTCAGTGATGAGCTTATATGATGCCTGAGAAAGTGTAGAGCTTACGCCCTTTAAGCACTTGTTGCTTTCTTGTCATTGTTGGGTTTGATAGCATGCAAGAGATTCTTCCCATCCAAGACAATCTCAGCATCTAAGGACCTAGAGAGATAGTTGCTGCCATTCGGGGCTAGCTCACACGTCGTTGACGTCAGATCGGCTCTCGCTCTCAATAGCAACGCAAACACAGAATTGAACACACGAGAACAATTGTGGGACTATTCTTTATTGTTTTCTTGTCATTGTTGGGTTTGATAGCATGCAAGAGATTCTTCCCATCCAAGACAATCTCAGCATCTAAGGGCCAAGAGAGATAGTTGCTGCCATTCGGGGCCAGCTTAGTGATCTCACGCTTCACAAGGTCAGACATGACTACATGATAAAAATAATGTGCAAATAAGTTTACTGCTAGTAAACATATAGTATACAAAAGTACCGTGGATGGAGAAAAAAACTTAGTAATATAATTTATAGCATCTTCAGGAATTAACTTTCTATATAATTTTTAGAATTATTCACCAATTAAAAAAATGGAATGTGAGTCTGGTGGGGGGTTTCAAAAACAGAGAACTCACAGATATTTTATTTACTGCAAAACATGATTTTCAGAATCTGCTATATGATATCAATTTCCATGAAATATTTTCTACAGGAAAAAAACTTATAAACGCAACTGATAACTATTCTGATACGAGGCAAAAAGGATCTAGTCCAACCGGCCCAATTAGCCTGTTTAACACTGCTCAGGTATAAACGCTAGTTCTAACCCTAGCCGCCGCCCTCCACTACCTACCTTATCTTCTTTCTTTTTCTCTGTGCAGCAGAGCTAAAGTGGCGGTTGTGTCTATGAGTGGGGCTTTTACATTTTTACCATTATTAAGATTGTCGCTCATCCGATTATCACTTTTAGAATGGCACTTACAACTTTACCAGATGAGAGAAGTTTGAGTTTCTAATTTACCACATTTGCGCATGTGGCAAGCCACGACAGCCCGACACGCTGGCGCCCAGTCAGCATGGGCACGTGAATGAACTTGCTACCCCTGTCTTGCTCTCTCTCCATCTCCGACAGCCGGGTCCCGCAGCACCTGTCACTCCCAGGTGGGCCCCACTTGTCAGCTTCGTCTTTCAGCTCCGGCAACTAGATGGGAGACAGCCCGCCCGCACGGGGTTGGAGGTGGAGTTGGTGTTGGCCACCAACTTGTTCCGGTGCCAGTGCGCTATCGGACTTGTGGTAGTGGTTGCCACGGCCTGAAGCACACGCATACATGCATGAATGTGGAAGAAAGAAGACGGAGAGAGACGTGCAGCGCAGACGGGCGAGGCCGCCATCACCAACATGGGAAGCGCGAGTTGATGCGGCCGCCGGAGAAGCCGTGCGAGTAGACGACCTTGAAGCGCGCGAGGTCCCTTTTGACCCCGGACTCGGCGTACGCCAGGTACCGCCCGTCCCAGAGTCGCACCCTGGGCGCGGTCACGACCGCCAAGAGGCGGCCGGACGGCGTTCAGGAACCACCCCGCCACCAGCGCCACGACCGCCAAGAGCACCAGCAGCCCCACCCATGGGGTGCTCGTCGTGCTCCCGGTCATCATCACTGCCGGCAACAATGGCAACCAGTCGCACACACCGCGCATGTAGGCTAAGCAGACCCAGCACACCATGGCTGCACGCATTGCGCCGATCGCGAGCGACCAGTGGCATACAAACAATCCCTTGCAAGCAGTAGAGCAGCCGGCCAAGAGCATTACTTTAATACACATATACACGGGATCAAATCTAATCTAATTTGATAATGCAAATCTACTCTGCTCGGCCATGCGCCAGCAAGCGGCGGCCATGCGCCCATGCCCCAGCAGGCGGCTGCCAAACACCCCTGCGCCCCGCCGCCGGCCATGCGCACAGGCAGATACCGGAGGGACGAGGCGTTGCCGATGATTGCCCACCGCCATGGCATGCGGTAGTTCGTCTTTTGTCCATGGGGCGTGCCGTGCACGGGAAAGACCGATGCGCACAACACGCGGAGGCGGCCTATTTGCCAAATGCCAAAAGTTGGAGAAGGAATATGGGTACTCTTAAAGATGAGTTTTTCTCTTTTTTTCTAAAAAACATGAAAGAAGAAGGGATATGAGACACTCCTAGAGATGCTCTTAGAACTTTACAACAACTCCCCTCCTATTTGTCATTTTCGGCAGTGTCCATGAATTCGGTTGGATGTGTGACAGGACTTGGTGAGAAATCAAATTGGCAGAACCACATAAAAGTGGAAAACGCTATCATTTTTGCTGTAACATACTCCCTCTATCCCAAATTATCTCTCGCTTTTGGTTTTCGTGCCACAAGTTTGACTCGATTTGTAGAAAATATGTGCAACATTTGTATCTCTAAATAAAATTATTAAAAAACTAGATTCAAATATCTTTCTAATGATATCAATTATGTACCATAAATATTAATATATATTAATATATTTTAATATATATTTTGTCAAAGTTGTTTCTCGGGAAACCGACACATATTTTGGGAGGGAGTACAGAGATGGCGTTGGATGTGGATCAAGACTTCCCAGCAACCTCAGAAAGTGGAAACGCTATCATTTCACATGACGTTGAGGCTCTTGATTGCTTTCTGCTTAAAACAGTTAACTCCGGTAGAAATTGGCACCTCTGATGGTGACTGGTGATGGATGACACCTGAAATTTAGTGATTTCACAGTGGAGGAGATCATCAGTGATTCGCAGGTTAGAAGAACCTCTGAAGTAATTCTGAAACAAAAACAATGGAGTAGTAATATTTCAGTCCTTTTTGCCAGGCTGGTTTGCGTGGGCCGAAATCCCGGAGGATTCACGTTGGTGGGACACAAGTTTGAATTGAACTAGAATCCGGCCCATCTAGATGATTCAATTCATGGGCTTGGACTTCTCCCAGCCCCCACTTCGCAAAACCGCAGCTCGCATCTCTCTCCTCTCCCCATGGCCGCGGCGGCGCCGGAGGCTGCGGCCGACGTTGCGCCGTCGGCGACGCTGAGCGTCTACCAGGCGGCACGGCGCATCAAGCGGCGGGCGAGCACGCTGTACAACGCGCTGCGGAGCGTGGCGGAGGACGCGGCCTTCGTGGCGGAGGTCGCGGCGCTGTGGCCCTCGCTGCCGCTGGTAGCCAACCTCCGCTGCGGCCTCTGGTACGCCCTGCCCCGTGCCTTCGCCGCCACCTGCTACTTCAAGTCCACGGATGGCCACGCCGGGAACTGGTCCTTCTCCACTGCCCGCCTCAACCTCCACCTCGCCCTCCTCGCCGGTGCGTGCTGCTTCTCTCTACTTATTATTCTTGGCGTACCACATGTGTTGTACTACGTACATCTTTTGGTCAGTTTGGTGGCTCTTGCTACTCCGTATACTGGAAAAAATTATTGGTGTGGTTACTCAAAGCGAGAGACGGCTGATCCGGGTAGTCTTTGCTTGGATTGAATTGTGAATTGGGGGTGCTTTCAACTTTACTATAATACAATGGTTTTTTCCATGAAACAAAATAATTGTTCAAAAAATAATAATAAATTGTAAAGTTATATTACTGTTAAAGCGTTTCAGGAACCTTGAGTCAGGGTTTAGCATATGTTCTGGTATTTCAGGAATCTTGAACCAGAATTTAGGATTTATGAGTGTAGTTTCGTTCCCTGTCCAAGAAGTCTGAGGAACTTTGCTTCATTGGTTTCTCTATGCTCATAACACAAGCTTGGGGTGAACTGAAGCACAAATATCCTAGGTAAACTATCCGGATATTTGAGTCAATGTGTTTGGAGATCACCCTTGTTTTGAGTGAATAGCACAAATATACCTGGATAATGCAAAATACGTTAACTTCTGAGTGATAGCTTGATTTAGCCTCAGTTTATTTGTTTGTTTCCTTTGACCAAGGGAGAGAGGAGGGTGCATAATAGTTGATTCAACAAGGAGAGGGAAACGATTCCCGGATAGCATGTCAAAGACCATACCCATTTGGTGCTCTGTCCTGAACCGAGCTATTGAGAGGCATCGGCCGCGTGCTATCCGCAAAAGCGCCGAAGTGAATTATCAATTGGTTGGTCATTCCTTACTAATTCTAAATCCTGCTATAATTCTGCGCTGTGAACATGTCATTAGAAGCCTCTTTTTGTTTACTGTATCCTTAGGTTAAACTTAACTTTAGGAGCAAATGAAGCAAGGATTAAGTAGTTCACTAGTTCAGCAATGCTTCACAATACTGTTAATAAAGGCCAATAATATTATCTCAGATAAAAATTATAGTACTTTTTCTAGTAATTGATGCTTGGATTATGCAATGTCTATAACATAATCCCCGTTATATTCCTATCATTTTTGTCTGAAGTAACAATCACTTGATTTCTTTGTCCACTTGTTCTCATAATATTTCACTTTTCTTTGTAGTCATCTACTCTGCTGAATGGAGATGCCGAAAATAACTCTGATTTATCTAATTGGGATAGCTCAGTGCACCTTCCTGTATGGGTTCTAGGCACTGAGAAAAATGCTATAGAGGGGCGTATTGATGAATGGACAGACCAATTTGAATCATGTGGTGCAGATATTCATTCTCTTGCAGTAGGTTTGCAAAAGCCACTACGTCCTCTATGGATCTCACAATGGACACTCATATAGTTAAATGAAGTGCCGGAGCTTGAGTCATGGGATTTCACTCCTATTATTCTAATTTCCGCATCTGCATCTGAAGCAGTTGCTACACAGAGGATGTCTTCAGAATTCAGCTGGCACTGTATTCCTGGAGCAGGAGACGATGAAGAGAGTTGGGCACGTGGTCTAACTCCTACCTTATTCTGGAAGCATTCATATGACCTTCTTGATGCTGGACCAGATCATTGTAACCAGTTAGTTGCAGATATTGTTGAAAAAGATAGGGTTTATCGTTCACAGAGAGGTGAACATTGTCCTCAAATTACATCTAAGTCTCTGAAGAGCCTTGGTGGTGCCAAATGTAATGATGATCAGACAAGCGAGATGTGGACTATGAACTTGGATCCTTGTACCAGTACAATGGATGCACAATGTTCTAATAATGGTCTTCCACTCTTTTGGATTGGAACATTGAACCTTGCAGTATCATCTACATTCCAAGGTATGGTGATTAATTGGGCACTTGCAATTTTCTGTATAGCATGTTCTGTTGTCAGTTGTGTCATATGAAAATTTGCAAATATATGTCTAGATTACTTTTTTTATCTGCCATTCTTTGTAATTTTGTGGCAAGCAGTCACTTCAATATAAGAATTATGTACTTAATTTAGTTCTGCGAGGAAATTAAGCCTACTATTTTGCTGGCAAAGAGCATTCATATTTTGTACATAAACTCTAAACTCTTTCTCTTAATTGAGTGGCAGAGCTCCTGCCTTTTATTAAAAAAAAAGTGTGTTCATATTTAATTCTTTATTCTCTTTATGGTAGTTATTTTGGTATGCCCTTTTGTTTAGTTGGAGATGCCTTAGTTGGTGTGGACTGCATACTGAACTGTGACAGCACGTCAAAGCTACCTTCTAATTCATCAGAAAATTCTTACCTTGAGCTATCTATTGTGGTAAGCGCACCTTTCTGTGACCTTATGTGTTTTCACTTTATGTAAGGTTTTTCTTACATTACTTCATGCTGATAATGTTGGTAGGGCTCAAAGGATGACCGATTTTCATTGATGAGAAACCTTCCAAAAGCAGTTGACTTTGCAAAGAGGAATTTGATTGCTGGGAGAAAAATCCTTGTGTGCTGTCAAAATGGTAAGTTAACAAGGTTCACCTACCAAAAAGAAACAGTATTTCATCTATTTTTCTTGCACAGCAAATAAAAATGTCATATGATTTCTTGCATTTTTGTCCGTGGTTAATTGAGCTCTGATTTATTGTTTTACTTCCCTTCAGGAGAAGATATAAGTATTTGTGTGGCCTTGGCAATATTGGCCTTGTTATTCGATGATAACGATAAGCATAATAATGTTGCTTCTCTTGCGAAACTGCTACACAAGGATTTGATGCTCTTCCTAATTTGCATTAGTGCTTGAGATTATTAGTTCCTGCAGATGCACTTTTGTTATGCCATGTCAAGAAACATAATGATGCATGTTCTAGGTTTGTTGATGAGTAGTTGTGCCCTCAGGTCCTACTTTCTTGTGTCTGTACTTTATGTATGTCAAGTATGGTTGCATCATGAATGAATAAGTAATAACTAATTGTTTCTTTCAAGGATGCTTTGACTATGAAAATTATTTTGTCAAAAGTGATGTCACAAAGTTGGAGATGAGGAAGAGGCTGGTATTCATCTGCAAATTTGCTGTAAATGCACGGCCATCTAGAGGAAACTTGAAACAGGTGTATGCTTTCCTCAGCAGTCAAAAGGAACAGCTGTCATGTTTGACATAGCCTTGTTTGACGTAGATGAGGTATTAGCTCTGATCTGTTGCTTGAGTAATAGGTGTGGAGTATCATCTGGAGCTTCTGAGTCTCATAGTTTGTTGATCAGTTGGTGCATTAAGATCATGCCCAGAGGTTTTCATTGGAATTGTCACCATGGCAATGATCTCATTATGGGATCAGTGTCTAAAGTCGAGGTTAATCAAAGACAAGCTTTGGTAGAGTGCGATTACAGAGACAAGCTAATTGCTTGGATAACCTAGCGATGATTCGAGTATTATGAATCTGCGACAGCAGATAGAAGAAACTAAGTTAAGGACATGATTCTTCTGATGGTGCCTGCCAGATTGGGAAATCATTAATGCTTAAGAGAATTCTGAGTTAAGTATTTAAAAAGATTGATCTGAGGGAAATAATAGTGAGAAGTTGTCTTATTGATTTTGCTGTCTTTTTATCTGCAAATCATGTTCAGTAACCATTTCTAATAGCTTTGTTTTAGCAACTGGACCAACTTTCAAGTTGAAGTACATGATAAAAAGCAAGCGGGCACTTGAAGAAAATGCAGAGAGTATCTTACAAAGTTTTCTATGATTTCAGTGAATGACACAAATTTTCTGTTGAGACATGCAAACAGTATCTGTAACAGTTTCATTTGTAAATTATACCCTTCCAGTTGTACTGATAGTCACAAAGTTCATTTCAGGACTATAATGAAAAGCTAGAAATATTTTCGTGGGCTGCTGGAACTGTAACTACTATACCACAATGCCATCGCACGTTTAAACACCCATTAGGGCACCCTCTGCAGTAGAAGCCAGTTACTAGCTCTATCTATGACATTAACTTTTAACATATAGCTTATAATACGAATAGTCTCAAATGATCATCGAGTATGTGTATGAGACTAACTCTTGATTAAGAGATAGTTTTTGTCTCTCTTCTATAAAAATGAAATAATATGTTTAGAGAACTTATAAGTCATCACTGAAGATGTTAGTAATTGAGTAGGCAATCAAGATTTCTTTTACGAGAGCAAGATGCTAACAGGTACTGCCTCCAGTCAAAAATACACATTTGACTTGTACGATCTTTGATGCATATTTTTTTACTACTGGCTTCTTCTAATATGTATTTTTAAAATCATTTAAATGTAAGAGATTTTTGCAAGCATTGTGAATACAAAATTTATACATATATCTTGCATATTTCGAAACTAAGCAGTAGAGTATTTATTGATATTTATAGTTTTTATATTTAACTAGATATTATCTCAAACGACATGTTTTTTGTGATCAGATGATCAGATGGAGTACCGTATATCTAGATGTGTAGATAGATCTCAATGGCCAGTTGTGCAATGCGTTCCATCGCAACTAAGCCAAGCCAAGCCACACTAGAAGACAGTAGAAGCACAGCCGGGACAGCAAGTGTATATGTGTATATATATGCCAAGTCATATTAGAAGAAGCTTTCAAGAAAAAATATGACTTGGCACATCCGTAGTTGTACTTTACCGCAAAAATTGAGATTCAAAATCGCTTTTTTAAAGCTCTGACGAATGAGCTGAGTTCAATGAGAACCACCTGTCGTCCCGTGGTGTAAATTTGTGGACTCTTAATCTTAACCTGTTCTACTATTTGTACATAGTATCATCATTAAGTCAAGATAGGTTTCAGTTAAGATAGATTTGGGCTCTTTAGAGAAACTCCATTATCTTTCTTAATTAATAGAAATAGAGATTTTATTAGTAAGAAAAGACCCTCCAGCAGCTTATTTAATTAAATCACTATATATATAGCTATTCTCTATTCCGAATTTCTTCCTAGCAAAGATGAAATGTGGGGCTAACTCTGGAATGATTTCTATAGAGGTATAAAGATATAGAAAGCGATGTTTATGCAAATGGCCCTAAATTATGATTTAGCGAGTGAGCTCGGAGATGCTCTTAGTATCATAGGTAAATAACACTACTCCCTCTCTCAGTGAATGGTAAGCATATTTTGTTTTGTTAGGATCAGCTTCGACAAACAATTACTTTATTATAAAATAAATTTTGTAATATAATAAAATCAGTGTCATTAGATTCTTGTTGAATCATCTTATACTCTTATTTATTATGATAAAAATGTGGATGCATACAGATAAGTCATAACAGCAATGAGCGCATTGCAAAGATCAATATTGTTGCCTGAACACACCGAAAGCAGTACGGCCAAGGTTCTCCTTCACTGGTAATATTACATACTCCCAGATGTACATTTTGGTTATCTTTTTTTTTGGATATTTGAATTCTTGCCATTACAATTTCTCAAGTTTTGAAGAACGCCGTTACTATTCTTCTTATTGGAAACTTGCTATTACAACTCTTGATACAACACATCCATGTCCTGATCTACGGCTCCCGCGAAGCTGGGCCCACTGGCAGGCGTATTCTCGTATAGGACCGTATTGCCCCTGTTCAATTGGATAAGGCAGAGCAGTTGGCGTCCATTCTTCTCCCTTCTCCTTCCTCATTCTCCCGCATGCCATTGTCGTCATCGCCTGCCTGCCCTTGCGGCGTGCCTCTTCTCCCGCCGACGCCGGCCTGCCTTCGCTGCCGGCCATTGTCGAGGATGAATGGCAACCAGGTTAGGCCACCGCCAGCGACCAGCTCTAGCTCGACGCAGAGCGCATCGTTGCCCCCACTCGTGGAGTGCCCGGATTGCTACGTCCAGCTCGTGCAGATCATAAGCAAGCAGCGGATCACTTATGGCCAAAGCTTCGTGAAGTGCCCTAACAACATCAAAGTAAGTCAATTTGTGTTTGATTTTGAGTTTTTGGTTGGTGTTCATGCGGCTAGGGTTTCATGGGATGCAGGATGACCCAACAACTTGTGACATCATCATGTCGGAGGCGCAATATGTTGCATACTTATGCAACCCAGAGTAGCTCCCAACTCGGTGGAAGAAGGTGATCCCGCCCAGGTCTGGAGACCGTTAAGGTGGTTCTGTCGACCGCATTGTGGACATGAAGCAAGAGGTGGATGCACTGAACAAGAACATTGATAGTGTCGTGAAGGACGTGTTGGAATTGAAGTTGCAAGTACAGAGGGTGAAAACGGATTATGTTGTGATAGCGGCAGTGTGGTGTAGGTGTAGCTTTGGGTTGTATTATGAGCAAGATATGGAACTAGTCAATTGTATGGAAGTAGTCAATTAGGAAGCATTTTGTATGCAAGAGGGTGAACTGGAATCTATGTATGCTGCCTGCACTATGTGCATATATTCCGAGGAAACTGAAACATCACAAACTGAAAACTAAATTTACTGACAATAGCATTGCTTTACAAAAGCATTCAAGCTTGTTCAAGTTTACAAGCAGCACAGGCCATTAAAGACACTCAGAAAAAGCATCCAGTTTCCGCTTGTTCAAGTTCACAAGTTTGACAAGCCATTACATAGGTCATCACAAAAGTACTGATCCAGTGCATAGGCCATCTCAGGCAACTAAAAGACATCAAGAAACACTACATAAAACCTCCAGGCCATCACCTAGCCAGTGACAAGCCATCACAGGCATTACATTACCAGAGACTACAAAATAAGTTCAAAGGCCATCACAAAAGGCTATCACAACCATCACAGTCTCACTGTCCATTAGAGATGAGGTCCATCAGGCTTCTCACAACCCTTGCTAAAGGAGCAGCAACATCCTTTTTCTGCTTCTTTTTCAGTGGTGTTTTTTTTCTTCTTAGGGGGTTTCTTCTTCTTTGGTGCTTTATTCTTCTTCACCTTCGATGGTCCAGCAGTATCATCCTGTGGTTTCTTCCTGTGTACACACGTATTCCAGTTACGTGCCATGATAAATGAAAAGAATACAAATGACAAAACATCAGTGAAATTAATGTTAACCTTTTTATTTGTGCTAGCAGTCTCACTGTCCTCTCCAACCATTTCAAGCTTGCAAGTCTTGGAGAAGTGGTCAAAACCTCCACACCTTTTACATCTAACTTTCTTTTTGTTGGCCCTTTTCTCTAGGCACCCTCTTTGCCTCACAACCTTTGGTCGACCTGCTGCTCTTCCTAGTAATGGTGGGAAAACCTTGTACCCAAGATCAATTTCTAGCCATTGGGATATGTCTGGCATTGGTTCTACTCTACCTTCAAAGGCAGCTCTGAACTTAGCAATAGAGTAATAATCATGCACAAAGTTAGCTACCCGCATACCTCTATTGAACAAGATCCAAGCCAAGGCATGCTTGCATGGCTTGCCAGTTACCTGCCATTCCTTGCATGAACACTTCTTATTCTTAAGATCAGTTGCATGGGTGGACCCATCACTAGGGCAGCCCAGGCCATGGCCCTAGTTGTGGCCCATGTAACAAGAGAGTAGGTCTTTAGTTTTTGGCCCATCCAACAGCCCAACAAAAGTAGGCCAGGCAACAGAGTAGGGCAACAGAGCACTAGAGCCGCTCGAGGCTTGCCTTCTTGCTCCGTAGCTTGCTCGCTTCGCGAGACTCGTGACTGCCACTGTCGCTCATCGCTCATGCTGCACCGCCCGCCGCTGTCGCCCGTCACCCCCTCCAGCCCTCTACTGGCGGACCCAGGATTCAGTCATGACTAGGGCCAAATTTCAAAGGTGAAATACTATATATATGTGTGTGTTATACTGGTCGAGAGCAACATGATGCTAAAGTTCTAGTCATCTTCATCTTCTAAACAAATTAAGAAATCTATAAAATTATATTCTAATTGGAATCAAAAGTTCAAACTCTACATAGAAATGACAAAATTGAAATTGTAAACCTAGAAGTTAGAATCAAAATCAGCAAAGAATTGAAATAAAGAGAAGAAATCCCTTCACTCTTCCTATTCCAGAGTTCGTGCTTTGCCAGCGCGGGGCTTCGGCCGGCGAGTGACGGCACAGCGAAATTGGAAACTGGAAATTTGGAATCAAAATCAGTTTCAGGTCTAAATCTAACAAGGGAAGCTTGCTCAGTTGCTCTGCTCGCATGCAAGGAAGGAGCCGGGCAGCCAGTAGCGTCGCAACGGGCAGCAGGTGGGCGGTTGGCGCCGCCACGCCAGGCTAAGGAAGGAGCCACGCCGACGCTGTCGTAGAGCGTAGAGCAGAGGGGGCGAGGTCATGGAACCGGAGCATGGAGCAGAGGGTTGGAGGGGGTGAAGGGCGACGGGCGATGATGGTGGGCGGTGCAGCATGGGCGACAGGCGGTGGTGGTAGTCATGAGTCTCGTGAAGCGAGCAAGCTACGGAGTGAGAAGGCAAGCCCCGAGCGGCTCTAGTGCTCTGTTGCCCTACTCTGTTGCTTGGCCTACTTGTGTTGGGCTGCTTGATTGGCCAAAAACTAAAGACCTGCTCTCTTGTTACATGGGCCATGACTAGGGCCATGGCCTGGGCTGCCCTAGTGTTGGGTCCACCCATGCTCCGCTCTACGCTCTGGTTCCATGGCTTTGCCCCCTCTGCTCTGCGCTCTGTGGTGGCGCCGGCCGCCTGCCCACTACCTGCTACGACGCTGCTGGCTACCCGGCTCCTTCCTTGCATGCGAGCAGAGCAACCAAGCAAGCTTCCCTTGTTAGATTTAGACCTGAAACAGATTGTGATTCCAAATTTCTAGTCTCCAATTTTGTTGCGCCGTCGCTCGCTGGTCGGAGCCCCGCACTGGCAGAGCAGGAACTCTAGAATAGGAAGAGTGATGGGATTTCTTCTCTTTATTTCAATTCTCTGCTGATTTTGATTCTATCTTCTAGGTTTACAATTTCAATTTTGTCATTTCTATGTAGAGTTTGAACTTTTGATTCCAATTAGAATATAATTTTATAGATTTCTTAATTTGTTTAGAAGATGAAGAGGACTAGAACTTTAGCATCATGTTGCTCTCGACTAGTATAACACACATATATATAGTCATATAGACTATGGTGTAGCGATTGGTATTTCGCCTTTGAAATTTGGCCCTTGTCTTGACTGAATCCTAGGTCCGCCACTGATCAGTTGTGTGCCGATTATGGTTATTTCAGTCATCTAGCAGTGTTACCTTTGCAAATTCATCATCACTAACTTTAACCTTCACAACTTTTAGATTTTTGCTTATAAGGTTCAAGTCCTTCATGACACTAGGAAGGATTCCATCTCCCCATTTCTATGCAATCTTCTTCCTTATGTACCTTTTCTCCATCATCACCTCTCTTATCCTATCAACTAACTCATGGATATGCAGTCCTTTGAAGTCCTTGATCTGAGCATTGAAGCTCTCAGATACATTATTAGTTAAATAATCACATTTACTTTCCTCAGAGAAGCCGCATCTGTACCATATGCTAGGATGATGCTCCTGAAGGTAGTCAATAGCAGCTGGAGCAAACTCAAAGATTTTCTTCATATGCCACCTAAACATGCCTTCTGTGTAGTTCCTTGCAGTAGGATACAGATGGTCAGTGAAAATATCCCCTGAGTAGTGTTTCATGAAGTTATTGTACATGTGCCTTGTGCACTACCTGTTTTTAGCCTATAGGAAAATAGCCCCCACAGCTTTCTCTAACCCTTTACAAGCATCACTACATATTACTAGTCCTGGCGGGTCTCCTATGACACTGTGCAAATTCTCTAGGAACCACTTCCAGTTGTCCTCAGTCTTTGAGTGAAACACACCAAATGCAATATGGTACAACCAGTTATGCCTAGCAACACCTATTGCTGAAGCCAACTGTCTAGTACACTTTCCATTAAGAAAAGATGCATCTACTCCTACAAAGGGTCTACAACTAGTTAGAAATCCATCAATGCATGGCTTCAAAGCAACAAAAACCCTCTTGAACCTATTCTTCTTACCAATTGTCAGGGACCAATACTAGGGTACCTGAAGAGCAGGAGCTAATGGCCATCAATGTTGATTCATCCGAGCAATCAAGAGCGCAACTATGGCTCCAACCGACCCCTAGGAGCGCAAGCTCCGCCTCACCTGACCTCTGGGGCGTGGGCTCTGCCTTGACCGACCTCTGGGGGCTGGCTCCGTCTCGCTTGACCCCTAAGGGCTGGCACAACCTTGCCCAACACCGTAGCTGTGGGCTCCACCTCGCCCGACACTATGGCCGCGAGCTCCGCCTTGCCCGACCTCTAAGAGCTAGCTCTGCCTCGCTCGACCCCTAAGGGATGGCTCCACCTCTCATGACACTACGGCCATGGGCTCTGCCTCACCCGACCTCTGAGGGCTGGCACTACATCGCCCAACACCTAAGGGCTGGCTCCGCCTCACCCGAAACCAAGGTCGTGGGCTCCGCCTCACCTAACCCCTGAGGGCTGGCTCAGCCTCACCCGACACCATGGCCACAGGCTCCGCCTCGTCTAACCCCAGAGGGTTGGCTCTACATCGCCCAACACCGTGGCCATGGGCTCCGCCTCGCTCGACACCATGGCCACGGGCTCTGCCTCGCCTGACCCCAAGGCCATAGACTCTATCTCGTCCGATGGAGACCCATGCTGCCACCCACCACTCCAGGTCCAAGTGTATGGGCCTGGGTCAAAGCTCTGACACCAGGGAAGAGACCAGCACGCCCCAATATAACCTGTGGCCATGACAGGCCACACCTGAGGGTTCACATTAGGAACAGTGTCAAGCGTACCAGTGCTGTTCTGTCTAACCCTCGTATGAACACTGACAGGAGCGTCAGTTCTCCATGACGTCCGCTAGGACGGAGTGGAGCGCCATGACCGGTAGACGATGCCTACGTATGGCGCTAGTGACGGATAGAGCAGCGACATGGAGCCATCCCTGTTGACATCTATAGGTTCAGAGGGACCCGCATGAAGGACAAGAAGGACCTAGAGATCCTAAAGGACATCCCCTCTCTATCTCCTTCTCCTCCTTTCCTCTGCTATAACTCATGCTTTCCCTTGGCCTATAAAAGGGAAAGCAGGGCACCCCATGTAGGGGATAAAAAACGATCGAACAATCGATACAAGCCAGACCCGATTGAACCATCATGAACCCATCGAACCTCGAACCGATCACAACACAAGCGCACAACTAAGGAGCAATCGAGCTCTCGACACTTGTTCATTCCTTCCATTGGAGACTTGGGACCTCTCTCTGTCTCACCCGTTTGTAACCCCTACTGCAAACTTTCAATGCTAGTAACATGAGCAGCAATGATAAACTGGACGTAGGGACATTCTGCCCAAACCAGTATAAACCTCATGCCCTCTAAGCACACCATCCAAGCCAGACGTGCAATATTAGAAATTTACTTGTTGGTGGTGACTCGAAACACCGACAGTTGGCCCGCCAGGTTGGGGCCTTTTGCGCGTCTCGACATCCACACCAGGCCTCGGATGGCTAGTCGCAATGTTAGCTGGGTCCTAGGCACGCACGTGCGCTTTGGGGACATGGACTTCATCGTCACTGAAAGGATAAAGATGCCCAAGAGGGGGGGGGGTGAATTGGGCTAATTCTAAATTTATTTGCAATAATTAAATCCTATGGTTAGCTCAATTAACCCCTTGTGCCTAGAAAGTGTTTCTAATTGTTCTACCGCACAAAAGACTTGCAACATAAGTTCCAATCCTACTCTAGCATGGCAATTCTATGAATGTAAAGACAAGAATTGAATTGCTCAAAATAAATGCTCAAAGTAAATAGAGAAGGAGGAACGCAGTGATGTTTTGCCGAGGTATCGAAGAGTTACCACTCCCCACTAGTCCTCGTTGGAGCACCCGCGTAAGGGTGTAGCTCCCCCTTGATCCATGCAAGGATCAAGTGCTCTCTATGGGTTGATTCTTCGACACTCCATCACGGTGAATCACCCACGACCGCTCACAACTTGAGTTGGGTCATCCACAAGTTCTCCGGATGATCACCAAACTCCCAATCACCACCATGTCGTCTAGGTGATGGTGATCACCAAGAGTAACAAGCACGAACTCTCACTTGACCATGACAAGCCTAATGAGAAGGGTGGATGCACACTTTGCTACTCTTATTCTTCACTAATGAGGGCTCTCTTTGGGATTCTCAAATCTCAATCACCTCACTAGGACCTTGCTCTTCTTGGCACTCTCTAAGGTGTTTCTCAGTTGTTGGAATGATCAAAAGTACCTCCACACACGAGTGGAGGTTGTATTTATAACATCGGCTGAAAAATGAACCATTTTGTGCCTCTACGGGGTGACCGGACGCTCCGGTCATGTTGACTGGACGCTCTGGTCAGTACACCCCGAACTCCAGTGGTTAAGTGTTGATCGGACATTGGCCAGCGTCTGGTCAGCACTGGCCAGACACATCCTGTCACATTTTCCCTTCACTGGAACCTTACTGATGTTGACTAGACACTGGACCCCCAGCATCCGGTCACATGCTGAGCAGCGTCCGGTCAGTAGCCGGAACCTAATTAGCATCCGGTCAGCATTGACCGAACGCATTCGATCAGGATTCTCCCTCTCTGGGACCTTACTAGAGTCGACCAGATGCTGGCCCTCAGTGTCCGGTCACTTGACCTCTCAGCGTCCGGTCACTTTTAGACGCTTTCACCTTGGTCAAATGAACTGACCGGACCCTGAGCCAGCGTTCGGTCAGTATTGGACCCTCCATTCACTTCCAACTCTCGATCATATGTGAATGAAGTTTGCTCCATTGGATCAAAGGGCTATTAAAGAGCTACCTAGTGCTAGATTTAACAAGTGTGCACCACACCTAACTCACTTGACTCACCTAGGTCAAGCTACCCATTCATACCCCCCTTAATAGTACGGCCAAAGAAAAAACAAAGTCCTAAACTACTCTAAGTGTCTCTCCAACTCCAATCGACACTTAGAACTAGTCCATCCTTAACCTTGTCGTCCATCCTTTGAAAACCAAAATGATTTCCATCGTAGGGGCATGACCACCTTGATTGCCCAATCGATCGCCATTACCATGACCTAACTTAATCGCCTCTGCAAAACACATGTTAGTCACAGTAATCATGTATTGTCATTAATCACCAAAACCCAACTAGGGGCCTAGATGCTTTCAATCTCCCCCTTTTTGGTGATTGATGACAATACTACCTCAAGTATGTGAAAGAGATGAGGTTTTTAACATGCTTGGTTCATATAAGCTTTTGGCAATAAGAACAAAAGTGTTAGGCAAGCTTATATGACCCAAGCCGACATGATGTACTCAAAAGATATGAAATAAGCATGAGTACAAGTAATAAAGCTCATTTGCATCGAAGTAAAATGCGGAAGCAAAGGCAAATGAGCATAGCACAAGTGATATGACATATAAATAATTCACAGTAGAGAGCACACATGTTATATATCACGATCACATAGATATCACTATCACATAAATATAGTAGTAAACATGAATGCATAATGTATCACACACATAAAAACTTCAAATGTAATAGATAAGCTAATAATAACTAAGCTCCCCCTAGATATGTCGCTCCCCCTAAGGCTAACATACTCGAACCCTCTCCCCCTTCGGCATCAAACACCAAAACCTAAGGGTCGGTCGGTGGGGCTACAGTGGATGAGCCGGGCACTGAGGTAGGAGGAGCGAGGTGGAACTAGGTGCCATCATCATCTGATCCTGAGCTCTGAGCTGTCTGACCCTCTGTAGCTGGAAGTGATGCTGAAGCAGTCTGGGTTGGATCAGGAACTGAAGCTGCTGTAGGCTGTGCTGGTATGACTGAAGCAACTGGCTCTGATGATGCCATTGATGAAGGGAGCGTCTCAGTAGTCCTGGTAATAGGTGTAATGATAGAAGGACCTGGGACATGCAAGTATGGAGGAGTAGGTTGCCCTGTCAACTCATTGAAGGAAGCACCAAGGCTCCTAGACACTGTAGTCTCTGGCACTAGCAGTGAGGGCGTCTTAGCTAGTGTGAAGCCCATCTGAAGAGGTGTGAACTACGGGGCTATCACTAGCGAAGCAAAATACTGGGACACTGGCTCTGTGGGTGAAGCAAACTGTGCTGGTGGTTGTCCCTGACTTTGAAGCCCACTGGGCTGTAATGCTAGAGTCGTCGAAGTGGTGGCATGCTGACTAAGCTAGGGCGTAGGATATGGCAGTGGAGCCCCAATCGCTAGCACTACATGCTGCATGAATCCGAGAAACTGCTGCTGCATGAGAAGCTACTGTTGATGCATGGCCTGCTGTTGCTACTGTATGGCCTGCTGCTACTGCTGGATGGCCTACTATTGTCTCTAGAACTCATCCTACTAAGTCTGAAACTGTGCGAACATAGCAGCGGTCTCCTGAGCTTGTCGTTCCTGGTCCTGCCTCATCTACTCAAGTATAGCAAGAAGAGCAGGGTCTGTCTGCGGGGTAGGTGGCGCTGAACTGGAGCTACTAAGGAACGGGCTGGTAGTCATCATCAGAACTATCATTGGGGTCGCTCGCGACCATCCCCTCCTGCTGAGCAAGCTCCTCCTCCTCTGTAGCTGCAATACCCCTGATAATATCATCCTGCTAGGCTGCAGTCTCTGGCACCTCTAGATGACAGCGCGGCTAACTAGGTGCCTATGGTGTACTATGGCGAATCATCTGAAATAGGTTATAAGCAGGGAACTTTGTCATAGCACCACTATACTCTGCAAGCATCTCAGGTGGCCTAACTATAACTGCTCTATGGATAAGGAATGTGATCAATTGAAATGCGGGCTTACTACCTGATGAACCGGCGAATCGACGAGAAAAGGTATGAACGGGGAACCACCAGATTGGCTAGGGTTCGCTGGTCGGCATGGATCGGTCATGGAAATCCAATGGCAGTGCTACTGCTTGGCATGACATTGGCACTAGGGCTATGCTGCACGAAGCTGGTGAAGGCACAACGGCGTTAGCGCTGGAGCTTGGATGGCGCAGCACGGGGACTCGGCGAGCGGTGGTGGTTGGCGGCACTGGATAGCGCGGCGACGTGGGGAGCTGCATGGGCTCACGGTAGCTCAGGCAGGCGATGGCTTGGGAGCGCGGGGAGGCGCGGGGAGCTATGGTGGCATGGGCGCTTAGGTAGGCATGGCTGAGCTTGTTGCGCGGCAGATGAGATTGCGACGGCGCTGGCGCGGGGAATGGTGGTCCAGCGATGTCGGCGCAGCGTGGAGACGAAATAGGGTTAGGGTTCACGCACACGGTGATTATAAAGGGGTCCCCTGCGGGATTGAATAGGAAATGGAGAAAGAGTTTGCAATCTGCACGATTCCTATTGACCGGATGCTCTAGTGGCAGCGACCGGACGCTGCCACCCAGCATCCGGTCAATTCTAGAGAGACCCAATGCCTCTGGAATCACGACCGGACGTGTCCGGTGGACACCAACCAAACGCAGCCAGAGTCTGGTCAATACAGCCTTCGTCTTCTCCACATGACTAGACGCTGAAATGCCTTCTGATCGGACGCTGAAATGCAGAGTCCAGTCACTCCTTCGTAGCAAGTTCACGTCCTGTGAACTGACCGGACGCTGGACATCAGAGTCCGGTGCAGCGTCCGATCACTCTTTTTCCAGCAAATCTTCAAAGTTCTTTGTGCTGCCTGTTCCCAATCAAGTCCCAACTTGAATAAGATCCAAATAAACACCAATTGAGACTGATGTGAGTGACCTCTCTCAAACCCTCAAGTTTTTCAAAATATTTTGCCTTAGACTATAATTCTTTTTAAGAAAATAGGCAATAAGAGGGCAATTTGAAGACAAACGACAAAACAACATTCATGCATATGCAATGCAATACTTGTAAGTAAATCTAGTTGCTTGTCAAGTTTGATCTAAGGTTAAGCTTCTTCATACGCTTTTTGGCGGTTATCTTAACCATGTTAGGCAAGCCCTATATGCATTACAAAACATTAAATATGTTGTATATTACAATGCAATGCAAGGGACAACACAAGCTCATTTTTAGTGAAATTACTAAAATCAAGCACATTGAGCTCATTCTGCAATCTACAAAATATTGCCTCATCTAGTGGTTTAGTGAAGATATCCGCCAATTGATCCTTGGTCCTTACACCTTCTAGTGACATATCATTCTTTGCAACATGATCTCTAAGAAAGTGATGGTGGATATCTATGTGCTTTGTGCGAGAGTGTTGAACCGGATTATTTGCAAGTTTTACCGCACTTTCATTGTCGCACAAAAGAGGTACCTTTTCTAGAACTACTCCATAGTCTAGCAAAGTTTGTTTCATGTAAAGTATTTATGCACAATAAGCACCCACGGTAATGTATTCTGCTTCGGCAGTGGACAAAGCCACACTATTTTGTTTCTTGGAGGACCAAGACACAAGTGATCTACCAAGCAAATGGCACCCTCCGGATGTGATCTTTCTATCAACTTTGAAACCGGCATAATCCGAATCGGAATAGCCAACTAATTCAAAATTAGCTCCTTTGGGATACCAAAGGCCAATGCTTGGTGTGTGCTTAAGATACCTAAGGATTCTTTTCATGGCAATCAAATGAGTTTCCTTAGGGTTAGCTTGAAATCTAGCACACATACACACACTAAACATGATGTTGGGCCTAGATGCGGTCAAATATAACAAGCTATCAATCATAGAGCGGTAGAGAGTTTGATCAACCGGGTTACCTCCCTCATTGAGGTCGAGATGTCCATTAGTTGGCATTGGTGTCTTGATTGGCTTACATTCATCCATCTTGAATCTTTTGAGAAGATCATTAGTATATTTCTCTTGAGAGATGAAAATCCCTTCTCTCATTTGCTTGACTTAAAAACCAAGAAAGAATGTAAGCTCTCCAATCATTGACATCTCAAACTCCTTCGACATCAATTCACCAAACTCTTTGCAAGAATCTCCATTTGATGATCCCAAGATGATATCATCAACATACACTTGACAAATGAAGATATGCCCATCAAGCTTCTTGGTAAATAGTGTGGTGTCGACCTTCCCAATGGTGAAGCCCTTCTCAATGAGGAAGTCCCGAAGGCGCTCATACCAAGCTCTTGGGGCTTGCTTAAGCCCATATAAAGCCTTAGACAACCTATAAACATGATTAGGATATATAGGGTCTTCAAACCCGAGAGGTTGATCAACATAGACTAGTTCATTAATAAAGCCATTTAAAAATGCACTTTTCATATCCATTTGATAAAGTTTTATTTCATGATGTGATGCATATGCAAGGAGGATATGGATGACTTCTAATCTTGCAACCGGTGCAAAGGTCTCTCCAAAATCCAAACCTTCAACTTGAGAGAACCCCTTTGCCACTAGCCTTGCCTTGTTCCTCACAACAACACCTTGATCATCTTGTTTGTTTCGGAACACTCACTTTGTTCCAATGACTCTTGCACCTTTTGGCCGCTCTTCAAGAGTCCAAACTTCATTGCGGGTGAAGTTGTTCAACTCTTCATGCATTGCATTTATCCAATCTGGATTTTAAAGAGCTTCTTCTACCTTAGTAGGCTCAAAGCAAGAGACAAAAGAGTGATGAGTAATAAATGAAGCAAGTTTTTGTGATCGAGTCATTACACCCTTTGATGGACTCCCTATGATGAGATCTTGTGGATGATCTTAAAGTAGAGGTGTATTTATTCTATTGACCACTTGAGGGGGAGGTTGTGGAGCATCAACATCTTGTGCTTGTACCACCATTTGTTCATGGGAGACATGAGTGTCTTCATTTTCTACTCTCCCATCTTTTTCACCATCTTGTGGCACACTTGATGAAGAGGGTGGATCAATCACTTGTACATCATCTTCATCATCTTTAGGCTTGATGTCTCCAACCAGAATGTTCTTCATAGCCTCCCTCAATGGTTCATCACCTACATCATCAAGATTCTCATGTGCTCCTTGGGAGCCATTAGATTCATCAAATTCCACATTATATGTTTCTTCAACCAAGCCGGTGGCATGATTAAATACTCTATGTGCTTTGGACTTTGATGAGTAACCAACAAGAAAACCAATATCACAACGTCTTTGAAACTTCCCTAGGTGTTGACGCTTCTTGTAGATGTAGCATTTGCAACCAAACACCCTAAAGAAGGAGACGTCCGGCTTCTTCCCATTAAGCAAGTCATAAGGTGTCTTGCCAAGGAACTTTTAAAGGAATAGGTGGTTTGATGCATAGCATGCGGTGTTGATGGCTTCTGCCCATAGAGCTTTGGGGGTGTTGTACTCATCAAGCATTATTCTTGCAAGAGTGATCAATGTCCGATTCTTTCTCTCAACTACACCATTTTGTTGAGGAGTATATGTTGCGGGGACCTCATGTTTGATTCCAACTTCATCACAATAAGCTTCTATATTTGTGTTGTCAAATTCCTTTCCATTGTCACTTCTAATCTTTTTGAGATTCACTTCAAATTTATTTTGTGCTCTCTTGGCAAACTTCTTGAAGCAAGATGCAACTTCGGATTTGTCATGAAGGAAGAATACCCATGTATACCTTGAATAATCATCAACAATCATAAGACAATAAAGATTTCCTCCCAAACTCTTGTATGTTGTTGGTCCAAATAAGTCCATATGAAGGAGTTCTAGCACTCTTGTGGTTGACATGAAAGCTTTGGTTGGATGAGTATTTGCAGCTTGCTTGCCGGCTCGACATGCACTACAAAGCTTGTCCTTCTCAAACTTCACATCCTTCAACCCTCTCACCAAATCATTCTTCATTAGCTTCTTGAGTGAGCTCATCCCAACATGAGCAAGTCTTCTATGCCATAGCCACCCAAGTGTTGTTTTGGTTAATAGGCATGTCTTCAAGTTTGCATCTTCGAAGGTGAAGTCCACTAGATATAGGTTGTTATATCTAAATCCTTTGAATATCACATGATCATCATCCTTCTTGGATACAATAACCTTCTTCTCGGTAAACAAGCATTGGAAGCCAAGATCACACAATTGTCCAATGGATAGCAAGTTGAAACTCAATGAAGCAACATATAGCACATTTGAGATGGAATGGTCATTTGATATAGCCACTTTGCCCAATCCTTTGACCTTGCCCTTTGAGTTATCTGCAAATGTGATTCTTTCTTGTCCATCTACTTCTTCATCTAGTGAGGTGAACATACGAGGATCACCTATCATATATTGTGTGCAACCACTATCAATAACCCAATGATTTCCACCGGTCTTGTAGTTCACCTACACACAAGAGATCAAGCTTTAGGAACCCAAACTTGTTGAAGGCCCTTCACCTTCTCAACAAGTGACTTTGCAAACCAAATTTTCTTAGGCCTATTCTTGTTGGGAGAACCTAAGAACATGACTTTCATCTTTCCACTAGAATCCTTTCTAAGCATGTAGTGAGCATTGAAGGCAAAAGGTCTAGCATGCTTGGGCAAGGGTTGTGGTGGTGGAGTTTGGCACTCATGAACAAAGTGGCCTTCTTGTCCACATTCAAAACATCTCTTTGGCTTTGGCTTGGACTTATGTTGTTGTTGAGCTTAAGCCTTCTTCTCTTGATTTGCCAAGTATCCAATGCCACTTCTATCCATCTTCATGATGGTGTTCATTAGTAGCTCACTTTGAAGATGCTTGCCTCTAGTGAACTTGCTCAATCCAATCTTAAGATGCTCTTTCTCCAACTTGAGCTTCTTGTTTTCTTCCTTAAGAGCATCATTGTTTTTCTCTTCCTTGAGCTTCTTGTTCTCATCTTTGAGCTTCTCATTCTTAAGGATCAAACCATCATCATGAACAATAGTTTCTAGCACAATAGACTTAGTGGTTTTGAGTTCATCAAGATCTTTCTTGAGCTTTTCATTGTCATTCTTGAGCTTGACAAACTCATCATAATCATTGGCTTAAACCACTTGCTTGCCCTTGCTACTAGAACTTTGCTCAATGCTCTCAATAATCAAGTCATCACATGATGTAGCTATATCAATCTTAACAACATCGTTAGTAGCATCATGTGGCTCATTGGATAATAATTCTTGAGCAATAACAAGATTATCATGATTAATCTTAAGAGTAGTATATTCTTCTCTTAACTTGTTGTGGCTAGTGAAGAGCTCATTATGTGTCCTCTCAAGTTTATCATGTTTTTCTTTAAGCTCTTTCTTAGAGGATTTGAGCTCCTTGAGTTTGGATGATATAGCATCATTTGCTTCTTTAAGCTCAACACTAGCCTTTTCCGCTATATCACATTTGGCTAAAAGAGAGTCATTTTTAGCTTCTAGCTTTTCATTTTTAGCTATAGTTTTTATAATGATCTTAGTGTATTGTTTTAGCAATCTAGCAAGATCATCATAAGAAGGTGATTCATATTCATCATCATCACTATCGCTATCATCATCACTAGCATGCTCATCATCACTACTATCATCATTATTAGATACCTTGTGGTCACCCTTGGCCATAAGGCATAGGTGTGTAGAGGATGCTGACGGTGGTGGCAATGAAGATGATGAAGAGTTGATAACAATTGCGGCCACCTTCTCATTATCACTATCATCATCATCGGATGAGGAACTAGATGAATCAATGTTCGTGAGCCAATCACCGACAATATATGCCTTTCCACTCTTCTTCTTCTTATGGAAGTCCTTCTTCTTGCCATCTCACTTCTTGTATGGCTTGTTCTTCATCTTCTCTTCTTCTTCTTCATTACTTGAATCATCTTTCTTGCCCTTGTATTTGTTCTTGAACTTGTCTTTCTTGGGCTTAGTGCATTGATGTGCTAGATGACCATGTTCTCCATAATTGAAGCAATCCATCTCAGAGATTGGCTTCCTTCTAGAGCTAGTGAAGAACTTCTTCTTCTTGCCATCAAACTTGATGCCACTCTTGTTGAGCTTCTTTAGCATCTTGGTGGTCTTCTTCACCATGAGAGCAAGACTTTCATCATCAACTTCATCATCACTTGAGCTTTCATACTCAAGTCTTGCTTTACCCTTCTCTTGGCTAGCTTTGAATGCTAAGTCCTTATCTTTCTTCTTGGTAGAGGATTTGCCATCTTATGGCATGATGTGCATGTACATCTTATGAGCATTGATCTTTCTCAAGATTTGTGTTGGTGTAGCGGTGGAAAGATCACCTTGATGGAGCATGGTCACAATATGCCCATATTTATCAATGGGGAGGACACTCAAGATCTTTCTTACAACATCAGATGGTTGCATTTGAGTGAGTCCAAGCCCATTGACTTCCTCTACAAGAACATTCAAACGTGAATACATCTCATTAGCACATTCTTTAGGAAGTATTTCAAAAGAATTGAGCTTTTTCATGACAAGATGATAGCGTTCCTCATGCTCACTCTTAGTTCCCTCATGGAGCGCACAAACATCCGACCATAGTGCATGGGCGTCTTTGTGGTTCCTCACCCAATTGAACACATCTTTGCAAAGACCTCTAAAGATGGTGTTTCGAGCCTTTGCATTCCACTTCTCATAATTCACCACATCGCCTTGTAGGTGAGTAGCATCCCAAGGTTTTAGGAAGCCTTGTGAGGTGGCTCTAAGAATACCAACATCTAGAGCTTCTAGATACGCCACCATGCGAATTTTCCAATAAGGAAAATCACCTCCCTCAAAGATAGGAGGAGGTCCATCCCCGTGAGACATCTTGCTCTAGGCGGTTAAGCCTAAATATGTGAGCATGATGCTTTGATACCAATTGAAAGAATCAAGATGCCCAAGAGGGGAGGGGGTGAATTGGGCTAATTCTAAATTTCTTTGCAATAATTAAATCCTATGGTTAGCCGAATTAACCCATTGTGCCTAGAAAGTGTTTCTAATTGTTCTACCACACAAAAGACTTGCAACCTAAGTTCCAATCCTACTCTAGCATGGCAATTCTATGAATGTAAAGACAAGAATCGAATTGCTCAAAATAAATGCTCAAAGTAAATAGAGAAGGAGGAACGCGGCGATGTTATGCCGAGGTATCGGAGAGTCGCCACTCCCCACTAGTCCTCGTTGGAGCACCTACGCAAGGGTGTAGCTCCCCCTTGATCTGCGCAAGGATCAAGTACTCTCTACGGGTTGATTCTTCGACACTCTATCGTGGTGAATCACCCACAACCGCTCACAACTTGAGTTGGGTCATCCACAAGCTCTCTGGATGATCACCAAGCTCCCAATCACCACCAAGGCGTCTAGGTGATGGCGATCACCAAGAGTAACAAGTGCAAACTCTCACTTGTCCATGACAAGCCTAATGAGAAGGGTGGATGCCCACTTTACTACTCTTGATCTTCACTAATGAGGGCTCTCTTTGGGATTCTCAAATCTCAATCACCTCACTAGGACCTTGCTCTTCTTGGCACTCTCTAAGGTGTTTCTCAACTATTGGAATGAGCAAAAGTACCCCCACACACAAGTGGAGGTTGTATTTATAACACTGGCTGAAAAACGAACCGTTATGTGCCTCTACGGGGTGATCGGATGCTTCGGTCATATTGACCGGATGCTCCGGTCAGTACACCCTGAACTCCTATGGTTAAGTGTTGACCGGACGCTGGCCAGCATCCGGTCAGCACTGACCGGACACATCTAGTCACGTTTTCCCTTCACTGGAACCTTACTGATGTTGACCGAACGCTAGACCCCTAGTGTCTGGTCACTTGCTGAGCAGCGTTCGATCAGTAGCTAGAACCTGATCAGCGTCCGGTCAGCATTGACCGGACACGTTTGATCAGGATTCTCCCTCTCTAGGACCTTACTGGGGTCGACCAGACGCTGGCCCTCAGCGTCCGGTCAGTTCCAGACGCTTTCACCTTGGTCAAATGAATTGACCGGAACCTAAGCCAATGTTCGGTCACACCAGAGCCAGCGTCCGGTCAGTATTTGACCCTCCATTCACTTCCAACTCTCGATGATATGTGAATGAAGTTTGCTTGATTGGATCAAAGGGCTATTAAGGAGCTACCTAGTGTTAGATTTAACAAGTGTGCACCACACCTAACTCACTAGACTCACCTAGGTCAGGCTACCCGTTCATACCCCCCTTAATAGTATGGCCAAAGGAAAAACAAAGTCCTAAACTACTCTAAGTGTCTCTCCAACTCCAATCGACACTTAGAACTAGTCCATCCTTTGAAAACTAAAATGATTTCCATCATAGGGGAATGACCACCTTGATTGCCCAATCAATCGCCATTATCGTGACATAACTTAATTGCCTCTGCAAAACACACGTTAGTCACAGTAAACATGTATTATCATTAATCATCGAAACCCAACTAGGGGCCTAGATGCTTTCAGTCATGGCAGAAGGAGAGTTGGTGCAGGTTCCCGCTGCCATCCAACCTCTCCACTCTACCGGCCTCGATGTGATCGCCGAGGCACTAGAGGAGCTGCAGCTGCACGCACCGGAGGCCTACGCCCTAGGGAGCAACCAACTCCTCAGCTTCGACTATGGGAGGTTAGAGCACCAGCTCAGTGCCTTCCTAGGACCCTGACCATCCCAGGAGGACCTGTGCCACCTCACCTTTCATTAGCCAATGTCATGGCATAGCTTGCCGGAGGAGAGCCGCTCTCTCTGGCATACCTCATCCAGAGTGCGCCGACAGTGCTCCCGTCCATTCTTCGCAATGCCTCAGAGACCGTTGGCCACCTTGCGAAGCAATGCGCGCCTCCATCCCTCGCGAATGACGAGTTTGTGGGGATGACCGAATACATCATAGAGTCTCTCCATGACCTCCTCATGGGAGAAACAGAGTCGTCCTCCACCTTTGACTTCAGCAGGGGGAGCCACCACCCCTTTTATGAATGTTTCATGGTAGGTACCCCCGAGGGACACATTGAAAGCATCCACGAGGAAGAGGCTACCCCAATGAATGACCTCGATGATGAAGTTGAAGGGGATGTGGGGGCCCCACCCCTCCTATGGGTGGAGCAGCTGAAGGCCCAGCACCAAGAGCTCGAGGAAGCATGACTCTAGCTCAAGCAGGAATGCATGGAGCTTGAGCAAGAGATTGAGCACCATAGAGATGGTGGGCGTGCGCATGCCATGGCCCACGACATGAACCAGAGGATCGTCGAGGATGATGAAGCCCTCCCACACTTCACCCAGGCAAGCCAAAACATTGCTGCTGCGTCAGCCTTGCTTCAGGGGCTTCTAGGGCCTACGACGCCCAAGGATCGTCGGGCCCATCGTGAGATTTGCATGCTACTCGAGCATGAAGTGGTGCAGCAAGCCAAGAGCTCACCGTCTCGACGGCGCAAGCTCGATGCCAGCCAGTGCACACCCTCAGAGCAACCCAACAAGGATGTGTCAATCCACCAGGTGCTGTAAGGCGGTAGGACATGCACCGCGGTCCTGATGCATGAGTGTCTCAATGGCCACTATGATGCATGTGACACCCTTGATGCCTGCTGGCGTACCCATAGTGATATGAGGGAGGGGCCTAGACATGGCTACCACCCCTCATCGTGGTGGACGCTATGATAGTGGCGAGGACCGAATCCCGAGCCCTGACCTATCAGGACCTCAGGCCCTTGGCTAACACATCCTCAACGCCGCCTTCCCACTACGGTACCGACCACCAACCAACATCCTAAAATACTCTAGGGAAACAAACCCTAGACTATGGCTTGATGATTACTGGCTTGCCTGCCAAGCTGGTGGAGCGGATAATGATGATTTCATTATCTGCAACCTTCCATTGTTCCTGGCCAATTTGGCACGAACATGGTTGGAACACCTTTCGCCCAACAGAATCCAAAGTTGGGCGGACCTAAAGGAGATCTTCATGGGAAACTTCTAGGGCACATACAAGCATCGTGGGAACCCATGGGATCTAAAAAACTGCTGATAGAAGGCTGGGGAAACCCTTCATGGGTACATTCGACGCTTCTCCCGATAGTGCAACGAGCAGCCTAATGTCACTGACGCCGACATCATAAGAGGTTTCCTGTCTAGGACCACCTATGAGTACCTAGTTCATAAGCTAGGATGTAAGGGCCCATGAACCACCAAGGAACTCCTTGACATCACCACAAGCCATGCCTCAGGCGAGGAGGTAGTTGGAGCAATCTTCGATCGCCTCAAGGGCAAGGCGAAGTGGGACGAGGATGCCAGCGAAGGTGCCTCCAACTGTCCTAGCAAGAAGAGCAAGCAGCGACACGAGGGCTCGCTCATGGCCACCACCAACCACAAGTGGGGTCGGAAGCCCACTGAGGGTACCCCAGACCACATCGAGAAGCTGCTCGAAGGGCCATGCCCGAACCATGCTTTCCCCATCAAGCATCTATACAAGGGGGAGCATGGGAGGGACCCCAAGCCGACCACGGACGACG
Source organism: Miscanthus floridulus (assembly GCF_019320115.1). Lineage (NCBI taxonomy): Eukaryota > Viridiplantae > Streptophyta > Magnoliopsida > Poales > Poaceae > Miscanthus > Miscanthus floridulus. The sequence goes on from NC_089597.1 coordinate 83,640,607, forward strand.
CCGAGGGGAGGGACGGCGGCTTTCTGATAATCGATGGATGCCTCATGATCTTTGGAGGGTCGATGGCCTATGACTCCAAGCGCCGCCAAAAGCTTGCGTGTCGTGAGGTCTATACGGCCAAGCCAACCATGCCTACTTTTCTTCGATAGTTAGAGTCCACCATAACCTTTGATCGGACCGACCAACCGAAAAGCATCCTACAGCCGGGATGATATCTGCTCATGATCGACCTGATCATCGGAACAAAGCGGCTCACCAAGGTACTGATGGATGGAGGCAGTGGCCTCAACATCATGTATGTTGAAATGCTCGACGCCATGGGCATCGACCGATCGCACATCCGACTGACCGAAGCGCCTTTCCACGGCATCGTGCCTAGAAAGCAGGTTGTGCCACTTGGGTAGATCAATCTGCCTGTCACCTTTGGGGATTCGACCAATTATAGGATGGAGACCCTTACCTTCGAGGTGGTTGGGTTCCATGGAACCTACCACGCCATCCTAGGACTTCCATGCTACGCAAAGTTTATGGCTATCCCCAACTACATCTATCTAAAGCTGAAGATGCTGGGACCGTGCGGCGTCATCACCATTGGTACCTCCTTCCGGCATGCCTATGAGTGTATGGTCGAGTGCTGTGAACATGCCACGACAATCGTCGCCTCCAAGGAGCTTGCGGCCATCAGGAAGGAGGTCGCCGAAGAAGCACCCGACCCCAAACAGTCAGCCGAGTCTTTTGAGCTTATAGAGGGCACAACGACACATAGTTCACCAGAAAGAAGTTCCTCCAATTCTATGATAAATACCACATCCACATCGATTGGGCTGTCGTGGCGCACCCTTGCATGAACGGGTAGGTCAAGCGAGCAAACGACATGGTCCTACAAGGCCTCAAGCCTGGGATCTTCAACTGGTTAAACAAGTTTGGTGGATGATGGATCGTAGAGCTTCCCACAGTGCTCTAGGGCCTAAGGATGACCCCTAGCTAGGCCACCGGCTACACACCATTCTTCATGGTCTATGATTCTAAGGCTATCCTCCTGACCGACCTCGATTATGGAGCATCGAGGGTTAGGGCGTATGACAAATAGGGATCCGAGGCATCCCTCGAGGATGCCATGGACTAGCTAGATGAAGCACGTGATGTCGCCCTCCTCTGCTCAGCAAAGTACCAGCAAGCGTTGCACTGGTACCTTAGCTGTCGAGTGCGGGGTCGGGCTTTCAACGCCAGGGACCTGGTGCTCCATCTCGTTTAGAGCAACAAGAACCACCACAAGATCTCTCCACCATGGGAGGGACCATACATCATCACTGAAGTGCTCTGACCAGGCACCTACAAGCTCAAAACCATCAACGCTGAGGTCTTTGTCAATGCCTAGAACATCGAGCAGCTATGCCGCTTTTACCCTTAATATACGCACGCTTTCTCTTATCAATTTTTGCTATCGACTCCCTGATCTTTAGTGACACCTGACCCTAGCAACAACAAGGGATTAGGCCTCACTCAAGAGCTAATAAGAGCATATTTGGTGGACATTCTCTACGCCTGACCCTTTCTCATGTTAATGTAACACCCCAGGTGTTTAAATATTAAAAACAGGACATGTCATCATATGCATTGCAAGGCATTTGGTCATATTGCAAACTTTGATATGCATTCACTAAAACAAGTTTACATTTGTGTTATGAGTGTTGAATTGAATTGTTTGAATCAAGTCAAAATTTGGTTTGGATTTGAATTTTCCAGAAAACCCTGATTTTCATTATTTAAATCCTACCCTGAAAACTCATTTCAAAATCTAAGCATATTTTGGGGTTGAGCCTTAAAGCAAAAGTGTAGAGCTTGTCCAGTTATACAAAGTTTGTTTTTGGAGTTTTTAAAGTTGTTATGAAAAATTTGAAGTAATTTGAAAAGGCGCAATTCATTAAATATTCCCTATTTGAATTCAAAAGTTCATTTCAAAATGTAGACCGAATTAGGGGTTGGTTATAAAAGCAAAGTTGTAGAACTTTTGATTTTGAACAACTTTTATTTTTGGAGATTTTTGAGTTGTTATACAAATTTGGGAGTAATTTGAATTTGAAAATGAGGGGCAATTCTATAAATTCTGTGAACAGTGTTCACCGCCTAAGCTACACCGCCGGCGACCTTCGGTTTGCTTCCAAGCGTGGTCATGGCCGTCTTTGGCGTCACGCTGGTGTGGTGAAGGCCACAACGCAACTTCCTTGTGCTTCTGAGCCGCTCTATTTAGCCTTGGCCGTCGTCGTTTGCCCCCGCTCTCTTGCTCTGTTTTCCCGACGCCATGGCCATAACTCCGACGAGCTCTCACCGTCGCTTTAGCGCACTCCAACCGCTGCAAAGCTTGTCACGGCTCTGCCTGCTACTTGCGCACCCAACCAACCTACTTTTGTCGCTTGTCTTTGCCGGAAACTCGCGGTGCGCGCTCTTCTTCCTCGTGGCCAGCAACCTCACCCATGATCCCGTTTCGTCGTGGCTAGAGCTCCACGGTGCGCTTCTGCCCCTGCTGAGTCTTGCTTTAGCTTCGCCACGATGCCGTGGTACTCTATGACCCATTGATTTCTCATTTTGACCACCACAGCTACCGGAGCATCGCCACCGATGATGGTCTGCTCCACCGTGCCTGCTCGGAACGTCGACTCACCTCTCCGTTGCTCCTCCGGTCTCGGTCTTTGCTCCAACGTATTCGGGGTGAGCTGCTGATACTTCTCATACACTTTGTTCAATCGCTACCGGGCTCCTGTCGCCGACGTAGCACAGCCGTGCCACCACGTCCGCCATGGCCGGTGTTGAGTTAGTGTAGAGCCGTAATCAGTGTGACTAAGGATGTCTGTAGGTGCGCATAGTCGTGGGGAGCACGTTGGTGCGTTCGCCTTCGCCGGTAACCTCGTCGGCGGCGAGTTATCGCCGGTCAGAACCGTCGCCGCCGTGGTCAACGTCGGAGGTTGGGGATGACAAGTGGGGTCCCTATGTCAGTGACTGTGCAGTTCAAAAATGGATTTTTCTATTTTCTGGAATGAATGAATAGTGTTTATTTTTGTTATTTTTGTGTAGATTTATTTAGAGCTCCAAAAATTATGAAAATTTTTGTGTGACTTCTCTGTGATGTATAGTATTTAAGAAAAATATGAAATAATGTTTTTCAGTAATTTTTGAATGTGATAAAAATTACTCAATTAATTGATAAATGAATTTCCATGATTTTTCTAGGCTTATTTATTTATCCAAAAATTATGAAAATTGTTTTGCCACTTAGTTATCACGTGATAAACATTTACAAAAATTTTGAGGTCAATTGGAACAAGTTGGTTTATTTCATAATTCTTAATTAATTAATTAATTCATAAAAGCAAATAGTAACCTTTAGCGATTTAGGTTTTGTTTGAATTTTTTATTGAGTGATGTCCTTGGGTCATTAGTTGGTAATGATCTTTGGCAATTGATGTTAGTATTCTGGAAAGGTTTAGTTAGTTTGACTTGTAACTATACCACGAAGGAAAGTTGTATTCCAGTTGTTAACTTTTGCATCCATCATCAAGCATCATGTTTCGTATTCTGCATCATGTTAAACATGGTATTGCTACTACGTGTAGTGAACAAAGGTGAACACATAATAGTTAACCAAGTTGCTGAGGAAGTTAGTCTGTCTGTTGAGGTCGGATCGAAAACTTGTGGAACGTCGTAGGAATCGGACTTTTCCGTCAACGAAGGCAAGCCTCAGATGCATACAACCCTACCTTGTGTTTTACAAATTAATTTTGCTTTTGCTTTTCTTTACTGCATCAAGTGATTAAGAGTTAAGTAAAAGCCTAATTGGTGCATTACCAACATTGTTTTTCCTTATCTACCTTGTTACCAGTTTTACGTCGTAAATGTCTAGTTATGCTTAGCCATGCTTAGACAGGTCAAAGTCGGGTGATTACCTGTCACCTACGAGTTTCAAATGGATCTTTGGTTACTTATGTTATCATGTGATATGAGCATGTGGAGTAATAAATCTAGACCGGATAGACTTGGTGTGTGTGAGCCATAAGACATGGAGGTCTTGTGAGCAGATTCTTTCCGTCTGTGTCAGTTAAAGTCTGTACCATTGTTGAACTGTGTGCGGTGAGACTTTGTAGTACTAACCACATACTCCAGTAAGCCTTAACTTGGCAATTCTATTACGAGAATGTCTACTCATGCACTGGGAGTGGAGAGATGGCGGGAATAGCATGTACCCACATGGCAATGGGCTAGATTGGTGGAGTACTGTATTCTTGGGTGGCACGGACCCGTTCTTATTTTAGAGGATCCGAGAGTAGGTTGATATATGTAGGTCGGGGACCTGCATATGTCGTGTGGTCTGGAATTCCCAGCTGGGTGTTAATCGGTTCGAATCATCGTTGCTCCTCGGTTATGGAGACTCACTTCTCTGTTCGTCGTCGTAGTTTAATAACTGGAACTTGAGTAGGGTTTGAGAAAGAGATTGAAATGAAGTTCATGATCTCATTACGGATCATGGTAGATTCATATGTGGTACTTATAAAGTTTTACCTTTGAAGTAAAGAATTTTGTTAAAGAGCTTTTACGCAAAAGAACTTTGATTATTGTTAAAGCCATACCTTGAATCCCATGAGCCGGCATTCCTGAGTTTATCAGTTCTTATTTCGGTTAAGTCTTGTTGAGTACTTTTGTACTCAGGGTTCGTTGACCCTTGTTGCAGGTGAGCCTCATGAGCAGATCTATTTTGGATCATGCTGCATGACTATTGTTCGATCTGACGATGAGAAGTAAATGTGTGGCCCTTGGGCAGGGCAGTTTCTTTGTGTGTTTTGTATTATATTATAATACCACTCTACTATTTCGCGTTGTAATAATCATCGAACTTAGTTGTGAGGTTTGAAACTACTGTTTTGTAAATTACGTTATTGTAAGACTTCCGCTATTTTTACTTTGGTGTAGATATTTGAATAAATGTAGTAATACTACAATGACTTTATAATGTGATCCTGCTCGGAAATCGTGGATGATTTGGGGTTCCCCGAGGACACCCAATAGTCTTCTTAAGTTACCGGAAACATATGCATAGATGTCAAAGGTCATCGGACAGTGATAGGTGCATGTGGGCCCTATAATTTAGGAGGTTCTGCCACAATTAAGACCTAGAAGCAAGGTTTGTGGCAACAAATGCTGAGTAAAACTTGTCGGACTGTGAGAAATCTACGCCCCAGCGGCTACGGCGCCTTTGCTCACCAGCATGATCAGAGTTTTTTCTGTACCCAAGCTTTTTGGCCTTAACTAAGGAAAGCATCAGTGTGTGTTTAAGATTATATCCACCAAGCAAACATTCTTTGTGCCCGACCCTCTCTCATGTTGAGACCTAGAAGCTAGGGTTACAGAAATGAACTCTGAGTAAAACTAGTCAAACTGCGAGAAACCTATGGCTCGGCGGCTACGGCGTCTTTGCTCACCCGCGTGATTAGAGTTTGTTCACCTGCACCCCGAGCTTTACAACCTTAATGATGGAAAGGGTCAAAACACACTAACCTTTTCATACAAAAAGGGCAGAAGGGCTAAAAAGTTGTTTGGCCATAATTAAATTTAAGTGCTTGTCTATTTATTACAAATTCGTCGCGTGTCTTATCTGCCTAACTAATTTATTAGGGGGACGATCTCATCCTCTATCTTCGTAGGAAGGCCCTTTGCCAGCGGGTCACCCAAGTCGATCGAATGGCTTGGGCCAATAATGAGAGGTGGTTAGGGAGTAGTGGAATGCCATCAAGGTAAGTCCTATGCCATCGGATCACACAAGTCGATCGGACGGCTCAAAGCCACTGCCGAGGATGGGTCACCCTTAATTTATGAATGCTTTCTCTTATTTTTGCTGTCAAGCCCCCGACCCCAGCAACAGTAAGGGGTCAGGCCTCACATAGGGTCTGGCAAGAGTTTCTATTCGGTAGACATTCTCTATGCCTGACCCTTTATCACATTAAAAAACTAGAGGCAAGGTGTGCAGACACAAACGCTGAGTAAAACTGGTTAGACTGCAAGAAACCTATGCCCCCATGGTTACGATGTTTTTGCTCACCAGTGTGATCAGAGTTTTCATCCCTGCACCCCTAGCTTTAGCCTTCACCTTCCTAGGAAGGGTTTGGAGGGGCCCACCTATAGAATCTCCATTGGCGAGAGGTCATTAGGTCACCCAAGTCGATCGAACAGCTCAGGTCGCTGCCAAGAGATGGGTAGGGAGAAGCAGGATGCCCCGTGCAGGTTATGCCAACTCTGTCATGAACGATGGACCCACACCCCGCACAGACATATCCGGTAAGATCTCCCCAAACCCGCCACTCAAACCATCGAGGTAACTTTACCAGCCCCCACTTTTCTTTTCTAGTGCATGATCATTCATTCATCCATTCCCATGCATGCATTCATACACTCGTCCATACATTTATCTCATACATCCAAGCATTGGATATGCAATTATTGAATCACAATGCTTCGCATCACGTCACGAAGTGGTAGTTGTCTCATTTGACATGAGCGGTGACCGACCGAGGTTCAAAGGCCAGCCCATGAAGGGCTTGAGGCCACCTCATGTCAAATAGAGCTAGGGCAGAAAAATAGAGATGAGCCCTAGTGGCCCTTGCCTGACCCTAGTTAGAAGTGGACAGGGACATCTTGACCTTTCTTGTTTGATTCTAACCTCAAGCCAAGCCCATAGAATCTCTATCGAGGAAAGGCCAGCGGGCCACCTGAGTCGCTCTCTGAAGCAACATGGGCATCTGTCGGGAGGCGGGTTAAGGAGCAGTGGAATGCCACATGAGGGCTATGCTGACCCCATCAGTGAATGATAGACCCGGATTCCACTCGAACATGCCTGTTAGCGAGCTCGCCAAGTGCAACACTCAAGCCATCGAGGCAAGTGTCATTGGCTTAGCCCCTCCGGTTGCGGAAACCGTGGATGGGGGACGCATGAAATTCGGCCAACCCCTACCAAGCCCAACGAGGCTTGGGGGATCAAGCCGCCTGACCCTAACTCAGGAATCTAACTGATCGGGGTTCGAAGGCCATCCCACGAAGGGCTCGAGGCCACCCCATGTCAAACAGAGCCAGGGGAGAAAATGCAAATGAGCCCCAGTGGCCTTCGCTCGACCCGCTTAGAAGCGGACAGGGTCATCTCAACCTTCTCATTCTATCCTAACCTCAAGCCAAGCCCACAGAATCTCCATCGAGGAGAGGCCAATGGGCCACCTAAGTCGCTCTCCGGAGCGACATGAGCATCTGTCAGGAGGCGGGTTAAGGAGCGGTGGAATGCCACCTGAGGGCTATGTCAACCCCCCTCAGCGAATGACAGACCCGAATTCCACTCAAACATGCCCGTTAGCAAGCTCACCGAGCGTGTCACTCGAGCCATCAAGGCATGTGACATTAGCTCAACCCCTCCAATTGTGAAAACTGCGGACGGGGCAATGATCACAAAGATGAGCCGACCCTCGACCGGGCCCCCGCTATGCATGGGGGCTCAAGGAAAGTTGGACTCACAAGGAGACCGAACGCATGGTCGTAGAATGATGGCTTAGCTCCTAGGGAGGGGGGACATACAAAAATAAGAGACGCTTTCTCCTACTAGTTTCACTATCATCTCCTTGATCTTTAGTGACACATGACCCCCGCAACGACAAGGGGTCGGGTCTCACTCGAGGGCTGATAAGGGTATATATACACCCTTTCTAAAATAGTCACCATACCCAACCCCTTCCTCACATTAAAAAAAACCTAGTGGCAAGGTCTGCGGAAATGAACGACTGAGTAAGGCTGGTCAGACTACAGGAAACCTATGCCCTAGTGGCTACGACACTCTTGCTTACTAGCGTAATCAGAGTTTCCCTCCTACACCTCAAACTCGATGGTCTTAACAAATGGAAGGGTCAGAACGCATTACCCCTTTTTCACACATAAAAAGGGAGGAAAAGCAAATTCGTTCACACCAAAACAAAAGAACAGATTTGATCAAACAAAATGACAAGTTTGTTTAAATGATACACAGGGGTCAGAACTTGTCTGATTATGACAAAAATGATCATCCAACCTATCTAACTAACTAGCCCCTCTAGGGGAGAACTACATCTTCTATCCTGTCCACCAGGTCCTACGAAAGGGGAGCCACCACCGCTTCCATCTCCTCTAGCTTGTGGAATTCATAGCTGGGCGCTTAGCCATCACTCATCATCTCCAAATCGATGTTGTCCCCATAATGAGAATGAGCAATCACAAAGGATTGATTGACCCCGGCACGAAGGGCATTCCTCTCGAGCTGGCGCACCTGAGCCATGATTTTGATGGCATGGGCCACGAGCGAGCTAGTCCCCTCAGACTACACAACCTCAAGGTCATTGTAGAACACTCCAAGGGCAGTGCTTAGGATACCAAGCTTGTCGCTCTCCGCTTGAAGATTCCTCCTTGCCACAGCAAGATCCATAGCCAACCTAGCGGAGATGCTCTCAGCCTCTAGCTTCTGGGTCATCACGCTTTTGAGCTCAGCCCAGAGGGAGCCAACCTTCTACTGCGCATCGTCATGCTCTTGGTAGGCCTAGTCACGCTCTCGAAAAGCTTGGTCATGCTCCTCATGAGTCATGCCATGTTCTGAGCGAAGCCTCTCTAAGGTTTGGAGCAGCTCATCCCACTCCTTGCACAGCCGAGCGACTGCAATGATATCTAGGCTTGCCTTCTTCTATAGGGCCACGAGCTTCTCCTTAGCCCCTAGCTTCAGCTCCCTTTCCTTCTCAACCTCGCCCAGAAGGTCAGGGACTCACTAGCAGGTCTCGGTGTCTTTCTAGAGCAGCTCATCACGCTCCTTCCTAACCATGGTGGCTTCCTCATCATCCTTCCATGACCTCACCGACTAGGCCTCGAATGCCTTCTCGGTCTCATCAGCATCCTGATGGGCCTTGACCACCCGACTGAAGACCATCCGTCTCCTCAGCAAGGGGAGTCAGCTTGACCACTGTAGCATCCGATTTTAAGGATAAAACTAGATACACACCATATGTGAGCCCAGAAAGTAAAATCTCACATATAGCCACAAAATAAGGGTAATATCAAAAGACAATACTTATTACATAACGTACTAGTATAAGAAATATAACCTTAGAGTATAGACAGCGGAAAGATGACTTTGATCTTCAGGCGAGTACTCTAAATCTATAGGGACGACTGACTGGTTGACCACAAGCCTATCTCCTCTAGACTAGCAATCTGGTACCCATCTGAGATTTTTATCCAAATTATAGAAAAGTAAAGCAAGCGTAAGTACATATCGTACTCAGCAATATAACATGGGGTTCATGAGGCTCAAAAGGTTGATACTAGTTTACTGCGATTAGCTTTTAATAGTTCATCTTTTTAAGCAATTGAGTAGCAACGAATTTATCATAGGCCCTTAAACACATGATCAGGTAAACATGAATAATGAATAGTGTAAACAATTAATCATTAGTGATCATTTCTATTCTATAAGGGTTCCAAGGTCGCTCATGTCCGTGAGCATAGCTGTTATAATAGTTTTACACTCTCTAGAGGTTGTACACTTTCACTGTGACCCTTTCGCCTAAGGTGATCAGCCTCTTGACCCACTACCAAGGAAGGTTAGTAGGGTTCACTATGAAGCCTTTCAAAGGTTTGTCTAATAAGTTAGGACAGCTAAGGTTTCCCCATCAATAAGCATAAACTCCCCTCTAAGGAGTGACTAACAAAGTGCACCCACTTGGCAGGCCGAGATCATACCCGTTGGAGTCTCTCTTGTGCCATAAAGGTAACCACTAACAAGCTAGAAAAAGGTCCTCATACTAAGCTAAAGCCAGAGCCATATAGCTCTCATAGTTATACTATAAGTCCCAGATGATCACTTACAGATAAGTCCTTAGGGAGAGAATCTGAAGCATTTAGAAAGTAGCTAAACACTCCAGCCCCCTGTTTCCATGTTGCTAAAATGTCATGTTTTAATGTTTATTGCATATTCTATTAGTCAAGTTACAAGATCATGGTTATTCATTTTGAGCACTAGCATAATACTACCCAATGCATAATCACCCATGGTTTCAAGGTACAAGATATCAAATATCTAGGATATCGTTATTAGTAACAAGGTAGACACATGCAATATGAATTAAGTGATTAAAGGTGAATAAGTAACAAGGATGGTCCCATGCTATACTTGCCTTAAACACTGATCCTTCGGTAAGCTTTAATCTTCAACGTCCTTCTTCTTCTGCATCACCACGTATATCTCACCGACTGGACATAATCGTAGAACACCACACAAACATCCATACACATACATGCATAGCATACAATTGCATCTATATCAGAATAGTACACCAATCATAGAAAAATAAGTAAAAGAGTTTGAAATACGATTCTACGCATCGCTACGAACACACAGTCATGAGAGGCACGCTAATCAGAGCTACGGTAGAAAAGATACAACTACCAAAAGATTTACTTTAAAAACAAAACCAAAGACTTCATTTATTTCAATAATTATATAAAACATGTATAAGATATTTCAGAGAAAATACTTAAGTTGAATGAAGTCAAACTTATATTTGGTTTTAAAAATCGAAGTGGAATTTATTACTTTTTATCTATAAATCTAGTGACATAATTATTATTCAGGTTGGGATTTAAACCCATGAAATTCTAAAGATTTTGACATAGAAAACATTGATACCAAAGCGTAGGTCATGTCCTTGTGAATTCAACACAACTTGAACGGACTATTTCAGAGTTAAAATAAATAAGTTATGCTTTAAACAAGTTTCCCTTTAGTTAAATAATAGATTAAATCTAACCATAAATTTTAAATATTGAAAACATGCCTAACAATAGTATAAACACGTAGAAAATGTAAATACGGTCCTAACACAATTCTAACGGGTCAAATCAGACTTAAAACGCAAAAGTTATGCATGAAATAAGGTTCAATGGAATTTCTGTAATTAACTCAAACTCATTTTCAATTAAAACAATTAAAATCTGAATTTTCAAGGATTTTGGACTACGCACACTATTTATGGGAACTATAGGGTCCTAAACGAATAAAAACAAGACTAAATTGTATTTATTTTGAACTGATTTGGATTGCGGGTTGATTTCTAGAAACTGTAGGGACCTAAGCGCAAAAAGTCTGGTGGCTGACCGCTGTTGACCACGCTGCTGACCGGTCTAACACGTGGTGGCACGTGGTTGGTGTGGTGAACCACGCGTGCGTGGGCGCGCTCTGACGCGGTGCGGTGGACCGAGTCCATAGCCACGGTGGACCGGTTACACATCCCAACCGTTATGCTCTAATCTTGGCCGTTCAACACAAATCCAATGGCACCGGCGTGATGAGGGCAACGGGCCGCTAGGGAAGACGCACATGATGGCGGCGCCATGGGTGCCGGTGGCCCGTGCTCACCATTGAACACCAAGATGGTGATTCCGACCACCCCGATCGAAACCAAACACACTAAAGTGAACTACATGCATTCGCGAACTTGCTAGGGTACCGCAACGGGGACGGAGAGCATGTCGGGGCGGCGTTCTCCATGACGGCGCCATGGTTGGCAGCTCGGGAGCTCATCGTTGCAGCACTCTAGTGCACTAAACACGACAAGAAAAGGGATGAGGAGGCTCGGGAGCTCACCGTGAGTCTAGGGAAGTCGATAGATGCGTCTGGGAAGGCTTTGTGGGCACGGGTCGATGACGGCGGTGGCTAGAGAGAGAAGTGGTGCGTGGGTGAGGATGAATTCGAGCAAACCATGACCAAACCATGAAATCAGTGATACCTTCGGCTGCGGGGGAACACGATGGAGCCCACGGGCGCGTCAGCGTCGTTAATTAGGCACTGGAGCAGTGGGGCTATGAGCGGTAGTGGTGAGCTCGAGCGACAGTCAAAGAAAAGGAGAGGAAGGTGCTCGGTTCGAGGCTTTGTAGGTGGGCAGGCGCTGTGTAGATGGAAGGGAAGTGGGGCGCTCGGGTGATTGGCCGCCTGCCTTGCATGTGCGACGGCGGCGGCTTGCCATGCTTGGCCGTGCCATCGCCAGCGAGGAAGAAAGGAAAGAAGCGCTTGGAGAAGAAAAGGAAAGGGCGCTGACGAGCGGCCCCTGTGATGCAGTGAGGGAGAGCAGGGCAAAGCGCATGCGGGCATGAGCGCTTGGGGCAGGCCGATGCGGGCCGCGACGCTGAGTTGGGCTGAGTGGGCCCAGCGATGCACTGAGGGAGAGGAGTTTTTTCTTCTTTTTATTTTTCCAAATCCTTTTTATTTTCTTAATTTAAAACAAATTCAAATATAAACCGAATCGAGTATAAATATGATTTAAAATACACTTTTTAATTCAAACATAAATGAACAAATTTTGGTAAGTTTTCAAAAATAAATTTGACCACTTTTTAAATCCTTTTATTTTCAAATTTTCTTTTCTTTTATTTCAAAGCCATTTTTAATTTCATTTGCAAAAGCAATTTTAACCATTTTGAGTTTTCAATCAAAACCACTCAACCAAATAAGTCAAATGCAATGGCATGATTGCTCAAACATGTTGCTACCTTATGATGAATTTTAATTTAATGAAAAAATTTTATTTTCCTATATTTCATGTGCACCAAAAATTCCAAATTAGTCTTTTTAGGTCCATTTCCAGAATTTCAAATTTTAGGGTGTTACAACTACCCTCTGTTGGGTGGCAACAAGCGGAGTTGTTACCTCCCCATGTAGCCGCGCCTCCTCGATGATGTGGTCCCAGACATCCTTCTATTGATGAAGAAACTGAGATTTCCCCTGGCTGCTAGCCAAGAGAGACTGCAGGAAGACGATTGTCAGGATACAAAAAGCATATAAAGAAAGATAAGGGCAAAAAGCAGGACCAAACAATACCCATCCGGAGGGAACGACGACGTCGCACAATATGCCCGTGGCGTGGTTTAGGGCCTCAAGCACGGACTCGATCCCCACGTTGAGGCTCTCCTATTACATGCTCTCGGCGGTGTCGTTAAGGGCGAAGAGCATCGACGCTGGATCCTGTGGATTTGTCCACTAGAGCAGGGGCTCGCCCCATGTGGGTGAGCCATTGCTCGCCGACATCAAGGCTAGGGATGACTCCCCGTCGGCTCCAAGCGCCGCCGTGACATCCCCGCCGAGACGCCCCCTCCGGTGATGGAAGGGGCTAGCGGTAAGGACGTCAACCCCTCTCCTAGCACCATGACTCCTGAGGACCCCTCGACCACATCCCCTCCATCTGGCCCACGCTAGGCGCCATCGCTTGATCCATCGATGGCACGGTTCACGTAGGTGCCTCAAGCATCGCTGCGGTTGTGCTCAGCTGTGGCCCATCTATCACAGCCACTGCCACCTCCACCTGTGTCAGTGGGGTCACAACTGGCAGCGTCATGCTCGCCATGGTAGGTGCCATGAGCATGATCAGCAGCCCCATCCGCCCCGCTATCAGTAGTGGTATCACAGCCATCATCGACTGCTCCATAACCTCCGAAGGTGCCCCTTGAGCGAACACGGTCACACTAGCGCTACTCCTGCCTAAAACGGGTGCAACACCAGCCGAATGCTGCCGCTGTTATAGAACTGACTAATTTATAAGAAAACAAGTACGAAAGCAATCACCGGAGTGATCAAACTGTCATACTTGAACCCATATAAACCCGGTTGTCAACTGAAATCACGAAGGATTTCAAACCAACTTGCATACAACCAAGATCGTAGTGATTCAACACAACAAGCCACATATTACATCCATTTCACAAGTAGTTCACAAGTACCTCAAACATCGGAGTTCGCATAGTTATTACAACATGAGTTCATAAATAGCGGAAGCAAAGTAGTTTGAGACCATCACACACAATTAGTTCAAATACAAACCAGTTCCATAGTCATATCCAGCAGAAGCAACATGATAAGATAACATAGAAGATCATGCCCATGATCTAGTATTCATTCCCAGTAGGGTGGAGACAATACTTGCAGTAGCCATTATAGAGCACGTCATCTACAACAAGAGGGAATAAACCTTGAGTATGAGAATGTACTCAGCTAGACTTACCCGTCGTAAACCAAAAATAAATGACACCAAGGAGTATGCAAGGCTTTATTAGTGGATCTCGCTTGACAACCATTTTGCATAAAAGCTTTAATGATACAAGAGCATAATTTAAATTATTAGTTAAGCAGCAAGTTATCAATATTAACCTGTGATCTAGATTAGCACCTATACTAGAGCAAGCAATTGAATAAACTCCAAACATTAGTAACCATATCCGGTATAATGCTGTAACATCATCATCATCATTTTAACCATCAAGTTCAATTAAGTGTCTCTATGTTGTCGCTGCTCAGTCAAGTTCTCACTATCCGGGAGAGACGGCAACTCGAATCAATTCCTACCCAGCTGGGGAATTATTCCTAACACAAACCCAATCAACCTGATTAGTGGTTGCCTCGGGTCACCTTTGGTACAACTTAGGAACAAATTCGTGGGTCCGTGCAGTGCCGCACTCTCAGGGAGTCCACTCTACAAGAGGTCAATCTCTCCTTTGGACTTATGCTAATGGCTCCCCACACATCCTTACTACCACTAGAGTGCGCACTTTCACTTCTTGGCTTCTGGCCTGAGTTGAGCTACTCAACTTCATGGTCGGAATGATTTATCTGGCCAACTAAGTGATAGGCATGCGTTCAACATGACATGAGGACGTACAACGAATTGATCCTTAACCAACACAGATGGGGATAGATCCACACCCAAGACCTCCTTGCCTTGTTGCTTCTCTATCGACATCCTGCCCGGTCTCCATTCATTATTAACACATGGTTATTTCCACAATAGCAAATATAGCCAACCATGACCAGACATCATCCTATCTTGTAGGTGACAGGAAATCACCTGACTTTACCAATCTAAGCATGGCTAAGCTTTGATTCACTCCTGGACCTAAATAGGATTCAGGGTATGTTTACTAGACAAGGAATAGATAGATATGCAACAAGTGTTTGCATCCAACGCCTATAACTTAATGCATCAAACATGTAAAGATACTCAAAGTAACATTTTTAAAACATAGGAGACTTAGAATGCTCTGGGGCTTGCCTTTCATAAAAGAGGATGGTTGGTGATCGGGACACTCAAGGACTTCTTATTTGTTGGCTCCTCCTTCTAGGGCCTACACCTCCTGCTCCTAAGCTTGCTGCTCCTCCTCTAGAAGTCCTTACTCGAATTCCAGAAGCTTGACTCCCTCCGGAACACCTATTGCATGCATATGCATAGCATAAGAGTCATGCATGCAAAAGAGATGGATGGTGGTGATGAAATGTACAGCTATGTATAGACGAACACATGAACGACATGATGATTCAAGATTAACATTTATTTTACTGAGTAGATGCATATCTCTTCATGAAAGCAAGAACTACACACTCACCAAGCTCTAACAGCCTAAGATAAAGTTGTTCATCTTCAGGAAGAGGTCTAGCACCTACAACTAACAATTTATTTTAATTAGCCTAAGCATCTAAATCATCACATCAACTCATATAAAGCAATCAAGTTATTCAGTGCATTCATAGATGTAGGGCTGTAGACAACAACTGCTAGTTTAACTCATAACTAGAGTTGTACTGATACAAAAGATATGCAACAAGACAATCTAGAAATATTATGAAATTGTCTACAATTTATATTTAAATATCTTAGCATGATTTCCAAGTTAACAAGGTCAAACAGGCATATTTATCAAATCTGGTCCTAAAATTTTAGAGAACTACAAGTTCTGAAGACCAACTTTAAACAGTCATAACTCACAAACTATTTGGCCGAATTCCATGAACATTTAACACAAGATAGTTAAGTGAATTATCTACAACTTTGTTATAGACAAGATTTATAGCAAACATCATATTCACCATGTAATTTGCTTAACTCTAAAATCTATCCAGAAAGTCACTATATGTGAATTATAGTGAAAATAATATTTCACTACATACAAGAATAATTCTTTGATCACTACCAATGCTACCAACAATTAACATACATCAAATAAGTACTAGAAAACATAATGGCCATTCCTAAATAAATTATTTTCATGCCTTTATTAATTTATTTAGATAATTAGGTGAATAATAAACACATAGCAAAGTGTACAAAAAATTCCACAAAAATTACAGTAGCTTATATATATTCCCAATAGGCTACTATATAAATTTCACAGCATTTGAACAAGTATAACATCCTACACAAAAATAACAAGTCAGCAGGGCTTAAAATAGCGTAAGTAGGAAATCCTATTAAAATGTGTCAAACAACAATATTCATATTTTTCTTAGCTTCATCACAGCAGAAGAACATTGTACAAAAAGTTTCATGCTCAATGGATATATATTTTTACCATGAAAAATAGTATAAGAATCTAGCATTTATTAAAGATAAATAACATACTCCTATTTCTAGCAAGATAACAGTGCAACCAATATTTTTCCCAGCTAGAACATGACAATACAAGACCAACAAACTTGGAATCATATTTTTAGCATTTTCCTAGCTCAAGTTATAGATTTTACAAGATTGAAACCATTTAAAAGCATTTTTCAAACTCTATTTTACTCTCCTAGAAAAAATACAAGAAATAGTGCATTTCATATTTTTATCAAATACTACACTTCATGGGGAACCCAACAATATTTGGTTCACTCAAATAGGACACTCCTAGCCCTAGATATCATTTTCCAAAGTTAGCACAAAAATCTAAAAAGAAATACACAAAACCTAATACCGCAATCACTGACACGAGGGACCCACAAGTCAGGGGACCCCACAGGTCAATCAAACCAGGGCAGGGGATGGCGGTCGACCGGTGCTAGCTCACCAATGGTGAACTCTTCGGCAAAACCGACATCGCCATGATGTTCCTTTCTCTCCCGCATCGATAGAGGTAGGTGGTTAGGGGAGGTAGGGTAAAAGCATCTACGAGACATGAGGAAGACAATGCAAAGGAAATGAAGCATAGAGGCACAGTGGTTAACTTAGGCCACAGTGAGCTCAAGGTCCGGTGAGGTGCCAGTCATGGCAGCGGTGATGGGAATGGCCAATAGGCCCTCACCTGGTCACGAACGCGACAGCAAATGAGTCAAGGGAGTAGAGCCAAGCATGATGCGTCTACGTGCGTGAGCAATTGCGCAATGGTTGGCCAGTGGAGGAGCTATGCAGCGGTGGGCTCTCAGTGGCAATGGCGCGTCACTGTGCTTTGCATTCGCATGCTCGGACGAGGCGAATGGGCGCGAACGAAGGCAATAGATGAGGCAGCAGGTGCGTGGTGTCGTCATGTCCGCGATGGCCTAACGAGTGGGGGCAACGCCAGCATCCGACCTCCACAAGGCGCGCTTAGCCTAACGATGGTCGGCCATGTTGGCGTGGACACAGTGGCCATCAGACCCAACAGCAGTTGACTGACAACGCAAATTAACCCCTCCTAAATCCTAAACTGTGGCGAATTAGCAAAATCCCCTTAAATCAAAGTTGTAGAGCTATGTTAGGGCTACAATCTTGCTTTAGAAAGCATCAGCTAATTCGCAAAGGACTAAGAGTTACATCAACCCAAAGTTAGCCATGTCAAACTGTAAAGTCAGTTATGACTTAGAAATTTTTATAAGTTTGAAAAACAACATTTCAATGATTTTTGTGATCCAATTTCAAGCATGTTAGGAGCTGAACTAGCCTATGACCCAAAAATAAAAGTTGTTACACTCCTAGAGTTCTACAACTTTATTTTAGGGTGCACATTCACGCAAAGTTTCTAAAGTGCAGTTCAACTCCAGTCAAACATACCACATGAGATTGGTACTTAACACTATAGGTATGACTTAGAGACCAAACTAGCCTTAGTTATGAATACCAAAGTTATTCCTAGTGACATTCTAAACATGTTTGAAGCATTCCTAAGGTTCCACAATTATTTCATACATTGATCACATGTAAATCCTAGGTCAAACTAAGCATATCATCACTTAGGAGCTTAAATAGGTGAAGTGATCCACATGAACATTGTTCCAATAGGCATCCTAAGTGTAGCTAATGTGTTTTAGTGACCAACATCAATCACTTGCACTCAATCACACATGATCATAAGCATACACATAGGGGAAACATAAAATAACAAGTCATGTTTCACATGTTTCAATTGCATGTTTCCTATGTGAAAGCTCATATAGGAATGCTTGATGCTTATGCTCATGTAATGCAAGTGTAATTATGCAAGCCTAACACCTAGGTTGTTACCGCCCTCCCCCCTTATAAAAATCTCGCCCCAAGATTTGAAAAGCATACCATTTTGAAGAAAAGGTAGGGTATACATCCTTCAAATAATCTTCCCATTCCCACGTTGCATCGCTCTCACTACCCTGATTACTCCACATGACCTGGTAAAACTTGACCACCCAACTCCGGGTTACTCTCTCTCTCTCTTGTATCAATAATGCACTCCAGCCTTTCTTCATAGGATAGATCTGATTTCAATGTGATATTTCTAAGTGAAACCTGTTCTTCGGGAACGTGGAGACATTTCTTTAATTGAGTGACATGAAAAATATTGAAGATAGCTCTCATCTCATAGGGTAGCTCTATCTTGTAGGCTACTCTCTCACTCTTCTCTATGATCAGATATGGACCTACATATCTTGGTGCTAGCTTCCTCTTTACTCTAAACTATTGCACACCTTTCATCGGTGATACTTTCAGATAAACGTAATCATCAACTTCAAACTCAATGGGCTTCCTTCTTTTATTCACATAGCTTTTCTGCCTAGCTTGAGCAGCTTCCATATGTTTCTGGATAGTATGGACTTGTTGTTCAGCCTCCTCAATGAAATCAACACCGTAATATCTCCTTTCTCTAGATTCAACCTAGTTCAAAAGAGTTCTACACTTGTGGCCATACAATGCTTCGAACGGAGCCATCTTGATACTTTCTTTATAGCTATTGTTATAGGAAAATTCAGCCAAGGGTAACCACTTCTCCCATGACCCTTTGGAAGATATGACACAAGTTCTTAACATGTCTTCTAATATTTGATTCACCCGCTCCGTCTGTCCGGAGGTCTATGGATGATAAGCATAACTTCTGACTAAGTTGGTGCCTAACATCTTATGCAAATGTTCCAAAAAAAGAGCGGTGAACTGAGGTCCTCTATTAGATACAATAGTTCTAGGAACACCATGGAGACATACTATCTGATTAAAATATAACTCAGCATAGTCACTTGGTTGATAGTCAGTTCTAACTGGTATGAAGTGGGCAGACTTGGTTAAACGATCCACTATTACCCATATAGAATTAAAATTCTTTTGGGTAGGGGGAAGTCCAACAATGAAATCCATACTAATTTCTTCCCATTTCCACCCTGGAATAGACAATGGTTGAAGAAGTCCAGCAGGCTTCAAGTGAATTGCTTTGACTCTACGACAATTGTCACACCTTGCAACATAAGCTACAATTTCTTTCTTCATCTTGGTCCACCAAAAGCGAGGTTTCAAGTCTTGATACATTTTGCTACTTCCTGGGTGAATAGATAACTTGGATGAGTGAGCTTCATCTAAGATTTGGTTTCTAAGCACTTTATCCTTCGACACTACCAGTCTATCCTTAAACCATAGGACACCCTTCTCAACTACTCGAAAATGTTTTGTTTCTTGTTCCTTCATCTTCCTTTTATGTGGAACACACCCACATTGGATTTCTCAAGCTCGATGATTTTACTTTCAAGAGAGCAACTAAGAGTAATACTGTGCAACACAGCAGGATGTAATAGATGTGCCAAATGATAATCTCCTTCCAAGAGAGAATTTCAATGAGACTTCTACTCAAAGCATCGGCAACTACATTTGCTTTGCCTAGATGATAATGTACTTCTAAGTTATAATCTTTGATCAACTCTAGCCATCTTCTCTGCCTCATGTTCAATTCCTATTGAGTGAAGATATACTTGAGACTTTTATGATTGGTATAGATATGAC
Source organism: Miscanthus floridulus (assembly GCF_019320115.1). Classification (NCBI taxonomy): domain Eukaryota; kingdom Viridiplantae; phylum Streptophyta; class Magnoliopsida; order Poales; family Poaceae; genus Miscanthus; species Miscanthus floridulus. The sequence goes on from NC_089597.1 coordinate 83,660,661, forward strand.
ACACGTTACCGAGCAGGTAATGCCTCTAAATCTTCAAAGCATGTACAACAATAGCTAACTCTAGATCATGAGTTGGGTAATTGGTTTCATGCTTCCTCAGCTAACGCGAGGCATAAGCAATAACCCGGCCTTCCTCCATAAGAACACATCCTAAACCAGCACCTAATGCATCACAAAACACATCAAATGGTTTCTCGATATCAGGTTGTGCCAAAACAGGAGCGGAAGTCAATAAAGTCCATAAATTGTGAAAAGCAGTCTCACACTCCGGAGTCCAAACAAATCAATTGAAGAGAAGGCAAGAGAAAGGAAAACTTACGAAGACAACATGGCCTGGCTTCGGCTGCATCGGAGGATGCCCCGGCACCGGGTAAACGAAGTCGAGGGCGACACCCGCATCATCCCACAAAGGCTCCATCGCCTCCTTTATGCGTTGCATGATCTCAGAGTTGGGGAGCGTCCCCTCGATGAGCGTCGTTCCAACGAACGACTCCTCAGGCGCCATCGCATATAGCGGGAGCACGTGTGTCATCAACGACGCCACCCTCCTTGCGTGTTAGGCCCTAATGATGCCCGACCACCTCAGGCCGTTCTCCTTCAGGATGTGGATGGTGATGATGTGGTCTTGGATCTTCTTCTTGTCCTTCTTCAGGATGCCCCATATCCACCATGACTCTGGGTCCTCCTCGATCAGGTGCCCAGTGAACTCTGGCAGAGGGGCGGTGGCGTCGTTCTTGAGGTAGAACCACTGCGCGTGCCACCCCTTGTTGGACGTCGAAAGCCACATGGACAAGTACTCGCCGACCTGATTGTTCTAGAGCTAGATGTCGGCACACCCCATCGGCATGTGCAGCTCTTGCCTATTGCTCTTCTCCCTCTTCTTCTAGAGGGTGATGGTGAAGAAGTGTGTCCACAAATCAAAGTGGGGGCTGATCCCTAGGAATCCCTCGCACAGGGCGATGAATGCTACCATGTGCTGGATCCCATTAGGATTGAGATGCTATAGCTCAATCTTGTAGTAATGCAGCAGCCCCCAAAGAAATCTATGGGTAGGGGTCATGAACCCACGCTCATGGAAGTGGGCGAATGAAACCACATAGCCGTCGGGCAGTGACGACAAGTCCTCCTTGCCAGGCAGTAGCTACTCCTTGGCCGAGGTCCACGTGCGAAGATCGCTATGAACGAGGCCCTCCATGCACTCGAAGGTGATGTTGGAATGGCACCATGGATCCATTGGAGGTGGGGGTGGTTGGATGTGACCTCAATGGTGGCAAGGATGTGGAGGCAGGAAACCTAAGCGATTGGTGGTGGTGGTCGTGGCTGCAGAGGCAAGGATACAAGGTATGGAACCCAGGGGGCTAACCCTTTGGTTTCATAAGGGTGACGGGTCCAAGGAAACCAACCGTCCGCTAAGATCTCCATGCCTGCCATGATCTGCCACCATGTCTCGCCACGGGATGTGCACACACAACCTCTGTCCGTTCCTTCAGAAAACTCACCGGACATTTTGCCTCTCCAGACGAGCAACGACCCATCATAGGTAAGGGATATAGAGCTAAAAATCTACTACAACCCATCTAGGCCCAGAAGTTCGAAGGTTGGCCCATCGATGGGTTCGACAACTGCTCTAGGCACCTTTAGAGTGAGCGGTGGAAAGGGATGGGCCCACTAGTGGCCAGTACCTGGGCGCGCGAGCGCTGTGGGCATCTTGGCCCACGTTCGAGTCTCGGTCAGATACGATCCATGGTTTTTCCTTGAAGAAAGGCACAGAGCCCCTGGGACCGGTCGAACGGACCCGAGAACTATATGGATTGACCACTGAGAATCTAGAGCCTATCACTAGCTGACCCAAGCTGAATCCCCACGAATAGGATGTTGGGGCCCTAGTCGGACTAGCTCATTGATAGCTCACCGAGCACCATGATTCGTCCATAGAGAAAAATCATGACATGGCTCGGCCCCTCCATTTTTATCAGGAAAAACGCTTGAGGGAAGACAATTGCGAAGACGAGCCGATCCTTGACTGAACCCCTACTCTAGGCGGGGGCTCGAGGAAAGTAAGACTCACACAAACACTGAACGCTTGGTCGGGGAACGACAAACCCCCATAGGGGTTGAAATCAGGAAAGACCTTTTCTGACCTACCAGATCTCACGGCTATACCCCCGAGGGGTCCGATCTCGATGAAAGGGAATCATCGTCCCTAGGTCATGCCGTGGGTGACAAAAGAAGACTAAGGCCCTCAGAGTCCTACTGTTCAAAAAAGCCTCTGTAGGAGTATTCTACTCCTTCGTAGGCTTAGGGGCTACTATCGAGGACCAATACTAGGGTACCCAAAGAGGAGAAGCTAATGGCCATCAATGTTGATTCATCTGAGCAACCAAGAGCATGACTATGGCTCTAACCGACCCCTAGGCATGCAAGCTCCACCTTGCCTAACCTCTAGGGGCGCGGGCTCTGTCTTAACCGACCTCTGGGGGCTGGCTCCACCTCACCCGACACCGTAGCCATAGGCTTCACCTTGCCTGACCTCTGAGGGCTAGCTCCACCTCGCCTGACACCATGGCCACGGGCTCTGCCTCACCTGACACCATGGCCACAGGCTCCACCTCACCTGACCTCTAAGAGTTGGCTCTGCCTTGCCTGACACCAAGGCCACGGGCTCAGCCTCTCTTGACCCCTGAGGGCTGGCTTTGCCTCACTCAACACCATGGCCGCAGGCTCCACCTCACCTGACCTCTGAGGGCTGGCTCTACCTCGCCCGACCCTTGAGGGCTGGCTCCGCCTTGCCCAACACTGTGGCCATGGGCTCCACCTCCCCCAACCTCTGAGGGTTGGCTCCGCCTCGTCCGACCTCTGAGGGCTGGCTTCGCCTCGCCTGACCTCCAAGGCCATGGGCTCTGCCTCGCCCAACCCTTGGGTTTGTGCTCTGCCTCGCTCGGCCCCTGGCGATAGGCTCCACCTTGCCCAACCCTGAGGCCATGGGCTCCATCTCGCCCAACCCTGAGGCCGCGGACTCCATCTCACCTAATGGAGAGCCATGCCACCGCCCACCACTCTAGGTCCAAGTGTATGGGCCTAGGTCAAATCTCTGACACCAGAGAAGAGACCGCCATGCCCTGATATAACCTACGGCCACGATGGCCCATACCTGAGGGTTCACATCAAGAACAACATCGAGTGTACCGGTGCTGTTCTGCCTAACCCTCGTACAAACACTAATAGGAGCGTCAGTTCACCACGATGTTCGCTTGGATAGAGTGGAGTGCCATGATCGGCAAACGACGCCTGCGCATGGCGCTAGTGACGGACAGGGCCATAATGTGGAGCCATCTCTATTGATATCTACAGGGTCAGAGGGACCCGCATGAAGGATAAGAAGGACCCAAAGATCCTGAAGGACATCCCCTCTCTCTCTCGTTCTCCTCCTCTTCTTCACTATAACCCGTGCTTTCCCTTGACCTATAAAAGAGAAAGCAGGGCGCCCCATGAAGGGGATAAAAAAGATCGAACAATCAAACGATTGAACTATCGATCCAAGCTAGACCCGATCGAACCATCATGAACCCATCGATCCTCGAACCGATCACAACACAAGCGCACGGCTGAGGAGCAACCGAGCTCTCAGCACCTGTTCATTCCTTCCATTAGAGACTTGGGACTTGTCCCTCTCTCGCCCGTTTGTAACCCCTATTGCAAACTTTCAGTGCTAGTAACACGAGTAGCAGCGACGAACTGGACGTAGGGACATTTTGTCTGAATCAGTATAAATCAGGGGCGAAGCTACGTATCCATTAGTGGGTACAAATGCACCCACAACAAAAACGAAATTTAGCACTAACCATCTCATATTCACCATGTGTGCACCCCCCTCAATCAAGGTTCATGCACCCCCCATGAGCCAACATGGTAGCATGAAAGCTTGAGTCGAACAATGCCAAACAAGTAATTATTGCTTGTTTGCAGATTATCTCTATCATAGGAATAGATATAAACCAGTGATCAGATTTGTATTGTGGAGATTTTTTTTCATTTGAGGTATAGATAGACTCGATACCAAGTACACAAAAGAATAGTGAGGTTTATTCAGATCGGCTAAGATTAATTATTAACCGAGCTAAGAAGCTAGCTAAAAAATTAGCCATCTAACTATTAGCCGGTGCATGTTTGTATCCTTCGCCAATGGGCTAACAACTAGTCAAGGCTTGTTAAAAATTAGCCCTACTATTTGGATGAACTAGAGCAAAATTTTAGCTAGAAGTTGTTAGCCACTTAACCTATAGGATCCAAACAGACCCTAAGTAGAGATTCATTTTTCAATATTTCATAATTATTAGGAGCTCCGATTATATTATAGCCTTGATTTGTCAAACTATTAAGTTCAATAAAAGTTTATTTTAAATGGGTTGGTCATGGTAATATGCCATTTGGATCAGTAATGCCATTTGATTATGTGGCAAATAATCGTCAACATCTAATTTTCTATACACAAACTTTACACACATTTCAAGGAATGTTACTTGGGTCAAACTTTGAAAAAAAGTTAAAATGTTCGAATGACCCCTGACCTTGTCAAGAGATGTCACTCATGTCCATGAACTTTGAAAAACACATTTTCTAAATCCCTAAACTTGTTAAGTGATGCACCGCAGTGGTCGGATAGTACAGAAATGGACCTACGATGCACCATCTTACAAGTTTAGGAATGTGCATTGCACCATTTGAACCTATGTAGCAGCTCTTGACAATTCAAAGACGGTTGATGCATTTGACTCTTAAAAAATTGAATTTTATCATGTAAATATGTGCATATCAAGGTTATGTAGTACCAAAGTAAATGCACCCCCTCGTTTCGGCTCTAGCTTCGCCACTAGTATAAATCTTGTGTCCTCTAAGCACACCATCCGAGCCAGATGCACAGTATTAGGAATTTACTTGTTGGCAGTGACTCAAAACACCGATACCAATATTCTCCAACTCTATTTGTACTCTACTTCCTAGGTGAACTTATTTCTAGCTGTGCAACCCAATTGAAAAGAAATTGAAAGCTTTCCTCATACTTACCATGTATCTGATCCAAGGCTACCTTCAAACCAGACCAAGCTTTTGAGTACTTCAACTTTATTCCAAAGTCACCCTCCAATTTTTCCTTTGCGTCCTTTGCTCCCTTTGTTGGGTTCTTCTTAACCCAATCTCTAATCCTATCTGCACATCAGCCCTAACTGGCCATTTTCCCTTCTCTTAGCTTGGTGGTAGGACAATTGTGGTCAGTAGGAAGCTTTTTCATCTACAATAGCATAGGGTAAAAGAAAATGTTAACAAAAAATAATACATCAAAAATCAAAAAATAAATGTTAACAGAGACTGATACATCACAAATCAGAAAAGAAATGTACCTATACAGTTTTCTTATAAAAAATGGTGGAAGCATGTATGCGCCAAGGGCATCCCTCAGCAGCACACTTTGCTATGAACCTTTGCTTGTCAGTTTTGTAACCAGGAGCAAGCTTAAATCCAGTCTTCACATCATAATATCTTAATGCTTTCCTGAATGCAATGATATTAGGAAACAGCTCCCCCTTCACAATCTTTCGGGTTCTAGGGTCATGCAATACATTTATCTCCTAGAGGATCAGCATCATCCACCTCTACCTCAACATGGACAAAGTCATCAGATAGATCAATAGTAGCATGAGTGTTAGCATTGTTAAATGGTTGTGGCTGTGCAAACTCAGTAGGTGGCGCTTTCATCATACATGGCCTTATCATCAACTCCCACGTATTCTTCATCGTTAATCAAAGATATCTGGCTCTCTAGATGCCTCTCTATCTGGCTCTAAGTCATCAGGCACCTCTGGATTCTCAGGAGCAGCACATGGCATGGTTGTTGGCTCAGTACCACCACTACTGGTTGTTTAGGCATGTTAGCATCAGTGAGTGCCTAATTCTGCTGCATCATCAGGAGGAACCACACAGAGAGGCTCCAGTGCATCAAACTCATGTTCCACACAAATTGAACTATCAAATACACCTGCTATAACCTGGCAGGTCATCTCCTCCTTATGCATTTCAAACAAATCAACCATCTGTATCTCATCAACTAGTCTGACATCCTCATTCAATCTTTTGTCAAAGAACCAAACAGTGGGTGTCCGGTTAGTGCACAGATTCATTTCAGTTGCCAGATGTTTCAACAACAAGTCTAGTGTCAGTGACCCATACTCCACACCCCACTTAAACACTCGGCCTTTTGTGTATGATTTCCTACCAGTCGAGTCTTTGGAAGCAAAAGCTTTGACTTTAACCTCTAGCGCAAACATCCCAGCCCTAAGAAGCAGTAAATTCATCCCCAAATCAAAGTGTATACATGCACAAATCATCAGAATAGCAACTAATCGCCAACTGTGTTGACCACATGGAGACGAAGGATGCAGAAAGGGTACCTGCTGCCGCTGTCCTCCATCGCCGCCGGAGCAGTGGACGCACACGGAGGCGCTAAGCCTAAGATCCCCGCCATCAGGGTGCCTCTATCACCTCCACTGGACGTGAGATTAGGGTTTGTCTCCGTCGCCACCACCTCCAATCGCCGTCGCCAACCACGCCTCAATTCGCCTGCCGGCGCTCACTGCCTGGTTCGCTGCGGAAAGAGCTGGGGTTAGGGTTTTGTCGGAGGGATGAATGGAGAAGAATGGACGCCAGCTGCTCTAGCCTTATCCAACTGAATAGGGGCAATACGGTCCTATACGAGAATACGCTGCCTGCCAGTGGGCCCAGCTTCGTAGGAGACGTAGATCAGGGCATGGATGTGTTGTATCAAGAGTTGTAATGGCAAGTTTCCAATAAGAAGAATAGTAATGATGTTTTTAAAACTTGAGAAATTGTAATGGCAAGAATCCAAATATCCTTTTTTTTAGATTACATTTTGGTTACCCTTGTAAACGTCACTGTGTACGATCTCAGGTCTCAGGGGATGTGATGCTGAAGTTTGCAAGAACAACATTAGGATGGACTTGTGATTGTAAGGAGTACTTCTCAAGATACAAAGTTTTCACTTTGGTCATGCTTGGCAAGTTGCAGACTACAGAACTTCTCAGAACACTCTGGGCCAAATTAAAACCGTGACAGCAGGCATCAAGTTCAAATTGGTCGAATCAACATTCTAAAAAATGGCAAAACTGTTAAGTTTTATGCTAACAATCATTATATGTACTACTAAGTGCAGCGTATTAAGCTAGCGTTATTCTACTCATAAGCTGCTGCAAAACCTTATCATTGGGATAAAGCTTTGATAACCAATTACTTTATTTGTATATCATTTATATATGTAGAACAAATCTTAATCATAAGTATTTTGATACAAACCTAAGTAACAAGCCACCGTTGAGTGTTGACCCCCAGTAGTTGTGTCAATAGCCAACCGTAAATGAGGTATTCAAATCAGTGTAGAACAAAAGTCATGCGTCCTTAGAGCAAGTATAATAGCAGGCTGTAAGCCGACTAAATGCTGAGGTGGAGGAGAGATGGGAAGAGAGAGAGGAGAAGCGGGCTGTAAGCTTACAGCCGATTTGGACACAAGAACCAATAAAGTCTGTGAGAGAGACAAGTGGGCCATGTATTAACTATAAACACCTAACTATTGTATGAGTGGACCGAGAGAAGACTACAAGGAACCTTACAGCCAATAAGCCAGCTATATTATTAGCCTGGCTCTTAGCTAATCAATGTCTCTCTCTCACACACACTCTCCCTCTCTCTCCTTATGCCCAAATGTGCAGGCTCCAGCACAATCCCTGTTCGCTTGTGTTTGTTTAGCGGATAAGCCTAAAAATACTACTGTTTATAAGCCAAACAGATCCCAGCAAAAATGACCTATGTCCCGTCTTCAGGGACTGAAGGGCAGCAGGGCCACCGCCGATCGAAAAGCCTGCAGACGCGGCAGTAGCATGCAGTTGCACAGAAGAGAGCAGAGGCGTGCCACAAAGGACACCGCGCCCCATTTTGCCACAGGCTTGCATGAATTATTACCCGCAGGGAAGCCGAGCCCGAGCTCCCTATCCTTGCGTCGTCCATCGTCTCTGCTGCCGCGACTCTGTTACCTCCTTGCCGCGCGCCGGTCTGTAGGGCTGTAGCTGGCGAGGCCGCGCCATGAGCGGCACTGCTCACCTCGCTGTACCTGACCTGTTTAATAAATGCACAACAAGCCCCACTACTTGCCCCCCTCATTCCCTTTTTCCCACTCCCATCCCACCCGTTAACTTGACTGACTCCGTGCGTCTCATACTACATGACCAGATCATGGAGAAGGCCTGGCGCGGCGACGGCACGTGCCTGGCGCGACGAGATGCATGCCACGCTCCGGCGCCACGGCGGCCCAGTGCCGGTGGTATGCGCCGGCCGGAGCCGGAGCCGGAGCCCTGCAGCTAGGCCTGGTTCACGGTACCCCTGGTCCACGCCCCCGCGTCGTAGGCCAGCCGCCGGCGCCTAAGAACAACAAGGCGTGGAGACCGGAGATTGCAGGCGGCGGCGGAGAGCACAAGAGCGTTGCGACGGGGACCCAAGCGAGGGCGGTGGCGGCAGGGCGCGCCCGGGCCGGCCAAGGGCGCCCGCATGGTGGTGGCGAGGCCCCGTGTTGCATGCCCCAATCCACTGCAGCTCTGCAGGCTTTTCGGCGGGGGCGCTGCCATTGCACTGTACTACTCCGTAGTACATTGGTGGTCGAGCGTATTATTTGGGTATGAGTAGAATACTACGGTTAGATAGGACACAGCTACTCCTAGATCAACAGCATGCTGGGTAGGGTGCGCTTTTACGACGGGGGGGATCCGAAATCCTGTAAAAAAGAAGAGAAATAAATCCACTCCGGATGCATGGTGTGAACATTTGGAAAGAAATGAACCAACACACGCGCCATTAATGTACGTGCATTGGGACGCTACCCTAGATTACATTTGGACGGTGTTTAAACATAGGGGGCTAAAGTTTAGGACGCGTGTTTGGATAGTAATAGTAAAATAAATTATAGAAGTTGTCAGGGCAGTCTCAGTGATGCATTGATGATGGTTTCTATCCTTATTAAATGACTTGCCACGTAGGCAAAACACTGATATGGCAACGTAATTAATGAAGAAAGAGAGCAAAAAATTATAGAAATGGTTTCTTCATGAAGAAACCAGGTCTACTCTTGACCCAATGCACCAAAAAACCATAAAATCGCCATTGGGGAGAAACCACCAGTTTCTAGGGAGCTCGTGTCGCACTCCCATTGGAGGAAAAGATAGAGTTGAGAGAGAGAAAGAGAAAATAGTTATTACTCATAGAAACCATGTGTTGGAAAGCAGTACTTTTTTTGGTACAGTGTCCTATGTTATAGAAACTACTAGTTTCTTTTATTGGGAGTGCCCTCAGTAACGAATTTATTAAGTCTAACTAATCCGTTATTAGCACATGTTTACTGTACCACCACAGTGTTAAATCATGGACTAATTAGACTTAAAAAATTCGTCTCGTAAATTAGTCGTAATCTGTGTAATTAATTATTTTTTAGTCTATATTTAATAATCTATACATATATAAAACATCCGATGTGATTGGGAAAAGACTAAACTGAGGCTAAGCCTGGGCGTTTGGGTTACCCGATTTTTTCGGGTCGGGTAATTCGGGTAATTCAAAATTCGGGTAATGAAAATTGCTACCCGATATTACCTCCGAAAAAACACTACCCGCAAATTCGGGTACCCGATAATTCGGGTTCGGGTTCGGGTATTACCCGATATACCCAAATTTACAGAAAACAACAAACTACACTAAATTTCAGTAGCGATCTATACATAATTTCAGCAGCAATTTGTATAGAATTTCAATAGCAATTTGTAGAGAATAATATATTACAGTCACTCATTCAAATAGAGAGAATTATATTCTAATAAAGTGATAAATTAAATGGTTCAGCTAACAACACATGATAAATACAAAGACAAAAACAAATCTTTGGGTAGTTCGGGTAGTTTGGGTACCGGGGGATATTACCCGAATTACCCAAACTAATTTCGGGTAATCAAAATCGCTATCCGAATTTGGGATCGGGTACCTCGGGTTCGGGTAATTCGGGTCCGGGTTCGGTTAATTCGGGTACGGGTAATGGGTATCGGGTATTTTGCCCAGGCTTAACTGAGGCCGACGAGTGAAAGAAGGAACCAACGGTTGGGCGAAGCCCGTGTGTCGGAACCGGCCAGGTTCGGCTGCTCTGGTCCACTGATCTACAGTAGTCGCTCTAGTACACTCATCACTCATCTCGACGGCAATGGCCGGCGGCTAGCCCAGCCAACGCTGCTACCGCCAGCCCTGACGTGGTTGATGGCCATGGCCCAGCAGCACCAGTAGTGTGGTGCGCAACGAATGCGAGCGCAGGCGTCGCCATGCCGCGGGTACACATGCATGTACAGTGCACTGGCGTCGCATGCACTGTACCCGTCGGGCGCGCGCCGTGCGTCAAGTCCAAGCAACTCGACCTCTCAGGCTCTGCATGCGCAACAGTCGACCGAGAAATTTATGGCCTGGCATGCATGCTGCCAGTGCCATGCCACTCTGCCTAGCGTGCAGTTCTTCCTTCCAGACGATGCATGCCAAGGCGGCAAGGCATGGGGGTCGAAGCGGAGCGCGCATTTATAAAGGCTATAATGTACGTGCCAAGGCATCCAGCGCCCATTGTCCTTCTCCCACCACCATAGCTAGCTTCTCTGCTGCTGCTGCTATCCGTCTACTCACCACCTTCGACCTCGTTGCCTTCCATCGGCTTCTTCTGATCTGAGACAACACCTAGGCTTCTGAGATCATGGAGAAGGCGAGGCGGCGGCACGTGCCGGCGTTCGGGGAGTGGAACTACTCCTCCTCGACGTCGTCCTCCCCAGACGCCAGGCGCCGCGGCAGCGGCCGAGTCCTGGTGGTACGCGTCGGAGCCCGAGGCCTGCAGCGACGTCTGGTTCAGGTACTCCCCGCCCCCGCGCCGTAGGCCGCCGGCGCCCAAGAAGGCGCGGAGGCCGGGGACCGCGGGCGGCGGAGACGTCGTCTCTGTAGCTGTTGAGCACAAGAGGGCGGTGGCGCTGGCAAGTGCGTGCGCCCCAGCCATGGGTGCTGCACGCAGGGTGGTGGTGGTGAGGCCCCTCGACGAGGACCTGTACCGGGTGCCGCCGCCGGACGACCATACCACTGTCTCCCACCTTCCAAGGCGGCGGGTACGTCGTACGTGACGCATATAGTAGAGCGACTGCAAAATAAAGCTCGCGTATTCTTCTTGCTATCCTTCGGTTGGTTCTTGCAGACTAAGGCCCCGTTTGGGACAGCTTCAACCGGCTTCGGTTTATCTGACAAAACACTGTAGCAAAAACACTGTAGCGCGCGGGGAGAAGCAGGAAAACTGGCTTGTGCGTCTTTGATGAACAGTGACGGCGTCAGTGAGAGGAGAGGGGAGGAGGGAGAAAACCGGCTTTTGCTACAGTGCTGCTACAGTGTTTTCGTCGGATGAGCTGAAGCCGGTGCGAGCCGTGCCAAACGGGCCTAAAAATTTCCTCGATCGCTTTGATTTTCAGAAGAAGAGGGCGGCGAGGAGGAGCTTGTGGATGGGTTGCTTGGGCCTCAACTGCGTCGCCTCAAGCTAGTAGCTTACCAATGCGGCGGCTAGCTGATGCTGTTGCAGCACTGCTCTTTAAATTTTCATGTGTGCTTCCTCTCGTGTTCGTTGTTAGCTCCCTCTCACTGTACTGTATGCCATACTGCTATGGCAGCATGAAGATTAGAGCGAGGAGCAGTACTAGCTTAGCAGTAGCCTAGTAGTTGTGCCAGCGATCAAGGAATAGAGTACCAGTGAAATTCGACGGGGTCGGTCGTGCATGTGTGGATTGCAGCATCTTGTCATGCCATGGCATGGTACCAGTGAATAGAGCCATCTTCCATTGCTAGTAGCTCCTGGTCTTTTTGAACTGACAAATATATTGCTCCTGATCAATTTGTTTAGGTAGTTTGTTGCAAATGCTGCGTTTCTATCGATGGGTTATTGCAATCCGCACTACCCGGATGTCTGTGTCAAACTCATCACTCCAGTGACTACGAGCCCTGCCTCACTTGCATGCCAAGTGACGCGCTTTGAACTAACCGCACATTTTACGAACGGTGTTTACTGTTCATGCATGACGTAGTGTACATGTGCTTTGGGGTTTGGGCAACGATTCATGAACGATCCATGTTCAGACAGCAAACGTTCCTAAAAGGCGACGGATCAGAGAGCAAACGTTTCTATTCAACAGTAAAGATGTAAATGCTTCCAACAGATGGCCCGGAGCTGTGTTTCTTCTCTGCGAACGGGCCGGCTCCATTGATCTAGGTACACCAGTCCATTTTGGCAGAGGTCCCTGCGTGGCTTGTCGCAGGCACAGCCAGTACAAATGGATGCAATGGCAATGGGCCTGTTCGTTTATTTCTAGTTGACCTGATGTACCGTAGCTCTATTGTTTGGTTACTGCAGCAGCACTGCCACGGCCAGTGGTACCTAAACGGGTTTTCGTGTGCAAGTGTAACTAGGGTTGCATCTTGTTGTCTCGCTGGCCTTTTGTTCGATTGACCATACCAACGACACTTTGCGAGATCACTTATAAATTTTGTAAGAAAACACGTCGTTAGTGAGAAAAGTTCTCTAGATATACAGTACATATATAAATTTTGTAAAAAAAACGCCTTAAAGATGAACAGTCTTAGAGGGAGCAGCAGACACTTTTCATCAGAAGTCTGGCTTACACTTCTCATCAGCAGACACAAAATATAAATCAAAATAATAAACAAGTATATGTTCTAGTGTCTGATAAGGTACCCCAAAACTGAACACAAGGCACAGCGGGAAACTCAGCGTAATGGGTAACTGGCAAAATCCTCTCTACTTCTAATTAAACATTCAGCATTGCCAGAAGGAACCCACCCTAAACAAACCGAAGCCAAATAAGACGAAGATGGCAAGCAAGCAACTTCCCCCTTACTTCTTGGCATCTCCAGCCTTTGTCTGCAAAAATTGCGCAGCAAACATAATTGATTATGTGGTTGGCTACCAGAACAATGGGGAATACAAGTAGCAACCTAGAAAGTAGCAGTTGTTTACTGGTACTCACCTTCTTCACACCGCGGATTTTCTTTGCCCTGTTCTTACGTTCCTTCATCTGCTTTCGTGACTTCTCCTACCTTAGTTGCAAGGCCGTTCTGTCAAGGAAAAACAGAATATTAGCACCTACAAACAGGTGTATCAAACACAGGCTAACAGCAACAATAAATGGCGACATCTGAAGGTTCAAGACAGTCAAACACTAGCGAGCTTAAATACAACATGTGCAGTAATTCTGCCACATGAAAATGATCACAGAGAATCTGCCACCATTCTTTGTTTCAACAATAATATGCATGGTTTTTTGCTCCGATGTTAGCATAATAGTAGGTGTCCGATTTTTTCAATGATGAAGGTCAAAAGGATTGCTTATGGCAGGTTGGGTAGTCATTTGAGCTTTGCTAGATCATGAAAACAAGGAAAATGAACACCGATCAGAGGCTAACCCAGACCATTCAGGTGTAGTTTGGTGTTCAGTTATACAACAGTGGGATGTTCTCTTATACAACAGCAGGATAGGTAAGACATCCTTGGTTCACAAGAATTTTGCTTGGTTCGAGATATAGAAAGATAAATATATGAAAGAAATATCTAGTCAAAGCTTGAATGAAAATATCTATACAATGTGCACTAAAATAATGTAGCAATAACAGCTGTTACAACAAGCTTGTCATCCAAAAAAAAAAAGCGTCCGAGATACCATCAAATTGGGTGATATACAAAATTACATGACTTTGCATCAATGCCCAGATTAAAACCATTTTAACGAGGCACAATTACATGTTAGGACAAGCACTCAACCAAGTAAGCTACTCCCTCCATTCCAAACTACAAGACTGTTTTGAGTTTTCTAGATACATAACTTTTGCTATACACTTAGATATACACTATGTTTAGATACATAGTAAAAGCAATATATCTAGAAAAGTCAAAACGTCTTATAATTTGGAATAGGAGGGGGTAAAAGCTAACACATCAGTATATATCTCTATAGCAGTTTAGGCTTTTATGATGTTAAATGCATCCACTAAACCAGCATAGCCTTAAGACAGAAGATTCAGCCATTCAGGGAAAAGCCCAAACTACCTGTAGCAGGGCAACATCAGCCGATACTAGGGAGTAGAGACACTTAGGGTGTTTGGTTTCGAGGAATGAGTAAGTCCATCATCCTTCTCCCTACTCACTTTTTTGGTTTCCTTTACAGAATGGAATAGGTTTATCCATCGTCACCTTATTTGTCACAAGCTAATGATTAATACTACCATAGCAGGGCAACATCAGCCGATTCTAGGAGTGTTTGCTTTGAGGAATGAGTAAGTCCATCATCTTCTCCCTACTCACTTTTTGGTTTCGTTTGCAGAATGGAATAGGTTGATCCATCGTCACCTTATTTGTCACAAGCTAATGATTAATATAGTATGTGGGTAGGGTCATTCCACCAAATTTGAAGAATGGAGCGACTTCTCAAACCGAACACCCTATATCCCAAACCGAACACCTTATAGCACATTTCAGTAAATAGGGACCTTGGTCTAAGCTCGTACAATTCAGACACTGAAAGAGCAGCTAAGGTGGTGTTTAGATCCATGATGTAAAGTTTTGGGGTGTCACATCGATGTTACATGGGATATCGCATGGGGTGTTCGGATACTAATAAAAAAACAAATTACAGAATCCGTTCAGTAAACCACGAGATGAATTTATTAAGCCTAATTAATCCAGTCATTAGCACATGTGTTACTATAGCACTTTATTGTCAAATCATGGACTAATTAGGCTTAAAAGATTCATCTCACAAAGTAGTCGCAATCTGTGCAATTAGTTATTTTTTAGTCTATATTTAATACTCTATACATAGTGTCCAAACATTCGATGTGATAGGTTGTAAAGTTTTGGCGGAGGAACTAAACAAGGGCTAAAAGTCACCGAATGCTATAGACAAATCAACCACACATTCCTACAGTCGGGACAATTAAACAACGAAATCAAGCGCAGAACTCGATTACACTATGACATCGCGAGGCAATAATAACATACCCGGATGAGGCGGTACTTGGGCTCGAACTTCTTGGCGGCCTCGAGGTTGTCAGTAGATGAGTCCGAAGCCGGTGGACTTGCCGCCTCCGAAGAGGGTTAGGAACTTGAAGACGAAGATGCAGTTGGAGTCCTTCACCTCGTAGAGCTTCGCCAGGCCTCTCTTTCAGCTCCGCCTGCGCGAAAGACATACCAGTCAAGATCCCGCCGAACATCACCGAGAAACGAGGAGAGGACAAGATCCCCGACCTTGGAGACATTGGCGCGGCCGGGGTGGATGACCTCGAGCACGAACTGCTTGCGAGACAGGAGGCGGTTGGTCATGACCTTGCGCGTGCGGAGGGTGACCGCCGCAGTGGCCTTCGAATCCGCCATTATTGCTGCGGCTGTGCGGCGACAAGCGGCGGCGACCGAGCAGGAGGGCGGGAAGGGGAGGCGGCGCTGGAAGAGAAGTGTTTGCGTGAGAGGCTATATGTAGTGAAAACCCTAGGGGGGCTATTTTGTTTGGCTCATGTGGGCTGAATCAGAACGCCCACCCTTCTATCATTTTATGGTTTTGGGCCAAAAAGTCAATGCCACTTTACTAAAGGCCAATTTAGTAGAAGAAGAAACTAGAGCTTGTATAGTAATAAAAATGGTAACGCTACTGTACAGGCGTCCGTCCGCCGGGACGCTCCTTGGTGGGTCGCGTCGCCAGCCCAACTATCCCCTTCCATTCGCTCGGAAGTTTCTCAAATATAAATCCTCTCATCTACTCGTTCCTATCTGCTCTAGGGGCAATGCCCACCATCGCCGCAAGCTAAGGGAAGCCAGCAAATCCGCTGCCCGAAGCGTCTTCAGTCTTTATACAGGACTAGCGTCGCATTTGCGTCCCTGCCAAAATCATCGGCCGGGCCAGCCTACTACTGGTACTAGCAGTAGTAGCAGCAGTAACGCCCAGTTGCCAGCCAGCGCCCAGCAGCAATCATGCTCCTAGCCAAAGCCCACAGGAGCCATGGTCCCAGCCGAGGCACCCGACGACCACCACAGCCCACGGCGCTAAGCAAACTAGGAAAAGAGTCGAAGAAGGGACTAACGTTGCGTTTAGTTGCTCAGATATCCATGGATATGTAGCATTTGGTTGGATGGATCATTGGGACAAGTAAATCTATCGATAGGGAATATACCCTTAGATGCTGGATTTTCTGACCCAAAAAAAATCTGGCGGACTAGCTTATATGATCTTTGTCATTAGTAAATAAATTAAGGATTATTAGTATGTTATATTATTACTTTGTAATTGTGATGGTAGAATTAGTTTTAATAAATGCTAATACGTTGATTAATGTATGTTTCATGTGCTAATTAGAACCAGATGATACCCCATGTGTTACTGCGGGAATTTTGTAGTGATATATTATATAAACATTTATATAGCATCAAATAGTAAAATCACTAAAATAAAATTGTATCAAAAATAAAAATGTATGTGTGTTGAGCTTATTTTGAGCTGATGTGAGAATTAGGGAAAATTTTAGAGGAGTGCACCGGATGAATTAAGGAAAGAGAGTAGCAGGCACTGCGTCAAAAAGGGTTTTTAGGGACGGTTGTAGATCATTTGTAGGGGCAATTTGCTCAGCTGCCCCTACGCAAGGGTCTCTACAAATCATACATTTGTAGGGGCGGTTTTTAGACCGCCCCTACAAATCGATTTGTAGGGGCGGCTCGTATTACCAGCCGCCCCTACAAATCTATTTGTAGGGGCGGCTGGTGTTTCCAGCCGCCCCTACAAATCGATTTGTAGGGGCGGCTGTAGTACCAGCTGCTCCTACAAACATGTATTTGTAGGGGCGGTTCAATCTAAAACCGCTCCTACAGTATGTTTTTCCGCAAAAAAAATTCAAATTTACAATTCAAAATCGCGTTGCCGAACGCCCGACGACCAACGTTCCGAACCGCGTTCGCGTTGCCGAACGCCCCGCGGCCAACGTTCCGAACCGCGTTCGCGTTGCCGAACGCCCCGCGACCAGCATTCGCGTTGCCAAATGCCCTGCGACCGCGACTAAAAGCACAAGAGTATTCTATAAACTACAATTACAAGTCCAATTCACAAGAATATATACAATCCACCATTAAATATATAAATTCCATACACATTGTTATCAACGTCCTAGAGCTAGCCTTTCAGTCTCACGAATGTGTTGGTACTGAGGATTTGTACCTAACTCAGACTCTCGGTCATGGTAGGCGCCTCTGACGTGTACAATCTAGGTCCAATATGAAGTTGCAAAGGTCGACGACGAGCTCTAAGAGTTGGTCATCCTTGTATGGGTCTTTTTTTTATTCCTTTTTCTTCTCTCCACTACAAGAGAACAAGTTTCGGTTTAGTATTTCATACCATGTACGAAGTTTTTATACTACGGGTGAAGAGGTTCAAACTTACCCTTAAGGGGTGTCTCCTGTAGACATCAGTGTTACTAATCATAGAACATATATAGTATCCACAATGTACACTCCCAGGCCTCTGCTTGGGGCACTGTGTGTTTTGCATATGAAAATGTTAAGTAATGTTTTTGACAGCCATGTAACGGAGTACTGAATAAGTAAGTTACACTTACCACACATAGTGTTTTTATAGCCAGCTTTTCCTTCCTTGCTGGATCATGCCTTCCATGATGATTAGTGACATAGAACCTAAATGCCATGTTCGAATTATTTTAGCAAATACAACTTGTTAGTATCCAAAAGTGAACGTTACAAGTATGCATACAAACATATAAGCTAATGAGGATTATCGATATGTATATGTCTTGAGAATCGATATGAAGTCTTTGTATGTCACCGTGTCCTTATCTAATGAATCAAAGACCCATGCCATGCTCCTCCCGACATCGACGGCTTATACAAATCCAGTGGTTGCTGCATGGATTTAATCATAGAACTAGATAAGCTCTTTTACATCGAATAAAATATATCGAACAAAGCTTTAAGTATAGAGTTGAACTTACTCGAAGTTGTATGGTAGCCATATAGTAGAGTGTTGTTGGAGATTTTTGAAAGCCAGGGCAATGTATGCCGCAACCTTAAGAGACTCTTCCCTTAGTTTCGCCGTACGGATACGCTCTTTCTCCCGAAGAGTCTTTGCAACAGCTAGCTCTTTGGCATCCAGTGTCCACCGTTTAGGGTAATTAAAATTTGTTTGGGCTATAGCTTGAGGGTCTACATACCTGGCTTTCACACTTGGCATTTGTTTGACAATGTGCACTTGCATTCTACAAATCACGGCGTGGGTTAGTTATAACAAAATTCAAAGATTACATTCATATCATATCGGGAGGACAAGGACTTACAGGCACCACGTATGAATTAGATTCATCTCCATTTCTCCTAGGTGAAAGCATGTGTGCATGTCATTGAAGTCAAAGACAATTTTTCCGGCTGGGCTTCCAAATGTGTCGGTGGGGAAGCATGCTTGTATGATATCTATGCTCGTTGGGAGAACACGCAAGTACCAATCATGGAACCTTCTCAGTCCAAGTGGTAGGCGCTGGATGTCCCAGTTTGGTAGGAAGGGCTTGCCTCTTTCATATGTTTTTGGGCAATCCTTTGACCATTTGATGGCATCAACATTTGGATACTGCTTTGCAATTTGGTGGAGTTTGCTAGTGACGGCCTCCTCAGAACCCCATGATGGGACTATTTTAACTTGGTTCTCAGGCTTGAACTAGTCATGGGAATACCACTTGGACACCGATGAGACATCTTTGATCAGAACATAAACTGGCCTTATGTTGATTGGAATCTTCTTTCGAAGTTCCCATTCAGGCACGTCCTCATCTTCTTGTGCATCACCTTCTTCAGGAGGCACTCGTTGTTCATGTATCGGTTGTGCTTGTTGAGAAGACTGTGGCATCTCATCATGCACTTGCTCGGTACGAGCTGGAGAAGGTTGTGGCATCTCATCAGGCACATGCTCGCTAGGAGGCAGGGAAGAATATGGCATCTCAGGAATGTGGGGGTCACGAGACGGTGAAAATATCTCCCCAACCTCAACAACTCGCTCCAAATTTGGGAGAGGGGGAGGCGGCGAAGAAGCAGTCAATATAATGTCTCATTTGTGCCAGAGGATGAACTGCCCCATAACATCTTCGAGTAACACCAGCCCCTTGGGAGTTGCATAGTCTATCCTCCACTGCATGAACTCGGGGTTCACTGTATGCACCTCGACCCTAGTGTAGTCCGGCGGTATCTTATTATTGTGGTGTAAGCCACCGGGAGGATGTGCCACACCCGTTGCCACCTCCATCACTGTGTTCTGCCGGCCACTAAGAAACACCAAGGTGCAACTAGTTGGTTCCCGTATGTGATTGACTGGGGTTGTGGCTGCAGTGGAACCTTGGCTGCTAGGAACTTTCAGAGGACTGCCAACTAATGCCAGTTCTCCTGGCGGCGTCACTAATATTTGTGGCTCCGTAGACAGTCCTTGCTCCTCCAGCGCCTTCGCAACTAGAGCCTTCACTTGGAGCTCAAGACTAGTCTCCCAGTCTCGGCCATGTTTCTTATACATGTGCCTGTCCTCTTCGAATCCTTGCTTCTAGGTCGTCCTTTTCCCTAGCCCCCTAGTGCAGCCTGTGTGCTCCTTGTTTCCCAAGCCAAGGCTAAGCTCGTCCCTCTCTCTGGAAGGATTGAATGAGCCCTTCTCCTTGTCTTCAGCATATTTTAGTATCCTTGATACCACCTCTTGGGTCTCTGGCTTATCAAACTTAAGATTACTGCCGGATGATTCTGTACTCCTCGCATATATCCAGTTCCTTGAGCGTACCTTCAAATTCATCACATCGATATTCCCAGCGGCTGTGGACTCTTCGTCCATCTTCCTAAACTGCTCTTCCATGGCATAGTAGCCACCATGGCCTAGATGATGGTGGTGTTTGTTCCTCTTCGCCAGCTCAGTGTTACAGGCACTGAGCTCTAATGCCTCCGGTGAAGTCTTCTGAGCCACGAGCTCCTCCCATTGACTAGAAGTTATTTTGCCGAACTTATTGAAGGGAGTTAACCCCTTTTGGATATACTTCATGTTGAGCTCCGACCTCCAATATCGGAATGCCTCTCCCATCATCCTGATAGCATTTTTTTACCAATTCGTGCTTACCCTCCGGAAATCTAAAATTGACCTTCAACTGCCTATCCCATAGTGCATTCTTTGTGTTCTCTAGTACCTCTTTCTAGTTAGGGATTGCTGGGTTTAATTTATCTCTTACTAGGGCCCCGATCGCATTACAAAATTTTCCTCTTAATTCCTTCGGCTCAAGGATCTCCCCTGCTAGCCTGACCTCCGTTATCACATAACATGCCTTATCTGGATATAGATTTCCTTTTCTATCCCCTCGTTTCCTCTTAGGCTTGGTAGTCATGGTTGTGTTTTGAGTTTGTGGAGCAAAGGCATCATGATCCGTCTCTGTGGCTGTTGCCTCTACTCTCCTTTCCTCTACTCCATCTTGTTCAGTGAGATGTCACGACGTCGACGTCGTCTTTTCTGAGTTTCAGGAGGGACCTATATATACGATAGGTCAAAGTGTTAGCAGAGGTAACATAGCCAAAGATTTAGGAAAATTTACAAGATAAGGCTTTTTCCCTATCTCCTCGTTCGGGTCAAAATCCTTGTCCAAATCTTCCTCCGTTGGCCTCCTTCTGGCTTCACATGGGAAAAGATCCTCAGGACTTTCATATCCCTCTTCTGAGTCATCATCATCATCCTCTTCTTCTTCGCCTTCAGCAGCCTCTCCTTCGGGGCCTTCCTCCTCGTCACACTGCTCCTGAGTAAGCATCACTTCTAGATCCTTTTCTACCTTGTTATCGAACTGTTCCTAAGTAAGCTAGTCCTCTAGTGCTTGCTCCTCAAGGGTTGGCTACTCATTAGGCTCGGGGCATCGGGCTACACTGTCTAGTGTCCGTGGCATTATTTCGCGCTTTGTTCTAATATATGCAAGAAAGTGTGCTTTAGGTACGCGAGAAGGTATAAGAAATAAAAAAGGTCTATAAACTAAAGTAGTCCTATAAAACAACAATATATCAAAAAAACAAGTAGTAGCAGTAGTAGAGGCCTCAGAAACATGTCAATCATCATTTCATCATGAACTTGGAGCATCAAGGCATCATAACAGAGAAGAGAGGAGAAGGTAATGTAGGGGCGGCTGCTAATGATGCTAAGTTCCTCACAAGTTCTTGATCATCAGCTCATATTCCATATAATGTATGGACTTGGACAATTTCATCATCGGCAAAACAAAGAAGAGGAGAGGAGAGGGGAGATTTGGCAAAAAAACCAACAATTGCTTAGCAAACATAGAGCAACAACTGATGGCAAAAGACAGGGCAACAAGTCCTAGGCGAGTCCTAGGAGATTTGGCAAAAAATGCAACAGCAGCCAACAGTTAGTAGCTAGAAGTAGCAAGTAGTAGTAGTAAGTAGAAAGTAGTAGAGTAGAGTAAGTGTAGTAGTAGAGTGGAAGTAGTAGAGTAAGAGCAGCAGCCACTTAGGAGTAGTAGTAGGAGGAGGAGGAGTAGGAGTAGTGGTAGGAGTATTAGTAGTAGTAGTAGCAGCAGCAGCAGCAACAGCAGCCACTACACACCAGTAGTATATAAGCAAAAAAATAGAGGAGTGGTAGTAGTAGAGTAAGAGCAGCAGCCACTTAGGAGTAGCAAGTAGTAATAGTAAGTAGAAAGAAGTAGAGTAGAGTAAGTGTAGTAGTAGAGTAAGAGCAGCAGCCACTTAGGAGTAGTAGTAGGAGCATCACTGAAAGAAGAGCAGCAGTAGGAGTAGCAAGTATAGGGAGGAGGAGTAATAGGAGTAGTAAGAGGAGGAGTAGTAGGAGTAGTAAGAGGAGTAGTGGGAGTAGTAAGAGGAGTAGTAGTAGTAGGAGGAGTAGTAGGAGTAGTGGTAGGAGTAGTAGTAGTAGCAGCAGCAATAGCAGCCACTACACACCAGCAGTATATAAGCAAAAAAATAGAGAAGGAGTAGTAGTAGGAGCAGGAGCAGTACTAGTGGGAGTAGTGGTAGGAGGAGTAGTAGTAGTAGCAACAACCACTACACACTAGCATTATATAAGCAAAAAACAGAGTAGTAGTAGTAGTAGGAGTAGTAGTAGGAGTAGTGGTAGGAAGAGGAGGAGGAGTCCAAGAAAATATCACAAATATAGGTAACAGTAGAAACCGGCCAATGTGAAAACATAGGAAATCACTTACTGCTATAAGCAAAAGGTAGAAATTAGTAGTAGTAGGACAGTAGTAGAAGTAGTAGTAGGAGCAGCAGTAGTAGTAGAAGTAGTAGTAGTAGTAGAAGTAGTAGTACTAGTAGTAGTAGTAGAAGTAGGAGGAGTATGAGTAAGAGGCCTTAGAAATATGTCAATAATCATTTGATCAGCTCATTTTAGAGAATATATGGAGATGACAATTTCATCATAGGCAAAAAGGAGAGGAGAGGAGAGAAGAGGAGAGGAGAGGAGGCCAAAAAAGTAGCTGCTGCTTGCCAAAACAAATAGAGCAGCATGAGCTTGACAAAACAAATAGAGCAGCTGCTGCTGCCAAACATAGAGGAGAGGATAAGAAACAGAGTGGAGACGATAGGATCATGTCAGCCATACAGTAGCCGATATGAGCCATGCAGGAAGCCGATAGGCAAGTACTATCGGTAAGCTTGTAGGAAGCAAAAACAAATCGGCCTGTAGGAAGTCGACAAGTGTTAGTCGCCGATAGAAGCCATGCTGGAGGCCAATAGGCAAGCAAAATGGTTGGAAAATTGCTAAATGCCATCACAAGGAGGCATCTAGTGTGACCTATGGAGAAAAAGAGAGATCTTCTACTTCTACCATACAATAGTAAGCTGGTAGATTGTTAACCCAATACCATGCTGTAAAATTCACAAAAGAAAGACCGGAGTATAACAACTCGATAAGCTACTACATACTTGAGCATAAATGATTGTATTAGTATCAAAATGACTAAGCATGTAATGACTTCTGACAAACATGTACTAGTGCTCAGGAGCCTGGAGTATTTGGCATGTTACTACATAACAGGCAGCTACATGACACAAGACTATGGCTACTGCACAAGAGTTAAACACTTTAGAGACCTCGCTTATGCAGTATCCTTCCTGCCTTATTACTGGAGAGCCATGCAGGTATATAACCCCTCAGTACCACTCACCATGAAAGAATAATGTTATTTTGGACATTGGACATGCTCTCCAAAAATTTATATTCAAATAAATAATTTAATTGTAGTGTAACAATAGAACCGAATGATATATAATTTAGTTAAATGGGATAGTGTAGCAATGCTTAAAGATTTTGGAGGTCTAGGGATACCAAATTTAAGATACTTGAATATAAGCTTATTAGCATCCTGGATTAAGAGATACAACGTAGATAGACATAAACTATGGAGGCAGTACATTGATTTTAAATATGATACTGATAGACCCAACATTTTCTGTAGATCTACTAATGGAGCTTCCCTAGTTTTTTTGAAGGTGTGATGTGGGCTGCTGCAGTAGCAAAGTTAGGTTTTAGATGGAAGATAGGAGATGGGAAAAAAGTTAAATTTTGGGAGGACAATTGGTTGGGTCCTTCTAGCCTAGCTATCCAATTCCGGGAAGTTTATGTATTAGTGCAGGAGAAATCTGGGACTGTTGCTGATCTATGGGATGGGAGTGATTTGAAATGTACCTTTAGAAGGGACTTTGACCAAAGACTGATGAACCTATGGTTGGAAATTGTTCAGTTAGCTTCAACCATCTCTTTTACTGAGGATGAGGATGCCTTAGTCTGGTAGTTTAACTCAAATAGCATTTACTCCTCTCAGTCCTTATATAGGATTATTAACTTCAGAGGTATCCTCCCTCTTTTTGTCCCTGTAGTTTGGCATTTAAAAGTTCCACCTAGGGTGCAGTTCTTTCTTTGGATTGCTTTCAAAAAATAAGAATCTGACAAGAGATAAACTGAATATTAGGAAAAAACTAGATGACTTGACCTATCGCTTTTGTAAAGAAAATGAATCAAGTGCAGGCACTTGTTTTTTGAATGTGCAGTTGCAAAGCAGATGTGGCTCTGTTTTTTAGAAGTTTGTGATAGAGAATTAGGACAAAACTTTCTGTCAATTGGACAGATGTGGTTGAGCAATAAAAAGTTTGTAGTTTGCAACTCTTTTTGTGCTGCAGTCCTATGGGGGCTATGGAAACTAAGGAATAATATCTGTTTTCAGGGAGAATCTTGGAAGGACCTTAGGATTTTGCTTTTGAGAATTGCAGCTATGCTGCATGCCTGGGTGATTCTATGTTCTCAAGCAAAGAAACTGGAATTCTCTGGGAGACTGGAGAAGTTGAAAAACATTGCCTCAAGGCTGCCAAGTTTAACTGGGTGAATCAAGTGAAAGATAGCTGGGACTCCTTAATGTTTCAGCAAGCTCATAACTAGGGATGATCTTCCACTGCCTGAGGAAGTGAAGAAGAAGCTAAGCACTAAGGCTGAAACTGTAAGGAGTGGAAGAGCCTAGGTCAGCCTCAACCTGGGAAAAGAGAACTGAGATGCTTCATAGCTTAGGTTCGTTTTCTGTAAGGTGGTCTAGTATGTGATGAGAAAACTGATGTGAGGTTTCGTTAGAGAACTGTTTTGATGGGTGAGATCCACCTGAATGTTGTAACCTGTATGCTTTGGCCTTTGCTAATGCTAAGACAGGGGCGATGCCCTCAAATTCTAAAAAAAATAACTACGAAGTCACGCGACTCCGCAAGTTATGATTCTACAAGTGTTTTTTGTAAGGAAATTCTTAGTGTTCAGGTGATTTATAAAGTTGTCAAATTTTTTTGTGTTATTTCCTATTCATATTCTTACTTGTGCCATTAGTTACTACAGCTATAATTAATCAGATTGCTCATAGGTAGGAGTCACAAATCTAACAGCACATTGTTTTCATCTTTTGACTAGAGTATAATGTTACTATAATTTTAAGAAAAACATATTAAAAAAACAAGTTAAACATGTTATGTGGCATTTCTGTTGTAAAACGATTCCTATTTATTGCTGACTTATTGTTCCAGTCAATAGAATATACACAGCCAGGCACCTCTAAGAAATTTATTTCAAATGTATGTGGAATGTAGCTACATTTTGACCTGTGGAATGTAACTTTCACTTCATGCAACGGAATCTGAACAAGGAATAACTACTGTTGTAAAAAACTGAGCAACCAGAGAGCTGACACTTATCGGTCCAGATGGACAATGTGCACTGGTGTGCGGGGGCGGGACGCCGAGGGTCGGCGCGCGCGGGGCGGGCGCCGGGCGTGGGACGCCGGGGGTCGGTGCGCGTGGGCAGGATGCCGGGGGTCGGCGCGCGGGGGCGGGCGCCGGGGGCCGGGCGCGGGACGCCGGGGGTCGACGCGCAGGGGCCGGGGTGCGGGACGCCGAGCGCCGGGGGCTGCTGTGGGCGGGCACCGAGGGCCGGGCGTGGGACGCCGAGGGTTGGCGCGCGGGGGCAGGCGTCGGTGGCCGGGTGCGGGACGCCGAGCACCGAGGGCTGGTGTGGGCGGGTGCGGGACCGGCGGCGGAAACCCTAGGCCGCGGGCAGCCTGACGGCGTCGGAGGAAGAAGACAGCGCCCAGACGATGACTCCCGTGCGCTTCTTCCTATTTATACTCGGCAGTTGTAGGGACGGTTCCTGATCCAGCCGCCCCTACAAATATATTTGTAGGGGCGGTTCCTGATCGAGCCGCCCCTACCAATGCATTTTTACGGGGCGGTTCCTGATCCAACCGCCCCTACAAATATTTTCTATTTTTTAAATTATAAATTCTATATTTTTTATATCATAAAAACACAAAGTAATATAAAAAATTTGTGTATATGCACAAATATAATATTTTGTATTATTCTATATATGAAGAAATATATATATAAACAATTGTAGTCAAAACAATATAGAAAATAAAAAAAAAAATTAAAATTTGAATTTTAGAACTTTGACTATAATTTTATGACATTAAATGAAATAAAATGAAAATGTTGTAAACATAAAAGTTGTATAACTCATCAACATGTACAACTTTTATTTGGTCATCTTGTCATGTGACTTTGTTTGAACGATTCAAATTTTGAAATTCAAACAATTTCAACTTGAAACAATATTTTGAAAGAGTAAATGATTTCAGATGAAAAACTCATGAATATCAAAGTTGTAGAACTCATCAATATGTACAACTTTTATTTTGGTCATATTTTCATTTTACCAAATTGGACAGTTGAAATTTTGAATTTCACTAAATGGCAACTTCAAACAAGATTTTGAAACCTTAAATAATTTCAACAATAAAAGTCGTGAACATAAAAGTTGTTGAAATCCTCACTATCTACAACTTTTATTTTGGTCACTTCTTCATGTAACAAAGTATTAGTAAACATTGTTCATAAATTCACATATGACTCATAGTTTCATGAACTATACGAGAAACATGTTGATTTGTGAACAATATTTACTATCACTTTGTCAGATGAAGAAATGATCAAAATAAAAGTTGTAGATCTTGATAAGTTATACAACTTTGGTATTCATCACTTTTTCATCTAAAATCATTTAATGGTTGAAAATCTCATTCGAACTTATCATTTTTTTTAAATTTGAAAATTTGAAGTGCTCAAACTTTGTCAAGTGAAAAGAATGACCAAATCAACATACTAACTTGATAGGACAAGATTTTAGAAAATTTTAGGAAACAAATCATCACATTTGGAGTTAGTATGAGGGAGAAAGACTAGTTACAAATTTTGGTCATTTTCTTCATTTCATAAAGTGATGAATATAAAAGTTGTATAACTCATCAAGATCTCCTACTTTTATTTTGATCATTTCTTCATTTCATAAAGTGTTAAGTGATTTCATAAAATTTTAGTAGTAATAGAGTGGATGTTCAAATAGAGTGATCTGGATGTTGCAAAGGGTAGTCTCACACACATGCATAAAATGTAGTCTCACACACATACAAAAATATGTAGTCTTAAACACGTATAAACACACACTTACACAAACACTACACGTTCAACAACTAGCTAGCCCGCTTGTAACGACTTTCCCCTTGACACCTTTTTGTTCCCATGGCATTATATCTTTGGGGAGGTTATTTTCCACAACACTGATCTTTTTAGGAAAGTCTATGAATAGCGGCATCTCATTGTAGTTATTGTAAGCTTCAACATCGTCCACGCCATCAACTCCAATAATGTGCTGTTTTCCGGAGGCAACCACGTGCTTTGTCTTCTTCTTCAGGGGGGAGGTTACTTTGTGGGTCAGACAAATAGAAAACTTGTGCAACACGTGAAGCGAGCACCCAAGGGTCATCTTGGTAGCCTAGATTCTCAAGGTCCAGGACTCTCAATCCGATCTCGTTCAGTTGGTGTTGTTTAATCCAGCGGCATCGAAACAGGGCCACCGTTATATCCCTTCCATAGTCAAGCTCCCATATCTCTTCAATGATGCCAAAGTATTGGATCTTTCGCCCCAATCCATCGATAGCCTCTATTCGAACGTCGCTGTTTTGGTTCACATATTTACTATCCTTTTGCGTGGGTATAGTACGTATACCTATTGATGTCATAAGCATTCCAAGATGTCACTTGTCTCGATGGCCCCTCCACTAACCTACTGATGGTAATAGAGTCTATGGTTTCTCCAGGCGGTATGTTTTGGTCCTTCAACGATGTAGTTAGTCATTGCTTGTGTTGTTTTATGACCCAATCATCTGAATGGCTATTTCTCTCCGCCATAATGATAGCCAAGTGTTCATCAATGTATGGTTGCATCAGTTGTGTACTCTACAAGACACTGTAATGCGCCCGACTCATCTCTTTGTAATCATGGTCGATGAACACTTTTCTACCACTAGTGCCCTTCCCAGCCAGCCTACCCTTATGACGAGAATTGGGTTTACCAATCCCTTTCTGTACTTTTAGGTACTCTTGACAGCACTCGATGACTTCTTCAGTACTATAACCCTCTATCATGGAGCCTTCTGGGTATGCTCGATTATGCATGTATCGACTTAGAACCGACATGAACCGCTCATAGGACCACATTTCATGCAAGTAGCAAGGCCCAGCGCCTGTATCTGATGAACCATGTGAATCATGAGATGTGACATTATATTAAAAAAAGCAGGAGGTAAACACATCTCCAGTTGATTTTGTGTCTCACCACAAATTCATGTACGTCACTCAGCTCTCGCTTGCCAATCGTCTTCTGTGAGATCTTCGAAAAGAAGTAGCACATGCGGGTGATGGCCATTTTAAGAACTCTGGCTTTATAGCCCTGATTGCAATAGGTAGAAACACTAGTCAGCATCACATGGCAATCGTGAGCCTTGCAGTGTGTTATTGACAAGTCCTTCATCGACACTAGCTTCTTCACATTTGCTGAAAACCCAGTTGAGACTTTGATCCCCCTTAGGAAAGTGCATATAGCTTTCTTCTCGTCTGGTGTTAGGTTGAAGCAAGCCACAGGCAGAGTGTATTTTCCATTAGCCTCAGGTATCGGGTGAAGCTAGTGTCATCACATTTAGCTGCACCATGTCTTTCCGTGCTTTCAGACCATCCTTTGACTTGCCTATGTCTATTAAGGTAGCAATGAGACTCTCAAAGACATTCTTTCTACATGTGCATAGCATCAATGGCATGGGGGACCTCTAGGTCTGGCCAATAAGGCAAATACTGAAAGAAGATCGATTGTTTCTTGAAAGGTACTCCTTCGACAGGAGGTGTGCTTCTATCTCTGTTCGTCCCATCCGGATTCTTCTTTCCATAGACGATGCGTATGTTTTTCACCATTCTGTACATGTGTTCTCTATTATGAGTGTCTCCAGAGGGGGTTCAATCTCCGGGGCATTGTCATAAAATCTAAAGAACAATTTGCTGTGGTACTTGTGACTTGTCTTTAAGAAGCGTCGGTTCCTTAGGTAAACTATCTTCTTGGATGCATCTAGGTACACCCATGTAGTACCATCCAAGCAAACCAAGCATCCCGTCTTCTCTTTGATCTGTCCAGACAAAGCAAACAGCGTGGGGTAATCATTGGTAGTAACAAATATTATTGCTCTACATATAAAGTCCTCCTTTTGGAATGCATCGTACATCTGCTCCCCATGCCTCCATAGCCTCTCCATTTCTTGCATCAAAGGCTCAAGGAACACATCTATATCAATGCCTGGTTGTTTAGGGCCAGAAATAAGAATAGTGAGGAGAAGGTACTTTCTCTTCTGACACAACCATGTTGGGATGTTGTACATGGTCAAGATCACTGGCCATGTGCTAGTGGTCGCTCATCCTCTCATTGAAGGGATTCATTCCATCGGTACTCAAGCCAAACCGTATATTCCTTGGGTCATCGCTGAATTCTTTGTGCTTCTCATCAAACCTTTGCCACTAACTACAATCAGCCGGGTGTGCAATCTTATCATCATCCACCTTGCACTCATCATCCCACCATGTCATGAGTGCGGCTTCTTTAGGGTTTAGGAAGATACATCTCAAGTGGTCGGTCACTGACAGGTACCACATTACCAAGGCAGGAATTCTTCTCTGCTTTGCATCGTTGCCTAATGGAGTGTCCTCTGGGGGCTAAGATTCTTGTACCACCTTTTTTGTACCCTTCTTATTCCTCTTTTTTTTCCTGTGGAGGCTTCATCCCCACCGTAAAGGTCATTGTTCTTGTACCGGCTGGCCCCACACTGAGGACATTTATCCAGTGCCTTGAACGTTTCACCACAAAAAAGTATACAATGGTTGAGGCATGCATGGCTTTTTTTCAACCCCCATGTCAATAGACTTATGACCTTCTTCGCTTGGTATGTGTTGGTGGGAACTGAGTTTGGTTGTGGCAACACCCATGATAGGAGATGCAATAGATCATTGAAACTATAGTCTGACCAGCCGTACTTAGCCTTCAGGATGAGCAGCTCAAGTACAAAACGTAGCAATGTCCAATGTGTCGGACAACCCTTTTCAACACCATACATAGTCTCCTTCGATGCTTTTGTCACCCTTTCCAAATTTTCTAGACCTTTTGGGCTATTTAGTAAAATCTCTGGTCCAAGGGCTCGAATCATGTCCTCCAAATCATCTTCATCCCCGACACGTGCTCCACCATCATTATTGGCACCACCTTCGTCATTACCATCCCAACCACCAGCATCACCACCTTGTTCATTACCAAACTTGAAATCCATTCGTGCATCAAGCTCTGCTGAATATTGGGACAGGGATTCTATGGTTTCGTCGTCGTATTCCTCCTCATCCTTGTCGTTAACAATAACCATTTCACCATGATGAATCCACACTGTGTAGTCCTCAACAAATCCTCGCATAATCAAATGTGATCTGATGATAGTCACATCTGTCCATGCCATACGGTTTTTGCAATCTTTACATGGACAAATAATTGTATCCTTATTCTCTTTCAATGTCGTTGCATGTTTCTTTGCGGCTTCAATAAATTTATCTACCTCTTCACGGAAACCTGCCTTGAACCTTAACAAACCATACATCCAAGAGTTCCTGTACTCCATCTTTTACAACAACAACAAAACAAACATTAAAGGACTACTTATTCAGATATATATAAAAATGAAACAAATTAATAATTACTTGAGAATAATTGTATATACTACAGATATATATGAATATAAATCTAATATAATTACATGAAGCATACAAACACACCATGGTAAAGGAAAATTAATTAATGGCCCATTTATCCATAAATAATTAAAATACATATTTATTGATTACAATAAAAAATTTCAAAGACAATAATTAGCAACAATTATACTTTACCCAATATCTTTCATACAAACCCTAGTCCAATTTCATCAAACATAAATTTACAAAAACAAAATTAATAATAAAACCAAACCCTAGATCTAGATCCACATGCACATGAAACATCCATAAAACTAACTAATTATTCACTAAAATCAAAAAACATGGACCAAATAAGGGTATGATCTTGTTCTCCTCCCTAATTTACCCTAGTCCATTTAAAACTTGGGTCTAATTTGCTTTATAAGTAGCTCAAGCACCATAGAAGAGAGAGAAAAACAAAACTCTAATTACTCACTAACCAACCATTAAAACTTCAAAAAAAGTATGGAATAGCATTTTCTTACCTTCTACAACCTCTCCACCAAAGGATTTGAGACCAAAACCTTCCCTCCTTAGTAGAGCAATTTTTAGGAGGTGCCCAAGTCTTCCCTACCTTTCTTTCACGGGTTGGAGTGAGTGACCCAAGGAGGAAGAAGGTGCTGCATTTGTTTTATATGGGGGGTATTTGTAGGGGTGGCTGGTGATTGAGCCGCCCCTACAAATCGGAGCTATAAATATGGGGCCATTTGTAGGGGCAACTCAATCACCAGCCGCCCCTACAAATAGAATTTCTAGGGGCGGCCGGTGATTGAGCCACCCCTACAAATTAGACCCATTTGTAGGGGTGGCTCGTAACACCAGCCGCCCCTGCTGTTCTATTTGTAGGTGCGGCTGGTGTCTGGGCACCCGAGCACGCCACTATAGGGGCGGCTCCATCAGCAGCCGCCCCTACAAAAAAATCGAACCATTGCTAAAAATTGTTTTTTATGTAGTGAGGAACTTACCCTTGCAGGCAGAAAAAAATTATTATAGTTATCAATTATCATTATTATATTTGGTAAACTGTAAACATACTTATGTTAGAGAAAATTGTCTCACTACTAATCAAAACCAACTTGCTTCCGATGTCAAGTATATGGTTCAATTGGGTCTCGTCGCCTAACTGGCGATTCAAGTCAAGTCTCAGCGGCGTTTAGGGTTCCTCCTTCCTCTCTATTGCTGGCTTAGATTCTTCATTGGGATCTAAGATTGAGTCCACGTCCCATCCATCATTCGTGTCCACAACAAATTCTCCTTCTCGGAACCTAGCCTAAAGTTTCTAACCAAGTTCCTGCTGCCCAAGACGTAGGGTTCAGGGTCCAACTATTGGTGTTGGTGCCCATGGATCCAAAGGCGGATGAGATGTCAGGGATGCTGGTGAACTACAGTTGTCAGAGATAGAACAAAAGGGCCTGATCAAGATCGGTGGAGCTAGTGGCGTGATCAAGGGGAAGTTGGAGCCGCAAGCAGTGGGTAAGGTGTTGTCGGAGAAACCGGTCCGAGCGAAAGCCCTAGAGCTTTCCCTATGCCTGGTTTGGTGCCTATTCATGGGTGTGGAGTGTAGAGATCTGGGTGAGAACCGCTTCCTCTTCACCTTTCTGCAAGCATCGGGGAAGAGGTGGGCACTGGAGGACGGTCCATGGATGTTTGGTAAG
Source organism: Miscanthus floridulus (assembly GCF_019320115.1). Taxonomy (NCBI): domain Eukaryota; kingdom Viridiplantae; phylum Streptophyta; class Magnoliopsida; order Poales; family Poaceae; genus Miscanthus; species Miscanthus floridulus. Next base: position 83,693,193 of record NC_089597.1, read on the forward strand.
GATCTAGTGGTGATGGCGGACTTTGATGGGAATAAGACAATTGATGAAGTGGAGTTCAATGTGATTCCCATCTAGGTGCGTATCATGAAGATGCCATTGGGGATGATGAACAAGAGGGCCAGGGAGATGATAGGAGATTTATTTGGGGAGGTGCTGGATGTGGATGTTGATGATCGGGAGATGGCGATCGGCCAGTTTCTTTGGGTGAAGGTGAGATGGGATATCAAGAAACCTCTAATGAGAGGAGTGACTCTGGACATGGGGGAGGATGGGAAGGAGGAGATGAAGTGGTGTCCTCTTGTCTATGAGTACCTCCCTGATTTCTGCTACACATGTGGTCTTATTGGCCACACGGACCGCTTCTGTGAGGTGCAGCTTGAGAAAGGAGCTACTAGCCCTTTGAAGGTAGCAAAATAGGTCACGGTGGAGGGGGTTCCAAGAAATCTTTGCTCCCTACCTTGACAGATACTGTTATGGGAGTGGAGGTAGGTGAGTTGAGTGCTGGAGCTAAATCGGTGGGGGTGCAGTGGGGGATGTCCTAGACGTGTACAGTACCATGCAAGTGCCGCCAAAGGAGAATGAGGACTTGCCTGCTCTTGTAGGCGAGGCTAATAAGCAGAAGAAGGGTGGAAGCTCTATAAAAACTTTCAAAAGGGTGAGGAGGAACTCAGGTGGTGAGAAGAAAGAAGAGGGGGACAAGATGGTGGAGAAGAAGAGGAGTAGGGATGGAGTAGGGATGAGGAGACTATTGATGGTAGTTAACAACCATTATAAACTATCAATATAACATGTATAAGGGCATAAATATGATCACCAGCAAAGGTCTATAGGTTTAAACTAACAAATTCTATGAGTTTTGGTGAATCTGTATTTTCTGTAGGGTTTATCAAGAAAATTGTCAAGATGGACCTAGATGTCAGAATTAATCGTGCTTATCCACAGCGAAAATGACCCCAGAAGGTTCTAGAAGACTTGAGAAGATACCACACCGAAGCAGAGGGCAAGGCGCCGCCAGTTGGCCCCACCTACAGGCCGGCCGGCTCTTGGGGCCCACCTATCAGCCCCCGGTTGCAATGTAGGTTCTTCGCTGCCTTAAGGATTGCATCTATGCTATTTATTCAAGTCAGTTTGATCCGAGGGCTCAGGATTGATGCCCCCAACCTATATATATCAGCCCCTGCCACCCCTAGGATCAGATCATCAAACCCTGATCAAGTTAGTTGAGAAGACAGAAACCCTAATCATCCTTAGAGCTCCATCATATTTTAGGGCATAGCTAGTTAGGCTAGGTCTAGAGAGAGGCAAGCTGGTTTCGCTTGGATTCCTGATCATGTCAAGAGCATGGTTTGGTATAATCTTTGTACCCCTCTCTTTTGTATCTATCATTACTTTTATATGTTTGCTACAATTGTTATGACATTATTATTCATATCGTTTATGTTCCTAATTATCATGTTCATCGTCTACTTTGATTATATGCTTAGTATAGTTGGATTGTCAACATATTCATGCATAAGTTCATATAGCACTCACCCTAGTGTACACGGGGTGAGTGGTCGACATTGTGTAAGCATGGTGCTTATATGTTGTTTACCTGTGGATACACCCTATATTCCAAGTCATGTAGTAGATCGTGGATGTGACAATCCCATTGAGTCCTTTGTAGTCCACTCCCCGAATATAGGACAAGTAAGATCAAGTTATGAAGGAAGACAAGCTCTGTTCTTAATCTTCCTTAGTAATATTCCTTTTGTGTAGATATGAAGTTGATCTTAGCTATGATTACTAAGTGTAATTGCACTAATCAATGTATGCTTTGACTTATAATTAAGAATGACTTAGGAATTAATTCTCTAATATTCTACTTAACCATGCTAATGCCATAGAAAGGAGTACTCTGAGTGATTAATGATTAGTTATTATGCATCATTCATATATACATTTACCTCTTGACTTACCCCTATTGTGAGAAGAATATTGGTTATGGTTTACTTCTCCATCAATAGCATAAGTTATCAATACATATCCTTGTCAGACCTTCCTTGTGGTAAAAATATAAATAATGATACCTAGAATACTCCCGAGTGAAGTGCTACAATGGTATATTATCTGTGCGCTTGCAGATTACTTTCATTCATATATATATGTATATATTTCTTCCTAGTCATATAAAATAATAAAGAACTACTTAGTATCATTCTAGTAATAATACTAGGTTGTACCAACAAGAATCTCTAGCATCATCACTAGGTATGACAATCTAGTAAAGTAATGTTAAGAGATGTAGTCATACATTAGGTGACTACTAAAACAAGTGACAAGTTAATAAATAAGAGAGGTAGCTAGGCAAAGGAAGTATTGATAAACTTAAACTCATTAATGTGATCGAGATAAACCATTGACCTCTGCTCAAACAGGCTTACCCTTGTTTTGTCTGCTTTTGTATCTTATGTAGGGTAATGTATGACCGGTTTTGACCTTCCAACAAACTACGTTGAATATCCAGAAACATTAATCAGGAGAACTAGAGCCAAACTCAAGAAAGTCTTAGCTTTAGAGTAGGAAGACAACCAAATAAGGCGAAGCTTAACACCAGAATTTGAAGCCATAGCTAACAAGACTTTCTGTGAATTCTCTACTATAACTATAGCCAACATCTGTACTGGACCAATTGTCGATGTTGGACACAATGGATTTGAGCTCAACCCTGCTCTCATCAATATGGTGCAAGCCAGCTAGTTTTGTAGAAAGGCACATGAAGATGCGAGTGCTCATCTTCAACACTTCCTGGAGATCTACAGCACTTTCACCATCAAAAGAGTGACCAAAGATGCCATACTACTTCGCAGCTTCCCATTCTCACTCTCAGGGAACGCAAAGAAATGGTTCTACGCCAACAAAGATAGAAACACTACATGGGATAACTGCTCCACTGCCTTCCTAGCCAAGTTCTTTCCCATGGGCACTACAAATGCTCTACGTGGGAGAATTTTAAGTTTCCAACATCAACATGATGAATCTATCCCTGAGGCATGGGAACGCTTTCAAGATTATATTGCAGAATGTCCTCATTATGGGATGGAGAATTGGCTACTCATGTAGATTTTCTACCACAGGTTGACCAACAGTACCCATGAGACTATGGATGCTATTGTTAGAGGTGTATTCCTATCACTCACCATACCAGCTGCAACAACTCTTGTGGAGAAGATGGCCTCCAACCAAGGTTGAAATGAAGAACGTCTTCAGACCCATAAGAGAGGAGGAGGTATGCATCAACTTAAGAAGGTAGACATATTGTCTGCCAAGATAGACCTATTGATGAAAAAGCTCAAAGACCGAGTTAATGAGAAGCAAGAAGTCATGCACATTCATGATTCCCGCATGACATGTGAAGAGTGTGGAAACATTGGGCATTCAGGGAACAACTGCCCTGAAACCCATGAGGATGTGAACTTCATCAACAGCAACTACTTTTGTCCTCAACAGAATCAAGGATGGAATCAGCAACAGAGGTCGAACTACCAAGGTAATTACCAAGGTAACCCTCAAGGTAATAATTTCAATAATTGCAATCAACCAACCTTGAGAGAATTGTTTTCTGGCCAAGCTAAAATTATGGAGGGCTTATCTAGAAAACTAGCTTCCAATGATAGAGTTTTAGAAAATATAAATAATAGAATGGATAACCTCTCCTCTGCTATTAAGAACCAACATAGCTTTAATAAAATGATAGAATCACAAATAGCTCAGTTGGCTGCTGTTGTTCCTCCAACCGACAAAGGTAAGATTCCGGGGGCAACCAGAAGATCTAGAAACCACAAATCTTGTCGATATTCATAATGCAGCATACTATTGTATACAACCATCAATGGGAAGGTGGATAGATTATACCTTGCCTAAAAAGAAGAGCGATCCAGGAAGACCTGTGATCCCCATCACCATTGGACCACACATTTTCTAAGAAGCTGTCTGTGACTTCAGAGCAAGTGTCAACATTATGGCTAAGGTAATATATGATAAAATTAATGGAGATACTTTGTTGTACACAAATATGCATTTATAGCTTATAGACCAGTCACTCTGCTACCCCAAGGGAGTTCTTGAAGATGCCATTGTTCGAGTAGGACAATCATATATTCTCGTAGATTTTGTGATTTAGGAAACAGGTGGAGATGTAAGGGCACCCATTATCTTGGGCCAACCTTTCCTAAGCACCACAAAAGTCATCATCTATGCGAATAGTGCTAAAATTTGCTTCACAATCAAGGATAAAAAGGAGAAGTTTTCTTTCAAGAATCGTATGTTGCAATCTCCTCGACATCCGCAGACATCATACCTGCCCAAAGAGACGACAGTGAGTAAGAAGAAGAACAATAGAAGAAGGAAGAACAAGGTTAGGCAGCCACAAGAAGAATCAGTCAACATGATCAACACACTCCGATCAGAGTACGACCACCTCCTCGCTTCACCATTCCTTGCTAAGAAGGATGATCCAGGTGTACCCATGATCAAGTGTGCCATTGGACAAAGGATCTTCCACAACACCTTCAACGACATTAGATCGGGTGTCAATATAATATCCAAGGTAACGTATGAATACTTATTTGGTGATGAACCTTTGTTCCCCACATATATGCAATTGTAGATAGCAGACCAATCAATCTAATTTCTGAAAGGAATAGCGAAAGATGTCATGGTAAGAATACATTATCACTATACCCCTACTGACTTCATGGTTCTAGACATGGGTGAAGAAGAAGATGACACACCCATCATCCTTGGAAGACCATTTCTCAACATGACTAATGCAATCATCTACGTCGGATCTGGACAAATCCACTTCCAATTCCCTGGAGAGAAGATACGCTGCTATTTCAATTGTTATACCACTTATGAATAGCTAAAGAAGACCCACTCTAGGAGGAGGCATCATTCATCCCGACACCAAGAGAATCAACTTCCAAAGAATGAAGAACCTGAAGAAGTTGTGAAAGATGAACCTACTCCGCCAAAGTCTAGTCCACAGACGAAGCAAGTATGAAAAGAAAAGATGACATCATCTGAGTCACCATCACTAGAGGTGCAACTATCAAGATCTCCATCTTTAGGACCGATAGATGTACCTAGAGAATAAAGGACTTTCTTAAAAACTCCAAACCCTCGCCGTGAGGTAATAATGGTAGTTATCCATATTTACTTTCTAGCATTGCATGAATTCTTTTCACTTTAGCATACTTACTTTTTTGCATTAGCATTGCATTTAGAAAAAAAAGATAAAAAGTTTCATGATTATATTTTATCATTGCATTATAAATCCTAAGCCCCATGTTAATAGATCTACAGTGTAAATACCCATGGGAATATTCACTGTGGAGGCATAAAAATTAAAAATACCATGCATACATATTTTCTATTCTGCATATCATAAAATTAGGAAATCCAAAAAAATATATATATTAGGTGAACATCCTGTTAAAATTCTACCAATACAAAAATATTTCTAACCCTCAAGAATAACTAATCTATGGATGGCTGACCACTAACCCTTTATCCTAATCGGTTCCATGAGTTTTGGTATTCTTATTGGTATTTTGTAGGATGATGCACATGAGATCAAGAGCATGTTCACCCTGTTGTCTTCATCTCGCTCCACTTCAGAACAAGAAGGACATCTATTGGCAAATCTGCTCTGAGAAAGATCACTCAACTTCAACATTAGACCACTACAACATCTAGCTTGGGGGAAAGGCATCCCCCATGTATCTAGCTAAGTATTTCTTTTCTTTTGTTATTCTTAAGTTTGCTCTACATTTACTTTAAAAAAGAGATGCATAGCTAAAAGCAAAATAAAATTTTTATCTTTTTCTTATATATATATGTATATATTAGTAGTAAGGTGTGATCTAAAAAAACTAAATGAAAACAAAATAAAAGGTGTGTCTAGATTTTTTAAGAGCTAAATAAAATGGACTCTGAAGATAATCTCTTGCAATGGAAATGATGAATAGTTGCTCTATCGTAATTTCTTTCAAGTATCTAGTTTTTAGCCTTGAATTCTCCCGAGTTTTGGATAAGACTGTTTTGATATAAGAATTTACTTTGAACTTAAAACTCGTGGGTAGCGTATGCTTGATCTAAGTCTAGGTAATTGATGGATATGATATGAGAAGGTCGGAGCTATTGTTTATCTTGTTCCAAGTGATACTAAAGTTCTAGAGATTTATCTTTTGAAAAAATATAAAAATGCTTCATGATGAGTTTCTATATGATAAAGCTTGAATTCCTACCAAAGCCATATATGTTATTTAGAATAGGAAAACTTCCACATATATGCTGCTTGTTTTGCATTGAGTTTAGTCAAGCTTTGTTGACCCTTATGAGAGGTTTGTCATGCTCTTAAAATCAAGATCACGTACACACCACCCATATATGCACTACTCCTACACTGGGGGTAGGCGCAAAAACATGCCATTCCATCTGAATCCACCCAAAAATGCTTTACTTCTACACTGGGAGTAAACACAAAAAATATGCCTAATAGGATTTTCCACCAAATCAATGCTCCAAGTTCTTGTTGTTATCTTTCAAAAAGTTTGTTGCAGAAAAGAAGCATGGGTCTATGCAAAAGTTATTCATGAAAAAAGAGAAAATAAAAAAAGAGATAAGAAAAAATGGATAAGTGTCCGAGATATCTAAAACAATGGGTACTCAGATGCCTGCCTGAAAAAAAGAAAGAGATGAATAAGATAGCCCATGTTTTTCTTGCAAAGTATTTTCTAAGTTTTAAAAGAGAGATGTATTTTCAAGAAGCATAGTAGAATTAAGTTAGCCACCATATATATCCATGACATATATCCACACACATGCACATCTTGATTTGATTGTATAACTTAACTCTCTCTGGATCTAAGGTTTGACTTTACAATATATGTATTGGAAGTATGCTCTTTCATGCTTTCTCCACTCCTATGAGCTCCACATAAGCCTTAGTTGTAGAAAGAGAAAGGCATAACATCACTATTGCCTTGGTAAGGATCAACAAATACCATATATATTGAGAGATTTGAGAGTGTCATACAATGGAAGCTCTGAGTTTTATTTTAAAAAACTCATAAAAACTCTAGAATAATGGTTGAGCAAAGAACTTGAGATATAGTGCTTGACTTGATCGTTCTGTCTTTCAATTGCTCAAGACTCAAGTGAAGGCTAAGATGACACATGGTTGAAGGTAATATGGGTAAGTTTGAAAGTCAGATCGGTTTATTCCAATTCAGAGGAGAATTTTTGTTTGAATGCATGTATACTTTTGAGGAGTTGCTTCAATGTTTTTAAAAATCCTAAAACTTCTGAGCCATTTATTGAGTTTAGCTTTGCTTAGAGACGAGTAAAGGTTAAGCTTGGGGGAGTTTGTTGATGGTAGTTAACAACCATTATAAACCGCCCGTACAACAAGTATAAGGGCATAAATATGATCACCAACAAAGGTCTATGGGTTTAAACTAACAAATTTCATGAGTTTTGGTGAATCTGTATTTTCTACAGGGTTTATCCAGAAAACCGTCAAGGTGGACCTAGATGTCAAAATTAATCACGCTTATCCACAGCGAAAACGACCACAGAAGGTTCGAGAAGACTCGAGAAGATACCACACCAAAGCGGAGGGCGAGGCGTCGCCAGGTGGGGCCGGTTGGCCCTACCTACAGGCCGGACGGACCCTAGGGCCTACTTGTCAGCCCCCCATTGCTACATCGGTTCTCCACCACCTTAAGGATTGCATCTACGCTGTTTATTCAAGTCGGTTTGATCCGAGGGCTTAGGATTGATACTTCAGCCTATATATCAGCCCCTGCCACCCCAAGGATCATATCATCAAACCCTGATCAAGTCAGTTGAGAAGACAGAAACCCTAATCATCCTTAGAGCTCCATCATATTCTAGGGCATAGCTAGTTAGGCTAGGGCTAGAGGGAGGCAAGCGGAATTTTCTTGGATTTCTGATCGTGTCAAGAGCGTGGTTTGGTATAGTTTTTGTACCCCTCACTTTTGTATCTCTCATTACTTTTATATGTTTTCTACAATTGTTATGACATTACTATTCATATCATTTATGTTCCTAATTATCATGTTCATCGTCTACTTTGATTATATGCTTAGTATAGTTGGATTGTCAACATATTCATGCATAAGTTCGTATAGCGCTCGCCCTGGTGTACACAGGGTGAGTGGTCAACATTGTGTAAGCGTGGTGCTTATATGTTGTTTACCTACGGATACACCCTATATTCCAGGTCATGTGGTAGATCATGGATGTGACACTCTCGTTTAGTCCTTTGTAGTCCACTCCCCGAATATAGAACAAGTAGGATCTAGTTACGAAGGAAGACAAGCTTTGTTCTTAATCTTCCTTAGTAGTATCCCTTATGTGTAGATATGAAGTTGATCTTAGCCATGATTACTAAGTGTAATTGCACTAATCAATATATGCTTTGACTTGTAATTAAGAATGACTTAGGAATTATTTCTCTAATATTCTACTTAACCATGCTAGTGCCATAGAAAGGAGTACTCTGAGTGATCAATGATTAGTTATTATGCACCATTCATATATACATTTACCTCTTGACTTACCCCTGTTGTGAGTAGAATATTGGTTATGATTTACTTCTCCGTCAATAGCATAAGTTATCAATACATGTCCTTGCCAGACCTTCCCTATGGTAAAAAATATAAATAACAGTACCTGAAATACTTTCAGGTGAAGTGCTACAATGGTATATTATCTGTGCGCTTGCAGATTACTTTCATTCATTCATATATATATATTCTTTCTAGTCACATAAAATAATAAAGAACTACTTAGTATCATTCTAGTAATAATACTAGGTAGTACCAACAAGCATCTCTGGCATCATCACTAGGGATGACAACCTAATAAAGTAATGTTAAGAGATGTAGACATACATTAAGTGACTACTAAAACAAGTGACAAGTTAATAAATACCAACAGATACAAAGATGGATGTGGATGAGGAAGGGCGTGCAAAGATGGGGAGATTTGTTGGTGACGTTGCTGCTTCACACTCAGATTTGGCGGGGCTGGCGGACTGGTCCTGCGGGACCCAATGAAGCTTTATAGCTTGGACTGTAGAGGGTTGGGAAACTACCTAGCAGTTCAAGGGCTTCTAAAGTGTCAGAAGTCCGAGGAGGCAGACATTCTTTTCTTGTTCGAGATGAAGCTGGATGAGAGAAGAATGGCGACAATTCGAGTGCAGTTGGGGATGGCGAACATGGAGGTGGTGGATTGTGAAGAAAAAGGCGGGGTCTTGCAGTGTTATGGCGGAGAGGAGTTGATTTGGTATGTCACAGCAAGTCAAAGTACCATATTGGCATGGAGGTCTCAGAGACAGGAGGGGGCTAGTGGTGATTCACGAGGATTCATGGCGAGGCTCGCACTGATCTGAAGTATAAAACATGGGAGGTGATGGAGGAACTTTGGTTGCACCAGCCGATGGGGATTCCTTGGTTGTGTGCAGGCGATTTTAATGAAATTCTCTTTCACCGTGAGAAGGAGGGAGGAGTCCCTCGAGCGCAGTCCTGCTTGGACCGCTTCAAGATGGCGTTAGAGAGTTGTGAGCTACATGACCTGGGTTTTTGCGGGGATGTGTTCACATGGAGAAATAAGTAGCTGAAGGGGAGCACACATGTGAGAGAAAGGCTAGATAGAGCTGTAGCAAATGGTGAATGGAGAGGGAAGTTTCCCATAGTTCTAGTGAGAAATGGGGACATGTATAGATCAGATCACAGGCCGATGATTATTCTCACTAAGAAAATACAAGGAGGCAGACCAATGAGAGGTGATAATGGGTTTAAGTTTGAGGCCAACTGGTTAAAAGAGGACTGCAGGCGTGTTGTAGAGGAGGCATGGATGCAGGAGGAGAGTGGGGAGAATCTTAGTACAAAACTCAAAAGTGTTGCTAGTAGCCTAAAGTTGTGGAGCTCAAATAGTTTAGGAGATTTGCAGAAGAGGTTGAAGGAAGCAAAGAGGGAGCTGGAGAAGTGGAGGGAGCGCCGATTAGTGACCATACTATCACCCGGGAGGTAGTTTGTAGCTTCAAAGTAGATCATTTGGAGTATGAAATAGATACATATTGGCGACAACGTGTGTTGGCAGTCATTATCAATCAAATCTGACCGCCAATTATAGTCCAAAATAGGAGAAATAAACAATCTTTTGACACATATGCCTTTACTATTGACATTGTTCCACTTGTATTGGAGAAAACATGTTTTGCAGGACACACATTCAAATACAAGTAGAAAACAAACAAAATGCGCAATCCAGAAAGCGTAATGCAGATTCTACGCCAAAGAGCCAAGCAAAGGCCCACTCCAACGAAGCATTTGGGCCGAGCACCGACATGGCAATGGCCCAGGCCCACAGAGGAACCGACCATGCGAAGACGGTCACGCGACGGCCCCACCAGGGTGTGGGCACACCAGGGGTGCGGCCGCACCTATGCCACTACGTCGGTACATGGTGGTTTCCAAAAATACATGCGCCAAACCGACCATGGATTAGTATAAAAGAGAGGGTAGAGCTCACTTTCAAAACACACATCATTTGGAGCTACACCTCACTACCACATCTTGTACTTTTACTTTCTTAGTAGTATTTGGAGCTAGCAAAGCTATCAAGGAGGGCTTGTCTCCTTGGAAGAAGAGCAACTTTGGTATGAATACTATGAAGAGTTCTTCCATAGCCTTGTTCTCATATTATCAATATAGCAATGCATATGAACTAGACTATAGTTTATAATCATGATATATGAACTAGCATATAGTTTGTATGTAATGATCTTGACATGGAGAACTTTATGCTTAATCATTCATATGAATTATATGAGTAGAAGTAGAGCTAAGTTGAGGTGGCGGTTCATCGTGCCTTTGGGTATGCTCAAGTTCTTTACCTATCGATCCGTAGGGTCAGGGACCCGAGGGAATTTGGGTAGTTTTTGTGTACGTAAGCATGGTGCTTAGGTATGGAGAGACATGTGAATACATTTCCTACTCTCCGGTTGAGGGGTAGGCGGCAGGTGGTGATAGCCCTATCCGTCCCTTGTAATCCCCCATGTTCGGGTAGGATGCAGGAGTCTAAATTATCACACGAGGTTGCTGGCTGACCAGTACTCGGTGGCCTCCCGACCTATCTTAAGCTCAGCTCTAGCTCTAATCATGTAATTTGTATGATTACCACTTGTTCTTTGCACGGCTATATTAGAACATGCCTGCTCCACGTAGGAATATTCTTTTATTCTTTGTTTTCCTTTTATCCTCGAGGTTGGCTTAGATGTGTGTCCACTATCCATGAAATACCATTTTTACCCTTGTCATGAACTATGGTTCACTATGCAAGTATGTAATCTTGTTCATGTTCATGCTAGACTCTTACACCTTGCCCTCCTTTGGGAAAATATAAATAACGATACTCAGAATACTTCTGGGTGAAATGCTACAACAATAGATCTGTGCGCTTGTGGATGATTTCTGTAATCGTTAAGAACTATCGTAGTTCGTGTTTCTTGGCGGCGTCGCTAAGGTTAACTCAATCTTAGTGATGGTGCTAAGAAATACCAACAGTTATTTCGGACGCCGTTGCCAAGGATGGACTTAAAACCTCCACACTTAGTGATTACGCCAAGAAATACCAACAACGTGCTCACGTTAATTGGCTGCAGTTTGGAGACAGGAATACAAGCTATTTCCACAATGCGTGTTCGGAGAGGAAGAGAAGCAATAGGATTGGGAGTTTGAAGAAGGAAGATGGGGGCTGGGTGGAGGATGAAAAGGAAAAAATGGAGTTTATGACTAACCACTTTGTGCAGCTTTTCAGGGCGCTGAGGCACAATTCCAACAAGTCTTTGGTGCTGTCCCAACCCGTGTCTCGGCAGCCATGAACTCCAAACTGGTGGCCGAATTTACTGAGGAGGAGATCAAGCAAGCCTTAGACTCCATCGGTGATCTAAAGGCTCCTGGCCCGGATGGTCTGCCATCAGTTTTTTACAAAAAAATTTGGGATGTGGTCGGCGAGAAGCTAACTCGTGAGGTGATGCATGTGCTGAATGGAGGGCATATACCGGAGGGTTGGAATGAAACGACCATTGCTTTGATCCCCAAGGTTGAGAAACCGGAGAAGGTAACTGATCTCCACCCCATCAGTCTCTGAAATGTGGTTTACAAAGTGGTATCCAAAGTTTTGTCTAGCCGGTTAAGGGATGTGCTGCCTGATATAATCACTCCGAATCAAAATGCATTTGTACCTGGTCGCCTAATATCAGATAACATTCTTATTTCTTATGAGATTACCCATTATTTGATAAATAAAAGAGAGGGTGATGTTGGCTATGCAGCGATCAAGCTAGATATGAGCAAGGCGTATGATAGGGTTGAGTGTCACTTCCTTCGTGATATGATGGTGAAAATGGGCTTTTGTGAGCAGTGAATTAACCTTATTATGGAATGTGTGACATCAGTGGGCTATCGTATTAAGGTGAATGGTGAGTTGTTAGAAGGATTCAAACCCGAAAGAGGCTTACGGCAGGGAGATCCACTGTCTCCATATCTGTTTCTAATATGTGCAGAAGGCTTCTCGGCCTTATTGCAGCAAGCAGAGCAGGAAGGAAAGATTGCGGGAGTGAAAGTTTGTCCAAGTGCACTAGTGTTTCACACCTCTTGTTTGCCGATGATTCTTTGATTCTGATTCGTGCAACAGAGTGGGACGCTAAACAGCTACAAGACATCCTGGATCTCTATGAATGTTGCTCTGGACAAATGATCAATAAAGCAAAGTCGGCGGTACTGTTTAGCAGAAACACTAACACACACAGAAGGGCGGACGTTTGCGCATTGCTGCAAATTACAAAAGAAACTTTGAATGAGAGGTACCTGGGACTACCGGCACAGGTTGGCAAGTCAAAAATTGAGACCTTTGCTTATATCAAGGATAGGATTTGGCAGCGGATCCAGGGGTGGAAGGAGAAATTCCTGTCTTGGGCTAGGAAGGAGATTCTTATTAAAGCCGTGGCGCAAGCAATCCCTACATATGCTATGGGATGTTTTGACTTAACCAAGACTTTCTGTGATCAAGTGAGCACGATGGTGTGCCGCTACTGGTGTAATCAACAGGAGGGCAAGCACAAAATCCACTGGTTGCACCGGGACATATTGATGCGTCCGAAGAAGAAAGGAGGATTGGGCTTCCGGGATATTCATGCCTTCCACTTAGCTATGCTGGCCAAACAGGCGTGGAGACTCTGGGAGAAATAGGACTCTCTTTGTGCGTGTATCTTGAGTGCTAAATACTTTAAGGATGGGACGGTGCTGGATGCTAAACCGAAGGCAGCCATGTCCTACACTTGGAGGAGCATCTCGAAGGAGATTCAGCTTATGAAGAAAGGTATGGTGTGGAGAGTGGGGGATGGAAGAGGCTTGAAAATTTGGAATGATCCTTGGCTGCCGAGGGATGCTTCCAGAGAGCCTATCACGCTGAGGGGAACCAACTTGGTGACTGATGTTGATGAACTGATTGATCCTGTCACCGGGGACTGGGATGTGCAGTTGGTAAAAGATTTGTTTTGGGAAGAAGATCAGCAAGTCATGCTGGCAATCCCAGTTTTTGAAGGCTGAGACAATATGTTGGCATGGCACTTTGATAAGCATGGGAAATTTAGTGTGCGGAGTGCATACAAAGTCTGCCGGGATGAGTCTATTAGGAGCCGGAATTGCCGAGCTGCACAAGGAGGAAGCCGACAACAAGATGATCTGATTTGGAAGAAGATATGGAGCTTAAGCTGTCCTAGTAAGGTCAAACACTTCCTCTGGAGAATGACGCATGAGAGTCACCCACTCCGCTGCAGTCTAGCACGTCGTGGCATGGACATTGATACAAAATGCCCGGTGTGTGCAAGAGACAGTGAAGATGGAGGCCACCTCTTTTTCAAATGCAGACTCGCCAAACAGGTTTGGAACTTGCTAGCTTTGGAGAGTAAGAGGCAGCACCTGGCGCGGCTACTGACAGCTCAGGATGTTATTTCACATATCTTGGGGGAAAGAGAACAAATTGCAGTGCTCATGGTTATCACGCTGTGGTTTCTCTGGACGAATCGGAATACCGTCAGAGAAGAGAAGCGGGGGAGGAGTGCTGAGGAGTTAGCAAGATCGATCAGAGTTTATGCGAATGAAGTATCCCAGACACTTCGCTCTCCACGATCACCGAAGCCGCTGCGGAGTGTGCGATGGCAGAAACCTCCAGAAGGGTACCTGAAGCTTAATTGTGATGCGTCATTTATAAATGAAACAAAGGCCGGCAGCTGGGGGTTCTTGATCCGGGACCATGATGGTGAAGTGGTGATGTCGGGCCGAGGAAGAATCAGTTATGCGCTGAGTGCTTTTCACGCTGAGCTGATAGCTTGTTTGCAAGGTGTTCATGTGGCCAGTAACCTGGGCATTGGGAATTTGATCCTTGAAACAGATGCCATCAATGTCCAGACAGCACTGCAGTCCCAAAGCTATGACGTTCGACCTGAAGGAGGCTTGACTGAGGAGTTAAAGTCTTTTGCTAGTTTAAACTTTCGCAATTTCACTTGTAATTTCTTGGGTAGAGCTGGAAACAAGGCAGCCCATGTGTTGGCGAGTCTAGGTTATGATTGTGTCGAAGGTGAGGCGCTAATTACAAGTGCCATCCCTGATGATATTGTTGTAATCGTTTCTGACGATTTGTCAAGAGAGTAACGAAGTCTTCTTGCTGCATGAACGGAAATGCTAGGTTGTGTCAAATACAATAACCGCAAAGAGTTACAAAATAGAAGATACCTTTGCTCCTCCAATGTAAATCAGAAAAATATAAGAGATGAGAGCTCATGTACCAAGCAGGAAGAGACCTCTGAAGAAATAGAGCACAGAAATGACAGAATCTGCAGGCAATGGCCCTTTTGGGCAAAACGTCGAACACCTTTCAAGCTGCAACGCAGTGTGAGCAATAACCTCATCCAGGATACGATAAAACAGGGGAGGTGATCTGAAGGACCGGAGTTGAGGCAAGACAGTTTGCAAATTAGGAATTGCCACTTACCAAAGAGTTCGCTAGCGCCATAGATTGCAAGCAGACCGTTGCCTTGGATGACCATGCCACTACAGTAAGGCATTTTAAACACGAAGACATCGACGATTCTGTTGGATCAAGCTGTTTCTTCCCCATCCTCATTATCTCACCTTATTTCAGGTGTATCGTGGCTGCATTTGTGTTTGTGGGAGATCATAGGTTGCGAGCAGGTGGCAGAGCGCATCACTTGCTCTGTGTGGCAAGTACATCACACGCAAGCATATTTGTAGAGGGATCGTGGCCGTGGGTCACGGTAGGAGAAGAGACGCTGGGAAGGAGAAGCGACCAAGTGGTCGGGGGAGTTGCTAGCAAGGAGGAGAGGCCGATGGTGTTCCGTTTCTACGTTCATCTGCATGCCCACACGTTCACTAACGGTCTGTTTGGTAGAGCTCCGGCTCCAGCAGCGAAAACTGCTTTAGCTGTGGCTTCATCTGAGGAGCAGATTCACTTTGAAAGTCGAATCTTTTTTTTTTTTTTGACCGTTTGGTAAAACAACTTCTCTTTCTGATAGAATGAGATGAAAGGTCCAAAATATCCTTTTTTTTTTCTTTTTTCTCTCCTTTTATTTCTTTTTATTTATTTTATTCTTTCTCTCCCTGTATCACCGAAGCACGCAGAGCCGCACAAAGATAAAATGTCTGTATTACCTTTTTTTTCTTTTTTTTTTCTATTTTTCTATTCTCTTTTCTCTTCTTTTCTTTTCTTTTTTTTTCTTTCCCAACCTTATCTACTCACGTGGCCGCGTACGCACCCCATCTCCTTCAACCTCCTGTCTGTGCCTCTGTGGACGCCTCGCAAGTTCGCCACTGCGCCATCGGTGCTGCACTTCCACCCTGCCCTCCCAGCCACTCCGTCGCTTGCACGCCCGGCAGCTCGGCAGCCCCGCATCAGCCTGGCAGCCCGCCTCCCAGCCACTCTGACGGACCCGCGCCGCCCGCCCCGACGGCCTCGCGCGCAGAGCTCCGGCGACTTCGCGCCCGTGCGGCGGCGGCGGCGGCCCGCGCGTGCCCGCGCGCGCTCGCACGGCTCGGTGGGGGCAAATCCGCCCATGCCCCGCGTTGGGCCCACGGCAACAGGGGCGGAGCCGGGCGAAGCTCGTTTTTTCGGCTCCCGTTCTCTCTCTCCTCTCCTCTCAGCGGGTTTCCCGCGGCTCCCGACACGGAGCGGATCCATTTTCTAGCGTTTGGTTGGTGAAGCTGCGGAAGTGCTCCCGGAGCTGGTCGAGGAGCCATACCAAACGGCCCCTAAGCCTCTTCGCTTCGCTGAAACGAAGAAGCCTACGTAGTGACCGGTGGTCGTGGAGCCCTAAAATGACGTGGCTTTACGAAATCACGGAGAAATCTGCTACTGGGATTCTTCCTGTTTAGGTGTAGTAGACACGAGTGGTGCTAATTAACATATTTTATTTTAAATTACTGATTATAATGACAAAATTAGTATTGGTGCATATTTATTAGTGTCTAATTAGTTGTTATTATTTTTAAATAATAGATATAATTAGTCAACTCTTCTTATCTTATTCACTTTTATCCGTCCAACCAAACAAAAAAAAAAGGTTCGTCCCATCCATTAACTAAACATATATCATGAATATCATTATCCTAATATTCATAGATCGCTAAATCTCATTCAACTTCGTCCTCCAACCAAAAGCACCATAAGAGACGCCGCAGCTGGCTGCTCTCGTCTCATGGGTCGCGGTGTTGGCAGCAACGCCGGATCTCCCCTACCGCTACCAGAGTACCGGGCTCGAAAGTCTAGAGCCCGGCCAACATTCGCTGTGTTTGTCGTCGGCAAGCAAAGAGCACGGAAGGATTCACCCCCGCCGTCTTCCGTGCCGTTAAAAAAAAAACTCCCGGAGGCTGGTAGTGTGTGACTGGGTGCTGGACGGACCTGAATAAGGATGAAACACCATTTCAGGGGCACAAACAACCGCTGGTGTCAATTCCGAACGGGCTGGCTGCCTCGCTGGTAAGTTCGTAAACCTCCTTTTCCGTCGCTATCGAGCATCATTAGCCTATTATATATTATATTGCTTTGTATACGAATCAATGCGTGTGGAACCAATGTATCTAACGACTACCAAAGTCTGCATTTGCTTCGTTTCTTTGTTTCCGATAACCAAAGCCTGCTTTTGTTCCGAAAATCGAAAATATCATTGCAGGGCCTCAGCGGAATTGCTGTAGCTTCGAAGCGGCACGACAGATTTACATCCCACAAGACCTCAACAAAGCAACTTAACAGAAAGTATTATTGTATGTGTCAACCTTCTCGCGGTGCGACCGGTTAGAGCAATGAGCTCCAGGACTCTCCCGTCCAACCTTAGGTTCGGAGTCTGGCGCCTCCTTATTTTCAAGGGAGATTTGGAGATTTGCCATTATAAATATTTTCAAAGTCATAATAGGAGAGTCTTCTCCTATAATCCAGTTTTTATTACTGTATATGCGGCAAGCCGGCAACTAAATAGAAAAATAGCACTTGCCGGCAACTAAATAGAAAAATAGCATCATAAGAAACAACTCCATACTTATAAGAAATCGAGCAAGCAACTTTTTTTAGCTCGATAATTTTCCGTCAAGATACAGCTAGCATAATTCCTTGAGGCGCATTTTACATGTGCCGAAAATATCATAAATCAGAACCACGCAAATTATCTTGTTCAACAATTCAAGGCCACGCAGCATTGAACTTCCATTTTCTAGGGTTCCCGTCCGTTTTTTTTTCTCCATCGTTGTCAAAAAGAAAAAAATGTGGAGAGGTGTCCATTTTTAAATGGAAACTCACTTGATTTGAAATCCAGATTCAAGATCAACCCACTTCTCTGACAAAATGCTCCGCTAGCCCAGTATACGAATGCGGGGTTCGCTGCGAAAGCTTTGATAGAACCTCTATAAAGTAATCTGCTTCTCCCTTTTGTACGCGCGGCAGGGGCAGGTGTCGAAAGAGCTCCCTGCTGCTGCACTGTAGCCACGGCAGGAGTAGGCGTCGAAAGGCTCTCTTACCGTACTGTAGCCACAGTAGGGGCAGACGTCAAAGTCAGCCCTGCTGTCATATCTAGTCACTGTAGTAGCATGACAGCCTGACATATCTGTGTACTAGGATTAGATGGGTAGAGTTGTATATATAGCTTCCCACTGCAACTCAGTAAAGTGAAAGAGTTCAGTTTTGTCATCTTCTCTGTAGAGCTCCGGCCAACACTGGTGCTTGTACTGTGTGTGCGCGCTCTGTTCTTTCTCCCTTCTTCTACCTCCAACCGTAGTGTGTGTGGTCGGCAACGACGGTGAGCGGTCAGCTCACCCGTGCGGGAGATCTCGGGACCAACAAGTGGTATCAGAGCCGTACAAGCGTCGTCGCCGGACTAACCCCTGGCGATGACGGACGGTTTGGAGATGGCTGCCCAGCCACGACAGGAGGTCGTCGTGCGTACGGTGCAGGAGATCAGCGACACTAGTTAGCTGACGCTGAATCGCACCAACTATGACGAGTGAGCGGTGACCATGAAGGTCAAGCTCAGAGCCTGACGGCTCTAGAATGCCATTGACAAGAGCACCGATAACGAAGAATACGACATATCAGCGTTGGAGTCTATCCTCGCTGCTGTGCCAACGGAGTACATGGAGTCATTGGGGGCGAAGAACTCTGCTAAGGAGGCGTGGAAGGGCATTGTAGCGATGCGCGTCAGCTCCGACCGCGTAAAGAAGGCGACGGCCCAGCTGCTGAATCAGGAGTATGCCACCCTCAAGTTCAAGGATGGTGAGTCGGTGGAGAACTTCTCCCACCGCCTACAGTCATTCATCAGCAAGCTGAGAAGCCATGGTGTCACCATCGACGAAGAAGAGGCGGTCTCCAAGTACCTCCACTCTGTGCCGGTGAAGGACATCCAGATCATTCTCTCTATAGAGACGATGCTAAACTTGTCCACCCTCACCATTGAGAATGTGACAGATCTACGGCGGTGGACGAGCGCAAGGAGTTGGCCACAACAACGACGTACAGCGGCAAGCTGCTACTAACGAAGGAGGAGTGGGCTGTCCGGATGAAGGAGAAGAAGTCCGGGGAAGCCTCCTCCAGCCACGGTTACGATGGCAAGCGCCGCGGTAAGGCTTCTTCAGAGAAGAAGAAGAAGGTCGACCCCAACGCCTGTCGGCGCTGCAGGAAGATGGGCCATTGGGCAAAGGAGTGCCCAAATCGCAAGCAGGAGAAGAAGGCTGAGGCTCATTTAGGGCAGGCTGATGAGGATGATAAGGCCACTCTCCTGATGACGATGTTCTGTGCACTACACGACGTTGAGGCCAAGGAGAAGGGAGAGGTGATGGCGGTGGAAGGGCACGACAAGGCTCTGAAGGCTATCAACCTTGACGAACCGCACGCCCAAGTCCACCTCAGATGTGTGGACGATGAGCAGGAGCAACTATGGTACCTGGACTCTAGCGCCAGCAACCACATAATGGGCTCTAAGGCAGCCTTCTCTGAGCTCGATGGCAACGTGACCAGCACGGTGAAGTTCGGTGATGGCTCAAGGGCGACGATCCGAGGGCGCGACACCATCATCTTTAGGTGCTAGAACAGCGAGCACCGCACGCTAATGGATGTATATTACATCCCATAGCTACGTTCAACCATCATCAGCATTGGTCAGCTAGATGAGCGCGACAGTGAGGTACTGATCAAGGACGGCGTCCTTAGGATCAGGGATCAGGAGCAGCGGCTTCTTGCCAAGGTGAAGTGGTCCCAGAACCAGCTGTACCTACTCGACTTGAAGGTGGAGCAGCCCATCTGCTTGGCTGCACGGCACATGGAGGAGCCATGGCTGTGGCATGCTCGGTTCGGCCATCTCGGCTTCGACGCGCTCGGTCGGCTAGAGAAGATGGACCGAGGGCTACCCCACATCAAGCACGCAGGCAAGTTGTGTGACAGCTGCCTAGCCGGAAAGCAGAGGAGGCTATCATTCCCAAAGGTGACCAAGTATCACACGGCGGATGCTCTCGAGCTCGTCCATGGCAATCTCTATGGGCCAATCACGCTAGCCATAAACGGTGGTCGGTGGTACTTCCTTCTACTCGTGGATGATTGTAGTCGCTATATGTGGCTATAACTCCTAATGAGCAAGGACAAGGTGGTGGAGGCGATCAAGAAGTTCAAGGCGTGCATGGAGGCGGAGAGCGGCAAGAAGCTGTGTGTGCTGCAGACTGATCGCAGCAGCGAATTCACTTCGGTGGAGTTCGCTGCGTACTGTGCGGATCAGAGTGTGGTGCGACACCACACCGCGCCGTACTCACCGTAGCAGAATGGCATGGTGGAGCGGTGGAACCAGACGGTGGTCGGCATGGCTCGATCCATGATGAAGGCCAAGAGCATGTCGACAAGGTTCTATGGTGAGGCGGTGACCACAGTGATGTTCATCCTCAACCGCACACCCACCAAGACCCTAAAGGGCAAGACACCATTTAAAGCTTGGTATGGGCGCAAGCCGAGCGTGTCCTTCCTTCGGACATTCGGCTGCATCGGCCACGTCAGGAAGACGAAGTCGGTCCTCACCAAGCTGGAGGACAGGAGCACACCGATGGTGCTCCAGGGCTACAAGGAAGGTACCAAGGCGTATCGGCTCTACGACCAACGTAGAGACAAGGTGGTTGTGTCGCACGATGTCATGTTCGATGAGAAGGCGGCCTAGGACTAGGACAGTCTGGGCACAGGGGAAGCTGGCGACTTCACTAGCACCTTCATCGTCGAGCACTTGGTCATCCACGGTGGTGGAGATGCTGGAGAGGAGGTGTCGACCACTCTAGTAACAGAGTTGAGCACTCCTGGGGCGGTGCCGAGCACTCTAGGAGGGGTGCCGAGCACTCCAGGGGTGGTGCTAAGCGGTCCTATAGTGGTGTTGACCACTCCAGGATGGGTGCCAAACGCTCCCGTAGTGGAGCCGAGCGATCCTGCAGTGGTGTCGACCACTCTAGGATGGGTGTCAAACGCTCCCGTAGCAGAGACGAGAGGTCTTGTAGTGGTGCCGACCACTCCAAGACTAGTGCCGAGCACTCCTGCAGTGGTGCCAACCACTCTAGGAGTAGTGCTGAGCACTACAGCCAGGGTGCCGAGTAGTCCAGGTGCTATGTGATCACTTCGGTGGAATAGGGGACTCCATCAATACCGATCGAGTTCACCTCACCTACAAGCGACATCACCGAGTTCGTGGATGCCTTCCACGATGGTGAGGAGGTGCGGTTCCACAGGCTAGACGACATCATCGGCAGCACAGTGTCCTTAGGCCTAGCGGGTCGACTGCTCAATGATCTAGAGCTGCTTCTCATCAGTGCAGAGGAACCACCCACATTCACGCTGGGCGAGCGTGATGCAAATTGGCGATGGGTGATGCTGGAGGAGATGAAGGTGATCTAGGAAAATGAGACTTGGGAGCTCGTCGATCCACCTCCAGGATGTCGTCCGATCGGCCTGAATTGGGTGTACAAGGTCAAGCGGAACGAACGTGGCGCCATTATCAAGCACAAGGCGCGTCACGTCGCCCGAGGCTTTGTTTAGCGTGAGGGCATCGACTTCGAGGAAGTCTTTGCACTGATAGCGTGCATGGAGTTTATCCGACTGCTGCTAGCTTTGGCAGCAGCGAAGGACTAGCGCGTCCATCACCTGGACGTAAAATTAGCCTTCCTCAATGGTGAGCTAGCGGAGACGGTCTTCGTTAGGCAACCTCTATGTTTCGCCATCAAGAGAGCGGAGCACAGGGTACTCCTACTGCGCAAGGTGCTCTACGGGCTGTGGCAGGCCCCGTGAGCGTGGAATGCCAAGCTTGACGCCACGCTGGGTGAGCTTGGGTTCACACGGTGCACAACTAGCACGTGCTCTACATGAGGTGACGGGGGAAGGAGGAGCTCATCGTTGGTGTGTATGTGTACAGCTTGATCGTCACCGACGCGCGTGCGGAGGACATCGATATCTTCAAGTGTGAGATGGCAGCTCATTTTCGAATGAGCGATCTCGGAGAACTCTCCTACTACCTCGGCATCAAGGTGAGATAGGGGAAGGAGGCGCTCACGCTCGGTGAGAGCGCGTACGCCTCGAAGCTGTTGGAGCAGAGCGGCATGGCTGAGTGCAAGCCGTGCGTGACTCCAATAGAGGAGCGGCTGAAGCTAACGAAGGCTAGTACCATGGCAAAGGTAGATGCTCTACTGGAGCATCGTTGGCGGTCTATGCTACCTAGTCCACATGAGGTCAGACATTGCGTTCATCGTGGGCTACATCAGCCACTTCATAGAGGATCTCCGAGAGGATCACTGGGCTGCGGTGATGTGGCTGCTGCGCTACGTCAAGAGGACAGTGGATCAGGGGATCGTCTTCCCCAAGATCAGTGGAAGTGGACTGCAGCTCATTATGTTCAGCGATGCAGACATGGCGGGGGACATCGATGGACAGCGGAGCACCTCTGCGCGTGCTCGTCTTTCTTGGGTCGGCTCTAATCTAATGGCTGTCGCTGAAATAGAAGGTGGTGGCATTATCCACATGCGAGGCAGAGTACGTGACAGCGGCCACAGCGGCGTGGCAAGCTGTGTGGCTGAGCCGACTGCTGGGCGAGCTGACCGGTGTGGAAGCTCACCCACCAGCACTGATGGTGGACAACTAGCCCGCCATCGCCTAGCGAAGAATTCGGTTCTCCATGACCGGAGCAAGCACAGCGACGTCAAGTTCCACTTCCTCAGAGACTGTGTCGATGGAGGGCAGATCGTCATCGAGTTCGTTGAAACTGGTCGGCAACTCGCGGATGTCCTCACCAAGCCGCTCGGCCATCTTTGATTCACAAAGCTAAAGAAGATGATCGGCATGGTGGAGGTTCTAGGGTTAGCAGCAGGATTAGGGGAAGAATTGTAAAGTAATCTGCTACTCCTCCTCTGTACATGCGGCAGGAGTAGGTGCCGAAAGGGCTCCCTGCTGCTGCACTGTAGCCATGGTAGGTGCATGCATCAAAAGGCTCCCCTACCGCACTGTGGCCACAGTAGGGGTAGGCGTCAAAGTTAGCCCTGCTGTCACATCTAGTCACTGTAGCAGCATGACAACCTAACATGTCTGTGTACTAGGATTAGATGTGTAGAGTTATATATATAGCTTCCCACTACAACTCAATAAAGTGAGATAGTTTAGTTTTGTCATCTCCTCTGCAGAGCTCTGGTGAACCCTGGTGCTTGTGCTGCGTGTGTGTGCACGCTCTGTTCTCCCTCCCTTCTTCTACCTTCAGCCATAGTGTGTGTGGTCGACAACGATGGTGAGTGGTCGGCTCACCCGTGGAAGATCTCAGGACCCACAACCTCCTCCGGTATGTCTAGACCATCAATGAATTGTTGCATGCTGTCCTTCGTGATAGCTTGGCCTCTGGTTAGCTCCTTTAGCTTCTCATAAGGTTTGCATATTCCATATCTTCGCATCACCTACAAAGAGTAATAACAGTAACATGATACATGCCTGATGCGCACACAATAAGCACTTTCTGACAGCAACCAGAACAAAATTCAAGGGGAAATGGATAGAAGAAAACAGATGCCTTATTATCTATATTGGCTCAGCAAGGACCTCGCAAGTTTGCTCCAAGTCCTTAGCTAAACGTGATTCATTTTGCTAAGCATTCTACTGTGACTGCTCTTGAGTCTTGATGGTTATAACCTATAGGATGTCTGCTTCAATTTTGCTAAGCATTCCACTGTGACTGTTCTTGAGTTGAAAGGCCACTAGGAATGATCGTT
This sequence comes from Miscanthus floridulus, assembly GCF_019320115.1. Taxonomy (NCBI): domain Eukaryota; kingdom Viridiplantae; phylum Streptophyta; class Magnoliopsida; order Poales; family Poaceae; genus Miscanthus; species Miscanthus floridulus. The sequence continues at coordinate 83,717,096 of NC_089597.1, forward strand.
GAGTTGGTGATGTGGAGCAACGTGGATAAATCAGCACTCTGGTTCAGATCTAGATCTATGTTCTTCTTCTCATGCTCATTTCAAGACACGTCACCTTCAGGCATGCGAATTTCGATATTCATTTACCTAAAAATTATTGATTTACCTATGTTTCTTTGTTGTAATCTGGTACTTGGCTTTGGGTGATGATTTGCAGCCCAATCTTAGCTCTCTGTCACCTCGACGTTATGATCTTAGGCTTAGCTTTCTTCAAAGATTCTGTCCCTTAGAGGTATGACTTGATCAGATTTGAATTTTTTGTTGTCCATATGGATGATTGAACTAGACGTAGTATGAGTTTGCAATTGGAATGGCCACACAGGTGGAGAATGAGAGAAGCTTCCAGTTGACTTAAGAAGGCGTGCTTCGTGCTTCTCAAACTGATCTTCCGATTGCAAATTCTACGACACAACTGCACAAGTGATTCTCTTTGGTGAACCTTCAATGACTTTCAAAGTAAGCCCCAAATTTGCTTCAGGATCTGGCATTGCCGCAAGAGACATTGTTTTTCTAATAATTTTAGGAGCCTGTGTTTGCTAGAATTTCAGGTACTTTTGTTCGGTGCTAAATATGGGGCCCTCGTAGTGTGGAGGCTTGTAGCTGCAGGTATAATCGAATGCACAAGGTACAAGCAGCTAGTCTTGGCATGACTATCGTAATATAATGTTGTGTTTGCTGAAAACCGTAGGATTTTTCACCAGATTTACAGTCCCAAAGCTATATAGCTGTTATTCAAGTCAAATTCATAAAAGAGGTGTGATTCGTATTCTTTGTTAAATTTTCACATAGCCATCCAAACTGATGGGCACTCATAAGTTAGTTGTTACTCTCTATCTTACTGAGACAGATATGTTTTTCCTCCACTAATAATACCATGACTAATTTAGGCAAGAAGATTTATCACCATTATCAATGAACTGTACAACCATCATTGACATCTTATTTGTCTATCTGCCTAATCCATTGAAGATCTTTTCCATGGAACTGAGGAAGGATCTCTTTTTTATTTAGAGAGAGGTAACCGATAACCCTATTGTTGGTGTTTCGAGTAAACACCAACGAGTAAATTTGTTTTATTGAGCGTCTGGCTCGGATGGTGTGCTAAGAGGACATGAGGTTTATACTAGTTCAGGCTGAATGTCCCTACGTCCAGTTCGTTGCTGCTGCTCATGTTACTAGCACTGAAAAGTTCATAGTAGGGGTTACAAACGGGCGAGAGAGGGATAGGTCCCAAGTCTCTGGTGGAAAGAACGAATAGGTGCTGAGAGCTCGGTCGCTGCTCAGCTATGTGTCCGAGGTTCGATGCTGGTGCTCTTGATCTTATGTGGTGTGGTGAACCAATGCCCCTTAATGGGATGCCCTGCTTTCCTTTTTATAGGCAAAGGGAAAGCACGGGTTACAATGGGAGAAAAAAGGAGAACGAGAGGCAGAGGAAGTCCTTCAGGGTCGCTGGGCCTTTTTTTCCTCTGTGCGGGCCCCGCTGACATGGCAGGTGGCGACAGGGATGACTCCACACTAGGCGCCGCGAACCAGCATGCTGGTCAGCAGCCATACAGGGAGTGGGCAGCATAGTGACCGCATGTCCATCACTATGGGCGATGTTAGTTCCCTTGAATGACATGTCATGGGGATGGGCCATGTTGAGACATGACCGCTCCCTGCATGATGCCAGAACTTTGACTTTACGTTGTACTTTCTAGACCGTAGTGGTTGTCATGAGCTTCCATTTGGATCCATATCCGGGGGATCAGGCGAGGCAGAGCCAGCCTTCAAACATCGGGCGAGGCGAAGCCAGCCCTCAGATATCGGGCGAGGCGGAGCTAGCCCTCAGATGTCATGTGAGGCGGAGCCAGCCCTCAGATGTCGGGCGAGGCAGAGCCACCCTCTGGGGCCAGACAAGGTGGAGCCAGCCCTCAGACGTTGGGCGAGGCAGAGCCGGCCCTCACACATCGGGTGAGGAGAAGCCACCCTCAGGGGTCGGACGAGGCAGAGCCAGCCCTCAGACGTCGGGTGAGGCGAAGCCACCCTCAGGGGTCGGATGTGGTGGAGCCCAATCCTCAGGGGTCAGATGAGGCGGAGCCTAACCCTTGGGGGTCTGACGAGGTGGAGCCCATGGCCTCAGTGGTCAGACAAGGCTGAGCCCATCAAGAGGTGTGGTCACGCTCTTGACCGCTCGGATGAATCAACATTGATGGTTATTATCTCCTCCGCTTTGGGTACCCTAGTATTGGTCCCCGACTGTAGCCTCTGAGCCCTCGGGAGATTTAGGTAGAATCGCCTAAGGGATTTTTTGACTTGCTAGTGGGCGCGCGCAAGCACACCCGGTGGGTGTATCCCATGAGCCTACAGAGGAGTAGAATACTCCTTTGGAGGTTTTTACGAAAGGGAGGACTCTGAGGGCCCTGACCTTCTTTTGTCGCCCACAGCGTGGATGGTGATTCCTTCTTGCTGAGGTCAGACCCTTCGCAGGTATGGCCATGAGATTTGGTGGTTGGTAAGTTGGATAGTTCGATTGGGGTCTCAGCGTCCCGTTCACGAGGATATGGCTAGGGTCATCCTGGCTGAGACTTGATCATGGGCCAAGATGCCCATGGCGCTCGTGCGCCTAGGTACTGGCTACTTGTGGGCCCATCCCTTATCCTATGGGTGCCTGGAGTGGCTGTTGAACCCATTGATAGGCCAACCTTTGAACTCCTAGGCCTAGATGGGCTATAGAAGTGTTTTTTTATTCATATGCCTCTTACTTGGGATGAGTCATGGCCTGCCCGGGGAGGCGAAATATCCAGTGAGTCTTTCGAGGGAAAGGATAGGGATTGCATGCGCATATCCCGTGGCATGTCATTGTGGCAGATCGTGGTAGGCATTGAGATATAGGCGGACGGTTGGTTTCCTCGCATCCGTTGCCCCTATAAAACCAAAGGGTTTGCCCCTAGGGTTTCATACCTTGCCTTCTTGCCTTCGCATCTATAACCTCTATCGCCAATCGTCTAGGCTTCCTACATCCATGTCCTAGCTGCCATCAAGCTTACACCCACCCTCCGCCATCTTCTATTGGATCCCTGGTGTTGCTCTGACATCACCTTCTAGCTTATGGAGGGCCTCGTCCATCGTGGCCTTCTCTATGCGTGGACCTCGGTTGAGGAGTGGTTGCTGCCCGGCGAGGAGGAGATGTCGTCGCCACCCAACAGCTATGTGGTGTTTTCGCACACTTCCTTGAGCATGGGTTCACTGCCCCTGCTCATAGATTTCTCCAGGGGCTGCTGCACTACTACAAGATCGAGTTGTAGCACCTCAATCCCAACAGGATCTAGCATATGGCGGCGTTCGTTGCCCTGTGCGAGGGATTCCTAGGGATCAGTCCCCACTTCGATCTGTTGTGGCACTTTTTTGCCATCACCCTCTAGAAGAAGAGGGAGAAGGGAGGCAGGTAGGAGCTGCATACGCTGATGGGATGCGCCGACATGCACCTCTGGAACAACCGGGTCATCGAGTACCCATCGATGCGGCTGTCGACCTCCAACAAGGGGTGGCATTCATAGTGGTTCTATCTCAAGAACGATGCTACTACCCCCTACCGAAGTTCACCGGGCCCCTAGTCAAAGGGGCCTCGGATTCATGGAGGAAGTGGGGTGTCCTAGAGAAGGACAAGAAGAAGATCTGGGACCACCTCGCCGCCATCTGCATCCTAAAGGAGAGCAGCCTAAAGGGGTCTAGCATCATCGGGGCCTACACATGAGGGTGGTGCCGTTGATGAGGTGCGCGCTTCCACTGTATGTGATGGTGCCTGAGGTGTCATTCGACAGGACGGCGCTGGCCGAGGGAGCGCTCTCCCCCTGTGAAGTCGCATAGCATATTAAGGAGGTGATGGAGCCTTTGCGGGATGACATGGGTGCCCCCTTGATTTCATGTACCCGGTGCTAGGACATCCTCCGATGCGACCAAAACTAGGCTACGTCATCTTCGTAAGTTTCCTCTCCTCATGCCTCCTCTTCAATTGATCTCCCAACCACTTGATACTAACATTGAGATAGGGAAACTAGCCAAGGGACCTCATCCTCATGGATCACCCGGCTCCATTACCGAGGGATTTGTCCGTGAGGGCGGCGAATCGCGCCAAGGTTGAGCGGCTTTGGAAGGTGAAGGAGGACAAGAGGAAGAAGAGGCAGTGGAAGCTACAGGCGTGGGAGCAAGGGGAGGACACCGATAGCGATGATGACGACAATGATGAGGAAGACGATGATGAGGTAGTCGACGACATCGAGTGGGACGACCTAGAGAGCGAGGATGTGCTGACAGGTATCTGCTCATCTTTGTAGGAGTTAGGACCCATCCTATTCCATGGGAAGGAGAGTGCATTCATGGGGCCGATGGAGACAGGTCGGACCATCGGCCTGCCCCAGGAGCCAAAAGGGGCGGACGGATCTACCGCCACGCCTGAGGCACTAGCGGAGGTGGGTGGCTCCACCGTCATGACCCAAGATGCAAGGGGAGCGATCCCCTCTGCTCGGGAGTAGGGGATGGGCTCAAAACAGCCTCGTCCCGATGAGGCAGAGCAGAGGTCTGGGGGTTCGCCCCCTAAACGTATCTATGGCCTAATAGCGCCGATGTAAGTCACCAGCTCCTCTATTTTTCTTTGTTTTCTCTGTTTTCATCATGACTTATGCTTTTCATTCCTTGCAGCATCATGAGGCGGCGTAATCCTTTGGCGTTGGTGCCAAAGAAGAGCGTCACCCTTCAAGCAAGGCGGCAGCCGTCGGTTGTCGTTGCACCCATTTGGGCGAGGGCGACGCCGAGTGTGACCGCAGTCGCTGGCCGGTCAGGTGCCGCCCATGGTGATGCCTATGCCCATCGGTGGGACAAGCAGGCACAAGGCTCAAGGGACACCCTCGGAGGTCACCAAGTAGCCGGTGATGGTGGCAACACCGCTGCCAATGATGGGGTAGATGGGGCTAATGACCACGCTCGTGGCACCGACCACGGTGGGCGCGACGTAGCCGGTCGTGACCTTGCCAATATAGATGTAGGTGGCGGTGGCTATGATGGATGGATCATAGCCAGGCGCTATCATGGTGATGCCTTAGGTACCTACGCGGCCCATGGCATCGATAGCCTAGGCAGCGGAGTTTGGCGTGGGCCGGACGGAGGGGGACGCGGCCGAGGGGTCCCCGGACATCGTGGTGCTAGGAGAGAGGTCAGCGCCGGTACTGCTGACCCCTTCCATCGCCAAAGGGGGTGTCCCGGCGGGAACATCATAGGGAGAGGGCTCGGTGGCGCTTAGAGTCGGCGGGGAGTTGTCTCTAGCCTTGATGTTGGTGGGCGGCGAGTTACCTACGCGGGGCGAACCCCTGCTCCGGTGGACAAATCCAGAGGACCCGGTGTCGACGCTCTTCACCCTCGACGCCACCGCTGAGAGCATGGAGCGGGAGAGCCTTGATGTGGGAGTCGCATCCATGCTTGAAGCTCTGGACCATGCTAGGGGTGCCTTGGCAGACGTTGTTGTTCCCGCTACTAGGTACTTGCTTGATCCTGCTTCTCGCTTTTTCCTTTCTCTGCATATTTTTGTATTCTGACCATCGTCTTCTTTCAGTCCCTCATCGCTCATAGCCGGGGAAAGTGAGCAGAAGGGAACCTAGGACCACCTCATCAAGGAGGCATGGCTATGTGGGGAGGTGATGGCTTAGCTTGCTGCCACCCAACAGAAGGTGGCTGAGTTGACTCCCTTGCTAAAAAGGCAGACAGTCTCTGGTCGCAGGTGGCCAAGGCTCATCGGCATGTGGATGAGACCGAGAGGGCATTCAAGGCCTTATCGGTGAGGTCACAGAAGGACGATGAGGTGGCCACCAAGGTTAGAAGGGAGCAAGATGAGCTACTCTAGAAGGAAACAAAGACCTACCGGTAGATCCTCAACCTTCTGGCCGAGGTTGAGAATGAGCGGGAGCTAAAGCTGGGAGCCAAGGAGAAGCTAGTGACCCTAGAGAACAAGGTGAGTATGGACGCTGTGGTGGTCACCTGGTTGCGCAAGGAATAGGATGAGCTACTCCAAACTGTAGAGAGGCTCCCCTCGGAGCATGGCGCAGCTCGCGAGGAGCACGACTAGGCCCTCTGAGAGCGCGATGATGCACAATAGAAGATCGGCTTCCTCTAGGCCGAACTTGGAACCGCGACGACCTAGAGGCTGAAGGCTGAGGGCATCTCTACTGGGATGGCCGCGGACCTTGCCAAGGTGAGGAGGAACCTTTAGGTAGAGAGCGACGAGCTTGGTATCCTAAGCGCTGCCCTCAAAGTGGTCTGCGATGACCTAGAGGTGGTGTGGTCAGAGGGGACCAGTTCGCTCGTGCCCCATGCTATCGAGATCATGGCGTGGGTGCGCCAGCTCGAGAGGAATGCCCTTCACACTGAGGTCAACCAATCCTTTGCGATTGCTCGTTCTCATTATGGGGACATCATCGACCTGGAGATGATAAGTCTTAGCTTCACACCTAGCTATGAAGCCCAAGAGCTAGATGAGATAGAGACAGCGGTGGCTCCCCTTTCATGGAACCTAGCGGATAAGATAGAGGACATAGTTCTCCCTCAGATGGGTTAGTTAGTCAGATAGGTCATGTAATCGTTCATGTAACAAGCAGACATGCTCCAACCCTTCTATACAATCGAACAAACTTATCATTTTGTTTCATTTGATTGAGTCTGTTTTTCTTCCCTTTTTATGTGTGAAAAGGAGTTCATGTGTTCTGACCCTTCCTTTTGTTAAGACCATAGGGCCCGAGGTCCGAGAGGGAAACTCTGATTATGCTGGTAAGCAAGAGTGCCATAGCCGCAGGGGCGTAGGTTTCTCGTAGTTCGACCAACCATGCTTAATCATTCGTTTCTGCAAACCTTGCCACTAGGTTTAACATGAGGGAAAGGTCAGGTGCAGGAACTATTTCAGAAAGGGTGTATTTATGCCCTTATCAGCCCTCGAGTGAGGCCCGATCCCTTACCATTGCTGGGGTCGGGTTTCACTAAAGATCGAGGAGAAGATAGTGAAACTAGTAGGAGACAATGTCTCTTATTTTCTCATGTACTTCCCCCTTAGGTTCTGAGCCATCGTTCTATGATCGCATGTTTGGTCTCCTCGCAAGTCCAACTTTCCTCGAGCCCCCACGAGTAGCAGGGGTTTGGTCGAGGGTCGGCTCATCTTTGTGATTGTCACCCCGTCCATGGTTTTCGCAAACGGAGGGGTTGAGCTAACATCACTTGCCTCAATGGCTCGAGTGATGCGCTTGGTGAGCTCACTAATGGGCATATTCGAGTGGAATCTGGGTCCATCATTCATGACGGGGTCAGCAAAGCCCTTATGTGGCATTCCGCTGCTCCTTAACCTGCCTTCCAACAGATGCCTCCCCAATGGGGATTCTATGGGCTCGGCTAGAGGTTAGGATCGAACGAGAAGGTCGAGATGACCCTATCCACTTCTAGGTGGGTCGAGCGAAGGCCACAGGGGCTCATCTGCATTTTCTCCCCTAGCTCTTGTTCGACGCAAGGTGGCCTCAGGCCCTCCACAGGCCGACCTTCGAACCCCAGTCTCCTGATTTTAGGATCGGGCGGCTCGAGCCCCCAAGCCCCGTGAAGCATGGTAAGGATTGCACATGTTTCATGTGTCACCCCGTCATCGGTTTCTGCAACTAGAGGGGGGCTAAGCTAATGACACTTGCCTTGATGGCTCGAGTGTCGCACTCGATGAGCTCGCTAACGGGCACGTTTGAGTGGAATCCGGGTCCATCATCCGATGATGGGGTCGGCATAGCCCTCATGTGGCATTCCACTGCTCCTTAACCCACCTCCCTATAGATGCCCATGTCACTCCAGAGAGCAACTCAAGTGGCCCGTTGGCCTCTCCTCGATGGAGATTCTATGGGCTTGGTCGAGGTTAGAATCAAACAAGAAAGGTTGAGATGTCCCTGTCCGCTTCTGAGCGGGGTCGGGCAAGGCCATTGGGGCTCATCTCGGTTTTTCTCCCCTGGCTTTGTTTGATGTGAGGTGTCCTCAAGCCCTCTGCGGGTCAGCCTTCGAACCTCGGTCGGTCACCTCTCATATCGAATGAGACGACTATCGCTTTGTGACGCTACGTGAAGCATTGTGATGCAACAATTGCATATGCAATGCTCAGATGTATGGGACGAATGGACAAATGGATGAATGAATGAATGAATGCATGCATGAGAATGGATGAATAAATAATCATGCGATGGAAAAAGAAAGGTGGGAATTGGTAAAGTTACCTCGATGGCTCGCATGACGGGTTCGGGGAGCTCTTACCGGATATGTCTGTGTGGGGTCTAGGTCTGACGTTCATGATGGAGCCGACGTAACCTGCATGAGGAATCCCAATTTTGCGTACCCATCTCTCGGTAGCGGTCTGAGCCATCCGATCGACCTGGGCGACCCGTTGACCTCTCCTCGACGGAGATTCCACTAGTGGGCCCCTCCAAACCATTCCCGAGAAGGTGGAGGCCAAAGCTTAGGGTGCAGGGACAAAGACTCTGATCATGTGAAAGCTCTAGTTTGGTTTTGGTTAATTGATGAAACCCTAAGTGCTAACCTAGTTTATCAAAGTGATTTTGAGATAGGTAGCACTACTCCAAGTGATGAAGCAATGACGAAGATCATGACAATGGTGATGGCATGGTGATGATCAAATGCTCAAACTTGGAAAAGAAGAAAGAGAAACAAAAGGCTCAAGGCAAAGGTATAAAATGTAGGAGCCATTTTGTTTTAGTGATCAAGACACTTAGTGAGTGTGATCACATTTAAGATAGATAGCCGTACTATTAAGAGGAGTGAAACTCATATCAAAATGCGGTTGTCAAAGTGCCACTAGATGCCCTAACTCATTGCATATGCATTTAGAATCTAGTGGATCACTAACACCCTTGAAAATGTTTGTGAAAGTATGCTAACACATGTGCACAAGGTGATACACTTGGTGGTTAGCACATTTGAGCAAGGGTGAAGAAGACAGGGGAGATGCCAACGTCGATCAAGTGATCGGACGCTGGATCTGAATACACTGGACGTTGACTGCCTGCGTCCGGTCACGCTGACCTGGTGGTACAGTAGCTAGGGTATACCACCAGACGCTGGGCTGTGTCCGGTCAAGGTGGACCAAACGCATCCGGTCGAGAAAAAATGGATTTGGACCCTTACTGTACTCGATCGGACGCTGAAGCTCCAGCGTCCGGTCAGTTTAGCCGGAGCGTCCGGTCAGCACTTAGCCGTTGTGATCTGATGGTTCAGTTTTAACTTAGAATGACATGTGGCATAAATTAGTGGACCGGACGCTGAGTCCAGGGTTTGGTCAGTCTGACCGGAGCGTCCGGTCAAAGTGTGTTTTGCCTAGTGAAGGGGTATAACGGCTCTATTAGATGGGGGCTTCTATTTAAAGCCCCTTGGCCGGCTGAAGCTCCAACTCTTGCACATTTTCATTGATATAGCAACCTTGTGAGCTTAGCTAAAGCCCTCCCACTCATCTCCATCATTGATCCACCATCATTGTGAGATTGGGAGAGAATCCAAGTGCATTGTTTGAGTGATTGCATCTAGAGGCACTTGGTATTCATGTTGCGCTGTGGATTTTGCTTGTTTCTCTTGGTGGTTGCCACCACCTAGACGGTTGGAGCAGCGGTGGAGGATCGACATGAGTTGGTGATTGTTCGTGGCCACCTTCGGTGATTATGAGGGGAGTTGTACCTTCCCCGACGGAGTGTCGAAAGGTAACTCTAGTAAATTGCTCGTGTCATTGAGTTACCTCACTTGTGGGTCGGTTCTTGCAGTGTCCTATTGTGTGGACGAGGTTTGTGAAACACCTCTTAGCTGCCGAACCACCAAGTGTTGGTCGACACAACGGGGACTAGCGTGTTGGCAAGCACGTGAACCTCGGGAGAAAAATCAGTTGTCTCTTGTCATTTGCATTCTCCCGGTGATTGGTTTAATCTTCATCTTGTGATTGGTTCATCCCCTACACGGCGGTATAATCACCCTACTCACTTATTTACATTCTTGCAAACTAGTTGATACAAGCTCTTTAGTGTAATTAGAATTGAGAGCTTGCTTTATTACTTACAGTCATCTAGTTGAGCTCTTAGTGAGTAGTTACATAGCATGTTTGGGTGCCTAAGTAATCATTGCAACTAGAATTGTTGGATAGGTGGCTTGCAACCCTTGTAGAGCTAGAGCAAGTTTGCGTTATGCTATTTGTCATACTAATTAAATGGCTCTAGTTGATTTGTAGATTTTTAAATAGGCTATTCACCCCCCTCTAGCCATATTAGGACCTTTCATCATGCTGGTGAGCAAAGATTCCATAGCCGTTGGGGCGTAGGTTTCTCGCAATTCGACCAGTTTTACTCAGCATTTGTTTCCGCACACCCTGCCTCTGGTTTTTTAACGTAAGGAGGGGTTGGGCATAGAGAATGTCTACCGAATAGACACTCTTGCTAGCCCTCGAGCGATGTCCGACCCCCTGCCGTTGCTGGGGTCAGAGGCTCGATAGCAAAATTAATGCATGAAGTAAGGGTGACCTATCTCTCGGCAATGGCTTTGAGCCGTTCGATCGACCTGGGCACAGGTTTTACCTCGATGGTAAGAGTGATGGGTTTGGGAAGCTCTCACCGGATATGATTGAGCGGGATCTGGGTCCATCGTTCATGACGGAGTCAGTATAACCCATATGGGGCATCCTGCTGCTTCCTATCAGTTTCATGTTATCGGCCAAGCCACCTGATCGACTTGTGTTACCTGCTGAGACAAGGTTTTCCTACGGAGATAGAGGATGAGGACATCCCACACAAGAATTTAGTTAGGCAGATAAGCTAGGCGGAGAACTTGTAACAAACAGACAAGCTCTTAAATTTTGTTATAGCAAACAACTTTTTAGTTCTTCTCTCCTTTTTGTATAAAAAGGTTTAGAGCATTCTGACCCTTTCCGTTGTTAAGGTCATAGAGCTCGTGATGCGGGTGAGCAAATTCTGATCATGCTGGTGAGCGAAGGTGCCGTAGCCACTGAGGCATAGGTCTTTCACAGTCCATCTAGTTATACACAGAGTTTGTTCCCACAACCCTAGCTCCTAGGTCTTAACATGGGAGGGGGGCAGGCATAGAGAATGTTTGCTAGGCAGACAGACTCTTAAATGCGTGTCAATGCTTCCCATGGTTAAGGCCCAAAAGGCCCAGGGTGCGGAGAAAAACTCTGAGTACGCTGGTGAGTAAAGACACCATAGCTGTCGAGGCATAGGTTTCTCGTAATCTGACCAGCTTTTACTCAGTGTTTGTTCTCGCAAACTTCGCTTTTGGGTCTTAATCATGAGAAAGGGTTGGTCGTAGAGACTGTCTACCGAATAGATGTGTTCTTACTAGCCCCTGAGTGAGGCCTGACCCCTTGCTGTTGCTGGGGTCGGGTGTCACTAAAAGTCAGAGAATTCGATAGCGAAACTGATAAGAGAAAGTGTGCTTTTATTAAGGGTAAAAGCGACGTAGCTGCTCGATGTTCCATGCATTGGAGAAGACCTCGCCGTCAATGGTCTTGAGCTTGTAGGTGCCTGGTCGGAGCACCTCCGCAATGATGTATGGTCCCTCCCATGGAGGGGTGAGCTTGTGGTAGTGTTTGTTGCTCTGGATGAGGCAAAGGACTAGGTCTCCAACATTGAAGGCCTGCCCCCGCTCCCGACAGTTGTGGTATTATCGCAACGCCTGCTGGTACTTGGCTGAGCAGAAGAGGGCAACATCGCATGCTTCATCTAGCTGGTCCATGGCGTCCTCGAGGGACGCCTTGGCTCCCTACTTGTCATACGCCCTAACCCTTGGCACTCCATAGTCAAGGTCGGTTGGGAGGATGACCTCAGAACCATAGACCATGAAGAAGGACGTGTAGCCAGTGGCCTGGCTGGGAGTCATCCTTAGGCTCCAGAGCACCACGGGAAGCTCGGTGACCCATCGTCTGCTGAACTTGTTTAACTGGTTGAAGATCCTAGGCTTGAGGCCCTGTAGGACCATGCCATTTGCACGCTCAACCTGCCTATTCGTCTGGGGATGCGCGATGGCGGCCCAATCAACCTAGATGTGGTATTCATCACAGAATCAGAGGAACTTCTTTTCGGTGAACTGCGTGCCATTGTCCATGATGATGGAGTTTGGGACTCCAAAGCGATGGACGATGTCGAGGAAGAATAGAATGGCCTGCTCAGACTTGATCATGGAGATCGACCGAGCCTCTATCCACTTTGTGAACTTGTCTACGGTGATAAGCAAGTGGATGTAGCCCACGGGCGCTCTTTTGAGAGGTCCGACCAGATTGAGTCCCCAGACCGCAAATGGCCATGTGATGGGGATCGTCTAGAGCGCTTGGGCTAGTAGGTGAGTCTACTAAGCATAGTACTAACACGCTTCATAGGTGTGCACGATCTGCTCAGCGTCGGCTATGGTGGTCGGCCAGTAGAAGCCTTGTCGGAACACATTTCTGACCAAGGTCCTAGGCGTGGCATGGTGACCACAGACCCCACCGTGGATATCGCTCAGCAAACACTTTCCCTGTTCGATAGGGATGCAGCACTATAGGATCCTGGTGTGGCTTCATTTGTAGAGTTCGCCCTCTATAAGGACAAAGGACTTGACGCGACGCGTGAGCCATCGAGCCTCCATCTTCTCCATTGGTAGTGCCTCACGGAGGAGGTAGTCGAGGTAGAGCATCCTCTAGTTGACCAAAGGGTCAAGCTCTATTACTGGGTCCTCTTTGAGCTCCATGACTTCAGGGCTAGATGGAGCCGACAGTTGGTCAGCCCCTGAGCCTAGGGTGGATGGAGCGTCACCGGCTTGTTCTGATCCCTCGTAACAAACTGAGGGCTTATGCTGATCGCTAGCGAAGACGCCGTTGACACCGGCTCTCAACCAGACGCTACTTTTGCTAGTGTGTTGGATGCCTCATTGAGACACCTTAAAATGTGGTTGAGCTCAAGGCCGTCGAACTTGTCCTCTAGCTGGCGGACTTCTCGGTAGTATGCAGCCATCTTGGCATTGTGGCAGCTTGACTTCTTCATGACTTGATCGATGACTAGCTGGGAGTTGCCCTAGATGTCGAGGCATCAGATGCCCAACTTGATGGTGATGCATAGGCCATTGATGAGCGCCTCATATTTGGCCACATTGTTGGAGGAGGGGAAATGGAGGTGAACCATGTACCTTATGCATATCTCGAGGGGCGAAATGAAGACCAACCCCACATCGGCGCCTTTCTTCATCAGCGATCCAATGAAGTACATCATCTAGTACTCCTGGTCGATGACTGCTGGTGGCATTTGGAGCTTGGTCCACTCTGTGATGAAATTAGCCAACACCTGAGACTTGATGGCCGTCCAGGAGACATACATAATGCCCTAACCCATCAGCTCGAGGGCCCACTTCACGATTCTTCCCATGGCTTCCTAGTTTTGGATAACCTCACCAAGGGGAAAGGATGTCATGACTGTCACTGGATGTAACTCGAAGTAGTGGCACAGCTTCCTCTTGGCGATGAGGACGGTGTATAGGAGCCTCTAGATTTGGGGGTAGTGGGTTTTAGAGTTGGATAGGACCTCGCAAATGAAGTACATGGGGCGCTGTACTTTGAGGGTGTGCCCTTCTTCTTCTCGCTCTACTACCAGGGCAGCGCTGACCACTTGCGTGGTGGCCACAATGTAGAGCAGAAGGGGTTCTCTGTCGGTTGGAGGAACCAGGATTGGAGCCTTCGTCAGAAGCTGCTTGACCATGTCAAGTGCTTCCTAGGCCTCGGACATCCATTCGAAGTGGTCGGCCTTCTTTAGAAGTCGATAAAGGGGGAGACCTCATTCGCCGAGGCACGAGATGAAGCGGCTGAGTACGGCAAGGCACCCTGTAACTCATTGTACCCCTTCATGTTCTAAATTGGGCCCATCCTTGTGACGGCTAATATCTTTTCTAGGTTGGCTTTGATGCCATGCTCGGAGATGATGAAACCGAGCAGCATGCCCCTCGGGACCCCAAAAATGCACTTCTCGGGGTTGAGCTTAATGCCATTTGCTTGGAGTTTCATGAAGGTCTGCTCAAGGTCGGCTAAGAGCTAGTCAGCCCATCTGGACTTGACATAATGTCATCCACGTAGGCCTCAATGGTCTGCCCAATGAGGTCTCTAAAAACTTAAGCATACAATGTTGGTACATAGCCCCAGCATTCTTCAGACCGAACGACATTATGACGTAGTAGAATGATCCAAAGGGGGTGATGAAAGATGTCACGAGCTGGTCAGACTCTTTCATCGTGATTTGATAGTACCCGGACTACGCATCAAGGAAGCGGAGGGTTTCGCAACCTAAGGTAGAGTCGACTATCTGGTCTATGCATGGCAAAGTAAATGGATCCTTTGGGCATGCTTTGTTGAGACCCATGTAGTCAACACACATCCTCCATTTCCCACTCTTCTTTCATATAAGAACATGATTGGCTAGCCACTCAGGGTGGTACACCTCCTTGATGAATTCGGCCACCAAAAGCTTTGCGATCTCCTCACCGATGGTCCTATGTTTCCCCTCATCGAAGCGACGCAGGTGTTGCTTCACCTGCTTGGAGCCTGGGTAGATTTTTAAGGCATGCTTAGTGACTTCCCTCGAAATGCTATGCATATCTGAGGGTTTCCACGGGAAGATGTCTCTGTTGACGCAGAGGAAGTCGACGAGCGTGCTTTCCTATTTAGAGGAAAGTATGGTGCCAACACATACTGTCGCAGAACCGACCAATTTATAAGAGTACAAGTATAATGGCAATCCGCAAGCGGTCGCACTGTCATACTTGAACCCATATAAACCCGGTAGTCCGTCGAGTACCACAACGGTCTCGATAAACAATTTACCACAACCAAGATCGTACAGGATTCAACATTCATGCCACATATTACATAAAGTTCACAAATACTTTTCATCATCAGAGTACGAACAGAAAGTTATTACAAACCGAGTTTGATAATTAAAGCGGAAGCAAATAAGTTTGAAGATAAGTTTCCAACGTAGTTTGATACAGTGCCAAGCCAGATCACGATCCACAAAAGCAAAGATAGGAATTACTAAGGAAGCCTGCCCAAGGCTTACTCCTCATCCACAGTGGGATAGAAGCAACTCTTGCAATAACCATGATACACAGTGCCATCTGCAACAATGGGAAAATAAACCCTGAGTACGAGAAGGTACTCAGCTAGACTTACCCATCATGAACCAGAAATAAAATGACTCCAAGGATTATGCAAGGCTGTATAAGTGGACGTAACTTGACAACATTTTGCGAAAAAGGCAATTAACCGTTGTACAATTGTGATTCTTTTATCAAGTTAATTATAACTATCCATTTCTAGGTTAGCAACTATCCTATGCCAAACATGTGGTATATTATTTATAATCATACAATAGTAACCATAGCAGGTATTGTAATTCCATATTCATTTGAACCATCATGTTTCATAATATAGTTGCTACGATGTTGGGACTAGCCAAGTTTCTCACTATCCGGGAGAGACGGCGATTCGAATCGATTTCAACCAGCTGGGAATTTATTCCTAACACAAACCCAGATCTATCAGCCACGATAGTCTTAGGTCACCTTTGGTACAACTCAGGTACACATTTCGCGGGTCCGTACTGCGCCGCACAATCTGGAACACCAGATGCCAGGATGCTCAGGCCAAGCCTGCCCTTGGGCTCAGTCTGATCGTTCCCCGGAAGGAGCGCACAACAGAACGATTCCCGGCCTGAGTTGAATTACTCGGCTTCGCGGTCGGAACGAGTTATCCGGCCAGCTAAGTGAGAGGCATGCGTTCAATCTTGTCAGAAGCGCCAACAACGATACGGTCCTTAATCGACACAGACGGGGATAAGTCCACACCCAAGACCTCCATGCCTTGTTGCTTCCCTATCGACTTCCCGTCCGGTCTCAATTTACTTTTACCTCATGGTTCTGTTCCACGATAGCAGATATAGCCAACCGTGCTCCGGTATCCACCTATATCTCGCAGGTGATAGGACATCACCCGACTTCTACCGGTCTAAGCCTGGCTAAGCATATATTCGATCCTGGACCTATACCGGTTAAAGGGTTAATATCTGGACAAGGAATGTACATGCATCAAGTGGTTTCATTCAACTCTTATAACCTAATGCAACAATCATAAATACGTAAGTAAACATTTGTAAATTACTGGGAGACTTATAATGCTCCAGGGCTTGCCTCGCAGAAAGGAAGTAGGGCGATGGTCAGGGCACTCCGGAAGCTCTTCAGGGTTCTGCTCCACGCCTTCAGGAGCAGCGGCTTGCGGATTCTCCTGCAGGTTCCCTTCCTCTGCTTCTTCGAATTCCAGCAATGTGATCTCTTCCTCCGATCCTAGATGCATGAGTATGGTATGAGTATTACGAATGCATAATGTTAACAAGTGCATCGCGTTGTTTGAGTAGGTGCATATCTCTTCTCGATTACTACTTAACTATTTCTGCAATGCATCGACTACACCATAACCAGCAGCTACTTGTTTCACTCATAACTGGAGTCCTACAAATTCAAAAACAGTGATTCTGGACTTTCTGGAAAGCTTATCAAATTCTCTACAACTTTGTTATTAACCATTTTTACAGTCTACACTTGTTTCAACATGTAACTCATTACACTCTAGAATCAGTCCAGAAACTACTTCACATGCAATATAAAGTAATAACACTTCTACTTCAGGTAATTATTCAAAATTTGACAACCTAGAACCTACCAACAGTTTCAGCATACCAAATACAGTTAAGATGATATAATGGTGAAGCCCAAACTATTTATTAAATTGCCTTTATTATTTTATTTAGATATCTAGGTTAAATAATAAATATATATCAAATGTGCTTAATAAATTCTCAAAATTTTACAGAGTCTTACTAATGCTATCAAAGGACTACTATAAAAATTTCATGTCATTTTACTAAGTAGAACATCCTATACAAAAATGATAAGGAAGCAAGGCTTGAAATAGCATAAATGGAAAATCCTATTGAAAAGTGTTAAGCAACAGATTTCTTATTTTTCCTAACATCCATATGGTACTAGTATCACCTCCAACAAATTTCATGAATTTTGGACTCATAATTAATTTATAAAAATTCATGCAAGGATTAACTATTTATAAAAGAAAAATCTATAACTATAGATCTACACATGCACTGGTCCTCAAATTTTTATCCAAGCTCATGTATAACAAGAATAGCCTACCACAAAAATTTCACAATTTGTTGAGCAAAGGAACTCTAGATATAAAATAAACAAATTTGAATGCATTCAAAAGCACATTTCAATTCCTAATTTAAATCTCCAAAAATATCTACTGTACAAGTCAAGAACATATTTTTCCTAAATACTACTCTTCCTCAAGAACACTCGCAAATTTATTTCACAAATTTAGGAGCTATCAGACTAAAGATACAAAAATAACAAGATATATGAAATCAGGGTTCAAATCTGTGAAAATGAGCTAGCTTTCTATTTAACCGACACTGACAGGCGGGACCCTCCAGCCAGTTGGGCCCACATGTCATTGAGACAGAACAGAGCAATGGCGCGGGGATGACGTGGGAACGGCGGAGCTCGCCGACGGCGAGGTTGCCGGCGGTGAGGTCATCACGACGTGCTCTAAGTGACCTAGCGCGTCTATTGAGCCACTTGGCCGACCCTATCGTCGACGGTAAGGACGACGGCGGCGGCAATGGTGGAGCGGCTGGGCTGGACCACGGCAAAACGCCGGTGATGTCCTCGGTGGCCCGATCTAAGGCTCGGACAAGCACCGGGGTACTACGGCGGACCTAGCGTGCTAGCTAACGCATGGAGAGGTGGACTGTGGCGCTCCGGCCACGGTGACAGGGCTTGCGGCGGAGCTCCGGCGAGCTGAAATGCGCGGCGATGGCTTACCAAGCTGGGTCAGCGAGCACGGGAGGGAGCAGTGGTTCGCTGGGGAGACAGAGGAGCTATGGTGGTGGTGCTGGAGTGGCTAGGCGCGGACTGCGCGCGGCTATGGCGACGGCGGGGCTCCGAGAGCTCGGCGGCTGCTGCTGCGAGGAAGAAAAGGCGCCGGGAGCGAAATGGGAGCGCGGGATGGCTCGGGCGGGCGCTGGCGACGTTAAGGCCGCGCTCGGGCGCGGCGTGGCCTGCGCGGTCAGGGCAACGGCGACGCGCGGCCGTCGCCGTGGACACGCGGCGCGCTGGTTCTGCCGTTGGTCGGCCACTGAACGTGTCGTTCAGTTTCGTCAGAAACGTGATGGCCGAGCCTGACGACGAGTTTTGTTGTTGATTTTCCCGCTAATCCGTCGCTCCAAAGCATAAGACGTCTAAACAAAATTTATAGCCCTATGTACCAGCTTCAACTTTGGTTAAGGAAGTATGTTCAAATTCGCAACCAAAAACAAGTAATGTCCTCCCCAAGATGGGCTCGTCAGGCTGCCAGTCGAATGACTTAGAAAAAATTTTTAAGTGTTGAAAGGTTTGTTTTGCTGATTCTTGTGATCCAATTTCAAGCATGATAGGAGCTGAATCAGTCCATGACATAAAAATAAAAGTTGTTCCTCATGTCAAACACTACAACTTTGCTTTAGTGAACTCCTCCATGCAAGGTCCCTAACACCTAGTTCAACTTTAGTCAAACATGTCACTTTGAAATCATGATACACATTCAAACCATGGCTAAATGACCAAACTAGCCCTAGCACTAGATACCAAAGTTGTTCATGATGATACTCTAAGCATGTTAAAACAATTTGCAAGGTCATTTAAGCATTTCATGTAGTAGTCACTCATATAGCTATTGAAAGTAATCACATGAAATATTACTTGAGTGCTTGGTCATGAAATGTGGCCTTCATGAACAAGGTTCCTTTTGTTAACCTAAGTGTAGCTAAGGTGTTGTAGTGACTAGCACTACCCCCTTGCATTCATTTGCACATGATCATATGCATATGTTCTAAGAAACATGAGATAACAAGCAATGTTTCATATGTTTCGATCAACTGTTTCAATTGTAAATAATGATGATTTATGAATGCTTGATGCTCATGCTTAGGTTATGCAAGTCAAGTTATGCAAGGCTAACACCCGAGGTGTTACAGCCCCTCCCCCTTATAAAAATCTCGTCCTGAGATTTGCAAGACCTACCATTCATGGAAAAAGGTGGGATAAACTTCTTGCAGATAATCTTCTCTTTCCCATGTAGCATCTTGTTCACTATGATTGTTCCACACCACCTTATAAAACTTAATGATCTTACTCCTTGTTACTCTCTCCATCACTTCTAATACTCGAATTGGCTTTTCTTCATAAGTCAAATCCGATTGAAGTTGCACGTTGGTGGGTGCAATAGCTTCTTCCAGTACTCGAAGACATTTCTTTAGCTGAGAAACATGGAACACATCAAAAATTGCACTCATCTCTGGTGGTAGTTGTAGCTTATATGCCACATTTCCTTTTCGTTCCAAAATTTTGTATGGCCCTACATATCTTGGTGAAAGCTTCTTTTTCATCCCAAATCTTTTCACACCTTTCATGGGTGATACTCTCAAGTACACATAGTCACCTACTTCAAAAGTTAGTGGTCTTCTTCTTCTATCGGCATAGCTCTTCTGTCGTGATTGAGCTGCCTTCATGTGTTGTTGGATGATACGTACTTGTTCTTCGGCTTCATTGATAAAATCAATACCAAAATATCTCCTTTCACCGGGCTCAATCCAATTCAATGGAGTTCTACACTTTCTGCCATACAAGGCTTCAAATGGAGCCATCTTGATACTCGCTTGATAACTGTTGTTATAGGAGAATTCAGCTAAAGGTAACCATTTCTCCCATGACCCTTTTGAAGATATAACACAAGCTCTAAGTAAATCTTCTAGGATTTGGTTTACTCTCTCTGTCTGCCCTAAAGTTTGCGGATGATAAGCTGAACTCCTGATTAGCTTGGTTCCCAAAGCTTGGTGTAAGTGTTCCCAGAAACGAGCTATGAACTGCGGTCCTCTATCCGAGATTATGGTCCGGGGTACTCCATGCAACTTCACGATCTGGGATACGTATATCTCAGCGTATTTCCCAACTATATACCTCGTGTTCACGGGTATGAAGTGTGCTGACTTGGTAAGACGATTGATAATGACCCAGATTGAATCATGACCTTGTGGCGTTGTTGGAAGGCCTGTAATAAAGTCCATACTGATCTCTTCCCATTTCCATCCTGGAATAGGCAGTGGCTGGAGTAACCCAGCGGTTTTCATATGGACGGCTTTCACTCTACTGCAGTTGTCACACCTTGCAACATAGGCTGCTATCTCTTTCTTCATCTTAGTCCACCAAAAACGGGTTTTTAAGTCTTGATACATCTTACTACTACCCGGGTGGATAGACAATTTGGAGGAGTGAGCTTCTTCTAAAATTTGATTCCTTAGCTCACGGTCTTTCAGCACCACTAGCCGGTCCTCAAACCATAATACACCTCTTTCGTCCAATCTAAAGTGTTTTGTTTCTTGTTCTTGCATTTTTCTCTTGATGTGACTTATTCCTACATCTGTCTGCTATAGCTCTATGATTCGGCCCTCAAGCGAACAACTGATTGTGATATTGTGGAGTACGGCAGGATGTAGCAAGTTGAATCCATCTTCCAATAGTGCTTCCATAGTGTTGCAATGGGACTTCCGACTAAGTGCATCAGCTACTACATTTGCTTTACCCGGATGGTAATGCACTTCCAAATTGTAATCCTTAATCAATTCCAACCATCTATGTTGTCTCATATTCAGTTCTGGCTGGGTAAAGATATACTTGAGGCTTTTGTGGTCAGTATAGATATGACATACATTGCCCAACAAGTAATGTCTCCATATCTTTAATGCATGGACAACGGCTGCCAGTTCCAAATCATGTGTAGGATAGTTGACTTCATGTTTCCTCAATTGCCGAGAGGCATATGCAATTACTCTCCCTTCTTGCATAAGTACACATCCCAAACCTATTCCTGATGCATCACAAAATACATCAAAAGGCTTTTCAATGTCTGGTTGTGCTAGCATTGGTGCTGTAGTCAACAAAGTTCTGAGGGTGTGAAAAGCTGTTTCGCATTCTGGTGTCCACTTGTATTTCTCATCTTTCTGAAGTAGTCTGGTCATAGGCTTAGCTATTTTTGAGAAATCTGGAATAAACCGACGATAGTATCCTGCTAACCCTAGAAAACTCCGAACTTCATGCACCGAAGTTGGGGCTTTCCAATTCATGACCTCTTGTACTTTTGATGGGTCTACTGAGATTCCATCTCTTGATAATATGTGACCTAAGAAAGGTACTTTGCTCATCCAAAATTCACATTTGCTAAACTTGGCATATAGCTTATGCTCCCTCAGTCTGGATAGGACAATCCTCAGATGCTCTTCATGATCTGCCTCATTTTCTGAATAAATCAATATGTCATCGATAAATATGACCACGAACTTATCAAGTTCGGGCATGAATACCGAGTTCATTAGGTACATAAAATAGGCTGGGGCATTTGTTAGTCCGAAAGACATAACCAAATACTCGTATAAGCCGTACCTAGTAGAGAAAGCGGTTTTAGGTATATCCTCCGGTCTGATCTTTATCTGATGGTAACCTGATCTCAAGTCAATTTTGGAGAATACCTTTGCCTTCGCTAGCTGATCGAACAAGATGTCGATGCGGGGTAACGGATATTTGTTCTTGATGGTCACAGCATTGAGTGGTCTGTAATCTACACACATCCTCAGTGACTTATCCTTCTTTTTCACAAACAATGCTGGACATCCCCACGGAGATGAGCTAGGTTGGATAAGACCCTTGTCCAATAGATCTTGCAATTGAACCTTGAGTTCTGCTAACTCATTGGGTGGCATTCTATAGGGCCTTCTGGATATGGGTGCAGTACCTGGCACTAATTCAATCTTAAATTCCACGTCCCTATCCGGTGGTAGGCCTAGTAATTCTTCTGGAAATACATCCGGAAACTCACAAACCACTAGAATATCACATATGGTGGTGGCTTGGATAGCACAGGCTAAATGTTGGGGTTGGAAATCACGGGAGAGTGGAACTAGAAAAGCATTCCCTCCCGTGGGTTCCCTCAACATGATAGTACGGGTGCTAGTGTCAATAAGAGCACCATGATACTTCATCCAATTCATGCCTAAGATTACACTTATCGACAACCCCGGCAATATTATCAAATCTGTTGTGTACTCCCTCCCTTGTATCAAGATGAGTACATTTTTGACTATCTTTTTGGTAGTAACAGTTCCCCCTGCTGAACTTATGTTAAAACCCCCTTTACTTACTTCAATTATTTCTTGATCATGTCTAGATGCAAATGCTTGACTCATAAATGAATAAGAAGCTCCCGAGTCAAATAAAACAACAGCGGGATGCTTGTTGACAAGAAACATACCAGCTGTGACAACTTCTCCGGCAGGCACTTCCTCCACAGCGGTATAATGCACTTGTCCCTGACGTGCCCTGGCATTCACCTGCCTTTGATTGTTCTGATTTGGGTTGCCATTCTTCTTGGGGTGGGGGCACTCCTTGGACCAATGACCCAGTTGGTTGCAGTTGAAACAAGGTTGGTTACTTTTGAATCCGGTGGAGCTGTCCTGATTGCCATTTCCTTTTCGTAAGGCAATAGTGAACGCCTTACGAAACAGTTTCTGTGGCCTGTTATTCTGAGCTTTCGGTGGTGGAGGTCTGAACTTGGATGCAGGTGGACGGAATGGTGGCCTAGCTGTGATAGGCGCTTTTGACTGGAAAGATCCGGATGCACTGGCCTCATATGCCCTCTTGCGACCCTTAGCAACTGCATGCAGGTTGTTGTGGTTTTCTTGGGTCAAGGCATCACTAATAAACTCATTGTACGTGGCACATCGAGAATTTGCCATAGTCTTCATTAATTTGGTACCCAAACCTCGCTTGAAACTCTCAATCTTTTTCTCTTCAGTATCCACAAAACTTGGAGCATATCTTGACAAGTTGTTGAATGCGTGCATATATTCTGTGAGTGACTTGGTTCCCTGAGTGAGCCTCATAAATTCGGCTGCTTTCATGCGCATCAGGCCCGGGGGAATATGGTGTCCCCTAAAAGCCAGCTTGAACTGATCCCAGGTCACTCTCGCATCAGTAGGCAGAGACGACAGAAAGTGCGTCCACCAGATTCCTGCTGGTCCTTGCAGCTGATGAGAAGCATATTCAGCTTTCAGGTGCTCTATGACCCTTAGCAGACGAAATTTCTGCTCGATGGTATTTAGCCACTCATCGACCTGCAGTGGTTCCTCAGCCACCTTGAAGATCGGAGGCTTCGTGTCTAAAAACTCCTTGAATGAACTGTGCTGATTTGGCTCGGCCCCTGGTTGCGGTGGGTGGCCATGAGCAGTGTTTTGCGCGATAAGGCGCAAGGCTTCCTCCATTGTCCTTTGGCTCCCTAGGAACTAGGTAAAGAATTCCTGAGCAGATGGTGGCGGTGGGGGTGGCAAGTCATCATGGTTGCCATCCTGGCTGCTGCTAGCTCCAGCATGGGTGCGCGTCATCTGCGAAGTTGCAACAATAAGCGATTATTGGTCGATGCCAAGAGATTGCAGATGAATTAGGTACTCATGCCAAACTGAAATTACTGGAGAAAATTCTCAAAAGCACAATAAAAATAGAGGCATAATAATTCATTTTCGCAACATGACATCGCCAATTTGACCACTTATCGTGCTCATAACGCATGCAATCTAAAGCATGATTACCGACAAGGAACTGGAATTGCATTAACATTTACCCAAACGTGCGATTAACATTACATGATAGTCTGGTTACTAATGCCAAATTCAAACTACAGGTCCATTACATAAATAAAGGTGATACATTAGTCTTCCCACTACACGCTAAGCGATCTAATCCTCATCATGATCACTATCGAGGTCAGACGCAGAATCATCTCCTTCCCCAGGTTCTACTTCTTCTTCAGGTGCCACTTCTTCTTCTTCCTCGTACCCCTCTAGACCCATTTCTGCGGCTCCAGGTGGTATATAAGGGTGGAGCTGATTGTGCAGTAGGTGAACCTCTTCATGCAGATTATCATTGTATCCCTCCGCATTGGCCAGCTGCTGTTCCAGCTCAAACTGTCGAGCTCTCAGGACATCTTCCCTAGACCAAGCTGCATTTCGCTGGTGAGTTAACCGAGTCATTTCTTCAGTGAGCCTCTCTATCTCGGCATCGTGCTCCCTCTGAAGCTGACGTCGGTCTTCGCGGGCATGACCAAGAGCACCAGACACTCGTCTGAGGCTACCTTCAACTCCATCTAACACTCTCATCACTGCGAACATGGCGCTCATGGCAGGGTTATCGCTGTTCTGCCTTTCTGCTGCACCAATCTCCAAAGGTCTTCCTCTTGCCTGCTGCCATGAGTCAGTGGAGGGATTACCTCTTGGAAAGACTCCAACCATAGCGGCTGCTAGCTCCTGAGGAAAACGATCCATGATATCCCTCAGGATCCCAAAGGCTGCCCTGCCAGCTGCTTCTTCAGCAGTCCTGCCAGTCGACTCATAACACCAACCTGTCCACTCAGAATCGTCACCTCGGGGACGGACAATGGCCTCCACAGTAACTAAGAGACCTTCTCCCAACCGCTCATTTGCCCAAAAGTAGCGGGGTTCCATTCCATCGGGATAACCTACATAGCTGAGCACTCTCCACAAGAGGGTAGGCATCCCAAACTCTCCAAGGAACGTGTGACGTTGACGGGTACATGGAGCAAGCTGACGGCTAGGAGCTCTACCTCCAGTGGACTTGCGAGCAGTCTGCTTGGTGCGTGCCATCTGCACCATCAACATGTACCCTTTTGTGAGACAATGCCATAATGGATAAGAGTTACATAACCGAGTAAGAATTTTATAAGGGGAGGAACAAATGTGATTATGTGAATGGTGTTTAACATGATGCATGCTCGTGCCGTACGTCCTCACAAACTTAGGAAAAATTTGTCTCTAACGGTAGACACGGTGGCATACATACGTTCTCTCATATAGATCGTAACTAGTCGAACTACACGTTTCGCTGTTAGTGTACCTGCATAAAATTTCATTTCAGCCCTAAACCCATAATGAAATATGCAGAATGTAATTGTAAATACTTTCATATATGTATCCTCATACATATACTTCCGTATCAATCTACCCAACAATAATTTAAACCCACAATTAAATACGTACCATGTACACATGCAAGCATGCATACCTAGCCGTACCAATGCTAACTCTTCCCGACCGCACGCTCACATCTTGCGGTCATACACTCATCTTACCTTGGCGTAGAGGCATTTGATCCATACATTACCACTCAAGTGAATGGCATCCATACTATAGCACGCCGTATGGACGACGAAGTAAAAACCCCCATATTAGTACTTAAATAGCCACCTAATAGTCCTTAATCTGGGCATAAGGAAAGTGATCATTGGCACACTTTAGATTTCAAATACCTATTAATTACTATTAGTTGCTAGAAAAGGGTTTTGGAACACAAAAACTTTTGTTTTAAATACACTTGTGACAATTAACGTTGAATCCTGCTCTGATACCAGCTGTCGCAGAACCGACCAATTTATAAGAGTACAAGTATAATGGCAATCCGCAAGCGGTCGCACTGTCATACTTGAACCCATATAAACCCGGTAGTCCGTCGAGTACCACAACGGTCTCGATAAATGATTTACCACAACCAAGATCGTACAGGATTCAACATTCATGCCACATATTACATAAAGTTCACAAATACTTTTCATCATCAGAGTACGAATAGAAAGTTCTTACAAACCGAGTTTGATAATTAAAGCGGAAGCAAATAAGTTTGAAGATAAGTTTCCAACGTAGTTTGATACAGTGCCAAGCCAGATCACGATCCACAAAAGCAAAGATAGGAATTACTAAGGAAGCCTGCCCAAGGCTTACTCCTCATCCACAGCGGGATAGAAGCAACTCTTGCAATAACCATGATACACAGTGCCATCTGCAACAATGGGAAAATAAACCCTGAGTACGAGAAGGTACTCAGCTAGACTTACCCGTCATGAACCAGAAATAAAATGACTACAAGGATTATGCAAGGCTGTATAAGTGGACGTAACTTGACAACATTTTGCAAAAAAGGCAATTAACCATTGTACAATTGTGATTCTTTTATCAAGTTAATTATAACTATCCATTTCTAGGTTAGCAACTATCCTATGCCAAACATGTGGTATATTATTTAGAATCATACAATAGTAACCATAGCAGGTATTGTAATTCCATATTCATTTGAACCATCATGTTTCATAATATAGTTGCTACGATGTTGGGACTAGCCAAGTTTCTCACTATCCGGGAGAGACGGCGATTCGAATCGATTTCAACCAGCTGGGAATTTATTCCTAACACAAACCCAGATCTATCAGCCACGATAGTCTTAGGTCACCTTTGGTATAACTTAGGTATACATTTCGCGGGTCCGTACTGCGCCGCACAATCTGGAACACCAGATGCCAGGATGCTCAGGCCAAGCCTGCCCTTGGGCTCAGTCTGATCGTTCCCCGGAAGGAGCGCACAATAGAACGATTCCCGGCCTGAGTTGAATTACTCGGCTTCGCGGTCGGAACGAGTTATCCAGCCAGCTAAGTGAGAGGCATGCGTTCAATCTTGTCAGAAGCGCCAACAACGATACGGTCCTTAATCGACACAGACGGGGATAAGTCCACACCCAAGACCTCCATGCCTTGTTGCTTCCCTATCGACTTCCCATCCGGTCTCAATTTACTTTTACCTCATGGTTCTGTTCCACGATAGCAGATATAGCCAACTGTGCTCCGGTATCCGCCTATATCTCGCAGGTGACAGGACATCACCCGACTTCTACCGGTCTAAGCCTGGCTAAGCATATATTCGATCCTGGACCTATACCGGTTAAAGGGTTAATATCTGGACAAGGAATGTACATGCATCAAGTGGTTTCATTCAACTCTTATAACCTAATGCAACAATCATAAATACGTAAGTAAACATTTGTAAATTACTAGGAGACTTATAATGCTCTGGGGCTTGCCTCGCAGAAAGGAAGTAGGGCGATGGTCAGGGCACTCCGGAAGCTCTTCAGGGTTCTGCTCCACGCCTTCGGGAGCAGCGGCTTGCGGATTCTCCTGCAGGTTCCCTTCCTCTGCTTCTTCGAATTCCAGCAATGTGATCTCTTCCTCCGATCCTAGATGCATGAGTATGGTATGAGTATTACGAATGCATAATGTTAACAAGTGCATCGTGTTGTTTGAGTAGGTGCATATCTCTTCTCGATTACTACTTAACTATTTCTACAATGCATCGACTACACCATAACCAGCAGCTACTTGTTTCACTCATAACTGGAGTCCTACAAATTCAAAAACAGTGATTCTGGACTTTCTGGAAAGCTTATCAAATTCTCTACAACTTTGTTATTAACCATTTTTACAGTCTACACTTGTTTCAACATGTAACTCATTACACTCTAGAATCAGTCCAGAAACTACTTCACATGCAATATAAAGTAATAACACTTCTACTTTAGGTAATTATTCAAAATTTGACAACCTAGAACCTACCAACAGTTTCAGCATACCAAATACAGTTAAGATGATATAATGGTGAAGCCCAAACTATTTATTAAATTGCCTTTATTATTTTATTTAGATATCTAGGTTAAATAATAAATATATATCAAATGTGCTTAATAAATTCTCAAAATTTTACAGAGTCTTACTAATGCTATCAAAGGACTACTATAAAAATTTCATGTCATTTTACTAAGTAGAACATCCTATACAAAAATGATAAGGAAGCAAGGCTTGAAATAGCATAAATGGAAAATCCTATTGAAAAGTGTCAAGCAACAGATTTCTTATTTTTCCTAACATCCATATGGTACTAGTATCACCTCCAACAAATTTCATGAATTTTGGACTCATAATTAATTTATAAAAATTCATGCAAGGATTAACTATTTATAAAAGAAAAATCTATAACTATAGATCTACACATGCACTGGTCCTCAAATTTTTATCCAAGCTCATGTATAACAAGAATAGCCTACCACAAAAATTTCACAATTTTTGGAGCACAGGAACTCTAGATTTAAAATAAACAAGTTTGAATGCATTCAAAAGCACATTTCAATTCCTAATTTAAATCTCCAAAAATATCTACTGTACAAGTCAAGAACATATTTTTCCTAAATACTACTCTTCCTCAAGAACACTCGCAAATTTATTTCACAAATTTAGGAGCTATCAGACTAAAGATACAAAAATAACAAGATATATGAAATCAGGGTTCAAATCTGTGAAAATGAGCTAGCTTTCTATTTAACCGACACTGACAGGCGGGACCCTCCAGCCAGTTGGGCCCACATGTCATTGAGACGAAACAGAGCAACGGCGCGGGGATGACGTGGGAACGGCGGAGCTCGCCGACGGCGAGGTTGCCGGCGGTGAGGTCATCACGACATGCTCTAAGTGACCTAGCGCGTCTATTGAGCCACTTGGCCGACCCTATCGTCGACGGTAAGGACGACGGCGGCGGCAATGGCGGAGCGGCTGGGCTGGACCACGGCAAAACGCTAGTGATGTCCTTGGTGGCCCGATCTAAGGCTTGGACGAGCACCGGGGTACTACGGCGGACCTAGCGCGCTAGCTAACGCATGGAGAGGTGGACTGTGGCGCTCCGGCCACGGTGACAGGGCTTGCGGCGGAGCTCCGGCGAGCTGAAACGTGCGGCGATGGCTTACCAAGCTGGGTCAGCGAGCACGGGAGGGAGCAGTGGTTCGCTGGGGAGACGGAGGAGCTATGGTGGTGGTGCTGGAGTGGCTAGGCGCGGACTGCGCGCGGCTATGGCGACGGTGGGGCTCCGAGAGCTCGGCGGCTGCTGCTGCGAGGAAGAAAAGGCGCTGGGAGCGAAATGGGAGCGCGGGATGGCTCGGGCGGGCGCTGGCGACGTTAAGGCCGCGCTCGGGCGCGGCGTGGCCTGCGCGGTCAGGGCAACGGCGACGCACGGCCGTCGCCGTGGACACGCGGCGCACTGGTTCTGCCGTCGGTCGGCCACTGAACGCGTCGTTCAGTTTCGTCAGAAACGTGATGGTCGAGCCTGACGACGAGTTTTGTCGCTGATTTTCCCGCTAATCCGTCGCTCCAAAGCATAAGACGTCTAAACAAAATTTATAGCCCTATGTACCAGCTTCAACTTTGGTTAAGGAAGTATGTTCAAATTCGCAACCAAAAACAAGTAATGTCCTCCCCAAGATGGGCTCGTCAGGCTGCCAGTCGAACCAAGACTTAGAAAAAAATTTTAAGTGTTGAAAGGTTTGTTTTGCTGATTCGTGTGATCCAATTTCAAGCATGATAGGAGCTGAATCAGTCCATGACATAAAAATAAAAGTTGTTCCTCATGTCAAACACTACAACTTTGCTTTAGTGAACTCCTCCATGCAAGGTCCCTAACACCTAGTTCAACTTTAGTCAAACATGTCACTTTGAAATCATGATACACATTCAAACCATGGCTAAATGACCAAACTAGCCCTAGCACTAGATACCAAAGTTGTTCATGATGATACTCTAAGCATGTTAAAACAATTTGCAAGGTCATTTAAGCATTTCATGTAGTAGTCACTCATATAGCTATTGAAAGTAATCACATGAAATATTACTTGAGTGCTTGGTCATGAAATGTGGCCTTCATGAACAAGGTTCCTTTTGTTAACCTAAGTGTAGCTAAGGTGTTGTAGTGACTAGCACTACCCCCTTGCATTCATTTGCACATGATCATATGCATATGTTCTAAGAAACACGAGATAACAAGCAATGTTTCATATGTTTCGATCAACTGTTTCAATTGTAAATAATGATGATTTATGAATGCTTGATGCTCATGCTTAGGTTATGCAAGTCAAGTTATGCAAGGCTAACACCCTAGGTGTTACACATACCACCTTGTCCTTGGGGCTGCCAGGGTCTATGAGGACCTCCTTGGAGCCCTCCGCTGGCTCAAAAGACCCGGTCAACCGCTTGGGGTCGGGTGCTTCTTTGGCGACCTCTTTCCTATTGGATGTGAGCTCTTCGAAGGCGATGATTGTTGTGGCGTGATCACAGCACATGACCTCGCACTCATAGGTGCGCTGGAAGGAGGTGCCAACGATGATGACCCCACCTAGGCCCGACATCTTTAGCTTGAGGTAGGTGTAGTTGGGGACAACCATGAACTTCGCGTAGCATGGTTGTCCTAGGATGGCGTGGTAGGTTCTGTGGAACCCAACCACTTCAAAGGTGAGGGTCTCTGTCCTATAGTTGGACGGACCCCCAAAGGTGATGGGCAGATCGATCTGGCCAAGTGGCATGGCCTGTTTTCTAGGCATGATGCCATGGAAAGGCGCTCTGGTCAACCGGATGCGCGCTCGGTCGATGCCCATGGCATCGAGCGTCTCGGCGTACATGATGTTGAGGCCACTGCCTCCATCCATCAGTACCTTAGTGAGTCACTTTTATGTCGATGATCAGGTCAACCACGAGCGGGTATCTCCCAAGTTGTGGGATGTTCTCTAGGTGGTCAGTCCGATCAAAGGTTATGGTGGACTTCGACCATTGGAGGAAGGTAGGCGTGGTTGGCTCAGTCGTATAGACCTCATGGCACGCAAGCTTCTGACGACGCTTGGAGTCAAAGGCTGTCGACCCTCTGGAGATCATAAGACAGCCATCCAGTATTGGAAAGCCACCGTCCTTCCCCTCGGTGTCATCCGTGGTCGGATCAAGGTCCTTCCCATGCTTCCCTTTGTTGGAGCCTCTGGACAAGAACCGCTTCATGAGGTCGTAGTCCTTATACAGATGCTTGATGGGGAAGGCATGGTTTGGGCATGGCCCCTCGAGTAGCTTCTCAAAGTGGTTCAGAGTGCCCTCCATGGGCTTTCGACCACCCTTTCGGTCGGCGATAGCCACGAGCGAGCCCTCACGCCGCTGCTTGTTCTTCTTCTTGGCAGGATAGTTGGAGGTGCCTTCGCCAGCATCCTCGTCCTGTTTTGCCTTGCCCTTGAGGCGGTCAAAGATCGCTCCCACCGCCTCTTCGCTCGAGGCATGGCTGGTGGCGATGTCGAGGAGCTCCTTTGTGGTTCGCGGGCCCTTATGTCCTAGCTTGTGAACCAGGGACTCATAGGTGGTCCCAGACAGGAAAGCTCCTATAATGTCAGCATCAGCGATGTTAGGTAGCTCGTTGCACTGCCGGGAGAAGCGCCGGATATACCCACAAAGGGTTTCTCCGGCCTATTGTCCGTAGTTCTTGGGATCCCATGGGTTCCCAGGGCGCTTGTATATGCCCTGGAAATTCCCCATGAAGATCTCTTTTAGGTCTGCCCAACTTTGGATTCTGTTGGGCGAAAGGTGTTCCAACCATGTTCACGCCGAATCGGCCAGGAACAATGGAAGGTTGCAGATAATGAAATCGTCATTATTCACTCCACCGGCTTGGTAGACAAGCCGATAATCCTCGAGCCATAGTCCAGGGTTTGTTTCCCCAGAGTATTTTAGGATATTGGTCAGTGGTCGGTACCTTGGCGGGAAGGCAGCGTTGAGGATGTGTCGACCGAAGGCCTGAGGCCCTAGCAGACTGGGGCTCAGGCTTTGGTCCTCACCGCTGTCGTAGCATCCACCACGACAAGGGTGATAGCTATGGCTAGTTCCCTCTTTGGGTCATCGTAGGTACGCCTACGGGCGTCAAGGGTGTCACGTGCGTCTCAGTTGCATCCGAGACGCTGATGCACTAAGACCGCAATGCGATGTTTGCCACCTTGTGGCACCTGGTGGACTGACACGTCCTTGTCAGGGTGTTCTAAGGGTGTGCACTAGCTAGCATCGAGCTCGTGTCACCAAGACAGAGAGCTCTCGGCCTGCTGCGTAGCCACACACTCGAGCAACGTGCAAATCTCATAGTGGGCCCATCGATCCTTGGGCGTTGCAGACCCTAGAAGCCCCTAGAGCAAGGTTGCCACAGCAGATGTTCTGGCTTGCCCGGGTGAAGTGCGGGAGCGCTTGATCATCCTCGACGATCCTTCGGTTTGCGTCATGGGCCATGGCACGTGCACGACCCCCGTCTCTGTGGCACTCGATCTCACGATTGAGTTCTGCCCATTCCTACTCGAGCTGGAGTCGTGCTTCCTCAAGCTATGAGTGTCGAGCCTTTAGCTGCTCCATCTGCAGGTGGGGTGGGGCTCCTGCATCCCCCTTGAAAGGTCCTAATGGCTAGAGGAGGGTGAATAGCCTATTAAAAAATTCTACAACAACACTTAACAAATCGGTTAGACAATTATGAGGCGAAGCGAGTGTTGCGCTAGCCTACTAAAAATGCAAACCACCTACCACAATTCTAGTTTATGTAGCTTCTATCCACACAAAAACTATGTCACTACACTAAGTTAGTGTACTCTCAAAAGCTAGCTAAAGAGCTACACTAACCAAACTAACAAGCTCTCACAACTAGCTACAATAAAGAGCTTGATAACTAGTTTACGGTAATGTAAAGAGAGTGAGCAAGATGGTTATACTACCGAGTCGAGGAGTGGACCAATCAATCACAAGAATGAATACCAATGAAAACCAATCACCTCGGAATCAAATGATGAACACAATGATTTTTTACCGAGGTTCACTTGCTAGCCGGCAAGCTACTCCTCGTTGTGGCGATTCACTCACTTGGAGGTTCACGCGCTAATTGGCATCACACGTCAAACCCTCAATAGGGTGCCACACAACCAACACAAGATGAGGATCACACAAGCCACAAGCAATCCACTAGAGTATGTTTTGGCTCTCCGCTGGGGAAAGGTCAAGAACCCCTCACAATCATCATGATCAGAGCCGGAGACAATCACCAACCTCCGCTCAATGATCCTCGCTCCTCCAAGCCATCTAGGTGGTGGCAACCACCAAGAGTAACAAGCAAATCTCACAGCGAAACACGAACACCAAGTGCCTCTAGATGCAAACACTCAAGCAATGCACTTGGATTCTCTCCCAATCTCACAAAGATGATGAATCAATGATGGAGATGAGTGGGAGAGCTTTGGCTAAGCTCACAAGGTTGCTATGTCAATGCAAATGTCCAAGAGGGTGAGCTTGAGCTGGCTATGGGTCTTAAATAGAAGCCCCCACGAAATAGAGTTGTTGTACTCCTTCACTGGGCACAACACGGGGTGACCGGATGCTCTAGTCATATCGACCGGATGCTGGACCTCAGCGTCCGGTCATGCGATGCGTGCCGCATGTCCTATCTCTTCAAGTATTGATCGCCTGATCTCAACGGTCAAGTGATGACTAGACGCAGCAGCTCAAAATGACCAAACACTGAACCCCAGCATCCGATCGTTTCCAGTAAGCATCCAGAGACGACTTTTCACGACTGGACGTGTCTGGTCATGCTCGATCGGACTCACTCAGCATCCAATCACTTGGCGTTTCCCTTGTGCATGACCATGTCAGTGTGACCGGATGTAGCAAGCCAGCGTCCGGTCATTTCAGCGCCAGCGTCTGGTCGACGACCGACGTTGCGCTTCTTCTGCTGCTATTGACCGGATGCGTCGGTCCTTCAGAGACCAGCGTCCGGTCACTTACAGTGACCACGTTCACCTGAGTTTAGGGTGCTAGTGGCACCATCGGACTGTCCGCACACTATGGGTGGACACTCCACCGGTGAAGTTTCTAACCCTTGCTCAAATGTGCCAACCACCAAGTGTATCACCTTGTGCACATGCGTGTTAGCATATTTTCACAAACATTTTCAAGGGTGTTAGCACTCCACTAGATCATAAATGCATATGCAATGAGTTAGAGCATCTAGTGATACTTTGATAACTACATTCCAATATGAGTTTCACCCCTCTTAGTAGTACGGCTATCGAACCTAAATGTGATCACACTCTCTAAGTGTCTTGATCACCAAAACAAAATAGCTCCTACCATTTATACCTTTGCCTTGAGCCTTTTGTTTTTCTCTTTCTTCTTTTCAAGTCTAAGAACTTGATCATCACCATGGCATCACCATCATCATGTCATGATCTTCATTTGCTTCACCACTTGGCATGTGCTACCTATCTCATGATCACTTGATAAACTAGGTTAGCACTTAGGGCTTCATCAATTCATCAAAACCAAACTAGAGCTTTCAATCTCCCTCTTTTTGGTAATTGATGACAAGCCTTTCACAAAGATATGAATTGAAATTCAATTGAATCCATGTTGCTTGCCCAAGCATATTTACCATGTGTAAAAGGATATGGACAAGTTTCATGAACCCCAAATGGTAGCAATTGCTCCCCCTACATATGTGCTAAGAGTTTGGATTGTAGCTTGCGCATATGCTTAGATAGGAAATATAGGGGACAATGTCTACCAAATGATGCTAAGGTATAAAAGATGGACCTTTGAAGCGTGATACCAATCGGAGTGCACCATTATACCATCCTTAGCACCATGGTTAGCTCGATACCACTTGGAAACACTTGGAAATGAAATCACTAGATAAACTTATGCATGCTAGATTTTCATTTCATCATTCAAACCTATAACTAGCATACACCACACAAGCATGAATATTGAAATTTAAAACTTGTGCCATGCAAGCAAACATATGAAATGCACACTCAAATGCATCATACAAGTTCATGAGCTTGCTCCCCCTACTTGTGTGCTTAAAATTTTAATTGATCTCTTTCCTTTGTCATATCTCTTGCCATATCTCTCCCCCTATGTCAAGTTCTTCCCTATCACTTATATCTTTATTTCTTTCCCCCTTTGTTGTCTTTTCACCATCTTAGTACATTAATATCTTTATTTTTCTTCCCATGTACTAATATCATTAATATCTTTGTTTTTCTCCCCCTTTTTCATCAATGACCACAAAGGTTCAAAAAGTAGATAGGTTGAGATTATCAATGTCAATCAATGGGGTGAGGATCATTTTCCCAAATTTGGTTCAATCTAGAATACTTGCCAAAGACATTTAACTCAGTTTGATCCAAGGACAAGCTTATTCACACCTCCAAATAAGGGTTATCTTGTACCATGTTGAGTTAAACACTTAGAGCTCATTTTCTAGATCAAACACTAGGTTTATAAGCCCACAAACATGTCATATGCTACCACTAGATCAAAATAAGCATAGAAGCAATAGTGGTACCATGTAATCATCAAATTCATTTAATTTTCATGAATGAGCCTATTAAATGTAAAAGATGTCTAGATGCACTAAACATGTCCTTAGCAAGGATGTATGCCATGCCGATCAACTTTTACCTTGGATTGCTTGAAGGAGAGGCATGTCATATAAGTGGGGGGGTGCATCAACACATATTTGAGAAATCTAATATGTTCAACTCATTCCTTAGCTTGCAAAACCTTTTCTCATCCAATGGCTTGGTGAATATATTGGCAAGTTGATTCTCGGTGCCTACACTCTCAATGCAAATGTCCCCTTTTTGTTCGTGGTCTCTTATGAAATGGTGGCGGATATAAATGTGTTTTGTTCTTTCATGTTGAACCGGATTATTGGTCAACTTGATTGCACTCTCATTGTCACATAGCAATGGCACTTTCTTGAACTTGATTCCAAAATCACTCAAAGTGGCCTTCATCCAAAGTACTTGTGCACAACAACTACCGGCGGATATGTATTCGGCTTCGGCGGTTGATAATGCAACACTATTTTGCTTCTTTGATGACCATGAAACAAGTGATCTTTCCAACAATTGACATATGCCCGAGGTGCTCTTCCTTTCAACCTTGCATCCCGCATAATCCGAGTTGGAGTAACCAACTAGCTCAAACCTTGCTCCTTTGGGATACCACAAACCAACATTTTGTATATGCTTCAAGTACCTCAATATTCTCTTAGTAGCCTTCAGATGACTTTCTCTTGGTGAGGCTTAAAATCTTGCACACATGCATACACTAAACATGACATCCGGCCTTGATGCGGTCATATAGAGTAGGCTTCCAATCATAGACCTATATAATTTTTGATCCACCATATTGCCACTTGCATCACTATCCAAGTTGCCATTTGTTCCTATTAGTGTGCTAATGACTTTACTATCACTCACACCAAACTTCTTGATCATGTCCTTGATATACTTGCCTTGACTCATAAATGTACCATTCTTCAATTGCTTGATTTGAAGACCAAGGAAGTAACTTAACTCTCCAATCATGGACATCTCAAACTCACTAGTCATCATCTTTCCAAACTCATCACAAAAGTCTTGATTTGTTGATCCAAATATGATGTCATCAACATAGATTTGCAACACAAATAAATCTTTTTCAATCTTCTTGATAAAAAGAGTGGTGTCAACCTTACCCATTATGAACCCTTTAGAGAGTAGGAAGTCCCTCAATCTCTCATACCATGCTCTAGGTGCTTGCTTCAAGCCATACAATGCCTTCTTCAACTTGTACACATGGTCGGGCTTCTTGTCATCTTCAAAAATAGGAGGTTGCTCAACATATACTTCTTCATTGATGTAACCATTGAGAAATGCACTCTTAACATCCATTTGATAGAGCTTGATATTGTGGGCACAAGCATAGGCTAGCAAGATTCTAATTGCTTCCAATCTAGCAACCGGGACATATGTTTCTCCAAAGTCAAGACCTTCAACTTGTGTATAGCCTTGTGCTACTAATCTTGCTTTGTTCCTCACTACTATCCCATCCTGATCTTGCTTGTTTCTAAAGACCCATTTGGTTCCAATCACATTATGTTCCTTTGGTCTCTCTACTAATTCCCATACTTGATTTCTTGTGAAGTTATTTAACTCTTCATGCATAGCATTCACCCAGTCAACATCCTTCAATGCTTCATCTATCTTCTTTGGTTCAATGGATGGCACAAATGAGAAATGCTTACAAAAAGAAGCTAATCTTGATCTAGTTTGCACACCTCTTGAAATATCACCAATGATAGTGTCCAATGGATGATCCCTTGCAACAATGGTTGGTTGGAGGATTGGAACTTGATTGCTTGCACTTGCTTAATCATTAGGTTAAGATGATGTACTAGCCACTTGATATTGTTCATTGTCATGAGAGCCACTTGTACTAGCTTGATTTGTAACATCTTGCACATTTGAGTTGGAGATCACTTGCACTTGATCATCTTCATCATCATTCACTTGCCTAGGCCTCAATTCACCAATATCTATGTTCTTCATGGCATTTGAAAGTTGAATGCCTCTAACATCTTCCAAGTTCTCATTCTCTACTTGTGAACCCTTGGTTTCATCAAATTCAACATCATGAACTTCCTCAAGAGTACCACTATCCAAATTCCAAACTCTATATGCTTTGCTTGTAGTGGAATAACCAAGTAGGAATCCTTCATCACATTTCTTGTCAAACTTGTCCAATCTAGTGCCTTTCTTCAAGATATAGCATTTGCAACCAAAGACCAAAAAATATGCAATGTTGGGCTTTCTACCATTCAAGAGCTCATATGGTGTCTTCTCTTTCAATGGGTGACAACAGAGGTGGTTGCTACAATAGCAAGCCGTGTTGATAGCT
This sequence comes from Miscanthus floridulus, assembly GCF_019320115.1. Classification (NCBI taxonomy): domain Eukaryota; kingdom Viridiplantae; phylum Streptophyta; class Magnoliopsida; order Poales; family Poaceae; genus Miscanthus; species Miscanthus floridulus. Next base: position 83,754,801 of record NC_089597.1, read on the forward strand.
TCGGCCCAAAAAGATTGACTCACATTGTACTCACTAAGCATAGACCTTGTCATATCAATGAGTGTTCTATTTTTCCTCTCAACAAGGTCATTTGATTGTGGAGTGTACTTGGCCAAGAATTGATGTCTAATTCCAAATTCATCACACAACTCATCAATTCTAGTGTTCTTGAACTCACTACCATTGTTATTTCTAACTCTCTTGATGGTTGTTTCAAACTCATTGTGAATGCCCTTGACAAATGATTTGAATGTTGCAAACACATCACTTTTGTCCACTAGAAAGAATACCCATGTGTATCTAGTATAATCATCCACTATCACAAAGCTATATTTATTACCACCGATGCTAGTGTATTATGTTGACCCAAACAAATCTATGTGCAATAACTCAAATGCTTTACTAGTGCTCATCATGCTTTTCTTGGGATTGGTGTTTCCAACTTGTTTTCTGGCTTGACAAGAGCTACAAAGCATATCCTTTTCAAACACAACATCTTTCAAGCCTCTAACCAAGTCATGCTTAACCAATCTATTCAATTATTTCATTCCAACATGACCAAGCCTTCTATGCCATAACCAACCCATGCTAGACTTAGTGAACAAACATGTGGATAATTTAGCTTCACTAGCATTGAAATCAACCAAGTATAGATTCTCATATCTAAAGCCTTTGAAGATCAAGTTGGAGCCATCTACACTTATGATCTCTACATCATCTACCCCAAATATGCATTTGAATCCAAGATCACACAATTGAGCCACGAATAGCAAATTAAAGTTCAAGCTCTCTACTGGCAACACATTGGATATGCTCATATCATTGTATATTGCAATCTTACCAAGCCCTTTGACCTTGCCTTTGCCATTATCACCAAATGTAATACTATCATAATCATCATTGCCATTGGTGTTGATTGAGTTGAACATTCTTGCATCACCGGTCATGTGTTGAGTGCACCCACTATCAAGAACCCAATGCCTTCCTCTGACTTTGTAATTGACCTACAAAAGAAGATCAATTCTTTTTAGGTACCTAAACTTGCTTGGGTCCTTGAAGGTTAGTTACTAAGCTCTTTGGTACCCAAATGACTTTCTTCTTTGAGCCCATCCATGGTTTACCAATGAACTTAGCCTTTACACTATTTGCACCCTTAGTAAGCACATAGAAAGAATTAATCTTAATTGAGGATACATTAGTATTTTTGCTCTTGTTTTTGCGCTCATGCTCTTTATAACCAACTTGCTTGCAACTAGTGCAAAACCGACCATTGTTCTTCACAAAACTAGTCTTGTGAGGAGCAAAGACCGCCTTGCCTTTCTTGGGGGTATAGCCCAATCCCTCTTTATAGAGAGAAGCTCTTTGGCTACTCAAGCACATAAGCAAGCAGTCCTCACCACCATAGGCTTTAGCTAAGGTGTGAGTGAGCTTATTGACCTCCTTCTTGAGGTTCTCATTCTCAACTATTAGTGAGGTATCACAAGTGAAACCATCACTACTAGATGAGGTGAAAGTAGAAGTACTACAAGAAGGGTTAGTGGGAGCAACAATGATAGGCATAGATAATGATTCATCAATTATATCGCAAGTTAAGCCTATATTGCAAGTTTCAACATGCTTCTTTTTATTTTGCTCATCAAGCAAAGAGGAATGAGCTTTTTCAAGCTTCTTGTGAGCTTTGCCAAGCTTCTCATGGGCTTCCTCTAGCCTCTCATGAGTTGCTTTGAGTTCATCAAGGGCTTGCTTAAGGGCTTTTACCTCCTTATTTAAGCTCTTGCATTCCCTTCTCTTAATGTCAAAGTGTTCTTTAGCATCTTCTAGCATGTCAAATAATTCATCTTTAGTAGGTTCATCATCATCACTATCACTATCATTTTCATTTGCATTTTTGTTATCATGTTCTTCATCACTTCCATCATCACAAATTTGTACCTTAGTGGCCTTAGCCATGAAGCATGATGGAGTGTCGAAGAGAGAAGGCTTCTCATTGATTGCAATGCTTGCAAGTGCCTTCTTCTTGGTGGTCTTGTCATCATCACTATCATCATCATCACTTGAGGAAGCATCATTATCCCAAGTGACCACATATGAACCACCCTTCTTCTTCTTGAAGGTCATCTTGTCCTTCTTCTCTTTCTTTTCCTTCTTATCCTTCTTCTTATTCTTCTTGTTGTCGTCATCATTGTCGCTATTATATGGACATTGAGCAACAAGATGATCTTTGCTTCCACATTTGAAGCACCTTCTTTACTCTTCCTTGTTCTTGGATGAAGATTTCTTTCTTCTAGCATGGTACCCTTTCTTCATCATGAACTTGCCAAATTTCTTGATAAAGAGAGCCATCTTCTCATCATCATCATCATCCCATGAGCCATCATCTTCACTTGATGTTTATTGCCTTGCCTTGCCCTTGGATGATGTGGCTTTGAATGCCACACTCTTCTTCTTCTCATCTTTCTTCTCCTTCTTTTCTTCCTTCTCATCATCATCTCTATATGTATCATCGGTCATTATATCTCCCAACACTTGGTTTGGTGTCATGGTGTCCAAACCACTCCTCACTAGAATAGTGACCAATGTGTCAAATCTTGAAGGTAAGCATCTTAAGAACTTGTGCGAGAAGTCCTTGTCCTTCACCTCTTCTTTAAGTGCTTTGAGATCATTGACAAGCACTTGAAGCCTATGAAACATCTCCGGCACACTCTCATCCTCCTTCATCTTGAAGCTTGCAAACTTCTCTTTGAGAATATATGCCTTTGCACCCTTCACGGCTTGAGTGCCTTCAAATGATTCACCAATTTCTTCCATGCCTCATGAGCCATCTCAATATTCTTGATTTGCTCAAATGTTCTCTCATCAATTGCATCATGAATGGCACTTAGAGCAATGTCATTGTTTTGGAGAAGTACTTCTTCGGCCGTGGTGGGATTCTCCAGATCACCAATCTCAATTTTGGTTTCTACCACCTTCCACACCTTTCTATTGATTGACTTGATATGTGTGGTTGACTTCCAATAAGGATAATTTATGCCATCAAATTGTGGTGGCTTCTTTGTGTTGTTGATTTGAGCCATTTTTACACCGAAGGTTCTTAAGCCTCAAATCATGGTGACCTCGTCTCTGATACCACTTGAAAGGTCCTAATGACTAGAGGGGGTGAATAGCCTATTAAAAAATTCTACAACAATACTTAACAAACCGGTTAGACAATTATGAGGCGAAACGAGTGTTGCGCTAGCCTACTAAAAATGCAAGCCACCTACCACAATTCTAGTTTATGTAGTTTCTATCCACACAAAAACTATGTCACTACACTAAGTTAGTGTGCTCTCAAAAGCTAGCTAAAGAGCCACACTAACCAAACTAATAAGCTCTCACAACTAGCTACACTAAAGAGCTTGATAACTAGTTTGCGGTAATGTAAAGAGAGTGAGCAAGATGGTTATACTGCCGAGTCGAGGAGTGGACCAATCAATCACAAGAATGAATACCAATGAAAACCAATCACCTCGGAATCAAATGATGAACACAATGATTTTTACCGAGGTTCACTTGCTAGCCGGCAAGCTACTCCTCGTTGTGGCGATTCACTCACTTGGAGGTTCACGCGCTAATTGGCATCACAAGTCAAACCCTCAATTGGGTGCCGCACAACCAACACAAGATGAGGATCACACAAAGCCATGAGCAATCCACTAGAGTACCTTTTGGCTCTCCGTCGAGGAAAGGTCAAGAACCCCTCACAATCACCACGATCGGAGCCGGAGACAATCACCAACCTCCACTCAACGATCCTCGCTGCTTCAAGCCATCTAGGTGGTGGCAACCACCAAGAGTAACAAGCGAATCCCGCAGCAAAACACAAACACCAAGTGCCTCTAGATGCAAACACTCAAGCAATGCACTTGGATTCTCTCCCAATCTCACAAACATGATGAATCAATGATGGAGATGAGTGGGAGGGCTTTGGCTAAGCTCACAAGGTTGCTATGTCAATGCAAATGGCTAAGAGAGTGAGCTTGAGCCGGCTATGGGGCTTAAATAGAAGCCCCCACGAAATAGAGCCGTTGTACCCTTTCACTAGGCACAACACGGGGTGACCAGACGCTGGACCACAGCGTCCGGTCACACGATGCGTGCCATGTGTCCCATCTCTTCAAATGTTGATCTCCTAATCTCAACGGTCAAGTGACGACCGGACGTTGCAGCTCAAAGTGACCAGACGCTGAACCCCAGCGTCCGGTCGTTTCCAGTAAGCATCTAGAGACGACATTTCACGATCGGACATGTCCGGTCATGCTCGACCGGACACACCCAGCGTCTGGTCACTCGATGACTCCTCTGTGCGTGACCATGTCAGTGTGACCGGACGCAGCCAGCCAGCATCCGGTCGTTTCAGCGCCAGCGTCCGGTCGATGACCGACGCTGCGCTTTTTCTGCTGCTACTGATCGGACACGCTGGTCCTTTAGAGACCAGCGTCCGGTCACTTACAGTGACCTCCATCTTTTCTATCTAGGGTGCTGGTGGCACCGTCGGACTGTCCGCACTCTACGGGCGGACACTCTGCCGTTGAAGTTCCTAACTCTTGCTCAAATATGCCAACCACCAAGTGTATCACCTTGTGCACATGTGTTAGCATATTTTCACAAATATTTTCAAGGGTGTTAGCACTCCACTAGATCATAAATGCATATGCAATGAGTTACAGCATCTAGTGGCACTTTGATAACCGGATTTCGATACGAGTTTCACCCCTCTTAATAGTACGTCTATCGAACCTAAATGTGATCACACTCTCTAAGTGTCTTGATCACCAAAACAAAATAGCTCCTACCATTTATACCTTTGTCTTGAGCCTTTTGTTTTTCTCTTTCTTCTTTTCATGTCCAAGCACTTGATCATCACCATGGCATCAACATCATCATGTCATGATCTTTGTTTGCTTCACCACTTGGAGTGTGCTGTCTATATCATGATCACTTGATAAACTAGGTTAGCACTTATGATTCCATCAATTCACCAAAACCAAACTAGTGCTTTCAACGGGTCGTGTTGAGATGTGAGCTCCCTACACGATGCCAGAACTTTGACCTTAGGTTGTACTTTTCTTGACCGTAGTGGTTGTCGTGAGCTTCTGTTAGGATCCATGTCCAAGGGATCGAGCGAGGCAGAGCCAACCCACAGACGTCGGGCGAGGCGGAGCCAGCCCTCAAACGTCGGGTGACGCGGAGCCACCCTCAGGGGTCGGACGAAGCGGAGCCAGCCCTTAGACGTCGGGTGAGGCGAAGCCACCCTCGGAGGTCAGACGAGGCGGAGCCCAATCCTCGGGGGTCGAACGAGGCGGAGCCTAACCCTCGGGGGTCGGACGAGGCGGAGTCCATGGCCTCGGTGGTCGGACGAGGCGGAGCCCATCAAGAGGTGTGGTCACGCTCTTGACCGCTCGGATGAATCAACATTGATGGTTATTAGCTCCTCCTCTTCAGGTACCTTAGTATTAGTCCCGGACACCTATCCTGACTGGTAAAGCCATTTTTAAAAAACACTATGGGCAGGAAATATGTCTCAATGCACCTTCCTCGCAATGAGGCTGGGTCATGTTGAGTAGGTTTTCGATCCAAGTGAAGACCGACGGCCAAGAACCGGCATCTTGTAAGTGCTCGATAGTACATAGTACAATAATAATTCTGTGGGACTATGATGTGAGCATGTACTTATTGTTGTAGAAACAAACTTTGCCTCAACCCAAATGTTCAAACTACTGTCTCACGTGCAAAATTGAATTATCATGGTGATTTTGATTTTGGCTTGGCTACCAGATATTTTGATGTAATTTTCTATGGTTCTCGTTGCAACGCACGAGCAATCACTTATTTATATAAAAATATATTAATATTTTTCATACTAAATAAATATCATTAGACTTACATAAATGGAATATATTTGATAAGTGATTTGCTATATTTCAAGTGCCCAATTTTTTTAGAAGGCAATCTTAAACAACCAACTAGCACAAATCATAAACAATCAACTAGTACAATTCGAAGAACAACTCATAAGAGATACTGATTTACATTTTCTTTCTATAGTCAAACAATGACAAAATTAATTGTTGTCTAAACAATAACAAAAAGTAAAGTTCCTAAAATATAGGAAAAGTGATTTCATATAATATATTTATTTAGAGTCAGAAATACTAACAAATTTTTTCCCTTCGATAGACTTAGTGGAATTTAAGATGGTTTAAATCAAACCTAGAATAGTGTTCTTTCTAGATGAAGTTAATTTAGCAAGGTTCGTCTCGATGCATCCTAGTAGTTGTTGGTGCACATCGTAAGTTTCTAACACGACTTGAAATTGAAGCGGCAAAATAGGACCAAAACATGCCGTTCTGAGAGTCGATAGGACAACACATTGCCCAAGCAACAAGCATTTCTATAAATGACGACAATGCCTAGCAATCTAGCATTCTACAATCGCATCTCCAAGGTAGGCTGCAGGCTAGTCGGGACGTCAATCAGGTGATACAAAAGCGTAAAACGAACTGAAACTTTTCTACCCAGGCCTTGTTTTTTTTTACTCTCTCCATCACATCAATTTTTGAACACATGCACGGAGCATTAAATATAGGTAAAAAAAAACTAATTGCACAGTTTGGCTATAAATCACGAGACGAATCTTTTGAGCCTAGTTAGTTCATGATCGGACAAAGTTTGTCAAATACAAACGAAACATGCTACAGTATTCAGATTGCAAAAATTTGCAATCTAAACAAGGCCCCAGTCAACTGACGATCTATCATTGTCGTAGCATGTCTCGTAGTTGAAGAACCTGTTGTCGTTGTTCTGGAGGCAACATGTGAATCTGCTCAGCGGACATGCCCAGGACTTGTTGGACTAGCATATTTTCCATCTCAGGTGTCAGCTGCTCGAGCAATATAACCAGGCTTAAGTACACTAACAGGAGAAAACATAGGAAGGTAATGGTAATACAACATTTTTTTTAACGAAGAATACAAACAATTGTTGTTCCCAAATACTAACAGAAGACACTTACAGGTGCTTGGCCTGCCTGGATACCACCAATTCCTTGGGCCATTTGTCCGGGCAACCCAGGTAATTGTCCAGGGAAATGAGAGCCAGAAGTGGGAGCTTCTGGGGCCCGTCCCCAGGGAGCTGACCTATCAACTCCCATTGGAGTCGTACTCTGTGTATTGTAGTGTGAACTAGCCTGCTGAGCAGATAGATTACAAGGGTTATGCACTGAGCCATGGTCACCAAATCACATGAAAGACTGAACTACTCATAGAGTACAACAGCAAGACTATCTTTGCAATAAGTTGCATGTGCTTCATTTGGACCATATGTAATTGAAGCTTGTTGAACTTTTCTCCTTTTCCCTTTTTTGAAAGAAGACATGAAACACCACGGAGATATATGTGCACAAATGGTTGACATATTCCAAGAACAGTGATCTCAGTTCTATATACCAGCCACAAAATCTCTAAACATCTTAGATGATATTATAGTGGTGACTAAACAGCCAAGAAAGTAAACAGACATCTAGCAGTCTAACATTTCTTTAAGAACCAACTATACTGGCAAAGCCATACACATTTCTTAGGACAATGTGAAGGAGACTGGTAGAACATTTATTTCACAAGCATTTAAGAATTGTCAAGTGTGTATGTACATTCCTTGAGAAAGATGGTAAGGAGACGACCAGATTTATTTTGAGCAACACAGAGACACATGTACTGGTGACATTGCAACACAACAGCTTATGAGTATATGACACAAGACCGTATTTTTTGCTCCTTCACCCATCTGGGTGCAACACAGGCGGGAAACTACAGTTCTGTTATTTGGCCCTCCCCGTGCACCTTGAGCTTGAAGACATTTTCCCTACAGATAACTCATTATGATCCACATCATTAAAGCCAATAATCCTTTTGCCATTGACCACAGGTGCTTTCATCACCTTTCTTCATCATCACATACAAGTTTGCAATGTTAATGTTTGGATACTTAGCATTCCAGTAAAACCTGCTCATGCCTTTCTATCAACACTATGCTCTCCAAGAATCCAACCCTTGCCCTTTTTCTTATTGCAGAACATGTGATCAAATTAAGATCACCCAAGAGAAACAATCAGGTCAACCAACTTTAAATGGAAAAGGAAATCCTTGTCCATCTTTATTTTACTAAGGGTTCTACCATCAATATCATTACATCACAAGTCCCATTCATTAATGATGAGAAGCCAAGAGAGCTTTTCTTCGTTTTGCATCTAGATGAGTACAAGAAGCAAAAGTGCCTAGTATTTTGTGAAATTTGCTAGGTTTTTTTTTAGATTTTTTTTCATGTACTTGTGGTATTTCTCATGTTCCTGGGGCACAAGAACTATGGTGCATTATCATGATTGGAAGTTGTCAAAACATGAAAAGGACCAATCGTATAAAAGTTGAGATTGTACAGTATAAGTTTGTTGTATTCCCTTAGGAATAGAGTAGTGTCATGGGTCTAAGAACAATGGCAAAACTTGAACTTTATATGCACCAATAATCAGGGAAGAAAAGCCAGATGATACTTAGAACAAGGAAACGTCAGTAGAACCTAGCTAAGCAAATATGTAGCTCATTTTCATAACAAGAATCGCTCTACAGGTCCATATGGATGCCAATTTGATTAGGTAAAAATAATCCGAAGAACATTTCAAGCATATGCTACTAAATACTGAGAATTTAAAAATGGTCAGCACATATAACTAGATAAATATGTTAGAACTTCGGACCCAACATGAAACTTGGCCATGGATCTTCTAAACCAAGAACTCTTGTGATGATAACAATAAAGAATGTGATCACTTCATTGCACTTCCTAAATGTAACTTTTCCCAACAATCTTGAATCTTCATCAAACACAAATGCAATTGGGAAGATACTCATATTAACTTCTTTGGAAAGGTAAATACAGCAACTCCAATGCAACATAATGATATATTTCAGAAGACAACAAATTGTACCTGATACAGCTGCTGTGGTGGTGGCTGGCTAGGCAATGGTGGTTGGCCAGGAAGGAAATTAGTTTGAGGATTCGCACCTGGCTGTGAAATTCCAAACATCATCTATCAGTATGAGCATGGTATCTAGTTATCAGGATCATATGGATTCAGCATAGAATCTTACATGAAACATCGGTTGTTGTAACATGTGCTGCGGAGCATTTGCATGAGTCAACCCAAATGAATTTGGTACTTGTGGATGCATCTGATGAGCAAAGGACAGCATAGATGGTGGCCTAGACAATTGGGGCAAAGGTGGTTGCAACTGTTGATTATATATTGCAGGACTTTGCAAAGGTTGCTGTGGCTGACTATGAACTATAGGTATATGTGATGGAAGATTGGAATACTGTGGAGGAGCATGAGACAGGGCCTATATTTGGATGCTGAGATGGCTGAGGAGCTGATGAAGGCATCTGATGGATAGGGTATCCTTTTGCTTGTGTTGGTTGTGGTGGGTTTGCTGAAATAGTAGGAATGTCCATCGTCGATCCCACATTAGACAAGCCAGATGGAAACGGGGCAGAAAGTTGAGCAACACTCTGCTGGTTAGAAGGTAATGGGGGTGGAGGCAAGCTGACATGATCTGGTGCAGTAGTTTTGACTGAGGAAGGTGCTGTTGGCAATGCTGTTGGTGGGACCATGTCTGAAGATTGTGCCTGTAGGACAGAGGGCATGCAACAATAAAATTCAATTGCTGATTAGCATATTAATGTTAAGAGAAGTTCAAGAACTTAGTTTACATACAGTTTTTGGTGTTTTCACCATTCCAAGGACCACTTGCGCCTGCAAAAAGAAAGTCATATATGTTTCTAATTCTTGAAATGCATATAGAAATTCAAACCCAGTTAAAGAAGTAAACAGATTTGCTGTTAGACATCAAGACATATTATGCCAGGAGAACAATGGTATAGGCAGGTCTTAGAACAAGAATATTTCTAAATAAACAGTTGGAGAACAATAGAAAAGTACAACAAGTAGTGACTTTAAGCGTTAATAGAGTTGCTGGCTAACATTAGTACATAAAAACACGGTTATCTTCATCCAAGGTTTTCTCAGGTAAACAACTACTCCCTTTGTTCCAAATTATAGTTCACTTTGGCTGTCTTAAGTCAAACATCTCTAACTTTGACCTAAGTTTTTAGATATCATCTGCAAGTTCAAATAAATGCACGATCAAAACACATTTCATGAGAATTTAATGAAACTAATTTGATATTGTATATGTTGATGCATTTTTCTATGAACTTGGTCAAAGTTAGAAAAGTTTGACATAAGATAATTCTAAAGTGAAATATAATTTGGAACGGAGTGACTAGAAGTGAACGCATTGTTGTCATGCTACCAAGTGATTCATAAAATAATTTATTTATCAATTTCAAAACTCAAATCAAAGGTAACAATCACTACAAAAGTCTCTTTTGAATGGTGTAAAAAGCAACCAACATTTTTTCACTACAGAGGTTCATGAATTCCTTTTTTTTTTTTTGAGTTATAATGGACCAGACCCAATTGGAAGAACAGAGAACACAAAAGCTAATGCCGCCAAACAAGTATAGCCACATTTATACAAGTAAATGAACATGACTATTTCCAAATTAACCAAACACGACTGCACAACCCACAAAACCCTAAAGCCCGACAGATATCTAGATTCCACGAGCGGGTGCAGCCGAGGCACCTAATTTAAGAAACGCAAAATAAACTGAGCTCACACGGCAGGAAATCTCACCCGAAAGAGCGCGCGGGCGACTTCCGGGTTGTCAACAAGCATGCGGCGCACCGTCTCCTGGTCGTGGTCGATCATGCTCTGCGAGGGGCAAGCGCCGCATATAGCATAAAAACATCAGTAAAACGGTGAGGAAATCGGTGAACAAACGGGTGGATGGAGAGAGACAGAGGAGAGGAGAGAGGAACAGGGCTGCGGTAGGGTTTGGGGATTTGGGTCGGCGTGGGGATGGCACCTTCATCTTGGACATCATGTCGTACATCTCGGAGCGGGACATGCCATTGATTTGGACCGCAAGGGCTTCGCCCGCAGCCGCCTGCTTCGACGCCATGGAGGTGGGAGCGTGGGAGCGGCCGGAGATTACGCAACGACGGCAGGGATAGGGCGGACAACGGGGAGGCGGCGGTACAACAAAAAACCGACGAATTCGGTGCCGGTTTTTCGGTTTCCAGCTAAAAAACCGAAGCTAGCACAGAGAAGGAAAAATCGAAAGGGAGAAGAACGCCAGAACAGAGAAGAACGAATCGCGCCACAACAGAGAAGAACGAATCGCAGTCCTCAGATGCCGCAACAGCCGGATGCGCCGCCTGCGATGCCCCCTGCTCGCGTGTCGCAGCCAGAACCAGGCACCCTGCTCGCCGCCACCGTGCCCGCCCCCTGCTATCGCTGGATCCCTGTCTCTCTCTGTCGCTGGCTCGCTGCTAGCTGAGCGGCCTGAGTTCGAGTCTTCAAGGGAGAGGGAAGGGGCGGAGCGGTGGACGGGGCGACGGGCACGGGCGGAGCGAACTGCGGCGCAGAGAGCCACGGCGGTGGCGGAACTGGGAGGCCGCGCACGGAAAGGGAGGGGCGAGCCGCGAGCGGAAGGGGCCAGGCCGCGCACGGAAGGGAGGGACCCAGAGTGTGCGGCGGCTGAGTCTGAACTCTAGGTGCTAGTAGGAAAACGTGGTGTTTGGTTCTTTATTCGCTCCTAAAATTTAGATCACATCAAATATTTAGATATTAATAAGAGCATTAAATATAAATTAATTATAAAACTAGGTTAATTTGCGAGACGAATTTTCTAAGCCTAATTAATCTATTATTAGCACATGTTTACTGTAGCAACACGTTGTCAAATCATGGACTAATTAGTCGCAAGTTGTGCAATTAGTTTCATAATTAGTCTATATTTAATACTCAATACATGTGTCTAAACATTCGATGTGACAGAAATTTTAGGAGGTACTGCAGAAATAAAACAGGCCCCAAGTGTTTTTTGCTTTTAATACTTCATATAGTTAGGCTCACTGATTGGACCAGCAAACGTCTGTTGGGCCAGGCCTATGGGATATTTGAGTTGCACCGCTACTGACAGGCCAGTCGGGATCGGGGGCGCAAAGAACGTTCTCATCCCCACCACACCCGACAAGGATGCTCTTTTGTCCCGTTTAACTTCCCCGCAAGCATAAAAAACTATCCGTTCTTCATCCATTGGGGGATCGAGGAACGGAGCCCGTTGCCATCTTAAGCCTAAACTGGTGGGCTGGCTGCCTGGTTCTAGCTGCGACGCTGCGTACCATGTGAACAAATACTCGGTTTATCAGTGCCTTAGTTAGGTACGACGTGAGAACAGAAGCCGAAGCCAAACACATGAAGTGTGTTTTGTTTCCTGGCCTATTTCTAGTCTGGCTATAATCCAAGCCTGGGCAAGGACCAGTTGTTTGGTTCTCTGCGTTATCTAAGCAAATGATGTGTTTGGTTATGCTGGTTTACTTTGCATATAGTCACCCTTTCTTCGACTTGGTAAGTTTACCCCCTTTGAGGGGTTTTATCGAACATTTAGTGCGTGTGTAGGAGGAGCAGGGCGAGCACATCAACGAGCACCTGGCCGGGCACGACGAGCACCTAGCGGACGCCATTGACGCCCCTCCCCTACTCCACTTGGCCACACTGCTTCGTCTCCTCCCATGTCCTGTCCCGCACAGCAAACAGTGTGGGCAAGGCGACCATGGCGAGAGGCCGACGACGCCTCTCCTCCGCCCCTCGCCATGATCGGTGATGTTAGCACCTCTGCATACAGGATAAGACGGGAGAAGCACCTCTACGCAACGGGAGCAGACGGGGGTGCGAGATGGTCCACGGATGTGGATGAGATGTGGCGCCGTACGACGCAGAGGAGATGCAGAGGAGGTGCAGAGGAGGGGCGGCGTTGTACAGCGTGGAGGAGGTGTGGAGGAGGAGCGGCGCCATACGACGCGGTGGAGATGGGGAGGGGGTGTGGCACCGTACGCTAGTGAGACGAGGGTGAATGAGGTACTGGACCGAGCAGAGACGCAAAGTAGATGCGACAGCAGAGCATCATCCGAGCAGGCTGTCCGAGCCGGCCACCAGCAGCAGGGAGGAGCGCCGTCCGAGCCGGCCACCATAAGCAGGGAGGAGCGCCGGCAGGGAGGACGAGCAAAGGTTGAGCGCGAGGGAGGCGGTGAGGAGAATAGGCAGCGGTGCTAAGCCAAGCCTGGCCAGGAAAGAACGGTCGCTCCCTGCATCCTTTGGAGCCAGGCTAGGGGCTTAAAAGTGGCTTACCGGGGCCTGGCTTTGGCCTATTTACAGGCAACCAAACAGATAGAAAGTTGGCTTCCTGGAGCCTGGTTAGGAGTTAGCCACCCAACCAAACAGGCCCCATGTAGCTAGTCTGGTACATATTGAAAGGACCTTGATATCGTCTAGAGGGAAAGGTGAATAGGCATGTTTAAAACAAAACTCAAACTTACTGTTAGTATAGGTGTGGCACTGCCGCACTGTAGCACTGCCGCACTAAAAATGCAGCACTGTTGCACCTGCAGACAAGCTCGAACTATAATTCAAAAACTACCCAAGAGATATTGGATCAGGTAATTTACTGAGCTTCCTGGGGTAGTGTTGAACCTATTCCACCACTTGAATTACAGCAGAAGCTTAAGCACAAGTAGATCGGGACCAAACCCTAGAATTACCACAAACACAAGTAAAGCAATGTAAATCACAAGAACACAAGTGAGACACCGATTTATCCCGTGGTTCAGCTCGCCACTAAGGCTTGCCTATGTCCATGTTGTTGAGGTTGCCACAAAGGCTTTGGGTCTCTTTCAACCCTTTTCTTGTTCTCAAGTCAAGAGAATGAATTCTTGAGATGAGGGATGATTTCACTAGCTGTTTGGGGTGATTACAAATCTTTTGGGGTTGCAACACAAATTGGCAAGCTCCACGGGCGATGCTCTAGCCGGCTAGGAGCAAGCTCCAAGAGGAACAAACACAATCCATTGGCTTGAATGTGAACTAAGTGCTTTGGCAGTTGAAGAACAGTTGGGGCTGCTCTCTAATGTAGTTTGGAGGCTCAAACTCTCTTAGATTTGGGATGGAATCAAAGGGAGAAACTTGAGGGGCTCCAATGGTGAGGTAGAGAGAGAGAGCTGCTTTGGTCACACCTAGGAAGGAAATGGTCGATCTGAACCGGTGACCGTTGTGGGAGAGAAGAGAAGGTATAAATACCCCTAGCTCCCAATGATCAGCTAAGTCGTGGCAGTGCCGCGGCTGAACTGCGACAGTGCCTCACTGCGGCAATGCCTCGCTTGAACTGCGGCAGTGCCTCACTGCGATAATGCCTCACCTAAACTATGGCAGTGCCTCAGTGCGACAGTGCCTCGCCTTAGAGAGCTCATCATGATCTTCTTATAAGATCTCATTATTGCTAGTGAGCCTTTCCTCCTTGTCCTTGAGCATATAATTCTCATCTTCTAATTGAGCAGCACAAGATAGAGAGTTAATAGTATGAGTTTGCTCAATTGACAAGTTTTCATACCTTTCAACCAAACTAGCATGAGAGCATTTAAGCTTTTCATGCTTTTTGGTTAACTTCTCCAAGCATTTGATCTTGCTGATGAGAAACTCTTCTTGGTCGTGAAGTGTTTCTTCTTGCTCTTGAATTTTCTCTATGAGCTTGAGCACCATCAACTTGTCTTTCTTGCTTAGACGTGCCAAGTGTTGATTGAACTCATCATCACTTTCATCTTCACTCTCACTCTCATTCTCACTCTCACTCTCACTTACCACATTCTTCTCGTTCTTTGCCATGAGACCCACATGAGGAGTGGCATAGAGAGTTGAGCTTCTTGGTGAGGTGGATTCATCATTTGGCCTCCACCAATCATAATCTTCTTCTTCCTTCAAAATGTTAGTCTCATAAGAACAAGAGAAAGTAGAGGTACCACATGTAAAAACATTATTCTCACCAACTATTTCATTGCCTTCCGTTAAGTCATATGTTGGTGAGGAAGTGGGTGTGGCATGATCACTTAGGCCTTTTGGGAGAATCACTTGAGGCTCTGGATTTGTCGGTGAAGTTTAGCACTCCTCAAGTGGTTCCTCCAATGAGAGCAACTTCTCATCATTTTTGGACTTGTCATATTTTTCTTTGAGTGTGGTCCAAATGATAGGAGCATCATCAAGTGGTACATCATCTCCAAATATGATGGTATCAAAAACATCTTCACTCAAAGCACTAAATAAGACATTAGTAGCTTGAGCATTGTGTTGTAAGCATTTCACTTCCTCTTTAGATAAGATGGCAAAATCATCACTAGGATGTGAAATGCTCACATGTACAATCCGCTCAATATGAGGACCCATGGCCCTAAAAACATCAAGAACACTAGTGGACCAAGATGCATAATTTGAACCATCTAAAAGTAGAAGTTTTAGAGATACCTCCTCACTTGTCGACATCATCTCTTAAGGCGGTTAAGACTGAAATTCAGAGCCTAGCTCCGATACCAATTGAAAGGACCTTGATGTCGCATAGAGGGGGAGTGAATAGGCCTATTTAAAACAAAACTCAAACTTGGTGTTAGTATAAGCGCAGCACTGCTGCTCCCAAGGTGCGGCATTGCCGCACTACAGCACTGAAAATGCAGCACTGTTGCGTCTGCAGACAAGCTCAAACTATAATTCAAAAACTGCGCAAGGAATATTGGATCAGGTAAATTACTGAGCTTCCTGGGGTAGTGTTGAATCTATTCCACCACTTGAATCACAGCGGAAGCTTAAGCACAAGTAGATCAGGACCAAACCCTAGAATCACCACAAACACAAGTAAAGCAATGCAAATCAACACATGTGAGTTCAATCCATGGCTTTAAGTCACTTCCAATAATGATTTGATCCTCAACACAATATGACTCCTCATAGCTCGATTAGTTCCTCGAATCAATGCAAGTACTCTCTTCTTCACCTTAGCCATGGTACCTCGGTCCTCAAGCCATCGCTTGCCCTTCACCTTCGCTTAGTCCCTTCGAAGCCCTTTCCTTGCTATCTTCACCTTATCAAGCCATACTCAAGTCACATCATATTAAGTATCCATTGAAAAACCATTTCTTCAATATTGTGATCCTTGCTTGAATATCTTCTAGATATAAATGTTGAGATCAATCAAGCTTTAGTTGGATTCACATAGATTGAGATATATGAATCAACATCAATATAGTCAAGCCAATTCATGATTCCTTATATCCTCTTCATCTTGGCTTAACACTCCTAACACTCACTTCAATATCTATCTTCATACTTCTAGCTTGATCAAAGCAATGTAAAGTGATTTTCCAAATCTTTATCCATACAAGCAAACCAACATAAACACCGACCTATATCCAATATGAGTTGTGTCCTTTGTCATTTAAACCTTTGCTTGGATATTTCTTCACTTATGCATTCTTGACCCATTCTTCAATCCTTGATCAAAGCTAATCCACTATCAAACTCTTCTTGTTCATGCAAAGCAAGCCATTATTGAGACCAATCCAAAATCATCAACTCATGTCTCTTTTAACATTTGCCATATATGCTTGCTTTCTCATGATACTATGATATTCCTCAACATAGAAGCCATTTCATCAACTCCATTTGCATTGTTGTCTTTCTCTTGAACTATATTATTTCTGTGATCTTCCAACACAATAATACACAATTTTGGCCTTGATTTGAACATTATGTGGAATATTATTAGATTTGCCTTCTTGTTGAACCTATATATACTTCTTATTCCACAATCCACAAGTGTATGCAATAAACTCAATTTTCTGTTCAACACTTAGAAAACTTAGTTAGATCTTTAATGGTGTTGTCATTCAATTCACCAAAATCCACTAAAGGGCTAGATGCACTTACAATCTCTGCCTTTTTGGTAATTGATGACAACACAATTAAAGCTTACAAGAGATTGATAAATAATAAAATTTTGAATCCTATGGATATAGTGAGCTCCCCCTAAATATGTGCATTGAAAGGAATTAAATTTTGGCCTCAAATGCCAAATGCACATATTCAAGATAAAGTGTGGGAACTCTCCTATATCTTAGCATCCGTGGGGTGCAAGGTGTCATCATGATAAACTATGATGCTCATGGCAGTTCATGCACTCAAGAAGTTTCTGAAGCTGTCATGTGCGGCACTTCCTGCGAAGTGAGCGCGACACTGCCAGCACAGTGGCAGTAAGAGAAAATAAACAACACATCATTCAAGGCATGAACATCACACACTAGCATATATGGTCCTTATCAAGAGCATCCATTTAAACTATCCTTGCACACACCACATAATAAAAATAAAAAATCTTATATGCCTTCCTTTTATCCCTTTAAATCGTCATATCAATCTCTTTCCCTTACACTCTCTCCCAATATTTCTCCCCCTTTGGCATTAATCTCCAAAAAGGATCTCTCCACCAAAAAGATGAAATAATGGTAGAGAAGTGAGGGCAAGAGGTAGGTAAAAGTTCAGCATATAGGATTTTTCTCCTGAGTTTTCTACCAAACAAAGTATGCAACATGTTAAGTCAAGATTCTTGAGAAGTCAGCATATTTGGCTCATACCTCACTTAGATGACACTTTTAACATGAGACTGACTCATGCCATCACCACAAGAGATATCAACCAAATATCTAAATATTTCTCTAATCGTCACCACAAGAACAAACTCATGGTGTGACTCAAAATATTGCATACACATGCACACACTAGCATGTAAGGGCCTAGATGCACAAAGGTAGTACAAGAGTTCATGGAGCGATATACCTTTGTTCTAAGCCTCATAATCTCCACCTGTGATCATGATATTTTGAATTTAGTGCTTTGATGGGCTTGACATAATGCAAAAAGATTTCATTCAGTGCCCATCTCTTTTAATCATGACCTTCATGAAGATTTCACAAACTTATGCTTGATCTCGTTTTAAAGTCCATTGCTAGCTCTTCTTGTCATTTTGAGATACCAACTGAAGACATATTTCTTGATATATCGAATTGAAAGATTATCCACTAATACCAATTGAAATATGATCTTTACAGTTTTGACACCACTTGAAGGAAAGTCTTCACAAGTTGATGCCAATTGGAATGGATTCTTGTATCTCATAATGTCACCTAGGGAATGCTCATAAGGACAAGAGATAGCATTAAATTGCACAAGCTAGAGTTTCACAACTAGTGATCAATTTGGATGTGGAAGGCATGTAGATCACTAATTGCAAAACCTCATAACATAGACTAAATTTGCCCTTTCTGATAGTGCATATATATATATGTGGAAGGCAAGAACATATGCACTTTTGGTCAATTAAGTCTAAACAAAGGAATTTAATGCTATATTATGGAGAGTAGCTACATAAGAGATAAAATTGCAATCCAAATGAATATGAGAGATAACTTTACCAATTTGGATTGAGTCAATGTAGCATACCCATGAGAAAGTCATTCTCACCAAGAGACTACATAAATTCACTAGAATAAAAGATTAGTCTCAAAAGACACAAGACATAGAATGGGCTCCCCCTTAATATGTGCATCAAGTACTTGAATTACTTGTGAAGTGCACATGAATCAGTTTAAGAGTCAAGAGGAGTTCATCCTATATCTTGGTCAAGGCATGATAAATTTGCAACAATTGAAATTATGCCAAGGAAATATACCACCACCAAGGTCGATAGATCACCACACAAATTTTCATCGATATAACCATCATAAGTGAGACTTCAATGATTTGGATGACCATAGTTATCACTTGATGAAAGGTGGTGAAATTGAGCTCTTGTGATCATTCAAGATCCATATTACATTCCTAGTTCTTTCTTTACCTAAAGCAACTCACATAGAGGGCAAAGGGTAAAATTCATGAAATTTGCATTTTGTGAACTAGGAGTTACCACTCTTTGTTGACAAGATGCTTAGGTGATCAATGGGATGGATCATGTGCATTTGATGAGCTCTAGAGAGGAGAAATAGCAATGAAAGCCCACTCTTCAATTCTTTTCTCCAACTCATTCAAATCTAGTCCACTAAAGGATTGGGGCATTCGATAATAAACTAGGAGCACTTGGTTTATAAAGACCAAGACCTCCTAGAATAACCTTTGGAATACCCAAACATTTCATTAGAACCACCCATCATCCTTTGATGTTCTTCTTTCTCCAATGTGTGAGACTATTCAGTATGAACTTGAAAGAAGCCATTAGTCGCACAAGATATAAGCTAAACTCCCCCTCAATTTATGCACGCAAGAGTACACAAAGTATTCTCATGCATATCAATAACATGAGGTCAAGGGAGAAGTTTATAGTACTATATTCCAAGTGATTCAAACTCCTTCAAGCTGCTTGTAGTCCAATTAGTTTTAGCTGGTTCAGTTGCTTCCAATTGATTTTAAAAAGTTCTAACTGATTGTAACTCATTGCTGCTACTTGTAACTTGTCGACAGAATATCATCGGTAGTCCTTCGGGTATCCCATGAAGGTAGATTGATCGGTAGAGATGCGTGTAATCGAGAACAAGAAGGCAACAGAGACACATGAGTTAGACTTTAGGCCATCAGCACGACGTAATACCCTACTCCTATGGTCTATTGGATTGTATTGGCTATCATATGATATTGCATGTCTTTGGAGGGGGTCCCTGCCCGCCTTATATAGTCCGAGGGGTAGGGTTATAAGTCGGTTAGATTTAGGAGATAACCGGAAAGTAATAACATATTACAGGAATTAAGGGATCATATATATCCTAATAGATCTCGTAGTATCTTCAGGATATCTTCCCAATGTCTTACGGGACGTGTCGAGCAGCGTCATGCCCCGTAAGGCTTTGTCTTATGCGTTGGGTCACCCCTGGGGGCACAGCCCATGTGTTCTACCATGGGCATCCAGGGTCATACGCCCCACAGCTAGTCCCCGAGCACCTTGTATCCATTGTGCAATGCCGTCTTGAGCTTGTTCGAGCAGGTATGAACAAAGTTGAGCAGTCAAACTCATGGTCCAACCACCATGATGAGTTGCCGAGTAGTTGTGAACTATCGCTGAGCAGTGTGAACCGTCGCTGAGCAGTTGTGAACCAACGCCAAGCAGTGTGAACTATGGCCGAGCGATGTATCCCAGGTTAGGCTTTCCATAAGGATGCAAGGAGCTCTAGTCCAAAATAAAAAATTTCCTCATAGTGGACCAAGTGTGCCCACTTAGAGTCTGTCCACAAGAAAGGGAGATAGTCTTCTCCAACTTTAGGAGGCGTGGAGTCTTCCAGATTAAAGCAAACACACTCATTGCGAAGTGAAGTGTGGCCACTTAGTCCCTAAGCCTAACAGTAGGTGACGTAGTCATGTGGTGTTAGGGTCTAAAGTAGAAGAAAAACAAAAGACCAGCTGAGCAGGCAGCTGGTTCCCGGGCATAGCCTCGAGATGAGAAAAACACATTCACCACAAGGTGAAGTGTGCCCACTTAGTCCCCGAGCCTGACAGTAGGTGATGTTATCATATGGTGCTAGGGTTAGAAACAATAGTCAATAGAAGATAGTCCCTAGTGTGGTGAGGAATCAAGTCATATTGATGACATAGTCCCCGAGCCCAAGTGGAAAACTTGGAGAAAACAAATTGTGGAGAAAAAACTAGAGTAATGGCTATACAGTGGGAGTTACTGAGCCTTAATGGATTGCGGAGAAGTCGGCAAATATTTGGTGAGCAGTAACAAATTGCGGTGGAAAAATGGGCATGACGGGCTACAGTTGCACGAAAGCCCAGGTAACGGCCCACCATGCCATTTTGGAGAATTCGGAGAGGCACAAATCATGGAGCGGTTTCCCAAAAACCCTTGAATGCGAAAAGAGGGGGGGAGTGCTTTATAACTACGTCGCCACACTCCGCGCTCCCACCTTTGCCACTTCGCTACTTCATCTTCCTCCTCAGCCCTCACACTTCTAGAATCATACGCGCTTCGACCACCAATCCCAAACCATATCTGAGAGATGGCGTTGAAGAGGGGAGTTGGAAACCCAAAGAAGGCGACTGCCGGAGCCAACCATGACAATGAGTGGGTGTCATCGCTAATGGAGGAGGCGGAGATCAATAGGATGGTGGAGGCGGGCGTTCTTCTAGACCATGTCACTATCGGATGGCAGCCGGCCAATAGTGAGCCCTACCCAATGCCTCATACCGACGAAGCTATAGTTTTTGAGGATTACTTCTGGCGTGGATTGGGAGTTCATGTTAATCCTTTTTTGAGGGGTCTATTGGAGTTCTGGAGAGTTAGTCTGTGCAACCTCCACCCAAACACCATCTTGCACATCTCTATCTTTATCCATTTCTGTGAGGCGTATCTCGGTGTCCTTCCCAACTTCAACCTCTTCTGTCACCTATTCTGGCTAAAGAAGAAGGGTGGTGGCAGTTCAAGAGTGGTCAGTGGCATGTATCTTCAACTCCACGACAGAATGGCAGGTGAGTGCATCACTGTATCGCTGAACACCTCGCTGAAGGGGTGGAACGCTAGGTGGTTCTACATGAAGCAGAGCCATCCCACCATCCGCTGCGACGTCAACCATGTTTTGGAGAACTAGAGGAGCTGGTTGGAGAAGCCGAGCAATGCCGACATGGAGCAGGTGAGGGAGCTCCTCAGCCTAATAAAGGGCATGAAGATGAACAGCGCACTGGTGGCGGCGAGCTTCATAGTGGGCCACGTCTAGCCATGCAAGGAGAGGGCCCACATGGGCTTTGACTTTAAGGGGGACACCGATGGCACCTAGGAGAGGATGGAGAGGCTGATGACAGATGATGTGCTAGAGTGGGCCACAGAGCTATTCGCTCCAAATGCCTCATTCAGCGTGTTAGGGTAGACCAGGACCTTCAACTATATGAACCTACCTCCTTAGGTAAACATCTCAGTTGCTTGTTCCTGATCCTTTTTATCCTGTACCATTGCCAAGTAGTGAACTAATTCACTTGTGGAAAGATCCATTTGCAGGAACGAGTGGTGTACTTCTCGAGCGTGCTGAGGAGTGATTGGCCAAAGGTAGTGGATGTCCAGCCAACAACTTAGCCTAAGGAAGGTGCCATCAGCGCCTCATCATAGTCTAAAGGCTCCGACGCTGGTCGAATAGAGAGTACCCCTCCCTGGTGTTGGAGAAAGTCTAGGGGAAGAGGGTAGCAATAGATGAGCCAGCCCGAAAGAAGAGGAAGACGGCGGGTGCTGTTCCCCACAAGTCGGGCGGCATCTCGCTTGGCAGTGACCAGACCACTCGAACATAGAGTGTGGTGATGTTTGAGTGGTCGGATGACGATGGGGCTCTAATGGCTCCTCCATCGAGCACTAAAGCGCCTCTGCGCAACACATGCGTGGAGGTGCAATTGAAAGGAGAGGAGGTAGTCCCTGAGCAGCAGGCGAAGAGAGTCCTCGAGCAGCAGGTGGAAGATAGATCAACGGCGGAGGCCATGAGACCTCCACCTCAAGGTGCACGGGTCGACCCTAGGGCCATGCCTAGGGGATCAGGTAGGCATCGTTGGTTCAGAAAAGTGTCCCGGGAGACCGATGTGTAAGTATCCTTGCCTTGGACTTATTTTGTTGTCGGATCCTTATCTTTGTGGCGATTAGCGAGCTAATCTGATGCAGAGCGAGGTGTATGGAGGATTTGAATCCATCTATCTAGACCAGCGAGCAGCTGGGGGCTGGTCTTGGCATAGAAGCAATGCCGACAGACCCCATCCTGGAGTCCCCAGGCACTCGGTGGCCTGCGGAGGAGCCAACCGCCGCTGCTGATGGACTTGGCGGTGGAGAACGGTTGGCACCATCGGTGGACGAGCAGGTGGCGGTGCCTGAGGTGATGCTGGATTTGCTAACGCCACGTGTAACACCCCTGGTGTTATGAGCTTGTTTAGCACCACGATTTAGGCCTAAGAAAAATTTCCGAAATGAGTTTCTTGGGTTTTTAATTTAAAACATACTTGAGGCGATAAGGGAATCCTATGTGGCTTAGTTTCATGGACTCAAATAAATGCTTAAGTTAAATTATGTAGTGCGTAGAAATATTTAGGAATGTTCGGTAATGATTCTAGCAAGTAAATGGCGAATGGTTTGTTTTGTTATATTAAACATGAAAAGCAACTTTTATAAATAAAATAAAATCCAATAATAAATAGAACGATGTATATATATACTCATGGGTTTATGTTGATAAGCATGAACTGATGAGAGAGGGAGCAGCTTCATTTATTTTCCTTGGCACGGCATGCAGCATACTCGCCTGTCATTGCTATTGATCACTGTCTCGTTCTCATCGTGGCTCTGCATTTCTCTGCAATTGCAAAGTCTCCTCATCCGTTCGCATCCATGCTCCCTGGCCTTTGCTTTTGCTTCTCTCTCTGGCTTGATTGCTTCTATCTGCATTTGCCGAGCCCCTCCATGTTTTCCCTCCCTCACTGCTTGCCTCGTCATTTGCTGCCGTTTTTCACGTTGCCGCACGTGGTTCTGCCCCTGCCCTCGCCATGTCCTTTCACGTTCCATGTGCATGTAGGCGCGCAGTTGATGGCCATGCTACGCCATCCTTCCCTGTCCCCCACATCGCGTCTATGAAGTTGGTGCCCTCTCGCCCGCATGCGCAAGCGCACCGAGCCCGCTGCTGACCACGTTGGTCCTATAGTCCTAGTTCTTGCTTTTCCCCTTTCTTCGCTGCTACTTCTCGTGTTGCTTGCGCGTGTCCTACATGCCAGCGTGGCCGCATCCCCGCTGCCCATGCCAGCAGCGCTATTTTCTCCCTCCCCAGCTCCTACACCACATCTCCCGTCACCGCCGCCCGATTTCCCTCATGCGCCCACGCACATGACCCTGAGGTCCTACGCTGGGGCTGCGGTCCCACTGTGCTGCCTCGCCGTCTTAGCTCCACGCACCGAGCTGCCTTGCCGGCCACCATGGCCTCGCTACCTCTACACGCGTAGCACGCCCAGGCTCCGTCGTGGCTCCTCCTATTCCCCTGGTGTGCTGAGGAGCCGTCCTGCAGTGCTACCTCTCCTTCTTTGCCCTCGCCAGCCACCCTGCTCCACAGCATCTACCCAGGGCTGCGCCATAGTCATCGTCTCTCACAACTGTGGCTCTCTATGCCGCGTCCATGCCATGGCCGTCTGTGTTGGTGCCGGCCCTCCTGCGCGCATGCCCCGACCCAACGCTAGGCCTGCTGCTCCTCAGCGCGTCCATGCCGTAGCGTCGTCCCTCCTTCCCTGCTGCTCGGCCACCGCGCTTGTAGGTGCATCTGAGCCCCCATGGCCCCATGCTACTATCTGGCGCATGCACCAACCATGACTATAGCTTCCACCGCCACCACGCCATCTGCGCACCCCGTTGTTGCGCCGCTCCACCTCCGCCGCTGCCCCACGCCGTCTTTCCCCACCGGCGGGTGCGATGGTGGCCGAGACTTGGCCGGCCATGCCCGTCAGCCGGTGCTCCTCTACTCCACTATATGTAGAAGATGAAGTGAAGGTTATGAATCTAAGCAGAAATTTTATACAGGGTCCTTACTATGAAATACGTGACCCAAGTGAATAGTGCTGATGTACTGCGGGGTGATTTGTTAGAAACACAGGGATGTTTTTGCAAAATGGTGCCACCGCTGCTAGGTTTCTATTGTGGGCCAACCTGCTCGCACTAGGCCACCCGTGTTTGTTACTGCGTCGCGCTTAGGTTTCGTACTAGGCCGGATTGGCCACCGTGCCTAGGCCGTTGCGCTATGCGCGTGCCCCGCCCTCTAGGCCTTGGCCGTGTGGCCTGCAGTCAGCCATGGGCCGTTGCTCGAGTGCCCGTTAGTGGGCCACCTGCCTGGCCGGCTGGGCTGTGGGTGTCTAGACCTCTTGGCCACCCACGTGGGCCGTGCTGGCCGAGGCCAGCCCAAGTGCCTATCTCTTTTCCTAGTTTTTGTTTAAAATGGCTGAAACTTGCAAACTCAATATAAAATTGTGTAGGTGTCCAAAAATGATGAAACCAATTTTGTTAGTCTCCTAAAATCATGGTCTACCTGCTAGTATACTTTGTTCACATAGTTTGATAATATTCTTGGAAGCTATATAATTAATTTATGATACTTGATATTATGAAAATATAAACTTATGGGAATTGTTGTGATAAATTGGTAGTAGTGTTGAATCTAAAATTTTTACAGTAGACTCCTAGCAATATTAGGTACTCACTATAATTGTTGTAGCTCTAGAATATTTAGTTTGCTAGATAGATAATGATGTCCTATTGCGAATAAAGATTAAATTGATAGAATAGAATAAAGAAACAACTTGGGGTTATATAACTAAAATAATTGTTGGGAAATAATGCCTTATTCAACAGCATGGATACGTAGACTAGCATTAGAGCTATCTCGTTAGCTTGTGAGGCATGATCAGATTTCTAAGCATTTCGGCTATCGTTGATTATTTACATCTATGCATTTGCTTCAATGCATGTCAATAGGTACGATGATGGGCCAACAAATCAATTGAAGAATGATTGGAAATCCGAGGATGGTGTAATGGTATTCTCTCTAGGAGATGATGCAATGGGCTTTCTATTCAGTTGATGGTGGATGATCTTAAGATGCAGATACTAACTTTTTAATATATATCTTACCCAAGCAAGCCCCGGTGCATAACCCCTACTTTTCTGCACTTTAAATTATACTTGTGCATTAAGTTTTAAGGAGTTGAATGAAACCTACTTGCATATATATATATATCTTTATCCTATGAGTCTTACTAGTATGGTAGGATCATATAGATTGCTATGCTACAGGACTCCGGTAGAAGTCGAGTGATTGCCTGTCACTCGCGAGAGATAGGAAATAAACTACTGTATTATTATCACTTGGAATATGTAAATGGTGGAAATGAAAAATGGTGACCGGGTAGGGATATGGTTTGGGTATTGGTGGGTGTAAGAGGTGTCGCTGTTGATGGATATAGGCCCGATCTTCCGAGAGGTAGCCGGTAAGTTCGATTTGTGGAGATCTCGACGTTGGCGATCCGGCTTCAAATCAGACGCGATTCGAACCCTGCAACCATTACACCACTGCTCCGTTGGTTATCAACCAAGCACAACTTGATTGACCTCGCCAAGAAGGCTTTTCCTGCAAGCGAATCAAAGAGCACAAGCAAGAAGGTAAAACACGCAATCTGAAATTGCAAATATGAATGACGCGAATATCAATAGAGGATTCAAGAACTTGGTTCCAAAGGACTAATCGACATAGTGGAGGAGATCAAGAACGGGGGCCCTGGATCACTGTAAAAGGATTTGTCACCACAGTTACAATGAATGATTCAGTTTCTCGATGGAAAACTAAACTCTAATTAAAACCCAATTGTGTAGCAGCGGTGGCGGCTGTGTTTATAGTCTAAGACTCGACCTAGGGTTGGGGACGGCCAGGGGTTGGGCGCCCACAACTTGGGCTTAAGGCCCGACATGATACATGGCCAAGTTGGTCCAAATAGGTGATGCAGCACCTTGCCGTGGTCACACAGAATGATCCACATACCTTCTGGAGCTGGGACCAGATCCAAAATGACGGCGTCGTCATCCCCTTTCCAACGCATCCAAGAACGGCCCATTTCGATGTCGTATGAGAAAGTTATGACCGAAACAGTGACGACGTGTCTGCTGAATCCGAGGGCGACGTGGCAGCTGAGTTGGGAATGAATTGCAACTTGGGGAAGATCATGGCGTCGGTGTGTCCAGCGTGGTGATGTCCTCATAAGCTGTGATCGCGGGGCATAGCTTGGTTACACTATTTTTCCCTGTCTGTGTCGGTTAAGGACTGACCGTCGCATAAGTCATCGAGGCAAGTCACATATTTATTATCCTGAGCACATACTTGTGTATGGGCGCTTGGAAGACTTGTTACTCTGTTGTCATGGGTTCTGGCTCTTTCCGGATCGACTATCATGGTGGTTTTTGGGTTACGGGGTTCTTGCACCGTACTGAGTCCGGGACTCAGGGTGGGGGCTTGGAGTCCTAGTTTGGATGAGGACCTGGACACCATGACATGAGGGTAGTGGGTTGGTCCTACTTGTGCCTGGGGTACAAGCAGGGCGTGTGCTTTCGAGGTACCCAGCTGGGGGCATTGATTCACGAATCGCCAGGCAATCCGGTACAGCTTGTTTTGTGCCTAGCACCGTAGTAAGAACTGAAAGATGAAGGATGGAAAAAGGAACTTTGATTGCTTACCACCTACTTGAAAGTAGCATAGGTGGTTACATAGAATGGTTAGTTAATGGACTAATGCACTGCTAATAAAAATCGAATATAAGGACGCACATTTAGTAATGCTTCCTGCAGATGCAATAAACCCATAAGCCAGAAAGCCTTGCATATCCTTAGAGTCTTTTCTTTCCTCCTGTCGGGTAAGTCTTACTGAGTACAATTGAGTACTTAGAGTTTTATTCCCCCTGTTGCAGGTGACAGGTGGAGGCTAGAGCTGACCTTGGTGTGTGGATTCCTCCTAGTGGGCTCAGAGAGGATTTCCTTTACGTTGCGGTCATAGTTTTTATTTATACCTCTCACCAAATGTTTTTATAAACATAAGTTTTTATAATCTGTTGTCATAGTTCATTCATCAATGCTTCATCATGCCATGAATAGATATTTATTTCCGCTGTAATTCTGATCACATGTTTATATTCCGCTATTAATTTAAATTGTTCATAACTCTGATAACATGTTCATATTCCGCTATTATAAATAATAAATGTTATACTCTGATGTTACATGTAAAGTGATGTGAGAAATGGTTAAGAATGATGTAAGCTTTATTCTCTCATTTGTGATCCTGATGTGAAAATGTGGATTTTTGGATTCTCCCCTGGGGTGTGCCCGATGGAACTGCGTAATTTAGTGTCCTCCCTTGAGTACTTAGTGTCTAATGGAAGACGAGTACTCCTGAGAGGCATTGGATTAGGCGGTTCTGCCACAGGTGGTATTAGAGCATAAATGAGAAAATAAAGCTTCGAAAACCTTTCCAAAAATAAAATTTGACAACAAATTCTTTTCAAAAGAATAGAATGTCTTTATGCGAAGTTATATAAGTAGCCCTATTACTATGGTTATGTATCTAGGATAGATGGCACTCTGCTGACTTAGGTAGGCTTAATCAAGTTTTCTACAGGTACACTAACCCTGAGCATAGTTCGATAGTATCGACTAGTTATAGGGAGAGAATGATGTGCCAAAAATCTGAGAACAGTTGACCTATATGCTGGCAACAGTGGTAGGACGTATAGGATGTGCATTCATGCATATCCTATTTGTGCATTGTAGTGCCATATTGCTTGCAGATACGTCATCCATAGGTGTCACACGTGTCGTATTGTGCATGACTAATGCATTCCTGTCCTAGAGTTAGGTTTGCACTATGGCTTCATGCTCCACATTCGCCCGTGGCTCGTGCCTGTCATGACCCATGTCTCCTCGTACCCATTTTCTATGCTCTTGTTGGACCCTTGCCCTATAGTCGTACTAGTCAGTAATGGCATCGCATGTTGCTCGCCTCGAATGCATGAAAAATTTGGTTGATTCATTCGTAGTGGCCTCGCGTAGGAACCCTGGTGGACTGCGCCAGGACCACTGCCACTCTGCCTTTATAAGCGAAGCCTGGCTTAGCCATTGGTACCACCACTTGGTGCACTTTAGCTCACTTAGCTTTTCCTTTGAGCTAGCTTTTCGCTCAGCATTCCTCACAACCACCGCCAGAAATGGTAGGATCCTGGGTTAGTAGTTACTGCCTGAACATTGAGGGTTTTCCCTGAATCCTACATGCCACCCTACAAAAGCTCAGAGTCAAAGATCATCCCGAGTATGAGGGGCGCGAGTATGAGGAGCATAGCACCGAGCGGTGTGAGGTTACCGTCTACATGGGGAAGAGTGAGGAGTTCCCTGACCTCACTAAAGCCTAGTGTGATGGCAACTGGGTTTAGCTTCATCGACACCTACCAGTTGTGGCCCACAAAGCCCTGCGATACTTTTGCTAGATCTATGAAGAGCTCATTGCCAGTACCCCCATGAGGTTCTTTCCCCTTTGGATAGGAATCGGCGGGCATGGAGGCCTTGCAAGGGCGAGATGCACAAGAGGATAGTCCAATTGTGGTGCACTTGACCACGTACCTGCTTGCTCTGGATGAACAGTATGACTGGCAAGCCTTGGATCTAAGGATCTACCTCCGGCGAGCAGAGGAAGCCGAGATCTTCACCCGAATGCTCCAGGTGCAGCTCATCAAAGCGCATGCCAGTGCTATAGCCACGGAGAGTCGGGAGACTGCTATGTTGGAAGCTCTGAAGGAGGCTAAAGACTGACATGTCCATTAGCTGTGGGAGGCCTATCTTGTCACTAGGGCCAAGCGGAGGACGCTGGCTAATAAAAGGCAGGATGCCCCGATCTTGGAAGGGATCCCTTTCCACCCGCCAGAAAGAAGGAGAACCGGTGTTGTAGTGCCACCAGCACCTCCACCCTCAGAAGTGTCAGAAGTAGAGCCCTGGTTCCTCTCACTTAGCCAGTGTGAAGAGAAGATGCAGATCCATATTCAGGGCGGTATAAGAATCCACCGAGCCTAGGAATGAAGATGCGTGGCCTAGAGTACATTAGTTGCCTTGGGATGTTGTACCTGTAGTAGTGCTTTTTATCGTTGTCCTTCGTATTGTACTCTTGCTGTTGTTGTCATCCATATTGGTTGAGATCGTCTGACCATAGGGAATGATGTATCATGAATGGGAAACTGAATGCCTATACATTGTACCCATATAATACCGTCCGGAATATGCACTATTTTTTATTTCCCTATGTTTATTGCGTCCATCTACTTTAAGTCTCGTTAGACTGCTTAGAGTTTTCAAGGGCGATGTTAAGCTGGTTACAAGAGAAGTTGCCATTCAGATGCCTACAGATCAGCCGTGATTGGATAATATTGGACACTGTATCGACTAATTGTGGATGTCCCAATAGAACACTTGAATCTCTTTAAATCAAATCTGCCGTTGGATTTGAATTCCTTGTCCCTTGTTGTAAAGGGAACCCTTATTATTGAATCTTCCCTTGCAATACTCCCCTTATTCTGTGGTCTATGATCCCACTGCCTTCATGGAGTGTAAGATGGCAATAGTTGCCTTGTTAATAGTTTATGGTGCCACGACAAAACCGAGGGCTCCCTGTGGAACAGCTGCCACATGGTGAAGCTGCTCAGCACATGCTGGTATTGAGGTTGTTGACCAAGTACCTTTACCAAATTACACCACTGTACCACTTTTGCTACAAAATATTTCCTTGGAAATGTTTAGGTGTTCAAATGGGAAATCCACAACGGGTTGATAAAATAGTGTTCTCTCAAAGAAAGCAAGAGAACGTGGTTTTGGAGGGAGTGTGTATGTCGTGCTCTTGGTTCATACAGAGGTTGGTACACATGGTGGACAAGGAAGGAAAAGAAAAAGAAGAGTAGTAGGAAAACAGTTAGTCGTGGATAGTCGAGAGTAATTGTAAAAGCCTGAGTGGACGTCATGTCCCAAGCCCTATGTTTAGTTGACCGCATCACGTATGCTGGGTTATTTTGTTGCATGCCCTATGAATGCTATCTGTATTGAGCCCTTAGCTTCCCGTTCTCGCTTGGCCGTGGCATCGTGCCACACTCACCGTCTTTGTGTACTGTACGTTTTTCCTTTTCCTAGCATCCGGTCGGCTCTCGGCTCCCATGCCTCGTCCCCCATACCAGAACCCCCATCCTCTCCCTTCTTTCTTCTTTTGGGGACATGACCTCCCACATGCCTCGCTCGTCGAGTGCACCCTCTTATCTCCTCTCCTTTATTTCCCATCCGCTCACTTGTGCAGGGAGCGCACCATGGCCGTGTTATCCCCACTGCATGAACCGTTTGTGTATCTCATCCATGCCGTCTCCACTTCTAGTGTGTTGCGCCCCATCTCCATTCACCACTATAAAATACCCTTGGTCCTTGCTCACCTTCTTCATCCCCATTCCCCTCACATTCAGAGCAGAGCTACGAGATCCAGTCGACATTGTGGGACTAGGTTCATTGGTCTGAGGTGATGGTGTAGTCTAAGAAGAAGAAAGGATCTGGTTCATCGAAGAAGTTCAAGTTCCCTTTGTTTAGTTTGATCTTAGGGTTCATGATGTTTGACTTCTCAGTCGACTGTTTTTGGATCTGTTGGACCTACACCATATTTTGGATAATCATTATCTTGTTGTTTCTCCATTGCCCTCATCTATCTTGACTTTTGGATTAAGTCTTGGTTGTACTAGGTTACTTTTAACCATGTATCTCTAAATCATCGTGTGGTTTAGTATTCGAAGTCGTGTAATCTTTCGTATAATCCCTGATCTACGAAATGTAATCATGTTTCCCCTCTTCTGGTTCTTGCTTTGAATCTTGGGACGAGATTCTTTTTAAGGGGGGTTGGTTGTAACACCCCTGGTGTTACAAGCTTGTTTAGCATCGTGATTTAGGCCTAAGAAAAATTTCTGAAACGAGTTTCTCGGGTTTTTAATTTAAAATGTACTTCAGGCGATAAGTGAATCCTATGTGGCTTAGTTTCATGGACTCAAATAAATGCTCAAGTTAAATTACACAGTGCGTAGAAATATTTAGGAATGTTCGATAACAATTCTAGCAAGTAAATGGCGAATGGTTTCTTCTATTAGATGAAGCATGAAAAGCAACTTTTATAAAGAAAATAAAATCCATTAATAAATAGAACAATATATATATACTCACGCGTGTATTTTGATAAGCACAAACTGACGAGAGAGGGAGCAGCTTTATTTATTTTCCCTGGCACGGCGTGCAGCGTACTCGCCTGGCATTGCTATTGATCACTATCTCGTTCTCATCGTGACTCTGCATTTCTCTGTAATTGCAATGTCTCCTCATCCATCCGCATACATGCTCCTAGGCCTTTGCTTTTGCTTCTCTCTCTGGCTTGATTGCTTCTGTCTGTATTTGCCGAGCCGCTCCTTGTTTTCTCTCCCTCACTGCTTGCCTTGTTGTTTGCTGCCATTTTTCACACTACCGCATGTGGTTCTACCCCTACCCTCGCCATGTCCTTTCACATTCTGTGTGCATGTAGGCGCACAGCTGACGGCCATGCTACGCCGTCCTTCCCTATCCCCCACATCACGTCTATGAAGTTGGTGCTCTCTTGCCTGCACGCGCAAGCACAACGAGCCCACTGCTGACCGCGCTGGTCCTACAGTCCTAGTTCTTGCTTTTCCCCCTTTTCCACTGCTGCTTCTCGCATTGCTTGCACGTGTCCTGCATGCTAGCGTGGCCACATCCCCGCTGCCCGTGCCAACAGCGCCATTTTCTCCCTCCCCAACTCCTGCGCCATAGCTCCCATTGCTGCCGCCTGATTTCCCTCATGTGACCATGCGCGTGACCCTGAGGTCCCGTGCTGGGGCTGCGGTCCTGCTGCGCTGCCCCGCCGTCTCAGCTCCGCACACCGAGCCACCTCGCTGCCTCTGCATGCGCAGCATGCCCATGCTCCACCATGGCTCCTCCTGTTCCCCCGGTGCACCGTGGAACCATCCTGCAGCACCTCCTCCCCTTCTCTGCCCTCGCCAGCCGCCCTGCCCCACAGCATCTGCCCAGGGCTACGCCGCAGTCATCACATCTCACAACCACAGCTCTTCACGCTGCGTCCATGCCATGGCCATCCATACTGGTGCCGGCCCTCCCGCATGCGTGCCCCAGCCCTACGCTGGGCCTGCTGCTCCTCGGCATGTCTGTCCCACAGCGCCGTCCCTACTTCCCCGCTGCTCGACCACCGCGCTCGCTGGCGCAACCAAGCCCCATGGCCCCATGCTGCTATTTGGAGCATGCACTCGCCATGACTACGCCTTCCACCACCACCACACCGCCGGCACACCCCGTTGTTGCACCGCTCCACCTCCGCCGCTGCCCCACACCGTCTTTCCACACCGGCGGGTGCGATGGTGGCCGAGACTTGGCCGACCATGCCCGTCGACCGATGCTCCTCTATCCTCTGTATGTAGAAGATGAAGTGAAGGGTATGAATCCAAGCAAGAATTTTATATAGGGTCTTTACTACAAAATACGTGACCTAAGTGAATAGTGCTAATGTACTGCGGGGTGATTTGTTAGAAATGCAGGGACATTTTTGCAAAATGGTGCCGGCGCCGCTAGGTTTCCGTCGTGGGCTGGCTTGCTCGCACCAGGCCACACGCCTTTGTTACTGCATCGCGCTTAGGTTGCGAGCTGGGCTAGATTGGCCACCGCGCCTAGGCCGCTACGCCGTGCGTATGCCCCGCCCTCTAGGCCTTGGCCTCGTGTGCTACAGCCGGCCATGGGCCACTGCCCAAGTGCGCGTAGGTGGGCCGCCTGCCCGGTCAGCTGGGCTATGGGTGTCTAGACCTCTTGACCACCCGCGTGGGCTACGCTGGCCGAGGCCGACCCAAGTGCCTATCTCTTTTTGTAGTTTTTGCTTAAAATGACTGAAACTTGCAAAATCAATATAAATTTGTGTAGGTGTCCAAAAATAGTGAAACCAATTTTATTAGTCTCCTAAAATCATGGTCTACCTGCCAGTATACTTTGTTCACATAGTTTGATAATATTCTTGGAAGCTATATAATTAATTTAAGGTACTTGATATTGTGAAAATATAAACTTGTAGGAATTGTTGTGATAAATTGGTAGTACTCCCTCCGTTCCTTAATATAAGCCATATAGATTTCTAAAGAAAATTCCAAAATATAGGTACATATCAGCTCCCATGCCAATTAGTTTAGAAACCTTCCTACCGTACATAGCACATGCCCCAACCAATCCCTTAGATTTAGGAAGCAATCTGATTGGGAGAGAGAAAATGGTCTGATTTTCCTTTTTTTCCTCGGTCTCATATCCTTTCTCAAGCCGTGTGTTAATATTGGTGCTAAAAACTATATGGCTTATATTAAGGAACGGAGGGAGTAGTTAATTTAAGGTACTTGATATTTTGAAAATATAAACTTGTAAGAATTGTTGTGATAAATTGGTAGTAGTGTTGAATCTGAAATTTTTACAGTAGGCTCCTAGCAATATTAGGTACTCACTGTAATTGTTGTAGCTCCAGAATAATTAGTTTGCTAGATAGATAATGATGTCCTATTACGAATAAAGATTAAATTGATAGAATAGAATAAAGAAACAACTTGAGGTTATATAACTAAAATAATTGTTGGGAAATAACGCCTTATTCGACAACATGGATACATAGATCAGTGTTAGAGCTATCTTGTTAGCTTGTGAGGCGTGATCGGATTTCTAAGCATTTCTGCTATTGTTGATTATTTACATCTATGCATTTGCATCAATGCATATCATATAGGTACGATGATGGGTCAACGGATCAATTGAAGGATGATTGGAAATCCGAGGATGGTGTAATGGTATTCTCTCTAGGAGATGATGCAATGGGCTTTCTATTCAGTTGATGGTGGATGATATGAAGATGCAGATACTAACTTTTTAATATATATCTTACCCAGGCAAGCCCTGGTGCATAACCCCTACTTTTCTGCACTTTAAATTATACTTGTGCATTAAGTTTTAAGGAGTTGAATGAAACCCACTTTCATATATATATATATCTTTATCCTATGAGTCTTACTAGTATGGTAGGATCGTGTAGATTGCTATGCAATAGGACTCTGGTAGAAATCGAGTGATTGTCTGTCACTCATGAGAGATAGGAAATATACTACTATATGTAACACCCAAAAATTTGCCTCTTTTAAAGTAGAGTTAAAATGATTTATTTATGAATTTTGTGCACATGAAATATAGGAAAATTTTTTTTTTCATTAATTTAAAATACATCATAAGGTAGCAACATGTTTGAGCATACATGCTATTGCATTTAATTTTATTGGTTAAGTGGTTTTAATTGAAAAGTCAAAATGGTTAAAATGCTTTTGAAATGAAATTGAAAATGACTTTAAAATAAAAGAAAAGAAAGAAAAGAAAAATTAGAGAATAGAAGTATTTCAAAAGTTGTAAAATTTATTTTTTTGGAAATTTACCAAAATTGCTCATTTATATTGAGATGAAAAGTATATTGAAAACATATTCGGATTTGATATGATTTACATAGAATTGGTTTGGCTTTGAAAACTAAAAAGGAAAAAGATTTTGAATTGGAAAAAGAAGAAGAAAAACTCCACTCTCATTTAGGCCCGGAGGCCCACGTTTTCCCCCTTCGGCCCATTCTTTTCCCCCTCCCATGTTCGGCCCAGCTGCCTCTTCCATGGCCTGCTCTGTTTCCCTTCCCGGCGTCAGTCCGCTGCTGGTGGCCCAGCCGCACTCCGACCCTTCTCTCCTTCCCCCCCCCCCGCACCGGCCAACTTCTGCGTGGCCATTTCTTCTCCGCGCAAGCGCCTAGCCTGCTCCTTGGCGCAGCCCACCACCGCGGCCCGCATCGGCCTAGCAGCAGCACCCCGGCCCACTGCCCCACACACGCCTAGCCATTTTGCCCTTCACCGCGCGCCTAACGGCTGCACGCGCAAGCACTCGCTCTGCTCGGCCCGCGCCCGTCCGCTCCTCTTTCCCCCTCACTGTCCCGCGGACCCCGTATGTCAGCGCCTCCTCTCCCTTTCCTTCTTCCCCGTGCCCCTTTCCTTTCCTCCATCCCAGCAATGGCGCACACCCGATTGGAAGGCCGCCGCGCCGGCACTCTTACATGGAAAGCGACCGAATCACCTCAGCGCCCCCCGCTCCCCTTCCTTCTACGCCACGCCGTCCACCGTCTATAAAGCCGAGCCGCACACCTCCTTCTCCCCTCTCCTTCTCCCTTTTCCCAGTCACGCTCGAAGCTTGCCACTGCCGCCAGTGAATCCTCCACTCCAGAGCGCAAACCTCGACGCCAACGTGACCTCGAGCTTCGCCTTGTTTTACCGTGCCCGTAGGTATCACCGATTTTGTGTTTTGGCCTTGTTTTGCCCGGATTACAACTCACCTACACCTCCCTCTCTCTCCAGATGTCGCCGCCGCCGTCAACCAGCCCCTTTGGAGCCTTCCTGGTCACTGCAACAGTCTCCGTTGGATTCGCGGTGAGCTTCTCCACCTCCCCGTGCTCTCTGTTCCTCAAATGGCAGCCTAGAAATCGTATCCGCAAGCATCGGTCGTCGCCGGCCATGGCGCCACCGCCATGTGCATCTTCCTCGGTGACCCGCTGCTCCCGTTCACTTCGCGCCGTCAGATCTGTGTTGAACGGCTGTGATTAGCCCATACCTCTTCATTACATAACCGGTCCACCGTGGCCATAGACTAGGTCCACGGTGCTGCGTCAGCGCACACGCCCACACCACATGGTGCACCGGACCAATCCTGTGCCGCCACGTGTCAGCCCAGTCAGCAGCCACGGGTCAACTCATGGTCAGCCGCGTGTAGTTTTCAAAAAAGCCCCTCGGTTTCTAGTGAATCAACCCGCAATGCAACTCAGTTCAAAATAATTGTTTTTCAGCCTTGTTTTTATTCACTTTAGACCCTGTAATTTCCAGAAATAGTACGCCCAGTCCAAAATCCGTTTAAATTCAGATTTTTAATTGTTTTAATTCAAATTTGAGTTCAAGTTAATTACAGAAATGCCACTAAACCTTATTTCATACGTAACTTTTGCTTTTTAAGTCCGATTTGACCTGTTCGAATTGCGTTAGGATCATATTTACGTTTTCTACGTGTTTATACAACTGTTAGACATGTTTTCAACACTTGAAATTCATGAGTAGATTTAATCTATTATTTAATTAAAGGAAAACTTGATTAAATCATAACTTATTCATTTTAACTCTGAAATGGTCCGTTCAAGTTGCGTTAGATTCGTGGCGACGAGATCTATGCATTAGTAAGTGTTTACTATATAGTTATTTCTAAAATATCATAGTTTAAATCATATCTTGATTAATGATTATGCAACTAGATTTTATACATAAAATATGATTTGTTTTACTTTTGTTTTATAATTTAAATCTAAAATTGACTTAATTCAATCCATATTGTTTATAAAATATCTTTTGTACATGAATTCATATAGTTAACATAAATGAAGCCTATAGTTTATTTTTCCACGTATAACGCAAATCTTTCGGTAGATGTATCTTTTTCATCGTAGCTTCTATTAGCGTGCTTCTCGCGACTGTGTGTTCGTAGTGATACGTAGAATCGTATATCAATCTCTTTTACTTAATTTTTCTATGATTGGTGTACTGTTCTGATATAGATGCAACTGTATGCTATGCATGTATGTGTATGGATGTTTGTGTGGTGTTCTACGATTGTCCAGTCGGTGAGATACATGTGGTGATCCAAGAAGAAGAAGAAAGACATCGAAGAATAAAGCTTACCAAAGGATCGGTGTGTAAGGCAAGTATAGCATGGGATTATCCTTGTTACCTATTCACATTTAAACACTTAATTCATATTGCATGTGTCTCCCTTGTTACCATTAAGGATATCCTAGATATTTGATATCTTGCACCTTGAAACCTTTGGGACATTGCATTGGGTAGTTTTGCTAGTGATTAATCAAAACCATGATCTTGTAACTTGACTAATGATATATGCAATAAACATTAAAACTTGACTTTTTAGTAACATGGAAAAAGGGGGCTGAAGTGTTTATATGCTTCAGATTCCTCTCCCTAAGGACTTATCTGTAAGCAATCATCTGAGATTTATAGTACAGCTGTAAGGGCCATATGGCTCTGGCTTTAGCTCAATATGAGGATCTTTTCTAGCTTGTTAGTGGTTACCTTTAAGGCGTAGGGTATGTTTCCTTTGCTGTTGGGAAGTGTGTACAGTGCTACGATGCCCACGTGTGCCACTCCTAGAGATGGGCCACATATGCCTGGTGGCCCTAACTTGTTAGATGAATTCTTTGAAAGGCTTCATAGTGAACCCTGCCGACCTTCCTTGGAAGTGGGTCAAGAGAATAGCTACCTCAGGTGAAAGGGTAAATCACAACTCACAGTGAACGTTTACAAACTCTGCAGAGTATAAAACTGTTATAACAGCCGTGCTCACGGACACGAGCGGCCTTGGACCCTTATGGAATAGAGATGATCACTAATGGATAATGATGATGCTAATAATTGATTGTTTATGCTATACATTATTCATGTTTACCTTATCATGTGTTTATGGGAATGATAAATTCTTTGCCACCCAACTGCTTTAAAAAGATGACCTATTAAAGCTAATCGCAGTAAACCAGTGTCAGCCATTTTGAGCCTCATGAACCCCATGATATAATTGTTAAGTACGACATGTACTTACACTTGCTTTATTTTTCTATACATTGGATAAAAATCCCGGATGGGTACCAGATTGCCAGTCTGAAGGAGTTAGGCTTGTGGTCAACCAGTCAGTTGTCCCTGTAGATTTGGAGTCTTCACTAGAAGATCGGAGTCAACTTTCCACTGTCTATACTCTGAGGGTACTTTTGTTTTACTAATACGTTATGTAATAAGTATTGTCTCTTGATATTACCCTTATTTGTGGCTATATGTGAGATTTGACTTCCTAGGCTCACATATAGTGTGTATCTGGTTTTGTCTTTAAAACTGGGTGCTACAAGTGGTATCAGAGTAATGCTGACTGTAGGACGCAAGCCTAGATAGAAATGGACGTTCTAGCATGCTTTCATCTTTGCTTAGTTTTTGTTTTCTCTCCAACCTTGTTATTTGCTAAAATTTATGCTCACTTCAACCTCTGTCTGTTATGAAAACTTTGTCTCTATTCTCAATCCTCTATCCTTGTCTATATAGAT
This sequence comes from Miscanthus floridulus, assembly GCF_019320115.1. Taxonomy (NCBI): domain Eukaryota; kingdom Viridiplantae; phylum Streptophyta; class Magnoliopsida; order Poales; family Poaceae; genus Miscanthus; species Miscanthus floridulus. The sequence continues at coordinate 83,793,697 of NC_089597.1, forward strand.
GGATCGTAATGGGAGACCACCGGTATCAAAGGTTAGGATGACCAAGCTACGTTGCCCTTGACTGCATTCGACAAGGAGAAGCTTGTAGCTATGCAACAACAAGCACCAAAAGGAATGCCTCAACCTAGGAGTTTTCAACAGTGCTTGCTATAAAGTCAAACCAACATACCAAAGGGACTAGTGAAGAGACAAGTAGTAGAAGCTTGGAAGAATATGAAGTCCAATGAAGATATTGGAAGAATGGCACATGAATGCCATGATCACCCATAGCAGAAGCAAGAACAGAAGGTCTAGAAGAAACAAGAGCAAGGAAGTAAAACAAAGAGAAACTACATCCAAGGAAGATTGAATAATGTGGATATGATGACCACTCATGGAGCTAAGGAGGTTGTGTATGGTTTCATACCAGTAAACTCAACTCTCGCCATAGTGCTGTTTGATCCTAGTGCGTCACATTCATTTATCTCTAGTGCATACGTAAAGGAACATAAGATAACTATGCTTCTAATGAGGAGACCAGTGATAGTTAAGACCCCAGAAGGAGAAATGAAGGCGAACCGCAAATGCCCAGGAGTTAGTCTTAACATCAAAGGAGTAAAATTTGAAGCAAACCTTATTGTATTAGAGTTAGTGGACATTGATGTCATTCTTGGAATAGGATGGCTATCTGCTTGTAAAGGAGTGATCAAGTATGCCCAGCGTTCGGTGCTTCTAACCACACCGTCAGGAGAAAGAATTGAGTATGAAGGTATTCAGCCTGTACTTGAGGACAATATGGATAAGAAGAGAAAGGAGATCTCACTAGAGTCAGAATCAGGAAGCAATCAACATTTGAGTTCTACTACATCATCACATCCAACTCCAATCCCTGGTCAGATAAACTCAGACTCTAAAGAATTAGAAGTTTCTCAAGATAAGGTTACTCCACTCTTTCCACATGAGGTATGCATATATGGGTGGACAATCACTTATGGAGTTTCAAACCCGAAAGATCAAGCGAGCTAAAAAGCGGTCTAGTCAAACAAAGATGAACTTACAGAGTTAGCAAGCTAACAATACTCTAAGCAACAATTCTATGGAGTATGACATCACTAAAGATCTAGCTAAGAGAAAGTGTTATCATTACCAGTAGGAAGGACATTATGTTAAATCTTTCCCACAGAAGGATCAACAATTATGCCATGGAGGTAGCCAGAGTTAGGTCAATATAGGACTACCACCAGCAAACGATGGTGACACACAATACAAGGGAAGCCCATGATGAAATTGATGTAGTGGATGGCGTGTCACTCCCATGTGAGAGATATCCCTATAATCATGCCATTTTTAAGAATTAGGAATTTGTGCCCCTTATGTAATAAAAACGATAGTATCGCAAGTTGAGTCAAAGAATGAGTAATGCATTTTAAGTGCTTTGTTGATTTGTCATTATGTTTATGCTTGTTTTGCATCCTTGCAATGATTGCAATGATCTTGCTGGGTGTTCCCACAATTTCATTTAGTCTATAGGTTTAAGGTATAAGGATTAATGAAATAAATAGTTGGGTTACGGTTTTCTTCTGTTTTCCCTATCTTGTCTTCAAAGCAACCTGTCTTTATCGGTTCATATCTCTGATTTTGGACGATAAAAAAACCCTGAGGAAATCCTGAGCAACAGTAGACTTCAATCACAAGAGGATGCAAGCTATACTTTGGTGTCCCCTACTTTACCTTATCTTAAGGGGGGTAGCCAAGTTGAAGAATTGATAAGATGAAGTATCATACGTTCGAGTTTGCATAGCGGAAGCATGGTGGTACCCAAAGATGCAAGAGGAACTCAGAGTGTCAATGAGGCTTGGTTAGAAGTCCAAGAAAGGTTTATCCAAGATCATCAAGAATTTTGGTAGAGCTACTGGAGAAGCTTTTAAGTTAGTTGGATCAAGAGACTTCAGTCAAGTGTTTGAAGGAGTCCAAAAGGTCAAAGTAAAACCTGAGTATTAGCTTGTTAGATCAGGGCAAGAGCTTTGTATCTACAATAATGCATCTTGTGAAGGTGTAGGATGTGTTCTTATATGCGTTAGTTAAACTAACAGGTTATCTGGAGCTATCCATTGTGGAGAATGGAAGTACCATCTTCTTGAAAGTAAAAGTGACATCTAGGAGGATCACAAGAATATATAGGACATCTTCACCAAGTTGGTCTTTAGCTTGTGATAACCTCGTTGGAATGAGATTGATTAGGACTTGGAAAAGTGCTATCACTTCAGGAAGCGAAGTCATGACCGATGCCCTTAGCAACAGAGAATTGTGCTAAGAAGGTTTGAGTGACACTAAGGATTAAGAGTTGTATTCCCAGTTCGAGCAACTTCACCAAGATCATCAATGTTTTGAAGATTGGTTGTAGATCATCTTTTGGACCAAGAACATAAGGAAGCTTTGTTGAAAGGTGAACATATGAGAAAAGAGAATTATGGCCTAGTGATTAGGGTTACCTGAGAGTTGTTCAAGGCACCTGTCAAAGTTTTGGAATTAGTTAGGCAAATTGCATGGAGTAAGGGCAACAGGTATGCAAAGTAAAGTGGATCTTTATCAAGACGATGGAACTACATGAGGAAGTAAAGAAGAATCCAAGCACGGAGTATTCCCATCTCTTCGTCGATGTCTTCCGAATCTCAAGGACAAGATTCATCTTAAGGGGGGTAGAATTGTAACACCCAAAAATTTGCCTCTTTTAAAGTAGAGTTAAAATAATTTATTTATGAATTTTGTGCACATGAAATATAGGAAAATAAAATTTTTCATTAATTTAAAATACATCATAAGGTAGCAACATGTTTGAGCATACATGCTATTGCATTTAATTTTATTGGTTAAGTGGTTTTAATTGAAAAGTCAAAATGGTTAAAATGCTTTTGAAATGAAATTGAAAATGGCTTTGAAATAAAAGAAAAGAAAGAAAAGAAAAATTAGAGAATAGAAGTATTTCGAAAGTTGTAAAATTTATTTTTTTGGAAATTTACCAAAATTGCTCATTTATATTGAGATGAAAAGTATATTGAAAACATATTTGGATTTGATATGATTTACATAGAATTGGTTTGGCTTTGAAAACTAAAAAGGAAAAAGATTTTGAATTAGAAAAGAAGAAGAAAAACTCCACTCTCATTTTGGCCCAGAGGCCCACGTTTTTCCCCCTTCGGCCCATTCTTTTCCCCCTCCCACGTTCGGCCCAGCTGCCCCTTCCATGGCCTGCTCCGTTTCCCTTCCTGACGTCGGCCCGCTGCTAGCGGCCCAGCCACACTCCCCTCCCTTCTCTCCTCCCCCCCCGCACCGGCCTGCTTCTGTGTGGCCATTTCTTCTCCACACAAGCGCTTGGCCTACTCCGCGGTGCAGCCTGCCACCACGGCCCGCCTCGGCCTGGCAGCAGCACCTCGGCCCACTGCCCCGCACGCGCCTGGCCATTTTGCCCTTCACCGCGCGCCTAACGGCTGCATGCACAAGCACCTGCTCTGCTCGCCCCACGCCCGTCCACTCCTCTTTCCCCCTCACTATCTCGCGGACCCCGTGTGTCAGTGCCTCCTCTCCCTTTCCTTCTTCCCCACGCCCCTTTCCTTTCCTCTGTCCCGGCAATGGCACAATCCCGATTGGAAGGCCACCGCGCCGGCGCTCTTACATGGAAAGCGACCGAATCACCTCAGCGCGCCCTACTCCCCTTCCTTCTATGCCGCGCCGTCCGCCGTCTATAAAGCCGAGCAGCACCCCTCCTTCTCCCCTCTCCTTCTCCCTTTTCTCAGTCACGCTCGAAGCTTGCCACTGCCGCTAGTGAATCCTCCACTCCAGAGCGCAAACCTCGACACCGATGTGACCTCGAGCTTCACCTTGTTTCACCGCGCCCATAGGTATCACCGATTTTGTGTTTTGGCCTTGTTTTGCCTAGATTACAACTCACTCGCACCTCCCTCTCTCTCCAGACGTCGTCGCCGCCGTCGACAAGCCCCTTCGGAGCCTTCCTGGTCACTACAACCGTCTCCGTTGGATTCACGGTGAGCTTCTCCACCTCCCCGTGCTCTCCGTTCCTCAAATGGCGGCCTAGAAATCGTATCCGCAAGCACCGATCGCTGCCGGCCATGGCGCTGCCGCCATGTGCATCTTCCTCGGCGACCCGCTGCTCCCGTTCACTTCATGCCATCAGATCTGTGTTGAACGGCTGTGATTAGCCCATACCTCTTCGTTATATAACCGGTCCACCGTGGCCATAGACTAGGTCCACGGCGCTGCGTCAGCGCACACGCCCACGCCACATGGTGCATCGGACCAATCCTGTGCCGCCATGTGTCAGCCCAGCCAGCAGCCACAGGTCAACTCACGGTCAGCTGCGTGTAGTTTTCAAAAAAGCCCCTCGGTTTCTAGTGAATCAACCCGCAATCCAACTCAGTTCAAAATAATTGTTTTTCAGCCCTATTTTTATTCACTTTAGACCCTGTAATTTCCAAAAATAGTACGCCCAGTCCAAAATCCATTTAAATTCAGATTTTTAATTGTTTTAATTCAAATTTGCGTTCAAGTTAATTACAGAAATGCCACTAAACCTTATTTCATGCGTAACTTTTGCGTTTTAAGTCCGATTTGACCTGTTCGAATTGCGTTAGGATCATATTTACGTTTTCTATGTGTTTATACAACTGTTAGACATGTTTTCAACACTTGAAATTCATGAGTAGATTTAATCTATTATTTAATTAAAGGAAAACTTGATTAAATCATAACTTATTCATTTTAACTCCGAAATAGTCCGTTCAAGTTGCGTTAGATTCGTGATGACGAGATCTATGCATTAGTAAGTGTTTACTATATAGTTATTTCTGAAATATCATAGTTTAAATCATATCTTGATTAATGATTATGCAACTAGATTTTATACATAAAATATGATTTATTTTACTTTTGTTTTATAATTTAAATCTAAAATTGACTTAATTCAATCCATATTGTTTATAAAATATCTTTTGTACATGAATTCATATAGTTAACATAAATGAAGCCTATAGTTTATTTTTCCACGTATAACGCAAATCTTTCGGTAGATGTATCTTTTTCATCGTAGCTTCTATTAGTGTGCTTCTCGCGACTGTATGTTCGTAGTGATACGTAGAATCATATATCAATCTCTTTTACTTAATTTTTCTATGATTGGTGTACTATTCTAATATAGATGCAACTGTATGCTATGCATGTATGTGTATGGATGTTTGTGTGGTGTTCTACGATTGTCCAATCGGTGAGATACACGTGGTGATCCAAGAAGAAGAAGGAAAGACATCAAAGAATAAAGCTTACCAAAGGATCGGTGTGTAAGGCAAGTATAGCATGGGATTATCCTTGTTACCTATTCACATTTAAACACTTAATTCATATTGCATGTGTCTCCCTTGTTACCATTAAGGATATCCTAGATATTTGATATCTTGCACCTTGAAACCTTTGGGACATTGCATTGGGTAGTTTTGCTAGTGCTTAATCAAAACCATGATCTTGTAACTTGACTAATGATATATGCAATAAACATTAAAACTTGACTTTTTAGTAACATGGAAAAAGGGGGCTGAAGTGTTTATATGCTTCAGATTCCTCTCCCTAAGGATTTATCTGTAAGCGATCATCCAAGACTTACAGTACAGCTGTGAGGGCCATATGGCTCTGGCTTTAGCTCAGTATGAGGATCTTTTCTAGCTTGTTAGTGGTTACCTTTAAGGCACAGGGTATGTTTCCTTTGCTGCTGGGAAGTGTGCACCGTGCTGCGATGCCACGCGTGCCACTCCTAGAGATGGGCCACATACGCCTGACGGCCCTAACTTGTTAGATGAATTCTTTGAATGGCTTCATAGTGAACCCTACCGACCTTCCTTGGAAGTTGGTCAAGAGAATAGCTACCTTGGGTGAAAGGGTAAATCACAACTTATAGTGACCATTTACAAACTCTATAGAGTATAAAACTGTTATAACAGCCGTGCTCACGGACACGAGCGGCCTTGGACCCTTATGGAATAGAGATGATCACTAATGGATAATGATGATGCTAATAATTGATTGTTTATGCTATACATTATTCATGTTTACCTGATCATGTGTTTATGGGAATGATAAATTCTTTGCCACCCAACTACTTTAAAAAGATGACCTATTAAAGCTAATCACAGTAAACCAGTGTCAGCCCTTTTGAGCCTCATGAACCCCATGATATAATTGTTAAGTACGACATGTACTTACACTTACTTTATTTTTCTATACATTGGATAAAAATCCCGGATGGGTACCAGATTGCCAGTCTGGAGGAGTTAGGCTTATGGTCAACCAGTCAGTCATCCCTGTGGATTTGAAGTCTTCGCCAGAAGATCGGAGTCAACTTTCCATTGTCTATACTCTAAGGGTACTTTTCTTTTACTAATACGTTATGTAATAAGTATTATCTCTTGATATTACCCTTATTTGTGGCTATATGTGAGATTTGACTTCCTAGGCTCACATATAGTGTGTATCTGGTTTTGTCTTTAAAACCAGGTGCTACACTATATTATTATCACTTGGAATATGTAAATGGTGGAAATGAAAAATGGTGACCGGGCAGGATATGGTTTGGGTATTGGTGGGTGTAAGAGGTTGTGTTGCCATGGTCGCGGGGCATAGCTTGGTTACACTGTTTTTCCCTGTCTGTGTCGATTAAGGACCAGCCATTGCATAAGTCATCGAGGCAAGTCACATATTTATTATCCCGAGCACATACATGTATATGGGCGCTTGGAAGACTTGTTACTCTCTTGTCATGGGTTTCGACTCTTTCCGGACTGACTGTCATGGTGGTTTTTAGGTTAGGAGGTCCTTGCACTGCACTAAGTCCGGGACTCAGGGGCGGGGGCTTGGAGTCCCAGTTTGGATGGGACCTATACCCCATGATAGGAGGGTAGTGGGTTGGTCCTGCTTGTGCATGGGGTACAAGCGTGGTGTGTGTTTTCATGATATCTAGCTAGGGGCATTGATTCATGAATCGTCGGGCAATCCAGTATGGCTTGTTTTGTGCCTAGCACCGTAGTAAGAACTAAAAGATGAAGGATAGAAAAAGGAACTCCGATTGCTTACCACCTGCTTGAAAGTAGCACATGTGCTTACATAGAATGGTTAGTTAATGGACTAATGCACTACAATAAAAATCGAATATATGGACGCATATTTAGTAATGCTTTCTGCAGATGCAATAAACCCAAGAGCCAGATAGCCTTGGAGTCTTTTTTCTTTCCTCCCATCAGGTAAGTCTTGCTGAGTACAATTGAGTACTCAGGGTTTTATTCCCCCTGTTGCAGATGACAGGTGGAGGCTAGAGCTGACCTTTATGTGTGGATTCCTCCTAGTGGGCTCAGAGAGGATTTCCTTTACGCTACGATCATAGTTTGTATTTATAACTCTCACCAAATGTTTTTATAATCAAAAGTTTTTATAATCTGTTGTCATAGTTCATTTGTCAATGTTTCATCATGCCATGAATAGATATTATTTTTGCTATAATTCTGATCATATGTTTATATTCTGCTGTTAATTTAAATTATTCATAACTCTGATAACAAGTTCATATTCCACTATTATAAATAATAAATGTTATACTCTAATGTTACATGTAAAGTGATGTAAGAAATAGTTAAGAATGATGTAAGCTTTATTCACTCATTTGTGATCCTGATGTAAAAATGTGGATTTTCGGGTTCTCCCCTAGGGTGTGCCCAATGGAACTGCATAATTTGGTGTCCTCCCTTGAGTACTTAGTGTCTAATGGAAGATGAGTACTCCTGGGAGGCATTGGATTAGGCGATTCTGCCACACCACACCGGAGTCTGGAGCGTAGAAGCCGATGGTGCCAAAGGAGCAGACGACGCTCCCTAAGGCATCGGGGGGCATGGTCAGACACACTATGAGACCATCGAGCCCCCTGGTGATGCCACCAACTATAGAGGAGGATGAAGTAGAAGAGATTGAGCATGAGGAAGCTCAACCTCAAGCCGTTCGGATCCTCCGCAAGTGGGGCGACGAAGTTGTGGTGGTGGAAGAGGACGAAACCACTAGGGAAGTCAGAAGGCTAGAGTCCACCCTTTCCATGGCGATGAAGTAGATCAAGGTTAGTATTGCATCGGCAATGTCTGTGTGCCATCAGAGATTGGGGTTCTTCATAATCTTGTTGCTTTTGTAGGGCATAGCATGAACTATCGAACAACGGCGACAACTGATCAAGAGGATGGAGCCCCTCACTGAGGAGAACGAAAAACTAAAGGAGGTGGTGAAGCTTATGGAGAAAAATGTCCAGAGGGCCCAACACGAGCGTGATCTTGCCAAATCCAACACGAGGGATCTGGAATACTAGAAGGGCGTCCTATCTGAGCAGCTGGTGACCATGTCTGAGTAGTTGCGGGGCAGCTCCGAGCAGCTAACGAGTCTTTCTAAGTAGCTAGAGCACAAATCTGAGTAGGTAAGAAATGCCTCCGAGCAGAGAAAAGGTATGGCGGATCAGCAAATTTGCTTTGCATTACTGAATAGTCTTATTGTTGCTGACGATCGTTATGCTTGTACAGCAAGACGCAGAGCTCGATCAGTTGCGCCAAGTCGTTGGTCAACTCTAGGAGGAGTAGAAGAAAGCATCTGGGTGGGCAGAGAAGCTTGCCGAGGAGCTAAAAGGTGAGTACTTCATGGCCGGAGTTATTGCTGAAGTGACTTCTTCATTTGACCATCCTTTTGGTGCCCGTAGAATACCGTCAAAAGACCAAATCCCAGTTCGACATGCTAGAGTGGGAGGCATAGACCCAAAGGTGAAAGCTCGACACCATGGTGACCAAAGTCAGGCTGATGCTTGACTACATCAACATGGAGGCAGCTCCTCAGCCCGATGATAGGCCACCTCATCCAGACACCATTATCGATAGGTGCAAGGCGGTGTGGGAGAACTTCAAAAGCTTCAACCATGATGCCACTATCTCTAGCATTAGTCTGGTCTCATTACCCTACCATTGATCTGTGAGCGATAGGGGCTAGATTTGCCAGAGGCACTAGTGTGATGAAGCAGCAGGAGCTAGAAGATGAGGTGGAGGACGCGGCGAAGAGGCTGGCCAGAGACATTGACCTATTCGGTGAGGTGGATGGAGAGAGCCAAACATAATGACCTGCTCGGAGAGTGATCTGTAATAGCTGAAGCGGATAGTTAAAACACGTGAGGGCATAGACAATCATTTATGTATATGTATAAATGTTGTAAAATGACATGTGCATGTTTATGCAGTTTGCCAGTATTTCGTTGAAAAATCATTATAGTGTTGACCCTAACGCAATTATATGTGGTATAAGTAGCATTCGAGTAGTTAGTTCTTTACTGGGCTCTTGGCCTTGGCTAGCCCGTATTCCATAACGTCGAGCGTGGAGCCCGTGCACGTGTAGGAGGAATAGGCGTGACCAAGGAACCACAGCCGACCACCCATAACGTAGAGTGTGAAGCCCATAGCATGTGTAGGGAGAGATCAGAGACTGGGTCTTCTCTAAAGAGCATAGAGCAGAACATGTGCTGCTCGGCGGTTGGTGAAGTGTCTTGGAGATATGGAGAAACATGGTAGAGCGTTTATGGAGATCACATATTGGAGTTTGTTAAGGAGTAGCTTAGAGCTAGCGACCGTAAATGGAGATTAAACCGTAATGGAGAAATAATGGAGACAAATTATGGTGACAAAAACTTCATTCATTATGGAGTGGAGAGTACATATCTGGAGCATTTTAAGGATAGAAATGTATCAGGTGCTCGATGTGCTATGAATTGGGAATATCGATTCCATCCAAGTCACATAGCCGGTAAGACCCTGGTCGTGTAACCTCTTTGACCATGTAAGGCCCTTCCTAGGGGGAGGAGAGTTTGTGCATCCCTTCAGTTTTCTATTTTCTGCGGAGAATGAGGTCACCGACAACAAATGAACGACCTTTAATGTTGTGGTTGTAGTATCTCCGCAAGCCTTCTAGGTATTTGGCTGTGCAGATGCAAGTGATCAGGCGTTCTTCTTCGGCCCTGTCGATGTCCTCTATCCAAACAGCTATGGCTTGCTCTTCATTATAATGTTCCACCCTAGGTGCTCAGAAGGCAATGTCCGCTAGTAGTATGGCTTCTGAGCCGTAGACCAAGAAATATGGAGACACACCAGTGCTGTGACTAGCTTGAGTGCGCAATCCCTAGACCATAGCTAGTAGCTCTTTAAGCCATCGACCTAGATGCTTTTCCTCTTTTTGATATAGCCTCTTTTTGAGGGCATCAAGGATCATGCCATTCGCCCATTCGACCTAGTCATTGGCTCTAGGATGGGCAATGGAGATGTATTTGACGGAGATGCATCAGTCTTCACAAAAGTCCCAAAAATGATGACCAGTGAATGTAGTTCCAAGGTCGGTGATAATGCTATTCGGGAGACCAAATCTATGGATGATATCTTCGAAGAGCTCGACTACCTTCTTTGTAGTAGCCAAAACAAGCGGTTTGTATTTGATCCACTTGGAGAACTTGTTAATGGCTATGCACACATATCAGAAACCACCTAACGCTAGCTTAAAAGGCATGATCATGTCTAGTCCCTAGCATGCGAAAGGCTAGGAAGTTGGGATGGTTTGTAGTTCTTATGCCGGCATGTGTATCTACTTGATGAAAAACTGGCATCCTTCACAACGTCGAACGAGGTCTTCTGCGTCGGTGATGGCCGTGGGCTAGTAAAAACTAGCTTGGAAGGCTTTGCCAACCAGGTTTCTCAAGGCCACGTGGTTGCCATAGGAACTAGAGTGAATTTCGAGAAGTAGTTTCACTCCCTCTTCTTAGGTGATTCATTTTTGCAGTATCCCTTCCTTGGCACTTTTTCTCATCAAGTTCCCATCTACCAGCACGTAATGCTTGCTTTGATGGATTAGGTGTTTAGTTTTAGTCTTATCAACGGGTACGTCGGCGCTAGTGAGGTACTTGATGAATTGCTCCCTCCAGTTGGCAGCCGGCGAAGGTACTGTAAGTACCAACTACTCGGCAGGGGAAATTTCTTGAACTTCCTTCTCTTCCTTAATAGACGACGTAAAGAGGTCGTGAACGAAGACCCCCGGCGGAATCATGGTGTGAGAAGAGCCTATCTTAGATAGGTGGTCGGTGAGCTGATTTTTATCTTGTAGCACGTGGTGGTACTCAATACCATAGAACTTCCCTTCGAGTTTCCTAATTTTGGCGCAATATGCATCCATCTTCTCACTAGAGCAGGACCAATCTTTGTTGAGTAGGTTGATGACCAGCGCAAAGTCTCCATATACCATGAGGCATTAACGCTGAGCTCGACGGCTATACGGAGTCCGTGGAGACATGCTTCATATTTGGTGGTGTTGTTGGAGGCTAGAAAATGTATTCGGAGAACATATCGGAGCTTGTCTTTGGTCAGCGTATTGAATAAAATGCTAGCACCAGCACCGTTGATGTTAAGGGCACCGTCGAAGTACATCACCCAGTGCTTGGGGCAAGTAGCGGGGATGGGCTCTTAGATCTCGGTCCACTCAGCAACGAAGTCAGCAAGCGCCTATGACTTGATGGTAGGCCTGCTTCTGAATTCAATGGAGTAAGTGCCGAGCTTAACAACCCACTTGATGATGCGGACATTGGCCTCTTTGTTGTGGAGGATGTCCCCTAGAGGGAACTCGGTGACCATGGTGATATTGTAATACTCGAAGTAATGGCGGAGCTTGTGTGACATGATCAAAATAGTGTATAGCAATTTCTGAACTTGAGGATAACGAGTTTTGGGCTCATTAAGGACCTCGCTAATGAAGTAGACTAGACGTTGCACCTTATAGGTGTGCCCAGCCTCCTCGCATTCGACAACAATAGTTGTGCTAACGACACAAGAAGTGGTGGCAATGTAGATCAATAGTGTTTCATCTAGTTGAGGCGCCATCATGATCGGAGGCTTCATTAGAAACAACTTAAGCTGCTTGAAAGTTGTATCTGCCTCCTCTGACCAAGAGAAGCGCTTGGAGGCCTTGAGGAGTTTGAAGAATGGTAGTTCCTTTTCGCCGAGGCATGATATAAAGTGGCTGAGAGCAGCCATGCAGCCTATAAGCTTCTGTATGTCCTTTACGTAGGTTGGTCGTTTCATGTTGGTGATGGTGGAGACCTTGTCGGGGTTGGGCTCGATGCCACGGGTGCTGACGATGTAGCCTAGGAGTATACCAGATGGAACTCCAAAGATGCACTTTGAAGGGTTCAACTTCCATCTGTATGTTTTCAGGTTGGTGAAAGTTTCTTCGAGGTTGGCGATGAGATTATCGGCAGTCTTGGACTTGACGACCACATCGTCGATGTATGCTTCGATGTTGCGGCCTATCTGTTGATCAAGGCACATCTGGATGGCCCTTTGGTAGGTCACCCCGGCGTTCTTGAGTCCGAAGGACATGGTGGTATAGCAATACGCACCAAAAGGGGTGATGAACGATGTCTTGATCTGGTCGTCTTCCTTGAGGGATATCTGGTGATAGCCGGAGTAACAATCGAGGAAGGAGAGTAGTTCGCAGCCAGCGGTGGAGTCTACAACCTTGTCTATTTGAGGCAAACTGAAGGGGTCTTCAGGGTAGTGTTTGTTGAGATTAGTGTAATCAACGCAATTCTCCATTCTTTATTCTTTTTTGAATGAGAATAGGGTTTGCTAACCACTCAGGATGATATACTTCTTTAATAAATCCGGTAGTTAGGAGCCATTTTATTTCTACCCTAATAGCCTCCTTCTTGTCTGGCGTGAATCGTTAGAGTTTTTGCTTGATCGGTTTGGCGGTCGGCGAGATGTTCAAGGAGTGCTCGATGTTCTCCCATGGTACCCCCAACATGTCTATAGCTTTCCAAGCAAACACGTCGGTGTTGGCATGTAGGAAGGAGACAAGCGCACTTTCCTATTTGGGGTCAAGGTGAGCCCTAATCTTCACTGTCTTAGAGGGGTCATTGAGGCCAAGGCCGACCTCCTTGGTTTCCTTGGACTTGATGGAGACGCATAGAGGCTTCGGCACTGGGATCTCTAGGTCATCGGTGGGCACCCTCTTGGCGTCGGTGACCATGCTAGGCATCTAGATGCAAAGGTCGGTGGCTTCGGTGAGGGTGAGACTCTCTGTCTCGTAGGCATAGGCGATGGAGAGGTTGGCCTATAGGGCCAGGACTCCTATAGGCAAAGGTAACTTTAGCACCAAATAGGCATAGTGCGGTACAGCCATGAACTTGGCCAGAGCTAGCCGACCAAGTATGGCATGGTAGGCAGTGTTGAAGTCGACGACATAGAAGTTGATGTGCTCGATGTGGTAGTTGCTAGCCATGCCAAACTGTACTGGGAGGGTAATCTCTTCAAGCGGTTTGGATGCCCTACCAGGTACCACACCTAAGAAGGAGGAGTCAGAGGGTGCGGGGTCTCCTATCTCAAGGCCCAGCTCCTTTAGGGCTCCGGCGAAGAGGAGGTTCAGGGCGCTTCCACCATCAATGAGTACTTTCCTGAAAAGCACTTTCTTGATGGTTGTGTCAAGAACAAGGGGGAAACATGCTATGTAAGGGATGTCTACCCAGTGGTTGGCCCTACTGAAGGTGATGGGGACCTCGGACCAGGGGTGATAGCTGGGGTTGGTGATGACGTCTTCCACGTTGACGGTGAGCACTCGGCGGACAGTGAGCTTCTGATCTCTTCTACTCTTGGTGGTGGCGAGCCCCCCAAAGATGGTGGTAACCACTTTGTCGTGATCCTAGAAGGCGTTGTTGTTGCCCCCAGGTGGTCAGCAGCCTCTGGCTCCAAATTTGTTTTCGTCGTCTGGCTTTTTAGCCTGGAACTCCTTAGCCAAACTGAGGCAATCCTTTATCGTATGCTTGCTATTTTTGTGGAGAGGGCACATGCCTTTGAGGATCTTCTTATACTACTCATCATAGTTGCGCTTGGCATGAGGTTCATCAACTGCGGTGATGATGTGGTCAGGTCGGTGATGGTGATATTAACCAGTTTTGGACCCTTCTAGCCGATCACGATCGCTGTCTCGATGGTGACTACGGTCGTCATAGCAGTGGTCACTGTAGTGCTGGTCGTTGGGTCGCTCGTCGCTGCAGCAAGTTGGGCGATGAGTGCCCGCATCCTTGTTGAAGCATACTTTGGCCTCTTCAGCGTTGGCGTACTGACCGATGGTTGTTATCATCCTGCCAATCCCCTTAGGTGGCTTGCGATTGAACTTGGAGCGGAGGCCACGATGATGGAGTCCTTGGATGAAGGTGGTGATGATGTCAGCTTCCGTGATATTAGGAATAGAATTCCTCATCTTGGAAAAGCATCTGATGTAGCTACGGAGGAGCTTAGATGACTTCTAGTAGATGCAGTTTAGATCATGCTTGGTGCCCGGTCGAGTACATGTAGCCATGTAATTATCGATGAAGACCTTCTTCAGCTCTTCCTAGGATCGGATGGAGTCCGGGGCAAGGCTTGTGAACCAGTTAATCACAGTTGGCATGAGCATGATGGGAATATAGTTTGCCATGATGCTAGTATCTCCCCTAGCGGTGTGCACAGCAGTGGCATAAGCTTGTAGCCACTATGTGCGGTTCATCCATCCTTCGTAGGGCTCGACCCTGGTGATTTTGAAACCATGGGGCCACTGAAGTGTCCGGAGTGCCCTTGTGAATGCTCAGGGCCCTTTGGGATCATCGCTGTCATTATCTGTGGCATTACCGACATTGAGTGGCTGGAGGGCTGAGTCTAGATTATCGAACTCTTGCTCGTATTCTTGACGGTGACGTACCTCTTCTTCATGGCAAGAGAAACAACACCCTTCGATATGATGTCACGCATCTCGAAGATTGTTGAGGTTTGCTTAGACGTCTTGTTTGACTTCCTGGTCATGTTGGCGAGGGTGGTCGATGTAGTTGCCCATAGCTCCCTCCTAGAGAGGTTGTCCATCGTCATGGTGCTGGTCGGTGAAATGACTTTGGCTGGGGCGGCGATTAGATCTTAGCGCGATAGATCGGTGAATCGAACTCGTCGAGTAGGAAGGTCTCTAATCCTGATGGATCTCATTGACCTGGCAGTGTGCCAACCTTAGCAACTTTTGGCATTTGTGGAAGCCGAGCGAGCTCATTGGTAGCCACAACTAAGTTGGTGCTTGGGGTTTTGTTGATGGTGTGGCCATCAAAATGGAAAAATTCATCATCGAGGTTGTGTTGGAGTTGGCGTGGCCTTCCATGTGAGTCGAGCTGGTCGTTGTGAGTAGCCTCAGCTAGTACAAGGGTAACTTCGTTTGCTTGGTGCTGTGCATAGTTGGCGTTCCTACTGACGCGGGTGATGTGGTCCTCGGTTTTCCCGTCCCGTGGGGGGGCTATCGACGTTGATGTTGAAAATTCTGCCTCCATGGAAGGGAGGGAAAGGAGGTTGTATGGAGGTGGTTTCGACGACAGTCTCCGTAGAGCCCTAGGACTCGGAGTTTGGATTTTCCTCTAGGATGGTTTGGAGGGATGCTTTGGGGCGTCGGCCCATGTGTAGCATGTTGATAGTCGGCGAGAGCTAGTCGGCGATCTGGTTGGCGAGAGGATGGATATCTCCCACCTGGTCATCGAATTTTCCCCTTAGGGCATCTTGATAGGCGGCGGCAATGCTGGTGAGCCCGAAGGGTAGGGCTGTAACCCCTAGAGTTTCCTCATCCACCTCTGATAGATCTGAATTGGAGGGTGGTCGGCGCTGGACCAGAGTGGTCAGAGCCAATTCTGTGATGGAGAGGCAATCGGCAAGCTTCTGGCCAACCTGATCGATGGATGCAATCAGATCGTCATTATTGATTTGTCTTCTTGGGTAGCGGGGGAGCAGGTAGCAAATTGTCGGTAAAGGCAACCTTGGAGGTAGTTTCGAGATTGGATCTGCAGTCGTAGGTGTTGGGGTGATTGGCGCAGTATTGATCTACACTGGCTCAATGAGCTCTCTGACTCTGTCAGCATTGATGATCCAAGATATCGATCTGACCATGAAGATCTGGCCGGGCTATGGAAGGGACGAAGAGCCTGCAAAACATACCATGTTGATCAACATGGAAACAGCACACACCCCTACCTGGCACACCAATTGTCGATAGAATATTGTTGGCAGTCCTTCGAGAGGTATCCCACGAAGGTAGATTGATCGGCAGAGATGCGTGTAATCGAGAACAAGATGGCAACAGAGACACACGAGTTAGACAGGTTTGGGCCGTCAGCATGATGTAATAACCTACTCCTATGGTCTGTTGGATTGTATTGACTATTATATGATATTGCGTGTCTTTGGAGGGGGTCCCTGCCCACCTTATATAGTCCAGGGGGCAGGGTTACAAGTCGGTTAGATCTAGGAGATAACCGAAAAGTAATAATAGATTACAGGAATCATGGGATCATATGTATCCTAACAGATCTCGTAGTATCTTCATAATATCTTCCTAGTGTCTTGCAGGACGCACCGAGCAGCATCATGCCCCGCAAGGCTTCCTCTTGTGGGCTAGGCTGCCCCTAGGGGCACAGCCCATGTGGTTGCCATGGGTATCTAGGGTCGTACCCCCCACATAACTGCTGAAGTCAACTGGTTTTATCTAGTTTCAATTGATTTCAGCCGCTGTTTCTGGAAGTCTGCAACTGATTTCTTCCAATTGATTTGAGCTATAGTTCCTACAACTGATTTCTTCTAGTTCCAACTAGTTGCAGCTACTTGTTGTTGCTTGTAATTTTGATTGCAACTCTTTTAGACCCTTGTGTGAGTCTTTCTCTTTCATTGCAACTCCTTTAGACCAAACTAATGCTTCTTGTTTTTACTGATTCTTCATGACCAACTTGAAAGCCAACTTAATCTTGTTGTTTCAATGCAATCCAATTCCAAGTAGTGAGTTTTTAGATTCTATCTTCATTGGACAAAAAAATCATATCTCCCAGACTACTTGTCCAATATACATAAAATCTGGCTGAGATGTGCACCCATGAATCCTCTAACTTTTGTGAAAATTTTAGCTCATTTGGACTCTATTTAGTTAGTCAAATTAATTTTCTACCTAAACTGCTAAGGTCTAAAACTGCAATACTGAAGCTGACATAATTCAACTCAAAACTGTCTTTCTTCTAAATCAATCTTCATGCCAACTTACAACAATTAGTACTAGATGTGTATAGCATTCTCACAAAGTTTCAGGCCAATTCATCAGTATTTGAACTTCCAAATCCATGCTTGAAGGCAGCCAATTCAGAATTTCAATTTTCTGGACAGATTTGATAATTCCTAATTCTTCTCTTCTTCTTGTCCAATCTTGAGGTGAATTTGGTTGAGAATACTCACAAGATGTCATTTCCATTCAGTTCTCTTATTAATACTTGTAGTCTTGTGAATTCTTCCAATATAGCTTATCCAACTCAACCTCAAACTTGATTTTATCCAAATTGAGAATTTGGTCTCTTTGGCCTCTAGCAACCTTATCTTTCTTTAGGTGAAGAGTAACCATGGGCTTGTGATTTATTTAATTAAACAAGCACAACCTCTTCTTCTTGATTTTCTATAAATAAGCTCAACACAAGGGGACATTAGTAACATAAGCACTAGTTTCTTATTTGGTAACCTTTTATGTGTGGAAGACAAATGTGTTACTAAAATAGAGAAACCTCGTAACATGGACTAAATCTCCTTTAAACCCTCATGCATATTCTTTTGAGTGGAATGGAAATATAAATGTGCATGGTTGGTCAATTAAGTCCAAAAGGGTAGATTGAAGCCATATTATGGTGAGTGGCTAAAATAGATGAATCAGTTCCAAATTAACTAGAGAGAGAGCACATCACATAGTTATAGATTGATGATCTTCCTATGATAGCACACTCCATTTGAGAAACACATTCTCATTTAGTGAGACTACACAAATCACTTAGAGAGAAAGATTAGTCTCACAACACTAGTCATAGAGTAAATTACCTTTTGATAAGTGCTCTAAGTATTTGAATTTCTCACATAGCACTTTATTCACTTAAGAACTTGGGATTTCACTCTACATCTAGGTCATGGCAACAATAGAATATTTGAATTGAAATATGCCAAGAAATACTTACAACCATTAGAACATGTAGATGGCCATAAGATAAGAATGAGAATTTGGTAATCTACCATAAGACAAGATTCCATCAAGTAGAGAGTTCTTGAAATGTGAGTGATAAGTGCCTCTACTTGAGCTTGATTCTTCATTCTTAGCTTTCTTGAAATTCTTGGTTTGAAGTCCACAAAGAAAACCCAAGTCATGTATGTTGCTTGGTGTGGATGATCAATTCAATTCCAATCATACTTTTCTTCTATGGCCAACAACCAATGTAAATTCTCAAGTGCATCTTTTATCCTAAGTGGCTATACAAGGCACAAAGGAGTTTAGTTTGAAATAAATTGCACTTGGGATTTAGTTGTTACCATGCACCCCTTTTTTATTGTAATGGACGAGGTGGTCTCTTCATCTTCATTTTGCTCAAAGATGGATTGTAGGCTTCGTCCACAACTTGGACTACTGTCAGCTTCTATTGTTTGCTTGGGTGCGGCAGTGCTGCTCTCTGCGTGGCACTGCTGCTGCCCGACACTGTTGCTTGTGTGAGCAGCACTGCTGCTTGTACTTTAGTAGCAGGTTGCAGATCAGCTGTGACATGAGGAGCCTCCACCTCTATAGCCTGTACTTCTTTTGGTCTTATATCACCGATGGCCATTTGCTTGATTGCCTCACAAGGTGGTTCCTCATACCTACAACATGAATAAGATCTTGCTCTACTAGAGAGCCATTAAAAGCATCATATGGTAAATGATTAATTTAAACTTGAAGTACTCTAGCCACTTCTAATAATTCACAAACACATACATATTTGTGAACTACTAGAGACTATAAAGTTAAGTGGTGAGCTAGCAAGGGTTAGGTACTAATTACAGAGGTGAGTATGAAGTTAGAAATATATCCATTAATTTGTCCTTGGGTCAATCTTGAGAGAATAGATAATATATGAATGAGATTGATAGCTTGAGATCATATTTTTCAATAAACTTGCTCAAGCACCCCAAAGTTTCATATCACCTTTAAGTACCTACAACACTCATCAAGCACAACTTGGTACCCAAACTATGTTGGGTCCATTAAGGTTGGTCACAAGAGACTTAGGCACCCAAATGGCCTTTGTGCTAGCACATGGTGAACC
Organism: Miscanthus floridulus; assembly: GCF_019320115.1. Taxonomy (NCBI): domain Eukaryota; kingdom Viridiplantae; phylum Streptophyta; class Magnoliopsida; order Poales; family Poaceae; genus Miscanthus; species Miscanthus floridulus. The sequence continues at coordinate 83,812,940 of NC_089597.1, forward strand.
AATCACCTTTCTAGCATAAGTGTCATTTTTGGGCCTCCTATGCAAATTTGAATCATTTGATGAGTTGAGCTTAAGAGTGTTATCATGGGACAATCCATACTTAGATGCCCCTTTTCTCGGCAAGTGTAGCAAATGTGGTGTTTGTTCTTGCAAGAAATCTTCTTCTCTTGCTTCTTGTTTGCTTCCTTGTCGATGAGCCTCTTTCTTGATGATGCCAAACCTTCATCCTTCATGTAGGGGCATGATGCAATGTCATGACCCTTCTCATTGCATCCATAATACTTCCTCTGCCTTTTTCTTGTCTTCTTGTTTGGAAGTGTGGCTTGGTCATCAACCTTGTTAGAACACATAGAGGCATTGTGTCCCATATTGGAGCACTTGACATGAGCCATATTCTTCTCCTCTTAGATCTTGCTCACACCCTTCTCTTCTTTCTTCAAGGAGCAATCTCTTACATGGTGACCCTCCTTCTTGCACCTAAAGCAAGTGATGAGAGTCTTCTTTGATTGAAGTTGCACCTTGGTGGCCTTGGGGGCTTTGCTGTTCTACCTAGGTGTGGCACTACCGCACTAGGATGTGGCACTGCTGCATCCTAGAACCTCTGCATCCTTGAGCAAAACTGATGTATTTTGGACATATTACACTTCTTCAAATTTCCCCTTGACTTTGCCACAGTTGGACTTGTGACCTTCTTGATGGGGCTTGATGCATGTTGCGGTTGATCCCTTCATAAGCTTCTTCACCATGTATTCATGGTTATATTGAGAAGGTTGAGCATTGCATTTTCCCTTCAATTGAATCAAGTCCCTTTTTAGCCTCTCAACATCTTCCTTGAGCTCTTCATTTTCTTTTGTAATGGAATCATCACAAGTTTCTACAATTACATGCTCAATGGAAGGTTGGCTTGCTTGAGAGCAACAATTGTAAGCACATGATAAAATAGATGGAACTTGTGTACTTGTGCACTTGTGAGTGTGAGGTTGGTATGATTTTACTGATGTTACCACAACCTCATGAGCTATTTCTAGCATGAGATGAGAATCCATAAGCTTCTCATGAGAGCACAAGAGCTCATCATGATCTTCTTGTAAGATCTCATTCTTGCTAGTGAGCCTTTCCACCTTGTCCTTGAGCATATAATTCTCATCTTCTAATTGAGCAACACAAGATAGAGAGTTAATAGTACAAGTTTGCTCAATTGACAAGTTTTCATACCTTTCAACCAAACTAGCATGAGAGCACTTAAGCTTTTCATGCTTTTTGGTCAACTTCTCCAATCATTTGATCTTGCTGATGAGAAACTCTTCTTGGTCATGAAGTGTTTCTTCTTGCTCTTGAATTTTCTCTATGAGCTTGAGTACCATCAACTTGTCTTTCTTGCTTAGACATGCCAAGTGTTGATTGAACTCATCATCATCACTTTCATCTTCACTCTCACTCTCATTCTCACTCTCACTCTCACTCTCACTTGCCACATTCTTCTTGTTCTTTGCCATGAGACCCACATGAGGAGTGGCATAGAGAGTTGAGCTTCTTAGTGAGGTGGATTCATCATTTGGCCTCCACCAATCACAATCTTCTTCTTCCTTTAAAATGTTAGTCTCACAACAACACGAGAAAGTAGAGGTATCACATGTAAAAACATTGTTCTCACCAACTATTTCATTGCCTTCTGTTAAGTCATATGTTGGCGAGGAAGTGGATGTGGCATGATCACTTAGGCCTTTTGGGAGAATCACTAGAGGCTCTAGATTTGTCGGTGAAGTTGAGCACTCCTCAAGTGGTTCCTCCAATGAGAGCAACTTCTCATCACATTTGGACTTGTCATATTTTTCTTTGAGTGTGGTCCAAATGATATGAGCATCATCAAGTGGTACATCATCTCCAAATATGATGGTATCAAAAACATCTTCACTCAAAGCACTAAATAAGACATTAGTAGCTTGAGCATTGTGTTGTAAGCATTTCACTTCCTCTTTAGATAAGATAGCAAAATCATCACTAGGAGGTGAAATGCTCACATCTACAATCCGCTCAATATGAGGACCTATGGCCCTAAAAACATCAAGAACACTAGTGGACCAAGGTGCATAATTTGAACCATCTAAAAGTAGAAGTTCTAGAGATACCTCCTCACTTGTTGACATCGTCTCTCAAGGCGGTTAAGACTGAAATTGAGAGCCTAGCTCTGATACCAATTGAAAGGACCTTGATGTCGCATAGAGGGGTGAATAGGCCTATTTAAAACAAAACTCAAACTTGGTGTTAGTATAAGCGCGGCACTGCTGCTCCCAAGGTGCGGCATGGCCGCATTGCAGCACTAAAAATGCAGCACTGCTGCGCCTACAGACAAGCTCGAACTATAATTCAAAAACTACCCAAGGAATATTGTATCAGGTAAATTACTGAGCTTCCTGGGGTAGTGTTGAACCTATTCCACCACTTGAATCACAGTGGAAGCTTAAGCACAAGTAGATCAGGACCAAACCCTAGAATCACCACAAACACAAGTAAAGCAATGCAAATCACAAGAACACAAGTGAGACACCAATTTATCTCGTGGTTCAGCTCGCCACTAAGGCTTGACTATGTCCATGTTGTTGAGGTTGCCACAAAGGCTTTGTGCCTCTTTCAACCCTTTCCTCATTCTCAAGTCAAGAGAATGAACTCTTGAGATGAGGGATGATTTCACTAGCTGTTTGGGGTGATTACAAACCTCCCAGGGCTGCCACACAAGTTGGCAAGCTCCATGGGCGACGCTCTAGCTGGTTAGGAGCAAGCTCCAAGCGGAATAAACACAATCCATCGGCTTGAATGCGAGCCAAGTGCTTTGGCAGTTGAAGAACAGTTCGGGCTGCTCTCTAATGTAGTTTGGAGGCTCAAACTCTCTTGGATTTGGAATGGAATCAAAGGGAGAAGCTTGAGGGGCTCCAATGGTGAGTGAGGGAGAGAGAGAGCTGCTTTGGTTGCACCTGGGAAGGAAATGGTCGATCTGAACCGGTGACCATTATGGGAGAGAAGAGAAGGTATAAATACCCCCTACTCCCAATGGTCAGCTAAGTCATGGCAGTGCCGCGGCTGAACTATGGCAGTGCCTCACTATGGTAGTGCCTCACCTGAACTGCTGCAATGCCTTAGTGCAGTAGTGCCTCGCCTCAGTGCGGCAGTGCCTTACCTGCCAGGCAGCACAAAAGATAGGATTACAAAGCTTGCTGTCTTGGCTAAGGCTTTAAGGGTATTTGGTGGGTAAATGAGCACTTGGTTGCACATTAAATCTTGTGCATTGTATCCCCCTTTATAGTATGACTTTTTCCTAAACTCAAATTCAAAATATCAAAGAATTTAAACACCTTTGAGTTGGTCACGACATCCTTTTTATAATTGGGGGCTCCACCATCGAATGTATGGTCCTCATTCCCATTATACCTTGAGCATGTGATGAACCATTTCAACACATGTGAGTTCAATCCATGGCTTCAAGTCACTTCCAATAACGATTTGATCCTCAACACAATATGACTCCTCATAACTTGATTAGTTCCTTGAATCAATGCAAGTACTCTTTTCTTCACCTTAGCCATGGTACCTCGGTCCTCAAGCCATTGCTTGCCCTTCACCTTCGCTTAGTCCCTCGAAGCCCTTTCCTTGCTATCTTCACCTTATCAAGCCATACTCAAGTCACATTATGTTAAGTATCCATTGAAAAACCATTTCTTCAATATTGTGATCCTTGCTTGAATATCTTCTAGATATAAATGTTGAGATCAATCAAGCTTTAGTTGGATTCACATAGATTGAGATATATGAATCAACATCAATATAGTCAAGCCAATTCATGATTCCTTATATCCTCTTCATCTTGGCTTAACACTCCTAACGCTCACTTCAATATCTATCTTCATACTTCTAGCTTGATCAAAGCAATGCAAAGTAATTTTCCAAATCTTTATCCATATAAGCAAACCAACATAGAGACCGACTTATATCCAATATGAGTTGTGTCCTTTGTCATTTAAACCTTTGCTTGGTATTTCTTCACTTATGCATTCTTGACTCATTCTTCAATCCTTGATCAAAGCTAATCCACAGTCAAACTCTTCTTGTTCATACAAAGCAAGCCATTATTGAGACTAATCCAAAATCATCAACTCATGTCTCTTTTAACATTTGCCAAATATGCTTGCTTTCTTATGATACTATGATATTCCTCAACATAGAAGCCATTTTATCAACTTCATTTGCATTGTTGTCTTTCTCTTGAACTATATTGTTTCCGTGATCTTTCAACACAACAATACACAATTTTGGCCTTGATTTGAACATTATGTGGAATATCATCAAGTTTGCCTTCTTGTTGAACCTATATACACTTCTCATTCCACAATCCACAAGTGTATGCAATAAACTCAATTTCCTGTTCAACACTTAGCAAACTTGTTAGACCTTTAATGGTGTTGTCATTCAATTCACAAAACCCACTAAAGGGCTAGATGCACTTACACATATCCATGGGCCTGGCTCACCCTAGCCAGGCTGAGCGCATGCATGCTCTTCTCATGTATACAAGTTTAGGTCAAAGATAAAGAAAAGAGAAGGACATGTTGATGGTATTTAGTTTATTCAGCAATGATCAATAGTATACACGAGAAGGCTCAAATACATGCAACGAACTAAATGTTTTCCAGAGGAGCAAGCTGAAGTTTTTCCTCATGTAGCATCATGATATACATGTTCATATTGCTTTTGCATTAAGCTTGGACATGTTAAAGAAACACTAAAGTACTTGACGAGTTGGATTTGAATTATATTTGGTTAGCAATTTTGGCTACATCAGGGATATCTATGTACTAAATCAAGTACTCTCTCCATTCAAATTATAAGATATTTTGGCTTTTCTAGATACATATATAATTTTTGTTGTACACTTACATATAACATTATGTCTAGATACATATAGTAAAAATAGTGTATCTAAAAAACCCCAAAACATCTTATAATTTGGAACGGAGGGAATATATGTTTACTAATTCCAATGCACCAATGTCACTCCAAAATGGAATATAACTTGTGAAGGCTTACCATGCTATGTTTACAACTAGTAGTTAGGGGCCTGAGGAAGGATCTAGCATTTTAATTCTTTCCATCCAAATGGTCCAAGTATCTTTTGCAAGAATCATAGGGTTTCTTGATCTAGGAAGCGGCACTCCCAGCCATGGTAACTAAATTTTGCATATTTAAATGGTAATCAGATGCAACTATGATGGGGTTATGAACCAGCTATGATAGGCCTACTGTAGTAGTGCGCCGCCTCCCCAACCCCCTACCTCAATGTAGTTCGTCGAGAGCAGCAACCGCCAAGGATGTCGCCACTAACTGACACTACTATAGATTGAGCGATCACCGTCGCCACTTTCACTGTCGTAGATTACATAAACGACCATGCAATAGTTGCACCATCGGCTAGATCGATAGCGAGGCCTAGAAGGAATCAAACCGGCAGATGAAACCTCTAGCATCGATAGTTGAACCATCGATGCGATGGTGCTAGTGGGGTTGCATTTCTCTGTCATCTAGAACATCGAGCCGACTGAGATACACACTCTGGCTCCTGACCCTACAAGATCGTTTGGTCTACCGATGGTAAACTCAGTGTGAGTGTTGAATGTCCCAATTACCTACATAGTTCCGCTTCTTCATCTTCAATGTTGGCCTATTTAAGCCTGGTCTGGATGCACCTCCTGGGTTCATTCCACACACTCTTCCTCCTTCAATCCTTTAGAATATAGATTAGAATAGATAGTGTAATTCACAAAAAAAGATACACTCCTCCTCATCCTTGCTCTCCTAGGCTGCGGCCTAGTACTTGTGGTGCAAGTTGCTGAATAGGAGAGCACCTTGATGATTGCCAATCCACTACTACACTTGGACCTTGCATAGCCACATCATGACCCCCGTATTGGCTTATCATCCGTCCATGGTAAGGTCCTTACTTCCATCGCATTTTAGCACGACCCGCCTGTGTGGGTATGCACTAACACTGTCGCATGGCTTATGATCTGTCTGTGATCAGATCCTTATTTCATCGCATTGGAGCATGACCCGCCTATGGTGAGTTGAACATCACCGTCGTGTTGTAGTATGATCCCCCTGTGATGATCCTTTAGTCGGTGTCAGGTTACTAAACGATGCGGTGGTGATACACTATCAACCCCTGTTGCATCAGACAAATAGTGGCGGTGATGGCTGTCTGCTTCACCAACGGCGAGTGGTACAACAGTGATGACAAAACAACCAATGGCCCTTACATCCGATAGTGACAGAATTGCATCCGGTTTTCACAATGTATTTACTAATTCAGCTGGGCCTTAATAACTTACTGAACACACACCATACAGATATAATCATTACACATCATTCATCATGTCCACAATGAATAGTACTTGTTATAATAATAATCCTCGACACTAACATAACAACTATGTCAACTGATGAATTAACACAAGCGGTACATAGATAGCATAATAAAGGTTCTGCTCCCTATAGACTTACGTAACTAAAATAAGGTAGATGTGCTCCACTCCTTTAGATTGACACTACTTAATCAGCTTGGCAACTATTGCACCATGGAACCCCTCTTCTTCCTCCAATAGCCATTGCAAGAAAATCGTTCAAAAGCACTGACACTCTAAAACTTGCACAATGCAAAGCTTTACTGCTCTGAACAAAATTGGACTATATATATAGACTCAAAACAACTCCCTACTTGAACAAAGACATGTCCTAAGAACAAAATACAGCATATGCACCTTTACTGCCCTGCTAATACCTCCATGAACAAGGGAACATAAGGCAGATAGTGAGGTCCATTCAAATAAATACTCCAGGTACTTCTATGATAGCGAACAACGTGGGTAGAGAGGACATGAACTATTCTACAGCTCATGTCATATGCCATCAGTGTTCTGTCCTCCCCAACAAGGAAAATCATATTCCATTCTAGGTGAACTGTAATCACTCTGTAGTCCGCATTGGTAGCCTCAGAACCGAGGCAAATATTGTTCAGTCCAAATAGCTGCAGCGTGTTCACTATATGATTCAATGTCCATTTACTAGTACCATAGTATTCAAGGATCTAGATTAAAAGATTAGACCTATTGAAAATATCAGCAATACATAGACACAACTAACCCCCAAGCGAGCTGAACCATAACAAAGGTTGTTATGCGGCCAGTGTTCGCCTAAACGAATTAAACGGTCGTTTAAACAGCCAGTAAATGGTAAATGGTGGTAAACTATTTTGTTTAGGGGGTAAACAGAAATTAAACGGTCAAAAAACAGAAAAATGGCCTAAACGGCCTAAATGGGCTAAACAGTTGTTTAAATGGCTATTTAGGCAAACACGAGGTAAATCTAGTTTAGTTTTGTATGGATAAATTTGTATACTTAAGTTTATTATATTTATAAATGTGTACACTTGATATGTTACATGCATAAATATCTATATTTGGTTCTTTTCACATGCATAAATACATATACATACCAAAATAATTAATTTTTACTCGGATAAATATGTATAAATGCTAGAATACTTGATTTTTACATGCACATATATAATTTTATGTATTTTTTTAAAAAAGTACAAAACCATTTAGACCATTTAACTTCATTTAAACACCGTGTAAACAGCCTAAATGCTAAACGAAGGGTGACCGTGTAAAGACCGTTTACCGTTTAGGAACACATTGTATGCGGCTGTACCACTGATTTGCTAGTCACCGGATTGCAGACAACATAGCGAAGCCCAACGCACCAGTAGAGGAAGATGCCTCTACAGCAATCTGAGATGACTAAATCCTGAATAGGGAAGGGCAAGAAGGAATAGGAGGGGTATTCGCTGGTGAAGCTAGCGAATCAGCGTATGCCTTTCTAGTTGCCATACATGAATCTGATGACAAACTAGGGCAGCTCCTTACAGTACTTGGATTCGGAGATGAGGTAGTACTAGGAGCAACACAGACACTTGTAGTTGCATAAGGTGTGGGTGGTGAGGTGGTAGAGGATAAGGAACAAGACTTCATATGTGAGGATGTCTACTTCGTTCCTCTTTTTGGTGGCCTTCTCCTCCACATTGACTAGGATGTGGTGGAGCGGGGCCGATGATGGAAGCGATGGCGCTGTCGCCTAAATTAGAGTATGAGCGCCTATGGGGTTATGCTCATGAGCTCCTTAATGATCAGACGGAAGCTTGATTCGTACTCAAATGAGATAAGAGGGGAATAAAAAGCCAAGAAACACGGATAAGGGAAGTGCGAGAAAGCATTACCCTTGCCTTTAGATCTTACAACAGTGAGCTCGAGCAGCCACAACAATGATGAGTACTGGCCTAGTCATCGGTGGATCTATGCGGGCGTGCCGGTGAGGCATACCGACGTGGGGCACTAGCTTGTCGGCGGTGAGTAGTGACTTGCACGCTGATGAGTAGGTGAGAAATAAGAACACTTGAGTAGATGGACAGGGTGGCTAGGTAGGTAGCAGTCTTTGTAAGCTAACTACAAAGTAGGACTTGTGGGAACAGAAACACTACTACACTTGGACCTTTCACAGCCACGTTGTAACCCCATCGTAGTTGCATTTTGGCCTCAGCGGTAAGCTGTCGATAGTGATGACCATAGCCTTCATCGTCGGCATCTAGGACCAACTACGGTGTACACTAACACCGCCATATTGGCTTATGATCCGTCCGTGATTAGATCCTTACTTCTGTCTCATTGGAGCAAGACCCGGCTATGGATGTACACTAACACCACCGCATTGGCAAATAATCCGACTGTGTCGAGGCTATCAAAACCATCGTGTGGGCACATCAACTGCCTGTAGTGTTCACCAGCATCGTCGCCTTGTACTTTGACCCGACTGTCAGTGATGTGGGTTCACTGTTGCTTCAACAGTCAAGACACCTATGTAGAGGTGAACACCACCATCACTTCAATGTATGATCCGCCAGTACAAAGGTCAGGGTCACCATTGCCTTGCACCACGATCCGCTTTTGATGATCATTTAGTCGGTGTCGGGTTACTAAAGGATTCGGTGGTGATATACTTTTGATCCCTGCCGCATCATACGTATAGCGACGGTGTTGGACATTTGCACCACCACTGGTGGTGGTGATAAGAAAACAATGAATGACACTTACATCCAATAGTGACCGAATTTCATCCAGTTTCACAATAGTTACTAATTCAGCTAGGCCCTTAATAGCTTCATGAACACAAAGCATACATATATATAATCATTGCATCCATAAAACATGTTCACAAACAAGAGTACTTTTTACAATAATAATGGACGCTACCATAACATCTTTCTCAACTAATGTCCTAACACAAGCAGTACATAGAGCGTACTAAAGGTACTGATCTATACAGACTTACATAACGAAATGATGTAGTTGTGCTCCTTCTATGTGGCACTCCTGCTTGCGAGGCAAAATAAATATAATTAGTGCATCCTTCAGATCGGTAGCCAATGCACCATGGAACCCCTCTTCTTCATCTCTGATCCACAACCTAAACAAAGTAGCAGAATTAATAATATTGAACATACAATTCATTTAGTTAACAAGCCAAAATTGGCATATACATACAAAGAATGAAAATAGCTCCCTACCTGAACAAAGACTATCGTGACGACGAAATACAGGAAATGCACCTTTACTACTCTGCTAATGACTCCATAAACAAGGAAACATAAGGAAGATAGTAAGGCATGTTCATATGGAAACACCTTCTAGATCTACAAAAGCTAATGACATGGGCATGGATGACATGAACCTTTCTGTGGTCCATGTCATATGCAATCAATGTTCTATCCTTCCGAACAAGGAAAATGAAATTCCATTCTGGGAGAACTATAATCACTCTGTACTCCTCATTACAAAGCTTAGAACTAACTTTAATATCCATGTGTCCAAACAGTTTCTCTGTGTCCACAACATGCTTCAAACTCCAGTTATCAGTACCATAGCCTTCAAGTATTCACACTAAAAGCCAAGACCTATTGCGAAAATCAGCACAACACACACATAGGTGACCCTAAGCTTGATGGATGGACATTTTAGCACCACCTGGTTTATGAATTGTCCTCCATGTCTTTCCCTCTATATCCACAGCAACTATCATAGAGTACTCAAGCATGTGCATAAAATCATTAAGAAAAACACTTCTTGATTTTGAACGTAGAACAATACTACCATCACCCCATTTAGATTCCTTAAAGATCTATGCTATAGTTTTAGATGAGTAGATCTCCACACCTATGCATGCACCCTCCACCTCAACAAATTCAATCACATGGAAGTGCGAGGATGTTGGGTCAAAACCTAAGTGAGCCTGACCAACAGAATGGATGCTATGCGATAGTACATGCCATTTGTGGGTCACCGGATTGCAGACAACATAGAGTTGTAATCCATCAGGCCTAGCACACCAGCAAAGGACAAGGCCGCTACAACAATATGAGACTAAGACTTTTTGAAGGGGGAAGGGAAAGAAGGACAAGGAGTGCCATTGACTGGTGATGCTGGTGAGCTAGTGATTGCCCTTCCACCAGCTACCATAGAAGAAGTCAACGATAGTCTGTGAAAGCTTCTTACGTTGATAGGAGTCAGAGATGACGTGCTTCTAGGAGCAATAGACACACTTGCAGCAGCACAAGGATCGGGTGCGGAGGTAGCGGAAGATGTTGGCAAGTACATCATCTGAGAAGCTAGCCACTATGTTCCTCATGTTGGGGGCCTCCTTGATTTAATTTGTAAGGACACCACCAGTCGAAGAGATGAGGCCGCCCTACCGTAGAATTGCATCAATAAACATTAGTAAGGAGATGAGTTTTGAGGAGATGGGAGGGCGATGCAAGTAAGGCCTTATTACACTTGCCTTTGAATCTGGCAGCGGTGAGCATGAGTGGCAACGTCGGTGACAGTAGTAGCTCGGTCACCGGTGGATCTATGCGGGCAATCCGGTGATGTGCACCGACACAGAGCAAGAGCTGAGTAGTGCTGATGAGCAGGAGCGGTGATGACGAGCAGCAGCAATGAGGAAAAGAAAAGCTATGTCTGTGTGGGGGAGGGAGGGCGGCGGTGGGGTCGGAGGTGCCGAGGGGTGTTAGTGGGGGATGTTGGAGTAGGGGTTGCTTGCTCTCTGCATAACTTTTACGATACATGGGAATCGAACTTTCATCTGTTCCATGCGGGAGGGTTCAAACGCGGGATTGGAAATTTTGCAACTAAGCGGTGGTGAATGCATAGTACCATCATCGGTGGCTAGGTCCTATTACCACCCCGAGACCTTCATATGATACGGTGATGAACACTAAGGCACACAATCTTAACGTTTGGCATTGAAACAAAGCGAAACTATGCACTTAGAAAACTAAGAAAAGCATAATTCCAGTACTCAGATTGTAAGGAAGCCAACTTGAGTTCGATGGTGAATAATAAGGCAAACATGTTTACATTGAAAGTCAAAACATGCACTTAGAAAACATAAGGAAAGCATAATGCCAGTACTCTTGGATTGAAAGGAATCCAACTTGAGTTCCATACATTCGTACCGAATAAGTAGGTGGACACTACGAAGCTAACAAGCATGCCGAAAGCTAAAATGCAGATACTAATTAGGCCGATATTATGCAAAAGTTAAAAGGCCTTCATATGTACATCATTGGTTGCATAATTAATCATTCTCCATGTAGATCCTAGTCGACCTCCATGGGATCGTTATGAATCTCTATAAGATCCTGCAGATCGTTGTTGACCTCCATGAGATCGTTATCAATCTCCATGTCATCCTGAGCATTGATCACTACAACCCTGTCCATATCCATTGGTACACTTTCATTTAGCTCATCGACTTTGTTCACAAAGCACTGATTTGGTGAACCAATACTAAGGACAATAAGGCTCATAAGCTACACTCCACGGATATAGAAGGCCACAAACTCCAGAACGAGAAGATGCATTTTCATCTACAGATCTAAAAAATTACTATAGCTAGGTGGGAGGTGAAGGAGCAGAGAGCACAAGAGAGCAATACAAAGGAATATAGAATCCGGTGAAGGAGCAAATCCAGTGCAGTTGATGAGGACATGGCACCTTCAGATACGAACAATGATTATAAGGTGCACTCATTCCTACATTTGCATAGTGGTTTTGGTTATAATTCACTTGGTTCCACATGTACATGTCACTATTTGATTGTAGGTTCAAATGTGTTTCATAATGGAAGTTCATCAAAGTTGAACTTTCGGTTCGTCGGCAGCCCGACAGTGCCTCATTGGGTAGGCCATAACTCATCCATCCGGAGTGCGATCAAGGTCAATGAGCACTTGATGGAAAGCTTGTTTGATAAGATTTCAAATAAATCTGGTTCCATCTCAATATCATGTCGGTAAGGCCTCCAAATCACCAATATATTCTGTTGCTATTTCTGGCAGGAGCTACACTGTCGTCATGGGCTTGTTAGACATCCTTGGGACCTAGGCCTAAGTTGGAGCACGCCCTAAGAAGATGGAGAACACCTAAGAGATGGCCTTGGACATCCTCCTCCTTGGCCACCACCTTAGGAGCCCAGAAAGGACGTCCAAGCCAAGCCAGAGGCCTAGTCCAATCCGAGTTCAAGTCTGCCTCGGCCATCAAGACTAGTCTGCAATAAAACGGACACCCAGGACGCATCTGGACTCCGTTTTTTAAGATCCACATATGGATGGAAAGATAATTTGATAAGGAAGCCAATCCAAGTGGTTTCACGTCAAAAGCTCTTTGGAATCAATAGGAATCTTCAAAACAAGTCAGCATCCAGAATCTGTCAGGGTGCTGCGACACCTTCTTTTGGGTTGTTGGGCGTTGTAACATGTTGGGACACCTTTAGGACGTGAAGAGGGATCCTTGGACGTCCCTTAGGCTATATAATCAGTTTCCACCACCTACTTTAGGTTTTGGGTTTTGCTTAGATTATTCTGTCAAGAAACAGTTTCGCCATTCTTCGGTTTGTGAGACCCCAACTCGTGAGATTAATCTTTCATCTGCAATTTGGTTGCGTTCTTTCTTGTTCTTGCTTGTGTTCTTCGTTGCGCAGGCAGGGATTAGCCTTCTTGGTGAGGTCAACCTGGTCTGTGACTTGGTTGATTACCAGAGGAGCTGTGGTGCTAAGATTGCAGGGTTCGATCTTTCGATCTGAAGCCGGATCGGTGTGTCATTCTCCGCCACAACGATAGTTACCATCACCTGACGGAAGATCGGGATCCCCATCTCCATTAAGTGGTATTAATGTGGACGGGGATCCCAATCTTCCGTCAGGTGATGGTAACTATCGTTGTGGCGGAGAATGACACACCGATAGTTACCATCACCTGACGGGAGATCGAGATTCCCGTCCACATTAAGTGGTATCAGAGCTAAGGTATACCAACAGGTTCACTTTTATCCCCTAGTTTTGAGTGTTTCGCATTCATCCTATAGTCTAGTGCCATACTCGTTTTTCCTGTCCTAGAACCTTCCGCGCCATAGCCTTTGCATATTTCAGTTTTAGAGTCCGTCGTGTTGAGTTTGTGTCCTAGGTCAAAGTCTTGTTGCTGGTTTACATTGTGTTCTTTTCTAGTTTATGTTGATCCCTTCACCCGCCGCTATTCCATATCACCATCGGTTTGCATCTTGTGTCCACTAAATCCCTGATTCGAGCAGCTTCCTTAAAACAGTCATAACTTTTGTATCCGAACTCGAAACGGGAAAAATTTTATATCTACGGAGAACGCCAGAAAATTTTAGATCTATTTCATCCTAGCCCTGCTAGGTTCGCAAAAATTAGATTTGCGAAATTCGATTAGGAAAATTGAGTTTCTGAGCCCACAAGTTTTGGTATGCTTTTTAGAGCACAGTCCTAATTTTCTATAGGCCACATCTTTTATTCAATTGAGCTCAAATTTTTTGTGGTTTATTCTTGTGTGCTCCTTGCTGAGAAAAAAATATCAAAAGAGCAAAAGAAAGAAAAAAAAGATTAGACAAAAAAATAAAAGAAAAAAAATAGTAAAAGAGAATAGAAGATATCGAAAAGGAGCACATAAGAAACACTCAATAGCTCTATTGTTTGTGATACCTTTTGCCTTGTTCACATCTGTTGCTACCTTTGATACTTGTTTCCTTTCATCCTTGTTTCCTCTCTTGTTTATCACAACTGGTGATAGGAACACGTATAGGCCAGCAACTAGGACAAGTGCTCTGGACATTTATTCAATATTGCTGTCTGTTACTGACTTGTGTGCTAGATATACATATTACTCTTTGTTTGCCTTCCAAGCTCCACAAATTCTTCAGATCAGTATAGAAAAAGGGCTTTGCAATCTCGGTACCACTGCCTCATAGGTATCATGAACCAGCCGCCGGTTGTACAGCCACTGCTTGTGTTGGTAAGAACTTTGTAAAAGCTTGGTAAGACGTTTCCACTTGGTGTGAAAAGTGACACCACTGCAACCACGTAGTTATTTGGTAGGGATAACTTTTACCGTTTGTTCCTTGTTTTTGTGTTTACAATGATAGGTTGTTCATATCCACCAACTTATGATGGTATAGGTGCTGATAAGTACATGGAGCGGGAAATTACCATAGATAACATATTTGCAACTCGCTTTATGTGTCCAAGGAGGAAGGTAAAAAATGCAGCTAGTGTTTTGCGACATTCTGCTTTATCTTGGTGGGAGTCTTTAGATCCTTCTAATAAACCTCAAACTTGGAATGATATGAAACTCCTTATACGAGAAACCTTTGTTAATCCACCTCCTGTTTTGACTTCATATGATGAGGTGCACCATTTAGAGGAAGAGTCTGTTGTTATTCCTCTTGCTATGACTAACCTTCTGTAGGATAATGTATATAAGCGAGAGGATGACATGGAAGAAAATGAGGAGCTCACAACCTCATATGCAAATTTAGAACCATCACTTCACAATGCACCTATTACTCCTGCTGAGAACACAGGTAATGCCCATGGTGCTACACTCATGGAAGGTGAAAATTGTCTTAATGTACTAAATTTTTCCACAAACCATGCTATCATAGAGCAATTGTTAGTGGAACCGTCTCTTGATTTATCTTTGTCCCATGATAATTTGCTTGATGTTCCTTGTGATAAAGATGAATTAGTTGATGATGCTTCAGTTTTCCATGTTTTGGAACCAATTACTTATGCTGAACATAAACGTTTGCTTCCCATTGCTACCGAAAAAAAGAAAAGAAATTATTGTATTCTACAAATACTTTGGGTTATATTGAGTTTGATACTTTATATGCTCTTAGTAGTTTAGAAGAGAAACTTAAATGTGTTGAATTGCCATAGTTGTCTACTTGTACATATCACTTTATTGGCAAATATAATTGTAAAGGAGAGTATATGGTGCATCGTGTCTATATTTGTTCAACTCTGAAATCTCCTTTGATTGTGCAAAAATATGATCAACTAGAGGGCACCAATAGCGATAATGTTGTCATGTCGAAATCCCCAAGTTTTGTAATGAGGCAACAGGTTAAATTTCAAGAAGGGGAGCAATATTGGCTACTACTGACAACTTGTCCACCAGCTAAGCTCAAACCGAGGACGGTTTGTTGTCAAGAAGGGGAGGATGATGAGGACATGGCACCTTCGGATACGAACAATGATTATAAGGTGCGCTCGTTCCTACATTTGCATAGTGATTTTGGTTATAATTCACTTGGTTCCACATGTACATGTCACTATTTGATTGTAGGTTCAAATGTGTTTCATAATGGAAGTTCATCAAAGTTAAACTTTCGGTTCGTCGGCAGCCCGACAGTGCCTCATTGGGTAGGCCATAACTCATCCATCCAGAGTGCGATCGAGGTCAATGAGCACTTGATGGAAAGCTTGTTTGATAAGCTTTCAAATAAATCTAGTTCCATCTCAATATCACATCGGCAAGGCCTCCAAATCACCAATATATTCTGTCGCTATTTTTGGCGGGAGCTACACTATCGTCATGGGCTTGTTAGACATCCTTGGGACCTAGGCCTAAGTTGGAGCACGCCCCAAGAAGATGGAGAACGCCTAAGATATGGCCTTGGACGTCCTCCTCCTTGGCCACCACCTTAGGAGGCCAGAAAGGATGTCCAAGCCAAGCCAGAGGCCTAGTCCAATCCGAGTTCGAGTCTGCCTTGGCCGTCAGGATCAGTCTGCAATAAAACGGACACCCAGGACGCATCCGGACTCCGTTTTTTATGATCCACATATGGATGGAAAGATAATTTGATAAGGAAGCCAATCCAAGTAGTTTCACATCAAAAGCTCTTCGAAATCAACGGAAATCGTCAAAATAAGTCAGCGTCCAGAATCTGCCGGGGTGCTGCGACACCTTCTTTTGGGCTGTTGGGCCTTGTAACGTGTTGGGACACCTTTAGGACGTGAAGAGGGATCCTTGGACGTCCCTTAGGCTATATAATCAGTTGCCACCACCTAGTTTAGGTTTTAGATTTTGCTTAGATTATTCTATCAAGAAACAGTTTCGCCGTTCTTCGGTTTGTGAGACCCCAACTCGTGAGATTAATCTTTCATCTGCAAATTGGTTGCGTTCTTTCTTGTTCTTGCTTGTGTTCTTCGTTGCACAGGCAGGGATTAGCCTTCTTGGTGAGGTCAACCTGGTCCGTGACTTGGTTGATAACCAGAGGAGCTGTGGTGCTAAGATTGTAGGGTTTGATCTTTCGATCTGAAGCCGGATCGGTGTGTCATTCTCCGCCACAGCGATAGTTACCATCACCTGACAGAAGATCGGGATCCCCATCTCCATTAGCAGTTACCTTAGATCTAGATGGAGCTAAGAAGTAGGGATGGCACGCTAAAGATTTGTGCGCCAGTGAGGTTGGAGGTGAAGGAGCTGTGAGCACGCAAGAGGTAGCGTTTCGTCCGATGCTAGCAGGGTGAAGCAGAGCAAGGGAGCAGTGGGGGGAATGGATGGGAGGAAGGTGTGGTAGGACCATAGGAGAGTGTATATACAGTTCAATAAATTGGTTGCCCTATACTAGGGCCCAGTGTCTAGGGAAGTAGGATGCCTCCAACACATCAATTGATACTTGGATCTACTATCATTTACAGTTCAATAAATTAAACACCTGGTTAATCACCTTGCATTTAGTTCAACAATAGTTGTACAAAAGTGATAGATTTTAGTCTGACACATCAATTGATACTTGGATCTACTATCATTTTATAGTTCAATAAATTAAACACCTGGTTAATCACCTTGCATTTAGTTCAACAATAGTTGTACAAAGTGATAGATTTTAGCCTGATATATAAATTGATACTTGAATCTACTTTGGTGAACTAAGCAACTTGCCAATGAACATACCAAGAACTAAGGTAAGTACAAAATAGATGAAACAAGAATAGGAAGCATATTTCTTTCTCAAAGGTATGAAATCTTCCATCATCTTCGTTGAAACCCTAGCCATTTCTTCAATCTATGGCATAATCTCTTCCTCCTCCTACAGATGTTCTTCATTTGTTATAACATTGGCCTTCGCCTTCAGCTCCCAAATCTTGCTACATAAATCCAAAATCAAAGTCCTCAAAAATTTTCCATATGGGGGATCATGCCACTTAAAGAACCTGCAATCTAGGTTAGGCTATGAAAAAATCAAATTACCATAAGTACAATGGGATTTTAGCATTTGCATTGTAAAACAATATGAACAAGAAAGAAATCGAGTTACATTATTTGCCCTGCAGCATCTGTGGTACCAATGTCCTAGGTTTCCATCAGTCCACGAAATCCACCGAGGCATCTTCAAGCCGCAGCGACACAAAAGTGGTGGCTGGTATGCGTAGGGGTGGTTCTCGACACAGCATGGGATGGGTGACCCCTCCGATTGTAGCCTCCTCTACTGGAAACCAGTGTTCTTCTCGTGATGGCACCCTATGATGGTGCCGACCACTAGGAGTTGGAGCTAGACGTAGCATAGAGCAGTCAGGGTTCAAAGTGTTGCACACTCTGAGTGAAGAGGTCGTCCCATGTCTTTTATCTACGGTTTTGCCTGCCACCAAGGCACCAAAATGTCCTTCAAAACCCTCGCACTCCCACCAAGATGAAATGATGTGTCACCGCTAGTTTAGGGTACTATCCGCCTATAGAAGAAGGCCTGTTTTGGATCCTCTGTGCTTACATAGATGTGTACACATGGAGCACAATCAAGATCAACTGATTCAATTAACAGTTCAATCAAAGTGATAGTTCAATGATTATGCAGTACTCATACATACTAATCCAGAGGTTTCATTAGTACATATAAACTTCATTAACATAAAAGTTTCACAAATTCTAAGACTTAATGTCGGATAGGTTGGCAGTTGCTAAGGTACTCAATTGGTTGATGCGGTCCTAAAAGCCAGAGGTAGTGAACTATAGCGAAGATGACAGCATCTCCGTCCATGGACAAATTGTATCTATAAAGTATGTCTACTTCCTGTCCAGTCCTACAAAGCACAAAAATCTCTCCACAAACAGGGTCTTGAACGATTCTTGCTAATTTTTGTGGTCTGAGAAGGTGACGAACAGTGGCTTAAACAATCAACAGTCGGTTCGGGTGAATGCTCTGTCCCCAAGTAGCAAACAACATCACACTTTTAGAAATATCTACTTCTATAACGATCAGATTTCATTACTGAAGGAGCCAAATTCATCATAATTTTAGTTTTATGATGAATTTAAGACGAAAAGGGGTTCGTCATAGAAGTCGCATCATTCTTGTATAGATATATGATGAAAACTGATCGTCATAGAACTGCTTTGGCATGCATGGCAGGGGGCAGCCACGCTAGCGGGTGCTTCCATTAGAGATGCTTTTCCACATGTACATGCTATAGCCGGTTGCTTTGGAGATGGTTCGGGTACGTGTCACCTTCTTATTGCACAATGTGGCCATCTTTGGTTCTTGCAAGTTTTAGGTTCTTACTAGACCACGTGTCAGGACCCTGTTGTTCCACATGTTAGTTTTCTATTGGCACACGTGTCGTGTTGTGGTTGGGTCACATGTCACTTCTTCATTGGACCAAGTGATGTATTTTTATTGGTCCACATGGCGTGACCACAATACCCCACGTGTCTTTCTTTTACTCGACCACATGTCTCGATGCTGTATGTCTGCGTGTTAGTATTTTATTGGGCCACGTGTCACATCCTGAGCTACCCACATTTCTTTTTCTAATTTGGCCATGTGGTAGGATGGATTTGTACCACATATTTTGTTTGTATTGGCCCACGTGCCCTATCGTGGCTGTTACATGTGTCATTCACTAGTTCATCCACGTGTCATATTCTTATTTAACAACATGCCTATACTAAATCTACCACGTGCACACCAATCATTACATGAGAGAAAATGATTTTAGATCTACACTGCTGCACAAAATGGCTACATGCATAATTATATTGAACCTAAATCAAGTAACAGCAGTTCATCTCATCAACAAACCACTGACAGAGTTCACATATCAAGCCACCAAAATTTCACATCAAAACAGCAAACAAACCACATGTTCACTACATCAACAAGACTGAGAGTTACCAACGCTTAAGAGCATGATATGCTCATGGAGCTTATTGTACTCCTCCTGTTGTTGTTTCTTGAACTTCTCAAACTCCTTATTAGTGTTTTCTGTCTTCCTCTTCAGTTGATCCACTTGTTCAGTGAGGACAGCTGAACTTTCCTAATGAGCAGCAAGCCATTCCCGAAGTCTAAAACAGTTTAACCTAATACCAACATTCTTCAAAGAAAAGGTGTTGTAGCTGGCCTAGGATAGGACCTTGGAAACAACATCAGCAATAGGTTTTGCTCGTATAGTTTCCATAGCTTCCTATAAAAACCAAGGAGTAAACATTAGGAAGAGGACTTAAATTGTAGAACCAAGAGATTATTTCAATACAAGTAATGCATATGTCTTCCTCAGTCTACTGCTAATAGAGATTCATAAGCACAATGCATAGGTAACATATTAATTGTTGTAATGTTACAACTTCAAAATGATGGTGCCACTTTATGCCCCTCCTACTTTTCCTTCTTTTATGCCAATGGCTTCAGCAGATTTCAAGAAAAGCAAATGAAGGTACTTACCACTGCTTCTCTTGCGGCATCGCTCAGTCCAGTGTTGCTACTAGTATGGAAATGTTGAAGATTCCCATAGCATCAACATCTTCATGAAGTCAATCATGTTCTTCAACGAGCACTTATTGATCGTGCCCTGCGTCCTTCCTGTTTTTGTCCTTCTATTGAAATTGCACATGCTTTTTTGTTGACACAAAAGGCATTGCGTATTTGATATAAAAAGAGTAACACAGCCATCACTTACATATGCTTGCAGGTGGGCAATATAGGAGTGAGATCCTATAACCTAGTGGCACTTGACTTTTGCACAATTTTGCTTGTTCTGCTCTGAGACTACCTATAACCACAATTGTGTTAGACTGCAGCACAAGTAGACCACATAAAGACTAGACAAGAAATAAATGAGTTCACACACACCCCCTTGTTCTCATAACTTAACCACATGTGGACAAGTGCACACCACTATGTGTCATTCATGCAAGACACAGGAGAGGTCTTTTTGATTTCATCAGCGGGGATGTTGTTGAAGTAAAATCGCTTAAACCTGTACTATGTCTATCGTACAACAAATTGTAATACACTCGTGCATGCTTCTTTTGTTGCTTCATCATTGTCATCAATGGCCAGCCTCAACTACAGAAGTGTGAATGCAAATTAAATCCATTACTAAGTTGCTCAAGGCAGAGTTGAATGTCAACAGAGGATATACATACTTACAGATAGCTTGGCCACAAATCCATTACGAAGTTCGATCCATTGCTTGTAATGTTTCTAGTGTAGGAAAATTGGTACTTGAGACCTAACTACTACACCTGCCTCTGAGGCAAACTTGACAGCTTGCAATGGATCATGTGGCCTTCTACTCCCCTTGACAACCAAGATGGGCATCCTTGTTCCCATTGATTGGGTGGTTTTGTGAAGCCCAACCCCTTTAGTTGCTTGCCTCAACTTCCTCGCTCTTCTTTGCAATGGTACTACATAGTTTTTATACATTCAGATTGTTAGAAAAGTAACATGGATATCAAATAGTGTGACTTGATTTATAGACATGTCTAAGGTAATACCAACATTCGCAAGTTTGGTCATTCTGCTGGTGCGGAGGTGGAGTCTCCTCTTTGGCATGGCTAAGATCTTCTTCACGTGACCAGTCCCTCATAGGGCTTTGTTCGCCTTGTGCGTGCTGACTTTTGGACCTAGTTGGAACTACAAGATGCTACAACTCTGTTGAACTAGTTGGCTTCACTCTCTTGGATTGCCATCCCCCAGGACCCATATCGGTGCTGCCTTTTGCCCTACTGGTAGGGACTTCTCTATGGCTTGTTCAACCCACAGCCCGAAATTGGAGAAACAAACTTAAGCGGCAAACATATAAAAATTGCATTGCTATCCATACAACAAAGAATTGAATTGCACTACTACCTAAACCAACCCCCCTCCCATCCCAACATGACAAGATAGAACAAGCACCTCAATTGCAAGGGGTACTCGCTCTTCTAAATCTATATCTATATCACCATATCCCTGAACAAGCTCCCCTGCTTTAGGGAGATATTCCGGATGTCAACATGTAGATCACAAAGGCATTTATTAAGTTTACCTTGTACCGAATGTCAACAAAATAGAGCAGGAGCATGCAAATTAGGCGCCTAAACTATGGCTTATATGGAAACCATTACTTGAATAAAGCACATGTGAACTATAGCTTATACGAAAGCTATTATACTCGAATAAAGCACATGTGAACTACATCTCAACTAACAAACATGTAACCCCATCATTATATATCTACATGTCCTAGGTTCAACCACTAGAGTACAACACACATCATAAAAGAAATTTGGGTACCTCTTCCTATTACTAGCTACGTTGTGTCATCAGCACCGCCCTCTTGTCATCCAGATCGCAGAAGTGGTGTGGTCGGCGTTGATGAAGGGGTAGCAGATCCGGTGTGGCGGTCATCAACGATGACATTGGGGGTTCGAATCTGATGTGTACTGCCGCTGACGTCAATCCTTCCACCATCAGCGGACCTACTATCAATGAAGGGGATCAGATCTGGATCTAGCTCCATCTTTGGCTAGGGTTCGGAAAGGTATGAGAGGGTGCAGTTGGAGAGTGGAGAGGGAGTCTAGTTGCAGTGCTGATGCGCCTAGCTAGGGTTTAGACTGAGGTGGCTAGGCTTTGGAGCGAGAGAAGAGACGGTGTGGCTGGTCCGGCTGGAGAATGGACATGGAGGCATAGATAACTCCTTACGCTTTTATGTGGCCATCACAATACCACAAATACCCTTGTCTAAAATTGATGGCATGGTAAACCAATTTTCTACGAGGAGGGTAAAAGAGAGAGAGAGATCTAATTTTTGGTTCGTGTTGGCGGCACAGATGGGCGAGGGGATTTCATTTTTGCCCAAAATCAAATTTTCGCATGGGCAGTTCGCTGCCCCGTCTGGTCTCTTGTGAGTAGAGACCGAATTTTATATGATGAATGGTGATGATATATAGTACAAAGTAATACAGTAATCTTTATTAACCGTTGGATCACCAATATTAATCCCCCAAGTTTCGGTGGACAGCGACTCTTGACAGTGTTTATGTGTTAGTGATGCAATTACGCAACACGAGATAGTCCGCTACTAAAGGCATTCTCTGATCAGTACCCATCTTCTCCTCTTTTGTGCACCATTTCCATCGCTGTTCACCCCCTCTGGCACCACCCACCATGCGTCGTCTCCCTCCTCCACCCACCCCCTCTACCCCGCACACTAAAACCTCTTGCCCAGATCCTTCCACACCACAACGATCTACCACACAACCGCCTGTCGGTGAGCCACTCCTCCAGTGAGCAAGCCAGTCGAGATTGCCTTCTCGCCTTGGCATAGTGAGGTCATCTGTGATCTCCTCTTTTTTCTTCATGAATTTATGGTGTTTGATGAAATGCATGTGTAATTTTTTCTGATTGTTGTAGATGGCCCGAGTTAAATCAAAGCGGGTAGAACTACCACATCTCAGAAAGAGCCAGAGGCAGGCTACCATTCTCTAAGAAGCATAGGAACAGGCACCACCACAGCCCAAAAAGAGTCGATGGAAGGCTGATAGTGTCCCAGAAGTAGAGGAACAAGCACCACCATACCCCAGGAAGAGGTAGAGGAAGGCGGACAGTATCCAAGAAGCAGAGGAAGAAGCAACCAAAGTTATGCTAGCCCTAGAGTCTAAGAATTCTCACAGGCTGACTCGAATGGCCCACCGACAGCAGCAGCGTGAGGAGAGTGCTGAAATGGAACTTAGGGAGGAGGAGCTCACTGAGGAACAATTACAACAAATGACCGAGTTCCACTCCAAAAACCAGACCAGTCGCTTTGCAACTTCTTGGATCAAATCTGTAGCTACTCAATGGGGCGCGGGAGCTTGCACTCATGGAGGTTCGATTTGTGCCACAATTGGTGGTACGAGGAGCAGTCGAGGAGGTAATTTGATGTCTGCCAATGGTGGTACGAGGAGCAGTCGAGGAGGTTTGGTGTCTACCGATGGTGCTATGAGGAGCAGTAATATTGAGAGAAAGAAAGAGATGGTTCAATTCTATGACTTTCGGTATTACAACTCAAAGAAGATACGGAGCATCAGGTTCTACAATATTGAGTTATGGTTTCCCCTCCTCAAAGAGCCTAACACAAAATCACAGTTCTGGACTATGACTCAGGAGAGTTTCTTCTAGAGCTACCATGCTAGATGGATGGCACTAGCAGACCAAAGAATATTTGGTTGGGATGAGCTTGAGAGAGTAGCTGGTATACCCACCCAGCCCCTCTTTGAGTGGTTCCCGGGCTTTGTTCACCTTTTCAGTGAGGTTGATCGAATTGTGATAAGCTAGGTGCATCAGTTCTATGCAACAATGTGGATTCATCCAGAACATGACTTCATTGCTTTTATGCTCGATGGTCGGCTAGAGTGAATGTCCTATAACCACCTACAACAACTCCTCGGGGTTGACACTTCAGCTAGGAAGCTCCACCAGATAGTCTATGGAGATGCTCTTCGTCTGCGTCATAGCAGTGCGATAGAACCGCCTAATCTAATGCCTCCCAGGAGTGCTTGTCTTCCATTAGACACTAAGCACCCGAAGGAGAACGCTAAATTATTCGGTTCCATCAGGCACACCCCAGGGGAGAACCCAAAAATCCATATTTTTGCCATCAGGATCACAAATGAGAGAATAAAGCTTACATCATTCTGAACCATTTCTTACATCACTTTTAATACAACATTAGAGTATAATATTTATTAATATAACAGCGGAATGAATTCATATTATTAGAGTTATGAATAATTTAATTGAATAGCGGAATATAAACATGTGATCAGAATTACAGCAAAATGAATATATAATCATGACATGATGAAGTATTGATATATAAACTACGACAATAGATTATGAAACTTTCATTTATAAAAGCATTTGGTGAGAGTTATAAATAACAACTACGATCGCAGCGTAAAGGAATCCTCACTGAGCCCACCAGGAGGTATCCACACACAAGGGTCAGCTCTAGCATCCACCTGTCACCTGCAATAGGGGGAATAAAACCCTAAGTACTCAATTGTACTCAGCAAGACTTACCCGACACGAGGAAAGAAAAGACTCCAAGGATATGCAAGGCTACCTGGCTTGTGGGTTTATTGCATTTGCAAGAAGCATTACTAAGCGTGAGTCCTTATATTCGATTTTTATTTACAGCCGCATTGGTTCATTAACTAACCATTCTATGTAAGCACCTATACTACTTTCAAATAGGTGGTAAGCAATCAGAGTCCTTTCTCCATTCCATCTTTCATCTTTCAGTTCTTACTACGGTGCTAGACATGAAACAAGCCGTACCGGATTGCCCAGCGATTCGCGAATCAATGCCCCCAGCTGGGTACCCCGAAAACACACGCCCTACTTGTACCTAAGGCACAAGCAGGACCAACCCATCACTCTCCTATCCCGGGTGTCCAGGTCCCCGTCCAAACTTGGACTCTAAGCCCCCACATCCTGAGTCCTGGACTCCGTGTGGTGCAAGGACCTCCACCATCCCCGCCTCCAATTAGTTAGTCCAGAAAGAGCCGGATCCGCGATAAGAGAGCAACAAGTCTTACAAGCACCCATACCCAAGTATGTGCTCGGGATAATAAGTCTGTGACTTGCCTCGATGGCTTATGCAACGATCGGTCCTTAACCGACACAGATAGGGAAAGCAGTGCAACCAAGCCATGCCCCGCGTCTACGGTGACACAACCTCTTACACCCACCAATACCCAAACCATATCCCTGCCCGGTCACCAGTTTACCTTTCCACCATTTATATTTTTCCAAGTGATAATAATGCAGTAATATATTTTCTATCTCTTGCGAGTGACAGGCAATCACTCGACTTCTACCGGAGTCCTGTAGCATAGCAATCTACATGATCCTATCATACTAGTAAAACTCATAGGATAAAGATAGGTATATGCAAGTGGGTTTCATTCAACTCCTTAAAACTTAATGCACAAATATAATTTAACTACAGAAAAATAGGGGTTATGCACTGGGGCTTACCTGGGTAAGATATATATTAAAAAGTTAGTATCTGCATCTTTAGATCATCCACCATCAACGGAATAGAAAGCTCATTGTATCATCTCCTAGAGAGAATACCGATACACTACCCTCGGATTCCCAATCATCCTTCAATTGATCCGTTGATCCATCATCGTACCTATATGATATGCAATGCGATGCAAATGCAAAGACATAATTAATTGGCTGCAATCGTGACTCGTAAAATACGATTTACGCCACTCGAGTTAATGGGTTAGTTCTAATGACGACCGTACTTAGGCTACATATACACGTTGTCGGATAAGGCGTTATTTCCCAACAATAATTTTAGTTATATAAACCAAGGTGTTTCTTTATTTTATTCTATCGATTTAATCATTATTCGTAATAGGACATCATTATCTAATTAGCAGCTAGTTATTCTAGAACTACAAAAAGTATAGTGAGTACCTAATATTGCTAGGAGCTCACTGTATAAATTTCAAATTCAACAATATTACCAATTTATCATGGAAATTCCTACAAGTTTATATTTTAAAATATTAAGTACCCTAAATTAATTATATAGCTCCTAAGAATATTATCCAACTATATGAACAAAAGATACTAACTAGTAGATCCTAATTTTAGAAACCTAATAAAATTAGTTTCACAATTTTTGGACCACTACACAGATTTATATTGATTTTACAAATTTGCCTTATACGTGAATTTAGAAATTGCTTTAGAAAAATAAATGGGCCAGCGATCACCAACTCGGCCTAGTGGCCCAAGGCAGGGATCCGTGCACCCACGGCCCAGGCGCGGTGGCCGTCCCATCAGCGCGGTTTGGCCCACGGCGCGCGCTGGCGCGAGCGGCCCAGCGGAAGAGGCACACGGCCGGCCCAGGCGTAGGCCGCAGGTGGTGGCCCAACGCGGGGCGATTGGCCTATAGTGCGGCCTGGTCGGGCGCGGCAACGGCGTGGGCGGCCCACGGCAGGCTAGCCTAGCAAACCGCGCGCGGGCCATAGGCCGGCCCAAGCTGCGTGGCCTAGTCGGTTTTGTCTTTAAAACCAGTGCGACAAAGTACGCGTGCACTATGCTATGGACCGAGTCTGTGGGCCGTGGACTGGTGGAAGTGTGTGCAAGCAGTCCACCATGGACCCAGTCCATGAGTGAAGAGGTTAGTATTGGTGTATTTCCATTGTATTTCTAGAATTATTTTTCTAAAGGAAAACGACCATAAATCGCGCATGATGTCAGAGTGACATCATCAAGCTAACAAGCCAAAGCTAACAAGCGAGCACACGGCCGGCTGCTTTCTCGCTGGAGTCGCACGTTTGTGTGCATGCGTGCGTGTGTGTCAGGCAGCAGGGCAGCAAGCTTGGGACCCGGTGATGGCTGCGGCGCCATGGACATCACGGCGAGAGTTGGACGGCACAAATGCGACTCTGAGCCACAGGGCATGGCAGACAACGAAACATAGCGCAAAACAGAGAGGAGCTCACCATGAGATGGCTGACGAGGTTGGGTGGCACAATGAAAGCTTGGGAGGTTCCCATCCACATGCACGGCGATCACAGTGTCCATGGCGGTGGCGTCAGTGATGTTCCCGACCGGCGGAGGCACCACCAGAAAAACTGTGAAGATGAAATGTGAAGGACATCAAGGAGGACCCAAACGAGGTCAAGATCAAGGATAAAGTGATCAAAGAGGGTGCGACCATGGCGGCGCTCGGTTCGGCGAGCTCGGTGGCCGGCGACAGGGAAGACGGCTCGCATTTGCTCACCGCTCAACGATAACTCGTAGGGCTTGATCCAGAGGCTAGCTAAGGACCCTATGAGCTCGTGGATGCAAGTAATTAGAGGGGAGGTGAGTAGCAACTCAGAGCTCTGCTCGACCATAGCGGCCATGGCAGCGTCCGCGGCCGCGAGCAGTAGCGCGAGCGAGATGCCAATGGGGAGGGTGAGGTGTTCCACTTAAGCATGGCAAGGCGCGGGCAGTACAGTCAGGGGAGCAGCATGTGGCAAGGACGCGGCAGGCAGCAGCGCAGGACCAGGCGTAGCGAACAGATGGCGCGACGCACTTGAACTCGAAATAGTCAACCCGAGCGGGGGCAAGCGAGGCAGGGACGTGTCGCATCGTCACTGCGACTGGGGCCAGATGACCACGATGTGGCGGGCAGCAGCAAGGCGACGGACTTGGCATGGGCAGCAGTGCGAGGCCAGCATGGATGGGCAGCGAGCACAGTAGTGCGAGAGAAAGCGAGCAAAACCATACATGATGGCTGCAGCGAGGACGAGAGTGGGCCAACAAGGAAGCAACGTGAGAGAGTAAAGAGACAGACAGAGACAGGCCACATCAGGCAAGCAAAGGCAGCACCTGTCGGAGGCAGTCCAAAGCAAGGAAGAACGGGCGATGGCTCGGCTGCTGGTGCTATAAAAAAATGCGCTAGCTGCTGGTGCTCCCATTAAAATACTTGGACAAGGCCACTTTGGTACTGCATGTCATTGTAAGATAGAAAATACGCATAGGGACACAGTACCATTGTTTTTTTTATATATTTGTTTTAGAGTTATCATCGTAACGTGTGTGTGTATCTATATATATATATATATATATATATATATATATATATATATATATATATATATATATATAACGGTTTATTTGCAATGTTTAGGCGGAAATTTTTAGCAAAGCTCGAATTTAAATTTGATTCAATAGCTATATATATGTATATCGTTCTATTTATTGATGGATTTTATTTTATTTTATAAAAGTTGCTTTTCATGCTTAATCTAATAGAACAACCCATTCGCTATCGATTGCTCAGAATCGTCGTTCGACATTCCTGAATATCTTTACGCACTGAGTAATCTAACTTGGGCGTTGATTCGAGTCCGCGAAACTAAGTCATACAAGATTCGCTTATCGCCTCAAGTACGTTTTAAATTAAAAACCCGAGAATTCATTTCGGAAATTTTTCTTATGCCTAAATCGCAGTGCTAAACAAGCTCGTAAGACCGGGGGTGTTACAACCAACCCCCCTTAAAAAGAATCTTGTCCCGAGATTCAGAGCGAGAACCAGAAAAGGGGAAACGCGATTACATTCCGTAGATCAGGGATTACACGAAAGATTACACGACTTCGAATGCTAAACCACACGGGGATCTAGGGATATATGGTTAAGAGTAACTTGGTACAACCAAGACCTACTTCAGAAGTCGAGATAGACGTGGACAATGGAGAAACAACAAGAAGATGATTATCCAAAACATGGCGTAGCACCAACAGATCTAGAAATAGTCGACTGAGAAGTAAAACATCATGAACCCTAAGATTGACTACCCAAAAGGGAACATGAACTTTTTCGACGAACCGGATCCTTTCTTCTCCTCAGACTACACCATCACCTCAGACTGATGAACCTAGCTTCATAATGGCGACTGGATCTCATAGCTATGCCCCGAATGCGAGGGACTGGAATGAAGAAGAATTGCAAGGATCAGGGGTATTTTATAGGGCGAACAGAGGTGGGGATCAATACACCGGAAGTGGAGGCGGAGTGGATGGGATACACAGACGCTTCATGCCATGGAGATAAGGTTGAACATGGTGCGCTTCCTACATGAGCGGCGGAGGGGGAAATAAAGGAGAGTAGAGGGGGTTCGCTCGACGAGGCAGGCATGCGAGCGGTCATGTCCACAAAAAGAAGAAAGAAAGGAGAGGGAAGGGGGTCCAATACGAGGGACGAGGCATGAGAGTCGAGAGCTAACCAGATGCTGGGGAAAAAGGAGACATGCATAGTGCACAAAGACGGCGAGCACTGCACGATGATGCGGCCACGAGAAAACAGTGTCCTATGGATCCTGACACCGACGGTGTTTGTAGGGCATGCAACGAAATGACCCTGCATGCGTAGCACGGTCAACTAAACATAGGCTTGAGACATGACATCCACTCAGACTTCTTAATTACTCCTGACTACCCATGGCTAACTTTCCTTACTAGTCTCCTGTTGCTTTCCTTTACTCGACCACATTCGTCTTTCATGTAGACTAAGACCACGTCATATGTTCTTCCTCCAAAACCACCTCTTGTTTACCTTGAGAGAACACTTCTGCATCAACCCATTGTGGATTTCCCATCTGAACACCTAAACATTTCCACGGAGAAAAATTTTAAAACAAAATGGTATGGCGGTGTAACTTGGTAAAGGTACATGGTTAACAACCTCGATACCAGTGCGTGCTGAGCAGCATTGTATGTGGCAGCTGTTCCACAGGGAGCCCTCGGTTTTGTCATGGCACCATAAGCTTTTAACCAAGCAACTATTACCAACTTACATGCCATGAAGGCAGTGGGGTCATAGACCACAAAATAAGGGGAGTATTATAAGGGAAAAATTCAAACAACAAGGGTTCCCTTCACAATAAGGGACAAGGAATTTAAATCCAATGGTGGATTTGTTTTAAAGAGATTCAAGTGTTTTGCTAGGACATCCACAATTAGTTGATATAGTGTCCTCTATTATCCAACCACGGCTGATCTACTGGTATCTGAATGGCAACTTCTTTTGTAACCCGCTCGATATCACCCTGGAAAACTTTAAGCATGTCTAACGAACTAAGGGTAGATGAACGCAATAAACACCATGAAATAAATAAAATGCATGTTCCAACGGTCTTATATGGGTACAACGTATAGGCATTCAGGCTCCCATTCACGACACAACATTCACCTTCCCAACTAGCGGGCTATCTCAACAACTACGGACGAACGACAATGATAAGAATATAATACTGGAGGATAGCAACGAAAAACACTACTACCATGGTACAGCATCCCAAGGCAACTAATCTACATCCTCTCGTGGTAATGGCTAAGTGAGAGGAATCAAGGGCTCGACTTCTAACACTTCCGACGGTGGAGGCGCTGGCGGTTCTGCAACACTAGTTCTCCTTCTTTTAGGCGGGTGGATAGGGATTCCCTCCAAGATCAGGGCATCCTGCCTATCAATAGCCAGTGTCCTCTACCTGGCCCTAGTGAACAGATAGGCCTCACCCAGCTGATGGACATGCCGGTCTTTAGCCTCCTTCAAAGCTTCCTCCATGGCAGCGGCAGCACTGGCATGCGCTTCGGCGAGCTGCACCTAGAGCACCTAGTTGAAGACCTTGGCTTCCTCGATGCGCCAAAGGCATGCCCTCAGCTCCAAGGCTTGCCGATCATACTGCTCATCTAGAGCAAATATGTACGTGGTCAAGTGCACCACGGTAGGACTGTCCTCTTGTGCATCCCGCCCTTGCAAAGCCTCCATGCGAGCCTTCCATGCCCGCCGATTCTTGTCCAAAGGAGGAAAGAACCGCATGGGGGTATGGGCAATGGGCTCTTCATAGATCTAGTAGAGGTACCGTAAGGCTTTGCGGGCCACAACCTGGTAGGTGTCGGTGAAGCTAAACCCGGTTGCGGTCACACTCTAGGCTTCGGTGAGGTCAGTGAACTCCTCACTCTTCTGGACGTAGACAGTAACCTCACACCGCTCGGTGCCATGCTCCTCACACTCATGGCCCTCATACTCAAGATGATCTTTGACTCTGAGCTTTTGCATGGTGGCATGTAGGATTTTGGGAAAACCCTCAACATTTAGGCAGTAGGTACTAACCCAGGCTCCTACCATCTCTGGCGGTGGTTGCAAGGAAGGCTGAGCGAAAAGCTAGCTCAAAGGAAAAGCTAAGTGAGCTAAAGTGCACCGAGTGGTGATACCAATAGCTAAGCCAGGCTCTACTTATAAAGGCGGAGCGTTTAGGGGTCCTGGCGCAGTCCACCAGGGTTCCCGCATAGAACCACTATGAGCGAATCGACCAACTTCCACTCATTTGAGGTGAGCGACGTCCGAGGCCATTACTGACTAGTACGACTATAGGGCAAGGGTCCGACAAGAGCATAGAAAAGAGTTATGGGGAGACGTGGGTCACGATAGGCGCAAACCACGGGCGAACACAGAGCATGAAGCTACAGTGCAGACCTAACTCTAGAATAGGAACGAGTCGTTCGTGCACAATACGACATGCGTGACATCTATGGATGGCATATCTACCAGCAACATGGCACTATAATGCACAAATAGGATATGCATGAATGCATGTCCTATACATCCTTTCACTGTTGCCAACATATAGGGCACCCGTTTCAGATTTTTGGCACATCGTTCTCTCCCTGTAACTAGGCGATACTATCGGACTATGCTCAAGTCAGTGTACCTGTAAAAACTTGATTAAGCCTATCTAAGTTAGCAGAGTGCCATCTATCCTGGATACATAACCATAGTAATAGGGCTACTTACATAACTTCGCATAAAAACGTCCTAACTTTTTGCAAAAATGGGTTGTCAAATTTTAGTTTAGAAAAGGTTTTCGAAGCCTTATTTTCTCATTTGCGCTCTGATACCACCTGTGGCAGAACCGCCTAATCTAATGCCTCCCAGGAGTGCTTGTCTTCCATTAAACACTAGCACCCAAAGGAGAACACTAAATTACTTGGTTCCGTCGGGCACACCCCAGGGGAGAACCCAAAAATCCACAATTTTGCCATTAGGATCACAAATGAGAGAATAAAGCTTACATCATTCTGAACCATTTCTTACATCACTTTTAATACAACATCAGAGTATAATATTTATTAATATAACAACGGAATGAATTCATATTATTAGAGTTATGAACAATTTAATTGAACAACGAAATATAAACATGTGATCAGAATTATAGCGGAAATGAATATCTAATCATGACATGATGAAGTATTGATATATAAACTACGACAATAGATTATGAAACTTTCATTTATAAAAGCATTTGGTGAGAGTTATAAATAACAACTATGATCGCAGCGTAAAGGAATCCTCGCTGAGCCCACCAGGATGTATCCACACACAAGGGTCAGCTCTAGCATCCACCTGTCACCTGCAACAGGGGGAATAAAACCCTAAGTACTCAATTGTACTCAGCAAGACTTACCCGATAGGAGGAAAGAAAAGACTCCAAGGATATGCAAGACTACCTGGCTTGTGGGTTTATTGCATTTGCAGGAAGCATTACTAAGCGTGAGTCCTTATATTCGATTTTTATTTACAGCCGTATTGGTTCATTAACTAACCATTCTATGTAAGCA
Source organism: Miscanthus floridulus (assembly GCF_019320115.1). Classification (NCBI taxonomy): domain Eukaryota; kingdom Viridiplantae; phylum Streptophyta; class Magnoliopsida; order Poales; family Poaceae; genus Miscanthus; species Miscanthus floridulus. The sequence continues at coordinate 83,845,831 of NC_089597.1, forward strand.
CCTGTACTACTTTCAAACAGGTGGTAAGCAATTAGAGTCCTTTCTCCATTCCATCTTTCATCTTTTAGTTCTTACTACTGTGCTAGACAAGAAACAAGCCATACCGGATTGCCTGACGATTCGCGAATCAATGCCCCTAGCTGGGTACCCCAAAAACACACGCACTGCTTGTACCCAAGGCACAAGCAGGACCAATCCATCACTCTCCTATCCCAGGTGTCCAGGTCCCCATCCAAACTTGGACTCCAAGCCCCCACATCTTGAGTCTCGGACTCCGTGTGGTGCAAGGACCTCCACCATCCCCGCCTCCAATCAGTTAGTCTAGAAAGAGCCAGATCCGTGACAAGAGAGCAACAAGTCTTCCAAGCGCCCATACCCAAGTATGTGCTCAGGATAATAAGTCTGTGACTTGCCTCGATGGCTTATGCAATGATCGGTCCTTAACCAACACAGATAGGGAAAGCAGTGTAACGAAGCCATGCCCCGCGTCCATAGCGACACAACCCCTTACACCCACCAATACCCAAACCATATCCCTGCCCGGTCATCAGTTTACCTTTCCACCATTTATATTTTTCCAAGTGATAATAATGCAGTAATATATTTTCTATCTCTCGCGAGTGACAGGCAATCACTTAACTTCTATTGGAGTCCTATAGCATAGTAATCTACACGATCCTATCATACTAGTAAGACTCATAGGATAAAGATAGGTATATGAAAGTGGGTTTCATTCAACTCCTTAAAACTTAATGCACAAATATAATTTAACTGCAGAAAAATAGGGGTTATGCATTGGGGCTTGCCTGGGTAAGATATATTAAAAAGTTAGTATCTGCATCTTCAGATCATCCACCATCAACGGAATAAAAAGCTCATTGCATCATCTCCTGGAGAGAATACCGATACACCACCTTCGGATTCCCAATCATCCTTCAATTGATCCATTGATCCATCATCGTACCTATATGATATGCAATGCGATGCAAATGCAAAGACATAATTAATTGACTGCAATCGTGACTTGTAAAATACGATTTACGCCACTCGAGTTAACGGGCTAGTTCTAACGACGACCGTACTTAGGCTACATATACACGTTGTCGGATAATGCGTTATTCCCAACAATAATTTTAGTTATATAAACCAAGGTGTTTCTTTATTTTATTCTATCGATTTAATCATTATTCGCAATAGGACATCATTATCTAATTAGAAACTAGTTATTCTGGAACTACAAAAAGTATAGTGAGTACCTAATATTGCTAGGAGCCCACTGTATAAATTTTAGATTCAACAATATTACCAATTTATCATGGAAATTCCTACAAGTCTATATTTTAAAATATTAAGTACCCCAAATTAATTATATAGCTCCTAAGAATATTATCCAACTATGTGAATAAAACATACTAACAGGTAGATCCTAATTTTAGAAACCTAATAAAATTAGTTTCACAATTTTTAGACCACTACATAGATTTATATTGATTTTACAAATTTGCCTTATACGTGAATTTAGAAATTGCTTTAGAAAAATAAATGGGCCAACGATCACCAACTTGGCCCAGCGGCCCAAGGTAGGGATCCGCACACCCGTGGCCCAGGCGCGGTGGCCGTCCCATCAGCGTGGTTCGGTCCACGGCGCGCGCTGGCACGAGCGGCCCAGCGGAAGCGGCACACGGCCGACCCAGGCGCAGGCCGTAGGCGGCGGCCCAACGTGGGGCAATCGGCCTAGCAGCACGGCCTGGCAGGGCGCGGCAACGGCACGGCTGGCCCACGGCAGGCTGGCCTAGCAAACCGCGCGCGGGCCACAGGCAGCCCCAAGCGGCGTGGCCCAGTCGATTTTGTCTTTAAAACCGGTGCGACAAAGTACGCGTGCACTATGCTGTGGACCGAGTCTGTGGGCCGTGGACCGGTGGAAGTGTGTGCGAGCAGTCTACCGTGGACCCAGTTCATGAGTGAAGAGGTTAGTATTGGTGTATTTCCATTGTATATCTGGAATTCTTTTTCTAAAGGAAAATGGCCATAAATCGCCAATGATGTCGGAGTGACATCATCAAGCTAACAAGCCAAAGCTAACAAGCGAGCACGGCCGGCTGCTTGCTTGTCGGAGTTGCACGTTTGCGTGTAGGCGTGCGTGCGTGCGTGCCAGGCAGCAGGGCAGTAGGCTTGGGACCCAGTGACGGCTGCGGTGCCATGGACATCACGGTGAGAGTTGGCCGGCGCAAACGCGACTCCGAGCCATAGGGCACAGCAGACGATGGAACATAGCACAAAACAGAGAGGAGCTCACCATGAGATGGTTGACAAGGTTGGGTGGCGCAGCGAAAGCTTGGGAGGTTCCCGTCCATGTGCATGGCGATCACAGTGTCCATGGCGGCGACGTCAGCGACGTTCCCGACCGGCGGAGCCACCACTAGAAAAACTGTGAAGCTGAAATGTGAAGGGCATCAAGGAGGACCCAAATGAGGTCAAGATCAAGGATAAAGTGATCAAAGAGGGTGCTCGGTTCGGCGAGCTCAGTGGCCAGCGACGGGGAAGATGGCTCGCATTTGCTCACCGCTTAATGATAACTCGTAGGGCTTGATCCAGAGGCTAGCTAAGGACCCTATGAGCTCGTGGATGCAAGTAATTGGAGGGAGGTGAGTGACAGCTCAGAGCTCTGCTCGACCATAGTGGCCACGGCGGCGTTCGTGGCCATGAGCAGCAGCATGAGCAAGATGCGAATGGGGAGGGCGAGGTGTTCCACTTAAGCACGGCAAGCCACGGGCAGCACAGTCTGGGGAGTAGCGCGCGGCAAGGACACGACAGGAAGCAGCGCGGGACCAGGCGTAGCGAACGGATGGCGCGACGCATTTGAACTCGAAATAGTCAACCTGAGCGGGGGCAAGCGAGGCAGGGACGCGTCGCATCGTCACTGCGACTGGGGCCGGACGACCATGATGCAGTGGGCAGCAGCAATGCGATGGACGCGGCATGGGCAGCAGCGCGAGGCCAGCACGGATGGGCAGCGAGCACAGCAGTGCGAGAGAAAGCAAGCAAAACCATACATGATGGCAGCAGCAAGGACGAGAGTGGGCCAACGAGGAAGCAACGTGAGAGAGTAAAGAGACAGACAGAGACAGGCCACATAAGGCAAGCAGAGGTAGCATCTGTCGGAGGCAGTCCAAAGCAAGGAAGAACGGGCGATGGCTCGGCTGCTGGTGCTATAAAAAAATGCGCTAGCTGCTGGTGCTCCCATTAAAATACTTGGACAAGGCCACTCTGGTACTGCATGTCATTGTAAGATAGAAAATACGCACAGGGACACTAGTACCATTGTTTTTTTATATATTTGTTTTAGAGTTATTGTCGTAACGTGTGTGTGTATATATAACGGTTTATTTGCAACGTCTAGGCAGAAAATTTCAGCAAAGCTCGAATTTAAATTTGATTCAACACACATATATATATATATATATATATATATGTATATCATTCTATTTATTAATGGATTTTATTTTATTTTATAAAATTTGCTTTTCGTGCTTAATCTAATAGAACAACCCGTTCGCTATCGATTGGCCAGAATCGTCGTTCAACATTCCTGAATATCTTTACGCACTAAGTAATCTAACTTGGGCGTTTATTCGAGTCTGCGAAACTAAGTCACACAAGATTCGCTTATCGCCTCAAGTACATTTTAAATTAAAAACCCAAGAATTCGTTTCAGAAATTTTTCTTACGCCCAAATCGCGGTGCTAAACAAGCTTGTAACACTGGGGATGTTACATAGCAGGGCGGGAGGTACTTTTCCTACAAACTAGGAGATTCGCCCGCTCTTCATGGAGCCCTTCGCCGATGGCTCCTTGCGTACACCAGACAGACTGCGTCCAGAGGCTTACATTCTACACATGGCTCTGAGGAAGACAGTCCTACCTCGTGGCGGCAACAGGGAGTCGTTGACCAGCTTACAGTAGTGGCTACTACTGTCAATATGGAGAGGCGAGCAGTTTGACTTCTTACATTTTTTCTGTCAGAGATCAAGGATGTGATAGCTGACGCTACCAGTACTAGACGACAGCACATGTACCCTCACATCATCAGCTATCTGCTACGCTCGATTGACTCTGAAAGGAATGGGCTGTTGTACAATGAGTCGACCTGCGAGGTTATGACCTACATGCCGGCAAGTCCAGACGATCGTCGTCATGGACAGCATGCCCTTAGGTCCGTTCAAGAGTTGTTACCCATGCAGGACAGAGAAAGACACAAAACAGTGGATGTAGCTCTAGCTCAGGCAGAGCAACAGTCTGAGATAGGAGGAATCTTGAATGTACGAATGCAAGATTCAGACTTCGATGACAGTGACTACCGTGACGAGGGAGGGTCGTCCTTCGGTGGTGTGGCCAACAAAGAGATGGACGATGTTCCACCTACTACAGAGACGTTAGCCATGCAGGCACTACCTCTAGTGTCCGTTCAACAACCATCAGATCTTGGACAGATACTTGCTAGGCTAGTTGTCGGCCAGGAAGAAAATCAGAAGCATATGGAACGACAAGAGAGGTGTTTGAAAGCAAGTATTGATAAGCAAGCGGAGAGTGTGGTACTTCTCAAAGCACAGATGAGCCAGCAATCATCTGCTTTTTGTGAGGCCATCAACCAACAAGGCCAAAAAATCAACCTGATGTGTAATATGTTCACCTGTTGCTTTAATCAACTGTACAGTGCTACATGGGTTAAGGCACCTGACTTTTAGATGCTTTAGTTGCAATATGGTATTCAGGCCAACCCCATTGCTGGTTATCTGACTAGTCCTAATAATACAATGTTGTTTTTCTACACAGCCATTTGGGTTAACTCTCTGAAAACAGTGTTTAAGTTCAATTTTTGGAGCATTAATAAATCAATTTTCATAAATTAAATTTGTCCAACCTTTGCTTCATTGATTGATATAATGTTTAAGCTTTGTCATTGAGTAATTGATTGATGTGCTTGATAGATGGTTGTTCTTTAATAATATTCCCAAAATTTGCTTATCAAAACAAATTTCAAAACCCTTACTGAATCTGGGTTTTTAGTTTCACGGTACTCCAGTTCCTAGCTTTAGATCTCTCAAGACTGTGGGAGTTTGAGACTGAGCTTGTAAGCAAAGTTGTAGACCACGTGTAGATGAACAAGTTTGATTTTTGGATTTCATCGAGTTGACATTTGGAATCAAGAGAAAAATGAAGAGGAAGATAGAGGATCAGTCTGCTATAGTGCTATGATGGCAGCAGGTAGTCAGCTTGCTCACCGCCGATGGCCGCCGACCATTTTCGCCACCCTCGCGCGTGCCGACGCACAGCTGCTTCGATGGTGTTCGCAAGAAGAAGCTGGAGTACCTAAAAGTCACATCCCCGCTGTTAAAGCGCGAAGCCACCGGCCGTCTCCCTCTTTCTCCTTCCTCTGCTCACCGCCGAGCTCCTCAGTTCGCTGGCCAATTCATCACCACCAAACCATCATCGTCTAATTCCTCTTGCTTATCGAATCGCCTGCTCCTTGCGCACCCATCCGACCCGCTCGCGCCGCCCTCGCTACCGGAATTGGCCCGCCCGCGCTGTTCCTACAGCGGCGGCTCGCCATAGCCGCCGTGGACAGCTCCACCATGGCCAGCCTCCTCCAGAACTCCTCTCGCTCACTGTTGGTTGTTTTAGCTCCTCTTTGATGCCTCCATGCTAATCGGCTCACCGGTTGTCCTTTTCATCATTAGGTCATGCTAGAACACCGGTTGCCACTGCAGCCATCCTCCTTGACCGCAAGCAGAAGCTCTGCCACCACTATGTCCTACCGCTCCACCCCATCGCAACCCAAGACAAGAACGTCAGCGCCCTATCTGTCACCAACAGTACGCGTCGAGCCCTTTCTAGGACTTCCTCCATTGCCTGAGCTGCTCGCCATCGAGCAGCTCGTCTTCAGGCTAGCAACACCGCAGTCGCACATGGCCGGGCAGCCACAGACCGTCTCCAGCCTTGATTCTTCCTTCCACGGGTGCGTCCGGGTCCCCTAGGGCATTCGGTTAACCCAAACCAATCGGTTCAGTTCTTCGGTTTCTTGACAAATTTGGTTTCGTAAGAAAGAGTAACCGATCGGTTCTTTTGAAATCTAGGAACCGACCAAATTTGGTTTTGGTTAATTTGGTTCGGTTCCGGTTATGACCGAACTAACCGAGGTGCTAGGAAGAGAGAAAAAAATCATAGAATCACACATCGAGCAACACAAATCACTAATTCTAGCAGCGATGAAGAACAAAGCATTGATTTCTAGGTTACAGATCGAAAAACACGTCTCCTTGCTCGCCCGTGCCTGTGGCCCTATGTGGTGCGCACCACCTCGCCTATGGCCCGCGCCTCGCCCTACTCGCCTCTGCGCCGCTTGCCTAGCTCGCCGTCGCAAGGCTTGCCTCACCCTGCTCGCCGCTGCACGGCTCCCTATCTTACGTGCTGCCGTCGGATACAGGATGAAAGAGAGGGAGGCATGGGGCCATGCTGGAGCGGAGGAGCCGCCGGATCTGAGAGTTGAGAGAAGGAGGGGAAGGGAGATTGGCTGCACCATGGCCAAGCCGTCCGAGCGCTTTGCCTCCACGTCCGCATGACGCGCAGCCGAGGAACACCGCCTCCGCATGATGCGCCGCCGCCATGGCTAGCCTTCGCGCCTTCCCGGGTAGGGGAGGGGAGTGGGGAGCGGTGGGATTGGGGGCAGCGAGGTAGCGAGGAGCCGAGGAGGGGAGTGGGGAGCGGCGGCCGGTGGGGTAGCGAGGAGCCGAGGAGGGGAGTGGGGAGCGACGGCTAGTGGGGTAGCAAGGAGCCGAGGAAGGGAGTGGGGAGCGGCGGCCCGTTGGGTAGCGAGGAGAGCCAAGGAGGGGAGTGGGGAGTGGTGGCCGGCGGGGTAGCGAGGAGCCGAGGAGGGGAGTGGGGAGCGGCGGCGGCGGGATTGGGAGTGGCGACTGGGGAGGGATTAGGTCATTAGGATTTAGGGGCAGGCGGCCAGGCGGGGTGGGATGTGAGGGGCGTGGGGCAGGCGGGGCAGCGACCAGCGACTCAGCGAGGAGGGGATTAGTTCGGTTATTTCGGGTATTTCGGTTAACCGAGCACTAGAACCGAAATAACCATAGTAATTTCGGTTCTTCAGAACCTGGAACCAAACCTAGAACCGAATATTTCGGTTTCGGTTACTTCGGTTCGGTTCCGGTTATTTCGGTTCGGTTCTCGGTTCTAGGTTATTTTTGCCTAGATTTACGTCCGGGCATGGAGATGCCCCAGCACCTCTCCCTCGCCGTCGGTGAGCACCTTCTCTGGCGTCCTCTGTTCCTCATTCGCGACTAGCGCAAGCTTTTCCAGGGGGCTAAGTGCACAGACCGTAACTCATATGAACAGTGCGCTACAGAGTTTTTCTTTTTCTTTTTATGTTTTCAGCTGAAAGTTGTGAATTTTATAAGTAAATATAGAAGCATCATACAAATGTGAAACTTTTTGTGTAGTCTTGTTATAATGTGCTCTACTGAGGAAAAATATTAGTTAGCCATAATCAGTTGTTTTAGTATGCTTAAAAATTACCTCTTTTAATAGAAAAATTCTTGTTGTATGATTTTTATAGATAAAAATATTAACAATGTGATGCTGACAATTTCTGTGTAAGTTTATCATGTTCATGCCTGCCTTCACAAAAATTTTGGCACTGTTTTTAATTAGTTGACTTGGTTAATTAATTTAAGTATGTTTAAATGTCTTTTTCTTTAACTAATAAATGCTAAAATGATTTAGGAAAATACTTAAATGGATTTGGTGTATTTTGAACATTGTTTGTGGACCTTGGAATACCCAAACCCCTGCTATTCCTTGGTAACTTATTTACTTTCATGATTTGATTGTAATTCACTTGTTGGTTAATAATCAAAATGATTTACTTAAGTAATTAGTTAATAGATGCATGTGTATAATTCTTGTGATTACTGTTTGTATGCAAAAATCTAATATGATTGTTCAAGTGTGTTAATGCTAGTTTAATACTTGGATAACATGTATACATGGCCTCTTAGTAATATGATAATTAGCAAAGTGTATTACTTATGCAAGTTTCCACCCACATGTAATCTCCATGCTTAATGTGTTTAAGTATGTTTCATACTAGCTTTGACTGATATTGAGTAGCTGAGTTAATAGTGGTTTATGATCCATGAAATTAGTTCCCCACGCATAATCTTGATAGTAGATTAGTGAAGCACTTAGTTGCACTTGTATGCTGGAATAGCTGCATGAGCAGTTCTTATTAAATGGTTGTTTCCATCATTCAAATCATGTTTCCTGTGTATGTGTTAAATACAAAATTTGTAGATAACTTTCATATCTTGGTTGTCCTAGAATTTCTTAATTTTAGGCCTGCTAGTTTAGGAGTTACAGATTTTGCAAGTTCCCAGTCAGTTTCTGTTTTGCTTTCTATACAGATCTGAATGATGATTCTTTTTGACTTAGTTAAGTTTTGAATCACCTCTTTGTGACAATGAAAGTGTTGTAGTGCTTTTCATAAGATTTCCAAGTTGTTCAAGACCACCTTCTTTGGTGATCTAGAACTCTGCTTATAGCTGTTTAAAGTTTGATGCCAGATTCTGTCCAATTCAGGACAGAATTGTTTCTTTGAGCTGTATGACGTTGATAGCTTTTGATTCACCTTTTGATGATAATACGAAAGTCGTAGACAAGTTCTTAAACTTTCCAGAAAGTCCAGGGTCACCTTTGCTGGATATCTAGATCTCCAGTTATGGTTGCCATAAGTAGTTGCAATGCTGCTGTCTGGAATCTGAGTGTAACTAGAGTTGAGTGTTTAGCTCTCTTTTGCTTAAGTCAACATGATGTGGTCTTTCCCTTGTCTTTCTTAACTAGTGTAATGTGTTATATACTGCTCTCTTGATAAGCACATGATTGACTTGTCATCAAATAATTAACATGCTTTGTGAAGCGTAACCCTAGTTGTACTATGAAGGAAAGTCGCACTCAATTTTCTTAGATTAGTTTAACTTCTGTTATGCACTAGTGTATCTCTCATCATGCATCATGGCATGCATTCCATTATGTTAAGCAAAGCATCATTTATTACATGTAGTGCACGAGAGTGAGAAGGTTTGTGTTGATCAAGTTTTCGGAGAAGGTGCATCCACCAGTGATGTTGGTGCCAAGTCTAACCCCTGGACCTTTATGTGGATTCTAACCTTCTCTACTACGCAGACAAGCCCCCGAGCATACAACCCTTCTCTAGTATTAACAAATCCTTATTACACTTTAAGTCTTGTGAGATGTGCATTAAGTATTAGGAGTTGGTCGAATACCGTTGTTGCATGATTACCTTGACACACAGGAATACTTAGTTCTACCTTGTTAGTATGAATATGTCGTTATCTCTAATGCTTAGTAATGCTTAGATTACGATAGAAGTAGAATGATGGTTTCATCGTTCACGAGAAATAGGTTTTACCTTGGTTCTTCTCGACTTTGTTTATGGATCATGAGAATACCATGATAATGATGATGTTTAAATTGAGACTGGGCGGGTGGCTTGCATTGAGAATGGAGTCTTGGTGTAGTGCCTCTGCCTATGTCGATTGAGGACCATACCGTTGTAGACCTATTGTGAGTTGAGACTTTGCAATACTGGCCACATACTCCGGTAAGCCTTATACCTCGGCTATTCCATTATGAGAAAGGCCAATCGTGCACTGGGAGTGGAGAGATGGTGAGAGTAGCTATACCCACCCTATGTAAACATCAGGGATGGCATATGGCGGTGGAGTCGCTATTTCTCAGGTGGCGTAGGACCTGTTCTTGTTTTGGAGGATTCGAGTGAAGGTTGATGGATGTAGGTCTAGGACCTGCATATGTCATGTGGTAAGGAAACCCCAGCTAGGCCTAATTGATTCAAATCGTCATGCTCCTTGGTTATGGAGACTCAATTCTCTGCTCTACATCGTAGTTAATCAATAAAAACATGGTTACTTATGGAAATGATTTGAGACGAGATGAGATGCTTAATGCAATGATTGATTTAGACCAAGTGCAAAATGGATACTGATAATGACTCAATACACAACTAAAACATTAAAAGTAAGGATCCACTCGTAGTAAGTTTTTCTGCAAAAGTTATTCTTGTTTCTACCTTACCTTTAAGCCTGCATACCCTTGGAGTCTTTTCTTTTAGTCGGGTAAGACTTGCTGAGTACCCTCAAGTACTCAGGGTTTGTTAACCCCTGTTGCAGGTTCTGACTTGTGCTGCTAGTCGAGGTCATGTTGGTGGGCTCGACATGATCTGGCTATGTCTTCTACCTTAGGTGCTTCACCTAAGTTGCTTCTATAGTTCTACTTACCTTTTTGAACTCAAGTTAAGTTTTACTTGAACATGTTTTGTAAACTAATGTTATAAATCTTCTGCACTCTAATGTATGATATTTTTGTACCAAATGTTGTAATGTTGTGGTAACTCCTTGTTGATCCGGTATGAGTTGTAAAATGTGGATGATTAGGGGTTCCCTAAGGACACCCGACAGACTATCTGAGTTATCTGGCTCTCATGTGTAGCAGTCAGAGGTCTTAAGGGCAATGATAGGTGCATGTGGGCCATATAATTTGGGTGGTTCTGCCATAGACCCATGGTCCAAGAGTATGTACTTGAGCTTGCTCACTGTCTCCATCTTCCTATTCGGCTACTCCAGCGGATCATACCACGTCAACTGCTTGAACATCTCCTGCATGATATGGACCAACATCTTGAGTGTTGTGTCTGGTAGGGACATCTCCTTGTAATAGGAGGGATACTCAGCCAGCAACTTCATGAACTCACTGATAACCATATCCAAGATGACCTCGGCGTGGCTCTCTTGCGGGCTTGGTGGTTGCATGACCTCGTCATCATGAGGACTCAAATTGCTTGCGCCCTCGTCATCAGACGTGGTTGAATCGTTGGAGGGATTATTGGCTGCAGGGATGATATAGGAGGCGTCGGTGCCGAGACCTGAGTACCTGTGGAGTAGTCGCACCTAGATGAGGTTGGCGTCCCCTTGGTGGTGTAGTCAAAGGCCATGGCCAGCACTATAGCCCATGCGTTCCATTATCTAGTGAACCGCTAAGTTGTTCATAGCGGCCGGTGTCAACGCCGTCAGACAGGGTGACGCTCGATGCACGCCCAATGGAGTGGAATGGCTGGACCATGACGCCAGGCCCTCGGAGACAAATGGCATGGGACGCCTGTAATCGATGGCAGCAATGGGCATGGCATCCTCGTCGGCAACCATGGTGCCATTAGCATCGACAACCGTGGTGCCAAGAATAGCACTAGTGTTGTGCTCTGCTGGCACCGTATGATGGATGTTGCCGCTAGTGGGCTCGTCGGAGGCCATGGGAAGCAGTGATAGTCATGTGGATGGATGTCACAACAAAGTGGGAGGCGAAAGAAGTTGTGCGCTACTAACTTTTTCACTTAAGTACGGGAATGTGTTATAGTAGTTCCAAACACTAGATGGAGGATGATCTGTAACTGCTGCATCAATGCGGTTGAATTGAGATTGGGCCGCGTTCGTCGCATCGTCATGGGCATCACAACCATAAAAGTTCACCCTTTCTAATCGGAGGACATGGGTGTATAGCTATGGAGATTATTGGGACCCTAAGACAGTCTGACTCTACAAAATATAGATGCTCTAGATAACTGCGAGTCGATGAACAATGAAATACAGTGCTGGCAACTATCAGGGGCTATCCCACTAGTCCATAGAACACAACTATCAAGGGCTAACAACTAGTTCTAGTCTATAGAACCCAACAATTACTTCGCTTTTTTTAGCCATGGCTAACTAGTCATAGTCCATCCAAATAGGGCGTAAGATAGTCCGATACTAGGAAATCTTGATAGGCCGGATAATAGTTCTGAGGAAACAACAAAATATAGATCGTGTCAACTCTTGCACCGAGTTCACCGCAACCACCCACCGTTCATCTTGCACACCTCCACCTTGAGCTTAGTTTCATTGTACTCTTGCTCCTCCTCCCATTCCTCATCCTCGTCATCACTATAGGTGGCCTCACAGATCACGTTGAAGAAGCAGGTGTCGCCGATGTTGAGGTGGTTGCTTGCGCAGAACTCATCCCACCCGTACTTGAATGGCATGCGCACTTTGTTGTTCATGCGGGTCCTCTCTAAGGCCATATGTAGCTCAATGGCTTGCTACTGCTGGTAGCCTGTGCTACCTCAAAGTCCATTGGCGCGTTCTTTGCCTCGCATAAAAAAAGATTGATGAGAACGACGACACTAGTAACTTGCGACATCGGTACTGCATCTCGCGCAAGTGCTCACCAAATACTTCGCTTTGAGGTGGTACTTCTTTAGGATGACTACAAAACTCCTATGCTCCACGATGGGTATGGAGAGCTAACTACTGCCGACCTCAAAGTCATGCGGGTACTGCTTGCGGCAAGTGGTAAGGTCAAAGACATTGATGTTAATCTGTGACTGGCCGTCATACTGCAATACAAGAGAGAACCCGTCTTGGAGGTCGAGGGAGCGGGCGAAGTGCTTCCATCCCCGGTGCAGGTACAAGTGACCGCCATTAGGGAACACCTCCACCTTCCACCGGGCTAGGCTCTACTTGTCATCTAGACAAAGCTCGAGTTTTTGGCGACCTCCGATGGCCCAGGCCATTGCAGCTGGTAGTTTCTACGTGCACAACAATGAACATAGCCAGATAGAGGGACAAGTTCATTCCCAAAGGCAAACCCCAGTAGATTGGATTCAGCACACAGAAAACCAGCACTTATCGCTTACAATCTAGGAAGAAGGATCTTCAGGCACTCTAGATCACTCAGGCTTGGTCCTGCCATGTCTTCTTGTAGCCCTACCATGTCAACTAGGGAACTTGACAGTCTTTAGGAATCCTTGCCGGTATGTCTCTGTTCTCGTTCTCCTCTCGTGTGGGGTGGCTTTCTTTTTCTATGTTTCTGGTGTTGTCACAAACACAAGGAGTGCACAAAGTGTTGGGGCATCAGTGGAGGAGCTAACATGTATAGTAAAAACCAGTGCCAAGACTGATGCCATATCATCGGCGTAAATGGAGGAGACGTGCGCTGTTTTCATTAGTGTACGCTTGGGAACGTCAATACTCCTACATCTCCGGTCGAACATGCCATCTGTGGTACGACTGGTTGAGGTTCCTGAGGGAGTGCGACAGCCCATGAGGGGTGAAAAGCCCTATCACCACTGCACCAGGCTTTTAAGTCTCAACCGTGTTATGGTGGTCAATTCACTCCTGTCCAGCTTTCATCCTGCATTCACTTCACTCTCAACAACCATGCAAGGTTTCTTTGAGAGGAGCAAGTCTCGACAACTAGAAAGTCCAGTCACCATATATTTGAACGTGTTGGATAGTATTCGTGTCGTACGCATTTGTGCAAACATTTTCGTTCACAAAGGAACATTTACCATTATCTCGTTGAACATGTGATAGTCTGAGCATTGTAAATCTGACCGGGCCGGACACATCTCACTCTTGCCAACCATGCAATGGTTGCTTTGTACCTCAGTTTGGTGAACCAAACACATATTAGTGGTGGTAGTAGTCACGAGTCGCTCTAATCATGCTCAAAATGAGTTGCTCTGATCTATCATGAACCCACGTCTTATTTGCATGTGTCTGATAAAAATTGTTGAACTTGTAATAGCCATGCAGTGAGGAGTTCACCTGAACAAGTCTTGGCTTGATCTAGTAATGCACAACAGAGGAGGCATAGATGTTGCATTTTTACTACACATGCCAGAAAGTCCCCCGCTGTCCATTGGATCTCTTGTTGGATAGTAAGTGTACCCATCTCTAGCTAGCCGCTGCATGTCTCTTCAAAAGAGAAATTGCTTACCAAAGCAACTCCTCTTCAATCTTCTGTCTACCCCTCAAATGTTGTGCCTGCTTGGATAGGAGTGAAAATACCTATCACAACCACACTAGGCTTTCAAGTCTCAACCGTGTCATGGTGGTCAAAATCTCTTAAATTTTCACTCTTGTCCAGCTTTCATCCTGCATTCACTTTGCTCTTAGCAACCGCATAAGGTTTCTTTGAGAGGAGCAAGCATAGCCTCATGCAGAACAGATGAGCCATAGGTGTTGAAAATTCTACTACACATGCAAGAAAGTCTTGTCGCCTTATATTTGAATGCGTCGGTTAGTATACGTGCCGTACACATTTGTGCAAATGTACCCCTGGCCCCATGTCATGATTATGAAAAACATTACTTTCTTTTAGGAATTATCAAATTAAAAGAAAAGGAGAACACAACCATGTGACCATGCCCCTACTAATAACAATAACAATATTGCATGAAATGACTAATGAGTGTAGTCGATCACAAACTATGAAATTTTACTGTGCATGCCAGAAAGTCCGCTGGTCGCACAATTGATGTCGTCATGCCAAGACTCACGCTGTCTCATCAGTGTAAATGGAGGAGACGTGCTCTATTTTTGCAACCGCCGATGTAATATGGTTGCGATTCCCAAGGGAGCACGATAGCACCCACCTCCAGGAAAGATAAAATCTTCACGGAGTATCTTGCCTTAGAAGCCTTAGCGTCCCTGTGTATAAATAAATCTTTATGGAGTATCTTGCCTTAGAAGCCCTAGTGTCCCTGTGTATACATAAATCCTGGCCTCACCCAATTCATATTGTTTACCATTTCACCTTCCATTGCGCAAAAGCCCTCTCCTCGCCACCCACCTCTGCCACCCCATCGGTTGCCATCAAGGCCATCGATGGCCCGGCTGCAGTCCCCTCTTCCTCTAGTGGTTCAGCGGATGCGGGGCCGATGGAGCACCCATGGTTGGTGTCGGCGGAGGCGGCAATGATGTCTAGTCCCCATAGATCGGTGTTCCCATTGCCAAGACTCATGCCATCTCCTAGGCTGCTACTCTCCCCGTTGCGCTCGATGACGACACTGATGCTACCATCACCGGTGGTTCGCTCACCACTGCCAGCCCTGGTGCAGTCCCACTCATTGTCGTCGGGCCCGCTCACCATCGCTGGATCCACTCCCCACATGGGTAGGTCACCTACACCATCACGGTCCCCCTTGCCATCCATCGAAGCCGATGATGAGTCCGACATCTTGGCTGAGGCCGAGGCCGTGGCCAACATCTTGGTCGATGCTAAGTTCGAGTCTGACGGCTCTTCGGCTACATCATGACGGACTCAGAGGATGATCATTTGCATGGCTATGCAACACCTATTCTCCTGGGCCCAAATCTGGTCTTGCGTGTCAGCCCATATGGAGGCATAGTGTGCCCCGTCTACCCCAACCGTAAGGCTCGTGGTTGGATCAAGGTCGATGCCAGAACATATGTGCTGGTGAGGGCACACCCCCCTAGATGGCACCTACACCAATGACAAGAATGTTGCCCACCATCATGCCCTGGCAAGGAACCAGGGCTAGATGGCCTAAAGGGATCGTTTGGCCGCGCCAGTTCACCATGGTGGAGAGGTTTGCTGGCTTCAACCAAGGCCGGTTTACCTTGTAGGCACTGGATTTTGTTCGCACCTGTTGGTGCCCTTGTTGCATGACTTGCATAGAGATGTGGGATGGCACTCCTCATTAGTTGTATCAAGTCATGTCAACATATGTAGTTAGGACTAGTTTGCTGTTAGGTGTCATTAGAATTAGTATGAAGTCATGTTAATCATCTATAGTTAGAAATAGTATGTCTAGGTAGTAGTTGGATGATTTTGAGTAGTGGGATGGCACTGCTCTCCTCTTATTATTATGGCAGATGAAGGCATGGTTATGTAGGCTAAACTCGTATCATTGCTGTAATCCACATATATATGAAGCCTGGTTTGATGTTATATTTCTATCTAGTAGCACTGATATCCTCTTATTAGGCATGCAATGTGCGCATTTGTGCAAACATTTTGGTTCACAAAGTATCATTTACCATTATCTTTGTGCGCATGTGATGGTCTGAGCATTGTAAACCTAAACGGGCTGGACATATCTCAATCCAACCATGCAAGGGTTGCTTTGTGCCTCGGTTTGGTGAACCAAACACGTATCAGTAGTGGTAGTAGTAGTCATGAGTGGCTTTGATCTGTGTTGAACCCAACTTGTTATTTCGCTCTTGGCAACCACGCAAGGTTTCTTTGAGAGGACCAATCCTGGCCTAAATGTAGAATAGAGTAGCCATAGGTGTTGAAATTCTACTACGCACATATCTATGGTGAACCCAACTCATCTTGTTTGCATGTATCTGATAAAATTTGTTGAACTTGCAACAACCATGTCACGAGGTGTTCATCTGAACAAGTCTTGCCTAGATAGAAAGTCTGATGGCCATACATTTGGTATCATCGTGCCAGTTCACCATGGCGGAGAGGTCTAGTATGCTGCCTCATGTGAAGTCATGTTAATCATCTATAGCTAGAACTAGTATGTCTATGTAATAGCTGGATGCCTTTGAGTAGTGGGATGGCACTGCTCTCCTCTTATTGTTAGATGGCACTGCACATTTGTGCAAATATTTTGGTTCACAAAGTAACATTTACCATTATCTTCATGCACACTAGATGGTCTTAGCATCGTCCATCTGACCGGGCTAGATACTTCTCACTCTTGCCAACCGCGCAAGGATACCTTTGTGCCTCGGTTTAGTGAAGAAAAAGCATATAAGTAGTGGTAGTAGTCATGAGTGGCTTTGATCTATGGTGAACCCAACTCATGTCTTCGATAAAATTTGTTGAATTTGCAAGAACCATGCAGCGAGGAGTTCATCTAAACAAGTGTCGACTCGATCTAATGCACAACGGAGGAGGTATAGTTGTTGCATTTTTTACTGCACACGTCAGAAAGTTCGCTGCTGTCCATTTGATCTCTTGTCAGATAATAAAAAGTGTAGCCATCTCTAGATAGCTGTTGCATGCCTCTGCAAACCCAACCAAGAGAAATTGCTTATGAATGCAACTCCTCTTCACTCTTTAGTCTGTCCCTCAACTGTTGTGACTGCATTTTTGAAGTGAAATAACTACAAAGGATTTCCTCCTACATCCAATTCACTATTAGCAACCGCGCAAGGGTTGCTTTGTGCCTCGGTTTGGTAAACCAGACACGTATCAGTATATGTACTTGGCATGCTAGTGGAACTGATTAATGATCTCGCCATAGTGGCTAAAGCATGTTGTGTGAAAGGAATACTTTATGTCAATGGCGTATACAGTGTATATGAACCTATCACAAGTACTAGTTGTAGTTAAATGGAATGGTCATGTACACAATAGATAGTTTGCATAGTGCAGTACTGACCCCGGTGGACAAAGCCTATGTGTCCGTTGAAGCACAAGTTTATAACAACTGAGCATACCGAACATGTTCAGAATACAAAGCTAGAAATCCAAAGCAAAATGCAGTTTTAGAATACACGTTCTCCCAAAGATTATGCATGAAATCTCCTACAAGTCATCGTCATCTCCAGACATGTGATCTCTATCGCCACAGTTACTATCATCACTGCAATATTGGTTTCTAGTATCATCTTCATCCTCGCTACCTTCAAGTATGCCAACTGCTTCCCTCTTATCTCTTAGAAGGTCTTCTAAATTGGCCAGAATGGCAGTGCCTTCTCCACCATGACTAGCTTTGTGCATAACCTAATCACCATCACCTAGTTGGACTTCATGCTCGTTGTCAGAATAGCGATCATCTTGGTGCACTACAGGCTCTATTTCATTCACGTCATACATATTCCTTTGTTCGAACTTCTACATGACCCGCCAATCTTTGCCCAAGGAGGTGTCCTACAGATAAAAAATCTTCCTTGCCTATGTCACAAGAATGAAAGGGTTAGCCTTGTACCAGAATGATTTAATGTTGATGGATCTGTAATGTCCGTCATCGTCAATGCCTGCAGACTTTGTAGTGCCATCTAGATTGTACCAGTCACAGCATAGAACAACCACCATCCTATGGCTTTGTATGCTGGAGTTATACATCAACTAAATAACTTCTCTAAGACACCATAAAATTCCACTGATTGGCCTTCATTTGTGATGGCGGTCATGACACCACTGATCTGTGTACGTAGAGATTTCTCGCGGTCAACAGTGCTATACCTGACTCCATTAATACTGAAAGTTGCACAGACCTGGACTAAGGTATCAGGACCACATGATAGTGCATACAAACCTTCACTAACCTCTGTTGGTTTCTCTCTATGCAGCTCCTCGATCTACACACAAACATGAAACCACCATCACCACTAAGTTATATAATTTTGCCACTGATCAACCTAATAGAACTAAAATATGCTAATCAGGTATATGAGACTTAAACCATGCTAGAAACTCTGCTACTAGCTTACTATCAACATCATCACTTCCCCTTGTTCCTCTAAAATTAGTCTGTATATTATGTAGCACATATAAGCATTATTATTGGTAACATTTCATACATAACATAGGAAACAACAAATCAGCATATAAAAAATCATGCTTACTGCACATATGGTCCAACCTCGTCGTAGTTATTAAGAACATACCAAGCTAGCTTATTGATTTCGGCTTTATCCTTGATGTTCTTTACCCTCTGTAGGGGACCGTGATGCCTAAGAGGGGGGTTTGAATTATGCAACTTAAAAATCTAACTCTAAACTATGGCCTTTTTTTCTAACCCTAGCAAAACCTATGCAATAGATAAACTATCTAAATGTGCAACTACGGTTTTGCTAGTGTGTTGCTACCTCTACCGCAAAAGGAGTAATACAATCAATGTAAATGCAGAAGCTAAAGAGCAAGGTAGAGATATGCAAACTCCCATCGATGACTCTGGTATTTTTATCGAGGTATCGAGAAGCGCGCAAGCTTCCCCCTAGTCCTCGTTGGAGCCCCTCACAAGGAATCCCTCGCAAGGGCCAAGCTCCTAGTCAGGTAACTCAGTGGATAGCCTCGGGCCTTCCCCATGCACAAGTGGGTCTCCAACGTGCCTTCCGGCAAGCCTCTCCCTGATGCTCCCCACGTCTTCACTATCAAGCTTTTGGCCAAAATGCTACGGGCCTTGTTCCATCCGGTACATGGTGGCGGCCACACCACAAACATGGTTGGTGTGATCTTGCAAGACTACAAGCCCCTCCGATGTACAACAATGGTGCATGCAGGCACCGAGTGGTAAGAGGTATGCAAACCTCACTAAACACTAGGCCTAAACATAGAGTAAGTGCATAAGTGGTGGTCTAATCAACCTAAGCACCTATGCTAATCACCTAATGAATCACTAAGCACTATGCAAGTGGATATTAGTAAAATAGTGTGTCAACACCCTTGATATGTTTCCTCAGCTCCACACACTTCATTTGGCTGGTTGGGGGTTGTATTTATAAGCCCCACTGAGAAAATAGTCATTGAGGACGAAATCTCGCTTTTCTGCTACTGACCGGACACTGATCATGTCCTGACCACATGCGTTCGGTCATCCCAACTGTTAGAGCCACGATCAACTGATCGGACGCTGCCAGCGTCCGGTCACATGCCACCGAACGCGTTCGGTCGCAATTTCGCTGCTCTAGAACCTTTCTATACTCGATCGGATGCTGTAGTTCTATGTCCGGTCGATTTGCCGCTAGCGTCCGGTACAGCATCTAGTCGTTGCTGTTGATGCCTATTTGCTGAGCCTCTTGATCGGGGCATCCGATCGCTTTCCGCCAGCGTCCGGTCCAGCATCCGGTCACCTCTGTGAGCTCATTTCTTCACAATCTTGCGTCTGGCTTGGTTCCTATCTTCGTGCTTGCACTTTGCTTGATATCTTGGGTCTTCTCTTGTACTTCTAGGGTGTTGCTTATGGTGTTGATCATTGGATCATCATGTCGCCTTCGTCCAAGTCACGTCTTGCATCCTATTGAACTACAAAATAATCACTTGCAAATTCATTAGTCCAATTTGGTTGTGTTGATCATCAAACACCAAAATCTAAAGTAAATAGGCCAAGGGTCCATTTTCCTTACAATCTCCCCCTTTTTGGTGATTGATCACAACATGACCAAAGCAAGCAAATAATAAAAATTTTGGAATTTAAAAATTATCTACTTGCTAGGATGCAATGCAAGGGGCAAGGTTATATGATGCTAAATGATACTACTTGTAAGACTAAACGATACTACATAAAAACTTATCTTGCCCTTGCAAATGTCCCCATGTGGCATTATGGATTCAGACCTTGCTTCCTACAAATTCTCCCCATTACATAGGCAATCCATAATCCACTATCCTCCCTTTCTCGAACCATTACCACTTGTAGACCATTACCACTTGTAAATTATTATGATCTAGCTTTTGGTCCTACAAATTAATGCTTGCTTTTGGTTCTCTGAATTCTCCCCCTTTGGAATCAAACACCGAAAAGGAAGACATTAGTAGCACAAGGGAGGGTCAAACTTTGTGATCCTTTGTATGTAGAGTGAAATAGGTCACTTGACTCTCACATTATATAGACTAAGCTCCCTCTAAATATATGCATACATATAGTACAAGGCAAAGCATATGCATAGTTGGCAATTTATTGCTTAAGGGAATTTAATCTATATAAAGCATGGAGAAAGCATATAAATATCAAAATGAAATCAACATGATGATATCGGTTTAGAAATACCATATGTGGAAATCCATTTGATTTCTACCACTTGCAATAGGTGGTGGATATTTGAAGTATGATGCTTAACTCCGGGGACTCTATTTTCCTTGCAATGAGACTACTACACACATGATAAGCTTGAAAAGATGTTAGTCTCAAAGCATCCAACTTGTAGAGTAACCTCCCCCTAAATTTGTGCACACAAGTATGGAACACTTATAGGAAACATGAATATTTATTTTAGAATAAAAAATACCACTTGAAGGATGACATCACATGATTGTGAAAGTCAATTTCGAAGGCAATATTTGGGAGAAATTATCTATAATTTGGACTTTGGCACATATTAGATGAACAATCAAAAGACAAGCTATGTGTCGTGCTCCTAAACAATTTTAAACCATGTAGGATTGCTCCAAGGGATAAGAATGAAACCGAGCAAGCCTACCATAAGATATACCTAGTGTATGCATGATAAAAGATATAAGCATACAAATGCAAACCTAGGCACGAAGAGTAACTAGATGCTTAAAGATGCCACTTGTAAGAAATTAAATCTATTACCACTTGAAACAAATTGAATCTAGTTACCTAACATGGGAAGGGGAATTTGGGTCCATAGTATTCACTAACCCACTTGGCAATGATTTTGTCCATCATGATGCACCCCATGAAATGCACCCACACTTTGCCAAGTCTCCAAATTCCCCGACATCCATTGGACTTCTCACTTCCCTTTCGGGATCCAAACCTTCTTGGTACTCTTCATGTTGGAAATGATCTCCTTTGGCACCCAAAAGCGTTTGGCCCATTGTTGGCTTGCTTGTTCACCTTGATGGCCACCACCTTATCATTTTTCTTCTTCTTCAAGAGATAAGGTGTGGAGGCCTTTCTGTCCACCTTGTTGGTGTAGGTGTTGGAGAGCTTGCTTGTTTGCTTCTTCTCTTTCTTCTTTGCTCCTCCCCCATTCTTCACATTGCACTCATAGGACTTGTGACCTTCCTTGTGGCACACATAACAAACTATGGTTTGTCCTTCATCAAGCTTCTTCACTCCCTTGATGGTGTTATCTTGATGAAGTTGGGCTTGCTTTGCCTTGCCTTTCACTTGAGTCAAGTCCTTGGTGAGGCGAGCTACTTCTTGCTTGAGTTGCTCATTCTCCTTTGCAACCTCTTGTGTGCATGTATCTACAACAACTTTCTCAAAACAAACTTGGTTGCACAAAGATGAGTCTAAACATAAATCATTACAAGAAGTAGAGGAATCCTTTTTAGACATGTTAATGATAGAACTTTTCTTTTTAGATGCCTTGGTGGGGTTTGTACTAACGGCTTCAAGATTAGCAACTTTATTAGTTAGCTCATCACAATGTTTGCACATGGTTTCCATTCTAGAAAGCAAACTTTTATAAGCATCTTGTGAGCTAACTAACTTTTCTTTTAACTTTTCATTTTCCTTTACAAGTTGCTTATCATTGATTATGCATGCATTTGTTGTTGCACTAGCCTCAAGTTGCTCAATTTTAGTAGATAGTTCAACATTGAGATTAGCAAAGTTCTCATATTGTTCAAGCAAAGTTTTGTATGCTTCTTGTGAACTATCTAGCTTTTCTTTTAATTTTTCGAGCTTCTTTTGTTGACTAGTGCAAACTTTAGCATAATTAAGATTTTATTGCACAATTTCATCATAAGAAGGCATTTCATCATCACTATCACTCTCACTAGAGGATGAGCTTTCATTACCTTGTGCCATAAGGCACATATGAGAAGAGCTTGATGATGAGTGCTTGCGGACTCGCCTCTTGTGATGGTGTTCTTCTTCACTTGAAGAATCATCCCATGACCTTATTGATGTGAGGGCTTGGTTCTTGCATGCCTTCTTCTTTGTCTTGGGTGTGGACTTGTTTGGACAAACTTTCACAAAGTGCCCCAACTCACCGCATCCATAGCATCCACTCTTTCTTTGCTCATTTCTTTGATTTTGTGAAAATGAGATCTTGAATTTGGATGGGCACACCCTTGACATTGAGCCTTTGGATCATCTTCTCCACCTTGTTGATTAGTTTGATTGATTCTTCATCAAGGTCGAAAGTGGAGGAGGAAGATTGATCATCATCATTTGAATCATCATTATCATCGTCCTCATCTTCTTCGTCATCTTCACTTGAGGAGCTTAAGCTTGAGCTTGTCTCAACTTTCTTGCCCTTCATCTTCTTTTTCTCGCTACATGCGAGAGCTTTGCCTTTGCTTGATGAAGAGGCTTCTTCTTGACCCATCTTACATGACATTTCAAATGCCACTATCTTGCTAATGACTATGGTCGGGGTCATGGTGCTCAAGTCCTCTATGTTGTGAAGGATGGTGATGATGCTTGCATATTTCTTTTGTGGTAGCACGGAGATAATCTTATTCATGATGTTCGCATCATCTAGCTTTGTTAGTCCTATTGAATGGAGCTCATTGATAATTAGATTCAAATGAGAATACATATTATGAACAAGCTCATCGTCATTCATTATAAAGGAATCATAATTTTGTTTAGCTAGACAATGTTTTTGCTCATGGACATTAGATGTGCTGTCATGGAGCTCTTGGAGTTTTAACCAAATTTCATGTGCCATGTTTAAAGTGAACACTTGGTTAAACACATCCATGCTAAAAGATTCAAACAAGCAATTCTTAGCTCTAGCATTGAAATGTATTTTCTTTTCTTCACTCTTTGTGGGTTTATCGAGATTCTTAATGGGTTTCATCCCATCACGAGTGACTCTCCAAACTCCCAAATCAACCGCCTCAAGGTAGCAAGCCATTCTAGCTTTATAATAAGGGAAGTTAGTGCCATCAAACTACGGAGGCCTAGAGGTATCCATCCCAACCACTCTAAATAGCGTCGGCTCACCGGTGGTTAAGCCAAAGGTCCAAATTGAGCCAACCAGCTCTGATACCACTTGTAGGGGACCATGGTGCCTAAGAGGGGTGTGAATTAGGCAACTTAAAAATCTAACTCTAAACTATGGCCTCCTTTTCTAACCCTAGCAAAACCTATGCAATAGATAAACTATCTAAATGTGCAACTACGGTTTTGCTAGTGTGTTGCTATCTCAACCATAAAAGGAGTAATACAATCATGGTAAATGTGGAAGCTAAAGAGCAAGGTAGAGAAATGCAAACTCCCATCGATGACTCTAGTATTTTTACTGAGGTATCAAGAAGCACGCAAGCTTCCCCCTAGTCCTCGTTGGAGCCCTCGTAAGGAATCCGTCACAAGGTCCAAGCTCCCGATCGGGTAACTCCGTGGATAGCCTCAGGCCTTCCACATGCGCAAGTGGGTCTCTGACGTGCCTTTTGGCAAGCATCTCCTAGATGCTCCCCGCCATCTTCACTATCAAGCTTCTGGTCAAAACGTCGCGGGCCTTGTTCCCTCTAGTACACTGTGGCGGCCACACCACAAACATGGTTGGTGTGATCTCGTAAGACTACAAGCCCCTCTGATGCAGAATAATGGTGCACTCAGGCACCGAGTGGTAAGAGGTATGCAAACCTCACTAAACACTAGGCCTAAACCTAGAGCAAGTACATAAGCGGTGGTCTAATCAGCCTAAGCACTTCGCAAAGCACCTACGCTAATCACCTAATGAATCACTAAGCACTATGCAAGTCGAGATCACTAAAATGGTGTGTTAACACCCTTGATATGTTTCCTCAGCTCCACACACTTCATTTGGCCGGTTGGGGGTTGTATTTATAAGCCCCACTGAGAAAGTAGCCGTTGAGGACGAAATCCCATTTTTCTTCTACTAATCGGATGATGATCACATCCTGACTAAACATTTCTGATCGTCCCAACCATTAGAGCCACGATCAACTGATCGAACGCTGCCAGCGTCCGGTCACATGCCACCGGACACGTCCGATCGCAATTTTGCTGCTCTAGAACCTTTTTGTACTCGATCGGATGCTACCGTTCTATGTCCGGTCGATTTGCCGCAAGCGTCCGGTCCAGCATCTGGTCGCTGCTGCTGACGCCTGTTTATCAAGCCTCTTGATCGGGCATCTGGTCGCTTTTCGCCAGTGTCCGGTCCAGTGTCTCGTCATCTCTGTGAGCTCGTTTCTTCGTGATCTTGCATACGGCTTGGTTCCTATCTTCGTGCTTGGACTTTGCTTGATATCTTGTGTCTTCTCTTGTGCTTCTAGGGTCTTGCTTATGGTGTTGATCATCAGATCATCATGTCGCCATCGTCCAAGTCATGTCTTGCATCCTATTGAACTACAAAACAATCACTTGCAAATTCATTAGTCCAATTTGGTTGTGTTGATCATCAAACACCAAAATCCAAAGTAAATGAGACAAGGGTCCATTTTCCTTACACCCTCATCTAGCCAATGGGCTTGACACCAGCATGAAAATAGAGGTCTCACCAAGTGCTGGCCCATCATGTGACATTTGTCATCCCGGTTATACCTTGTTTTAACATTGTTCATGAACCTTTCCCAAAATGCCAACGTCTCACTTTCTTAGAAAGCCTCTGCAATTGATCCTTCAGGCCTAGCCCTGTTCCTTAATAAATTCTTCAACGTACCCAGTCTCCATTCTATTGGGTATATCCATCCATACTGTATGGGCCCTCTAAGAAGTGCCTCATCAGGTAGATGGACATCCAAGTGCACCATAACATCGAAAAAGGCCGATGGAAAAATCTTCTCAAGCTTGCATAAGATGAGTGAGATATCCCATTTCAGCTTTTACACGACTTCTTTCCTTAGAGTTCTACTACACAAAACCTCTTAAGCCTGCAGGTATGATCCTCTGGAGAAGGACATGGCAAGTATGCATTTTTAGCTTGCCAACTACCTTGGTACCATCTGTAACAACCCAAAAATCCACACACCAAAAATCACAACAACAAAATTTTTGTTTAACCCTATGTGATGTTGAGTGACACATGTAGAAGCCCAACCCTAGTTTTGGATTGGATGTAACCCAACTAGGTTAAGATCACAAGCATAGTTTGGTTTTATGCCACATGTGTAATTAAATTCCTAAATAAATAAATCATGCATGCATCCTTAGACCCACTTGTGATTTGGATTCTTTTGCCTTATGTGATGTTTAACTAACTTACTTAATATTTATGATAAACCCTAACCAAATTGGCAACAAATAAAAGAGGAAGGAAAGAAGAGGGAGCAGCAGTAGCCCAGGCCTGCTCGGGCTTGCGAACCGACCCAGCTAGCTTAGCCGAGCCGAGCTTGCCCTTCCACGTGCATAGCCCATGAAGCCGGCCCAGCATCACCGCCCGCACATGCACAGCCGCTGACAAGCCGACCCCACTCATCAGTCATCACGCGCAGCACGCAACCACATTGCACCAAGCGCCTGACGACCCGACCCCGCTTGTCAGCACAGTAGAATATTCTTCCTCCCCACGCCAACCTCTCCCATGCGATCGGGAGCCGACCAGCATGGCAGGCGTGGGCCCAGGGTCATGCAAATCGCATGACCTTGTTCCCCCTTGCGTCGCACCTATGCAACCGCATGAGAGCCATCGGATGCGCCACACATATCACCACCGCCCGATCACCGTCCGCCATTGGAGCCTTTGGAGCTTGGCTATAAAAGCCAACGACTGTGAGCCCTAACCCTCAGCCCGTTCACCACTGCCACTGGTGGCATAGCACCACACAGTGTCAAGCCAAGAGAGAGGGAGGAGGGAGAAGCAAGGAGGAGAAGGAAGCCACGGCGGGGAGGACCTCGCCGGAGCTAGGAGCGCCGCCCCAATTAGCTACAGCGATGTAGCTGCTCGACACGGCACTACATCGCCTCATCACGGCCTCGCCTCACCACCGCACTGCCATCCTACCGCCACGAACCCTATGATGAGCCATCTTGCTGAGACCACCTCCCTAGCCAAATGGAACGTGCACCGCCATGATCAAACCATGCTAGAGCTTCAAGCTCTGGCCTAGCCCAACTGGTTAGCTAGGGAGACCGCCATGGCCACGCTGCCGAGACCTAGGACACGCTGTGCGTGCTGCCATCAGCTAAAAGGAGGACCCTAGCCATGATGTTGTACATCGGAGCAGGAGCGCACATGCACGGACACGCTCACCATGGCTAAGAGCACAACCATGGCGAGACCACCACGTCTTCTACGTTGTGGTAAAGGCAATATTGACACCTGACTAGCTCTGCCATGTTGAGAGACACACTGCGCTCACCTTAGCCAAGGAAGAAGCCCACCGGAGCCCTGCGTTGCCGCACCACACCTCGTCGGAGCGCCACCGCCTCTGCTTTGCCCCCATCACCGTGATCGAAGCCACTGGGAGTACCAGGAGCTCCTCCAACACGCTCACCGTGGCCATAGAAGCACCATGGAGCTCACATGCTCCTCCAACTAGGCCCTCGCTACCACTACAGCCCTGTCCATGCACACCAACGAATCCACACCACCGTTCACCATGGCCAGGACCCTATGAAGCCCTAGCCGCCACCTTGACCCCACCACTACACTCACCGAGGCATGGGGAAACTATTGCCTACCCTAATCGGATGCTAGCACCGTCGTGGGAACTCGTTGGTGACCTCACCGCCGGCGGGAGCCCTGTTGGGGAAGAGAAGGGGATTTTCCCATCATCGAGCTCTGACCACGACCTCGCTGACCACAACCTCACCGACCATGACCACGCCGACCACGTCCTGAGCAGCTCCGCCGAGCAGCTCCGACCACGACTTCACCGACCATAACCTCGCCGACCACGACCACGCCGACCATGTCCTGAGCAGCTCCGCCGAGCAGCTCTGACCACGACTTCGCCGACCACAACCTCACCGACCACGACCACACGAACCACGTCTTGAGTAGCTCCGCCGAGTAGCTCTGACCATGACCTCACTGACCACGACCACGCCGACCATGTCCCGAGCAGCTCCACCGAGCTCTGACCACAACCACGTCGTGCACGTGAACCAAACCCTGGGAAGGAGTAAGTGGACCAAGTCTTTCATAGACCGGCTCTACGGTCTATGGACCAACACAGGCGGGTTCACCATGAACCACGCCTCACCTGTGCCCATGGATCATGGCCCATTGGTGGCCCAATAGGACGACATGGCCGCACCAGCGCGCGCCACATGGTAGGCCAAAGCCCAGTCCGTATCCAGGCCCAACCAGCCCAGTCGAGGCTCGACATGTATTGGCCATTGACTAGTCAACACTAGCCATTGACCGGGGCCACCTGTCAGTAACTGTGATCTATTAATCATTAACTCGCCCAATTGGCTTGACGATGACTTAGACCGGACCCACAAGTCAGTGACACAGAGCCGCTGGACCCACTTGTCATGGGGTGACATCATGCTGATGTCATGATGATGTCATGCAGGACCCCACCTGTCTGTACCAGAACCGAGATGATGACATCATGCTGATGTCAGCATGTCACGTGGATCAGTCACAGTGTGACACGTGTCAGCCCTGAATTAATTAGCCTTTTCCCAATTTCAGAGATGATTTAAACTTCGGAAATTCATAATTAATTCATACAACCTTAGAAAAATACGAAACTAGGACCAAAATTCATCTAAAATTGAACATTACGCAATGAACCCTTGTTTGAGTGCATTTGGCTCTTTTGAATTTTCATTGCTTCTTTGTGCTATTCTTTAGACATTGCTAACGCGACTATAATGTGATCATTTGCAGACTCAGAGGAGAACCAGATGGACGAGGGCCGAGAGTACCATGAGGAGTACGGAGACGACTACACTGAAGGTGCCACATCCCACCCAATCTTGTAGCACCTATTTACGCATGGCTAATGTAGAACTACTATTACTTCACTTTACTGTTATAATCATACTATGATAGGACTTGCATGGTAGTATGCTTACTTGATGGCCTTTACCTTGATGCAACCTTACCCCTGCATACCCTGCTATTAGGCTAGACACACACTCACTGCTATATTTCATTGCTTATACTTCTACTACGCTTATTCTACATTAATGCGTGGTGGAAACTGGTGTTATCAAGATTATGGGGAGAGTGCTATGTGTGTGACTTGGGTGTGTGGAGGGTGAGGGTTGTGTTGACTAAGTTAGAGTATGTGACAAGCCTGGGGCGAGTCTTGCCATGTGGTGCTACCTGGGCACTTGGATATGGAATACCTATGGTGGGTAAATGGTAATTGGAGGTGTCCTTTGGTGTGAACCTCGAAGAGGTGGAGCCCAGGGTAGAGGTGTTGTGGTGGCACGTAAAATGGAAACCCTGATGAAGACATTCTGGCTTGGTCAATCCCTAAGGACTTACTAGTACCTAGACTCACCAGGAATCCTTTACATCCCACTCACCCTATATGGTGTGGGACGGTCGGACTACTTGGTAGAACAATGCCACTACTGCTAGGCAAACATGTGCAAGGAGGTATGGGGCATGCGGTTTTCCCCACACCCTTCTGAGACTTTAGGAGGCCTTGTGGACCTAGCTCTTGACATTTGGAGGGCCTTGGCTCTATCTATGACTCACAGTATCAGCCATCCTAGACTAGACATGGGATGTTCCAGGGCTGAGAGGTAGGGTGGCATTGTTCTAGGCTAGCAAGCGGCCAGAATCTACCTAGACGGGGCACCATCGAGGATGGCTATCTTATGGGTATGTAAAACCTCTGTAGATTGTTTGGTTGATCGATCGATACATATGCCGACTTGTCGGCTATGGACCTTTCCTGGGTTTCGCTTAAACTAGATAGAGAGATGAGTCCTTCTCTTCTTCCCCCATGAGGGAGTGTCGGACGTAGCCAGGGGCTACGGGCCTTGAGATAGTGCTAAGAGGGAGTTGGCCTATCGACTGAGCGATGGTATGGTGATGGTGTGGATGGTGGTATAATGATCCCAGGACCGAAACCTGGCTCTGGAAAGGGAATGGGGTGGAATGTGTGTGGGAATGGTGTTAAAACTTGACTATACTATTATATACTTGATATGCTAATACATTGGAAACCCCCGCCTTATAGGTTCCTTTTGATTATCCAACTTACATCCAATTTCCACAAAGCAATGCTCATAGGGTGGGAGTGGCCAGTACAAATCGTACTGATAAATTTTGGTACATAGGTTCTGCTGAGTATAGCTCTGAGGAGTTTGATGGTTGAGGGGTTCGTGCCTACGCTTGAGTTTGGTGATCTTATCTTCAAGTTGTTCTAAATGAATGCTACTTTTGATTCCACCAATGCGGCGATGTAATAAATTATGTAATTCCACACTATTTGTACTCTGATATTATCGTTGTATGGATGTGGTATTCGACTGGAAATTTGGGTAATATGATCTACAATGGTCTTATTACACTCCGACACTATGGATTTCCCTTCGTGGAAATTAGGTCGTTTCAGTTGGTATTAGAGCCATACTTGACCATAGGACGAAACCCTCAGAAATGGACGATAGAATAGGACGTGAACAACCCTCCTTTTGGTTATATACTGACCCTTCATTTACTTTTATGCAAGGCTTATCTATTAGGGACCTGCTAACATCTGTTCCTTAAAAACATGCAGATGGCAACGAACGTCAACTGGCCGCTGCTAGAACCGCTACTCTAGACCACGCCAAGCTTACCTTTAACCTACGTGAGCTTAGGGGTTTTGCATAGACCCTCTGCTGAGTTCTCATCACGTTAGGAGCCCCTGACAAGCTTGTCAAGGTCACCTGCACCGGGAAGCCAGCACAAGAAGGAGCAATCAAAGGACCGATTGTCACCTCAGTCTAGTTCCCAGCTAGCACTACCTTACCTACTATCCCAGCTTTCACTGAGTTGACTATAGAGGACACAGTCAAGGAGGGACTGCAAGCTATCTCACATAAGGCCCTTCTATGGGAGTACTAGGAGCAAGACTCGCAGGGAGCACAGGAGCAAGCTAGTCTACTTGAGACAGTTGCCAAGCTACAGGACGAGTTCAATCGTCATGAAGAAGTCCACAGAACCAAGGTCGCAGACTTACAGGACAAAGCCGCCGACCTAGGCAATAGGAACTGCTACCTCGACAGCAAGGTCTTGGAGTTGTAGAGAGAGTTGGATGACAAGAAGGCCGAGTTCAACCACAGAGGAGACAGAGAGAGGTCCAAGGGGATTGATATGCTGAAAATCTAATCTCGGAACAAGACCATGACTCAGGATATAGAGGAGTTCAGGAAGAAGGCTGTTCGCAACTAGGGTCACCTGATTGAGGCACTCAAGCAGAACGAGTACCTATAGGACAAGTGTGAGAGGACATGGCAGGCTTGGCAGAAGTCTGATAGAAAGTGCCTCAGGGAGATGAAGGGTATGTGGGATCAGCTACCCAAGGAGATTTGTAGCAAGACGAAGCCTAGGATAGAGGAGTTTGAGTTAGCCCTGACTTGCCTCAACCTAGACGCCAGCCCTATCCTACCTGGAGCCAAGCCTACTGAGGAGCTCGCTGAGGCCTTGAAGTACGTGTCCCGACTTCACAAGTCTAATAAAGAGATCAAGATCGAGAATAGTCGTATCCTAGCTACGGTGTATGAGTTAGAGTAGATGACCCTACGTGGTCAAGAATCATGTCAGTGGCTTCCATAAGTTGTACCCCATGATGTACCCCTTATGAGATGTAATATGAGACACTATGCATAGTACGATTCTCGCAAGTCTTCAAGTGTAGCTACTGGAGATGATGCTATGTAATAAAACCCATGTAATGAATGTTTTGGATCTTATTGCTTCTTTATAATGAGTGTTGGATAGTATAAATGTTTTTCTTTAAATCGTCAAAATCATGTAATCACACTAAATTATAAGCACTTATGGCATAAGCACAAAATTCCTATGATCCGTGTTGCAGATGCCGAACCACTGATCTAATCGCCTAATGAACCATGGACGTGCGCCCACCCCCGAACTAGTCGAACCAAATGGGGGGCGTGGTGGCAACAACCATGGCTATGGCCATGGCCATGGATGTGGAGGGATACCCTTCAACCTAGAGAATACCCGGCCACCTGAGGAGAACATTCCGCCACCACCACCACCGAACCTGGCAGAAGTAATGGCGCAACAGACTCAACTTCTTGCAGCTCTTGTTAACGGAGCAAACCATCGCCAGGGAGGTCAGCAGAATGACTTCCAAAGGAAGCTAGAAGGATTTTTGAAGCTAAGGCCACCTACCTATGATGGCACCGACCCTGACCCACTTGTAACCGATGACTGGCTCAAGGAGATGGAGAAGAAGCTTGACCTCACTACTTTCACCAATGATGAGTGTGTTGGAGCTGCCACACACTAGCTCACAAGTGCAGCACATGCCTGGTGGGACAGTTTCAGTGATTCCCATGAGGACCCTACCAACATCTCATGAAATGAGTTCGCCGAAGCATTCACTGAGTATCACATTCCCAAGGGTATCATGGAGGCCAAAGCCGAGGAGTTCTGCAACATCAAGATGGGAAAGGACAGGGTGACTGAGTACACTACTCGTTTCACCAATCTTCTTCGCTATGCACCTTCCTATGTTGTGAACTCTGAGAAGGAGAAGTTGTACTATTACTGCAAGGGACTTAACCCGCACATCAAGCTAAAGTTTGGCGGTATTGAGAGTAACACGCTGCGTGCACTGGTGGATCGCTGCATCCAGATTGAGAAAGACCGTGCTAAAGCTAGAGAGGAGTACAGGGAGAGGAAGCGTAAGCCTGAGGAGTCCTTCCATGGACATGATCGCAAGAGGTTCCACAGAGATGCACCATCTAGAGAACGCTCTCGCCATAATAGGGATGACAACCCTGGATCGAGCAGGGGTCATGGAGGCTACACTGCCAAATACTCCCGCCCTGCTCAGGACCGTTATGCTCAGGACCGTTTCAACCGTTCCTGCTCTATGAATGAATGCCCAGCATAGAACCGCTCTACACCTAGCACTGGAAACTAGAAGGCACCCGCGCCAACCCCTACAGGTGGTACGCCTTTCACCTATTTCGCTTATGGCCAACTAGGTCACAAAGCCGCTGAGTGCCCACAGAAATCAGCTGCTCAGAAGCCTCAGTTCAAGGGATCTGCTACCCATGGACGTCTCAACCATCTGGACACCGAGGAAGCACAGGCTGCCCTTGACATTGTGTATGGTATGTTTTTAGTTAATGGCAATACTGCATTAGTTCTATTTGACTCTAGAGCAACTTGTTCTTACATATCATCCAAGTTTGCATGAGAACATGACATGCCTGTAACCCCACGTGAAAAGCCTATCATCACCAGTTCACCTTTAGGAGACCTAAAGTGCACCCACATCTGTAAGGAAGTAAGTCTTACCATTGAGGGTCTTACCTTTAAAGCCAACCTAACCCTGTTACCTTCCACAAACCTAGATGTCATCTTAGGTATGGATTGGTTAACCATTCACCGAGGTATCATATCATGTTCACCTAGATATGTCCAAGTGACCCACCCATCAGGCCAAGTCATTAGATGTGAACCCCAGTCTGGAAAGTCCACCTCTATCCTGTGTGCCCTTAAAGCCAATTCAGAATCACAAAAAGAGGAGAAGACAGTTCATGATGTGCCTGTGGTCAGAGACTATCCTGATGTATTCCCTAAAGAATTACCGGGTATGCCACCAGACCATGATGTAGAGTTCATCATTGATCTTTTGCCGGGAACAGGACCCATTGCTAAGAGACCCTATCGCATGTCAGTTGATGAACTAGCCGAGCTCAAGAAATAGCTTGATGAGCTCATCTCGAAGGGATATATCAGACCTAGTGCTTCACCCTACGGATCCCCTGTTCTATTTATTAAGAAGAAGGATGGTTCAATAAGAATGTGCATTGATTACCGGAACTTGAACGCAGTCACCATCAAGAACAAGTACCCCCTGCCAAGAATCGATGATTTGCTTGATCAGCTTTGAGGTGCCAAGTATTTCTCCAAGATTGATCTCAGATCTGGCTATCATCAGATGAAGATTCGAGAGAGTGACATCTCGAAGACAGCTTTTGTGACTAGGTATGGGCAATTTGAGTTCACCATGGTGTCCTTTGGACTCACGAATGCTCCTGCATACTTCATGAACATGATGAATAAGGTTTTCATGAATGAACTGGATAAGTTCATGGTAGTATTCATTGATGACATCCTTGTCTATTCACCCATTGCTAAAGAACACGAACACCATCTGAGAACTATGCTTGAGAAATTAGCACAACATTAGCTCTACGCAAAATTCAGCAAATGCGAATTTTGGCTATAGGAAGTTGCCTTCTGAGGCCATGTACTATCAGCTGAAGGTGTCGCAGTTGACCCAGCCAAGATTGAAGCTATGAAAGAATGGGATCAACGTAGTAACGTGACTAAAGTCAGAAGTTTCTTGGGATTGGCTGGATATTATCGTTGATTCATTGAGAACTTCTCCAAGATAGCCCGTCCAATGACTAACCTTCTAAAGAAGACTAAGGAGTTTGAATGGACGCCCGCGTGCGAACAAAGCTTCTAGGAATTGAAACAGAAGCTTACCACAACTCCTGTGCTAGCATTGCCTGATATCAGTAAGGATTTTATGGTCTATTGTGATGCATCCCATCTAGGACTTGGTTGTGTACTGATGCAAGATGGAAGAGTGATAGCATATGCGTCTCGATAGTTGAAAGAACACGAGAACCGTTACCCAACTCATGATCTTGAGTTAGCAGCAGTTGTTCATGCCTTGAAGATCTAGAGACACTACTTGATAGGCAACAAGTGTAATATCTATACGGATCACAAGAGCTTGAAGTACTTTTTCACTCAGGAAGATCTAAATATGAGGCAACACCGATGGCTAGAGTTGATCAAGGACTATGACCTAGAAATTCACTATCATCCAGGAAAAGCTAATGTAATCGCAGATGCTCTCAGTCTTAAGAGTTACTATCACACTTCGATCACTGAGTCCGTACCACCTGAGCTCAAGGATGAGATTGAAGATTTCCAACTTGAGATACTACCGCATGGCTTGTTAAATGAGCTCCGCATATAGTATGATCTCATAGATCGTATCTATCAAGCTCAGAAAAGTTGTGAGGAGATCGAATATCTCTGTGGTCTAATGAAACTAGGCCACAAGACCAACCACCAGGAAGATGAACAAGGAACCATCTGGTTCAAGAATAGAATCTGTGTTCCATCTGACCTAGTGCTACGAGAGGAAATTCTGTCAGAAGCTCATGATTCCAAGTACTGTATTCACCCTAGAGGTTCAAAGATGTATCAAGACTTGAAGAAACACTTCTGGTGGAAAGGCGTGAAGACAAACATTGTAGGACATGTGGCACGATGTGACACCTGTAATAGAGTCAAGGCGGAACATCAAAGGCCTATAGGTTTGCTAAAGCCTCTTGACATTCCCGAGTGGAAATGAGAGAGCATATCCATGGATTTCATAGTTGGATTGCCCCGATCACAGAAAGGCAATGATTCCATCTGGGTGATTGTTGATCGTTTGACCAAGATTGCTCACTTTGTACCAGTTAAGACCAAGACCGATGCCAAAAAATTAGCAGATCTATATGTTGAGCATATTCTCAGACTGCATGGGGCTCCCTCTAGTATTGTATCTGATCGTGGTCCTCAGTTTGTGTCCCAATTCTGGGAAGCCCTGTACAAGTCCATTGGAACCAAACTTGATTTCAGTACCGCTTACCACCCACAGACAGATGGACAAACTGAACAAGTAAATCAGATCTTAGAAGACATGCTTCATGCTAGTGTACTGAATTATGGCTCTGATTGGGAGAAATGCTTACCCTATGCAGAGTTCTCTTACAACAACAGCTACCAAGCCAGCATCAAGATGTCGCCATTTGAAGCTCTATACGACAGACCTTGTAAGACACCTTTGATGTGGTCCCAACCGGGAGAAAGATCATTCTTTGACTCCACCAAGATTCAAGATGCTGAAGAATGAGTTGCTCAAGTGAAGGAGAACTTGAGAATTGCCCAAAGTCGATACAAGAGCTATGCTAACAAAAGAAGAAGAGAACTTGAGTTCAATGTGCGAGACTTCGTCTATCTCAAGGTATCCCCGCTACGTGGAATTGTTAGATTCCATGTGAAAGGAAAGCTAGCCCCTAGATTTGTTGGGCCATACAAGATCCGCAAAAGGATTGGAAAACTCGCTTACAAACTTTAGCTACCTGAAGAATTGGTGGGTGTACATCCCGTGTTTCATATATCCTAGCTATGCAAGTGTTTAAGAGTACCCGATGAAGTAGTTCCAACTGATGCACTTGACATTCAAGATACACTTGAGTATAAAGAACATCCTATCAGAATTCTAGGTAGAGATACCAAAGAGACCCGAAGCAAAACTATTCCTATGTGCTAGATCCAATGGAGCAATCACACTGAGAGAGAAGCAACATGGGAGAAAGAGTCTGACCTCTGGCTACAATATCCTTATCTCTTTAGAGGGTACGATCCGCTTTAATCTTAGGGTCGAGATTCTGTTAAGGGGGTAGGACTGTAACAACCCAAAAATCCACACACCAAAAATCACAACAACAAAATTTTTGTTTAACCCTATGTGATGTTGAGTGACACATGTAGAAGCCCAACCCTAGTTTTGGATTGGATGTAACCCAACTAGGTTAAGATCACAAGCATAGTTTGGTTTTATGCCACATGTGTAATTAAATTCCTAAATAAATAAATCATGCATGCATCCTTAGACCCACTTGTGATTTGGATTCTTTTGCCTTATGTGATGTTTAACTAACTTACTTAATATTTATGATAAACCCTAACCAAATTGGTAACAAATAAAAGAGGAAGGAAAGAAGAGGGAGCAGCAGCAGCCCAGGCCTTCTCGAGCTTGCGAACCGACCCAGCTAGCTCAGCCGAGCCTCGCTTGCCCTTCCATGCACGTAGCCCATGAAGTCAGCCTAGCATCGCCGCCCACACGCGCACAGCCGCTGACAAGCCAAGCCCGCTCGTCGGTCATCACGCGCAGCACGCAACCGCATCGCGCCAAGCGCCTGATGACCCGACCCCGCTTGTTAGCATAGTAGCATCTTCTTCCTCCCCACGCCAACCTCTCCCACGCGACCAGGAGTCGACCAGCGTGGTAGGCGCAGGCCTAGGGTCACGCAAATCACATGACCTTGTTCCCCCTTACGCCGCGCCTATGCAACCGCACGAGAGCCGTCGAATGCGCCGCATGTTTCACCACCGCTCGATCGCCGTCCGCCATTGGAGCCCTTAGAGCTTGGCTATAAAAGCCAATGACCGTGAGCCCTAACCCTCAGCCCGTTCGCCGCCACCGCTGGTGGCACAGCACCACACAGCATCAAGCCAAGAGAGAGGGAGGAGGGAGAAGCAAGGAGGAGAAGGAAGCCGCGGCGGGGAGGACCTCGCCGAAGCCAGGAGCACCGCCCCAATCAGCTACAGTGACGTAGCTGCTCAGCACGGCACTACATCGCTTCATCACAGCCTCGCCTCACCACCGCACCACCATCCTACCGCCACAAACCCTACGGTGAGCTATCTTGCTGAGACCACCTCCCTAGCCAAATGGAACGTGCACCGCCATGATCGAATCGTGCTGGAGCTTCGAGCTCTGGCCTAGCCCAACTGGTTAGCTAGGGAGACCGCCATGGCCACGCTACCGAGACCCAGGATGCACCATGCGCACTGCCATCAGCCAAAAGGAGGACCCCAGCCATGATGTTGTACATCAGAGTAGGAGCGCACATGCACGGACACGCTCACCATGGCCGAGAGCACAACCATGGTGAGACCACCGCATCTTCTATGTTGTGGTAAAGGCAACATTGACACCCGACTGGCTCCACCATGTCAAGAGACACACTGCGCTCACCTTAGCAGATGAAGAAGCCCACTAGAGCCCTGCGTTGCCGCACTGCCCCTCGTCGGAGCGCCACCGCCTCTGCTTTACCCCCATCACCATGACCGAAGCCACTGGGAGTACTAGGAGCTCCTCCAACACGCTCACCGTGGCCATAGAAGCACCGTGGAGCTCACACGCTCCTCCAACTGGGCCCTCGCTACCACTGCAGCCCTGTCCATGCACACCGACGAACCCACACTGCCGTTCACTATGGCTGGGACCCTATGAAGCCCCAGCCACCACCTTAACCCCACCACTGCACTCACCGAGCCATGGGGAAACTATTGCCAACCCTAATCGGACGCTAGCGCCGTCATGGTAGCTCGTTAGTGGCCTCACCGCTGGCGGGAGCCCCATCGGGGAAGAGAAGGGGATTTTCCCATCACTGAGCTCCGACCACGACCTCGCCGACCCTGACCTCGCCGACCACAACCACGCCGACCATGTCCCGAGTAGCTCCGCCGAGCAGCTCCGACCACGACCTCGCCGACCATGACCACACCGACCATGTCCTGAGCAGCTCCACCGAGCAGCTCCAACCATGACTTCGCCGACCACGACCTCGCTGACCATGACCACACCGATCACATCCCGAGCAGCTCTGCCGAGCAGCTCCAACCTTGACCTCGCTGACCATGACCACGCCGACCACGTCCCAAGCAGCTCCGCCGAGCTCCGACCACGACCACATCATGCACGTGAACCAAACCCTAGGAAGGAGTAAGTGGACCAAGTCTTTCATAGACCGGCTCTGTGGTCTATGGACCAACACAGGCGGGTTCACCATTAACCATGCCTCACCTGCGCTCGTGGATCATGGCCCATTGGTGGCCCAATAGGATGACATGGCCGCACCAGCGCGCGCCACGTGGTAGGCCAAAGCCCAGCCCGTATCTAGGCCCAACCAGCCCAATCGAGGCCCAGCCTGTATTGGCCATTGATTGGTCAACACTGGCCATTGACCGGGGCCACCTGTCAGTAACTGTGATCTGTTAATCATTGGCTCGCCCGATTGGCTTGACGATGACTTAGACCAGACCCACAAGTCAGCGACATAGAGCCGCTGGACCCACTTGTCATGGGGTGATGTCATGCTGATGTCATGATGATGTCATGCGGGACCCCACCTGTCTATACCAGAACCGAGACGATGACGTCATGCTGACGTCAGCATGTCACGTGGATCAGTCATAGTGTGACACGTGTCAGCCCTGAATTAATCAGCCTTTTCCCATTTTCAGAGATGATTTAAACTTCAGAAATTCATAACTAATTCATACGACCTCAGAAAAATATGAAACTAGGACCAAAAATTATCTAAAATCGAACTTTATGCAATGAACCCTTGTTTGAGTGCATTTGGCTCTTTTGAATTTTCATTGCTTCTTTGTGCTATTCTTTAGATGTCGCTAACGCGACTATAATGCGATCGTTTGTAGACTCGGAGGAGAACCAGATGGATGAGGGCCAAGAGTACCATGAGGAGTACAAAGATGACTACACTAAAGGTGCCACATCCCACCCAATCTCGTAGCACCTATTTATGCATGGCTAATGTAGAACTACTATTGCTTCACTTTACTGTTATAATCATACTATGATAGGACTTGCATGGTAGTATGCTTACTTGATGGCCTTTACCTTGATGCAACCTTACCCCTGCATACCCTGCTATTAGGCTAGACACACGCTCACTACTATATTTCATTGCTTATACTTCTACTACACTTATACTACATTAATGCATGGTGGAAACTGGTGTTATCCGGATTATGGGGAGAGTGCTGCGTGTGTGACTTGGGTGTGTGGAGGGTGAGGGTTGTGTCGACCAAGTTAGAGTATGCGACAAGCTTGGGGCGAGTCTTGCCATGTGGTGCTACCTGGGCACTTGGATATGGAATACCTGTGGCGGGTAAATGGTAATTGGAGGTGTCCTTGGGTGTGAACCTCAGAGAGGTGGAGCCCGGGGTAGAGGTGTTGTGGTGGCACATAAAATGGAAACCCTGATGAAGACATTCTGGCTTGGTCAATCCCTAAGGACTTACTAGTACTCAGACTCACCAGAAATCCTTTACATCCCACTCGCCCTATATGGTGTGGGACGGTCGGACTACTGGTAGAACAATGCCACTACTGCTAGGTGAACGTGTGCAAGGAGGTACGGGGCGCGCAGTTTTCCCCACACCCTTCTGAGACTTTAGGAGGCCTATGGACCTGGCTCTTGACATCCGAAGGGCCCCAACTCTGTCTATGACTCACAGTATCAGCCATCCCAGACTAGACTTGGGATGTTCTAGGGTTGAGAGGTAGGGTGGCATCGTTCTAGGCTAGCAAGCGGCCAGAATCAACCTAAATGGGGCACCGTCTAGGATGGCTATCTTGTGGGTATGTAAAACCTCTGCAGAGTGTTTGGTTGATCGATCGATACATATGCCGACTTGTCAGCTATGGACCTTTCCTGGGTTTCGCTTAAACTAGATAGAGAGATGAGTCCTTCTCTTCTTCCCCCATGATAGAGTGTCGAACGTAGCC
Organism: Miscanthus floridulus; assembly: GCF_019320115.1. Classification (NCBI taxonomy): domain Eukaryota; kingdom Viridiplantae; phylum Streptophyta; class Magnoliopsida; order Poales; family Poaceae; genus Miscanthus; species Miscanthus floridulus. Next base: position 83,885,904 of record NC_089597.1, read on the forward strand.
AGGGGCTATGGGCCTTGAGAAAATGCCGAGAGGGAGTTGGCCTATCGACTGAGCGATGGTATGGTGATGGTGTGGATGGTGGTATAACGATCCTAGGACCAAAACCTGGCTCTAGAAAGGGAATGGGGTGGAATGTGTGTGGGAATGGTGTAATAACTTGACTATATTATTATATACTTGATATGCTAATACATAGGAAACCCCCGCCTTATAGGTTCCTTTTGATTATCCAACTTGCATCCAATTTCCACAAAGCAATGCTCATAGGGTGGGAGTGGCCAGTACAAATTGTACTGATAAATTTTGGCACACAGGTTCTGCTGAGGAGTATAGCTCCGAGGAGTTTGACGGTTGAGGGTTTCGTGCCTACGCTCGAGTTTGGCGATCTTATCTTCAAGCTGTTCTGAATGAATGCTACTTTTGATTCCGCCAATGCAGCAATGTAATAAATTATGTAATTCCACACTATTTGTACTATGATATTATCGTTGTATGGATGTGATATTTGACTGGAAATTTGGGTAATATGTTCTACAACGGTCTTATTACACTCCGACACTATGGATTTCCCTTCGTGGAAATCAGGTCGTTTCACCATCTGCACTTATGGATTTTGCTAGGTTGGCTGCATAACCATCTAGAAACTTGACACCTTTAAGGAACTTACAAAAATTCTGCTCTATGTTTTTCCATCATGACATAGTGAGCTTCTAGGAATTTAAGCGAGGTGCCTTGCAGCACACCGTGATATTGAGGCCTTATCTTCATATCATGCAAATCTAGCCTAGCATTCATTGTGTCCTTTGTCTTGCCCTCCACTTTCAGCAATGTCCAAAGAATGTTTTCACATATGTTCATCTCAATGTGCATGATGTCAAGATTGTGTGGCAGCAACAGGTCCTTCCAATACGATAGCCCCCACCAAGTAGATTTTTTATTATAAATCACTGGCTCTTCTCCATGCTTTTGTTTCCTTTTTCCACTATGCTTACCTGGGTAGACATCTTTCATCTTCTCAAGTTCCTCAAGGACCTCCTATAAGGTGAACTTTTCCAGCGCATCCTGGTCCTCAGTTTTCCATGAAAATCCAAGCTCTTCCTCCAAGGGTGATCCCTAGGAAGGTAACAATGGTGTCCAAAGTAGCCTAGCTTCTTTCTTAGGCTCCTTGACAATAGATTTTTGTCACAATAAATACAAGCATAATAACCTTTTGTAGTTTGGCCTAACAAGGTGCTCAATGCTGGAAAATCATGTATGCACCAAAGCATGGCAGCGCACAGAGTGAAGCCTTTCTTATTATCATGATATAGTACACAAAAAGTGTTGACACCTTTCCATAGTTCTTCCAGTTCTTCTATAAGAGGCACCAAGAATACATTGAAATCCTTTCCTAGAGAGGTTGGGCCTGGGATCAGTAGACACATAAAGCAATTCGATGGGTTCACACATTCCCATGGTGGCATGTTCAGAGGCATTACAAGAATAGGCCACATACTATATGTCGAGCTAAAGTTGCCAAATGGATTGAAATCATCTGTGGTGATGGCAAGCCTCAAGTTCCTTGGATCATCTGCAAAAGTTTTGTGCTTTCTATCAAAGTCCTGCCATGCCTCCACATCTGCTAGATGGCTCATTTCATCGGTATTCTTCTCTCGCTTAGTCTCGTGCCATTCGGCATCCGTTGCTGTTCCTCGAGCAGCAAAGATCCTCTACAACCTTGGTATTTGAGGAAAATGCCTCAAAACCTTGAGGAACCCGCCTGCTACCATCTGCATCCTCCCATCTAGACTCTTTGCATTTAGGGCATGCTTGCAATTCCTCACGATCACCCCAAAACAACACACAGTTGTTCTTGCACACATGGATACTATCATAACCTTATCCCAATTCTCGAATATATTTGCGGGCCTCCTCACATGATTTTGGTATGTTGCTACTAGGGAATGCATCTAACAGCAATGCCAGTAGTGCATCAAAATAGTTGTTGCTAACTCGATAATGGGACTTGATATAGAGCAACCTGACAAGGAAGGAGAATCTTGAGAGGGTAGATCTAGAAGAAACTGATTGCTTCAACTCATCCAACACTCTTTTAAACTTTGGGACTCTTCTAGCCTGCTCTTCATATGTCAACAGATTTTGAAATAAATCATCAAAATCTAGTAATATGTTATCGTCGCGGTCCTCCTGCTCCTCCTCCTTCGCAATCCAACCATCATGATGAGATCCATGCACATCTGATGGCTCCATAATGTCAGTACCTCCTCCCTCTTCCCCATGATGAATCCATGTGATGTATGTGGGTGACATTCTATTTATAAGTAAGTTGTCCTTCACCTCTTTCCAAGTTTTAACCACCTGGTTAAGACAACGTGTACACAGGCAAGGGATGTTTTGCTCCGGGTATTTTTGTTTAACTATATCCATGAACTCTTCAACTCCTGTGATGAATGTCGGTGAGAATGGTCTCCCATTAGGAATCAAGGATCTGTCCATCTGTTGCAGCAAAAGTATGCAAAGTCCGTTAGAGTTTCGACCATTGGGTGGACAATGGCAAAATTAGCATTACAACAAAGCATACAGTGTTCGATAGCACTAATGATGAGGACATGACACCCATGCTTACGACCATGTTTGGCACATGGTTAGGAGGGGTAGGAGGCCAGCAAGGGTGTCCAAGTCAAGAAGGAGGCCCAAGGCTAATTCGGTTCGAGTCCCCGAGGTGGAGGCCCAAAGCAACTCAAGTTTGAGTCTGTCTCGGCCTCCAGGACCAGTCTGCCTTAAACTAGTCACCAGGATGCATCCAGACTTTGTTTTCGACGATCCACATATGGTTGGAAAGCTAATTTGATAAGGAAGTCAATCCAAGTGGTCTCACATCAAAAGACCTTCAGAATCAACAGGAATCATCGAAATAAGTCAGCATCTAGAATCTGCCAGGGTGCTGCGACACCGTCTTTTGGTCCATTGGACCGTGTATCGTGTTTGGGCCCATTAGGGGACGTGAACAGGGGTGTGACACCCAAGACTCTATAAATAGTAGCTGTCGCTCTCCTTAGGGTTTGGGGTTTTGTTTAGTTCTTGATTTTCTTATGAAATAGACATTGTTTTGCTGCAACTGTGCCGCCAAGGCTGCTTGCTGTGAACCAGGGCCCAATTCTTGATCTTGTTCGCCTATGGCGATTAGTCCTTTCGAATAAATACTTGAACTCCTTCTCATTATCATAAGCCTCATATTTATTTGCAATTTTAGATTGCATTCATCCTGTTCTTGCTTGTGTTCTCAATTCGCTTGCAGGAAAGCCTTCTCGACGAGGTCAATCGCGTTCGCGTGGTTGATAACCAACAGAGCAGTGGTGTAATGGTTGCGGGGGTCTGAATCAGTCTTGGTTCGAAGCCTAGATCATGAACATTGAGTCTCCACCAATTAACGCTATCATACCTATCAGAAGATCAGGCCTTGTCTACATCAAGTGGTATTAGAGACCTTGTTGCCCATTAGGTATAAGTTTGTTTTTCCCTTTAGATTGTTACTATTTTTGCATTACCTATAGTCCACAAAAAGCCAAAAAAAATACACTGCCACATATTCCCAGTCCTATAGCCTCGTTGTGCCATGCAATTTTGTCTCTGTGTCACGTGGTTGAGTTTGTGCCCTAGGTCAAGCTCTAGTTGCTAGTTTTAGATTGATTTTGAGTCCAGTTTGTGTTTTTCCCTTTGTTTTTTATCATAATCCATGAACACCTTCAAGTCTTGCTGTGTTTTCTTTATATCCATCAAACCCTAGCCCATGCCATCTAATTTGTTATACTTGTCTTCACTATTTCCATCAAATCCTTGCTGCCATGACCAATTTTGCGCGCATTGTTCCCATTTTGTCCTCTAATTCGGAGTCAGTTCATAAAATTGGTCTAGTTTTTGCATACAAACTCGGATTTCGATGTTCCATATATCAAAATCGATCAAAAAAATGTCAGATCCATCCATCCCCATGTTGTTGGGGTTGTAGATTTTTATTTTGGTCAAAAACTGGTCACAAGATCCTCTTTTTGTGGTCACAAGCTTTTTCTCGATTTTGAGCACGTCTTCTGAAATTTCCATAGGCCACGCCTTTCACTTGTTTAAGCTCATATTTTATGTTGTTACTTCTTTTGTTCTCCAAAGTGAAGAAAAAATATCAAAAAAATAAAAAAAAAGTCAAAGAATCCCAAAAAAACAACGACAGCCCAAAAATAGAGAAAAAAAGAGAGGGGCAAAAGTGGAACAATATCTAGAGGAGCACATAGAGAGCGCCATTTGAGCTGTGTTTGCGTGTGCTAATTTCTGCCTTGTTCCTAATCATATTCCTGCTATTCATATCACCTAATACATCTCATACTTGGAACGTGAGTAGGCCAGCAACTAAAGACAAGTACTTAGGATACTTATTCAGCTTTGCTATTCAGTTGCGAATTTTGCTATTCCTTGCTACTATATTGTGCCTGTCTAAGCTTCACTTTCTTCTAACCAAGTATAGGTTCGCCTTGCAACTGTTACACTCAAGCTACAACGGTATCACAGTCACCGATCGATTGCACCGCCTGTTGCTTTGGTAAGAACACTTGTAAGACCGTGGTAAGATGCTTGAGAGTTGAGTGCCTTGTTTTTTCCTTGTCCACAACCTAAGTAGTTGGTAGGGATAATACTTTTGTGTTGTCTTTTGCTGTCTTCTAACAATGACAGGTTGTTTGTATCCACCGACTTATGATGGTATAGGTGCTGATGAGTACGTGGAGTGGAAAATTGCCATAGATAACCTATTTGCTACTCGCTTTAAGTGTCCAAGGAGGAAGGTAAAAAATGCAGCTAGTGTTTTGCGACATTCTGCTTTATCTTGGTGGGGGTCTTTAGATCCTTCTAACAAACCTCAAACTTGGAATGATATGAAACTCCTTATGCGAGAAACATTTGTTAATCCACCTCCTATTTTGACTTCATATGCTGAGGTGCACTATTTAGAGGAAGAGTCTGTTGTTATTTCTCTTGATATGACTAACCTTTTGTAGGATAATGTACATAAGCGAGAGGATGATATGGAAGAAAATGAGGAGCTCATAGCCTCATGTGAAAATTTAGAACCATCAACTATTACTCCTGCTGAACATGAGAGCAAAGGTAATGCCCATGATGCTAAACTCATGAAAGGTGAGAGTTCTCTTGATGTGCTGAATATTTCCACCAATCATGCTATGATAGAGCAAATTTTAGTGGAACCTTCGCTTGATTTACCTTTGTCACAAGATGATTTGCTTGATGTTTCTTGTGATGAAGATGACTTGCATGATGATATTTATGTTATTCCCATGCAATCATTGAAGAATGATCATGCTATATGTGTGCTAAAATCGAGCACTTGTGCTGAAAATAGACTTGTTATTCATAATGCTAGTGAAGTTGATGAGCTAAAATTGTTGTCTTCTTTAAATACTTTGGGTTACATTGAATTTGATGTTCCATGTAATCTTAGTTCTTTAGAGGAGAAACTTTATGCATATGCTGATTTGCCATGGTTCTCTAGACATACATATCATGTTTTTGGCAAATATAACAACCAAGGACAATATTTGATACAACAAGTTTACATTTGTACAAATCCGAATTCTCCTTTTGTTGTGCAAAGTAATGATCAACTAGAGGATAGTAAAATCAACACTATTGTTATGCCATATTCCTCTAGTTTTGCTTTTTGAACACAAGTGGAATTCAAAGAAAGGGAGCATATGTTTCTTGTTAGTACTAATCTTTTGTAGGATAGTATTGGCAAAGATCGTGTGTATTTCAATCAAGCAGACTACATGTCTATAGGAAAAGATATGCTACAAACCTAGACATGTGGTCATATTCTTTCTCACAACATTGTCCACTCCCATAATTTTGGAAACCTCGTTTGTCCATGCAGGATCGACTTCAAACAAAATCGATGTCGAGGATGGCTTTTCGTCAAGAAGGGGAGGATGATGAGGACATGACACCCATGCTTATGACTATGTTTGGCGCATGGTTAGGAGGGGTAGGAGGCCAACAAGGGTGTCCAAGTCAAGAAGGAGGCCCAAGGCTAATTCAGTTTGAGTCCCCGAGGTGGAGGCCCAAAGCAACTCAAGTTCGAATCTGCCTCGGCCTCCAGGACCAGTCTGCCTTAAACTAGTCACCTAGGATACATCTGGACTCCGTTTTCAACGATCCACATATGGTTGGAAATCCAATTTGATAAGGAAGCCAATCCAAGTGGTCTCACATCAAAAGACCTTTAGAATCAACAAGAATCATCAAAATAAGTCAGCATCCAGAATCTGCCAGGGTGCTATGACACTGTCTTTTGGTCCGTTGGACCGTGTATCGTGTTTGGGCCCATTAGGGGACGTGTCTAGGGGGTGACGCCCAAGACTCTATGAATAGAAGCCATCGTTCTCCTTAGGGTTTAGGGTTTTGTTTAGTTCTTGATTTCCTTGTGAAACAAACATCGTTTTGCTGCAACTGTACCGCCAAGGCTGCTTGCTATGAACTAGGGCCCTAGTTCTTGATCTTGTTCGCCTGTGGTGATTAGTCCTTTCAAATAAAGACTTGAACTCCTTCTCATTATCATAAGCCTCATATTTATTTGCAATTTCAGATTGCGTTCATCTCGTTCTTGCTTGTGTTCTCAATTCGCTTGTAGGAAAGCCTTCTCGGCGAGGTCAATCGCGTTCACGTGGTTGATAACCAACGAAGCAGTGGTGTAACGGTTGCGGGGGTTTGAATCAGTCTTGGTTCGAAGCCTAGATCATGAACGTTGAGTCTCCACCAATCAACGCAACCATACCTATCGAAAGATCGGGCCTTGTCTACATCAACTAATCTATGCATTTATTCATATCATACTATGGGGCAGTCTGGTTTTCTATTTTTGTGTGACAAAAGCATTGATTTCAATTGTAATTGATATAGAATAGCCTTTCTTTATGTGTTCTTTACTTTATCATGTACAAAAAATAGAGTCCTATAATCATAGAAGAAGGTACTCATACCTTTGTTCTATGAACTAGCATGGCTTGGCTGCATGCCACCTCTGCCACAGCACACACGTGATCACACGGATGCCAATGCCACCACACTCCACCGAGAGAGCCTCGCCACACCACCAAAAGGATGCCTAAGCCACCACAGCAAACTGGGGATCCTCCGCCTCTGCCACCACCACCGCAAGTCTAGCGGGCACAGATTTGTTTCCACTTGTAGGGGATATATCCAATGTAGGTTAACCTGTAACACAGTCAATAGGATACTATAGCAACTTCAAAGAGATGTCAGCACAGCTAGGTGTCTAGTGCAATGGTAAAGACGCTCCAATCCTTGGTCCAGATCTCATGTTTGACTCCTAGGTATCAGACCTTCTTTGAGAAATTAAACCCCGATGGCACATATGGTACAAGTGACACGCAAACCATCGGGTCCCATAGGTCGGATGGATTTGGATAAAGGTTACATGTGGCACGTAAGTTGTTGGGTCCCATAGGTCGAATGCAGAAGGACCGAGCATAGACTTTTATGATGAATTGCAAACATCAAGTGACACATAAGCCATTGGGCCCCATAGGTCGGATGGAGCTAGGCCATCGGGTGCCACAGGTCAGATGGAGATGGGCTGTCGGATCCCATAGCTTGTCGGATGGAGATGGAGAATGATCCCACAGGTACACGTGACAAGTCAGGTCCCACAAGTCGGATGTTGAAGGGTCCTATAGGTACACGTCGGGTGGAGAAAGGACCGAGCAGAGACTTTTATGACAAATTGCAAGCGTCACAGATGAGTAACTGTAGGTCCCATAGGTACACGTTGGATGGAGAAAGGTCCCACAGGTACACGTCGCATGGAGATATGATCGAGCGGAGATTTTTATGACAAATTACAAGCGTCATGGATGAGTAACTGTAGGTCCCACAGGTACATGTCGGATGCAAAAAGTACTATGCGGAGATCTATGATGAAGCCATTCGTTACAAATCAAATATTATTCATCACAGATGTGTAATTAGTTCAATGACGAAGCCCTGTTCATCATAGTTTTAAAGGAGATCGTCATAGATGAGTCACGCGAGTGATCTATGACAAAACCCTACGCTGTCCTATGATGTTTTTTGTGACGATGCCTAATTTTGTCATAGAAAGGAAGGGTTGCAGGATCATCACCACCGATCTATGATGAAACAAAAATATTCATCATAAAAAGCGATCATCTATGACAGTTTTGGATTCGTCATTAACATTTTCGTCATAGAAGTGGATATTTCTAGTAGTGTCATCTGGGGTCTTGGTGCCACCCCTAGCTAGCAAAATGTAAGGTTGCTCGCATTGAAATGGTTTCTTCCAAAGTAAGACATCTGTTGCAATGAAGAAATTCCTAATATGAACAAAACTGATATCGAACCCAAAATCAAATAGAACCAAATGCAAATACGGGGTGACCGAATGCATCTAACCTTCATGGGGTGTTGTCCACAACAACAATGCAAGGTGCTCGAGGCAGGGCAAGTACAAGTGATAGGTCAAAATGAAGATGAAGCAATGGGTGGGGAGAATGAAGATGAAGCAACAACGGGTGGGGAGAACTAATGGATTCGTATTGGGGTTTTTGAGTTGGTTGAACCGCTGCCAAGTCACCGACAAGACCCAAGGGGAGTTGGGAACGGGCCAGGCACTTCTAGGTTTGTGGTCAAATGGATGGTCTAGATTGATCAACAGCAAGAACGGACGGCACAGGATAAGTTAAACAGTTTCCGTATTAAGCTGACCATTGCCACGCTAATCCAATGGTATAATATGGCGATTGTCAGCGGTTAAACTGCTTTTAGATTCTCCTAAAAACAACCGCAACCATACATGATAATTTTATTCCCTTTTCATTCACAAATGTATAGAAAAATTAAAAAACATTCATCGAGAGATCAAATTCGTGCACTGGCATTTTGGAAGTAGTTTTGGAAAGAACTTGCCTTGCATTTCATATAAAAAAGATAGCATTGAGGAGATCAAATCTGCATGAATAGAATTTTTTTCATTGATTGATTATATATCTAACATATAGATACAATTTGGATGAGTATATGATTGTACTCGTCCGAATGCATAATAACTAACCTAAACTATTAAAACTACATATACTAACTATAAACTACTTAATCTAAATGTATGATGCTCACCTCGCTCGCTTGGGAGGAGGTGAGGCGAAGTCGGAGTCAGAGTCATCATCGGAGTTGGAGTCATCATCTTCGGCGTTAGTGTCGGCGTCATCCTCGTCCTCCTCTGGGTCCTCCTTCTCGAAGCTCCACAAAGGACCTAATTAGACATCCTATCATCAAAGGAGATGTTCTCCTTGGAGGAGTGGTGGGAAGGCAATTCGTCCTCGCTAGACGATGGGATGCTTGGAAACTTGATGGGGCTGTCCGACATTTGCTTTGTAGATTGGAAGAGAAGGGGATGATGGATGACGAAGAGGGGTCATTTCACAGGGCACCGGGCTTGAAGTATATGTAGAGCAGTGGGTACACGGCTCTTAGGCTTCAGGCGGTGGAAGTAATGTTCATTTGACGATCTTGGAAGTTGTGGCAATTCAACAATCGCGTTGAATTTACTGTCATTTGACCAAACGCTACTTTAGGGCCGGTGAGCAAAATGCGTATCCTAGTTGGCCTAGCTTTTTATGTGATGGAGGAAATGCATCACCAATACCACTATTGCATCTATCGTTAACCCGTCGGTGGTAGAAGTCTAAACTATCGGTTTTAGTCCTAGGAGGCCTCGCTATTGTTCCAACTGATGGTGCAAGTATCACACCGTCGCTTCTATCGCTACGACAATGATACTGGCGATAGTGATAAATCAATTTGTAGTAGTGAAATGTCTACCAAAATTTCTAAAAACACGCAGGAGTCTCGCGCTGGCTTGCAAATTTTGATGATATTGGTGGTGAAGGCTACCGGCGGTGGTGATTGGATCTTAAAGAAGATGGGACCATAGCACCTAGCGACGATGATACCTTATATCCGACGGTGACAGAATTGTACAATGTTGATACTAATCCAGCTAGGCCTCAATAGCTTACTGAACACACAACGTGCACTTTATAATAACACTGGACGCTAACATGACAAAGTTTGTGAGCTGATCTTGCATAATAATGGTACTGATCTCTACAATAAAAATGGATGCGGTAACAAAGCAGTACCATATGGCGGTTTGCACATATAAAGCAACACTCCACCAACATCTTAGTGAGGTAACAGCGTTCAAAATCAATAAATGACATTCATTTTCGATTAACTCTGTTACACTTTTCATTCACCAGGCGTACAATAACAAGGACCTATTAGCAACTACCATTATGATGACAAAAACCTTGGCCCTATTCATCAACACTACTTCAGCAGTACTTTTCAGTGAACAAATAGTGTTTTTCTCACACAACAAATCAGCATAAGCCAAATTTCAGCAATGAGCGTAGGTTTATCCTCGCACTCAATGATGGACATCTCATGAAGCATAGAAGCTGGACAAAGGCATAACTAAACCTTCACCACACCTTTAGATGTTCACCATGAGCAGGGACGATGCCTGGAAGAAGCCTTGGGAAGAACCACCTCGTGGAACTCCCAGTAACATCCGAGAGGATGAGGAGCCCCGTGAGGAGCCTTGCCCATGCCGTCTTCTTCATCATCAGGGAGGAACGCATGGCACTGTGTTGAGAGATCCCAGGTTGAGATCTATGGGCTCAAAAGGTTTTTCGGCAATAGCAAGGCACCCTCCGCCCTCTAGGATTTCCCATAGATATTCTAACCTAGTAGTGTCCCACACGCCGACCATCAATGAGCCTAGCCACCGTGTCACAGGTGACCCAGGCCACCAAAGATTGTATTAATCTTCCCCATCTCTTCGCAAAACTTCCTCTAACACCCAAGACGAATGGCCACCAGCAGGCCGCTGCAGAACCCGATCTTGAAAGCCTTCTCCTAGTAAACAGTGGAGGTGTCAAAGTATGCCATGAACCATGGTGGACAAAAGGAGTTGCCACTCTCTCACTCAGTCTAATGCTAAGGGATTTGGAGGGAGGGGAGGGGCAATAGACTTAGTGCACCCAGATCTGGCTTAAATAGGCCATCCTTGAAGATGCACCTAGACTCAATGCAGTTAAGATGCGTGATCTAGGGAGCACGCATCAGGGAAGATGAGGTATATGACGGTTCCCGATGTAACAAGTGGTGGGGACGGTGTTGGAAGTTGGGACATTCAACACTTGCCTTGAAGATGCACCTAAACTCAATGCAGTTAAGATGCATGATCTAGGGAGCACAACAAGGTATATGATGGTTCCCAGCGTAACAAGTGGTGTGGAAGTTGGGACAAGATTCAACACTCATGCATGCTTCCATTAGTTTTGGGCTTCCTGTGCATCTTAACAAATTTTGGTGTGAGCACATGCCCCCAATCTCATGCATAACTCAATGAACCCACTATAGAGGTCCCTTAGTGCTACAAATTTGGAGGCAAGGCAGAGTAGAAGGAATACTACTTGTGTTCATTTATTGTGTTGTGACACATATCTTTTCTTCTTCGTTTTCTCCTTCCGGTCTTCTTCTGAACAATGGCTCACGACAAGCGTCCAAGGGAGGAGAGGGAATGGTTTCTTATCTCTATAGCTGCCTTGCATTAATCCTTTGAATATGCATGGATACCTCATGCTATGGTACATCAGCCAACTCCAACAGAGGTTGGACAACAATCGATTGTGCATCTTGCTGGGTCCATGGTATCTTCATCTTCATCCCCTGACTCCAAGTTATATGATGGTTAGGATGTCTAGAATCTTATCCGTGAAAGGAGGGAGGGCAGAAACCTGTATTCTGAAGCGACACGTGAGGTAGGTTAGCTCAAGCTATGTCTCGATGCTATTAAAATAGCCCTCTCTACATTAGAAGAAGAGACCAATGTTGCTCAGATAAGGGCTAATGAAGCTCATGCTAGGGCAATAGGTAAAATTTCTTTGAAGAGTCTTTCCTTTTATATTTGTGACTTTATCTGATAACCCTTCATTTTCATTAGATCTTGAGGAACAACTAGCTGCTTCTCATCATGAGATCAAGGAGGCTCATCGCTGGGAGATTGACTTGGAGAGTCTCCATGAGATCCTCCAATAGGCAGCACAAGGCGCAGTTGCAGTAGTCAACGCCAGGGGAGTTTCTCTTGAAGATCGCCTGCAGGATATCCCAATTCATGCCTGAGAAGTCGCAACTCATGGGGTTCGCTATGGTGCCAGTGCTGCTCTAGCTGTAGTGCAACTACGTTCAGGGCACGAGCTCCACCACCTAGAACCTGGTTTTCTGGACACTGATCGGCTGGAAGATCAAGAGGACCTGATTAGAGACTTCACTGATGCTGTCGACGCCATCACAGTGATCATCCATATAGAAGATGTTGTAAACAATGTTTTCTTAGGACCATAGATTATATCTAAGGTCTTATAAGTAAAGAATCTACTGTTTGAATGTCACATTTGATCCTATGTCTTTTATTGTTATTTTTTGTTCTAAAGGCAATACTCTAGGTGTCAGCTATATTTTGAGCCGATGAGATTCGGCTATCAAGCATGGACCCAAATACTTAGGTTAAGTACTTCTTTACATATTTTCCATTCAGGTATATGCGATAATAGATCTGTATCATATGGCGGTTTGCACATACAAACCAACAGATCTACATCTCGATCCTCCAAGGTACAAAGATCATGGAATCTAAAGAATGGCGTAGCACATCACAAAACTTCACCCTCAGTGAGGTGCTCTACCTTCCATCTTGACTGTGAGAGATGCAAGATGGAATATAAGCACCCAATCTTGAAGAACGACTTAACGAGCACCTCACAAACTTGAAGCACCCCCAATCGAGTATGGAGCCCCTAAATAGGAGACAATCAGATGATTACAGATCTTCTATTAACACAAGATTTGCAAGAAGATCTATAATCATCAAGGTCAAGCTCCTGTTCAGTGGCAGCACCTCGCTAAGGATGGAGAAGGAGCACCTCGCAAAACTTGCACCTACATCTTAGTGGGGTTCTTTATATTCCATAATCTTGCTACCTCTTAGCGTCGAGGGATGTAGATCTGCATCACGATGCTAAGGGTAGCAAGGTTATGGAATCTAAAGCTCCCAATCTTGAAGGCCTTCTCCAAACACCATGTGAGGTGCTTTATCTCCATCTTGCACCTCTCATGGCCTCTGACTATGAGAGGTGCAAGGATGAAGACAAAGCACTTCTTGGCAATGAGGAAAGATACAGTAGCTCACGAGTTTGTGTATTCAAGAGTGTGTGGATTGAGCCCAAGAGGTGCATCCAAACCCTAGTTAAATAGGTCAACCTTGAATATGGACAAGTGCAAGTAATGATCATGCAACTATGTTGTGGGTAGTTAAAAAATAACTCATGCTAACTTTACCATCGAAGGACCAAACAGTCGTGGAGGGTCGGCGGTGTAACACCCTCGGTGTTACGTTGTACTGTTCTTGCTAACATCGCATGAGCATCATATTTATGTGCATCTGTGTATAAAACGACTTATAAATCAATGTTAGACACTTGAAACATTTATGCAAAACATGAATCAATGTTACGCGTCATGTCACTTGATTGAATTCTGTCGAACAAAAATGTATAGAACATTTTGTGAATGGCGATGAAACATGTGTGGTTGAGGACAAGGATAACTAGCTAGTACATCTAGTAGGTCGGAATTGGAATTTGACACGAAACCGTTCAAAGTTTAAGTCATTTCTCGAGGTTTGTAAAGGGGTCGACGAAGCCATGTTTGGCAAGCTTTGTAGGGAAATCAGCTTAAGAAGGAGCATGGTGTCGTGGCATGGGTCGGTAGCCTTACGTACCCTCTTGTGTCTAAAAGAATTGGTTTGGTGTTTGGACCATTGGTTAGGATTTTGTGACAGCTTTGAAAACCGTGCACATCACCAACCTTGAACAAGTGCTGGGCTGGCCGCGGTCCCAACTGCTGCCTCAGCTGCCTACCACCGCATGCAAGTGCACTGCACATGGGTCCTGTCAACTCTGCCTCAACGTCATGTCACGCGGTACCTTGGTGGCGTTACACACCACCCATCGCCACGCCCGGCACTGGTCCCGTTGACTCACTGCGGCTACACTCATGTGGGACGACCACCTGCTGCCACCATCACTTTGGCGTCGTGTCGTGCTCTAGTTCCTTGTCTGACGCCGTCCACGGTGATGCAGGCCCAAGCTTCGTCGCCTTGTAGGTCGGCCGTGCGGACAGCCACCTGGAGCGCACCTCGTTGTCCTTGTTGTTCGTGGGCGTTGGTACTTTGTGTTGACAGCTCCGTGTGTGCCAAACCAAGCCATGCCAAAGCCCCTGTCTTTAATGTTGCCATGACCGGCGGGACCTCCTTCCTTCAATTCGCAGTGACCGTAGCACTTTAATCAAATTTGTCGCATCTTTGGCTCTGCTAGGTAGCTGGCCGCGCAATCATCCCCACCTCGCTACATAGACCACCACACAGAGCTTCAAATTGAAATCGCCGCTCCACCTGCTCCATAAGACCAGGGTGGTCTGTGCCATCCACAAGCCACGGAAACAGAGCTTGCCATTCCAATTCAGTGCCCTGCTAGCCTCTCCTCTGGCTTCTTATCGCCATGCTCACATCATTCGAAGCTCTACCGCCCTATAGCGTCCTCTCTGTGGCCAGCAAAACCATGCCTGAGCAGAGCAGAGCAAGCAGAGCAGCTGGTGGTGCGTTACTGCTATTATTAGCTTGTTGACGTTAGCATGACATCATCCCGGTGTCACACCCATTTTTTGGCCATTTCCTTGTAGAGAAATAAATCAGCGAATACAGTAGGAATACGCCGTAGCGTCCATTGCCGCGCTAGGGCCATCCGCGCGCCCGTAGCCGCCTGGGCTAGTTCCCCACACTCGCAGCGCTTGCGTTCACGCCCCACCGTGGGCCGGCCAACCATGCCGTGCTCGCGCGCGTCTGCCGCTACTAGGCCACACTACCGCGTTGGGCCACGCCCGCGCACTCGCGTCACGTCTGTGCCACCGCTTGCTGGGCTGAGCCGCTCAGGTTGGGCCGCGCAGTAGGATTTCACTTTCCAAATTCCAGTAGAGTATAAATGATTATTCAATTTAGTTTTAAAGCTGAACTTTGATAAATTGTAGTAAATTGTGTAGTTGTCCAAAAATAGTGAAACCAAATTTGCTAGGTTCACAAAAATACCATCTATCTGTTAGTGTAGTTAGTTCACAGTTAGTTGTTATGATGATAGGCTCATAAATTCTAATTAGAAAGCTTGGTATTATGTATATTCATATTTGTAGGAATATTTGTAGACAATTGGTGATAGCTATCGACATAAAAATTTTACAATAGGTTCCCTAGGCCATTATGTACTTGCTATAAATTTGGTAGCCTTAGAATGAGTTGTTAGATAGAGTAGCTCTTACCTTTGCTTTATCATATATTGCGTAACTTAGCATTAGGAGTAAGAATACCTGTAGTTGCTCTAAGAATGAATGTCATGTGTCATACTTGCTAGTGGTCATGGTATGTAGCTTAGCCTTTAGTGGGTAGACCTCACTTAGTAGTTTAATTGATGTACTTTTATTTTAAGAATTTCTATTGACGTATTATTAAACGTTGCATCATCATTTCATGTAGATCACGAACTGGTAAACTTCATGCCCGTCGGTGAGCCGGAGTATGATGAGGTGATCGAGGAGTACGAGGAGGAGATCCTTGTGTAGGAGGAAGCCTAGGAGCCTGTTGGTGTTGACCCTGCTGACCCGGCGCTTGCCCAAGGCAAGCCCCGTAGCATAACCCATATTTTTATGATCACTGAATATATATATATATATATGTGTGATGTGCATTTAAGTTATAGGCATTTTATGGAAACTACCTGCATAAATATATCTACCCATGAGTCCTACTAGCATAGGTTGAGTAGCTGCTATGCTCAGGATACCGGTAGCATGAGTAACCTGCCGTTACTCGCAAATAGGTAATAAAATATGAACACTCATGATAAAATGGTGGAAAGAAAAATGGTGACCGGGCAGGGATACGAATTGGGTACTAGTGGGTGTAAGGGGTTGTGTCCTGTGGCCAACAGGGCATGACTCGGTTACACTTTTCCCTGTCTGTGTCGATTAAGGATCGGTCATTGCATATGGCTCTAGGCAAGTCACAGATTTATTGTCCAGAGCGCATACTTGGGTATGGACGCAGGGAAGACTTGTTGCTCTCTTGTCGCGGATCTAGCTCTTTCTGGACCGACTGATTGGAGGCGGGGATGGTGGAGGTCCTTGCACCACACGGAGTCCGGGGCTCAGGATGTGGGGGCTTGGAGTCCAAGTTTGGACGGGGACCTGTACACTCGGGACAGGAGAGTGATGGGTTAGTCCTGCTTGTGCCTAGGGTACAAGCGGGGTGTGTGTTTTCAGGGCACCCAGCTAGGCACATTGATTCACGAATCGCCAAGAAATCCAGTACGGCTTGTCTATGGTTTAGCACCATAGTAAGAACTGAAAGTGGAAAGGAGAAGAAATATAACTGATTGCTCAACGCTTGCTAGAAAATAGAATAGGTGCTTATATAGACTACCTAGATAATAACTTAATACGGCTGATGATAATAATACATAAATAAGGACTCACTATTAGTATTGCTTTTTGCTAAAGAAAACAAGCAAACCATAAAGCCTATCATATTCCTTGGAGTCGAGAAATTATTCCCACTAGTCGGATAAGTCTTGCAAATACATTGTGTACTCAGGGTTCATGTACCCCTATTGTAGGTGAGGCTTGAAGAGTACCTTTGTGTGGAGGATCCTTCTAGTGGGCTCAGATGAAATCCTCGCCCCGACCACTAGATGTTTTTTTAAATTCCGCTGTTATCATTCCGCACTCTGGTATTTGGTATTGTAATAATGTACTTTTTAAGAAACTCTGATGTATGAAATGAACTGGTATTACTCGTTCTCATTATTGGATCCTTGAGGTGCGCCCGATAGACACCACTCGATGTAGCCTGCTTTCGGGGTGCTTAGTGTCTGATGGAAGACGAGCGCCTCCGTGAGTATGCTATTTCGGGCGGTTCTACCATAGGCGGCCATAACACATATCCCAGTCGGCTTGGCTTTTCATATGACTGAGAAAATACCACTGCTGCATCTATTGTTAACCCATCAGTGGTAGAAGTTTCAACTATTAGTTTCCTTCCTCAGGAGGCCTTGCTATCGGTCCAACCGGTGGTAGTAGTATAACACCGTCGCTTCTATCGCTACGGTAGTGAAAGTGGCGATAGTGAAATATCAATCTGTAGTAGTGATCTTCTATGCAATCATCAGGATGCCCTCTTGTTCCATGACTTTCATACTCGACATGTCATCAATCGACCTTGATGGTAGTTCCAAGTTTGTGGGGTGCTCCTCCATCCTTTGCTAGGTGCTGCCCTTGAACAGGACATTGACCTTGATGATTGAAGATTTCTTGTAGATCTGCAATCATCAAGGTGATCTCCTATTTAGGGGCTCCATATGTGATTGGGTGCTTCAAGTTTGTGAGGTGATGTCCCTAAACAAGAGCTTGACCTTGATGATTGAAGATCTTCTTGCAGATCTTGTGTTAATAGAAGATCTACAATCATCTGCTTCTCTCCTATTCATGGGCTCCATACTCGATTGGGTGGTTCAAGTTTGTGAGGTGCTCGTTCTTCAAGATTGGGTGCTTTATATTCCATCTTGAATCTCTCATAGTCAAGAAACAGATCTACTAAAAGCCCTAGATTGGTTTTGGATAATTGATGAAACCTATTGGACTAACCCTTTGTCTAAATGATGAATGAGTTAGGGTGGTCCAATCCAAGTAGTGAAGCAAGGTGATGGAGTCCATGGTGATAGAGATGGACAAAGATGGATCAAGTGCTTCACACTTGGAAAATAAGAAAGAGAAAAAGAAAATGGGCTCAAGGCAAAGGTATATTGATAGGAGCCATTTTGTTTTGATGGTCAAGACACTATAGAGAGTGTGACCACATTTAGGATAGATAGTCGTACTACAAAGAGGGGAAAATCATGGTAATTGCAGTTATCAAGTGCCACAAAGGTGAAGTCATACTAGCATATGTATGAGGACTTAGTGTGTGCTAACATCTAACCCTTGCAAAAAATGCTTTGAAAATATGCTAACACATGTGCACTATGGTGAGACACTTTATGGTTAGCATCTTGGAAGCAAGGGTGAAGTAGTTGAAGTGTTAGAAGTTGAAAAGGTGAAGAACAGAAGGACCGAACCCTGGCTTCGGCTGGACCGGACCGTCCTAGGCAAGTCTGGTTGCTCAAACAAAGAGGGCATGGGTCTAGGTCCTCGACTAGACCCTAGCATAGAGATTGGACCGGACTCGATGGTGGTACTATGCATGTGTCTAGTCCTGGTGATTTGGCACACTGGCGTGTGAGCAGCATGGACTGGACCCTGAGGTGAGTCTATTAGGGTTGTTCGAACATGACCAGTAGCGAAATAGAGGCTCTAGGAGCTCACTGGATTGCACTGGACTATGACTATGTGCGAGTCTGGTCGATCCTAAGCACGTCTAGTTCAATTGCTTCAAAGTACAGGTGTACATGGACTGGACCCTGTGTGGTTCATTCAGTCGACTTCAGGCGCGTCCAGTCCAGCCTGTGTAAGAGCACGAGTCTAGTGACCACTGGAGATCACCGCGTGATGTTAAACACGAGAGACGCGTGGCGGCCATCCATTGATCGAACCCTACTAATTGGTGTGTCTGGTCACTTTATAAGCACATCTGCTAATAGGGGTATAATGTTTTTATTCTATTAGGGCTCTATAAATACTTGTTGGCCGGCCTTTGCTCACTCTCTTGGTCATTCTTGCATGTGATAGCATCCTTTGAGTTGAACAAACAAACTCCCACTCATTCTCTTGCTTGATTGTGCATTCTAAGTGAGTTGGGAGCGATCCAAAGTGCATTTGCTTGAGTGATTGCATCTAGTGGCACTTGAGGATCGTTCTTGCTATGGTTTTCTTGTTACTTTAGGTGGTTGCCACCACCTAGACAGCTTGGAGTAGCTTGTGGTAATTGGCACGAGGTGGAGATTATTTGTGGCCATCCCGATCATGATTGTGAGGGGTTCTTGGCCTTTCCTTGGTGAAGAGCCAAAAGGTACTCTAGTAAATTGCTAGTGTCATTGAGTACCCGCACTTGTTGGTGAGTTCTTGCGGTGCCCAAGTGTTGGGCTAGGTTTGTGAATGTCTACTAGCCACTAAACTACCAAGTGAATCGGTCGACACAACGGGGACTAGCTTCAGCAAGCAAGTGAACCTCGGGAGAAAAATCATCGTGTCTTCTTGTCTCCCTTGGATTTCATGGTATTTGTATTGTGATTGATTCATTTCTTGCTTGGCATTGGTATAACCTTTCTATCACTCCTTTTTTATATACATTCATACATTCTTGTGTAGTGGTAGTTGTATCTTG
Organism: Miscanthus floridulus; assembly: GCF_019320115.1. NCBI lineage: Eukaryota > Viridiplantae > Streptophyta > Magnoliopsida > Poales > Poaceae > Miscanthus > Miscanthus floridulus. The sequence goes on from NC_089597.1 coordinate 83,905,495, forward strand.
GTAGTGTAGCTTAGCAAGTAGCTAGATGTAATTAGTTGTTATCTACCTAGCTCACTAGAATAGAAGTAGTGACATAGCCATTGATTGTGCATAGAGATTATAACAACTAGTATATAGTAGGTGGCTTGCAACACTTTAGAGCTAGAGCAAAACTTGCTTATCGCCTTATTTGTGTCTAACACTTTGCTCTAGTGATTTGTAGAATTTTTAATTAGGCCATTCACCCCCCTCTAGCCATTTAGGACCTTTCATCTACATCCCTTGACCATGAGAGGTTGAAGATGGAAGGTACAACACCTCACTAACATGCAGTTGGAGTGTTGCTTTGTATGTGCAAACCACCGTATGATACCGACTTGTTATCGCGTAGACCTAGAATCTCCTGGCTCATTCCTAAACTCTGAGATCGGAACCTAGCAGCGCCTCAATGGTGGTTCCTCCCACAAGAACATGGAAGTACAGTAACAAAGAAAGAAAGAAGAACGAAGAGATCCATGTGTCGATACAGTTATGGGCGCACACATAAGAAAACTAAAATGATAATAAAGCGATGCATAGGCATGATATCTACATAACATAAAATAACTACATGTCTGCTACTCAAACACCCGCCTTGGTCACCACCACCTCCTTAGAGCCAGCCTTTAGGGTGCCTAGCAATTTGTCTAGGTTGTCAGCGACTAGTTGAAAAGCATAGGCATAATTGGGCACTTTCTCCTCTTGCGGCATGCTGACGGTGCCCAGATCGAGCTCCGTTAGCACAATGTTCATCCTCTAGAAAGTCTTCTAAAAGAGGCTAAGCACCCACGCATCACCATACCCAAAGGGATTGAATGGATCTTTGTTGACGTCATTGGGTATGGCTTCATCCTTTGATTCATCCATCAATGCATGGTCGGATTCATCCTCCGTTTGTGGGTGCTTGGCAGAATGCTCACCCAATGCGGTGGCTATGAGTGCAGATGCAGTGCATATCTGAGGGTGTGAGAAGGCAACCATAGAGGAGGTTTGAAGGCAATGGTGTAGGGGAACCTTGTGCTAAATAGTCTAGTATGAGTAGCGGTTTGCCTCCCCCAAAACGCGCTAGGAAGCACTAGAGGGGCCAAGCCATGTGGTCGAGTAAATTTTCTCCAATCCGTCCAGCTTCCAACACCATTCCATCACCATTACTTCCACCAAGAGAGGCGTGGTACACTAAGATCATGGGAGACATTGCCTCGCCTTAACACTCTAGCTTTAGCTCGATGCAATCGAAAGGAACTCCAATGGTCACCTAGCTCATCTTCCTAGAAAAGGGGAAATACGTACTATTGCTTTCTAAACTCGTTACACTCACCTTTCTTGTCATTATCTTCTTCATCTGGTGCTCCGTCTGAATGCCTTAGCACCCCATCTTCTAGATCTCAGATCCAATGGCAAAGCAGCAGAAGCACCCAAGGGAAGAGTCACTAGAGGAGAGGGTGTTCAGAGATCCTCCCCGCCTTCATGCTATGCTACGATGGGAGTATGGGTAAGTATGGATCTTGCATTTCATCTTACTCAGGTGGTCTTGATGCTTCACCTTTGTATGCTGTTATCTCCATGGCACATTCAGTGCCATGCTTCCCCTTATAGGGAAGGTGCCTTGGGTGGCCTTGATGCTTCAGCGCTTCCGGCGTCCTCCTCCTTCGACTCGTTAAGCAACAGGGAGTCAGAGGTCCACACATTGGTGCGAGACCTAGCCATGGCCTGCAATACCCTTGGGGAGGAGAGCTAGGAGGCAGATCGGCTACGCCTATGCCTCTCTGCTATGGAGACAGTGCTTGTTGTGTTGGTCGAGAAAGGATTGTGGTAGAGGCTATGGCCGCCAAGGCCTAGGTACGTCTCGTAGGTAAGGCATTTGGCATGATCTTGCTCTTTCACTTCGTGTGACATCATGCCTTCAGTTGTAGGGCTTTCTTGTCTCCTTTTCAGCTGTCTAGGAGCAACTGAACACCATGTAGGGTGAGGTGGCAGAGTTGCATAGGGCCAATGATGACCTGGCCCAGTAGATAGTGGAGGTGATCCTCCTTTGTCGCGACGCTGAGGACAACACCCATTCCACCACCCAAATGGCTTCAGTTAGCAGCGCCCACTTCGAGGCCCTCAATGGCACAGCAGTTGCCACCGTTCATGCGATGGTGCCAACGGGGGTGACCCTACAAGAGAGTCTCCATGCTGTGCCAACACAGGTCATGGAGGTGGCCAACTATGGCATTCGCCAAGGGGTCACTAGGGCCTTGGCCACTGCCTAGCTTTGGCTGGGTGAGGACCTATGCGTGCTGTAGTCAGGGTTCCTACTAGAGTCCAACTAGGATGACCAAGACGAACTGGTCGGTAGCTTTACCATCACTGCGTATGCCATCTTGGTCATGATGGATGTAGAAGACATCATTCGTACTGCTCCCCATGAGTAGTTCCATTGTAACCTGCCTCTACATCCTGTAAAAAAGAATGGAAAATATTTTGGCAACTTGAATATGTTAGTTTATGTTTCTTGCTGCATGCTGTTCTTTTTGTTGTGATTCCAACATGCCGATACATGATGGTACGACAATAGAATGACGATCGGTAGTGTGATGGTAGAGTTCGATAATGTATGACACATCCATCATTAGTTAGTATTTTAGTAATATCTTCATAGCACCCAATCATCCCCGACGGTAGCCTTCACCACCGCTTCCACACGGTCAGGATGTGGTACCGCTATTGTCACTTTTCAAGCCCATGCGAGACTCCCACACGTATTTAGAAAGTTTTGTTGAAGTTTGCCATGGCTCCTACTTTAGCTTACAAAGACCGCAACCCCACCCTATCTCCTCCTCATTAATGCTGCTATTCCTCATCGTCGGTCCTACTTCCCAGTGCTGAATGACATGATCGACCCTACTACTCAGCGGTGTGCAAGCCGCCACTCACCACCGACAACCTAGTGCATGCTCTATGCTGGTCCACCTCACCGGCCCACACAAATCCATTGGTGACCAAGTTGCTACTCACCGTCGTGCAGACTCGAGCTCACTGCCGCAATATCCAAAGACACTTCCATTATCCATCTTTCTTGGATTTTTATTCCCAGTTTCACTAATCTAAGTATGAAGCAAGCTTGCATCTGATTACTAAAGAGCTCATCAACACATCCCCGCAGGCACTGCTTCTCTGATTCAGGCAACAATGCCATCGCTTCCATCACCTGCCTCGCTCCTACCTGATCCTTATCAATAGACGGAGGTGGTCCCCAACAAGAAGAACAAAGTGGCCATCCTCACAAACCATGTCTTTGTCTTCATCCTCCACCGCCAGTCCACTCGCTGCTTGTGTAGCTGCAAGTGTGTCTATCGCTCTAGGAAGAGCCTCATCTCAGAATCCAAGTACCGTAAGGAGCTACCCTAGATTGTCGTTGGATTCTTGTATCACAGCTGGAAAGGCAAACATCACTTCGCTAGCTTAACTAGTGAATACCCCTCCTTATCCTTTTTTTCCTTCCCCATTTAGGATGTCCTCATCAGTGATTGCTATAGAGGCCTCATCCTCTACTTTTGCTTTGGGTTTTGCTATGTTGTCTGCAATCCGGTGTTTGGCAAATGATTGGTACTACCGGATAACCCCTGTTCTTGTGGTCGTGGTTGCCTAGGGTTCGATCCGATAGTCTTATCGCACTTCCATGTCTTTGAATATGGGATGATGATGCTGAGTGAGTCCATAGGTGTGAGCATCTCCTCATCTAACACTATAGCATGGATCTTTAAAGAATCTAAATGGGGCGATGGCATTGTAGAATCCTCATATGCGAGAAGTGTATTTGTTAATGGTTTTATGCACTGGGTGGAGTTCTCCATGATCATTGCTGTTCACGTGGAGGGAAAGACATGGAGGAAAATTCGTAGCCCACGTGGTGTATATGCAGTGATCCATGAAGCTCAGGGTCAGTTATGATTATGTAGTGCTGATATTTGCAATACATATGAGCTTGCAATCTGGATGCTTGAAGATTATGGTACTGATAATTGGACATTGAAGCATAGAGTGACCATGCTCGAGATATTTGGATAGAATAATATTGAATTTGGTTACAAGGTTTGCGATGCAGACTACAGAGTGATTGCACTTCACCTAGAATGAAATTTGATTTTTCTTGTTAGGAACAACAGAAAACTGATTGCATATGACATGAAAGTAAAGCTAAGGTGCATTTGTTGTATTTCATCGTTATGACATATCTTTGTTCAGATAGGGAATTGTTTTGATTCTATATATAGGCCAATTTTGGTTTGGTAACTAAATGAATGGTATGTTGAATATTATTAATTCTATTGTTTTGTTTAGGTTGTGGAGTCTGACTACTTTTAAACAATTTTGCTCCAATGGATAAGAGATGAAGAGGGCCTCCATGGTGCATTGGATACCAATCTGAAGGATGCACTAATTATATTCATTTTGCATTGCAAGCAGGAGTGTCACAGAGGAGGAGCACAACTACGTTGTTCTAGTTATGTAAGTCTATAGACATCAAGATTAGTACCTTTAGTATGCACTGCTTGTGTCAGGACATCAGTTGACATAGTTGTTTTACTAGCATTGATTGTAATTGTAAAAAGTACTCTTGTTTATGGACATGATGTATGAATGTAATATATTGGTATGCTGTGTGTACAGTAAGGTATTAAGGGCCTAGCTAATTACTAAATATTGTAAAAATAGGATGCAATTCTGTCCAACACCGCCGCTATACTATGATGCGGCAGGGATCAAAACTGTATCATCACCAAATCATTTAGTAACCTAACACCAACAAAAGGATCATCAAAGGTGGATCGTACGGCAAGCCGACGGTGACCATGCCCTATGACCTGACAGTTCGTAGGGCAAGGCGGCAGTGATATTCACCTCCACATAGACGAGTCAACCATCAGCGTGGTGGTGAACTTGCCAACACATAGATGGGTCATTGTGCAAGGCGACGGTGATCATGACAACTACACAGGTGGTTCATTATCCCACACGACGGTGATGTTTGCCACTACATAGGCGTCTCAATGACCAAGTGACATTGTTGAGGTTCCATTAGTGTCGGTTGTTAACCGACCATGATGACTTTGATTATCACTACCACTAGTTACTACCGAGGCCAAAATTCAGCTATGATGGGGATTACGACGTGACTGTGATAGGTCTGTTGTAGTAGTGTGAGAGAGCCCGAGTGTTGGTATATTTTAACGCACACAGATAAATCCGCAAGCGCACGAATACCGCTGTAGCTTTCACCCGAAAGTATTCCAAGTATCATATCCACAGGGAAATGTGTGAGACTAACTATGGTCTAACTTAACTAAGGGTAACAATACTAAGGGTAGCAACAAGGTTAGGATAAATAGGAGCGTAGACAGGAAAACTAAGGTTCTCTAATTCTGACTTGGGTAAGCTATGTCTTCTACTATTCAACTAGGGACATTACTAGGGAAAGACACCAGCAGAGGATGCTTTCCTTCACAAACGCATCCTACGTGCCCTTACAAATAGGAGGTGGACTATAGAGGATTCAACAAGGCTATAAGAGTCACCCTCATGAGCTACTACCGATCCAGAATGCAGGATGCATCCACAAGTAACCAGAGTCTGAGCACTACACTTACACTACAATTACTACTTTACTGTTCCCAGATAAAGAATAAAGCTCTCAAACAATTTGTGAACCTGATGAATAATATAAACAAGAAGCTTACTTGAATCAGAAGTTGATTACCAGAGAAATCTCAGAGGCAGGCTCAGATAGAACTTGAATTCACCAAGGTACAAGCCATAGAGAGAGCACCGATAGGCCGATGTCTCCTCCAAACTCTTCCCCCACTCTCTATCTCACTATTTCTATTTATAAGACTAGATCCTATGGAGGACTAATCTTTTATTAATAGTTGGCTCTGATCCTAACAAGGAGAATATGAATTAGGGTTTCAAGATCTAATGAGGGAAGGGGTAGGGGCTGCTATATATAGGCCAGAGGTAGAGTAGCAGAGTAGGGGGCAAGGAATTGCCACGTCATCAATCCGCATCATCTATCCCGACCACCATTGGATGAACTGACCTAAAACCGTCTTAAAATCAACGGTCTAGATTGTAGGAAGGAGTATGCGGTGGTGGAGGGTGATGGGCCACCCCCATGGGCTGGGCGGCCTCCCTAGTGGGCCGGCTGACCCACTATGGTGCCAGGTCGGCTCCTCCTAGTGGCGAGTCTTGGGCTTCATCTTGAGTCAACTTTCATAGGTGTTGCGGGTAGAATCATTTGTTGTTGTCGGTTTGCTCGTTTGGAGTGTATGACAGTAGTCCTAGGAGTTGTTTTCTAGATAAATCCTCTTGTAGTCATGAAATCACCAAAGCTCATAGAATTCATTAGTTTAAACCCCTAAACCTTCATTGGTGATTACATTTATGCCCTTATACATGTACAATTGATTGTTTATAATGGTTGTTAACTACCGTCAATAATTCCCCTAAGCTTAACCTTTGCTAGTCCCTTAGCAAAGCTAAACTCAGTAATGGATCAGGATCTGCTACAATGTTTTCACGCCTCAAAGGTACACATGCGAGCAAACAAGAATTCTCCTCTAGATTAGAATAAACTGATCTAACTTTCAAACTTACCCATATTACCTTCAATTATGGGGCTTCTCAGCCCTCACTTGGGTCTTGAGCAATTGAAGGACAGAACAATCAAGTCAAGCACTATGTCTCAAATTTCTTTGTCCCACCATTGTTCCGGAGTTTTTATAGGTTTTCAAAAAAAAACTCAGAGATTCCATTGTATGACACTCTCAAGTCTCTCAATATATGTGGTATTTGTGGATCCTCATCAAAGGCAGTAAAGATGTTATGCCTTTTCCTCTTCCTACAACCAAGGTTTATGTGGAGTTCATACGTAGGGAGAAAGCTAGAGCATACTTGGAAATGCACATATTGTAATGTCAAACAATGGATCAAAAGAGAGTTGAGTTATACAATCAAATCAAGATGTGCATGTGTGTGGATGTATGGTGGATATATACGTTGTCTAACCTAATTCTACTATGCTCCTTGAAAACTTATCTCTCTTTTGAAACTTAGAAATAATTTTGCAAGAGAACAGGGGCTATCTTATTCATCTCTTCTTTTTTCAGGTGGGCATCTGAGTACCCATTGTTTTAAATATCTTGGACACTTTTGTATCCATTTTTTCTCATCATCATTATTTTTTTCTTTTCCCTTTTTTATGAATAACTTTTGCATAGCCCCATGTCTCTTTTCTGCAACAAAACTTTGAGAGATAGCAACAAGAACTTGGAGCATTTATTTGGTGAATGGAAAACCTATCAAACATGTTTTTGGTGTTCACTACCTGTGTAGCATTTTTTGGGTGGATCTAGATGGAAGGCATATATCTGCGCCTACCCCCAGTGTAGGAGTAGTGCATATTTGGGTGGTGTGTATGTGGTCTTGATTTTAAGAGCATGACAAACCTCTCATAAGGGTCAACAAAACTTGACAAAACTCAATGCAAAAGTAAGCAACATATATGTGGAAGTTTTCCTAGCCAAAATAACATGTATGGCTTTGGTGGAAATTCAAGATTTGCCATACAGGAACTCATCACATAGTATTTTTATGTATTTCATAGTTAAATCTCCAGAACATTAGTGTCACTACGAACAAGATAAACAGCAGCTCAGACCTTTTCATATCATATCCGGTAATTACCTAGACTTAGATCAAGCATATGCTACCCACGAGTTTCAAGTTTAGAGTAAACCCTTATGTCAATACAATCTTATCCAAAACTTGGGAGAATTCCATGCTGAAAGCTAGGTACTTAAAAGGAATTATAATAGAGCAACTATTCATCATTTCCATTCAAGAGATTATTCTGATTCCTCTTTATTTATTTAACTCTTAAAAATAAATTAAAGCAAACTAGACACACCTTTTATTTTGTTTTTAATTTTACTAGATCACACATTATTACTATAGCTATATATGTTTATTATATAGATAACCTTTTATTTTGTTTTTTTCATTCACCATTTTTTAAATATGAAAGAAACTAAAAACTAAAACAAAGGGAAAGAAGACTTACCTGGATAAGTGGAGGTGCTTCTCCCCCAAGCTAGCTCTTTCGGTGAGGGTTTGGTATTGTAAGTCCTTTGAACCAGACTTCTCCTTGTGCAGTCATTGATCAAGTTCCTCGGTTTGCTCTGAAGATGAGGGTTCTTGTGATGACGCCTCCAATGGTAATGTCACCTTTTTCCGCCAAACCTGTCTTGATTTTGAGTTTGGACTTTGGTTTGATAGGTTCAGAACACTTGTAGAAATTTGGAGAATCAACTGACTCTCCCACACTTTACTTGAAGCGTGTCCTGCTCATAAGACAAGGTAGAGATCAAGTGCATGGGCTCTGTTGGTGGGAAAACACCAACAGAACCAAAACATTATTTATCATTCTCTATCCTTAGGCACATTGAACAATTGATGTTATGTGCTTTGTTCATTTATATCTTGGGTGATAAGATTAGAAGATTGAGCATGAATGTAGCATTTAAGTACATTTGGCAGAAAAGACTGAGTTGCTTAACCTACGAAAGGATTGTCTATCTTTTCATAATGTATCGAACTTTACATGATTATGACTATCATTTTCTAGAGATAGGATGTGCAATATTTAGCTTATTTGGTTAAGACTGTGAGCTCAAGAAAGTGGTGCTAGGAACAAGTTTAAAGAATTAAATATGTTGAGTTAATCAGATTGGATCAAGTAAATTTGTAACTCAAACATGTTTATTTCTTATTTATATGCCTACCAGAATCAAGGAAAAACTTTTTAAATAATGACCATTTACCTTAGGATGTTACCTTTGTCATTGGAGCGTGATGACACCATGTGACAAAGGGTAGATGACTCGTGATGGTCCTACCTTTTTTCTTGAAGTTTTCCTTGTTTGGCTAGTCTCATAGCTTGAGCTGTTCATGAGCTTCTTGTTTCCTAGTTCACACCTTTTCTTTCTCATGCTTCTGTCATGCCATCTTTTTGCTCTTCGATCTTTTGACACCTTGTTAGACCTTTTGCCTCAATCATTGTTTTATGCCTACAAAGGATTAGTGGATAACACATACCCAAAGAAATATACAATTTTGAAACATGGGTTGTTTGTCCAGAATTTTATAATTTCCATCTATGCTAATGAAAAGATAGTGTTAGAATTATTTTAACATAGTTTTTGTTTATCATGTTCTATACGGATATGGCTCAAGGCAAAGGTAACTTGCAGTAGAAGATAAAGTGAATGACCTTTGATTCTTATAGTTCTTTCATCCATGATGAATGAGTTGTGTCTTCTTTGGGCAAAGTTATTAGAGTTCACCATGTGCCTTGCTTTATCTTTGATTTGAATTCATCTCGTGACTTATCCAAATTGAATTAAGAGTTTCCTGCAGGGGTTAGTCCATCAAAATGACCAGTATCTACTATAGCATATTCTTGGTTCAAAAATCAAACTAGACACTTTATCTAATTTAATCTAGGAAAGCATTTTAACCTAAGCACCATGCTTAATTTAAAAGGCCTTCTGAAGTAGGATCAACACTCCTAAACTAAGCACCATGCTTAATTTAAAAGATGTATGAACATACTCCAAACCTTAAGCATACTATAGCAAACAAAGTAGCATGAAAACATTATAGAGTTTTATTCAAATAGAGACGAAGAGCATGATTGTTATTTAGCAAACTGAGCGTGGTTTAAAGGTATAGACAACCAAGATAAATTTAGCAACATGGCAAGAGATTTTTCAGAGAAGTCCAACCCCCATGCTTGAATTTTGCAAATATAAAATCAAGTTTGGATGGATGTGATTAAATGTTGCATGATAATGGGTTGGACATACCTTACGTCATCATCCTTCATTCTTTTTGCTTCAAACCTGGAATGGTTAGTGACAAAAATACATGAAGGAATATTTGCACAATTATATTCTATGCTCATTTCACAAGGGTATCACAGCAGAAGGTAAAAACTCATATTATCTTCCAAAAGTGCTTGCTTTAGGATAAAAGCTCGTCCTTGGGAAACCTTCTAATTACGCTTCTAATTGGTGAAGTGGTTTCCCCTCCAACACCAATCTTCATGTACCTGTCTCAAGATTCATGACAACGAGATTTGCAATATTTATGATAAACATATGCATCTACAACCACCCTTTCAAAGTCTTTATGAACAGGAAATATGAGGGGGTTGAAGATCTTATGTGTGGCAATGTTGGAGAGACTAATTAATTCAGGAGATTTCTCATGTGAGTATGGATTTGATGTGGTGTTCATGAAATAACTTCCATGCTCATTAATGTTATTTCCCTTTTCAAGCTCCAAGGGTGTTTCTTCATGAATGTCTATAGACGGAAACATTGTCTCCATCATTCCATGCCTATGACATTCATTGGACGTTTTATTGTCCAAGATTTCCCATGGATTGGAGGCTCTTGGGTTGATCTCGTCTAAGGCATCCTCCAAACTTGGATGACTTATGTTTGTAAAAGAGATTTATTTAAGCTAACTATTTGAATCTAGACTAAGTTTGGATTCTAGCCATAAGGCTTCATCCTTGTCCATCCAATCTTTAGCAACGACATATGAATTATTAATATACTAGATGAGTGCCCGTGCGTTGCAACGGGTGCAACATAAATTGAATGAGATGTTTGTTAGCCAAGTAAAAAATCAAGAATATATCAATTCAATTTTTCACGTGTATTATACCATGATAATGTCTAGAAACACATTCAATATCATAATGAATCTGAAATAAAAGCTAGGCTTGGAGCTTGTTGTCTAAAAGTTACGACAAACATCAGTTGTCTCAAAGGCTAAAAATTTATTGCTAGGCATCGAATTGAATTTTTCCATGCTCTGCCTTGCCCAAAACATGTATACTTGGACTTACAATATCCTAGCCCGCATGAGGCATGGCAACAATTCATTTTTGTCAACACGCAACGCGAAGGATGACGAACGAGATTTGGATGACGATCATGATCATTGCGTGGTGATATTCCAATTAATTCCTTTCTCTTCCCATAATTCTCTTTCTATTTTATTCCATTTTATTTACTTGCCTTCTAGTGTCTCCATGCGGTGATTATTTGCCTGCTGGTGGACGTTAACATTTCCCTTATTCTTGATTTTTTCCATGATTTGTGCTTTCTAGATTTGCCGAAAAGATAAGAATACCGCGGCTGCATGTTGGAGCGGGGTGCACGTGCATGCATCCATGCATGGAAAGACCCGAAGGAACCTATGAGGGAGGAGTGTGGGATAGAGCCAAGCAAAGCAGCCATGCAGGGGTTGGGGGAATTTTCTTTTCTACGTTGGGTAGTCATGGATCGCAAGGAGATTTTTTTATGCCGGATAGTCATGGATCGCATGAGTGTTTTGGTCCTGTTGGGTAGATGTTGACAATCCATATGTTTTAGTTGTAGAGATTCCAGCCAATTCTTAATACATTCCAGCCATTGTCATTGCTCTTCGTGGTCATCCTTGCGGTCTTCATGATTCTTATGCTTTGGTTGTCTTAATGGATTTCTAGGGTCATCATGAGACTTAGGAGAAAGAGCATAAGGGGGATCATCGGGGTCAAGGATGGGTTGAGAGATGGGTTCAAATAAGACATCTAATGTGGGCATGGAAGGGGAGAGGATAGGAGTGGCTTCTAAATGGCTAGGCTCTCCTTCTATGGCATCACTAGATATGTCATCCTTGAATTCTTCCCAATATCCCACATGGGAATAAGGATGCTTTCTAAGAGATCCCTTCTTGAGCGGATTTGAATTATATTCGCTTGAAGGTCTCTTATGAGAATTTAATGCTCTCCCAAAATCAGCACCAAAGAGGTCATCCTTAATCTCAACAGAGATTTCCAAAGGTGGAATTTCTTCTTCTCTTAGAGGATTTTGGGGTATTGGTAGTTCAGGATTGATAGCTAAATCTTGGGATTGAAGTGGTTGTGATTTGGCTATCAAAACTTTCTCTTCTTATTCGGGAGATGAGTACTTCTCTTCCTCGGGGAGTTCATTATGAATGCTAGCCCTTGCTTCACTAGCAGACAAATAAAGGAAAGCTATTCTAGAGGCTGCATCAAGAGTTTGTGCAGAATCCTTGCTAAGATCCATATAAAAATGTTGAAGGAGCATTGGGCCAGGAATAGCAAGGGCTAGGCAAGTGATGATGAGTTTATTAAAACGATCCCATGATATGCCAAGAGATTCTTCTTCTAGTTGTCTAAAATTTAGAACCTCTTTCCGAAGGCTAACCACTTTAGAGATGGGAAAGAAACATAAACAAAATTTAGGCCATAACATTTCCCAATCTCCTTGCACACTTCATACGGTTTGACTATATCATGTTTTAGCTTTTCCCATCAAAGAAAACAGAAATAACTTCTATCTTAAGGTCTTGTCAGACATGCCAGCGATACGCAAGCATGCACAGATCTACTCAAACTCTCATAGGTGTGAGTATGGGTTTTCTTCGCTATCTCTCGAGAAGGATTTATCCTGAATCAATTTTATTAAACACGGGCACAGCTCATAACCAGGTGTTATGATAGGCTCTGAGGATTCTGGTGGCTTTAGGCTTGCGCTCGTGGGTTTAGCATATTGATAAATAGGAGTGGAATCCATGCTAAAAAATGTTAAACTAGGCTCGAAGTTAATTCAGCAACCGTTTCCCCGACAACGACGCCTGAAAGCTTGTTGGTATATTTTAACGCACACAGATAAATCCACAAGCGCACGGATACCACTGTAGTTTTCACTCGAAAGTATTTCAAGTATCATATCCATAGAAAAAATGTGAGACTAACTACGATCTAGCTTAATTAAGGGTAACAATACTAAGGGTAGCAACAAGGTTAGGATAAATAGGAGCGTAGAGAGGAAAACTAAGGTTCTCTAATTCTGACTTGGGTAACCTATGTCTTCTAGAATTCAACTAGGGATATTACTAGGGAAAAAGACCAGCAGAGGATGCTTTCCTTCACAACCGCGTCCTATGTGCCCTTACAAATGGGAGGTGGACTACAGAGGATTCAATGAGGCTATAAGAGTCACCCTTGCGAGCTACCACCGATCCGGAATGCAGGATGCATCCATAAGTAACTAGAGTCTAAGCACCATGCTTACACTACAATTACTACTTTACTCTTCCCGGATAAAGAATAAAGCACTCAAACAAGTTGTGAACCTGATGAATAATATAAACAAGAAGCTTACTTGAATCAGAAGTTGATTACCAGAGAAATCTCAGAGGCAAGCTCAGATAGAACTTGAATCTGCCAAGGTACAAGCCGTAGAGAGAGCACCGATAGGTCGGCGCCTCCTCCAAACTCTTCCCTCACTCTTTATCTCACTATTTTTATTTATAAGACTAGATCCTATGAAGGACTAATCTTCTCTTGATAGCTGGCTCTGATCCTGCCGAGGAGAATATGAATTAGGGTTTCAGGATCTGATGAGGGAAGAGGGTAGGGGCTGCTATATATAGGCCAGAGGTAGAGTAGCGGCCAAGGAATCGAGGTGGAGTAAGGGGCAATGACTCCAGGAGGAGTAGGGGCCAGGAATTGCCACGTCATCGATCCGTGTCATCTCTCCCGACCATCATTGGATGAACCAACCTAAAACCGCTTTAAAATCAATGGTCTAGATTGTAGGAAGGAGTATGCGGTGGCGAAGGGTGATGGGCCACCCCCATGGGCTGGGAAGCCTTCCTAGTGGGCCGGCCAGCCCACTATGGTGCCAGGTGGACTCCTCCTTCTAGTGGCGAGGCTTGGGCTCTGTCTTGAGTTGAATTTCGTAGGCGTTGCGGGTAGAATCACTTGTTGTCGTCGGTTTGTTCGTTTGGAGTGTATGACAGTAGTCCTGTGTGCTATTTTTTAGATAAATCCTCCTGTAGTCATAGAATCACCAAAGCTCATGGAATTCATTAGTTTAAACCCCTAAACCTTCATTGGTGATTCCATTTATGCCCTTATACATGTTTAATTGACAGTTTATAATGGTTGTTAACTACCGTCAACACCGGACACGCTCCATCGTCATCGGAAGCAAGCGCGACGATGCTATTGGTGGGGCGGGCGGCCAAGTCGGCGACGTCACGGGACAACACAAGCACTCCAAGCATCGCCAACTGTGCCCACAGCTCATTCTCGGGCTCCCTGCCCGTGGCCGGGGCATTGACGACTGGACTAACCGGGTTGCTCGTGATTGTGCAGCGTGTGCCCGTCCATGTGAGGCTCGGACCATAGCCCACCTCTGGCGACCACAAACGCTTCTTTGCTCCAGACACTAACGGCTGACGTGAGGTCAGGGCCGTCAGACGGCCATGAAGGGGCTCCTCCCGTGCATCCAGTGACCCTACTTCCCGCTAGATCTTCACAAAAAATGCCTCAGCTATCTCCTACATGGTGGTGCCCTGTAGGCTGCCCCAGCGCTGCCTGTGTTGCAGGGGTTCCCACTATCATGCGTGCAACTGCAAGCGACCACTGGCAAGTCTGGCGTCCCTGGTGACACGGGCACTCTTCCTCAACAATCTACCTAGGGTTGTTGTGACCAGCCCTCATGCGCTCAGCCACTAACCCACGGCGATCCACCGAACTCAGGTGGAGCTATGTTGTGTGCCGTTGAGCGCATTGGCGCAGGACATCGATGCCGACGTAGGAGACGTCAGGGACGACCAAGGAGTGATGACACCTCGATGGCACCGACTGCTGCCTACGCCACCACACTATTGCCTAGGACGGTCACGGCGAGCCGGCCAGCGAGACGCGCCATGTACTGTGCCTCTCCGAGCTTGATCCATTGATGCTGACACCGTACCAAGACGCCACACACGGCACTCACGAGGTCTCGAGGACCTGATGCTGGAGGAGGTTGCAGCCTCGCTCGCTGTCTGTCGAACGGTGATTGGCCTTCCACTAGGCCACTTCTCCATAGTTCCAACGATAGCCTCTCTAGAAGACGTCGGGGTCTCGTCTAAGGTCACCTGCGTGTGCACATGTGGTCTTTCAATAAGGTCGCAGATGTCAACCCAGCACGAGGCTAGCCTCGGCACTTCTCCGATGATGTGTGCCGCTACCTTTCGCCCCGCTCAGATGGCAATGTACTCACCTCCACTGCCGCCCGAGCAGGGGTAGCCAGACTTCATGCCATCATGGGTGGCGCAGACCATGCCCTCAGGAGTTGAGGCATCTACGGAGGACAAGGCAGGCTATCCGCTAGGATTTGGACCGACCGCCATGGGACAGCCATTCAGCCGAGGACAGCGATAGCTTCGCCACGCGCCGCGAGTGCTAAATAAGGTCCCCGTTAATTCGTCAGCCACTCAAGCAGCCGTCACCTGCTAAGCCGGCGCTATCATTGCGGAGTAAGTGGCTGGCGGCTCGAGCCTCTCTCGAATACCAGCTTCCAAGCTAGGTGAGGTCCTTGTCATCCAGGGTATGGGCTTTGTCACAGGTCTATCAATGCCAAGCGCATCGGGACAGAAGCATATGAGGGGCTCTTCGACGCTAAGCTAACCGCATCCAACATCTGACGCGCTCTTCGCGGACATCGGAAATGGGTCGTGCCGGCAGCAACGGAGATGTAAGGCCACCTCTTAGGTTGCATCATTGTGCATATCTCGGCTGTATACCATTTGTGTAATATGAAAACTTGAACTCACATGCTAGGATGGTCTAGCCTCCGACTGCCATTCTGTAGACGGTGCTAGTCAAAGTGTGTCATTTGTATATTTAAATTGTTCCGGCTAATCTCTACTACGAGGGACCAATCAAAACTATACTAGGTGTCAAAAAAATGTCCCCCGCTGAGAGACTCTAACCATTGTGCACCATCGAAATTGTACCCAGGATTTCAACATCATTAAAAATATATGGCTCAAAATCCTTCCTCACAGGTTTCAACTCGATCCGATGGCCAATGTTATTTGGATCTCCCATCCCCCAGGCTTCAACGCACAGCTCGCGCATCCCGCACACATCTCTACTATAAGGGACCAATTAAAACTATACTAGGTGTCCAAAAAATGTCCTCCGCTAAGAGACTCCAACAATTGTGCACCAACGAAATTATACCCAGGATTTCAATATAATTAAAATATATGGCTTATAATCTTTCTTCACGGGTTTCAACTCGATCCGATGACCAATGTTATCCGGATCTCGCGCATCCCCAACACAGTTTGTACGCGACGCACCGCATGAGACCCAGGATCAAATTCCAAACTCACCATAAAAAATGAAATAAGTTTCCTTCCAAAAAAAAAATCCTTCCAAAAATTCCTTCCAAACAACACGGAGAAACCGCCCTGACGTCTCTGACCGCGCGGCCGTGCAGCTCCGATCCTGCCGGCCGCTGCTACCGCCTGCGCGTATCCTACCGGCCGCCGCTACCGCCTGCACGCCACCTGCCCGTGTTGCAGCCTCGTTGTCCCGTCCGCCTGCTCTTGCTATAGCCTCGCCGTCCCACCGGCCGCCGCTACCGCCTGCACGCCTGCAGCCTCGCCGTCCCTTCGGCGGCATCTTCTGCCCCGACAACTTCGTCTACGGCCAGTTCGACGTCGGGAACAACTGGGCCAAGTGCCACTACATCGATGGCGCCAAGCTCATCGACGCCGTCCTTGATGTCATGCGCAAGGAGGCCAAGAACTGTGACTACCTCCAGGGTATGCACTTATACTAATATACCTAATTTTTAACCAAAAGTAATCATGAGGTTATTACTCAATAGTTCATACACGCACTGTAGTTCTGAAAACAAGGTAGATTAGACCTGTCTCTTCATTGTCTCTTCTTATATGGCTCATTCAGCAGTGTTACAACCCGAATGGTTAATTGGTGTGGATGCATTATCCAGGATCCTCATTCAGCAGTGCATGCAATAGGCTTTTTGCCAGAAGATGGTCATGGTGTTTATGTTGCTAGGTGAGATTCCCTTACAAAGTTGTGTATGCAATATTAAAAACCATCTTTAATCAGTGATGATAAACATTTCTTCAACTTAATATTTAAATCTGCAAGTGTTTAACTACTAAAGATTTGGATCTGCCGAATTTATTCTGGTCACTGCTTGTGTGTGGCATTAAAATTAGATGAAAACTGATTGATTTGAATTAATGTCTGAACTATTTATTTGGTTAGGGTCTCGAAGATGGTGAATTTGTTAGAAGTGAGGACCGTCCATTTGAATGGAAAGCCTCGTGTACTTACTCTGAAACAGGACCTTCACTACTGGCCGACCTGGGAGCTTAGCTTTGAACCAAAAACTGCTACATGGCTGAGGAGAATAATAAAAGCATTGCAATCAACTAAGGCAAGATATTTTCATGTTTTGCTGCGACCTTTTCATGCTTTTAGAGGAACTTAGAGGTAAGGAAATGAGAGGTTCATGCCTTTGTTTGGTAAGCTAAATCCTGCATTATGCAAGCTTATGTTCCCTGCAGGATTTTTCCTTTTGCATATAATCTATTCATATTCCTATATTTTGGTAGAAAAAGAAATAAAGGCTCCCTTCGCGTGCCCTTAAACCCGGCTTGATCCGCTTCTTTTTTCATCCGGAACAGTGTTTTCCTCTCACAAATTCCTCCAGATTCATCCAGATTCCTCCAGAATTCCTCCAAGCGAACGGGGCCAAATTGTTAGCCTTTCTAGCGGTCATTTCACTACTCTGCATTAAGAATTTGTGTTAGCTATCAAGTTAACAGCTCCACAGATTTAGTACGTTGTTGTTTATTATAGTCAATGCTATCTGATTGCATAATTACTGTAATGTCTATCGACAGTTTGGTCAGTTTTGTATTTTACCATAGCGTTAGCACGGGCACACTTTCCATTTTAGAAGTAAGAAAATTTTATTTTTATTGCCTCTGTCAATCAAATCACTTCCCTTCGCTATCTATATTTGCAATCTGGGTTTGGACAGTGTGGTGGCCTTTTGATCTTTGAACTTCTGCCTCTTTAGCTGTTGTGGTTGTCACTGCAGACGGGTGAGATAGTTTGCTGGTACTCCGGACTAATTTAGCTTTTGCTCCAATGTATTTTTGACTAAATTTAAGGCCCAGTTGGCCAGTTCACTTTAATAGCTATGTTTGGAAGTTAATAAATAGGAACACTCCAAATTACTTGTAACATGCGTCAATAGTGCCTTTGCATTAACTTATCATTTGGTTCCATGATGCTTTTGATCAAAACTAAGGACACATTCCGCTCCTTAAAATGTTGCCCAATTATTGTTTCTCGGCCAAAATAAATTCTTTCTGCTGCTTCAAAATATTTCACATGATTCGAGTGCCTAAAATTCCATCACTATCTACCTGGACAATTAGACACTCTGTTTTAACAATTAATATGTGCACTTACGCGATGAAGTTAGTACAAAATTGTCCTAACAATATGCAATTTCTCCTCATTTATGAATTATAACTTATATCTAGCACATGTTAGTTTCTGAGTCCTGTCTTCTTGCACAGGTGGGTTCCTGACTTCTTGTGTAGGTGGCTAGAGCTTGGCTAGGGCGGTGACGGTCTGGGGGCAATCAAAGTGCAGCGCCGTGGAGAAACAGAAGCTGCTACATGCTCGAGTCTAACAGCTCGTAAGTTCTTTTTTTTCTTTTGTTGACAGGTGCAAGTACAACCTGATCTCTCTTTGGTGGCACCGATCACCCATGAGCTCAGCAGGAAGGCTAGTAGCTCCAAAGCTCAAGAATTGAGAAGTTTGAAGTGGAGCGAAATAAAGTTGTGCATGAACGTGTATATTTTGCCAATACGTCATGACAAAGACTGAGTACTTCTTTTAGTTTTGTGTCAAGAGTCTTGTTTTGTGATGATATTATTGAATCCGTGATAATGAAGCTCTCTTTGGCAAAGAGGTGGGTGTTCTTGTAGTAATATTGGATCCAGATCTTTTGAAACTAAGTATTGTGCAGGTAGATTATTTTTTGTTGTTTGATTTGCAATATCAAATGTCACCATAGCGTTAGCACGGGTATTATACTAGTTACAATGATGCACAAATATTTTGTGTATTCGAGAAAAAAAGATGAACTAAAGTGGTATAAAGTTTATTTCTTAACTTTAGCTAACTAAAATTTAAACCATGGAAGCCAAATAGGATCAAAATCCAACCAGATGATAAGCGGGACACTTGGCCCGTTACCCGGTCCATCGCTTATCCATTATTACGACGAACATTGGCCGTCAGCTATGACTATGGCGATGTGTAGAAAGGGCAGGATATAATTGAGAAAAGGACAGGATATATTTACGATGGAGCATATCGCCTATCTGAAATCTGATTTTTTTTCCATTTCTCTTTTCTTTTTTGTTTGAAAAGTGGATCCAGACTTCAAAGACGCTTCAAGACTGCTTCAAATACATGAATGACAACTAGGGATGAAAACGGACGGATATTTCCTGATATCCGTACGTCCCGAAAGGGTCAAAACACTATATGGATAGTCTGTATCCGAATCCAAACATTTAGTATCCAACCGTATCTGAATCCGAATACTCAAAATTGAATTTATGATATGTATATGAGATAGATATATCAATATCCGAATTATGTGTGTCCGGTTCTGAGATCCGAGAAAAAAATATGAGATATAATACGGGATATGAGATATAATGCAGGATCACTGGTATCTATCTGATCATGTTTCATCCCTAATGACAGCACGCGACAGTGACTGATTCAATTAAGCGATATTCTAAAATCAACAATTTAGCCTCTACGTCAATAGGTTTAACGAGGGTATTTAGGACATGCTTGGTTGCCTAGCCATGTGTGCCAAACAATACTAAGCCAAATTTTAACTAATGGCCTTTATTTGCTTGGGTGCCAAATTGAGCTTAGTAGCCCTCCCATTTGACCTCATTTTGATGGCCAAAGTTGGCTAAAACCATGGCCACCAATTTGGTGACCAAATTTCGAGTATCTGCATGGCATGCCCTTATAATATGACCAAGTAAGCCTCGCTTATGGTATCTGAGCAATTCTTTCTGTGTTTTTACAAGACTTCCCTCTTAAATTATGAATCAATCGTCCATTAATACAGTTGCGATGTTTTTGGATTCTAAATTCAGAGCAATACCTCTAGTCCCTTCTACAAATCTACAAATGTGACTAATTAATTCACTTGATAATATTTCACCAAGACCTATAATACAAGCAATATCATCAGCCAGTTGAACTACATGACAAATAACAAGTTTATTTTAAAAATACTAACATTTACGATACTAAATAAGTATATTAAATTTGGTGTCATTGATATTGTTTTTTTCCTATAGATTTGGTCAAATTTGTATTTTGATTTAGAACAAACCTGAAATTTCATTCTTTTTGAGATAGAGACAATAACTGATTAGGCAAATGATGATATGGTGCTGCTACGCTATACATGTAAGTTGCATTGCCCTTGCTGCAACAACCAATGAACGATCCATCAGAAAATAAATTAAAGGTCCTGTTTGGACTTAGCACTTAAGTCTCCAAACAGATAATCTAAAGTTTAGTCAATCGCATAAAAAATTATTAGTTTATTAGATCACACAAGTGGACTAAATAAAGTCATATAAAATTTAGACAACCAAACCCTCCATGATTTACATGCAGTAGCACAAATTCATTTCAAATTCAGTATTCAGTCACAGTCAGGCCGTTTGCCTGGTCAAGAACACGAACGCCTGAACACGAGAGAAAACATCCCAATCATATATATCTCATATGCACCTGCCGGCGTGCCTTAATCTAAAATAAGGTTTAATTGGCCGGAGATCTTTTTACTGACAGCTAGAGAGTGATGTGTGTGCTCACCTAGTCACCTGGCAACTGCTCAGCGTCTACTGCAACCCGCGATGCATGTACGTATCCCGGTGGATCCTCCATTCCATCCCATGCACTGCCTGCCTGACTTGTTTTTTTTTTTTTTTTGACGAAACTGCCTGACTTGTTTAGTTGCTTACCCATATGAGTGCCAATCAATACTAAGCCAAATTTTAACTAATGGCCTTTATTTGCTTGGTGGCAAATTTTAGTTTAATAGCCCTGCCATTTGACCGTCTTAGTTTATTTTTATGGCCAAAGTTAGCTAAAACTATGGCCACCAATTTGGTGACCAAATTTTGGCTTGGTTTGTGCATGGCATGCCCTTGTAATATGACCAAGTAAACCTCGCTTATGGGTAGCTGAGCAACTCATTCAATGAATAATCCATTAATACAATTACAACTTTTTTGGATTCTAAATTCAAAGCAAAACCTCTGGTGCCTTCTACAAATGTGACTAATTAATTCACTTGACATTATTTTACCAAGACCTATAATACGAGTAATCTCATCCCCCACTTGAACTACATGACAAATAACAAGTTCATATAAAAAATACTAATATTTTATGGGATTAAATGAGTATTATTAAGCGTCATAAATATCAGTATTTTTTGCTAAAATTTTGTTAAATTTGTAGTTTGATTAAAAACCCAAAATTTCATTTTTTTTAGATGGAGACAATAACTAATTAGCCAATGATATGGTTGTTTTTTTTTTGAAAGAAACTGGAGGGGTTTGCACCCCTACAACATTTATTGATAAAGAACAAGAACAATACAAATACAAAGCAGCAAAGAGTACAAGGAGAAGAAGCAGCAGGAGGGGGCAATTAAGATAAAAAAAAAAAGGAAACTGAGAAAAGCAGTATAAGCACTGCAAGCAACCAAGCTAGTTGAGATTTGCAATCCATTGATCCAGGCCTGGGGAGTAGCTTCTTTTCGCCCTTAGGAGCAATAGCTGGAGCTCAACTTTGAAATTCTGCAAAGCTAAGAGAATACTTGGGTTTACTTGCCAAAAAATTAAATCATTTCTTGATCTCCAGATGGTCCACGCCATTAAGATAATAACTTCCATGAAGAAAGGCACTCTTAACTGATCTCTGAAACTTTGTAAGTTCTGAAAGGGGTCAGAATGCTGATTTGTCTAAATGTTAATCAAGCCCCAACACTGGGTGGCAAAAGGACATTCCAGAAAAAGATGTAACAGTGATTCCTCCACAGCAGCATTACTGAGCACACAATTGAAATCCTACAGAGCCATGTTTTTCCTTCTCAACAGTTCTCTTGTGCTTATCCTGTCTTTCAGCAGAAGCCAAAAGAAGACCTTATGCTTGCTTTGGCATGAGCAAGCCTACAGCCATTTGAAGGCTGGATGAACAACTTGGTGTCCACTCAAGTGTCTGTAAGTTTTTTTAATTGAGAATTTATTAGAGTTCCAAATGTAAACCCACTTATCTGAATCCCCATTTGTGTTGGTTTCGTTCAACAATTCCTGGAGCATCAACATTTGGGCGTGTGCCTGCTGTGAGAGTAGGCAGATGAAAGAGGTTGTGCAGAGGTGTTTGAGCACACCCATCAGCAAACACAATTTGCTTGTTTTTTGCAAAAGAGAACAATTCTGGAAACTTCTGGTTCAGAATCTCATTGCCCCACAAGTCTTCCCAAAGAAAACAAGATGATCCATTTCCAATTTCCACTCTTGCCATTCCTTTGAACTTGTTTAGCAGTTTAACTATATCCCTCCACCAGAAGGATCCCTTCTTAGAGCTTCCAGGCAACTTTCCTGATCCATAGTACTTTTCCCAAACTAATGGCACCCAGGGTATATCTTCCTTGTTGAAAATTTTGTGTAAATGTTTGATCAACAGAGCTTCATTTTGGGTTTTGATGTTGAGAACTCCTAGCCCTCCCTCCTCGTTCTCTCTGCAGACAGTTAGCCAGGCTGCTTTGGGTTTCTGCCTTGCATTGAAATCGGCACCCCTCCATAAACATAATTTCCTAAACTTATCTGTCTAGTCAATCACAGTTTGTTGGAGTAAGAATGTGCTCATACAAAATGTTGGCGTTGCAGCGAGGTCAGAATTTGTGACCTCAAGCCTTCCTGCCTGATTTAGAAATATTGATGTTGCAGCGAGCCTTCTCTCACATTTAGTAACCAATGGTGAAAAATCAATGGCTCTAGACTTGGTGAGGCTTAGAGGTAATCCCAAATAGGTGAAAGGTAAGCTTCTAGTTTCATAGTTGAAAGTTCTTGCTAAATGTTGTAGCTTCTCTTGGCTTGTGTTAATGGGACCATGATTGATTTGCTATAATTCACCTATAATCCAGTTGATTCACCAAAGGTATGCAGAAGGGCCCTCAAGGTTACTAACTGCCTGTTGCAGGCCTCCATGATCAAAAGAGTATCATCTGCATATTGAATAATTAGAAAATCATCTGTATACCCTAATGGAATTGGTGGATTCTGTATACCCTAATGGAATTGGTGGATTCAAGAGGCCTTGGCTTTTTGCCTTTTTAATCATAGATTGTAATAAATCAGCAGCCAGAACAAACAGCAAGGGGGAAAGAGGGTCACTCTGTCTAACTCCTCTTCTGCAATGGAAGACTTTGCCTGGTACCCCATTGAGAAGGACAAAAGAAGTACCAGAGTTGAGAATAGCATTTACCCAACTAATCCATCTCTGACCAAACCCTTTAGCTCTTATTACTTCCAGAATTGCATTGTGTTAAATCTTATCAAAAGCTTTCTTGAAGTCTAATTTCAAGATGATCAAATCCTTCTTTGACTTGTGGCAATTATGTATAAACTCCAGAGCCTAGGCCAAACAATCCTGGATGGTTCTAGTTTTGATAAATCCATACTGATTTTGGTGAACTAGCCCCTTAACTAGCTTCTGAAGCCTATTAGCCAGCAACTTTGTGATGAGCTTTATGGATGAGTTGAGGAGAGAGATTGGTCTGTAATCTGAAATATTTTGTGGACCATCTTTCTTTGGGATTAGGACAATGTGAGAATTATTAATACTTCTCATGCAGACCTCCCCTCTGTGGAAATTTTCATACAACAGCATGAAGTCAGCAGCTAAGAGTGGCCAATAGCCCTTAATGAATTCATTACTAAAACCATCTTGGCCTGGAGATTTATTGTTTGGCAAACTGATGACTACCCTCTCAACTTCCTCTTTAGTGAAGGGTAGCTCCAATTGTTCTAGGCCACCCACAGGTTGGATAAGGTGGTTTAGGTCAAAGATCATCTGATTGTATTCTGTTATGCCCATCCTTCTTTAAAAGAGTTCCATAAAAGTTTAGCTTTTTGTTCATGCCCACAAAGGGTGTTCCCCAATCCATCCTGCAGAGAGGTGATCTTGTTGTTTATGTGTTTAATTATTGCATGAGCATGAAAATTTTTTGTAGCAGCATCTCCTTCTTTTACCCATCTGACTTTCCCTCTTTGCCTCCAGTAAGTTTTCATGATAGGTCCCTAAACAGTTCAATGGTTTTCAAGAAATGTAGCACTAATTTGATTTTCTCAATTGCAAGGACCAGTTTTGGTAAGGATGATTTCCATTCCTTCAGCTCCCTCCTTAAGTTGTTGAATTTGGCAGTCAGCGTCTTGGTTGTTGCTACACTACACGTGTAATAAGTTCCATTGCTCTCACAGCAAGAACCAATGAACGATCCATCAGAAAATAAATGCCGTGTTTATTTGGACTTAAGCTCGTGAGGCTCTAAATAGGTGGACTAATAAAGTTCAGCCTGTAACAGAACCGACCAAATCATAAGAACGTAAGTACAAAAACAATCACCGAGGCGTAAACTAAATACTTTCATACATGCATCCCCTGATGCATATACTCTAGTATCACAGCTACCCGTCAGAGATACCCACTTTTAAGTACTCTCATAGATAAATGATTGAACATGTAAGTATGTGAGCAACCATAACTACTCTCCCCTAGACCGACGGTTGGACGGTCATGCTCTCACAACTCCCACTTACAAGAGCGTAGAGGTATTTTGAACCATACATTACCACCCAAGCGGATGGCATCCATACAATAGCACGCCGTATGGACGACGAAACAGAAACAAGCAGGAACCCCAAAGTTAGTACTTTAATAAGCCACCTAAGAGTCCTTATTTGGGCATAAGGGATATGACCACTAGCAATACTTAGTATTTAATTTAGGATTTTCACAAATACTTTTGTTTTAAATACACAAATGACATGTTTAGTGTCAAATCTTGCTCTGATGCCAGCTGTAACAGAACCGACCAAATCATAAGAACGTAAGTACAAAAACAATCACCGAGGCGATCAAATTCCTGTACTTAAGCTCCCATAATCCTAGTAGTCCAGAAATCACGAAGGATTTCAACCAACTCTCGACATACAAACCAAGATCGTAGTGATTCAACACAACACATCATCCGTTACAACATTTCATAAGTAGCATTCGGATTACATCCATCAGAGTTCAAATAGCCTATTACAAACCAAGTTTGAGTGTGCGGAAGCAACATAGTTTAGTACAAAACATCATAGTTTTCAATTACATTGTCAAGTCTGAGTCATGTCCCACAAAAGCATTATCAGGTACGAGAACTAGTAGAGACCGCGCCCAATGGTCTAGTCTTCATCCCCAGCTGGGAGAAGGCAGTATTTGCAGCAACCAAAGTAGAACTGGTCATCTGCAACATGTGGGAGATAAACCCTAAGTACGAGAAGGTACTCAGCTAGACTTACCCGTCAAACTAGAAATAAAAGACACCAAGGGTCATGCAAGGCTTATGAGGTGGGCTAGCTTGACACAGTTGTATAAAAGAGCTTATGATTATAGTAACCAATTTAAACTTAGCATCAAGCTTATCATCATTTACCTGTCCACTAGATTAGCACCTGTACTAGAGCACTCACTTATTAGGAGCAAACAATATTAACCATAGCAGGTATAATAAGCCTGTCATCATCATATCATCAATTCTGAACCATTATGTTATTTAGTGTATTTACTTTGGAGATAAGCCCGTCAAGTTCTCACTAACCGAGAGAGACGGCGACTCGAATCGAATTACAACTCAGCTGAGGGGGTATTCCTAACTCTCACCCTGGCATACTTAGCAAGGGTAGCCGTAGGTTACCTTTGGTATAACTCAGGAACCAAATTCGCGGGTTCGATCAGCACCAGTGCTCTCAGGGATTACCCTTCTGCCAGGACGATCAGGACATTTAAATCACCTGCCCTTGGACTCACGCCTACGGCTCCCTTCCAAGGCGTACTTTATACTTATCGACTCCTGGCCTGAGTTGAGCTACTCGGCTTCGCGGTCGGTCTCCAGACCCAGCCAACTAAGAGAGAGGCATGTGTTCAACATGAACAGGAAAGGCTCCAAGATTCAGTCCTTAATCAACACAGACGGAGTCACTGCAAACCGACAAGCCTCCGCCCGGTCTCCATTTCAATTTAAGACTGGTTCTTTTCCACGATAGCAAATATAGCCAACCGTGCCATATGTATCTTCCTATATCTCGCAGGTGACAGGAAATCACTTGACTTTTACCGTGTTTAAGAAGGGCTAAGCACTACACGAGCTTGAGCTACATAGGATTCAGGGTAACAATATCTGGACAAGGAATGGGGTAACTAATGCAGCAAGTGTTTGCATCCAACACCTAAACTTAATGCAACAATATATATATGTAACAATAATACTGTAACTGTATTTCGGAAATTAGGAGGCTTAATATGCTCCGGGGCTTGCCTTTCACAAAGTTGCAAGGACGGTGATCTAGGCACTCAACGGCGACCTCGTCTGGCACTTCTCCTGAAGGCTGCTCCTCCAGAATCTTCGGTGTCGGCTGCTGCTGCTCGCTCGGTTCCTCGAATTCCAGCAGAGTCACTCCTTCCGATACACCTATTGCATGCCGATGCACAAGATAAATATCATGGATGCATAAGGAATGACATGATGCTCAATGATGAATGAATCACAGTAAGTGTTTACCGAAAACACCACTGGACACTCGTTTACCGAGTAAGACTAGCCCTATTCAAATCACTTTAAAACAGGTATCTACTTTAACTTGAAGAACAAGATCACTTACCTAACTTGCATAACCTAAGATAAAGATGCTCATCTTCAGTTAAAGGCCTAACACCTAGGAACATTACCACAACTTAGAAATAGTAAAGGTATACATAATTTAACATTTAAAGTTTCATATGTAAACAAGTAGTCCCTTAATTCAATCACAACCAGAGCTCTACAAATCCAAATGACTTGCATGAGGACATTCTGGAAAGCTTATAAAATTTTCTACAAATCAATGGTAAACAGCAAAGCACGAGTCTTATGTTAACCAAATCAATTTCTAGTAAACCTAGAATCCGTTTCAGAAATAACAGGGTTACTAGCTTAATTATTTAATGATGATGCAAAAGCATAATTTGACCAATCCAAGTTTACCAACTTGTTGCACATACCAGAGGAACACTAGAAAGTATAATGCTAACTTCTAAATAAATTATTTAATGTCCTTTTCAAATTTATTTAGTTAATTAGGTGATTAAAGCAATATATAGTAAAACTATTCATAAAAATCTACAAAAATTACAGTAGCTATCTCATGCTTCACATAGACTACCATAAAAATTTCAAAGCCATTGAGCAAGCAGAACTTGTTGTATCCAAAATAACAGGTGGCATGCCTATTTTTAGCATAATTAGGAAACCCTAATGAAAAGTGTCAAGCATTAGATTTCACATTTTTCCTAGCATCATTCTAGCATAAGAACCTTACTCACCAAATTTTACCTATACTGGATCTATAGAAAAATTATGAAAATTCACACATGATCCATCTATTGATAAAAAGAAATTCTATAACTCAAAAACTATACATGCACTAGCTCTGAAATTTTAACCAAAGATTCTACTAAGCAATAATAGATTACCCACAAAATTTCATCATTTTTGGACCACAGAAACTCAAGATAAAATTCAAACAAGTTTGCATGTATCCAAAAACACATTTCAAAGTCCTATTTAATTTATCCAGAATTTCTAAAACATGTGCTCATATAATATTTTTATTAAATACTAGACGTGACCAGAAACTTAACAAAATTGGAACCATCACATTTGGATCTACCAAACTTGAGTTACACATTTTTGAATCTATACCCAAAACTGTGAAAAACAATTAAACAAAACAAAATGGAAAAACCTACACAGCTACTGGGCCAGCCCAAGGAAACGGCGGCCCGCGAGCAATGCTGGCGCGGCCTAGACCACGGCGCGGCCCACGTTGGGCTCCCGCCTCAGCCGCGGCGACTGACGAGAGGGGCCCACGCGTCAGCGAGACAGACAGGGGAGCAGAGGAAGACGACGGCGCAACTCGCTGCCGGTGGCTTCTCCGGCGAAGGCAACGGTGCCTACGTGTTCGCCTCACCCTAGCGGACCTAGGGGAACCCTTTATTGCAGCTACTGACGCCACTAGAGGGGGTGGCGATGGCCATAGCGACGCTCGGCCACGGCACGGCCGGCTCCGACGACGCTACGGCATCGCAGCCCGATAAGGCGACCCTACGAGCTTCGGCAGCAATCCTAGAACCTAGCACGAGATAGAGGAGGGATGGCAAGGACGTGAGGACCGCTGGCCACATGGAGCGCCAACTCCGACGAGGGCAGCCATGGCGGCGGTGGAAGGAAATCGAAGATTCACCCTTACCGAGGCTCGATTGACCTGATGGTGAGGTGGAGAGGGTAGAGAAGACTACGGCGAGGCTACAGGCGGACTAGGCAACCCATTTTCATGGTGGCGAATGCGCACGACGACGGCGACGTGCGGTCGGCAATGGACTACTTGAGCTCACTTGCAGCGCGTGGTGGAGGCAAAGAAATGCGAACTGGAGCGGGTGAGTGCGTCGGGCAGGCACGCGGGGTGCTCAAGACGCGGCTGGCCGTGCCAGGGCGTCCACGGCGTGTGGCCTGCGTGCTCAGGCAAGCGGCGATGGGTGGCACCATGCGGCATCATCTTTCTGAACCAGTCGGCCACGTTCACTGAATGTTTTCTGAAAACGCGATTCAAAGATCATTGACGGTGACTGACAGAGCAAGTTTGACGGTTATCTGCTCCTAAACCGTGATGATTTAGATCATGCCATAGTTAACAAAATTGATCATCTATATGTGAACTACAACTCTTATCAATGGAGCTCGAGCTAGTTTGGCTTTGTTAGGGAGATACAAGTCTCCAAACATTGGTACACGAAACTGTACTTCACTTTAGGACTTAGAAAATTTGCTAAGTACGAAATCAGCATGGACATGTGACTTGTGGGCCATGTTTGACCATGTTCCACACATTTTCATGAGTTGGCCATAAAACAACTTTTGTTCCTTAACAAATTAGCTACAACTTTTGTAAAGAGTGTACAGCCATGCAAGATCTCTAAGTTGGTCTTTTGAATCAGTCAAACTATGAGACTCTGGGGTCAATTCAAGTCAAACCTTCACTTGAGGGCATTTTGGTCATTTTGATCTACATGAACAATGTCCCAACAAGTAACCTAAGTGTAGTTAAGGTGTAATAGACCATGATCAACCACTTTACAAAATTGTTATACCACTTCTAAAGATCACATGTGATAAAGCAATTAAAACAAGCAATTCATTCATATGTTTCAATTCCATATTTCACCTGTTTCATGACCTTGTGGTTATTTTATACTTGTCATATTACTACCATGTTGCCATGTTTCAAGGTATGAGAAACTCAAGTTGCATTCACATATTACACCATTACTATTCACAACACTCAAGTATGAAACATATACAATTGGAAAATGTTGCATATGCATGTTTCAGTAACAAAGGCATGATGAGATAGATGATGCACATGTTTATGAAATGAAATGCAATTAATGGAAGCCAAACACCTAGGGTGTTATAGCCCTCCCCCCTTAGAAAAATCTCGTCCCGAGATTTGGAAAGCGTACCATTTAGTATAGAAAGTTGGATGATTTTCTTTTAAATAATCTTCCCGCTCCCAAGTTGCATCCCATTCGCTATGATTACTCCAAACTACCTTGTATAACTTAACCACTCGTGTACGAGTCACTCTTTCTTGAGTATCTAGAACTTGCACGGGCTTTTCCTCATAAGAAAGATCGGATTTCAAGTTGACTTTTCTTATCGCTATTCTTTCCTCGGGAATACGAAGACACTTCTTCAGCTGGGACACATGGAATATCGGGAATATAGCTCCCATCTCACGTGGTAGATCGAGCTTATATGCTACTCTTCCACTTTTCTCGATAATGCGGTAGGGTCCAACATATTGAGGCTCCAGCTTCCTTTTGATTCCAAAACGTTTTACTCCTTTCATAGGGGATACCTTCAAATAAA
This sequence comes from Miscanthus floridulus, assembly GCF_019320115.1. Lineage (NCBI taxonomy): Eukaryota > Viridiplantae > Streptophyta > Magnoliopsida > Poales > Poaceae > Miscanthus > Miscanthus floridulus. Next base: position 83,935,824 of record NC_089597.1, read on the forward strand.
CATGATCACCTACTTCAAACTCAATAGGTTTTCTTCTCTTGTCAGCATAGCTCTTTTGTCTAGCCTGTGCGACAGTCATATTCTTCTGTATAGTTCGGACTTGCTCTTCGGCTTCTTTTATAAAGTCAATACCATAGAATCTTCTTTCCTCAGGTTCCACCCAGTTCAAAGGAGTTCTACACTTGCGGCCATAAAGAGCTTCAAAAGGAGCCATTTTGATACTCTCTTGATAACTGTTGTTATAAGAGAATTCAGCGAGAGGTAACCAGTCCTCCCAAGAGCCTTTGCAAGAGATAAGACAAGCCCTAAGCATGTCTTCAAGAATTTGATTAACACACTCAGTCTGTCCTGATGTTTGTGGATGATAGGCAGAACTACGGATTAAATGAGTGCCAAGATTCTGATGTAAGCACTCCCAAAAGCGAGCCGTGAATTGCGGTCCTCTATCTGAAACAATGGATTTGGGGACACCATGGAGACGTACCACTTGTTCAAAATAAATCTCAGCATAATTGTGCGGGTGATAGGTAGACTTGACCGGAATAAAGTGAGCGGATTTAGTTAGATGGTCTACGATAACCCAGATGGAATCACAACCCTTTTTGGTAGTGGGTAATCCAACAATAAAATCCATGCTAATTTCTTCCCACTTCTAGCCAGGAATAGAGAGCGGCTGCAATAATCCGGGCCTTATGTGAATAGCCTTGACTCTGCAACAGTTATCGCACCTTGCCACGTAGGCTGCGATTTCTTTCTTCATCTTGGTCCACCAATAATACAGCTTGAGATCTTGATACATTTTACTGCTACCAAGATGGATGGACAATTTAGAAGAATGGGCTTCAGCCATAATTTGATTTCTAAGTTCTTTGTCTTTGGGTACCACAAGCCTATCATTAAACCAGAGAATTCCCTTGTCATCGACCCTAAAGTGCTTGGTCTCTTTCTCTTTCATCTTTCGCTTGATGTGAAACACCCCCACATCAGTCTTCTGGAGTTCGATAATTCAACTTCTAAGAGAGCAATCCACAGTGATATTGTGGAGCACTACAGGATGAAGGAGGTGTGCCAGATGAAAGTCTTCACTAACCAAGGAATTGCAATGGGCCTTTCTGCTTAAGGCATCAGCAACCACATTTGCCTTATCAAGATGGTAGTGCACTTGAAGGTTGTAGTCTTTGATTAATTCTAACCATCGCCGTTGACGCATGTTCAACTCGGGTTGAGTAAAGATGTACTTGAGGCTTTTATGGTCAGTATAGATGTTGCACACATTACCCAGCAAGTAATGTCTCTAAATTTTTAGGGCATGAACAACCGCGGCTAGCTCTAAGTCATGGGTAGGATAGTTGACTTCATGCTTTCGAAGCTGGCGCGAAGCATAAGCAATTACCCGGCCCTCCTGCATAAGAACACACCCCAAACCGGTGCCACATGCGTCACAGTAGACATCAAAAGGCTTCTCGATATCAGGTTGTGCCAATACAGGAGCAGAGGTTAGTAAGGTCCGCAAAGTGTGGAAAGCCTCTTCACACTTTGGAGTCCATACAAACTTCTCATCCTTTTGAAGTAGTCGAGTCATCGGCTTGGCGATTTTTGAGAAATCCGGGATAAAGCGACGATAGTAGCCAGCCAAACCCAAGAAACTTCGGACTTCAGTGACCGTAGTAGGTGCCTTCCACTCAAGGACTTCTTGCACCTTAGTAGGGTCAACTAAAATTCCATCACCAGATAACACATGACCTAGAAAAGGTATCTTGTTCAACCAGAATTCGCACTTGCCGAACTTAGCATAAAGCTTGTTGTCACGCAACCAAGTTAAAACAATTCTCAGATGTTCAGCATGCTCTTCTTCATTCTGAGAATATACCAGGATATCATCAATGAACACGACGACAAATTTGTCCAATTCCGACATGAATACCGAATTCATCAGGTACATAAAGTGTGCCAGAGCATTGGTCAATCCAAAGGACATGACGAGGTATTCGAACAAGCCATAACGAGTAGAGAAAGCTATCTTTGGTATATCTTTAGGACGAATTTTGATCTGATGGTAGCCAGACCTCAAATCAATCTTGGAGAATACCTTAGCTTTGGAGAGCTGATCAAACAGAATATCGATGCGAGGAAGAGGGTATTTGTTCTTGATAGTAACAGTGTTTAGGGGTGATAATCCACGCATATGCGCAAAGACTCGTCCTTCTTCTTCACAAATATAGCTGGACAACCCCAAGGAGAAGAACTAGGCCGAATCAAACCTTTCTTCAATAGCTCATTTAACTGACTCTTCAGCTCAGCCAACTCATTGGGCGGCATTCTATATGGCCTTCAAGAAATAGGAGCCGTACCCGGAATGAGTTCTATCTTGAATTCTACATCACGGTCCAGAGGTAATCCAGGCAAGTCATCAGGGAAGACATCTGGAAACTCATAGACAACTGGTAGATCCTCAATGGATTTGGCTAGGGCAGCATTGGCCATATTGTGGATAGAGATATCATGAGGTAACTGCACTAGAAAACCCTTCTTATCCACAGGATCCCTCAACATTACCACACGGGTTGATGTATCGATCAACACTCCATTCCCGCTTATCCACTTCATTCCTAGGATTACATCGATTTCTACCCCTGTTAGAACTACAAGATCCATAAGGAACTCTCAATCCCCAATCTCAATCTTTACATCTTTAACTACTTGGTTAGTCAGGATATTATTTCCAGCAGCACTAATACAATAACCACCCTTGACAATTGTAATCACATTCATATTATGCTCAGATGCAAAATTAGAACTCATAAAGGAGTGCGAAGCACCCGAATCAAAGAGCACAATTGCAGGGTGATCATTAACAAGGAACTTACCAGTGGTGACCACTTCACTAGCAGGAATTTCCTCCACTGTAGTGTAGTGAACACGCCCCTGACGGACGTTTCCTTGAGCATTCTTGGGAGGATAGGGACACTTATTAGCCCAATGACCAGGCTGGTTATAGTTCTAGCATGGCCTGTTAGCTGGTGGGGCATTGGAGCTACCCTGCCTAGAGGTATTCTTTGGCAAGGAAATTGTGTACCCCTTGCGGAAACCAGTTTTAGCTTGATTCTTTTTCTGAGGTGGGCGGTACCGAACATTAGCATTGGGTGGATGATACTGGGTCTTGGATACCATTGGAGCCTTAGACTAAGAAGCACCAGCCTCAAAGTTTCTTTTATGGTTCTTGGAAGCAGCATATATCTTGTCATTATTCTCCTGAGTCTAGGTGTCACTGATAAACTCATTGAAGGTGATACACTTGTAGTTGCCCATAGACTTCATCAATTTAGGGGAAAGTCCTCTCTTGAAGCTAGCTATTCTCTTGGTGTCAGTATCGATGAACTCAGGAGCATACCTCGCTAGGTTGTTGAATGCCTGTAGGTATTCATTAAGACTCTTGTTGCCTTGGGTTAGCTTCATAAACTCGGTATGCTTAATGGCCATGAGACTAGGAGGGATAAAGTGTCCCCTGAAGGCTGCCTAGAACTGGTTCCAAATGATCTCAACGTTAGCAGGGAAGGTGGTCCTATGATGGGTCCACCAGATGCCTGCAGGGCCTTGGAGCTGGTGTCCTGCATACGAAGCCTTCATGCCTTCAGTCAAACGAAGCAATCCAAACCTTTGCTCTATCGTGCTCAACCATTCATCCGCTTGTAAGGGTTCTTCTGCCTCATGAAAGATAGGAGGCTTTGTGTCCATGAAGTCCTTAAAGCTGCTGTACTAGTTCGGCTTGGGTCCCTAACAGACATGCTGATCCTCACGGTTAGCCATCTAGCGCATAGCCTCAGCTAGCATGCACTGACTTTCCACGACCGTCTGCATTAGCTCAGCTGGTGTGGGTGGTGGAGGAGGTGGTTGTTCCTCATCTCCCATGCTACGACCGCGATGAAGGTTATAAGCCATCTGCAAAAGGTATAGCCAATGAGCACTGACGATGTGGAAACTTTTGTAGATGAATTGTATAATTATGCCAAACTGATTCCATCGGAGAGAATGCATTTATATAATCAACAGAGGCACAATCATTCATCACAATCACACAACTCATCAAGCGCATCAATTGACACATAAATGAGATGAACTTAACCAACAATCGAGATCCATAGACCACAAAGACGAATTTCATCAAAAGCTCACATACGTGGAGCATAATACGTTCGATAGGTTACATCCCAGCCATAGTGGTTCCAACTTACATTGAGGGTAACATAGGGTTCGATATTACATCCCAATGATTAACTTGATACAAAGCTACTCGTTCATGCATGAGGATCAACAAAAGACTAGCTCTAGCGCATTAGCTACGTAGTAAGTTAAACTACGCATCATCCTCGGAGTCAGTGTCAAAGATCTCTCCTCCATCTTCATCACTAGCAGGCTCTAACTCCTCATCTTCCTCCTCATCAGGTGGAATGTCCTCAGGTCCATTGACCTCCATGTCATCATCACCTTCAGCCATGATGACACCAGAGCCCATCTCATCCTCATCATCAGGTGGCAGGAGAGGGTGAAGTTGATTGTGTAATAGGTGAACCTCCTCATGGAGATGGTCATTGTACTCTTCAGCAACTGCCACTTGCTGCTCTAGTTCCACTTGTCGCGCTCTCAACATATTCTCTTCGTGCCAGGCTTCATTATGTTGGTTCATCACATGAATCAACATACGTTCATAGTTGCGGTGAGCAACTGTCAACCTCTGAACCTCAAGGGTCTCTTGGTCCCGTTCCTGTGTTACCTGCTCCAAACGGTGCTGAGCCACATTCCTCTCAGTGGTCACCCGAGCCAGCTCTGTCCTCAGCCTTTCCACCTCAGTAGGCTCAGGACGGGGGCTCACGAGGAGCTAAATGGTGACGAGGTGCCCTGCCTCCAGCAGACTTGCGAGCAGTGAGTTTCATGCGCGCCATCTGTAGCAAAAAGTTGCAACGTAAGGGAAGAATCATTTAAGGGATACAAAATTTAATTAGTCGGGACAATCAAATTTTAAGGGAGAGAATAATGCAAGAAATGCCATGTATGCTTGAACATGATGCATGCACGATCCGTACGTCCTCACAAACCTAGAAAAATTTAAAGGATAGCGAAATATACGGTGGCATACATACGTTCTCTCGTATACGGTAGCTAGTCGATCTACAACGATACGTTGTTAGTGTACCTGCAGAAAATTCTATTTCAGCCCAGTAATTTCCCAAAAAGCATAGAAAACAAGCAGTAAACTAAATACTTTCATACATGCATCCCCTGATGCATATACTCTAGTATCACAGCTACCCGTCAGAGATACCCACTTTTAAGTACTCTCATAGATAAATGATTGAACATGTAAGTATGTGAGCAACCACAACTACTCTCCCCTAGACCGACGGTTGGACGGTCATGCTCTCACAACTCCCACTTACAAGAGCGTAGAGGTATTTTGAACCATACATTACCACCCAAGCGGATGGCATCCATACAATAGCACGCCGTATGGACGACGAAACAGAAACAAGCAGGAACCCCAAAGTTAGTACTTTAATAAGCCACCTAAGAGTCCTTATTTGGGCATAAGGGATATGACCACTAGCAATACTTAGTATTTAATTTAGGATTTTCACAAATACTTTTGTTTTAAATACACAAATGACATGTTTAGTGTCAAATCTTGCTCTGATGCCAGCTGTAACAGAACCGACCAAATCATAAGAACGTAAGTACAAAAACAATCACCGAGGCGATCAAATTCCTGTACTTAAGCTCCCATAATCCTAGTAGTCCAGAAATCACGAAGGATTTCAACCAACTCTCGACATACAAACCAAGATCGTAGTGATTCAACACAACACATCATCCGTTACAACATTTCATAAGTAGCATTCGGATTACATCCATCAGAGTTCAAATAGCCTATTACAAACCAAGTTTGAGTGTGCGGAAGCAACATAGTTTAGTACAAAACATCATAGTTTTCAATTACATTGCCAAGTCTAAGTCATGTCCCACAAAAGCATTATCAGGTATGAGAACTAGTAGAGACCGCGCCCAATGGTCTAGTCTTCATCCCTAGCTGGGAGAAGGCAGTACTTGCAGCAACCAAAGTAGAACTGGTCATCTGCAATAGGTGGGAGATAAACCCTGAGTACGAGAAGGTACTCAGCTAGACTTACCCATCAAACCAGAAATAAAAGACACCAAGGGTCATGCAAGGCTTATGAGGTGGGCTAGCTTGACACAGTTGCATAAAAGAGCTTATGATTATAGTAACCAATTTAAACTTAGTATCAAGCTTATCATCATTTACCTGTCCACTAGATTAGCACATGTACTAGAGCACTCACTTATTAGGAGCAAACAATATTAACCATAGCAGGTATAATAAGCCTGTCATCATCATATCATTAATTCTGAACCATTATTTTATTTAGTGTATCTACTTTGGAGATAAGCCTGTCAAGTTCTCACTAACCAGGAGAGACGGTGACTCGAATCGAATTACAACTCAGCTAAGGGGGTATTCCTAACTCTCACCCTGGCATACTTAGCAAGGGTAGCCATGGGTTACCTTTGGTACAACTCAGGAACCAAATTCGCGGGTTTGATTAGCGCCAGCGCTCTCAGGGATTACCCTTCTGCCAGGACAATTAGGACTTTTAAATTACCTGCCCTTGGACTCACGCCTACGGCTCCCTTCCGAGGCGTACTTTATACTTATCGACTCCCAGCCTGAGTTGAGCTACTCGGCTTCGCGGTCGGTCTCCAGACCCGGCCAACTAAGAGAGAGGCATGCGTTCAACATGAACAGGAAAGGCTCCAAGATTCAGTCCTTAATCGACACAGACGGAGTCACTACAAACCGGCAAGCCTCCGCCCGGTCTCTATTTTAATTTAAGACTGGTTCTTTTCCACGATAGCAAATACAGCCAACCATGCCATATGTATCTTCCTATATCTCGCAGGTGACAGGAAATCACCTGACTTTTACCGTGTTTAAGCAAGGCTAAGCACTACACGAGCCTGAGCTACATAGGATTCAGGGTAACAATATCTGGACAAGGAATGGGGTAACCAATGCAACAAGTGTTTGCATCCAACACCTAAACTTAATGCAACAATATATATATGTAACAATAATACTGTAACTGCATTTTGGAAATTAGGAGGCTTAATATGCTCCGGGGCTTGCCTTTCACAAAGTTGCAAGGATGGTGATCCGGGCACTCAACGGCGACCTCGTCTGGCACTTCTCCTGAAGGCTGCTCCTCTTGAATCTTCGGTGTCGGCTGCTGCTGCTCGCTCGGTTCCTCGAATTCCAGCAGGGTCACTCCTTCCGGTACACCTATTGCATGCCGATGCATAAGATAAATATCATGGATGCATAAGGAATGACATGATGCTCAATGATGAATGAATCACAGTAAGTGTTTACCGAAAACACCACTGGACACTCGTTTACCGAGTAAGACTAGCCCTATTCAAATCACTTTAAAACAGGTATCTACTTTAACTTGAAGAACAAGATCACTTACCTAACTTGCATAACCTAAGATAAAGATGCTCATCTTCAGTTAAAGGCCTAACACCTAGGAACATTACCACAACTTAGAAATAGTAAAGGTATACATAATTTAACATTTAAAGTTTCATATGTATACAAGTAGTCCCTTAATTCAATCACAACCAGAGCTCTACAAATCCAAATGACTTGTATGAGGACATTCTGGAAAGCTTATGAAATTTTGTACAAATCAATGGTAAACAGCAAAGCACGAGTCTTATGTTAACCAAATCAATTTCCAGTAAACCTAGAATCTGTTCCAGAAATAACAGGGTTACTAGCTTAATTATTTAATGATGATGCAAAAGCATAATTTGACCAAGCCAAGTTTACCAACTTGTTGCACATACCAGAGGAACACTAGAAAGTATAATGCTAACTTCTAAATAAATTATTTAATGTCCTTTTCAAATTTATTTAGTTAATTAGGTGATTAAAGCAATATATAGTAAAACTATTCATAAAAATCTACAAAAATTACAGTAGCTATCTCATGCTTCACATAGACTACCATAAAATTTCAAAGCCATTGAGCAAGCAGAACTTGCTGTATCCAAAATAACAGGTGGCATGCCTATTTTTAGCATAATTAGGAAACCCTAATAAAAAGTGTCAAGCAATAGATTTCACATTTTTCCTAGCATGATTCTAGCATAAGAACCTTACTCACCAAATTTTACCTATACTGGATCTATAGAAAAATTATGAAAATTCACACAAGATCCATCTATTGATAAAAAGAAATTCTATAACTCAAAAACTATACATGCACTAGCTCTGAAATTTTAACCAGAGATTCTACTAAGCAATAATAGATTACCCACAAAATTTCATCATTTTTAGACCACAAAAACTCAAGATAAAATTCAAACAAGTTTGCATGTATCCAAAAACACATTTCAAAGTCTTATTTAATTTATCCAGAATTTCTAAAACATGTGCTCATATAATATTTTTATTAAATACTAGACATGACCAGGAACTTAACAAAATTGGAACCATCACATTTGGATCTACCAAACTTGAGTTACACATTTTTGAATCTATACCCAAAACTGTGAAAAACAATTAAACAAAACAAAATGGAAAAACCTACACAGCTACTGGGCCAGCCCAAGGAAACGGCGGCCCGCGAGCAACGCTGGCGTGGCCCAGACCACGGCGTGGCCCACGCTGGGCTCCCACCTCAGCCACGGCGACTGACGAGAGGGGCCCACGCGTTAGCGAGACAGACAGGGGAGCGGAGGAAGACGACGGCGCAACTCGCCGCCGGTGGCTTCTCCGGCGAAGGCAACGGTGCCTACGTGTTCGCCTCACCCTAGCGGACCTAGTGGAACCCTTTATTGTAGCTACTGACGCCGCTAGAGGGGGTGGCGATGGCCACGGCGGCGCTCGGCCATGGCACGGCCGGCTCCGACGACGCTACGGCGTCGCAGCCCGATAAGGCGACCCTACGAGCTTCGACAGCGATCCTAGAACCTAGCACGAGACAGAGGAGGGATGGCAAGGACGCGAGGACCGCTGGCCACGTGGGGCGCCAACTCCGGCGAGGGCAGCCATGGCGGCGGTGGAAGGAAACCGAAGATTCGCCCTTACCGAGGCTCAATTGACCCGACGGTGAGGTGGAGAGGGTAGAGAAGACTATGGCGAGGCTACAGGCGGACTGGGCAACCCGTTTTCATGGTGGCGAACATGCACGACAATGGCGATGCGCGGTCGGCAATGGCGGACTGCTTGAGCTCGCTTGCAGCGCGTGGTGGAGGTGAAGAAATGCGAACTAGAGCGGGTGAGTGCGTCGGGCAGGCGCGCGGGGTGCTCAAGACGCGGCTGGCCGTGCCAGGGCGTCCACAGCGCGTGGCCTGCGTGCTCAGGCGAGCGGCGACGGGTGGCGCCACGTGGCATCGTCTTTCTGAACCGGTCGGCCACGTTCACTGAACGTTTTCTGAAAACGCGATTCAAAGATCATCGACGGTGACTGACAGAGCAAGTTTGACGGTGATTTGCTCCTAAACCGTGATGATTTAGATCATGCCATAGTTAACAAAATTGATCATCTATATGTGAACTACAACTCTTATCGATGGAGCTCGAGCTGGTTTGGCTTTGTTAGGGAGATACAAGTCTCCAAACATTGGTACACGAAACTGTACTTCACTTTAGGACTTAGAAAATTTGCTAAGTATGAAATCAGCATGGACATGTGACTTGTGGGCCATGTTTGACCATGTTCCACACATTTTCATGAGTTGGCCATAAAACAACCTTTGTTCCTTAACAAATTAGCTACAACTTTTGTAAAGAGTGTACAGCCATGCAAGATCTCTAAGTTGGTCTTTTGAATCAGTCAAACTGTGAGACTCTGGGGTCAATTCAAGTCAAACCTTCACTTGAGGGCATTTTGGTCATTTTGATCTACATGAACAATGTCCCAACAAGTAACCTAAGTGTAGTTAAGGTGTAATAGACCATGATCAACCACTTTACAAAATTGTTATACCACTTCTAAAGATCACATGTGATAAAGCAATTAAAACAAGCAATTCATTCATATGTTTCAATTCCATGTTTCACCTGTTTCATGACCTTGTGGTTATTTTATACTTGTCATATTACTACCATGTTGCCATGTTTCAAGGTATGAGAAACTCAGGTTGCATTCACATGTTACACCATTACTATTCACAACACTCAAGTATGAAACATACACAATTGGAAAATGTTGCATATGCATGTTTCAGTAACAAAGGCATGATGAGATAGATGATGCATATGTTTATGAAATGAAATACAATTAATGGAAGCCAAACACCTAGGGTGTTACAGCCGACCTCGTAAAAGACAATTAGTTCATTAGATCACACAAGTGAACAAATAAAGTGATGTAAAGTTTGGCCCTTAATTTTAGACAACCAAAGTCCAAGCACATGATGATAAGCAGGACACCTTTACCCGGTCCATTGCTTATCCATTGCTAACATTGCCTGACAGCTATTTACTTGCAGTACCCGTGGCGGCGTCAGCCAGTGCACCTGAGGTAAGCGCCACCAGTAATCACGCATTTGACAGCGCTTGCATAAGAGATATGCGTAACTCTGGAGACTCGATCTCTCTCAACTCCGCAAGTGTGCACTGCACGGCTCGTGTACGTCGTCAAGGATCTCTCTGGCCGTCGTGTCATTTTCAGCTCGATGGACTAGTACCCGTGGCCACTTTTTTTTTCCGATCGTACCTTAGGCACGTTTTTCATTAAGAGGGAGTAGAGTTTAAAAAGATATAAAAGACTCATCCAGGGATTACCACAGTCCGAAAAACGCAAAGAACAGCGAGAAAAAACGGAGAGGGGGAAACAACCCCCAGCCACAACACCCACACAGACTGAGCCTATGATCAGAAAACAACACAGAAGAGCCTACAGGTTGACAAAGACGCAGTGGCAAAGCATCTGTTGACGACCTCGTACAACACAGAAGTACCCGTGGCCACCAGGGCCGAGCCGGCAAAATCCAGGGCCCTGTTCCAAACTCTAGAAACAGATCTACCTGCCTAGAAAACTAGAATTATATAATAATGTATATGCTATAATATATTATTCCTGTATAGCAATGGATATATGAATAGTTTTTTTTCCGAAATATCTGTTACCGGCTTTCAAGATATATGAATAGTTATAGTTTACATGAAGGACTTTATCTCGGTCACTACTCACTTGTTGGCTTTCAATTTAAGACCACAAATTATCAAATTCATGGTCTCCTTGGAAATTTTGGCCAACCAATGGAACATACTCCATTTTTAAACTCCACTGGAAAGTACTATATATATTACTAGCCACGTAAATGTTGCAGGCAGCGTTTGAACTCAGATTCTCCGAATAGCCAGTTAGCCAATCAATTGTTTAATTAACCAGTTAGCCAATCAATTATTTTAACCTGTTAGCCAATCAATTTTTTTTATAGGAGCCAATCAATTTTAACTCATCAACACACGGGAGAAATAGAACTGAATAGAGAAAAATCAATTAAAAATGGAGAGTTCGGAGTCGGAGATAGAGCATCTCCAAGAGTTTGCTATCTCAACTTGGCATCCATATAATTTTGGCAAAACAAGAAAAAATAGCCTCCAACGGTTTGGCAAAACAACTTGGAATCAATAGCAACTTGGCAAATCTTTCCTCCGCGCGCGCAAATATACGCGTGCGTGTACGGCTTGGCATCCGGGGCTCTTCGTTTCTTAGCGGGGCTCTTCGTTCGCTTAGCGGGGCTCTTCGTTCGTTTAGCGGGCCTCTTCGTTTTGTTAACGGGTTTTTTTATTTTACCAAATCAAAAATGCCAAACTCTTGGAGATGGATTATTTTTTTACTTGGCATATAATTTTGGGAGTTGGCAAATCACAAGATTTGCCAAGTAAAATTTGACAAACTCTTGGAGATGCTCTAAACCTCATCTTGGCAGGATGGCATTAGCACACCACGTAGGCGCCAGCAAGCCTTAACACCCGCCGCTTGTCGGGCACTCCAGCGCGAACTGAGCGGCGCGGCACACCAGCGGGCAGCGTATACCATAAAATAACTTATTCTGTGGCCACTTTGATTTACGATAATTACCATGCTAATTTACGAGTTTACAGTAACTTATTACTAAGTGATTTACTATAACATTATCGTAAATATCATCATGAGTTGTAGTAACACGAGTATCGTAAATGCATATTCGTGTTATCGTAAATTGGTAGAAATATTATCGTAAGTCAAGATGGCCATAGAATAAGTTATTCTATGGCCAGCTGCAGAATAGCCTTACCCTATATATATAGGGAGCAGTAGCCAGCTACAAAATAAATTATTTTGTAGCTACCTCCATTTACGATAATTTTATATACTAATTTACGATAATGTCAATACATATTTACGATAGTTGGGTTACTATAACACATGGGGATATTTACCGTAACGTTATAGTAAATCACTTAGTAAGGAGTTACTATAATCTTGTAAATTAACATAGTAATTAGCGTAACTCAAAGTGGCTACAGAATAAGTTATTTTGTAGCTAGCTACAGTAATTTTATATATATATATAGACACGCGCGCGCGCGACTTGGGCTTAGGGGTGAATTTGCCTCATATCGTCGGGGTCGGCAGACCCCGATAACCTCGTGAGAATCCCCCTAAGGGCTCGTTTGGAACGGCAAATCCACGGGGGCATCCCCGCCTTTTCCCCGGGCTGGAGCACCGCGCGGAATTCGTCCCCGGGCTAGATTTCCCCACCGTTTGGAAGTCCACGGCGAGGCATGCCCGACCCCGACCCACGAGTTTTCCCCGGGGCGGCTCTCTCCCACCACGAGGGTCCGGGCGTAGCTTCCCCGTCTCGGCCTCGTCGCGACTCGTGAGTGAATGACCACGCCGCCTTCCCGCTGTCGCGGTGCAGCCACTTCGACCCCGCCCCTCCTCCGGTCGTCTCACCATCGCCGATCTGTCGCTCCGTTGTCTCGGCATCGCTGGTCCACCTCCCCATCTCGGCACTACCACGCTCCGCCATCACGCGTTGTGACTGCGACGCCGCACGATGTCTCGCGCTTCGACGGCGCCTCCACCTCGGCCCCCTTCTCCGCATCCATTGTGATTGACTCCTGCCCCCTTCTCCTATTGCCTAAGTTTTCTAGGCCTCTTGGTTCTTGCAGATCTTGACGAAGACCTTCATCCCAAGATCCAGTCAAGTGATAATTTCACCTGACATTGCTGAGGCGTAGGCAAGCGGGCGGTGAATTGGTAAGCGTGCCTCGCACTACTGGTACCTTCTCTCTGACGTGATAGATGCAGCTCATGCTGAGGCCTGGAACTTCCATAGTGTTTGAGTTAATTCTGCAATAAAGGTCATTACCCTGGAAATAGTGATTGTTGTCATGATCTGTGATCTCCCATCCCAGTTGATGAAAGGTTCGTTAGATTGTTTATTCACAGGTTCACTAGCCTTGTGTCGTGTGCAGGTGTGCTCCATTGGCTTCTTGTGTTTATGTTTCTAGCCAAGGCATGAACTTTTGCAAGTTATTTAGATTGCGTGTTTCTTGTTTCTAGTCATCGTTTGGGCAAAAAAAAATATCCTCAAGCTGTTTCTAATTATACAAGAAGATATACTGAAGTCCTCATAGATTACTTAATTTACTGCAAGCTTCAGCTTCTCTTTTTTTTCAAACAAATGCAGTAATTGTCACTTTCCTTGTGACAATTCTTGTGCCGCAACATCATACAATCTTGTGCATTTTTGTGCAGCAACTCCACCTCTCTTCCTCTCGTGACAAGTTGGACCAGAGTGGAGATCCATCTGGGATTGGATTGTTGTCTTCTTTTGTTGGTAAGGGACCCCTCTTTCTGATTGGGTTCTAGGGTTGGTAAGGAAATTCACCTCTTGTGAATCTGAATGGATTGGTAGTTATATTTCTAGGATGGATAAATTGGCAAGAGACACATACCTCTGCAATCTCTTGATGATTAGTCTTCTGAAAAATGTAGATGTGTAGAACTAAAAGCTCTATTCTGATTGGGTTTGCCATAGTGTAGAGCTTTAAATCTCTAGAGTCGTAGATTGCATGGAGAAGGTATCCAGTAATTTGATTGGCAATCTTAATCCCTGATTTTGCATAGCCCGAGGCATCATCCAAGTCTTGTCTTGCATAGAGATTGATGCTTTGATTTTTGTTCACCACGCATCGTGCTCTTTTACAACCTTTGCAGTCACATCAACAAGCGGAATGAGATCTTGCATTAGCAAAGTTGGAGCACATGTCAAGTGTAAACATGATTCTAGTTGCGTACACATGGGAATTTGATAAAGTTAGTATTAATTATCATAGATCATAGAAAAACATGTAGGCTTCAGTCACATCTAGACTGTTGAGTATTCCGAATTAGGTTCAGTTTCAGATACATTATTATCTTATTTACATGTGTGAATATAACAGTAGATGAGAACCAGACCATGCCTGTTTTAGCTAGGATTAGAGTGCTTCAGTTTAGATCTTTGAGTGCAGCTAGTAAGGAGAAAGATATTCCTTCAAATTAGGTTGCTGGCATAGTATCTCCATGGGGTTCTTTTTTTCCCAACAATGGAGTTAGTGTACATATTATCAACGGTTTCAGTCTCCTGAATTAGTTAACCTAAGAGATGCGCTAATAAATTGGTGTTACAGGGGTATTGTGATGCCTCCAGTAATGTCTTCCGGCACTCAAGTCAGTGATCCATTAAGCTCAAGATTTTGCTGCGGAGTCTGGATAATGGGGCTTTCCTGAAAAAACAAAGTGTCATATTATGTTGTTTTATGATCTCTGCTAGGATGTTGTTGTGGCAACCGGTGATTAAGGATAATTAGGCTTCTTATCATCGACTTTTATTCACAATAACATTGCTTTCTTGTAGGAAGGACTTCTGCAACTATGTCGATGACCAAATATGTGGTGGACACAGAGACCTTTAGTTGGTGTCAAGCGAGTACCTCGAATGACTGTTGTACATATAAGCAACCTGGCCCTAACTGTCCAAACAATGTCTTCAGTGTTTTGGATTCAGACAGTACTTATCTTTTAGAAGTGACAGAACTAATATCAGATGCATTAATAGTTTTGCTATGAGATTGTAATGTAGGCTGATCTATCTTCTGCAAAATATTCCTCAAATACTTGCTTTTATTTTTGTTAGGATTTTTGTACAAGTTTTGGGATATTTTTTTAGACATGTAGGCATAGTTCTAGGTGTTTTGTATTGCGTTGCAAGTTTCGGCTAGTCACTGTTCTGTTTGCCTTTGAAAAATGAAAACTACCGCAGGTGTCCGCAACCTGCTTGGTTGTTAACCACAAAGCCTGGCAGTCAGCAGGACACTGCCGCAGCCCAGCCCCACCCCCGCTTGCATCACTGTTCCAAACGCAGACAGGGGACAGGGGTGCGATGCCCTGGGAATTGAATGGCCGCTAAAATCCCCCTCCGGGCGTCTGTACCCCGGGCTAATCTGGCCCTAGCTTCCAAACTAGGCCTAAACGTATCTTACCTGGCCGTGCTTGACCCTGGCAAAATTAGGAACTGACCCCGGTAGATGAGCAGCACATAGTCCAACTCAGAAGTCATCAAGTAAAGTCACGATAGAGTTTTGAAGCCTGCAAGCAGCCCACTACGTGGATCTGGACTCAAGGACACTAGTCACAAACAACAGTCAACAACCCAGAAGTTTCATAAGCTCAAACGACAACAGACAAACTCTCCGTTGCCTTGTTGATCGGTTTCTCTCCTTATCTCTGACATGGCACGACACCCTTTCGGCTTCTAGCGGTTGGCGTCACGGCGTACGTGCCAGCGACGAGCAACCCAGCGTCGCACACTCGCATTGGCATCCAGCGTCGCACTCATACTCGCGCCTCACAACCTGGCGCATCGGCGTCGCTGCATCCTGCCGACTCACGGACTCAGTGTGACCGCTCAAAAGTTACGCTGTCTTCCATCTACTCCCCATTGGCTCATTTCAGCGAGATGCCAGGCAAAGAAATTAGCTTTTTTTAATCATATAAGTGTGACTGCTTATGCATTATCCAGCTAATTTTAATTCAAATGAGCTAAAAGATCTTAGTCTTCAGCTTCATATTTACATTGACAATGTGTGAGCTGGTGCAGTATTTGCTCAATTGGATACTATTTCTGAGCTTGGTAGTCCATGGTGGAATCGTATTGGGGACGGATTTATGAATGATTACGTCAATAGCTCTGTGGAACAAGAATTTTTTTATGCTATTCCAAATGATGATCATATATAGTTCGCAGAATATGGATGACTATGACTACCCATAGAGTGAAGTTATAAGAGGTAACCAATATTGTTACGGTAAAGAGTTTATTTTCTCAGATGACGTCATTGCTAGTTTTATCTCCATGAATGCTTAGTTTTTGCAATGTATCATTGGTATTAGTATTTATGTCTATATTATGCCCGCTTTAGATTATTGTAAGTTTGGTCATGAGTATGTGTCGACCCCAGCGATAATTTATCCTAGATTCGCCACTGTTGGGCTATATATAATTAGTGGGCATATAATGGTCTGAAGCGTTGGAAGTTAGGGGCCCCTATAAATCTGAGGCCCTGTTCAGTCGCACCTCCTGCACGCCCTTAGGCTCGGCCCTGGTGGCCACTTGCGGCAAACTGCTATACCGGCCGTGCCTGAGACGAGATCATGCATGCGCTCACCTTGACAATGACTTGCATGGAAATATGCAACTAATTATGGCGGCCTCAGGCACGGCACTTTCGTCGATCCACGAATGGCCGATGATGTGGGGCTGAAAACTTCTTCGGCTCCTACGTCGTCAGTGGTGCAGCAGTTGTACGCGTGAAGACGACGTAAATCAACGGTGGTAGGCATTGAAACGGAGCTCCCGTCGCCGTCGCCATCGCCGATACACGAGACGACGGTCGTCACCTCTCCTACTCCGATCCATCGCTGGCGCGCCACCAACCGCGGCTGATGGTCGCGTCGTGTTTGTATATCCACTAGTCAGTATGGACGCGTGGCTGATTCCATGTCTTCTTCAAAATAAAGGATTCCTTGGCTTGCTGCTGACCAACTAGCTATTAACCGTTTTGTTTGCTTCTCATCTTCTTTGCTGCTAGCTAGTGTTTTTGAATTAGATCTCAGCTCGTTGTAGTACCACGTGATTAGCTCCGATTCAAAGACTTGGTCCGACATGTCTCTTTTACCTTGCGACTTGCGAACCATAAACAATTCAAATGTTATGAATCTAAGCTTCGTACTATTCGTCTCCTAGGTACCTAGATTCTACGTACTACGACGACACAATCATTTACAATTGTTTTCTCTCCTTACTTAATAATCCTCTTATAATCTGGTTATTAGGGCAGAGCCAAGTTTCACCAACCGTAGCACAAAGTTGGAGCAAGAGAAAGACTTCCCAAACAGATCCTAAAAAGACAACATTCGCAGTCTCGTGTGTCTACAAGTTATGGTGCCTGAAGTCACACGAAGCTGAGGGTCAGGCCAAATCAGCATGACACGACTCAAGTCCCACCCCTAACAGGGAGATGGTCTAATAAATAAGGGTACATGGTAATTTGAGTTTCACACTAATTTGTTCAAAAAAAAGGCAAGTTTCTAAGATAGAGTCACAATGTGTCTCTCTTGATTGTTGCCTATAACATTCTTTCGACACTCAACATTGTAGTGCAGGAAGAATCCATGCGGTGTTGCGTAGGACACTTGTGCTAAATATAAGCATACCAGCATACAATAGCGTTTGATTTGGTAGGCGTGAGGTCGAATTGCACAGCAAGTTACGAATGGTCGAGAAGGATGAAAAAGAGAGAGATAAGCCACTGAACCATTATTATCTAGGGAGATTCAAAAAAAGAGATTCAATACCCGTATCGTAACCAACATCAACCAAGACAACGACCAATATGGCAAGAGACACACATGGTTGTTGCCTATAAGTTGTTGACAGTGGAAACACACAACCAAGCACTATATGAACTGCCAAAAGGTGTTGATAGCCTGTAGAATTGTTAATTGGCAGTTCGTTGATTATATACGATGAGTCTTTTTCATTCTTATAACAATATATAATCCCAGTTACTAGCTGGATATTTTTACATAATATAAGGTGGCATTTGGTTGCGAGGATTACCTGGGATGGGTTGAATCCATCCTCGACTTGAGAGTGTTTGTGTCGAGGTTATGATACCCCGGGTATCTCAAGACACCGATTAGTTGGCCACTCGAGCGGCCTACGATGGACCAGCAAGCACAAGCCATCAATCGTGGCCCATCTAAAGCCACGCAGACCTTGGCCAAGCACCAAGGCGAGGGGTTGGCCACGACCTATCCCTTCCCCTTTCACTGCACACAACGCATCGCTGCACGATCTCTTCTCCGTCCCGTCCCGGAAGGAACGGGGAGAGATCGAGATCCATCAAGTACGCCTGCTCTGACAAGGCCAGGCACGCCCCACTTGCTCCATCAGGACTGAGGGGACAGCTATCCCCTTAGACCAGACAGATGCCATCCCTGCGCTACGCAGCGCAGACAAGACAGCACCGTCAGGCGGTGACAACAGGTACGGTGACCCACCGTCTAAATACAGACCGAAGAGATGGGCGCGCTGCCCTACCCGCTACGGGATGAGGCTCACGACTGTGGCATTGACTTTCAAGACCGATCAAGCCAACAAGGGCCACGACCTCGGGGCTCGAGATCATGGTCATCGGCTTTAGGACCAACAGGACAGCCAACGACATGGGAGCGGCCACCTACTCCCGTACTGACTCCACCTGAAGGACGGGAAACGATGACGAAGGCCATGGCAAGCCCACGTCGCATAGGACAGCTGGCAAACCACCACCGTGCTAACAGTCCCGTCACGGCCGGCATTGTAGCATCACGCCACACCATGTTGCGACATGGGCACAAGACTATAACGACAACTATTCCCGGACGTACGCTAATGCTAAGACAGGACGGCGTTCCTTTCAAGCAAAGATAGCTAGTTTCCCTTCCTTCAGGCTCACGACCAATCGGTCGGGAGAACCTATTTCTCTATATGTAACTTGGCCTCAGGCTCTATATAAAGGCCGCCAGGGTACCCTTCTAAGGGGACGGACTCTCGAGACTTTATTCGGGCAGTCCCTCTTCACTCTGCTACCTCTTTCACTCTTCTTGCATACCCCATTGTAAGACCTTCAGAGAATTCAACCGATGAACACGCACCCAATCTTTCTATGAGACTGGACGTAGGGCTCTGGCCTAAACCAGTATAATTCTTTATGTCTTTGAATGTTACCATCGTCTTTCTAAAAAGAGCGTGACATACGTATAAATTCACTCTTCGGGTGATAAAACACCGACAGATTGGTTCAGGGGCGTCTATGGACGGGACTGCCCCTAGGGGGAATATTTCCCTCAGATTCAGGGCATCACTGTCCCCAGAAAACGAGTGGACGGGGGCGTCCTCCGGGGACGGCGTCCTCTTCCGTCTCATCGTGGGTGAAGCAGCGCCGCGTGCGGGCATGGTGCCGCGGTGGCGAGCGGCCGCGCAGGCGTGGGGGCTGCGGCGGCGACCTCCCGCACGGGCGTTGGCGGCGCGGCGGCAAGGGCCCGCGCGGGCGTCCGGGACACGGTAGCGAGCGCCCGTGCTCGCGTGTGGTGGAGGCGGCCAAGCTCCCCGGCAAGCGTAGCGGCGCGGACGCGGACAAGCGACACGGGCAGGCGGGTGCTCTGATGAGTGGCAGGTGGACGCCCCGATGAGCTCCAGATCCCGACCTTGCGGCAGGCGAGCGGGTGCTCCGATGAGGTCCGGGCGACGGGCAGGGGCGGACGGCGAGCTCCGGGCGCTAGGCGGACACTGACGAGGTCCACGTGACCCAGCGAGCTCCGCGTGGAGCAGGGGCGGCCGGCGAGCTCTGGCCTCCTGGTTGGCATGGTCTGCGTGCAGGCGTGGGAAGGGAAAGAAGATAAGGTTGCTTGATTGGGGCCCACTGCTGACATGGGGGGCCCACAGAATTGTAGACGACGGTGTTAAAACTCCCTCCATCCTATCTTTCTTCATCCCTCCTACCGTACAGAAAACAAAGACCATCCATCCCTTCAATCAAACAGAAAGCTAGAACCGTAGCATCCTAAAAACTTATAGTTTAAACATTACCCTGCGGATATCAAGAGAATTCCTATCAGGCAGTGGTGTGCCTGTGCGTTTGTGCCAGACAAGAACGGCTAGCTAGCTGCGCCAACAATCCGGTTTTCTTTTGCCATTCGGCAGACCTACTGAAGCTCCGTCACGTTACTCTCAAAGTCTCAATGGCGATGTGTAGCAACTAGCAAGGACAGGATATACGTACGACGAAACATATCGCCTATCTGGAATCTGAGCCTTTTTCGTCTTCATTTTTGTTTGAAATATGAATCCAGACTTCAAAGACCAGTTCAATGCATGAACAAAACAGCACGCGACAGTGACCGATTGTTGAGAGACAGCAATACTAGCCCAATTTGCGCAGCTGCACCACAATATGTCTGAAATAATACAATTCATTCAGTTTTGTCCTTATTAATTATTCAAATTAAAGAACGCTAAGAAATTATACCAGAGCAGGAGATTCAATTAAGCGATATTCCAAATAGGTTTAGCAAGAGCGATTAGGACATGTATGGCTGCTTATGTGTGCCAAACAATACTAAACCAAATTTTAACTAATGGTCTTTATTTGCTTGGGTGGCAAATTTTAGTTTAGTAGCTCTGCCATTTGACCATCTTAGTTAATTTTGATGGCCGAAGTTAGCTAAAACTATGGCCACAAATTTGGTGACCAAATTTTGGCTTGGTTTGTGCATAGCATGCTGAGCAACTCTTTCTGTGCTTTTACAAAACTTCGCTCTGAAATTATGAACGAATCGTCCATTAATACAATTACAACGTTTCCGGATTCTAAATTCAGAGCGATATACCTGGTGCCTTCTACAAATGTGACTAATTAATTCACTTAACATTATTTCACCTAGACCTATAATACAAGCAATCTCGTCCCCCACTTGAACTACATAACAAATAACAAGTTCATATAAAAATACTAATATTTATGAGACTAAATGAGTATTATTAAGCGTCATAAATATTGGTACTTTTTGCTATAATTTTTTTTAAAATTTCTAGTTCGATTTAGAACAAACCTGAAATTTCATTCTTTTTGAGATGAAGACAATAACTAATTATCCAATGATATGGTTGTTGCTACACGCTACGCCTGTAAGTTGCATTGCTCTCGCAGCAACAGCAAGAACCAATGAACGATCCATCAGAAAATAAAGGCCGTGTTTATTTGGACTTAGCTCGTGAGGCTCTAAATAGGTGGACTACTAAAGTTTAGCCGACCTGGTAAAAGACAATTAGTTCATTAGATCACACAAGTGAACAAATAAAGTGATGTAAAGTTTAGCCCTTAATTTTAGACAGCCAAAGTCCAAGCAGATGATGATCATATGCAGGACACCTTTACCCGGTCCATCGCCTATCCATTGCTAACATAACATTGGCTGACAGCTATGACATTGAGCGCGGCCCCATTTCCCTCCATAATTTACTTGCAGTACGTACGTAGCACAAATTCATTTCAAATTCAGTTTTCAGTCACAGTCAGGCCGTTTGCCTGGTCAAGAACACACGAACACCTGAACACGAGAGAAAACACCCCAATCATGTATATCGTCTCATATATATGCACCTGCCGGCGTGCCTTAATCTGAAAAAGGTTTGATTGGCCGGAGATCTTTGTACTGACAGCTAGCGAGAGTGATGTGTGTGCTCACCTGGTCACCTGGCAACCTTTTAAAAAAAGGTTTAATTGGCCGGAGATCTCTCATATGCACCTGGCAACTGCCTGCCTGCCGCCGGCTGCCGCCGAGGGCGATCGACGGGCCTCGAATGGTGAGCACACGTACGTACCTACGTAGATGTAATGCAATGCGAGCACAACGTCGCGCGAGTACCACTTTTGACCGGTCATGCATATATATGGAGGCTTGTCCTCATCACATTCACACACGGGTGAGAGCGCTGTCTTGAGATTAGTCTAACAATGCAAGCTAGTGTCTTGATTGAGCAGAACGGCTGTCGTCTAAACGGGCATTATTGTCTCTTTGCTCGGAAATCATCGGATGGCCGAGTTAGACAGTAGATGTCTATGCAAAATAAGCTGAGCCGGCCGGCAGTATCGTCGTCGTCCCGATCCATGGATACGGGATCGGGATTGGAGCTGATGGACAAATGGACGCAGGCCTGCCAGGACCGGGTCGCATATATATCTGCTGCACTGTAGCCCACAGGTTCAGGTATATACTGCCAGAAATGTGAAGACACAGGACTTGTACATATTCTTTGATCACCCGTTTTGACCGATCCATCTTTTGTGAGTATCTTGGCTGTCCTTCTGTGCATGGTTGTCAAGCGCCCAAACCCAACCAGGTCACCTTCTGATGTTGGCGGGAGTAAAAATGTCCCGGACCTCTGCGGCCAGGGATGGTAGGACGTACGTACGTGCGTCACCTGGTAGCTTCACCTCTCCTTTTTGCCCAAGTTTCTTGGTTACTAGTTAGCTGCTTAGCTCACTTTTGGACTATTGCAAAAATTTTACCCGGTTCTGCATACATACTACAGGGTCGTGATTCTTCAGTCATTCGATCTTGGTTCCTACGAAAGTAGTCTTAAAGTTATTGCTTTTGGTATGGTGTGAAACGAGTAAACTGATTGGTGCCGCTTGTACTTGTAGTCTCTTCTAAACAAGAGTTCAGTCTACCTACCACGATATGGGTGGAAATTATTCGCAAGGGGCAGGTACTTGTTTCTGATTTAGTATTATCATGCATGTGAAAGGTTGGAAAATACGTATGCGTATCAGTGTATGTGGTGACCACATCTTAGGTGAAAATATGAAATTGATTCAAAAACATTTTTCAACCGCTCAAGAATAAAATTTGGCACATCCATATGGTGCATCGTTACTTATGTTGGCCCACAGGATTATCGGCTCAGGTGAGTCGATCACTCACCAGTCTTGCCGAGCATTCGCTAGTATTGCCGAGCACCCACTAGCTAAGCCAATCACGAACAAGCGTTCTCCGTCCCCACACACTATGGCTAGAGGTTGAAGAAGAGGGAGAACATAACATACACACACAGTACAAGACACCAGCGTTGGATGAAGCCCTGTATGGAACATGACAAATCTGAACTCTCTTTACTGAGTTGCCGTGGTAGTCTATTTATACAACTCTATCTATCTAGTCCTAGTACAGCGCACATGCTGCAACAGTAACTAGATAACACAGCAGGGCTGACTTCTGCGCATGTCCCTGCATGTGGCTACAGTCCGGTAGATGAGCCATTCGGCGCCTGCCTCTGCAGCGGCTATAGTACCACAGCAGGGGGCCTTTTTGGTGCCGCCTTCCCTTGCTGTGTGTTCATACAAGGAAGCAGTAGATTATTCTAACAATTCTTCTCCTAATCCTACTGCTATCCCTTGTACCCCCTCCATGCCGATCATCTCCTTTAGCTCCATGAGTCGAAGACGTCCGAACGGCTTGGTGAGGACATCCGCGAGTTGCCGACCAGTTTTGACGAACTCGATGACAATCTGCCCTCCATCGACACAGTCCATGAGGAAGTGAAACTTCACGTCGATGTGTTTACTCCAATCGTGTAGAACCAGATTCTTCGCGAGGGCGATGGCGGGCTGGTTGTCCACCATCAGTGCTGGTGGGTGAGCTTCCATGTCGGTCAGCTCGCCCAGCAGCCGGCGCAGCCACACAACTTGGCACGCCGCTGTGGCCGCCGCTACATACTCTGCCTCGCACGTAGATAGCACCACCACCTTCTGTTTTAGCGATAGCCATAAAATTGGGGCCGATCCGAGGAAGACGAGCACGCTAGATGTGCTCCGTTGTCCGACAATGTCTTCCACCATGTCTGTATCGCTGAACACAGTAAGCTACAGCCTACTCTCGTTGGTCTTTGGGAAGATGATTCCTTGATCCACTGTCCCCTTGACGTAGCGCAGTAGCCGCTTCACCGCAGCCCAATGACCCTCTCTAGGATCCTCCATGAAGCGACTGACGTAGCCCACGGCGAACGTAATGTTTGGCCTCATGTGGACTAGGTAGCACAGACCGCCGACGATGCTGTGGTAGAGTGTTGCATCCACCTTTTGCCGCGGTGCTCGCCTTCGTCAGCTTCAGCCGCTCCTCCATCGAAGTCACACATAGCTTGTACTCAGCCATGCCACTCCGCTCTAATAGCTTGGAGGCATACGTGCCCTGACCGAGCGTGAGTTCCTCCTTTCCCTGTCTCACCTCGATGCCGAGGTAGTAGGAGAGTGCGCCGAGATCGCTCATTCGAAAACGAGTCGCCATCTCACCCTTGAAGCCGTTGATGTCCTCAGTGCGCGTGCCGGTGACGATCAAGTCGTCCACATACACACCGACGATGAGCACCTCCTTCCCCGTCGCCGCGGGTAGAGCGCGTGCTCGGTTGCACACCGCTAAAACCCAAGCTCGCCCAGCGTGGCGTCAAGCTTGGCGTTCCATGCTCGTGGGGCCTGCCGCAGCCCATAGAGCGCCTTGCGTAGTCGGAGCACCCTGTTGAAAGCTCTAGTTTGGTTTTGGTGAATTGATGAAACCCTAAGTGCTAACCTAGTTTATCAAGTGATCATAACATAGGTAGCACATTTCAAGTGGCGAAGCAAATGAAGATCATGACATGATGATGGCGATGCCATGGTGATGATCAAGCGCTTGGACTTGAAAAGAAGAAAGAGAAAAATAAAAGGCTCAAGGTAAAGGTATAAATGGTAGGAGCCATTTTGTTTTGGTGATCGAGACACTTAGTGAGTGTGATCACATTTAGGATCGATAGCCGTACTATTAAGAGGGGTGAAACTCGTATCGAAATGCGGTTATCAAAGTGCCACTAGATGCTCTAACTCATTGTATATGCATTTAGGATCTAGTGGAGTGCTAACACCCTTGAAAATGTTTACGAAAATATGCTAACATATGTGCACAAGGTGATACACTTGGTGGTTGGAATATTTGAGCAAGGGTTAGTAATTTCACCGGCGGAGTGTCCGCCCGTAGAGTGCGGACAGTCTAACGGTGCCACCGACGCCCTAGACAAAAAAGACGAAGGTCACTGTAAGTGACTGGACGCTGGTCTCGGTTGGACCAGCGCGTCCGGTCAGTGGCAGCAGAGGGCGCGTAGCATCGGTCTCTGATCGGACGTTGGGTCACTCAGTGACCGGACGCTGACAGGGTGCGTGGCAGTGGACAAAGGAGTCACCGAGTGATTGGACGCTAGGTGTGTCCGGTCGAGCATGACCGGACACATCCGGTCGTGAAAAGTCATCTCTGGATGCTTACTGGAAACGACCGGACGCTAGGGTTCAGCGTCCGGTCACTTTGAGTTGCTGCGTCCGATCGTCACTTAACCATTGAGATCAGACGATCAACATTTAAAGAGAGGGGACACGTGGCATGCATCGCGTGACCGGACGCTGAGGTCCAGCGTCCGGTCACCCCGTGTTGTGCCCAGTGAAGGGGTACAATGGCTCTATTTCATGGGGGCTTCTATTTAAGCCCCTTGGCCGGCTCAAGCTCTCTCTCTTGGCCATTTGTATTGACATAGCAACCTTGTGAGGTTATCCAAAGCCCTCCCACTCATCTCCATCATTGATTCATCATCTTTGTGAGATTGGAAGAGAATCCAAGTGTATTGCTTGAGTGTTTGCATCTAGAGGCACTTGGTGTTTGTGTTTTGCTATGGGGTTTGCTTGTTACTCTTGGTGGTTGCCGCCACCTAGACTGCTTGGAGCAATGAGGATCATCGAGCGGAGGTTGGTGATTGTCTCCGGCTCCGATCGTAGTGATTGTGAGGGGTTCTTGACCTTTCTCCGGCGGAGAGCCAAAAGGTACTCTAGTGGATTGCTTGTGGCTTGTGTGATCCTCATCTTGTGTTGGTTGTGCGGCACCCTATTGAGGGTTTGGCTTATGATGCCAATTAGCTCGTGAACCTCCAAGTGAGTGAATCACCACAACGAGGAGTAGCTTGCCGGCAAGCAAGTGAACCTCGGTAAAAAATCATTGTGTTCATCATTTGATTCTAAGGTGATTGGTCTTCGTTGGTATTCATTCTTGTGATTGATTGGCTCCTTCTTCGATACAGTGCTATAAATAAATTGCTCACTCTCATTATATTACCGCAAACTAGTTGTCAAGCTCTTTAGTGTAGCTAGTTGTGAGAGCTTATTAGTTTGGTTACTGTGGCTCTTTAGTGAGCTTTTGAGAGCACACTAACTTAGTGTAGTGTCATAGCTATTGTGTGGATAGAAACTATATAAACTAGAATTATGGTATGTGGCTTGCATTTTTAGTAGGCTAGCGCAACATTTGCTTTGCCTTATAATTGTCTAACCGGTTTGTTAAGTGTTGTTGTAGAAATTTTTAATAGGCTATTCACCCCCCTCTAGCCATTATGACCTTTCACCTGTGCTCCTCTCCCTTAACGGTGAAACCTGGAGGTTGCCTGACGAAGACCATCTCCGTCAGCTCACCATTGAGGAAGGCCGATTTAACGTCTAAGTGATGGACGCGCCAGTCCTTTGCTGCTGCCAAGGCTAGTAGCAAATGAACCGACTCCATGCGTGCTACTAGTGCAAAGACCTCCTCGAAGTCTATGCCCTCGCGCTGAACAAAGCCTCAGGCGACGAGGTGCGCCTTGTGCTTGACAATGGTGCCGAGCTCATCTCGCTTGACCTTGTACACCCACTTCAGGCTGATCGGACAGCATCCTAGAGGTGGATCGATGAACTGCCATGTCTCGTTTTCCTCGATCGCCTTCATCTCCTCCAGCATCGCCCGTCGCCAGTTTTTGTCCCGCTCGGCCAGCACGAACGTGGGTGGTTCCTTTGCACTGAAGAGCAACAGCTTTGCATCATTGAGCAGCCGACCAGCCAGCCCTAAGGGTCCTGTGCCACTAACGATGTTGTCCAGCCTGTGGAACTGCACCTTCTCACCTTCGTGGAAGGTATCCACGAACTCAGTGATGTCACTTGGAGGTGAGGTGAACTCGATCAGCGTCGATGGAGTTACCTGTTCTGCCAGAGTGCTTGGCACCCTGGTTACAGTGCTCGGCACTACTTCTGGACAGCTCGTCACTACTCCTGTAGTGCTTGGCACCACTGTAGGAGTGCTCAGCCTCAGTCTTGGAGTGGTTGGCACCACTGAAAGACCCTTGGCTCTGCCACGGGAGTGCTCGACACCCATCCTAGAGTGGTCGCCACCACTGCAGAACCTCCCGACGCCCCTCTGAAAGATCCTAATATGGCTAGTGGGGGTGAATAGCCTATTTAAAATCTATAAATTAACTAGAGCAATTTGATTAGTATAACAAATAACAAAATGCAAACTTGCTCTAGCTCTACAAGGGTTGCAAGCCACCTATCCAATAATTCTAGTTGTTATGATCACTAGGCACACAATCCACTAGGTCACTACTCACTAAGAGCTCTCACAATTGCTACACTAAAGAGGTCCACTAGATGAACTTAATCCATAAAGCAAACTCTCAATTCTAGCTACACTAAAGAGCTTGCTATAGCTAGTTTACGGGAATGTAAATGAGTAAGTGAGGTGATTATACCGCAGTGTAGAGGAGTGAACCAATCACAAGATGAATACTTTATCAATCACCAGGAGAATACCAAAGGGCAAGAGACAACCAATTTTCTCCCGAGGTTCACGTGCTTGCCAACACGATACGTCCCCGTTGTGTCGACCAACACTTGTTGGTTCGCACGACTAAGAGGTGTTGCATGAACCTCATCCACATAATTGGACACCGTAAGAACCTACCCACAAGTGAGGTAACTCAATGACATGAGCAATCCATTAGAGTTACCTTTTGGCACTCCGTCGGGGAAGGTACAAATCCCCTCACAATCACCGAAGATGGCCACGAACAATCACCAACTCGTGCTAATCCTCCTCCGCTACTCCAAGCCATCTAGGTGGTGGCAATCACCAAGAGCAACAAGTGAATCCTACAGCAAAAACACAAACACCAAGTGCCTCTAGATGCAATCACTCAAGCAATGCACTTGGATTCTCTCTCAATCTCACAAAGATCATGAATCAATGATGGTGATGAGTGAGAGGGCTTTGGCTAAGCTCACAAGGTTGCTATGTCAATACAAATGGCTAAGAGAGTGAGCTTGAGCCAGCCATGGGGCTTAAATAGAAGCCCCCACGAAATAGAGCTGTTGGCTCCTCAGTCCACTGAAACATGGGGCGACCGGACGTAGGACCCCAGCGTCCAGTTGTGCGATGCATGCCATATGTCCCCTCTCTTCAAATACTAAGCGGCCAATCCCAACGGTCAAGTGATGACTAGACACGCTGTTGTGAAGTGACCGGACGCTGGACCTTAGCGTCTAGTCATTTCTGGTAAGCATCCAAAAGCGAGAAATCACGACCGGACGCGTCCGGTCATGCTTGACCGGACTCACCCAGCGTCCGGTCACTTGGCATCTCCTCTATGCGCTACCACATCAGCAGGACCGGAAGCAACCCTCAATGTCCGGTCACTAAGTGACCTAGCATCTGGTCAGAGACCGATGGCAATGTCTTCGCTGCTTCTATAGACCGGACGTGCCGGTCCTTCCGAGACCAGCGTCCGATCACTCATAGTGACCTTCGTCTTTTCTGTATAGGGCGCCGGTGGCACTGGCGGAGTGTCTGCCCGTAGAGTGCGGACAGTCCACCGGTGCCACTGGTGCCCTATCACCAAGTGTATCACCTTGTGCATATGTGTTAGCATATTTTTACAAACATTTTCAAGGGTGTTAGCACTCCACTAGATCCTAAATGCATATGCAATGTGTTAGAGCATCTAGTGGCACTTTGATAACCGCGTTTCGATATGAGTTTCACTCCTCTTAATAGTACAGCTATCGAACCCAAATGTGATCACACTCTCTAAGTGTCTTGATCACCAAAACAAAATAGCTCCTACCTTTTATACCTTTGCCTTGAGCCTTTTGTTTTTCTCTTTCTTCTTTTTAAGTCCAAACGCTTGATCATCATCATGATCTTCACAATTTCTTCATCACTTGGAGTAGTGCCACCTATCTCATAATCACTTTGATAAACTAGGTTAGCACTTAGGGTTTCATCAATTCACCAAAACCAAACTAGAGCTTTCACCCTCCTGGCATGCTCGGCATCCCTCCAGGAGTGCTCGGCTCTACCGTTGGAGTGCTTGGCCCCGCTTTCGGAGTGCTTGGCACCTCTTCCCCAGCATCTCCACCACCATGGATGACCAGGTGCTCGACGACAAAGGTGATGGTGAAGCCGCCAGCTTCCCCCGTGCTCAGACTGCTCCAGTCTCAAGCCACCTTCTCATCGAATATGACGTCACGCGAGACAAGCACCTTGTCTCCACATGGGTCGTAGAGCCGGTACGCCTTGGTACCCTCCGTGTAGCCTAGGAACACCATCAGTGTGCTCCTATCCTCTAGCTTAGTGAGGTTCGGCTTCATCTTCTAGGCATGGCTGATGCAACCGAATGTCCAGAGGAAGGGCACGCTCGGCTTGCGCCTATACCAAGCTTCGAACGGTGTCTTGCCCACTCCTCTTCTATCAGCAGCAGTTTGCCGCTGTCCTTCGTTGTTGTCGCCTGTTCTAGGCGCTCGTCCACCACCCGTAGATGGCCTATCACATCCTCAATCGTGAGGGTGGACAAGTCCAGCATCGTCTCTATAGAGAGAGCGATCTGGATGTATTTTGTTGGCACGGAGTGGAGGTACTTGGAGACCGCCTCCTCTTCATCGATAGTGACACCATAGCTCTTCATCTTGCTGATGAGCGAATGCAGGCGGAGGGAGAATGTGGCAGAACCACCCGGAATAGCATACTTAAGGAGGCGCTCGTCTTCCACCAGACACTAAGCACCTTGAAAGCGGGCTACAGCGAGCGGTGTCCGTCGGGCACACCCCGAGGGAGAACTCGAAAGATCCACATTTTTTCCAAGGATCCAATAATGAAAATGAGTTACAATACCAGATCATTTTATATATCAGAGTTTCTTAAAAAGTACATTATTACAATACCAAATACCAGAGTGTGGAATGATAACAGCAGAATTTAAAATAACATCTAGCGGTAGGGGCGAGGATTCCTACTGATCCCACCAAAAGGATCCTCCACACAAAGAGACCCTTCAAGCATCACCTGCAATAGGGGTAAATAAACCCTAAGTACACAATGTACTCGCAAGACTTATCCGACTAGTGGGAATAATTTCCTGACTCTAAGGAATATGATAGGCTTTATGGTTTGCTGGTTTTCTTTAGCAGAAAGCAATATTAATAGTGAGTCCTTATTTATGTATTATTATTAACAGCTGTATTAAGTGATCATCTAGCCAGTCTATATAAGCACCTATTCTATTTTCAAGCAAGAGTTGAGCAATCAGTTATACTTCTTCTCCTTTCCACTTTCAGTTCTTACTGCGGTGCTAAACCGCAGACAAGCCGTACCGGATTTCCCGGCGATTTGTGAATCAATGTGCCCAGCTAGGTGCCCCGAAACACACGCCCTGCTTGTACCCTAGGCACAAGCAGGACTGACTCGTCACTCTTCTATCCCGGGTGTCTAGGTCCCCGTCCAAACTTGGACTCCAAGCCCCCACATCCTGAGTCTCGGACTCCGTGTGGTGCAAGGACCTCCACCATCCCCGCCTCCAATCAGTCGGTCTGGAAAGAGCTGGATCCACGACAAGAGAGCAACAACTCCTCCCTACGCCCATACACAAGTATGCGCTCAGGACAATAAATCTGTAACTTGCCTAGAGTCATATGCAACGACCAGTCCTTAATCGACATGGACAGAGAAAAAGTATAACCAAGTCATGCCCTGTTGGCCACAGGACACAACCCCGTACACCCACCAGTACCCAATCCATATCCCTACCCGGTCACTATTTTCCTTTCCACCATTTTATCATGAGTGTTCATATTTTATTACCTAATTGCGAGTAACGGCATGTTACTCACGCTACCGGTATCCTGAGCATAGCAGCTACTCGGCCTGTACTAGTATGACTCATGGGTAAGTATGTTTATGCAGGTAGTTTTCCATAAAATGCCTGTAACTTAAATGCACATCACATATATATATTCAGTGATCATAAAAATATGGGTTATGCTCCGAGGCTTGCCTTGGGCAGGCGTTGGGTCAGCAGGGTCAGCACCAACAGGCTCCTAGGCTTCCACCTGTGCGAAGATCTCCTCCTCGTACTCCTCGATCACCTCATCGTACTTCGGCTTGCCGATGGGCACGAAGTCTACCCGCTCGTGCTCTACATGAAATGATGATGCAATGATTAATAATATGACAACAGCAACTCTTAACCCAAGTACATCTATTAAACTACTAAGTTAGGTCTACCCACTAAAGGCTACGCTACGTACCATCACCCCTAACAAGTATGAAACCTAGCATACATCCTTATAGCAACTACAGGTCTTGCTACTCCTAATACTAATTTACGCAACATATGATAAGGCAAAGGTAATAGCTACTCTATCTAACAACTTATTCTAAGGCTACAAAATTTACAGCAAGTACATAACAACTTGGTGGACCTATTGTAAAAGTTTTGTGGCTATACCCATCACCAACTGTGGGGGATATACCCCCGAGTACCACAAGATGGTACATGGGCCGCACCATCTGAGGTGGCCCGGCCCATAAGATCAAGGCGTGCACGTCAAGATTACAAGTTGTACTAGATATTGTAATAGTACCAAATTGGATACTTTACTTGTAACCTTGTCTCTTCAGAGTATATAAGGAGAGACAAGGGTCCCCTAGAGGGGAGGTTAATCAGTATACATCTCAATACAATACACCAAAGACACAGGACGTAGGGTATTACGTCGATCAGACGGCCCGAACCTGTCTAAATCGCTGTCTCTGCGCCTTGTGTCCCCATCTGGTTCCTGATTACACGCACCATCTACCGATAATCTACTACCTTGGGCATACCCTTAGGTGGACTGCCGACCATATTTCGTTGACAGTGGCGCGCCAGGTAGGGGTCCCCTTTTGGGGTTGTGCGTGCTGATCTTCCGGTGAATCAGATGGCAACTTTCTTCGGCAAACAATACCAACGACAACTCGGCTTCATGTGCTGGGCGATGGACAATCTGCTATGGCGACATCCTCCAACAACGACCCACGACGACCTACAGCCCCTACAGCGGACTCGTTGTGCCACCCGCGCAAGGTGCACAGGCAGGCAATCCAATCTACATGCACCAAGCCACCAACCATGCAGGCGTGCGGCAGTAATTAGTCACGTATCCATATTCGGCTAAAGATCCAATGGCAAACCAAGAGGACCAGACATACAAGACATCAATAGAGTCATGCCAGGCCAAGCGAGCAATCAATCAGAAGGAACAAATGATCTACAATGCATGCACATGCTAATTAATTAGCCTTCATGCATGCGTGCATATACGCGTAGACCAGCCGATCGGCGACATGCCCGGCTCGACATCTGAGAAGCAAGCTAAGTCATGTTTCCTATTTTAATTAACTATCCTATCGAATATATATTGGATATATCTACATCTACGTAATTACTTTTGGCAGGAGCCGAATCGTGCCCAGACGCAGCCATCAAGAAGCTAGTTGTTGGGAGATTTATACGTACGTGATTACGTACCTTTGCATCAACCAACATCAAGCAAGCTGCGACAAAATTGATTGGCTTGCATGTTATCTGGTCGGAGCTGAGCGTCTTCAAAGCCTTCAAGCAAGACCGGTCTAGCCGACCAGCGAGCCGCATCGAGCCACGTCGAGCCGCTGAGCGAGCCGCGTCGAGCCATCAAACGATCCACATCGGGCCATACGAGCAGACGTCGCAAACAAAACCGATCTACAGCACCACGTGTGTATACGGGAATAAATTCCTTGCTGCTTACGCACGGATTTCATCGGCATGATATCAACAATGACTACGACAACTAGGACCCTCGTCTGTATCCTTCGGTGAACTGCCATGTTGCAGCAGCGCCTTTCCTTGCCGACTCTACCTCGACCGAGTTCGACTCCGGCTCCCGGAGCAGTGGCCGTGGCTGAGTAGGCTGCAGGACTCAACCCAAGACAAAGGCTTGCGAGATTCCCCGCCGTCACGGACTAGCGCCGTGCACCCAGCTCGAAGCGCCGAGTCCCAGGTTTCAACGACGCGCTGATTCTACCATGTCCCGAGCAACTCCGCTGAGCTCCGACCACCTCGACCACCAGACCACGTCGCAATGATGATCGCCGCGAAGAATGGCGCTACGATAACCGCGACCACGGTCATGATGACAGATCAGAAAGCTCGAGGACCGGACAACTTCATCGCCACCGATCAGATTTCTATCCAAAGATAAGTACACTTCTAATATTTATATTTAATATAA
Source organism: Miscanthus floridulus (assembly GCF_019320115.1). NCBI lineage: Eukaryota > Viridiplantae > Streptophyta > Magnoliopsida > Poales > Poaceae > Miscanthus > Miscanthus floridulus. Next base: position 83,969,455 of record NC_089597.1, read on the forward strand.
TTTTCATTACGACGTTTCTCCACAACGTCCTCGTCATGATTATTCTTCCAATAACGTTTGTCCATGTATACCATCCTAAATATAACATACATCTATACTGAATGCAAATCCTCGACCAGTCACGTTGACGCTCGAACGCCTCCAGAGACGGCCCTGTCTCCGGCTTCTCCCTACACGTGCACGAGCGTCTGCCCTCTGCGTTATGGGTGGTCGGCAGCGGCTCCTTAGCGACGCTTTGTTCTTCCTACACGTGCACAGGTTCCGCGCCCCGCGTTATGGTTAACAAGCTAACTAGGGCTGGAGACTCAGCTATATACTAACTGGTCGGACGGTTTATATTAAGTATAAACACAAACTTCATATTAACACTGATGTTTACAAAGCACCAACTGCTTTATCACATCATGCTCATTTGCAAATGACTGCTGAGCGTTGTTTCTTCACCACTGATTTTTTCTCCATAATTTATTATTTTATACATCATGTACTACTATTCTACATATTTATATTGCAGGAATTTTGAGCTATGCTCGGGGACTTCGTCGCTCGCTTCTCGACCACGGCTCGGGGACTTCGTCGCTCGCTCCTCGACATGTGCTCGGGGACTGCCTCGACCACTCTCCGACCATGGTTCGGGGACTTCGTCGCTCGCTCCTCGACATGTGCTCGGGGACTGCCTCGACCACTCTCCGACCACGGCTTGGGAACTTCGTCGCTCGCTCCTCGACCTATGCTCGGGTACTGCCTGCCTCGATCACTCTCCAACCATGGCTCGGGGACTTCATCGCTCGCTCCTTGACCTGTGCTCGGGGACTGCCTCGACCACTCTCCGACCATGGCTCGGGGACTTCATCGCTCGCTCCTCGACATGTGCTCGGGGACTGCCTGCCTCGATCACTCTCCGACCACGGCTCGGGGACTTCATCGCTCGCTCCTCGACCTGTGCTCGGGGACTGCCTCGACCACTCTCCGACCACGGCTCGGGGACTTCGTCGCTCGCTCCTCGACATGTGCTCGGGGACTGCCTTGACCACTCTCCGACCACGACTCGAGGACTTCGTCGCTCGCTCCTCAACCTGTGCTCCGACCACTCTCCGACCACGGCTCTAGGACTTTGTGTCTCGCTCCTCGACCGTAGCTCGGGGACTGCCTCGACCACCCTCCGACCACGGCTCGGGGACTTTGCGTCTCGACTACATGTGACTGGCAACTTGCATACAGTTGGGATATTTTTTCTCACTTAGACCTTGCTACAAGGCTCATACCTCGCCTTCCAGCAAGCTCGGGGACTACATCAATACGATGCACCTGCCGGTGCATCTTGTATCGCCTGTACAACGGTTGGATTCTCAACTTAACTGGGAATTCTTTTTAGACCCTGGCACCACGTGCCTACATCACCTACCACCAGGCTCGGGGACTAAGTGGGCACACTTCACCTTGCGGTGAATGTGTTTATTTTTTGACCTCTACGCCTCTGATGATTAAGGACGCTACGCTTCAAGATGCACTTACATTTCTTTTCAGAAATACAAGTGGGCACACTTACCAGGACAGAAATCTTTTTCTTTCTTCTTAAGAGCACCATACATTCTTCGGACAACCTCCTTCTCCGGCGACAACGGTGATCGGAGATGTCAAGAACTCAAGCCTCACTGTTCGGAGAAGGTTGAAACGGCGTGTCGCATCAGAATACATGGCGCTCGGGGACTAGCTGTGGGGGATATACCCCCGGGTACCACAAGATGGTACATGGGCCGCACCATCCGAGGTGGCCCGGCCCATAAGATCAAGGCGTGCACGTCAAGATTACAAGTTGTACTAGATATTGTAATAGTACCAAATTGGATACTTTACTTGTAACCTTGTCTCTTCAGAGTATATAAGGAGAGACAAGGGTCCCCTAGAGGGGAGGTTAATCAGTATACATCTCAATACAATACACCAAAGACACAGGACATAGGGTATTACGTCGATCAGACGGCCCGAACCTGTCTAAATCGCTGTCTCTGCGCCTTGTGTCCCCATCTGGTTCCTGATTACACGCACCGTCTACCGATAATCTACTACCTTGGGCATACCCCTAGGTGGACTGCCGACCATATTTCGTCGACACCAACCATCCTAAAATATTTCTACAATTATTCACCTAACTAATGTTCGTTCTCTAGCTTTGAATTTATCACCCAATACTTGCTACAACTAATTGGAATCCAACTGAACTATCCAGTAGATGATATTTTTGCGAACCTAACAAAATTAGTCTCACTATTTTTGGACAACTACAAATTTACTACGATTTACCAAAGTTCAATTCATAACTAAAATAAATAAACATTTCTCATTTACTGGAATTAAGGAAACTGAATCCTATCCTCCGGCCCAACTCACGCTGGCTCGGCCCACGCCGTTTTCCTGCCCGCGCGTGTCAGCAGGCCACAACACGGCCCACGCGGGGGCGCGGCCCAGCTGGCCAACGGCCCACGATGAGGGAAGGCCCGCTCGTGAAGGCAAAAATGCACGGGCACCCCTGAAGTACTATGTAATCACAGTGAGCTCTTGACACTATTCCACCAGTCTAAGGTTTTACAGCTGCATCCTCCCCTTTCACATTCTTCACCGTGGCAAAGTCCCCGAGAGCCGTGTGTGCGCTGGCGTGATGCCGCGGGCATCGAGCGACCATGCCGGCGCCACCCGACCCTCCTAGGCCTAGCTAAGGGGCTGATGGTTACCTTGAAGACAACGCACGGTGACTGGGGTGATACGGCGAGTGGAGGCGCTGTCCCGAGTTCCCTCCCTGGCGGTGAGCCCTGACCTGCGATGGCGGGTGTGTTTCCATGAGTCATAGCGAAAACAAAGCATACCAAATAGCTAATGAGCTCAAGGAACTACCCACGAAGGCCCTTGAGGTGATGGTCTGGTTGGAGAAGGCCCGAGGCGAGTTGGCCTAGTGCACACCAACCATGCGATGACACCCGGAGATGGCGTGACCACATTGGTGATGGCTGACTCGCTGTAAGCTACGGCTAAGGTGCATGGGATGCTCAGGAGGGTACAACGATGCTAACGGTGCACTGAGTTGCTATTAGGTGCTTGGAATGGCTGCCTTGCCGACGATGGGCGTTCGTCCGGTCTTATGGACCCAATGGCGTGGCATTAAGAAATTGGAGCACAGGACAGAGCTACAGGCGGCGATGTGGGGTCAGTAGGACTGCAGGCTACCTAGCGGAGTCGAAGGCATGCTCAATTTGAAACAAGCCACTATCGCCATGGCGAATTTGAAGAAGCCGCCCGATGGCCATGGGGACAGCGGAGGCAGGGGAGTCCTAGCGTGGCTTGGCTCGGACCAGCTATGGCTATCAACACAACAAGCCAACATGTACCACGATGGGGGACAGCGGGACGTGCCCTAGGCTACTGTCTGCATGGCCATGGCTGCAAGCCGACGAGACTCAGCACGGTGTCGCAGCGGGCAGCGCCAAACAAAAGCAGATAGTGCGATGCGATGTGGAAGGGATGGCGGAGCAGGCTGTTGTCCTCCGCGTGAGCAGCCAAGGGAAGTCAATGGAGTAGTATTAGACTTGGCCATTGGCGGTGTGAAGCACGTGACTCGGTGTGCCTCTGGCCAAGCAGGGCAGGACATGGCGCGGTAGAGCTCGGCCGACGTCCTGGGCGCAGCGCGTCAGCCGGTGAGGTGACCCGCACGCCAGCGAGGGCAGCAAGCAGCCAAGGCAGTAGCACAGGGCCTACTCACGTCACATTCACAGTGGCATGATGTCGTGGCCTACGCCTCGGTGTGCTGGGCGAGCCAGCCACGGTGGCAGGCGAGCAGCAGCGGTGGTCGCGACTAGCAGCGGAGGCAGACAGCCTTGGCGCGCAATGCAAGAGCTGTGCGCATGCGCAGGCGCGGCGGTGGGGCACAGCCGGCGTGGCAGCGTGTGTGGCCTACGCGGCAGTGCGTGCTGGCAAGCCAGCAGAGAGCCAGGCCAAGTGGTGTCCGCGCCCAGAGCTAAGCCATGTGTTGTGCACGCTTTTTAATGCAGCTAGAAAATTTATACACGATGCTCCAAACGCTAAACTGATTTTTTGATGCGCACGAAGGTACTTAGGGCTGTCGATCAGAGTTAAGATATCGTACCACTTCCTAAGCCGATCGCTCCACAACTATTGCCAAAGGTGGCTTCGTCGACCTCTTCTAAAACTTACGCGAACGACGTCGATTCAAACGATTTCGCGTCGAATTCCAAATCCGACCTACAGGATGTACTAGCTAGCTATCCTTGTCCTCGACCGCACATGTTTATTGCTGTTCGCAAAATGTTTTATAACATTTTTGTTTCGACCAAAAATTTGATTAAAATACTAAACAACGTTATGTTACACGAAACATAACATTCGCTTTCTTGTTTCATATAAATGTTTCAAATGCCGAACATTGATTTATAATTCCTGTTATACACATATGCACATAAATGCGATGCTCATGCGATGTTTTAACAAATTAGTACAACATAACACCGAGGGTGTTACAACCTACCCCCTAAAACAAAATCTCTACCCAAGATTTCGTGTGCCTAGTGTGAGAAAGAGACAGAGAATATATTTTGACACATCAACTAACTATCAGAACCAGAGAGGAGGTGGGGGTAATGCTTTAATATGTAGCTCTCCTGTTCCCATGTGGCCTCATCTTCTGAATGATTTTGCCATTGCACTTTGTAGAATTTTATCACACTATTCCTGGTTACTCTTTCTTTCTCATCTAAGACTTTCACAGGGTGCTCAACATAAGATAGATTAGGTCGGAGCAGAAGTCCTTCAATTTCCACAACTTCTTCAGGTACCCGCAGACATTTCTTCAATTGCGAGATGTGAAACACATTATGAACCGCTGATAGGATTTTAGGAAGCTGGAGACGATAAGCAACGGGACCACATGGCTACAACACCTTGTATGGACCCACATACCGAGGGGCTAGCTTGCCGTGGACACCAAACTGGTGCACCCCTCTCATAGGAGATACTTTGAAATACACATAATCCCCAGCTACAAACTCCAAAGGCCTTCTTCGCTTGTCTACGTAAGCCTTTTGTCGGCTCTGAGCTGCCTTCAAGTGGCCATGAACAATACTTACTTTCTCTTGGGCCTCTTTTATGAAATCAGGCCTGAAGTACCCACGGTCTCCTACTTCAACCCAGTTCAGTGGTGTTCTACACTTCTGCCCATATAAAGCTTCAAATGGTGCCATGCGGATGCTCTCTTGGTAGCTGCTATTATATAAAAATTCAGCTAACTTTAAACACTTATCCCACTTCTTAGGAAAAGAAATGGTACAAGCCCTCAACATATCCTCAAGCACCTGGTTCACCCTTTTAGTTTGACCATCAGTTTGTGAATGGTACGCTGAGCTTCTAAGAAGGTGAGTACCTAGACAGTGCTGCAGTTGCTCCCAGAAGCGAGAAACAAAGACTGACCCTCTATCAGAAATGATAGTAAGGGGAACCCCATGTAGGGTCATAATCTGATCGAAATATATCTCAGCATACTTCTTTGCAGCATATCTAGTGTCCACTAGGATAAAGTGAGCAGATTTGGTGAGACAGTCTACAATGACCCAGATAGAATCGTAACCTATGGATGTGCGGGGTAAACCCACAATGAAATCCATGGAAATATCCTCCCATTTCTAAATAGGAATGGGCAAGGGCTGCAGATATCTAGGAGTATACATATGATCTGCCTTGACTCTACCGCAAGTGTCACACTCCGCAACATACTAGGGGATGTCTTGCTTCATGTAGGACCACCAGTACAATTGGCGCAGATCATGGTACATCTTGTTGCTGCCAGGATGGATAGATAGCTTTGAATGATGGGCTTCATTCAAAATCTTTCTTTCCGGCTCTTCATTGGATGGAACCACCAGTCTATCCTTATATCTCACCACTCCATGTTCATCAACATAGAAATGAGTGCCACGCCCTTCAGCCATCAACTTCCTGATGTGAGGAATCTCTTTGGGATCTTCCTTCTACTCTCGAATAATTTGCTCCAGCAACTCTGAGGTCAATGCAATATGAGCTAGCACCTCTGTGTGGCTGAGAGACAAAGGTATTTCCTCAACCAGATGTGACTTACGGCTCAAAGCATCTACTACAACATTGGCCTTTCCTAGGTGATAATGGACTTCCAAATTATAATCTTTTATCAACTCTAACATCTCATTTGCCTCATGTTTATCTCAGACTGAGTGAAAATGTACTTGAGGCTCTTATGGTCTATAAAGATATGCACTTTGTTGCCCAACAGATAATGCCTCCAAATCTTCAGAGCGTGGACCATGGTAGCCAGCTCTTAGTCATGAGTGGGGTAGTTCACCTCGTGCTTCTTCAGTTGGCACGAAGCATAAGCTATCACATGCCCATCTTGCATAAGCACACACCCCAACTCTATCTTCGAGGCATCACAGTATACATCAAAGGGCCTATCAATATCTGGTTGAGCCAACATAGGAGCAGTGGTTAGAAAAGTCTTCAGAGATTGAAAAGCTTCTTCACAAGCTAGACCCCAATCAAACCTAGCCTCTTTCTGGAGCAGCTTGGTCATAGGCTGGGCTATCTTAGAGAAATCAGGAATGAAACGCCGATAGTATCTAGCTAGACCAAGGAACTGATGGATCTGGTGCACAGAATTGAGAGATTTCCAATCCAACACATCTTGCACCTTGCTGGGATCTACAGAAACGCCTTCCGGTGTCAACACATGCCCTAAAAACTATACTCAATCTAACCAAAACTCGCACTTGCTGAATTTAGCATACAGCTTGTGCTCCCTTAGTCGAGTCAGTACTATCCAGAGGTGTCGGGCATGCTCTTCATCATTCTTGGAGTAGATCAGGATGTCATCAATGAAAACCACCACAAACTTATCCAGCTCTAGCATGAAAACTAAATTCATCAGGTACATGAAGAAAGTAGGAGCATTGGTGAGACCAAAGGACATCACTAGGTACTCATACAACCCATACCTAGTAGAGAAAGTTGTCTTTGGTATATCATGTGGCCTGATCTTGATCTGATGATAGCCCGATCGAAGATCTATCTTCGAGAACACCTTGGCACCAGCTAATTGATCAAACAAAGTATCTATGCGGGGCAAGGGATACTTGTTCTTAACTGTTACCACATTAAGAGGGCGGTAATCCACACACATCCGCAAGGTACCATCCTTCTTCTTCACGAAAATAGCTGGGCAACCCCATGGTGAAGAACTCGGGCGAATGAAACCTTTGTCCATCAACTCTTCTAGTTGCTTCTTCATTTTTGCTAGTTCCCTTGGAGCCATGCGGTACGGGCATCTAGAGATAGGGGTAGTACTAGGCTCAAGCTCAATGGAGAATTCTACCTCTCTGTCTGGTGGCAACCTCGGAAGATCTTCAGGGAAAACATTCGGGAACTCACAAACCACAGGGATGGAGGTAAGAGCAGGAGAGGCTTCAGCATGGGCAGCAACAGGTAAGACTAGATCTGAGGGTACAATAAGAGACATCATATCCTTAGAAGAAGGAAGCCATAACTCCACACTTCTCCTTTGCATATCCAATACTACCCCATACACCCGCAACCAGTTCATTCCAAGAATAGCATCCATGCCTTGCCCAGGCATGACCATGAACTGAAGGCGGTAAGTGTGGGTGGCTAATACCAAACTTACTGTATCCGTGCAGATATTGATGAACATTTGTGACCCCATAGTACAAATCTTATAGGCATATGGTATAGCCATAAGTGATAAGTTGTGCCGCTCTACAAACCCCATGCTCATAAAGAAATGTGATGCACCAGAATCGAACAACACCAAAGTTGGATGAGAGTCGATGGTAAACATACCAACCATCATCGGCTCCTACTGCAACACCTGTGCAGCATCTGTGAAGTGCACCTAGCCGGACCTACTGGGCACCTTCTTCTTGATAATGGTCCTCTTGATAAGCCTAGAATTTGCGGACGGTTAAGATGATTGAATTGGCTAATGTTGGGGACACTCCCTGGCATAGTGGCCATCTTTGCCACACTTGAAACAAGCACTAGGCTTGTTCCCAAACCCCTGACGAGGTGGGACCTGCTGTCCCTGAGACTGCTAAGGCTGCACCTGCTGCGGAGGTGCACGGTACTATGTAGAGGAAGCTTACGACGTCTGCTGGGGTTGCCAGAACGAAGGCCCACTGGATGGTTGATAGGGCCCCCGTTGGACACCCTATATCTTCTATGTGTGGGGGTGGCTGGAGGATCTAGCTACCACCCGCTTCCTCTTCCAATCAGCCTGAGACTACTGCTGAAAACCCTCAATAGCAATTGCGGCGTTCATTAGAGCCCCAAAGGTCTGATAGTTCACCGTGTAGAGCTTTTCTTGAAGAAGGGGAGCTAGACCATGAAAGAAGCGTTCCCTCTTCCTGTCATCAGTATCCACTTGACTGCCAGCATACTGAGCCAAGTGATTAAACTTGTTCACATATTCCATCACTGTCCTGTTCCCCTAGCACAGCTCTAGGAACTCTGTCACCTTCTAGTTGATGACACTAGTAGGGATAAAGAACTCTCAAAAGGTAGTGGAGAACTCCTACCAAGTTGCTGGATGATCCGGCTGCTCCATGGCTTGGAAGGTTTCCCACCAAGCACCTATGGACCCCAAAAGCTATTGCGTCGTAAAGTACACCTTCTGCTCGTTGGCCACTCTAAGGAGCCAAAACTTCTGTTTCATAGTGTGAAGCCAGTGCTCCACCTCCAGAGGCTCATCAGATGGGGTGAAGGTGGGTGGGTGAGTCTTGAGGAAGTCCTGGTAGGAGGACAGTCCCTCAGGACGATGAGCACCACCCCCGTTCCCACCGTGACCCCCATGGCCTCTATGGGTGAGGCCCGTGACAACCTATGCCATAATGTCCATGGCATGAGTTGTTTCCTAGCGAGTAGCAGCTGACTCCCGGCGAGCAGCCAACAGCTCCGCCATAATCTCTGCGGGAATCAACGGCAGCGGCGGGAAAGGATGAGGAGCCAGAGGTGGAACCTCCTGACCTCCCCCGTTGTCGTGCTCAATGGACCAGACACTGTCACCCTGGCCCTCGTGAGCCACCCTAGAACTAGTGCTCCCACGTCCAGACCTTAGATTCATCTGTAAGAGAGACGAACCATCCATTAGAACACCCTTCTTGATCAGAAGCAAGGAACCAGAGGGATGACAACACATTTATTAAGGCATTACGTTAGTTAGTCCTACCAATTTACTAATTCAATTATACGTGAAGGGGGATTTCAATAAGATGCTAATGCCATGATGCATGCTTCGACCTACACGTTCACTTAAGCCGGAATATAGCGACATTCGTAAAATTTTTGGCACATCGCATGCTCACTCTCCGTATACTAAGAGATTTCTTACACAACGTAAGTCAGTGTACCTGCAGAAAATTTATTAGATAAAACCAGTACCGCTATCCTAGATAGACCATATTGCTAGGGCTTATACTTATTTACCTAATATAATCGCACCCTACTTTTCGCAAAACTTTTGTTGGTCAAATTTTTAAGTTTTTGAAAAAAGGTGATGAACTCGTAACCATTATTGGCTCTGGTACCAACTATGGCAGAACCACCTGGAATAGCATACTTAAGGAGGTGCTCGTCTTCCACTAGACACTAAGCACCTCGAAAGCGGGCTACAGCGAGTGGTGTCTGTCAGGCACACCCCGAGGGAGAACCCGAAAGATCCACATTTTTCCCAAGGATCCAATAATGAAAACGAGTTACAATACAAGTTCATTTCATACATCAGAGTTTCTTAAAAAGTACATTATTACAATATCAAATACTAAAGTGCGGAATGATAACAGTGGAATTAAAAATAACATCTAGCGGTAGGGGCGAGGATTCTGACTGAGCCCACCAGAAGGATCCTCCACACAAAGAGACTCTTCAAGCATCACCTGCAACAGGGGTAAATGAACCCTGAGTACACAATATACTTACAAGACTTATCTAACTAGTGGGAATAATTTCCTGACTCCAAGGAATATGATAGGCTTTATGGTTTGTTGGTTTTCTTTAGCAGAAAGTCATATTAATAGTGAGTCTTTATTTATGTATTATTATTAACAGCCGTATTAAGTGATCATCTAGCCAGTCTATATAAGCACATGTTCTATTTTCAAGCAAGAGTTGAGCAATCAGTTATACTTCTTCTCTTTTCCACTTTCAGTTCTTACTACGGTGCTAAACCGTAGACAAGCCGTACCAGATTTCTCGATGATTTGCGAATCAATGTGCCCAGCTGGGTGCCCCGAAACACACGCCCCGCTTGTACCCTAGGCACAAGCAGGACTGACTCATCACTCTCCTATCCCGGGTGTCTAGGTCCCTGTCCAAACTTGGACTCCAAGCCCCCACATCCTGAGTCCCAGACTCCATGTGGTGCAATGACCTCCACCATCCCCGTCTCCAATCAGTCGGTCTAGAAAGAGCCGGATCTGCGACAAGAGAGCAACATGTCTTCCCTGCACCCATACCCAAGTATACACTCGGGACAACAAATCTATGACTTGCCTAGAGTCATATGCAATGACCGGTCCTTAATCAACACGGACAGGGAAAAAGTGTAACCAAGTCATGCCCTGTTGGCCGCAGGACACAACCCCATACACCCACCAGTACCCAATCCATATCCCTACCCGGTCACCATTTTTCTTTCCACCATTTTATCATGAGTGTTCATATTTTATTACCTAATTGCGAGTAACGGCAGGTTACTCACGCTACCGGTATCCTGAGCATAGCAGCTACTTGGCCTGTACTAGTATGACTCATGGGTAAGTATGTTTATGTAGGTAGTTTTCCATAAAATGCCTGTAACTTAAATGCACATCACATATATATATTCAGTGATCATAAAAATATGGGTTATGCTCCGAGGCTTGCCTTGGGCAGGCGCCGGGTTAGCAGGGTCAGCACCAACAGGCTCCTAGGCTTCCTTCTATGTGAAGATCTCCTCCTCGTACTCCTTGATCACCTCATCGTACTCCGGCTCACCGACGGGCACGAAGTCTACCCGCTCGTGCTCTACATGAAATGATGATGCAATGATTAATAATTTGACAACAGCAACTCTTAACCCAAGTACATCTATTAAACTACTAAGTGAGGTCTACCCACAAAAGGCTACGCTACGTACCATCACCCCTAACAAGTATGAAACCTAGCATACATCCTTATAGCAACTACAGGTCTTGCTACTCCTAATACTAATTTATGCAACATATGATAAGGCAAAGGTAATAGCTACTCTATCTAACAACTCATTCTAAGGCTACAAAATTTACAACAAGTACATAACAACTTGGTGGACCTACTATAAAAGTTTTGTGGCTATACCCATCACCAACCATCCACAAATATTCCTACAATTATTCACCTACCTAATGTTTGTTCTCTAGCTTTGAATTTATCACCCAATACTCGCTATAGCTAACTAGAATCCAATTGAACTATCCAGTAGATGATATTTTTGCGAACCTAACAAAATTAGTCTCACTATTTTTGGACAACTACGCAATTTACTACGATTTACCGAAGTTCAATTCATAACTAAAATAAATAAACATTTCTCATTTACTGGAATTAAGGAAACCGAATCCTATCCTCTGGCCCAACTCGCGCTGGCTCGGCCCACGCTGTTTTCCCACCCGCACATGTTAGCAGGCCACAACGCGGCCCACACGGGGGCGCGGCCCAGCCGACCAATGGCCTGTGATGAGGGAAGGCCCACGCGTGAAGGCAAAAATGCACGGGCACCCCCGAAGTACTATGTAATCACAACGAACTCTAGGACACTATTCCACCAGTCTAAGGTTTTACAGCTGCACCCTCCCCTTTCACATTCTTCACCGCGGCGAAGTACTCGGTAGCCGTGCGCGCACTAGCACGATGCCGCGGGCACCGAGCGACCACGTCGGCGCCACTCGAGCCTCCTAGGCCTAGCTAAGGGGCCAATGGTTACCTTGAAGACAACACGCGGCGACTGGGGGTGATACGGCGAGCAGAGGCGCTGTCCCGAGTTCCCTCCCCGACGGTGAGCCCTGACCTACGGTGGCGGGTGTGTTCCCATGAGTCACAACGAAAACAAAGCATACCAAATAGCTAACGAGCTCAAGGAAGTACCCACGAAGGCCCTTGAAGTGATGGTCTGGTCGGAGAAGGCCTGAGGCGAGTTGGCCGCGTGTGCACCAACGATGCGACGGCGCCCGGAGATGGCGCGGCCGCGTCGGTGATGGCTGGCTCGCTGTAAGCTACGGCTAAGGTGCATGGGATGCTCAGGAGGGTACAATAATGCTGATGGTGCATTGAATTGCTATTAGGTGCTTGGAATGGCTGCCTTGCCGACGATGGGCGTTTGTCCGATCTTATGGACCCGATGGCGCGGCATTAAGAAATTGGAGCACAGGACGGAGCTATAGGCGGCGATGTGGGGTCAGTAGGATTGCATGCTACCTAGCGGAGTCGAAGGCGTGCTCAATTTGAAACAAGGCACTGCCGCCACAGCGAATTTGAAGAAGCCGCCCCGGCGGCCATGGGGACAGCGGAGGCAGGGGAGTCCTAGCGTGGCTTGGCTCGGACCGGATGCGGCTGTCAATGCAACAAGCCAACACGTACCATGATGGGGGACAGCGGGATGTGCCCTAGGCTACTGTCCACGTGGCCACGGCTGTAAGCCGATGAGACTCGACACAGCATCGCAGCGGGCAGCGCCAGACAAAAGGGGACAGTGCGATGCAACGTGGAAGGGATGGCGGAGCAGGCTGTCGTCCTCCATGCGAGCAGCCAAGGGAAGTCAATGGAGCAGTGCCGGACTTGGCCGCTAGCGGCGTGAAGCACGTGACTCGGTGCGCCTCTGGCCAAGCAGGGCAGGACATGGCGTGGCAGAGCTCGGCCGGTGTCCTGGGCGTAGCACGTCAATCGGCAAGGTGACCCACGCGCTAGCGAGGGCAGCAAGCAGCCAAGGGAGCAGCACAGGGCCTACTCGCGTCACATTCATGGTGGCATGACATCATGGCCTGCGCCTCGGTGCGCTAGGCGAGCTAGCTGCTGTGGTAGGCGAGCAGCAGCGGTGGTCGCGGCTAGCAGCGGAGGCAGATGGCCTTGGCGCGCAACGCAAGGGCCATGCACGTGCGTAGGCACGGCGGTGGGGCATAGCCGGCATGGCAGCGTGTGCGGCCTGTGCGGTAGTGCGCGCTGGCAAGCCAGCAGCGAGCCAGGCCAAGTAGTGACCATGCCCAGAGCTAAGCCATGTGTCGTGCACGCTTTTTAATGCAGCTAGAAAATTTGTACACAATGCTCCAAACGCTAAACTGATTTTTCGATGTGCACGAAGGTACTTAGGGCTATTGATCGGAGTTAAGATATCATACCACTTCCTAAGCCGATCGCTCCACAATTATTGCCAAAGGTGGCTTCGTCGACCTCTTCTAAAACTTACGCGAACGACGTCGATTCAAATGATTTCACGTCGAATTCCAAATCCGACCTACGGGATATACTAGCTAGCTATCCTTGTCCTCGACTGCACATGTTTATTACCATTCACAAAACATTTTATAACATTTTTGTTTTGGCCAAAAATTCGATTAAAATACTAAACAACGTTATGTGACACGAAACATAACATTTGCTTTCTTGTTTCATATAAATGTTTCAAATGCCGAACATTGATTTATAATTCCTGTTATACACATATGCACATAAATGTGATGCTCATGCGATGTTTTAACAAAGCAGTACAACGTAACACCGAGGGTGTTACAGAGAAGTCCTCCACCATTTCACCATCCTTGAACATGAGGTTGGCGTACTCCTGCTTCAGAAGCTAGGTTGTCACCTTCTTTGTGTGGTCGAAACTGAAGCGCATTGCCACAATAGCCTCCTACGCCTCCTTAGCAGAGCTCTTCGTCCCCAACGGCTCCCTGTACTTCGCTAGTACAGCAACGAGAATAGCCTCCAATGCTGATATGTCATCTTTCTCATTGTCAGTGCCCTTGTCAATAGCATTCTAGAGCCATCGGGCTCTGAGCTTGACCTTCATGGTCACCGACCACTCTCCATAGTTGGTGCGAGTCAGCGTCGGCCAACTAGTGCCACTGACCTCCCGCACCGTGTGAACAACGACCTTCGGTCGTGGCTGGGCAGCCATAGCAGTGCCACTGCTATCGTCCATCTCCGAACAGCCCATCATCACCAGCGGTTAGTCTGACGACAACGCTTGTATGGCTCTGATACCACTTGTTGGCCCACAGGATCACCGGCTCAGGTGAGTCGACCACTCACCAGTCTTACCGAGCACTCGCTAGTGTTGTCGAGCACCCACTAGCTAAACCGACCACGAACAAGCATTGTTCATCCCCACACACTATGGCTAGAGGTTGAAGAAGAGGGAGAACAGAGCATACACACACAGTACAAGACACCAGCATTGGCCGAAGCCCTGTATGGGAGATGGTAAATCTGAACTCTCTTTACTGAGTTGCCATAGTAGTCTATTTATACAACTCTATCTATCTAGTCCTAGTACAGTGCATATGCTGCAACAGTAACTAGATAACACGGTAGGACTGACTTCTGCGCCTATCCCTGCATGTGGCTACAGTTCTGCAGGTGAGCCATTCGGTGCTTGCCTTTGCAGCGGCTATAGTACCATAGCAGGGGGCCTTTTCGGCGCCGCCTTCCCTTGTTGTGTGTTCACACAAGGAAGCAGTAGATTATTCTAACAACGTATACTTTTCCGCATAAGTTGGTATGCAAACTTGTTCTTTAGAAACTTCAATAACTTATAAAAACATATTAGACATGTGGTGCCCCCATGTACTTGTATAGTAGCCTTCTAAACCAAAAGTTCAGTCTGCCTACCGCACAATATGTATGGAAACTATTCCCCACAAACAGGTACTACTAGTTCCTGATTTACCATGTGAACGTTCCTCCTCTTAGCTTGACTAGGGTTTACCTATCTTTATATATGGGCTAGGCTAGCGCCCGGACATCCAGACGTCCGTGCCTGCTCCATGTTGCGCTTCCCGCACACTCCGATTCACACCGTTTCACGCACCCCACGCGGGGCCCGCACCGCCTGGACGACTCGCCCCACCTGCACCGCCTGACCGCACGCGGGGACCACTCGCGCCCTCTTCGCTTCCCACGCACATGCACATGGGGACCGTCTGCACCCTGCCGGCGGTGGTCCAGCAGCTGTAGCGGGTGGCTGCGGCAGGTGGGTCTCATTGCAACATATGCAACACCAAATTTATTTGTGCAACATCCAGATAAGAAACTTGCAGCATATGTCTAAAGCCATTGCAAACATATGCAACATCCTGATCTACTTTTGCAACATCCAATATCTACTTTTGCAACATCCAAATAAAGCATTTACAACATACTTCCTCCGTTTTAAATTATAAGTCGCTTTGATTTTTCTGGTTCGTCCATTTTTCTATGTATCTAGACATATTATTTATCTAGATACGTAGTAAAATGGATGTACCAAAAAAAGTCAAAGCGACTTATAATTTGTAACGGAGGGAGTACGTATGAAGCATCTAAAACATTTGAAACATATGCTTGCAAGATGCATGTTATGCAACATCCAGATATACTTCTACAACATGCAGATAAAACAATTGCAACATACATATGAAACACCTGAAACACTTGAAATATACACTTGCAACATGCATGTTATGCAACATCCAGATGAAAACACTTGAAACATATGTCTTAAACACCTAAAACACTTGAAATATATGCTTGCAACCTGAAACATACGCTCGCAACATGCGTATATACCCCTTGCAACATACGCAACATCCAGATAAAACACTAGGAAACATACGTCTGAAACACTTGAAACATGGAATCGCTTGCAGAGGGGATGCCAGGGCCGGTCGATTCTGGCGGCGAGCGGCGATGCACCAGCACCACAAACACCGCCCACGCTTGTTGGTGCCCTTGGCTCATCCAGGGAAGACCTGAGGTGCCCCGGCACGTGCATCCAACGGCCATCGATAGGGGCAGGGGCAGCAGCCCGTTGCGGCGATGCATCCTGGCAGCACTGGGGTTGGGGAAGAGGCCAAGGAGGCAGTGCACGAACTGAGGGAGGAGGCGGCATGGTCGGCTTGGGTGGAGGAACAAGGCAACGGTGACGGCGTGGAGCTCTGCTGCTGCTTGCGAACGCGCGCGCGAGAGAGAGAGGTGGAGCTGCGACGGACAAGCGCGCGGAGTGGTAGATTTTTTTTTAGCGTCCGAACGGACGGAGGCCCGCGTCTGAGCATTAGCGTTAATTAAATTCCAGTGACTTGCACACTGCACAACACACAGTGTCACCTGATGAAATTAACCCAAAAGGTATACTGAAATGACCACCTTAATAGCTAAAGGACAAAGTGGAGCTCAAAGGTAATGTTAAGGATTGAAATGGCCACTGGCAACAGTTCAAGAATGAAATTGAGCATCTGTTGATTAGTTGAGGGATAAAAATGACTATCCCACTACTTTTTTTTTTAATCCATGGCACCATCTTCTGACGTGGAGAAATTCATCCTGGTCTCCTGGAGACTGGAAAAGGGAAGGCGGTTAGGCGGCACCCAATCACCGCCCGCGATGTAGCGCTGCTAGCATGGCTCGAGCCGAATCGAGGTGTGTGTTAGTAATGTGAAAAACATCTCAAAACAAAAGGAACCGAAGCCTTTACAGAAATTTATTACTAGTAGAAACTAAACAAAAGGAAAGTACAGTTCGAACTTCGAAACAAGCACAGAATGGTTACAAAAAGGAGGGGGAGGCCAGAGAGCAGCATCCCTGTTTGGTAGGGCTCTTGTGGCTCCGGCTCCCGCCCCTGTCGGCCGCCCACGGGCCGATAGGTGCCAGGCGGAGCCGAAGCCGCGGAGCCCGAAAAACGAGCTCCACCGGCTCCACCTGGGTTTGTGAGAGGAGTAAAGATGAGAGAGAAAAACGGCTTCGGCTCCCTGTCGGTCCGTGGACGGCCGACAGGGGCGGGAGGCGGGAGCCGGAGCCCGCAGGAGCTCTGCCAAACAGGTCCAGCATCATCATATTCAACATGATTGATCCAATCCAAAATGGCAAAAGTATTGTGAGATCAGACCACACTATGACCACGTGTTATTCTCGCTTAGGTAGTATCGTAGCCTGTATATTCCGATTGGGCGAGCGCACGTACACGGAAAGTGCAGGAACGCGTGCAGCTTGCTCACCGGTGACCGGTCTACGTCTATCCAGAAAAATAGATTACCCGTACCACTCTACTCTATATTATATTTAAAAAGCCGTACCACAGTCGAATGCAGTACGTTGTTGAATCCTTTTTCTCCTTTAATTATTTGAACCCCATGTTGATCATACTGTTCGCGTGGCAAACAGACTACTAGTTTATGCATGATTAGCCCTTAGCCAATACCAAGTCACGCGACTGAATATAATAACGAAAGACATGGATTTACTCATTCTATGACCACCCATGATGCTCGGAGAATTAGAAAAAAAATAATTTAGGGCCTTTTTTCTGGCCCCTCCAAATTACAGTAAAGGTAAAGCATTAAAGAATGGATCCCAGATCATTGAACTTCTCTTGGCAAGGAAAGCTTGTTCGGTTGAGCAAGAAGCCGGTTTGTTCGGCTTGTTTTTCTAGCTGGGACATTGTTTTTCTTTCACAACAAACCAGTATAAACAGTGTTTTCCAGTGATTTTTTCAGTCCAGCCGAACAAGCTGAAAATTGTCAAGCTTTATTCTGCTGTACATATGGTTGACTTGTAGCATAAAGAATGTTACAGTTGTCCGTCATACCATGCTCTTGCACAGGCTAATGTCTTATGAGACATAATTTCATTTTATTTTTTTGAAAAGGGCCACTTGATCCGGCCTTCTTTGGAGGCCATTACGAGACATAACTAATAAAGGCTTCTGGATAAATTCAAATTTTCTTCTTTGTGATCTCTAACCATTTTCTAACACGATGCTCGCTGTGACAGATTTACAAATTACGCCCCTTTTATTTGCATCCCCTTTTGAATATATGTTTAGTTAAAACCTCAGCTTAAGATATGTCAGCTCTTGTTGTAGTACATGTGTCTAACTCTAAGAATCTACATTTTCACTTTTAATAATAGGTCTTATTAGTTGTTACATTTTTTTATCCATTATAAGTGAAATTGTTACATCTAATAAGATCTAATAACTAATAAGATCCGTACCCTTTATCCATTATAAGTGAATTACATCAGTATGTACGTAATTCTGATGTAGATTGAGCAGTTGCTTTATATTGTCTCGTAATGGGATAGGTGGGTAATGCAGATGCAAATCTATGGGTTACTTTATATTATTTGTAATAGTGAAAGACATGGGTACTTTTTAAACAAAATAGACCCAATGGATATTATTTTATGATTAAGAGTCTGCTGAATCGATGATCAAATGTTTATGAAATTTTTAGATTTTCTGATATTTATTTTTTTCTAGCATTTTATATAAGGATTAACGTCGCATGAAGACCTCATTATTTTTTTTCTAGTGTGTCTCGTGGAGATTGAGAATCCGTCGAAGGTTTTGTAATTATTATTTGTGAAGTTTTATAAGATTTATTTTTTTTTTCTAACATGTATCATGTCGATTAACGTGGAGGCTCGAAACTTGAAGGACTAGTTTTGTACCCAAACTAGTGAAGTATATCTAATTTATAATAATAACTTATAAATAGGTAATCAGGTGGCGTGCGCAGGTCTTAGCCACCTGGTGCGCTGAGTTGCTGAGCAGAGACTCCCGTGTCGTAGTTCTCAATTTTCAGCGACGAATCGAAGCTCATGTGTGTATAGCAGAAAGAAAGAAAATCTAAAACACTCCTGGACGGAATCGTGATTCCCTTTGTCTCCGATGCATGCGTCGAAACACGACCAGCAGCAGCACAGACGGAAATGAGCGAGACGCATTTTCTGCACAAAACCCGACACGTAGGTTACCTGGATATGGGTGAACCAGGCCGACTGATCCCCCCATCATGTAGGAGTAGGACTAGGACAGTACAGTACAGTACAGTACTGTAGCGGCTGCTAGGCTAAGGTCCTGTTTACCTCAAAGTGTCACATCGAATCTTGCGGTACATGCATAGAGTACTAAATATAGACGAAAAACAAAATTAATTACATAGTTGGGTGAGAAATCGCGAGAGACGAAACTTTCAAACCTAATTAATCTATAATTAGACACTAACTACAAAATACAAACAAAAATGCTACGGTAACCAAAACCAAAAATTTGACAACTAAACGCGCCCTAATCATCGCCACGTCCAGGAACGACGAATCCGCCGCCGTTCTCACCGCTCAGCAGCTGCGGCTGTGCCCACCTACCGCGTGGAGGAGAGCTGGTCCGACGCCCTCGGATTTTCCTTCCTTGGGGAACGATGCCCACCAACCGCGGTCCACTCGGGTCAATTGGCCGCGTGCAACTACTACTGTATTCCCTGCCCCCGCGAGTCGTCGGTTCCTTGCTCCTTCCGTCCGATTCCGAACGCCAAAAAGGCTCGATTCCGAACAGCCGCCCCCACCAACCAGAGCACACGACACACCCATGCCGTATTTTTTAACCAGAGACACGACGACTCAGCCCTGGTCAGTAACCACCCCCATTTCCCCGCGCGCCAGAGCCGCAGCAGCGCATATAAACGGCGCGCCGCGCGCTCCTCCTTCACCTCCTGCTCCCTCTTCCTCTCACCCCCTCCCTCTCCCTTCCAGAAACACTACTACCACTCATGCGGCTCGAACGGCACCACCACCACCTGCCGCACTGACGTACGTGCAAGCGCAGAAGCACAAGTATCTCCAGCTAGGGACGGAGCTCCTAGCTAGCTGCACGGCAACACCAGCCGTCCGTCTAGCGACGCAGTACATTCGACAAAGCAACAAAGCACGAGCGGCGTGACCACCACCACCTGCCGGGTGCCGGCCCGCAGACAGGCAGGCAGGCTCCCTGCTCCTATATGGAGAGCGCGATGGAGAAGGTGTGGGAGTCCGGGCGCCGGATGAGCCGGAGCTTCAGCCGTGGCATGGGCATGGAGAATTGGGGTGTCGACGACGTCTTCCTGCCCCAACACGGCTCCCGGGCCGGCAGCCGTACTGGCGGCGGGCGCAGCGGCCGCGGCGGCGTCGACGACGACGAGGAGGCGCTGCGGTGGGCGGCCATCGAGCGCCTCCCCACCTACAACCGCGTGCGCACCGCCATCCTGTCCTCGTCCATGGAGGCCGACGACGACGACGGCAGGCCCCTCCGGCAGGGGCAGCAGCAGTTCAAGGAGGTGGACGTGCGGAAGCTCGGCGTGGGCGAGCGCCAGGAGTTCATCGAGCGCGTCTTCCGCGTCGCCGAGGAGGATAACCAGCGGTTCCTCCAGAAGCTCCGCAACCGCATCGACAGGTACGCACCAACGCTCACCGGTGACCGGCCGGGCCCCTTATAGCTTGATGCTTTTGTTTCCTTTTTGCCTGGTACTCCGGTGAATCGTAAGTACTTTTTGACAAAAAACACCAGACCATGCATGATGCATCCTTGCACACTAGAGTTCGTTGACACGTTCTTTTCGTAATTACTCCAGCGTCCAGCCTACTAGATAGAAGGGCGTGCACAGCACAACAGGCCGCTTGCTTGCTGTGCAGGCTGCCAATATACACGCACACAAAGCAAAAGGAATTTGCATGCAGATTTCTGTGGCTGGAAAGAAGCACAAGCGTTAGTTATCACTTCATCTTGGCTTCTGTAGCTGTGGTCAGTGCAAACAATTCCAGAAGGAAACTTCAGCTTGTACTTCCAAGATCGAGTGTACAGCCGCAATCACGTTTGCAAAAGTACATGCATGAAACCAGGAACAGCCGCAATCACGTTTTCAAGCTACTTTTGACCCTGTCTTCAGAAAGAAACGACCTTTTCCTCCGTTTTTTTCGTGTGTTTGCTAGCTAGAACTAGAATATGGTTCCTCCTTCCGGTCCCCATCATGATACAAAGCCTCTAGAACATTTTGCCAGTGATAAGCAGTACCCACCATGACTTGATCGCTTGATTGATGGGGTGTCTCACTCCAAGTCCAAGGGTAGATGGACTTCTCTTTCTTGTCCCCCTCCTCTATTTTCCATTGCAAATCGTTTGGGCCCGATCGAGATCGACGCCACTAGGCTGCTGGCTGCGTGCGTCACGACTCACGAGAGGCCATTGCAGTTCAACAAACCCAGGGTCGGTCCAGGGAGCCAAAACATGGTACTGAACCAATCTCTTGTGGGGCCTGGTTAATTAATGAGGCCATCCCACGTCTCCATGACGAGGTTACTTGCAGGATTAGTTGACCAAGTACTTATGTTTCTAAAAAAAAACAAAAACCTAGAGTCATCAGCTAGCGTGGTATATCCCTATCTAATCTAATATATACATACTGTCGATTTCATAATTTCAGACTACGAAATATGCCATTCTGTTTTGGATGTGATTGCAAAACAGAGGAGGTTCAGCTTACTCCACCACGGAATCAAAGCAACAAGACATTCGCATTTCCATATAAAAACCTAATATTTTGACGATGCAGGGTGGGCATCGAGCTGCCGACGGTGGAGGTGCGGTTCGAGCAGCTAACAGTGCAAGCCAAGTGCCACGTGGGCAGCCGGGCGCTGCCGACGCTGCTCAACACGGCGCGCAACATCGCGGAGAGCGCGCTGGGCCTGTGCGGCGTCCGGCTGGGGCGGCAGGCCACGCTGACCATCCTCAAGGACGTGTCCGGCGTCGTCCGCCCGTCCCGGATGACGCTGCTGCTGGGCCCGCCGTCGTCGGGGAAGACCACGCTACTGCTGGCGCTGGCCGGGAAGCTGGACCCGACGCTCCGGCGGACCGGCGAGATCACCTACAACGGCTTCCGCCTCGACGAGTTCGTGCCGCAGAAGACGGCGGCGTTCATCAGCCAGACGGACGTGCACGTCGGCGAGATGACGGTGAAGGAGACGCTCGACTTCTCCGCCAGGTGCCAGGGCGTCGGCACCAAGTACGATCTCATGACCGAGCTGACCAGGAGGGAGAAGGAGGCCGGCATCCGGCCGGAGCCTGAAGTCGACCTCTTCATGAAGGTAGGGACGAACATGCATGGATTGTTGTTTATCAGCACCAACAAAGCTAGCTTGTCGCGCGCGGCAGCACATCCATTAAGAAATTGACAAGTAGCAGCTGCAAAAAAAGATTTAGTTGCGGCGTTCAAATCATGGTCCCAAATTATTTCCCAACAAGTGGAGCTAGCTTCTCCTGCTCCAAGCCACGGAATCGTTCCGAGTATAGACGACAAAAGCATGTTGTCTTAAATTACAGTAACTAATTTGAATTTTTTAGAGCTAATAAAAACAACAGTCTGGTCCCGGTAAGTGGGACATCCACATAAATAAAGTACTCTAGTGCCTGCCAGGAAGTCTCATGATCAAAGTACACCATGCGTCCTGCTCTCAAGTCTACGTTTTGTTTGTTCACAATTCACATGTACTCACCATTTCATCATGTTTTTACTGTTTTATATACCAGGCCACTTCGATGGAAGGAGTGGGGAGCAGTCTCCAAACGGATTATACTCTCAGGGTAAGAAGAGTCCTATGGCTCTATCAACTTTTTCGCTACTTATCTCGTATCACTTTACCTTTCTGAGCTTCCATTTTCATTGGGCTTTACCGTGCACGCCGGTGGACAAAATTCAACAACGGAAGCTCTTTTTTTGACAAACCTCTAAGATTGAGGATTGATCGCTTCAACATCAGATAACTACTTTGTGGGCCAATACTATCCACAGGATAAAAACAACAACTAAGAATTACTGACGTTTCTAACTACAACACTCCAAAGTCGTTGACAGCGCCATTGAGCCATCGACACACGAGACTCTCAGCGGCGGCATTTTCCTAAGCATTAGGTCACCGCCCCCAAAACACTCTTTTTTCCACATCAACAACCCAATGCTACTTCCAATAACCATACATAACCTATCATCACGGAGAAAAAGGCGGCCAAGGCATCACACAATATGGCCCACACGCAAACACCAAGATGTGTAACATCTTTTGGATCGTAGTGATATGATTAGTTGTTGAACAAGAATATTGGAATTGGAATGGGAAACATTTTTCCAGGAAGAATCGGTCACCAAGCCCACTAGTTTGACACGCAGCACCGATTAGTTGAGGCGGAGGAGGCTGAAACAGGATAACTTGAGGACAGGTTGTGGCAGTGGTCAGTGGGGGGTTGGTTTGCTCGCTCGCTCGCTCCTGCGGCTACCCGCCTCTTTGACCGTATAAACCCAAGACATCTTCTTCACCTGCCTGCTTGCCTGTGCCTGGTTGGTGGGGTCTTGCTGCAACCGAATCTGGATGCAGGGGGTTGGTGCAACAACCTGACCTCATGGCCATGGCGCGGTGGCGTGACCTCTGCGCCATCAGCCCACCTCTGCGCACGCCCACGACGTGGTCGTCGAAATGCCGAGCCAAAGGTTTCCACTTTTTCTAGCTTGGCTCTGGCATCTGGCATGGTCAGGGAGGACGGATGTTTGGTGGGGTTTGAAAGTAAAAGGGTTTCTTTTTTCGCGGGGAGCAGTCACTGTCGCTCTCAGGACGTCAACCGAGAGTACTCCGTAGTTTGAATCGGGCTAATGGCGCTTTGCCAGTGTACTGTCAGACGTGACATTGTCTTGACTGCGATGGGTCATGGGTGGGATGTCTGACAGGGTTGGTCTTTGGTGCAGATACTGGGGCTGGACATCTGCGCCGACACCATCGTCGGCGACCAGATGCAGCGGGGGATCTCCGGCGGCCAGAAGAAGCGCGTCACCACAGGTAAACTGCTTCCCTCAGCGTTGTCATGCTCACGACAAGCTGATGTTTTTTGAGAGAAGAAAGGTGGAGCTGATATGGTTGTGTCGGCTTCTTTCTGGTTTAGGCTTTACATAATGGTGGGTGCAGATGCCCGAATAGACATTGGGTTTGGATTTATGCGAAAATTAGGATTTCTATCCTTGAGCTTCTGTCATGTGAAACTGAAAAGAAACTCGAGCCTGCTTGCAAGCATGTGACATTTCTAGAAGACTGAAATTCAGCTAACGATACAATCCTAGTGTCACATCCTGTGGGTTTCTGCAGAAAAAAGGCAATGTGCTTTTGTGCTGTGCCACTGAGGTCCACACACTTGGCAGTGTTCGGCTGGTATGAAAAAAAATACTGTTCATGCTGAAAAACACTGTTCGTGCTGATTTGCTGTGAGAGAAAAACACTGTCCCGACTGAAAAAACAAGCCGGCTTCTTAGCCGAACACTGCGGGTGGCATTTGGTAGTGTTGGATCTCATGGTTCAGGGATTCCAGGGTTGTTGGTTGGTCACTTGTCCAAACAGTAACCACTCTTTTTCTCTTCAAGAGTACAAGCGAACGCATACTAGAATCCAATTTCTTGTTCACTTGTCCAAACACGATACAGTATTTTTTTCAAACAACGCAGGAGAGTTGCACGTCATTTCATTAAAAAGTAAGACAAAGTACAGAGGGAGATGCTATAACAACACCACCCCTCCCCACCAAAAAAAAGGTACAAAAACAGGGTTAACAAACTCGAAAGACAAAATAAAGGAGTTTCTAGGCTACTGCGGTCTGTCCTGTAGAAATGACTGCATTATAGGGTTAAATAAGTGAATGTGATTGATAGTTCTAAATTGATTAATAGTGCAGGGGACAAAATGTGACTCATAATCGCTGTACGGAACTCTGATTACAGAAAATCCTAATGATGATTAGTGCGATAGCTATGCTTGTTTTGCCAGTTGAAAGCATTGACAAGTGGTAAATTTCTATGTAACTCAACAGTGCAGCTACACTCTGAAGCAACTCAATGTTCAGTTCAGGGAATGATGTAGCAATGCACAAGTACCATTTCAAACCGGTTTATATGAAGCTGCACAATATTCTGAACATTTTCAGGATGCAATGATGTTTGAGATAACTATGCTTATTTTGGAATGCAGGAGAGATGATTGTTGGCCCGACCAAGGTGCTATTCATGGACGAGATATCAACTGGATTGGACAGTTCCACGACATTCCAAATAGTCAAATGTCTCCAGCAGATTGTCCACTTGGGCGAGGCCACCATCCTCATGTCCCTCCTTCAGCCTGCCCCTGAGACCTTCGACCTATTCGATGACATCATCCTACTGTCAGAAGGCCAGATTGTTTACCAGGGACCCCGCGAATACGTCCTCGAGTTCTTTGAATCCTGCGGATTCTGCTGCCCCGAGCGCAAGGGCACTGCAGACTTTCTTCAGGAGGTAGCATTCAACACTTGTCTAGTAATCACATCCTCTGAAAGCTTAGTTTATGAATTGCAAGACAACCTATTCTTTGGGTACTTTCCAGGTAACATCAAGGAAGGATCAGGAGCAGTACTGGGTTGACAAGCAGAGGCCTTACAGATACATTTCGGTGCCAGAATTTGCGCAATGGTTTAAGCGGTTCCATGCCGGGCTCCAGGTTGAGAACCACCTCTCACTTCCGTTTGACAAGAGCCGTTGCCATCAGGCTGCCCTTGTATTCTCGAAGCACTCGGTGTCAACAACAGAACTCCTCAAGGCATCCTTTGACAAGGAGTGGCTCCTCATCAAGCGCAATTCATTCGTGTACATCTTCAAGACCATACAGGTAAGAGCAAATTGTTTTGGGAGTCTCTCTCATGAAATTGTCCAAGAGTTCCACTGCTAATTGACTGACATTATTGTCTGCCATGTGAACTCTGAAGCTTATCATTATAGCCCTCGTTGCATCAACGGTGTTTCTGAGAACTCACATGCATACAAGGAATCAAGATGACGGTGTTCTCTACATTGGAGCACTGCTCTTTTCTCTGATTGTGAATATGTTCAATGGTTTTGCTGAGCTCTCCTTGGTCATAACAAGGTTGCCGGTGTTCTACAAGCACCGGGACCTGCTCTTCTATCCTGCTTGGGTCTTCACACTACCAAACGTCATTCTCAGAATCCCATTCTCCATTATTGAATCTGTAGCCTGGGTTCTTGTCACATATTACACCATAGGGCTTGCTCCAGAGGCCGACAGGTAAATGAAAGAGTTATCCTTTTCTTTTCTTTTTTTCCATTTCAGGAATCAGAATAAATTCTATAACTGCTAATTATGTGATATCTATGTGCAGGTTTTTCAAGCACTTGCTGCTCGTGTTCTTGATCCAGCAGATGGCAGGTGGGCTTTTCAGAGCAATCGCTGGACTTTGCAGGTCCATGATCATTGCTCACACTGGTGGAGCACTATCTCTTCTTATGTTCTTTGTTCTTGGAGGTTTTCTGCTGCCAAAAGGTTCATTTCTTGTCTTCTTCCTTTTTTATTCGCACAGATCAATATTTTCTTTGCTGACTAGTTCTTCTTTGCCATCCCACTGTTAACAGCTTTCATCCCTAAATGGTGGATCTGGGGCTACTGGATTTCACCTTTAATGTATGGATACAATGCTCTAGCAGTCAATGAATTCTATGCTCCTCGGTGGATGAATAAGTTTGTACTGGTACGTTCACTACTGCATTGATTTTTCACTGCTTGACTTTTTTTTTTGTTGACAAGGTGTATGTTCTCATGTCTGTAGGACCAAAATGATGTTCCGAAAAGACTGGGGGTAGCTATACTTGAAGGTTCCAGCATCTTTGTTGACAAAAACTGGTACTGGATTGGAGCAGCAGGGCTCTTGGGTTTCACCATCTTCTTCAATGTCCTTTTCACACTGTCACTTATGTACCTGAACCGTAAGCGCTAAATTATTGTCTTGATTCCTTGCTTATCATCCTTAAAATAAAATCCCACCCATGATAATTTTCGTGTCAGTATCATAATCATGCATTCTTTAATTCTCAGCTCTCGGCAAGCCACAAGCTGTTATATCAGAAGAAACTGCAAAGGAAGCGGAAGGCAATGGGCATGCAAAAGGGACAATAAGAAATGGAAGCACAAAATCAAAGGACGGTAGTCATAACAGTAAGCAACTCTGACAGAAGTCATAGCTCATAAGCACATCTGAAAAAAATGACAGCTTCTAATCTGAGGTTTGGTTATTTCAGAGGAAATGAAGGAGATGAGATTGAGTGCGCGTTTGAGCAGCTGTTCATCAAATGGGGTTTCACGAGTCATGTCCAGCAATGGAGCTGCTCCGACAAGAGGAATGGTTCTTCCATTCAACCCTCTTGCCATGTCTTTTGATAATATGAACTACTATGTCGACATGCCTGCGGTGAGTTCAACTTCAATTATTCTCAGCAGTTCTTCCTGTCCTTTTTCTTACCTTCTTCAATGTGCTTGTACGGTCAAATATGGAAACTGATGGAGAATTCTATTGTTTGCCCAGGAAATGAAACAGCAAGGAGTGCAGGATGACAGACTCCAATTGTTGCGTGAGGTTACAGGATCATTCAGGCCTGGAGTGCTGACAGCACTTATGGGTGTCAGTGGAGCTGGAAAGACTACTCTTATGGATGTTTTGGCTGGAAGAAAGACTGGGGGATATATTGAAGGAGATATCAGAATTGCAGGCTATCCCAAGAACCAAGCAACATTTGCAAGGATTTCTGGATACTGCGAGCAAAATGATATACATTCTCCTCAGGTCACAGTTAGGGAGTCTTTGATATACTCAGCCTTTTTGCGTCTTCCTGGAAAGATTGGAGATCAAGAAATAACTGATGATATAAAGATTGTAAGTCATGTCTTTTTTCCTGTTGCTGACACTTTTCTTTATTTCTTTTAGTTGATTGATATCTTTGCTTGGAAGATAAAATGTCTGGTAGTAAGATGCAACAAACTAAGTAATTTGTTTTGTTCATTGTCACTAGGACCTATTATCTAGCTCAAGGTGAAGTGTGTCTGATGTTAGAGATTTGAAAGATATGACAACAAACAGTGCCAACAATAACATCTTCTTTTCCGTTTTTAAAGTAAAACTACACATTACAATTTATCAAGCTAACATGTAACATGTCTCAATGGTTGCAGCAATTTGTGGATGAAGTTATGGAACTAGTGGAGCTCGACAATCTGAGGGATGCTTTAGTTGGCCTACCAGGAATCACAGGGCTTTCGACAGAGCAAAGAAAAAGGTTGACAATAGCTGTGGAGCTCGTTGCCAATCCATCAATCATATTCATGGATGAACCAACATCAGGGCTTGATGCAAGAGCTGCAGCAATTGTCATGAGAACAGTGCGGAACACAGTTGACACCGGACGGACAGTTGTTTGCACAATCCATCAGCCAAGCATTGACATCTTTGAGGCTTTTGATGAGGTGGCTATGAGTAATTTTTAGAAGTGGTTATTGCACCTTTTCAGCAATTAAATGTTAACCTAAGTTCTTATGTGCAGTTGCTATTGTTAAAAAGAGGAGGCCAGGTGATCTACTCTGGGAAATTGGGTCGCAACTCCCAGAAAATGGTTGAGTATTTTGAGGTACATGAAGCTCCATGTCGCACTTACATTTTTTGTTCTGTCAATAAGTTTAAAACAGGAGTGAAAAACAAAAATAAAGTGAAGTTTCTAATCTTCTGTTTAATTATGCAACTAGGCAATTCCTGGAGTGCCTAAAATTAAAGATAAGTACAATCCTGCAACGTGGATGCTCGAGGTCAGTTCAGTTGCAGCTGAAGTGCGACTAAAGATGGATTTTGCTGAGTACTATAAAACATCAGATCTGTACAAGTAAGTGATAGATATGCTTCTTTGTAGAAAATATTTGTTTCCTATTTTCTCAGCTAGCCTGTTTTATACAATATGGTTTTGAGTTTAGTAACTAATTCCTTGAAATTCAATGGTATTGTTTCCAGGCAAAACAAGGTAGTGGTGAACCAGCTGAGTCAACCAGAGCCAGGAACATCAGATCTTTATTTCCCTACAGAGTACTCGCAATCCACAATAGGACAGTTCAAAGCCTGCCTCTGGAAGCAATGGCTGACCTATTGGCGCAGCCCGGATTACAACCTTGTTAGATTTACCTTCACTTTGTTTGTTGCCTTGCTGCTCGGCTCCATTTTCTGGAGGATAGGCACCAACATGTAATTTTTCTTACTTTCTTCATCTTTGGTTGCTAGTTTCGCTAGTGCCGAACTTACGAATCTGAAAGAGTTGGTGTATTCTATTGCAGGGGAGATGCAAACAGTCTCAGAATGGTTATTGGAGCAATGTACACTGCTGTGATGTTTGTCGGCATCAACAATTGTTCAACTGTGCAGCCAATTGTTTCAATTGAGAGGACGGTCTTCTACAGAGAGAGGGCTGCTGGGATGTACTCTGCAATACCATATGCCTTGTCTCAGGTAAAGAAATATCATAGAACTATACAGAACACAGTGATAACTAAGGTGCTATCTGCTCTGCGCAGTCGCTCAAATTTTATGCTTTGCAGGTTGTCATAGAGCTACCATATGTGTTTGTGCAAACAACGTATTACACCCTCATCGTATACGCCATGATGAGCTTCCAATGGACAGCTGTCAAGTTCTTCTGGTTCTTCTTCATTTCCTACTTCTCCTTCCTCTACTTCACCTACTATGGCATGATGACTGTCTCAATCTCCCCAAACCATGAGGTTGCAGCCATCTTCGCCGCAGCTTTCTATTCTCTCTTCAATCTCTTCTCAGGCTTCTTCATTCCGAGACCGGTTAGTTGTTTCTTCAATCAGCATTCCCGTGATCCTTTTCTGTCGGATGAAACAGAGAACTTATGTTTTTTTCCCTCTATTCTTGTTTCAGAGAATTCCCAGATGGTGGATCTGGTACTACTGGATTTGCCCATTGGCATGGACAGTGTATGGGCTCATCGTGACACAATACGGAGACCTGCAAAACTCCATCACAGTCCCTGGCGAAGACAAGCAGACGATTAGCCACTATGTAACAAACCATTTTGGATACCACAGGGATTTTATGCCAGTTGTTGCACCGGTTCTCGTGCTCTTTGCAGCATTCTTCGCTTTCATGTACGCACTCTGCATCAAGAAGTTGAACTTCCAACAACGATAGGAATGCCCTGTTCTGCTGGCTGGAAAAACGGTTGATCCTGATTTGTTATGAGAGAGAAACACTATTATTTTGCTGAAACGGTACGGCTGATAAGTTCAAGCGATCAGGGCCGAACAAGATTATGGCAGCAAAAGCTCTTTAGATTTTTTTTTTTTTTGGGTGGAAACACTTCTTTTTCTCTTTCATTTTTGAATCCCTTTAAAATATTGCAGTGTATATATGGTGTAGCTTGGGTATTCCACACATCGCCAAATGTGGCGAGGTCTTATACAGATTTCTTCTAGCCATTTAACTGTGGAATATTGCAAGAGCATGGCTATGAGAAAATTTTGTTCATGCCCAATTCATCTCACAGGGAATTTTTGGTGAAACCAACTATTTTAATGGAAATGAGTATAAGGCTCTGTAAAAGCGGAAATTGCTTTTGTTGTTTGATATGATACTCTAAAGACAAGGGCAAGTATGTATTAATAGTAAGCATGTTAAGCAGTAGAGGATAAACTTGCTGTATTTGGTATTTCAGGAAAGGTCTCCTTGTTGGCGTACTTGTGCTTCTCTATCTCTCTTGCTAAACTTGGAGAAAATTGTCAAGCCTCTCACCATGGATGAATTTGCATGTGTTACCTGTGGAATCTAAATGATGAATTTGATCAGCGCATCAGATCTAGATATCTTCTCACTCCCAAGTCCTAAGCGAAAACATTGGCTGTAACTCAAGCATAGGACGAGCGACAGCAGCAGCCTAGCGCGTTTTGGGCTCTCGCACGTGGACACGCAGGAGACGCAGACAGCCGACCTTACGTAATCGTAATCTGTATCTATCTATACTTGAGAATGTTTAACACGATTGTTAAATAAATCTTAGAGTTGCAAGCCGTCCAGATAACACACAATAAGCTCTGTATTCTGTTGCAACGCATGGACGTGTTTAATATAAAAGATAAGGCAGAAACATTATATGTGTTTATGTAAGTGAAATTCGTTCCTGAGGATGGAACCGTTACGCTCCCCCGCTCCTCCGCCCCCGCCCCCGCCCCCGTACGCCGCCCACCAGCCCAAATCCGCCGCCGTTAGCCGCGGCCCCCGGTCACCGCGTGATTCAGCGCGCTCCCCTCCCCGCGGCCGTCCTCCCCATCCACTCGCGTTGCTCGCGGTGGCTCACAGCCACAGATCAAGCCCGTCTCCCACCACTGCTCACCCCGTGCGTCGCCTCCCCGCCGCCCGGGCCCCGGCGCGCCCGGCGCTGCGCCCGCTGCGGCTCACGGTGCGTCCCCAGTCCCCATCCCGGCCGATGCGGGGCCGGACCTCCGCCTCGGCGCTACCACCGCCACTCCCGCTGCTATTGCTGCTGGGTCGGACAAGACAAGAAGCACGTCGACCAGGCGCGTCAAGTTCGCCTCCCCCTCTGCAATCGGCCGGTGAGGCGTTACTACTCCGCCAGCACTACGCCTACCAAATGTTGCCTCAGATCCGCTACGGAAAGGCATAGCGCTCAATCCGCCGGGCATTCATCTCCACCGCTCCAGTCTGCATCACCCGGCTATGAAGGGGATTTCCCTTCCCGAGGGGGGCGACTCGGAGCTGTCACCGGGGCGTGGCAGAAGGCCGGTGGGGCGCATTCACGCGCGAGCCTCGCGTCGAAAGATGAAGACGGTTGGTCAATGGTGCGCCCGAGGCGCTGGTGGCGTCTCCCCGAGTTCAAAACCACGGCGCATTCAACGCCCTCAACCACACACGTCAATTCGGTGCGCCAACTCCACAGCGAGGAACTGCAGCGGTGCTTGAGAGGTAAATGCTTCCGTTGTCTCTCCCCTAGCCACGCCACGGTGAACTGCAGGGACCCGGTACGCTGCTTCACTTGTGGCCGCTGGGGGCATAAAAGCAATGTGTGCAATGGCAGATCATCATCCTCCAAGCACCAACCCCCCCCCCCCCCGCCCAAGACTGCTCCTCCTCCCCTCGATGACACCAACTTCCCACCTCTGTGAACGAGCATGATGGTCAGGCCCGGGGACCCCTCGGTCGGTCCCCTAGACACCTGTGTCGTCGCCTTCTCCGTCGACAATATGGACCATGGGCTCGATCGCCTCTCCATGCATGGCATGGTGGCCTGGCTGGGGGGAACCGGCCGGTGGTGGAGCCGGAGGTCATCAAGAGGGCCATCTGCCACCAGTTTCCTGTTCGTCCGGAGGATGTCACCGTCGTCAGGCACGCACCCGAAGACTTCTTCATCGACTTCAAGCACCGCCACCACCGCGATGAGGCTGTGGCACGGGGGACCTTCCCCTATCGCAACCTCGACATCCACACAAGGCCGTGGCAGCTGGTCACGCACGGTGACATCTGTGACCTCAAGTACCGCGTTCGCCTATGCCTGGAGGGCATCCCCCTCCACGCCTGGAACGAGAGCATCGCCAAGAGGGCAGTCGCCAGAGCTTGCGACCTCGACTACGTCGAGAAGTCTTCGCTGGACCGTGCCGACACCAGGGCACTCTGTGTCTGGGCCTGGACACACAACCCGTCCGACATTCCAAAGGTAACCTGGCTGACATTGTCGTGTAGGAAGGCAGAGGCCCACAGTTCATAGACTGCTCACGGCCGTCGGGGACTCACCTTTAGGGTGCTGGTGCACCTTGACCTGGTGGAGGACCCTCCTGATAGAGACGGACGTGTTGCTGCTCCCCGGGTCTACACGTGGGACTACGGAGTCGTGGATGGAGAAAGGATGCCACGCGACTGCCACGACCCTCCGCCGGCTGACATCCATGGCAGCCATCGCGACAACGACAACGACCGTCGTGGACGCCGTGAATGCCAGGGTGACAACTAGTACACGCGGCTCACCCGCAGCCTTTCGCAGGCGCCCAAGGACCGCGAGTGTGAGCGCTCGGAGTCCAGGCACGGAGGACGTCGACACCGGAGCCCAAAACGTGGAGGTCGTCGACGCCCACTGCATGACATCGCTGCTGGCCATGGTGCCCGCCAATCTGCCCCAGGCGACGCTGCAGGCGCTAGCATGAGGGCTCGACAGTAGCTCGCCATGCTTGCTGACCCCGGCCGCCCGGTGGATGCCCACCGTAGAACTAGGGGCCAGAGCAGGGAACGAACGCCCCACCAGAGGCCTCACAGGCACGCGCGCTCGGAGCCAAGGACCACGACGGCGCGCTCAAAATCCCCGTCGCCACGCCTACGCTGCAAGTCACCTGATTTCAGCGGTGGCAACGGCAACAACCACCACCCATCACCAAGTCCTCCCAAGGTGCGTGCTAACCACAGTCAATGCGATGATCTGCCCTTCATCCCTTCAGTCTCTGCTCCTCCAACCTCCAAGCCGAACGTCCCACCTGTTACCGCTGCGCTGAGCATGGCCGCACCACTGAGCAACTCTTCTTCGGTGACGCTTACGGGAACTGTATCTCCATCTTGTCTAAATGTACTGTAGGTTCCCCCCATTGGCGACCATGACATCACGATGCAGCAGCGATCATGTCTCGTGGCTGATCGTCGCTTCCGCACGGGCCAGGTCTACTCCAGGCGGCCATGTGCTCCCCGCACGCACCGCAACCACGCACAACCGGCTGGAAGCACCCAGGTGGTGCGTTTCTGCCCTGGCATCGTCTACTCCAGGCGCTGTGTCCGCGGTATGGCCAGCAGCTGCTCTCGCCGTCCATGGATGGTAAATGGCCTCCAGCACCAACTACCGGAACACACCAGCACCGCCCTAGAGGTAAACAACATTGGCCAAAGCACGCCTGTCATCATAGCAACGGTGTCTGAATTCCTACAGGGGATCTCGCAACCTCTGCCTCCACCCATCTTGCAGGTCCTGGTGCGCCAGCACAGCCCACCACAGCGACACAAGAGGCCCCTGGTCCCGGCACGTAGGAGCGTCCGCATAGCTGTCATGAACTGGCCAAGGGGTGATACTCAGGTGAAGGCCAGGCAAGTGCTGATGAAAAGGCTAGGCATCCTCGACATGGAAGGACTCAGCCATGACGACGCATTGCTGCGCTACTTCAGCCTGTTCAAGGGACCACTTACCGACGACACCGTGAAGGCGCTGACGGCTTTGAGCGGCCTCAACGTTGCGGCAGCGCTGCCCACTACGCATGCCTAGATACCTGCTGATGCACATGGGTAGAGCAATGTAATAATGTTAGTGATCAATTCCCGCTACGGGAGCTCCAGGAGCTCCACATCTTTTGTGACCGTCCAGTCATGGTGCTTGGGTGCAGCGATAGCCAGAGGCCTACAGTCGCCTACCCACCACGCTGCAAGGACTCATCATCTGGTAGTTAGCTATAGCAAAAACTCAGTGAGCAAGAAACGCTTGCTTTGTATCACTGCGCCGACAGCCACTTGCCTTCAGATGTATCGGCCACTCCAAGTTGATGCTTT
Organism: Miscanthus floridulus; assembly: GCF_019320115.1. Classification (NCBI taxonomy): domain Eukaryota; kingdom Viridiplantae; phylum Streptophyta; class Magnoliopsida; order Poales; family Poaceae; genus Miscanthus; species Miscanthus floridulus. Next base: position 84,004,016 of record NC_089597.1, read on the forward strand.
CATTCCCATATGCCTCTGTGTGTTTATCTCTGTGCTTATCGCCTCTACCACAGCAACAGACAACTCCATGCTTGTCTCCCTCTAAAGAATTATTTTAAATAGGGGCCCATTGGTTGACATATGGCACAGCTGAATTGTCAGTTACTTAACTGGAACCTCAGGGGTTTGAATGATGGCGCCCGACAAGACTCGGTCAGTGAGTTAGTGAGAACCACTAGCGCCACCATCGTATGTCTACAAGAAACAAAGATGCAAGTTATGGATCATAATGTGGTGCGCCGAACAGTCAGAGCGAAACTTGTAAACTCCTATATTGTGCTCCCGGCGGAATAGACACAAGGAGGCATCTTCCTTGCGGTCAATGAAGACTTCTTAGACCTCTCCGACATTGTACTTACCGCAAATGCTATAACCGTGCAAATCAACATGATGGCAGATGGAACAAGGTGGCAAATTACAGTGGTATATGTCCCACAAGGAGAGGCAGCCAAACTTCAATTCCTCCAAGAACTAAAGAACATTCCACCGCCGAAGAATGATAGATGGCTCATCTTGGGAGATTTCAATCTCATCTACCAGGCGGAAGACAAGAACAACTCCAATCTAAACCGCCGCCTCATGGGGGCATTTAGAGCAACGATCGATCATTTGAGGCTCAAAGAAATCAAGCTAAATGGATGCCGCTTCACTTAGAGCAATCAATAGGAAAACCCGACGCTCACTAGAATTGACAGACTATTATGTACCCTAGAGTGGGAGCTGTTCTTCCCCTCGTGTTTCTTACACTCCCTTCCATCGCTCATGTCAGACCATACCCCGCTGCTACTCTAGGGAGAACTTGACCACCATCATAGCACGTCCTTCCGCTTCGAAAATTACTAGACTAAGATGGAAGGCTTCCAAGATCTTGTCCAAAACACTTGGAATAGGCCAGTCGCCTCTGCTCTTCCAATCAAACGCTTGCATATCAAAATGGTGCATGTGGCAAAAGGTATCAAGCGTTGGAAGAAAGACAAGATAGGGGATACAAGGATGCAGCTCGCCATAGTGAAAGAAGTGCAGCTACAATTAGAAGCAGCCCAAGAGCATAGGTTGCTCACTGCCATGGAGCTTCATCTATGTTGTCGCCTCAAAGCCTATAGCACTGGGCTCGTAGCCATCAAAAAAATCAAGAATCAGACAGAGATCGAGACTAACATACATTCGATGTGGAGATGCTAACACTAAGTTCTTCCACAGTAGAGCCAACACATGTCAGAGAAAGAATTACATACATTGTCTACATACGGACGGGGGATCGTGGTGGCTCATCAAGAGAAAGAAAAGGTGATTCGAGATTATTTCAAAAATCACATTGGCACCACGGTGCCGAGAAATTCCACAGTAAATTGGCAATCCCTTGGCTACAACCAACACGATCTCTCCGATTTGGAGGTGCCTTTCTCCTAGGAAGAGATAAAAAAACACTATATATTCCATGCCTTTCGACAAAGCACCAGGACCGGATGGCTTCATGGGTGCCTTCTTCAAAGCTTGTTGGGAAATCATTAAGGATGATGTTATGGCAGCCATGAACAACCTATTCACATTGAATGCCCAGGGCTTTGAATGGCTAAACTCGGCTTGCATCATCCTTCTACCCAAAAAAAACGGATGCAACAAGAGTTACTGATTTTAGACCCATCAGCCTTGTCTATAGCATTGCAAAGATCTTCTCCAAGGTGTTAGCTAACAGACTTGCCCCTCGACTGAACTCCCTCGTCTCCAACTGCCAGAGCGCATTTATAAAAAAGAGAAGCATCCATGATAATTTCCTTTTCGTCTAGGGCGCGGTACAAAGGCTACACAAGTAGAAGATACCAGCTTTGTTCATGAAACTAGACATCCACAAAGCTTTTGATACGGTTCATTGGGGGTACCATAGGCTTTTGGCACATTCTCGGGACTCCATATTAACCTTCAAAAGAGCTCAGTGCATCCAATCAGCTGCGCAAACATTGATCTAGACCAAGTCCTCTCACCTTTCACCGATTCTAGAGGGAGCTTCCCATGCAAGTACTTGGGGGTTGCAACTACACATCAGATCACTGCAAAAGATCCATGTGCAACCTCTCATAGACCGTATTGGGCAGAGGTTACCCAAGTGGAAAGGAAGATGGCTTAACAGAGCAAGACGCCTCACTCTAGTAACATCAGTCCTCTCCTCCATGCCAACCTACCACCTAATGGTGTTTCCTCTCACTGCATGGGCTAAGAAAAAGATCGACAAAATCAGGAGATCATTCCTGTGGAAGGGGGAGGAGAATGCCAATGGCGGACACTGCCTTGTTAACTGGCCAACAGTTACCAGGCCAAAAGAACTTGGTGGTTTAGGCATCCCCGACCTTGATAGATTTGGGAGAGCCCTCCGGTTATGATGGCTTTGGCAGGAATGGATGGATGATTCCAAGTCTTGGAATGGCGCCGACCTTCCATGTTCTGATGATGATCGTCTCCTCTTCAACTCCTCAATCATTATAACTTTGGGGGACGGTGCAAAGACTAGGTTTTGGCACCACAATTGGCTCAATGGACAAGCTCCTAGGTACCTAGCCCTGAACTTGTTTCGCCTAGTTTCAAGGAGAAAACGAACGGTGCAACAAGAGCTCCGGAACAACAATTGGATGCACAAGCAAGGAAGGAAAATCACCTCGGTTGTCCACATAGAGGAGTTTGTGTCCCTTTGGATACGGATACAAGATGTGCACCTACAACAGGGCATCCCAGACACCATCATCTAGCGGTGGACCAATGATGGGAACTACTCCACCCGTTCGGCCTACAGAATACAATTCAAAGGCTCGCTCATCCCTTTCCGTACGGACTTGATCTGGAAAGCGCAAGTGGAGAACAGATGCAAGATCTTCGCCTGGATCTTAGTGCAAGATAAAATTCTAACGGCGCAAAACCTACAAAGGAGAGGGTGGCCACACCAACAACAATGCGTGCTCTGCAATGGTCCCTTAGAGACTGGCCTCCACCTATGCCTATGTTGCCCCTTCACAAACGTGGTTTGGGATCAAATCCTCTCGTGGGAAAATTTCACTCAGCTTCAACAACAACCCCTGGTGGACACCACCGATATCAGGTCACGGTGGCAAGAGGTGGCGAGGAAAGTGCCAAGATCCGAGCGTAGGCGGCTTAATGGGGTAGTAATCTACGCCTTTTGGAAAATTTGGAAAGAGAGAAATAGGAGAATCTTCGACAACAAGATAGAAACGGCGCCGCAAGTGGCCACAAAGATAAAGGAAGACATAGAGCAAAGGAAGAGAGCACTCGATTATGTGTAGCTGTTGCCCCCACCCCTTTTGGGCCATGCCTTTCCCTACTTTGCATGCTTGTGGGGGTTTTGAAACCCTAATCTCGAGTGCCTTTGTTTGTACATAAACTTTCTTTTCCCCGTCTTAATTGAAAGGCAGAGCTCCTGCCAATGCGTTCAAAAAAATATTTTTACCTAAAAAAAATCTACTTAACCCCTTAACTATTGCAATTTGTCTATTTTATCACTGTACCTATAAAACAATGTATACCCCTAAAAATATTTAAAATCATCTTAATAACTGAAAGCTCTAGTTTGGTTTTGGTTAATTGATGAAACCCTAAGTGCTAACCTAGTTTATCAAAGTGATCATGAGATAGGTAGCACTATTCCAAGTGATGAAGCAATGACGAAGATCATGACAATGGAGATGTCATCGTTATGATCAAAAGCTTGAACTTGGAAAAGAAGTAAGAGAAAAACAAAAGGCTTAAGGAAAAGGTATAAAATGTAGGAGCCATTTTGTTTTAGTGATCAAGACACTTAGTGAGTGTGATCATATTTAGGATAGATAGTCGTACTATTAAGAGGAATAAAACTCGTATCGAAATGAGGTTATCAAAGTGCCACTAGATGCTCTAATTCATCGCACATGCATTTAGGATCTAGTGGAGTGCTAACACCCTTGAAAATGTTTGTGAAAATATGCTAACACATGTGCACAAGGTAATACACTTGGTGGTTGGCACATTTGAGCAAGGGTGAAGAAGTTAGAGGTGAAAAGGAGTTAGTCTCGCTAGTCACAAGGTGACCGGACGCTGGTCTCTGAAGAACCGGCGTGTCCGGTCAGTTGTAACACCAAAGACGCTGGCGTCGGTCAATCGACTGGACGCTGGGTCATGGACTGACCGGACGCTGAGGTCCAGGGTCTGGTCCTATTGTTAGATAGTGTAGAAGAAAGTCACTGAGTGACCAGACGCTGTTAGGGTCCGGTCAAGCATGACCGAACGCATCCGGTCAAAGAAAATCATCTCTGGAACCTTACTGGAAACGACCAGACGTTGGAGGCTGAACGTCCGGTCAGTTTGTGCGCTGTGTTCGGTCAACTCAAGTGACCATTGAGATCGGGACACGTGGCTATCGTTAGGCGACCAGACACTGAGGTCCAGTGTCCAGTCAACATGATCGGAGCGTCCGGTCAGCCCGTGTTGTGCCCAGTGAAGGGGTACAATGGCTCTATTTCATGGGGGCTTCTATTTAAGCCCCATGACCGACTCAAGCTCACTCTTTTGCACATTTTCATTGACATAGCAACCTTGTGAGCTTTAGCCAAAGCCCTTCCACTCATCTCCATCATCATTGACCCATCATCTTTGTAAGATTGGGAGAGAATCCAAGTGCATTGCTTGAGTGATTGCATCTAGAGGCACTTGGTATTCGTGTTGCGCTACGGATTTCGCTTGTTTCTCTTGGTGGTTGCCACCACCTAGATGGCTTGGTGCAGTGGTGGAGGATTAGCACGAGTTGGTGATTGTTCATGACCGTCTCCGATGATTGTGAGGGGAGTTGTACCTTCCCCGGCGGAGTGCCAAAAGGTAACTCTAGTAAATTGCTCGTGTCATTGAGTTACCTCACTTGTGGGTAGGTTCTTGCGGTGTCCAATCGTGTGGATGAGGTTTGTGCAACACCTCTTAGCCACCAAACCACCAAATGTTGGTCGACACAACGGGGATGTAGCGTGTTGGCAAGCACGTGAACCTCGGGAGAAAATCGGTTGTCTCTTGTCATTTGCATTCTCCCGGTGATTGGCGTAATCTTCATCTTGTGATTGGTTCATTCCTCAACATGGCGGTATAATCACCCTACTCACTAATTTATATTCTTGCAAACTAGTTGTGGCAAGCTCTTTAGTGTAATTAGAATTGAGAGCTTGCTTTGTTATTTTAAGTTCTAGTGAAGCTCTTTAGAGTAGCAAGATTGAGAGCTCTTAGTGAGTAGTAACTTTGCAAGTTGTGTGCTTAGTAATCATTGCAACTAGAATTGTTGGATAGGTGGCTTGCAACCCTTGTAGAGCTAGAGCAAGATTGTATTTCACTATTTGTCATACTAATCAAATTGCTCTAGTTGATTTGTAGATTTTTAAATAGGCTATTCACCCCCCTCTAGCCATATTAGGACCTTTCAAGTGGTATCAGAGCCGTGGTGATCATTTGATTGAAGGCTTAACAACCTCGGTGTCAAATTATGGCTCAAGTTGTGTTCAACCATGTGGGGGGCAAACCACCATTCTTTGATGGCACATCCTATGGTTATTGGAAGAGAAAGATGAGAATGTATCTTGGTTCAATAAATGATCAAGTATGGGATATGACCGAGAATGACTATGCTATCATTGATCCCAATGATCCCACCAACCAAGACAAGATCAACAAGCAATGTAATACAATGGCTCTCACCATCATATACAATGCTATTAATTCCAAGGTGTTTGAGCAAATCAAAGATTGTGAAAGAGCAAATGAGGTGTGGAGGAGATTAGAGGAAACATATGAGGGCACACCGGCGGTAAAGAGTGCTAAGTTGTACATCCTCAAGGACAAGTTGACAAGTTTCAAGATGAAGGATGATGAGAGCATTCCAGAGATGTTCCATCGATTGCAAGTCATTGTCAACGACTTGAAGGTATTGGGAGAGAAGATCAAGGATGATGATGTCTCTCATCGATTCTTGATGTGCTTACCTCCAAGATTTGAGATGTTGAGATTGCTCATCATAAGAGGAGAATTGAAGGACATTACCGCCAACCAAGTACTAGGTGATGTCATGACACAAGAGACATACTGTGTGGAAAGGGAGGGGGATGACAAGGAGGACAAGAAGGAAGAAGAGGACAAGAAGAAGAAGAGTAGCATTTAAGGCTAGCTCATCATCATCCAAGAACAAGGGCAAGTCTAAGAAAGAATCAAGTGATGATGATGATCTTAGTGACATTGATGATGAAGCCATGGCTCTATTTATGCGCAAGATGGGCAAATTCATGAAGAAGAAGGGCTATGGTGCAAGAAAGAGAAGAGATCACACCAAGAGCAAAGAATATGTGAGAAGATGCTACAATTGCAAGAGCCCCGATCATGTTGTAGCAAATTGTCCCTACAATAGTGATAATGAAGAAGATGAGAAGAAGAAGCACAAGAAAGATAAAAATGAAAAGAAGGAGAAGAGAATGACCTTCCAAAAGAAAAAGAAGGGTGAAGGCTATGTAGTCACTTGGGATAGTGATGGTTCTTCGGATGGTGATAGCTCTAGTGATGATGACAAGAATTCTATCAAGAGAGCACTAGCAAGCATCGCCATCAATAAGAAGCTCTCCATCTTTGACACTCCATCGACATGCCTCATGGCAAAGCCTATCAAGGTAAAATATGATGTGAGTGATGCTGATGAATGTGAAAGTGACTCTTGTAGAAATGATTATTATGATGATGATGAGGATGAGGAGTACACTAAGGAGGAGCTCTTGGACATGTGTGAGCAAGTGCACGCTTGCAATGAGATGAAGAGAAAGGAGTGTAAAGAATTGCGTAAGAAAGTAAAATTTCTTGAGCAATCCTTTGATGAGCTCAATGCCACTCATGAGAGGCTAATGGAAGCCCATGAGAAGCTTGGTAAAGCTCACTCTAAGCTTGAAAAGGCTCACTCCTCTCTCATTGAGCAAGTCAAAGTGGAGGAAGCCAAGAAGGAGCAAGTGATCATATCATGTGATGTGGGACTAACATGTGATCTTATTGATGAATCTATTTTTGTTACTCCCACTAACACTTCTTGTAGTACTACCACTTCTACTTCACCTTTGAATGATGGTCTCACTTGTGAAACCTCACTAATGGTGGAAAATAAGACCCTCAAGAAGGAGGTGAATGAGCTCACTCGTGCCTTAGGCAATGCCTATGATGGAGAAGCCCGCTTGCTAAAGTGCTTGGGTAGCCAAAGGTTTTCTCTCAACAAAGAGGGATTAGGCTATACCCCCAAGAAAGACAATGCGGCCTTTGTCACTCCCAAAGCTAGCTTTGTGAAGGACAATGGTCGGTTTTGCAATAGATGCAAACAAGTTGGGCATATGGAGCAAAATTGCAAGACTAACAAGAACAAGCTACCTAATGTATCCCCAATCAAATTTGATTCTTGTTACATGCTTTATAAGGGTGCCAACGGTGTGAAGGCTAAGTTCATTGGTACACCAATTGTGGGCCCAAAGAAGAAGGCCATTTGGGTACCAAAGACCTAGGTAACTAACCTACAAGGACCCAAGCAAGTTTGGGTACCTAAAAGGAATTGATCTTCTTTTGTAGGTCAATTATAAAGTCGGAGGAAGGCATTGGGTGCTTGATAGTGGGTGCACACAACACATGACCGGTGATCCAAGAATATTCAATTCAATCAATGAAAACAAGAGCAATGGGTTTGATAGTATCACATTTGGTGACAATGGCAAAGGGCTTGGTAAGATTGCAATATCCAATGATTTGAGCATCTCTAATGTGCTACTAGTAGAGAGCTTGAACTTCAACCTATTGTCGATAGCTCAATTATGTGATCTTGGTTTCAAGTGCATATTTGGTGTGGATGATGTAGAGATCATAAGTGTAGATGGCTCTAACTTGATATTCAAAGGATTTAGATATGGGAATCTATACTTAGTTGATTTCAATGCTAGAGAAGCTCAATTGACAACATGTTTGATGACTAAATCTAGCATGGGTTGGTTATGGCATAGAAGGCTTGGTCATGTTGGAATGAAACAATTAAACAAGTTAATCAAGCATGACTTAGTTAGAGGCTTGAAAGATGTCACATTTGAGAAGGATAAACTATGTAGTGCATGTTAAGCCGGAAAGCAAGTTGGTAACACACATCCTAAGAAGAGTATGATTAGCACATCCAAGGCATTTGAGTTGATAAACATGGATTTGTTTGGACCAACCACATACACTAGCATTGGTGGAAACAGATATGGATTTGTAATTGTGGATGATTTCACTAGATATACATGGGTCTTCTTTCTTGTTGACAAGAGTGATGTGTTTGTAATATTCAAATCTTTTGTTAAGGGTATTCACAATGAGTTTGAAACAATAATCAAGAAAGTTAGAAGTGACAATGGAAGGGAGTTCAAAAACACAAGAATTGATGAGTTGTGTGATGAATTTGGAATTAGACATTAATTCTCGGCCAAGTATACTCCTTAATCAAATGGGTTAGTTAAAAGGAAGAATAGAACTTTGATTGACATGGCAAGATCAATGTTGAGTGAGTACAATGTGAGTCATTCATTTTGGGCCAAAGCAATCAACATGGCTTGCTACTATAGCAACCGACTCTATTGTCACCCCATGATGGAGAAGACACCTTATGAGCTTTTGAATGGAAGAAAGCCTAACATAGCATACTTTCGGGTTTTTGGTTGTAAATGCTACATATTGAAGAAAGGCACTAGATTGAGCAAGTTTAAAAACAAATGTGATGAAGGTTTCTTGCTCGGTTACTCCACTACTAGCAAGGCTTATAGAGTTTGAAATTTATCTAGTGGTACTCTTGAAGAGGTTCATGATGTGGAGTTTGATGAAACAAATGGTTCCCAAGAGGAAGATGAGAATCTAGATGATGTGAAAGACACTCAATTAGTCAAGGCAATGAGAAACATGGACATTGGTGAGTTAAGGCCTAGAGAGGTGATTGATGTTGAAGATGACAAGAATCAAGTGCTCTCTAACTCAAATATGCAAACTAGTGGTTCTCATGATCAAATCCAAGCAAGCACTAGTGATGGTAATGTGCAAGATCAACAAGTGGCTAGTTCATCATCTCAACCAAGTGATCAATCAAATGCTAGCAATCAAGTGCAAGTGCTACAACCAACCAATGTTGCAAGAGATCATCCATTGGACACCATCATTGGTGATATTTTAAGAGGAGTGCAAACTAGATCAAGATTGGCTTCATTTTGTGAGCATTTCTCATTTGTGTCATCCATTGAACCTAAGAAGATAGATGAAGCTTTGAGGGATGTTGATTGGGTCAATGCTATGCATGAAGAGCTAAACAACTTCACAAGAAACCAAGTATGGGAGTTAGTTGAGAGGCCTAAGGATCATAATGTGATTGGAACCAAGTGGGTCTTTCGGAACAAGCAAGATCATGATGGGATAGTAATAAGGAACAAAGCAAGATTAGTGGCTCAAGGTTACACTCAAGTTGAAGGTCTTGACTTTAGAGAAACATATGCCCCAGTTGCAAGATTGAAAGCAATTAGGATCTTGTTAGCCTATGCTTGTGCCCACAACATCAAGTTGTACCAAATGGATGTGAAGAGTGCATTTCTCAATGGGTACATCAATGAGCTTGTATATGTTGAGCAACCTCCCAGTTTTGAAGATGAGAAGAAACCCAACCATGTTTACAAGTTGAGAAAGGCTTTGTATGGATTAAAATAAGCACCTAGAGCATGGTATGAGAGATTGAGGGATTTCCTACTCTCTAAGGGATTCAAGATGGGAAAGGTTGACACCACTCTCTTCACCAAGAAGCTTGGAAATGACTTGTTTGTAATGCAAATCTATGTTGATGATATCATATTTAGGTCAACGAATCAAGATTTTTGTGAGGAGTTTGGCAAGATGATGGCAAGTGAGTTTGAGATGTCCATGATTGGAGAGCTTAGCTACTTCCTTGGTCTTCAAATCAAGCAAATAAAGAATGGCACATTTGTGAGTCAAGGCAAGTATATCAAGGACATGCTCAAGAAGTTTGGAATGGATGAGAGTAAAGCTATAAGTACACCAATGGGGACAAGTGGAAGCTTGGATAGTGATGCTAGTGGCAACATGGTGGATCAAAAGATATATCGGTCTATGATTGGAAGCCTACTCTATGTGACCGCATCAAGGCCGGATGTGATGTTTAGTGTATGCATGTATGCTAGATTTCAAGCCTCACCAAGAGAAAGTCATTTGAAGGCAATAAAGAGAATATTGAGATACTTGAAGCATACACAAAATGTTGGATTGTGGTATCCCAAAGGAGCAAGATTTGAGTTGATTAGATATTCGGACTCCGATTATGCGGGATGCAAAGTTGAGAGAAAGAGCACATCAGGCACATGTCAACTATTGGGAAGATCACTTGTATCTTGGTCATCAAAGAAGCAAAATAGTGTAGCACTTTCAACTGCCGAAGCGGAGTACATTTCGGCCGGTAGTTGTTGTGCTCAATTACTTTGGATGAAGGCTACTTTGAGTGATTTTGGAATTAGGATCAAGCAAGTGCCATTGCTATGTGACAATGAGAGTGCCATCAAACTCACAAACAACCCGGTTCAACACTCAAGAACAAAGCATATAGATGTCCATCATCACTTCATAAGAGATCACCAATAAAAAGGGGACATTTGCATAGAGATTGTGGACACCGAAAATCAACTTGCCGACATATTCACCAAGCCACTTGATGAGAAGAGGTTTTGCAAGCTAAGGAATGAATTGAACATACTTGACTTCACCAATATGTGTTGATGCACCCCCAATTTATATGACATGCCTCTCCTTCGAGCAATACAAGGTATAAATTGATTGGCATGACATACATCCTTGCTAAGGACATGATTAGTGCATCTAGACATATTCCACATTTGAATAGGCTCATTCATAAAAATCAAATGAATTTGATGCTTGTATGTTACCACTATTGCTTGTATATTTGAAATGATCTAGTGGTAGCATATGACATGTTTGTGGGCTTGTAAACCTAGTGTTTGATCTATAAAATGAGCTATAAGTGTTTAACTCAACATGGTACAAGATAACCCTTATTTGGAGGTGTGAAGAAGCTTGTCCTTAGATCAAACCGAGTTAAATATCTTTTGCAAGTAATCTAGATTGAACCAAATTGAAAAATGATCCTCATTTCACATGGTTTCACCCCAACCTATCTATAAATTGAACTTATCTATACTTTAAGCCTTTGTGGTCATTGATGACAAAGGGGGAGAGAAACAAAGATAAGTGATAGGGGGAGAAATAGTGTAGAGAGATAAGATATGACAAAGGAAGGGGATCAATTAATTTTGAGCATACAAATAGGGGGAGCAAGCTCATGAACTTGTATAGTGCATTTAAATGTGCACTTCATATGTTTGCTTGCATGGCACAAGTTTTAAATTTTAATATCCATGCTTGTGTGGTGTGTGCTAGTTGTAGGTTTGAAAGATAAAATGAAAAACTAGCATGCATAGGATATCCAATGATTTCATTTCCAAGTATTTACAAGTGGTATCTAGCTATCAAGTGGTATCTAGCTAAAGTAACTAGACTTATGTTCATCATATGGAAACTAGACCCTTACTTGTAATATTGATCTCATGGGATATTCTAGTTTCTATGTATGTCTAGTTACTAATGGTTCCAAGGATGGTATAATGGTGCACTTCGATTGGTATCACGCTTCAAAGGTCCGTCTCTTATACCTTAGCATCATTTGGTAGAAATTGTCTCCTATATTTCCTATCTAAGCATATGTGCAAAGCTTTAATCCAAACTCTTAGCACATATGTAGGGGGAGCAATTGCTACCATATGGAGTTCATGAAACTTGTCCATATCCTTTACACATGGTAAATATGCTTGGGCAAGCAACATGGATTTAAATGAACTTTAATTCATATCTTTGTATAAGGGTTGTCATCAATTACCAAAAAGGGGGAGATTGAAAGCTCTAGTTTGGTTTTGGTTAATTGATGAAACCCTAAGTGCTAACCTAGTTTATCAAAGTGATCATGAGATAGGTAGCACTATTCTAAGTGATGAAGCAATGACGAAGATCATGACAATGGAGATGGCATCGTTATGATCAAAAGCTTGAGCTTGGAAAAGAAGTAAGAGAAAAACAAAAGGCTCAAGGCAAAGGTATAAAATGTAGGAGCCATTTTGTTTTAGTGATCAAGACACTTAGTGAGTGTGATTATATTTAGGATAGATAGCCGTACTATTAAGAAGAGTGAAACTCGTATCGAAATGTGGTTATCAAAGTGCCACTAGATGCTCTAATTCATTGCACATGCATTTAGGATCTAGTGGAGTGCTAACATCCTTGAAAATATTTGTGAAAATATGCTAACACACGTGCACAAGGTAATACACTTGGTGGTTGGCACATTTGAGCAAGGGTGAAGAAGTTAGAGGTGAAAAGGAGTTAGTCTCGCTGGTCACAAGGTGACTGGACGCTGGTCTCTGAGGAACCGGCGCGTCCGGTCAGTTGTAACAGCGAAGACGCTGGCGTTAGTCAATCGACCGGACACTGGGTCATGGACTGACCGAACGCTGAGGTCTAGGGTCCGGTCCTATTGTCGGACAGCGCAGAAGAAAGTCACTGAGTGACCGGACGCTGTCAGGGTCCGGTCAAGCATGACCGGATGCATCCGGTCAAAGAAAATCGTTTCTGAAACCTTACTGGAAACGACCGAACGCTGGAGGCTGAGCGTCCAGTCAGTTTGTGCGCTGCGTCCGGTCAACTCAAGTGACCGTTGAGATCGGGACACGTGGCTGTCGTCGGGCGACCGGACGCTGAGGTCCAGCGTCCGGTCAACATGACCGGAGCGTCTGGTCAGCCCGTGTTGTGCCCAGTGAAGGGGTACAATGGCTCTATTTCGTGGGGGCTTCTATTTAAGCCCCATGACCGGCTCAAGCTCACTCTTTTGCACATTTTCATTGACATAGCAACCTTGTGAGATTTAGCCAAAGCCCTCCCACTCATCTCCATCATTGATCCATCATCTTTGTGAGATTGGGAGAGAATCCAAGTGCATTGCTTGAGTGATTGCATCTAGAGGCACTTGGTATTCGTGTTGCGCTACGGATTTCGCTTGTTACTCTTGGTGGTTGCCACCACCTAGACGGCTTGGTGCAGCGGTGGAGGATCGGCACGAGTTGGTGATTGTCCGTGGCCGTCTCCGGTGATTGTGAGGGGAGTTGTACCTTCCCCAGCGGAGTGCCGAAAGGTAACTCTAGTAAATTGCTCGTGTTATTGAGTTACCTCACTTGTGGGTAGGTTCTTGCGGTGTCCAATCGTTTGGACGAGGTTTGTACAATACCTCTTAGCCACCGACCCACCAAGTGTTGGTCGACACAACGGGGACGTAGCGTGTTGGCAAGCACGTGAACCTCGGGAGAAAATTAGTTGTCTCTTGTCATTTGCATTCTCCCGGTGATTGGCGTAATCTTCATCTTGTGATTGGTTCATTCCTCAACACGACGGTATAATCACCCTACTCACTAATTTATATTCTTGCAAACTAGTTGTGGCAAGCTCTTTAGTGTAATTAGAATTGAGAGCTTGCTTTGTTATTTTAAGTTCTAGTGGAGCTCTTTAGAGTAACAAGATTGAGAGCTCTTAGTGAGTAGTAACTTTGCAAGTTGTGTGCTTAGTAATCATTGCAACTAGAATTATTGAATAGGTGGCTTGCAACCCTTGTAGAGTTAGAGCAAGATTGCATTTCGCTATTTGTCATACTAATCAAATTGCTCTAGTTGATTTGTAGATTTTTAAATAGGCTATTTACCCCCACTCTAGCCATATTAGGACCTTTCAATAACCCATGAGGTGGTTTTGAAGGCGATTTCTCTAACATGGCCTATTACGCGTAAACAAATAGTAGAAAAAAATCTACATAATCCCCTAATATATCAAAATTGACTATACAACCCTCCTCAACTATAAAACATGACATTAGCCCTTAAAACGGCTAATAATATTTAAATGATCCCTATATGGTTTTATAGTTATTTTGACACTGTATCCCGCCACACTGACCTATGTACCTATGCTTGTATGTAGACTAATATGTTTCCTCTCTTTGCCTACTCTTTCCATACTTCACCCACAACCTCCTATCTCCTACTCCATCTCATAGAACTCCTCGATGACATTGTGCTCATGCACGACGCCTGCGCTCTCATCATCTGGAGAGGGTTGAATGGTAGCCAATAAAAATTCTTTTGAAGAACTAGCCAAATCATAATTCCGTTGACAATCGCTCATCATCACACCTCCTTCTGGTCTCCTGATTGGTCCTTCCGATTTTGAGATAGCCAAAGGAGGAGAAAACAAGAGGGGTCATATGATGAAAGGGCAAGCATGGTGCGTGAGCTGAATGCTGTCAAGGAGCGTCATGAGGTGGACCAGGAGACAGAAGGTCGTGTGCTGCTTGTTAGGCGGTATGACAATTTAAAAAGAGTTGGGAGAGGGAGGTGACATAAGTGCATGTATGTAAGCATGTGTACTCAGGCCGGCCGGTGTGATGGGATACTGTGTCAAAATAACCCAACAAAGTAACCTGAGAAGATCATTTGAAAATTATTAGATGCTTTAAGAGCTATAATATCAGATTTTATAGTTAATAGAGTTATTGTTATTTTTGGATATGCTAGGGGGTTATATAGATTTTTTTACTACTCTATGTGCCTCACCAGCACTCACGTAGTATGTCACGTCAATAAAGCCACCAGCAAAACCATCTCAGAGGGCAGTGGTGTATAGGGGTCCGTTGACCCGAACAAAATTTATAAATTATTTAGAAAAGTACAGTTAAAGTTCAAGAAAATTTATATCATATAATAAAGTTGACCCAAATGACCCTGATGATGCTCTTGGCTAGATTCACCACTGTCAGAGGGTTATTTATACAGTTTTCAATACTTTAAGAGTTAGGATATCTATTTTATAGGTGAGGTGATGAAGTAGACACAAGTCAATAGTTAACGGATCAAGTAGACTTTTTCTTTTCTTTTTTGTTTTGGTTTATAACAACTAAGAAAGACTTGTTGATTCTATTAACAATATACAGAGAACACTTCTATCCAGCAATCAGCAAACTTTTTTGATATGGTGTATGTACAAAGAAATTTCACATCATATAATCTATCTTTAAAAAGGAAATAGAAAACTAACTGGCATATTTTTCCTGAAAGAATCAACTGATGTATAAAGTTCATCAATTGGCATGAATTACTTTCCGATTGTGCTGTACAAAAACATAAACTAGTGTTAGAACATGTTGATCAAACTTGACTTATGTCCATCGTTTCGAAGTACTGGACGTTCTTGGTGCAGATATTGTTTGTGTTGCTGTGATTCTCCCTGCAGACACGGCAAAAAACGAACGAAATAATTAGATTAGTTTATATATTTGTGATAATGCATATCATGTCTTGAAAACTTATCTTACTCAGCACACATGTAAATTTCACTTATATTAAATGCTCTGTTTGTTTTGCTAAAATTTGGCTTATACTGATTGTTATGCTGATTTGTTGTGAGAGAAAAACACTGTTCGCTTGCTGAAAAGTACTGCTGAAGTAGTGCTGCAGAACAACAATAATTCTGCAGTACTTTTCAGCAAACGAACAGTATTTTTCTCTCACAACAAATCAACATGGTAGGTGTAATTCAATAACCGGTTCATTCCAAACTAAGCCATTGGCAGTGCAAATGGTGGGTAATGTATATGTACCCATAATTCATCAGTTGGTAACTGTCTTAGCTCATTGCCACTTTAAATGGATTTAAAATTTCTTTATTTACACGCTTGGTACACTTGTTTGGTACAGTCAGATCAAACATTTTTGGAAATTGAGTTACTATATTCTGCTATAGGTACAGGTTCCCATTGGTAACACGTCAAGTGTTGAAGTAACTAGTAGTAACCAAAGGTCATGGTAACACCTGTTTTAGCTTACTAGCTTTATCATTTTTCCACCTTTCACAAAAAAAAAGAAAATGACATTGAATTTGCCTATTTTCAAGGTTGACGTGAAAATTTATGGGGCAAATTTATTTCTTTTGTCTCTCACTATCTCCCCTGCTGTGTGTCCCTCACTCTCACCCTTCTCGCTTTGAGTTTGAAGTCGCAGAACCTTTGTGACCACACCACTAATGTCATTGCCTGACCACCCCAGCCCATTCACACCATGGCGACCGCGAGCATGTGGCTCGCCTTCCACCTTTCTTAAACGCACATGTGCACATAAAAGCCACATGCTTGCCTTTTTATTTTCTTACAAACACAACAGGTGCACACAATAGCCACCAATTTAAATTGAGTCAATCTCATATCAATATTTCCATACGAGATTAATACTTATTGCACTAGCATTTATTATGGGTCTTAAAATCTATTTGATTTAAGGTTGGGCCAAACCCAATTAAATCCAACAAAAATAGCTAGCTCATTTTCATTGGTATGAGCACCTTGAAATAAATTATACATTTTAATACAACGCATGGATATGTTTGCTAGTCATTTAAAATTTGTGATACACATTGGCATCATCTTTTTAGTTGGCTAAATATAATTATTTAACTTACTTTCAAGGGAATTCTGCATCGCATGATGGTCTATTCAGCATCATATCATATATATATATATATGACAAAATTGAATGCAAATAGATCCTCCAGCATAATTCAGTGGCGTGCCACATATCTCATAACTACATCACATACACAGTGTTTTTAACGGAATCATGGAAACTTTTTATTCCTTTTTTATATATTCAGGTTATACTCTGACATAAGGGTAATTTTTCAGCAGCTGCACTATACATACATATGATTTTTGACAGGAAAAATGCCTTAAATATGCACATGCAGAAGCAGAAATTCAGCTCAGTGAGTCCAAAGAAAAATGGACTTGCAATTTAGCTTACTTGGGGATCTAAGAGTTGGAGGATCTCTTAGTTTAGGCCACAAGAAAGTTTGAGCTGGTTTGGGTGCTGTTGTCTTCTGGACTCGGGTGGCCACCTTAGACCTGTATGAGGAAGAAAATGTGCTTACAAATAAAAAAGTAATTAAAACAAAAGGCCAACCAAACACACAGAGCTAGCCACTATCGGCACCCAGTCACCTGATCTGATAACATGAATGCTTCCACTAAATCATATGTAACTTAGATTGAAATTTAATGATAGACCTAAGGAAACATTTTTGTACCATGAAACCATAATTGTATGAATTTTCTGTTTAAAAAGATGAGAGCACTTACAACCGATCATTTGGAGTTTTTAGTGCACTCTCTTGTTCTTTCTGAGTCCTAGATGTGTTTTCCTGCTCCTGGAAGCGTGTCAACTCAACTATACTGCTTCCTGAAACATCTGTCTCTGTACCCATGGAAAGACCACTATCTGATATATCACTTAATCTCTCTTCTGAATCAGCATAGCCAAAGCAAACAAGCTCAGGGTCAGCAGAATTCTGACCCATTGCACCAAAAGAGAGCTTCGGAAGTCCCATAATCCCCCTATGTGGTAGGATATCATCAACAGACTGCATAGAACCAGATTCAGAGTGCCTGTCACTGATGTCAGAGAAGTTATCAGAGCCAGCCCTGCTGCCAATGCTCATTGCCTTTCCACTAGATGCCGTTCTTCTGTGATGGATTTTGCTTCCTAAATTAGATATGCCTGGGGAGGAGGACGAATGTTTCAATGGGGAATCTGCACGTTTTGCTGTCCTGACCCTTGGAGTTTGTGTCTTGAGTTGTTGTAATCTGTTAATTTCCTCATCTTTCTTTGCAATTTTATGTTTGAGCACTGAGAGCTGTGGGGTGGAAAGGATATTACAAATAAAAAGATTATGTATAACACTGGTGGTGAGAAGAATGGTATTTACAATTTCGACATTCGATTTGAAAGAAAAATCTCTACTTAAGTCTCACCCCATTGGATAATATAGAGAATAAACATTGGTAATCCATATCTAGCGCCCTGTATAAATAAGGGATGGACAAAAGGAAAACAATAATTTATCACCTGTTCCATACATTCTCTAATATCTTTGCCTTCTTTATTCGCCTTTGAAGCACCTAGTTCCACTCCAGAAACTCTTTCAGCAAACTTCAAAGTACTTAAAGTCTCCGAATAAGATGAGACATCTGGGTTGATCTGCACAAACATCAAGGTTTTTGCATGGCCGCCTGCAGATGAAAACTGTTAGGTGAGTAACCGATAACATGTAAGAAGTATATAGAACAATCAGCAATGGTAAGCACCCAAAGAACTCTGTAGGACTTGTGTAAGTTTGCTGTTCCGGTACGGTACATGAGCATTCTTCTGCGATAGAGAAAATATGACGTCTCCAAGAGCGGACAAAGATTTGTTGATGTGTTGTGCTTCTTTGAGTCTATTGCCTGTAACAGCAGATCGGTCCACTCTCTCACTCCCAGCAAGATCAACAAGATGCAGTGCACCACCAATAGTAGCTCCTGTTTTCAAATCGACACCTCGAATGTGTGTGGTAACAACACTGCAGAATTAATCAAAGTAACTCTACTTTTAAAATAATCATAATAAACAATGTAACTAGATTATGGGACATGAAAATAAACCTGTGAGATCTGCTGCTTCTTTCATTCAACACTGTCGAACCCACTGCTCTGTTCGCAAGTCCTATTCTCATTAACTCAATAACATCGGATGTTGAATTAACAGGATGCAACGTTGCATCAGGAACGACAAGCCCATTGGGTTGGCTGGCATTCATAATCTCTAGCGTGTAGGAGTTAAAGGAAAAAGAGGATGTTTTAATAAACTCTAATTCCATTTGAAATATGTCAATGATTTGAGTGATATGCTATTATAAAATGTACAGATAACTAAGAGTACATCATGGATGATAAAAGGATGTCCAACTTATTTTTGAGTTTCTACATATGTTCACTTGAACTGAATCAACTTAACTACTCCATCCAATTCCAAATGTAGGTCGTTTTAGAGCTCGAAACTTCTTTAACTTACCCATCAATACACGGAAAGTCATATATATTGATACCACATGGTTGACGTTATTAGTTTATCATGAAAAATAGTTTCGTAATATAAGTTTTTCTATCAAAATAGTATGTATTTTACAAAATTGCAAATCAAAGTGTCATACCGAAGACCGTGTCAATGTCCTAAACACCCTACATTTCGAATTATAGGGAATAGTTCATAGCCAACTAGGCTCATCAGAAGAGGAAGGTAATACATATAATAAACTAGGTTCATCGAATTTATCATAAGCCACTTGCAGAAAGTGTTGACATGTGAATTCAATAAATGAAGGAAGGGGAAAAAGGATATTTCTTCTCTGAACCATTGCTGCCAAGAAGATCTCGAATTTGCTCATTGTATATCTCAATCATTTGAACATTTATTTCATACATGATGGTATCCCCACGATTATGTGAAATATGGAAGAGATCATTCAGAGCTCTATAATTGACACCCCGTTCATTCTCTGTTGCATTTTCAGGTCCAGTCTGGGATAATTGCAGAAAGGAAAATACATTATTACATTATAACTGAAAAGAAAAGACCCATTTTGGTCGTTTCAAAAAAAGAAAAGACCCATTTTCTCAAAAAAAAAAAACTATTCAGATGAAGATATTTGTATAATTGTATCCAGTGCATCATACCATTGTGTATGTTTTCCCTGATCCAGTTTGACCATATGCAAAAATGCAAACATTATAACCATCAAGAACTGATCTGATAAGGGGTTCAATGTCCTTGAAGACCTCATCTAGAAAAGAGAAAAGGAAAGGGCAGGGCAAATGTGGTGTGTTAGCATTCCAAAAATACGATCCTTACCAGATGAAATGAAGTTATCAGTAACCAAAGCACATGGATATTGCATAGGTCACATTCATTCGTACCTTGAGAAGCAGTGGGGCCAAGAATTTTGTTGAATTTGAACGACTTGCTCCCCTCCTTTCCCTGTCGTGTGGGATTTGCAATTACCAGATCCCCATTATCACCAACATATTCAATTATAGTAGATTTCTGATCCTCCCCAGGAAGAAAAGGCCTTATCCGGCAGTAGACTCTTATATTTCCTGGTCAAGAATAATAAAAACTCGAAAAAATTCATAAAATTAAGAAGATGCATATTCAAATAAGTTATCCTTTGTTTGCAGAGTCACCTTTTAGTTCCTGAATCTCGTTGTACAGTTTTCTATTTTCTTCTAGAGAAGCATGATAATTTTCAGAATCATTTACCAGTATGTTGAGACTTTGTCCTGCAGAGTTCATATGAATATGAAAGTTATAAAATGCCAATTACAGTAAATGTATGCAATGTAAAATAAAATCACATGCTGCACTGAAACATACCAAGGCCATTAAGTTCTTCGGACCATCTTTTCTGGCAGTTTTGGATTTCATGCCTAATGGAAACAGAAGATAACCTCAAATCCTGATAGGGGAGAAGTTTTAATTTCAATTTCTCACATCATGATGTTTTAAAAGAAAGATTGAGAACCAAAGGATAATTTAACCAAGCACTACCTGGATGTTCTGTATTTGTAGACCTAAAAATTGGTTCACCATGATTTCCTTCTGCTTCCAAGTATCCATTCTAGATGCTAACACTTCCTCCAGATCTCTTCTTTTCTTTCTAGAATCTTCGAGCATTAGATCTACTTCTTTTATTCTATGTTCAAAGCATTTGCTTGCCTGCAAAGCACTACTCTCCAGTTCTTGAATATGTGTCTTATGAGATTCCCTTGCTAATGAAAGCTCTTGCCTGAGTTTTGATATTATATTGTCACTATTCTCCTTGTCCTTTTGAAGCTTAAGCACCTCCTCCTTTGTAGATTCTAACTGGTTGTGGTTCTCTTTATATGATGATTTTACAGCTTCCAATTCGCTCTTTAGTTTCATAATTGTATTGTTAGTATTATCTTCTTTCTCCTTCATCATCCTAATGGTTTCATCGTTATATTTAGTTGATTTGTCCACAAGTGCATCTGCTGACTGATCTCTGCCATCAATCTTCCCCTTCCTCAAGGTAACCATCTCGTCTTTCTCCTTAATCAGCATAACCATTTCTTCCTTCTCCTTCATCAATCTTATTATATCTTCCTTATCTTTCAACAGCCTAGCCATATCTTCCTTATCCTTTGTCAATCTAGTTACATCTTCCTTCTCAGTCATCAAGCTTGACATATCTTTGTCAACTAATCCTCTTTCTTCAGTTCTGCTTTTATCTATCTGAAGAATGAAAGTGATTTAAAAAAAATCAATCATTCACGCAAAGGAGGCTTAAATTAAGCCACGCCTTGTTCGGGAAGCTCAATCTTGTGGTGCATTTAAGCTGAACCTCCACTGAACTATCAATGCTTATTTGCTAACAAGCCCTTCTACAGAATTCAGATCAAATGAACAATTCTAGAGCAAACAGTAGCAAGAACTCGATTTAAATATACGAACAGGTAACAATTTTTTGGACAAGAGACAAACCTTCATCTGGAGCACATGATCTTCAACCTGAAAATCAATATAAAGAAAGAGATCCGTTATTAATGTCAAAAGGTTTTGTTTTTATCGAAAGTGCAGAAGACTCATCTTAATAGGTTTCAAATGAAAACTGGAACTTATGTTAAACTTTACATTTATTTTTCCATTTGCTGCACTTGAGTTTATTTGTATTTGTCCACCTGTCCCGCTTGCAAGTGCCTCTAGTACTCTTATCCTTGATTTATATTTCTCTTCACGTGCTCTGATAAGGTTATTTTGCTGCCATACAAGTAAGAGTTACAACAAGAATAATCCGAAAATATAAGTATGAAATAGTATTGCTTACATTTCTTATGTGTTCTGCCTGAGTTGAAATGCGGCGTTCAATCTCCAGTATTACCTTTCTCAACAAGCAAGCGATATGCTGTGCAAAGAATGTTATCTTTTTATTCAAGGGGATGAAAGAAGTATAAAACAAAATGTACCAAAGTAATCATGTATGAAAAGAAACAACTAACTGTATTGCTTTTGAGTAGCCTACATAAGGAATTTCTCCATTCTTATTCTCAATGATCTCGTCAAGGACGCCATTCACAAAACTCAGAAGTGACTGAGTAGGGGCATTCTGTAAAATTGGTTCCATGTTCCATGATGCAAAGAATAAAAACATCAGATTTTGTGCTGACATTATCTCACGTACATTTCAGAAAGAATTACTATATTCCACTTACATCCAAGTTGGTGGATTTCATCATCTCCAAAATTTTAGAAATAGGCATGTCAGAGTAAATTCCTTGTCTCAGATGGAATACTTCATGAAAATTGTGTCCAGTGTGCCTTGAAATAGAAGATAGTTCAGGCCTTGATAATGGAGATGATGATGGTTCTACAATAAGAAAAGATATTTCAACTGATAAGCCTGCTTCACATCTTAACCTCCCATTGCAAGGACCAACGATAAATCATCGTATGAATTTAGTTATCTACATGTGACTACAGTTTTCACTGATAAATATGGTTTGTTTTACATTTTCATATTGCAAAACTAATAGAATAGCTCTGCTCAGCTCGCTCTGTATCCCTCAGTGTTACTGCTGAAAGCTGGACATGTAGAAAAAAAAAATCTTACCTGACGTAGCTGGACTTCTGGAGACCTTTGGTATGCTCCCTTTCACCTTTTCTCCAAACTCAGAATTTTGAGTACAATGGCCGTTCTCCCTTATGGGAAGCTCCATGCTGCGCATCCTAAATTTTCCTTCAAGGCTACAATGCCAGCCTTCCCCAACATTGGAACCAAACCGATCCCTCAGTGCAAGAAGACAGACTATGACAGCTGACATTGGGCCCTGGATCAATGCCAATCAAATAAGAGCAGGTAGATAATTTTTTCTATTGTAGAAAGAGCTGGAAACACCAGGAATGTTCCACGACCATATTGCATAAGTGACAATTATTGGCAGAACACCAACACCACCATATATACTAGTCGAATTTGGCACTACAGTGGAACATGGCTGACGTCCATATTCAGATATTATAAATTTAATAACCAGAACATCATCATAGTACTCGAATATAGCATCACACTTGAACGTGGCTTATGTTCATATTCAGATATTATAAAAAGCCATCATTGAATAACTTATTTGTTTATATATACCATACATTTGTGCCGTCCAGAAGTAATCTCCACAGGCTACGGAGTTACCATTGATTTTGTTACCACGAATTGAGTTCGATTGAAGTGATTACAGGAAAACGTATGAAACATTGGTATGTACAGTGTCTGCAAGCCATTTGGACAGCGATGACATGCACCGTACTATATGCTAGTGGAGCAGTGGAGTCACATCTCATTAGTTTGGCGGATCAAATTTTCTGGTTGAGATTTGGATGCTAGCATCAGCTGCATCCAGCATCCAGTAGTGGTTAAAGCAGAAAAGGACGAGATTAACGTTGCCATCTGGCCAATCGGCAGACGGAACAATCACAAGCATCAGCCACCTACAGCGAAAGCAGAGTCCGAGCTTATTCGATTTGAAACTGTAACGCACCGCAAATCACGTGTACTATCCCCGTCCACCCGTGAATTAACAGTCGATGCTCCAAAATGTTACTACTGTACTATCATACTCTCTCCTCAAGTCAGAGCTAAACCCAACCGAACTTTTTTTTCGTGATATATATGGAAAACCTGCTACTAAACTGAACGGAAGCAGTTGATGATGGTCCAGGGGAGAATACCGTACCTTGTCAAGGTCGGAGGCGGCAAAGCTGGGAAGTTCCAGGCGCTCCACTGCCGCGACGAACCTCTCGACATCACTCCCCGCCGCCGCCGCCGCTGAGGCTCCGCCCTGCAGCAGCGACGACGTACGATACGATCACGGGCGAACAAACCCAAAACCCAAAGCGAGCGATCGAGGACCTACCTGGTCGGGCGTAGAAGCACAGCCGAGCCTGCGGAGCGCCGCGCCGAGGATCGCGCCGTCGGCGAGAGCGGCCCGTAGGTCGTCGTCGGACGCGTGCGGCGGGGGCAGAGGCAGGACAGAGCCCGCCAGCAGCGACCGCAGCCACGCAACCGCCTCCGATCGCCGCCACCGCCGCTCCGGGCTCTCCGCTGCGAAGAAACAAACCCATAAAAAAAAGGGGACAAATCCGTAGTAAAGCCTCGGCCGCCGCGGGACAGCAAAATTTGGTGAAGAGTAGAGCAGACATGGGAGAGGGAGGGGTTTACGGGACTCGGTGGAGGCGGCGGACATGGCGGCGAGCAGACCGGAGACGGCCGAGACGTTGGGGGGTTCGGAGTATGCCGGGATCGGAGGCGGAGGCGTGGTTTGACCCAGCCGGGAGGTGGCGGACGGGGAGGCGGGGAGCAGGAATGGGCGCGCGCGGAGGGGAGGGACCGAGGGAGACGTGGGCGAGTGGGCGACGTGCGGTGCGCTGCGCTGCGGCGGGAGGAGGGTGGTGGTGCCCTGCTCCTGTGCAGCGACTCTCTGCCTGCCTCTGCCTCTGCCTCTGCCAAGTCCGAGCGCCAAATTTGGGCGGCGCCGAAGGTGGCCAAGCGTGGTGGAGGGACTGGGACGGAACAGGGAACACCGAACACGACTGCGCATTCTTTTTTATTACTATTTTTGGTACTTTTTTTGCTGCGTTTACATAAACTACGTACGGCCCAATATTTTGCTGTACGTTTGGAACCGAACGAAACCGTCTGTTACAGTGTGAACTCTACCAATTCCTCCCAAATTGTATGTTGGTTAACGTGTTTCTCCGAAAATTAAACAAAAAAAATTCTATGTTTGTAGGGAGACTTTTGGAAAGTTTAAACACGTCAAGATAAGGCGAGAAAAAGAAAGGTAGGAGCACCGAAAGTCCGTGTGTGTGGACTGGACGGTGGTGGTCGTTGTATTGACAGCAGCAGCAACCGCTACACCGGCCCATTTCACTATCAAAAAGGTTCCCGTCGCGTGTGCGGTGTGCCCGACGTGACGCGCCCGCCGTTTATTTTCCTAGCGACTCGACATCGTGCCGTTACATTCGGATTAACCGTAGTCCCACCTTTTTTTTGAGAGAGAGAGAACGCATTCTCACTTGTTCATGGTGAATTCATATTTCATATGGAGTAATTATATATCCCTTCGTCCCTAGATATACGTCGTTTTTTTTTTCTGAGAAACAATTTTGACTAAATATATATTAAAAAACATTAATATTTATGATACATAATTAGTATCATTAGATAGATAATTGGATCTAGTTTTTTAATAAATTTATTTGGAGATAGAAATGTTGCACGTATTTTCTATAAATCGAGTCAAAGTTATCGACACGTAAATCGTGACAACAAACATTTAGGGACGGAGAGGACTAGGATAGATAGTTTACTCCGGAACTCACTATTGGTGTTGGGGACGAATCCAAACTCCATTATTAGGCCTAAAAGCACATCTCATGTTGTGTCATTACCGCAAAACAATATACTTCCTTCCGTCCACCAAAGATTGTAATTATAGGATGCATGGAGTTAAACTAGTTTAATTTTAACTGAGTTTAGTATTATATTAATATTTATGTATCTAGCTAAGTTTATTATGAAAATATGTTTTATAATTAATTCGATGATATTTATTTTGTATTATAATTGTTAATGTATTTTTATATATTTTAATCAAACTTTAAGACGGTTGACTCAAGGAAAAGATATTCTTGTGTGGATGGAGAGAGTCGTCCTCCTTTAAATTGATTGTCAACTGAAATATCAGAGTATATATTTTATATTTATTAATCAATGGCACCCCGAGACTGACTACACGACACATTATGACATTAATACATTATTATCGATGGGCATCCCTCCTTGCTGTCAGCTCATCAAGTGCAAGATTAGCACGCCACCGATAATGGCATGCTTTTTCTTCTAATCTCGCCATTGATAGATTAAAGCATTTGATGATGGCTCGTTCCGTCGCCGGGAAGGCACCATTATTAAAGCCTCTTTGACAGGGCTCCTGCAGGGGCTTTAGCTCCAGCTCCTGCAGGGGCTGTGCCAAACGCCTGCAGCTCCGGGAAGGCACCGTTATTAGTCTACGCCCACGATCATCCTTGTTTAATGGAGTCGGTCAGCAAGGAGACGACATTATTTATTAGTGGCCATCACGTTCCGACATCCATAGGTTTTCTGCTGCCGACCTGCCGTCAGCTGCGTCGGCGGCGCTCGAGCACGGCGGCGGCAACTGAAAACCCTTTTGGCATCGTCGCATCGATGTTGGGATAGGGATGTTGGCCTGGTGAGTGGTGTCTGCTTGGAATAATGTTGAGCCAATCACGCAGAATAAATAACCCATAGATACTGGAATACTGCTCAACCTAAGAACAGCGAAAGCCTCGTACTCATATACTATATATATGGCCTTTTCTTTTATCACCGACCTTGCATGGGTCTTGCCTATTGAAGCACTAGTCAAATTGTTCCCAAGATTACTTGAGATGGCGCTCATGTCCGTAAGACCCTGAAAAGAAGGTCGTTCTGGCCTGGGAATGTTGTCCCAGTAAAAATGTCGTTGTGGCAAACTTTTTTTTAACTTTAATTGCCGCCACGTGCGATAAAAGAAAAAGGGGAAAAAAGGTTCGAACGTAAGTGGGCTTCTTTTGCTTCGTCTCTTGACCCGTGAACGCAACAACTGAGGCCCGAATATTCTGTTTGATTTTGGCCCATAGATCCATTTCGAGGCCCAAACACTATGGGTCTAGGGCTCCAAATTCAAATCAGGCATTCTGGCATTTAACATCAGCTATGCTTATTAGCCATGATATAGTATTTTTCTCTCACAACAAAACAGCATCAGCCGGCTTATAAGCCACATAAACGATCAAGCGAACATGGTGTAAGTGGCCCGTTAATGTTTCCAATCTTTTTTATCTTCATATCTGTACTTTTCCCCTAAAAAAGACTGTACTTTTGGAGTTGCATTTCGCAAGCGACGAATGTCAGCTGGATTATCCTGGCAGGATTGTTTCCAGGACGTGATTCCCTGAAAACCGAACGTAGACTAGTTGGAAACCAAACAACCACAACTTTTCACATATTCAAAAAGTGAACATGTGGAGGATAGTAAATTATGTCGCACACGTTATTAGCAGGAATAGGAAGGATATAGTAAATTATGTCGCTTCCATAATAAATTAGAAACCATTTGATGCATATTTTTTAGAAGGAGCTACCTCATTTGCACTCCGATGACACTTGGAGATTCTGACTTCCTGAAAGTTCTTGAGGATTTCTTTTCTTATGGTATGGCATAAAATAGATAAGTTTTTGCACTTGTCCTCTAGATGATGTACCGTTCCGAGGCAGTCTAATTCCAACCAGAGGCGCCCTTTCCATGAAGATAGGGTGTGTTTTAGACCCGTCCATGCAACTAGACATTTCGCTTCTTCGGCCGACTTGCATCGTTGATCGCTTGACCATCCAGAGAACAAAATCTCGCCCATATGGTTCCTTGCAATGAAATCAAGGCCGGCATGACCGGAGAGAGGGGTCGAAACCTGCATCCACATAGTTTTATCCAGTCTGGGGAGGCGACGACCAAGGAGCTTTGACTTTTTTGTCATATTGAGGAGCAGAGTAGTGCTCTACAGGCTCTGGATTACTGATTTCTTTGCCCTTTCCTAGGGCTAGTAGATTGTTTTTTGGTTTCTTTAGGGCGATATAATTCTGAAGAAATTCTATCGAAGTAGATATAAGACTTTCTCCTTTCCCGAAGATGATATCATTTCTTTTTGGCATGCTTTGCAATTTTGTTCGGTATTGTGTTCCATTGTGTGTGTGTGGAGAATCTATTCAGTGAATGGCATAAATAGGAGGCAATCACACTATAATTTGCTACTACTAATTGATGCTGCTGGTTTTTATTCGTTATACGTCTAATAAGAAATAGCATCGTTTTTTATAAACCTCAACTTAAACCATATTTGTATGTTCGTTCTATTCAGGAGAGTGGATTGGTTATATATATATATATATATATGTATATGTATGTATATATATATATATATATATGTATATACATATATATATATATATATATATATATGCTTTTGGGCCTAATTACAACGATGTGATAAGAGTAAAGATTGCATCTTCTGGTATATCATTAGCGGGAGTTTGCAGTGATGGCTTTGTTCGCCTCCCTTGTATGGCCTTTTAAATTTGGGCTTGAGTTTTAACTAAGTTACTTTGTGAGTTGCGTACGACTAAGTTTTTATGGTTCACCTTGTAATAAGCTGGATGTCTTTCATTATTAAAAAAATGAATATCTCCGCGCATTCTTCTGAAAAAGGCTGCAGCGCTTTTTCCTCATCATCAAGGAAACTTCTCTGTTGGTACATATATAACCGTCTGCAGCTTACAAAATGCAGCAATCATGTAGTGCTAATACCTCGTGAAAGTTGTGCCGAAATGCAATGCTTAATCAGTGCGGAAGAGGCCCACCGGATATCACTGCAAGCAGCTACAAAGAACAAAACCCTATGCACAAAGTGAACAGATATTTCAGTGCAAATGCCCAATATAAGACACTACCACTACTTACTCCTGCACAAAGCCAATGTTTCAGCTACTGTAAAAGAGCAACAACTTGCTGAACTTTGCAAAAACACAAATAGTACTTGCCTCATAAAACTTTGCAGAAAGTGCATAGATATTTCATTGCAAAAGGAGCCCTGAATGCATATATATCTGATTGTCACCTGGACCCTATACGGTGCACCATAGCCAATCTTCAGTTATTTCGTTCATCGACTTGCAATTTGAATACACAAAGAACAAAGAAAAGAGAAGCAATGAGAAGGACACCAGTTACAAAGAGCAAGAGCATGCATTCTGTCAAGGGCGTCGAGGGGTAGGGTAGGCGCACTCCGGCTACGTAGTTCGTAGCCGTGATCCGTGTTGGGGCGAGGTTTTACCCCTCAGCGCCCGTTCTGTTAAGAGGTGAAGAAGGAGAAGTAATTGTTCTTGCTTACTCTCAAATGATGGATTACAAGAACTCTTATAGGCCATAGCCTTAACAGACTCTAACAAATCACTCCTAAATTAGAGGATGTAACACCTCGGATGTTAGCCTTGCATAACTTGACTTGCATAACATGAGCATGGGCATCAAGCATTCATAAATCATCATTTACAATTGAAACATTTGATCGAAACATATGAAACATTGCTTGTTATCTCGTGTTTCTTGGAGCATATGCATATGATCTTGTACAAATGAATGCAAGTGGGTAATGCTAGTCACTAAAACACCTTAGCTACACTTAGGTTAACAAAAGGAACCTTGTTCATGAAGGCCACATTTCATAATCAAGCACTTAAGTGATATTTCATGTGTTGACCTGGATAGCTCTATGAGTGACCACAGCATAAAATGATTGGATGGCCTTGCAAGTTGCTCAAACATGCTTAGGATATCATCATGAACAACTTTGGTATTTAAGTCTAGGGCTAGTTTGGTCATTTAGCCATGGTTTGAGTATGTATCATGATTTCAAAGTGACATGTTTGACTAAAGTTGAACTAGGTGTTAGGGACCTTGCATGGAGGAGTTCACTAAAGCAAAGTTGTAGTGTTTGACATAAGGAACAACTTTTATTTTTGGGTCAGGGACTGATTTAGCTTCTAACATGCTTGAATGGGTCCCACAAAAACCAGCAAAACCCAGCTTTCAACACTTAACAAATTTTCTAAGTGGTGGATTGACTGACAGCCGGACAAGCCAACATTGATCATGATATTACGTTGTTTCGGTTGCGATTTAGCACAAGTTCACTGAAAGAGAGTTGTAGATGGTATATCGGTCTACAAGTTCTATTTTTATGGTTTACGCAATAGAGCTATGGATTAGCAGCTAAATGAACATCAAAACGCGCTGTCAGGCATCGCGCTGCTTGTCTGAATCAACTGAACCGCAAACATTCAGTGGCCGACCGCCATCAGGCCATGGCCGCCGCGTGGAGGAGAAACGGCCGTGCGTCGCCTCTGCTCTGCCCAGCCAGGCCACGACGCGCCCGAGCGCGCCTTCATCACGCCAGCGCCCGCCCGCACTCAGCCGCGCTCCCATTTCACTTCTGGCGTCCTTTCTTCCTCGCTGCAGCAGCCGCCGAGCGCCCGCAGCTCCGCCGTCGCCATAGCCGCGCACAGCTAGCGCCTAGCCACTCCAGCACCATCACCATAGCTCCACCGTCTCCCTAGCGACCCACTGCTTCCTCCCGTGCCCGCTGACTGAGCTCGGTAAGCCCCAGTGCCGTGCAAATGCTCACCGGAGCTCCGCCGCGAGCCCCGTCATCGTGGCCGGAGCGCCACAGTCCACCTCTCCATGCGTTAGCTAGTGCGTCGAGTGCGTCTTAGGTAGTATATGCTCGTCCGAGCTTGAGCTTACTTCGCCGTGGCCTCCTCCGACGTGTCGCCGTCGTTCCGCCCCGCCGTGCCGCCATTGTAGCCACCGTAGTCGCTAGCTCCGACGAGAAGGCCACCCACGTAGCTCAATCAATGCGCCAGGTCACCTAGGTCATGCCGTGATGATGTCACCGCCGGCGAGTTCGCCGTCGGTGAGCTCTGGCCGCGCCAGCGCTGTGCAGCGCCGCTGCCCTGTTTCGTGTCACTGACGCGTGGGGTCCCCTGACCAGCGGGTCCCATCGGTCAGCGACAGCAGTGTTGTAGGCTAGTTCAAATATTCCAGTTTTTGATTTGTTTTGTGAATTTTGTATCTTCAGTTTGGTAGCTCCTAAAATTGTGAAATAAATATGGTTGTGTTCCTTAGAAAGTGTAGTATTTAGGAAAAATATGTTCTTGGCTTCAACAGTAGAAATTTCTGAAGATTTAAATAAGGATTTGAGATGTGCTTTTGAATACATTCAAATTTGTTTATTTTATATCTAGAGTTCCTGTGCTCCAAAAATTATGAAATTTTTGTGGTAAGCTAGTCTTAGCATATGTGAACTCTGGTAAAAAATTGAGGACCAGTGCATGTGTAGATCTATAGTTATATATTTTTCTTTTATAAATAGTTGATCCTTGCATAAATTTTTATAAATTAATTATGAGTCCAAAATTCATGAAGTTTATTGGAGGTAATACTAGTACCATATGGATGTTATGAAAAATAAGAAATCTGTTGCTTGACACTTTTCAATAGGATTTTTCATTTATGCTATTTCAAGCCTTGCTTCCTTATCATTTTTGTATAGAATGTTCTACTTAGTAAAATGACATGAAATTTTTATAGTAGTCCTTTTATAGCATTAGTAAGGCACTGTAAATTTTTGAGAATTTATGAAGTACATCTGATATATGTTTATTATTTAACCTAGATATCTAAATAAAATAATAAAGGCATTTAAATAAATAGTTTGGACTTTACCATTATATTATCTTAATTGTATTTGGTATGCTTAAACTGGTAGTAGAGTCTATGTTGTCAAATTTTGAATGATTACATGAAGTAGAAGTATTATTACTTTACATTGCATGTTAAATAGTTTCCAGACTGATTCTAGAGTGTGATGAGTTGCATGTTGAAACTGATGTGTACTGTAAAAATGGTTAATAACAAAGTTGTAGAGAATTTGATAAGTTTTCCAGAAAGTCCTGGATCACTGATTTTGGATTTGTAGAACTCCAATTATGAGTGAAACAAGTAGCTACTGTTTGTGGCATAATCGATGCATTGTAGAAGTAGTTAAGTAATAATCGAGAAGAGATATGCACCTACTCAAACAACGTGATGCACTTGTTAACATATATGCATTCATAATACTTATACCATACTCATACATCTAGGATCGGAGGAAGAGATCACGTTGCTGGAATTCGAAGAAGCAGAGGAAGGGAACCCGCAGGAGGATCCGCAAGCCGCAGCTCCCGAAGGCGTGGAGCAGAAACCTGAAGAGCTTCTGGAGTGTCCTGACCATCGCCCTACTTCCTTTTTGTGAGGCAAGCCCCGGAGCATTATAAGTCTCCTAGTATTTTACAAATGTTTACTTACGTATTTATGATTGATGCATTAGGTTATAAGAGTTGAATGAAACCACTTGATGCATGTACATTCCTTGTCCAGATATTACACCTTTAACCGGTATAGGTCCAGGATCGAATATATATGCTTAGCCATGCTTAGACCGGTAGAAGTCGAGTGATGTCCTGTCACCTACGAGATATAGGTGGATACCGGAGCACGGTTGGCTATATCTGCTATCGTGGAACAGAACCATGGGGTAAAAGTAAATTGAGACCGGACGAGAAGTCGATAGAGAAGCGACAAGACATGGAGGTCTTGGGTGTGGATTTATCCCCGTCTGTGTCGATTAAGGACCGTACTGTTGTTGGTGCTTCTGACAAGATTGAACGCATGCCTCTCACTTAGCTGGCCGGATAACTCATTCCGACCGCGAAGCCGAGTAATTCAACTCAGGCCGGGAACCATTCTGTTGTGCGCTCCTTCCGGGGAACGATCAGACTGAGCCCAAGGGCAGGCTTGGCCTGAGCATCCTGGCATCTGGTGTTCCAGATTGTGCGGCACGGTACGGACCCACGAAATGTGTACCTGAGTTGTACCAAAGGTGACCTAATACTATCGTGGCTGGTAGATCTGGGTTTGTGTTAAGAATAAATTCCCAGCTGGTTGAAATCGATTCGAATCGCCGTCTCTCCCGGATAGTGAGAAACTTGGCTAGTCCTAACATCGTAGTAACTATATTATGAAACATGATGGTTCAGATGAATATGGAATTACAATACCTGCTATGGTTACTATTGTATGCTTCTAAATGATATAAACATGTTTGGCACAGGATAGTTGCTAATCTAGAAATGGATAGTTATAATTAACTTGATAAAGGAATCATAATTGTACAATGGGTAAATTGCCTTTTATGCAAAATGTTGTCAAGTTACGTCCACTTATACAGCCTTGCATAATCCTTGGAGTTATTTTATTTCTGGTTCATGACGGGTAAGTCTAGCTGAGTACCTTCTCGTACTCAGGGTTTATTTTCCCATTGTTGCAGATGGCACTGTGTATCATGGTTATTGCAAGAGTTGCTTCTATCCCGCTATGGATGAGGAGTAAGCCTTGGGTAGGCTTCTTTAGTAATTCCTATCTTTGCTTTTGTGGACCGTGATCTGGCTTGGCACTGTATCAAACTATGTTGGAAACTTTATCTTCGAACTTATTTGCTTCCGCTTTATTTATCAAACTGGGTTTGTAATAACTTTTATTCGTACTCTGATGATGAAAAGTATCTATGAACTTTATGTAACATGTGGCATGTATGTTGAATCCTGTACGATCTTGGTTGTTGTAAATCGTTTATCGAGACCCGTCGTGGTACTCGACGGACTACCGGGTTTATATGGGTTCAAGTATGACAGTGCGACCGCTTACGGATTGCCATTGTACTTGTATTCTTATAAATTGGTCGGTTCTGCGACAGCTGGTATTAGAGCAAGATTCAACGTTAATTGTCACAAGTGTATTTAAAACAAAAGTTTTTGTTTTCCAAAAACCCTTTTCTAGCAACTAATAGTTATATAATAGGTATTTGAAATCTAAAGTGTGCCAATGATCACTTTCCTTATGCCCAAAGTAAGGACTATTAGGTGGCTATTTAAGTACTAACATGGGGGTTTTTACTTCGTCGTCCATACGGCGTGCTATAGTATGGATGCCATTCACTTGAGTGGTAATGTATGGATCAAATGCCTCTATGCCAAGGTAAGATGAGTGTATGACCGCAAGATGTGAGCGTGCGGTCGGGAAGAGTTAGCTTTGGTACGGCTATGTATGCATGCTTGCATGTGTATATAGTACGTATTTAATTGTGGGTTTAAATTCTTGTCGGGTAGATTGATACGGAAATATATGTATGGGTATACATATATGAATGTATTTACAATTACATTCTGCATATTTCATTATGGGTTTAGGGCTGAAATGAAATTTTATGCAGGTACACTAACAACGAAACGTGTAGCTCGACTAGTTACGCTATATATGAGAGAACGTATGTATGCCACCGTGTCTACCGTTAGAAACAAATTTTTCCTAAGTTTGTAAGGACGTACGGAACGAGCATGCATCATGTTAAATTACCATTCACATAACTACATGGTTCCTCCCCTTATAAAATTCTTACTCGGTTATGTAACTCTTATCCATTATGGCATTGTCTCACAAAAGGGTACATGTTGATGGTGTAGATGGCACGCACCAAGCAGACTGCTCGCAAGTCCACCAGAGGCAGAGCTCCTAGCCGTCAGCTTGCTCCACGTACCCGTCAATGTCACACGTTCCTTGGAGAGTTTGGGATGCCTACACTCTTGTGGAGAGTGCTCAGCTATGTAGGTTATCCTGATGGAATGGAACACCGCTACTTCTGGGCGAATGAGCGGTTGGGAGAAGGTCTCTTAGTTACTGTGGAGGCCGTTGTTCGTCCCCGAGGTGACGATTCTGAGTGGACAGGTTGGTGTTATGAGTCGACTGGTAGGACTGCTGAAGAAGCAGCTGGTAGGGCAGCCTTTGGGATCCTGAGGGATATCATGGATCGTTTTCCTCAGGAGCTGGCAGCCGCTTTGGTTGGAGTCTTTCCAAGAGGTAATCCCTCCACTGACTCATGGAAGTAGGCAAGGGGAAGATCTTTGGAGATTGGTGCCATGGAAGGGCAGAACAGCGATAACCCTGCCATGAGCGCCATGTTCGCAATGATGAGAGTGTTAGATGGAGTTGAAGGTAGCCTTAGACGTGTGTCTGGTGCTCTTGGTCATGCCCATGAAGACCGACGTCAGCTTCAGAGGGAGCACGACGCCGAGATTGAGAGGCTCACTGAAGAAATGACTCGGTTAACTCACCAACGGAATGCAGCCTGGTCCAGGGAAGATGTCCTGAGAGCTCGATAGTTTGAGCTGGGACAGCAGCTGGCCAATGCGGAAGAATACAACGATAATCTGCATGAAGAGGTTCATCTACTGAACAATCAGCTCCACCCTTATGTCCCACCTGGAGCCGCAGAAATGGATCTAGAAGGGTACGAGGAAGAAGAAGTGGAGCCTGAAGAAGAAGTAGAACCTGAGGAAGGAAATGATTCTGTGTCTGACCTCGATAGTGATCATGATGAGGATTAGATCGCTTAGCACTTAGTAGAAGGACTAATGTATCACCTTTATTCATGTAATGGACCTGTAGTTTGAAGTTGGCATTTATAACCAGACTATCGTGTAATGTTGATTAATTGCACATTTGGATGAACATCAATGCAATTCCAGTTCTTTGTCGGTAATCACGCTTTAAATTTGCATGCGTTATGAGCATGATAAGTGGTCAAATTGGTGATGTCATGTTGCGAGAATGAATTATTATGCCTCTATTTTTATTGTGATTTTGAGAATTTTCTCCAGTAATTTCAGTTTGGCATGAGTACAAAATTCCTCTGCAATCTCTTGACCTCAACCAATAATCGCTTATTGTTGCAACTTCGCAGATGACGCGCACCTGTGCAGGAGCTAGTAGCAGCCAGGATGGCAACCAGGATGACTTGCCACCCCCACCGCCACCGTCTGCTCAGGAATTCTTTACCTAGTTCCTAGGGAGCCAAAGGACAATGGAGGAAGCTTTGCGCCTCATCGCACAAAACACTGCTCGTGGCCACCCACAGCAACCAGGGGCCGAGCCAAATCAGCACAGTTCATTCAAGGAGTTTCTGGACACGAAGCCTTCGATCTTTAAGGTGGCTGAGGAACCATTGTAGGCCGATGAGTGGCTAAATACCATCGAACAGAAATTTCGTCTGCTAAGGGTCACAGAGCACCTGAAAGCAGAATATGCTTCTCATCAATTACAAGGACCAGCAGGAATCTGGTGGACACACTTCCTGTTGTCTCTGCCTACTAATGCGAGAGTGACCTGGGATCAGTTCAAGCTGGCTTTTAGGGGACACCATATTCCCCTGGGCCTAATGCGCATGAAAGCAGCCGAATTTATGAGGCTCACTCAGGGAACAAAGTCACTCACAGAATATATGCACGCATTCAACAACTTGTCAAGATATGCTCCAAGTTTTGTGGATACTGAAGAGAAAAAGATTGAGAGTTTCAAGCGAGGGTTGGGTACCAAATTAATGAAGACTATGGCAAATTCTAGATGTGCCACGTATAATGAGTTTATTAGTGATGCCTTGACCCAAGAAAACCACAACAACATGCATGTAGTTGCTAAAGGTCGCAAGAGGGCATATGAGGCCGGTGCATCAGGATCTTTCCAGTCGAAAGCGCCTATCACCGCTAGGCCACAATTCCATCCACCTGCACCCAAGTTTAGGCCTCCACCACCGAAAGCTCAGAATAATAGGCCACAGAAACCATTCTGTAAGGCGTTCACTATTGCCTTACCAAAAGGAAATGGCAATCAGGACAGCTCCACCGGATTCAGAAGTAATCAACCTTGTTTCAACTGCAACCAACTGGGTCATTGGTCCAAGGAGTGCCCCCACCCCAAGAGGAATAGCAACCCAAATCAGAACAATCAGAGGTAGGTGAACGCCAGGGCACGTTAGGGACAAGTGCATTATACCGCTGTGGAGGAAGTGCCCACCGGAGAAGTTGTCACGGCTGGTATGTTTCTCGTCAACAAGCATCCCGCTGTTGTTTTATTTGACTCCGGAGCTTCTCATTCATTTATGAGTCAAGCATTTGCATCTAGACATGATCAAGAAATTATAGAAGTAAGTAAAGGGGGTTTTAACATAAGTTCAGCAGGGGGAACTGTTACTACCAAAAAGATAGTAAAAAATGTACTCATCTTGATACAAGGGAGGGAGTACACAACAGATTTGATAATATTGCCGGGGTTGTCGATAAGTGTAATCTTAGGCATGAATTGGATGAAGGATCATGGTGTTCTTATTGACACTAGCACCCGCACTATTATGTTGAGAGAACCCACGGGAGGGAATGCTTTTCTAGTCCCACTCTCCCGTGATTTCAAACCCCAACATTTAGCCTGTGCTATCCAAACCACCACCATATGTGATATCCCCATGGTTTGTGAGTTTCCGGATGTATTTCCAGAGGAATTACCAGGTCTACCACCAGATAGGGACGTGGAATTTAAGATTGAATTAGTGCCAGGTACCGCACCCATATCCAGAAGGCCATATAGAATGCCACCCAATGAGTTAGCAGAACTTAAAGTTCAATTGCAAGATCTATTGGACAAAGGTCTTATCCAACCTAGCTCATCTCCGTGGGGATGCCCAGCATTGTTTGTGAAAAAGAAGGATAAGTCACTGAGAATGTGTGTAGATTACAGACCACTCAATGCTGTGACCATCAAGAACAAATATCCATTGCCCCGTATTGACATCTTGTTCGATCAGCTAGCGAAGGCAAAGGTATTCTCCAAAATTGACTTGAGATCAGGTTACCATCAGATAAAGATTAGACCGGAGGATATACCTAAAACTGCTTTCTCTACTAGGTACGGCTTATACGAGTATTTGGTTATGTCTTTCAGACTAACAAATGCCCCAGCCTATTTCATGTACCTAATGAACTCGGTATTCATGCCCGAACTTGATAAGTTCGTGGTCGTGTTTATCGATGACATATTGATTTATTCAGAAAATGAGTCAGATCATGAAGAGCATCTGAGGATTGTCCTATCCAGATTGAGGGAGCATAAGCTATATGCCAAGTTTAGCAAATGTGAATTTTGGATGAGCAAAGTACCTTTCTTAGGTCACATTTTATCAAGAGATGGAATCTTAGTAGACCCATCAAAAGTACAAGAGGTCATGGATTGGAAAGCCCCAACTTCGGTCCATGAAGTTCAGAGTTTCCTGGGGTTAGCAGGATACTATCGTCGGTTTATTCCAGATTTCTCAAAAATAGCTAAGCCTATGACCAGACTACTTTAGAAAGATGAGAAATACAAATGGACACCAGAATGTGAAACAGCTTTTCACACCCTCAGAACTTTGTTGACTACAGCACCTGTGCTAGCACAACCAGACATTGAAAAGCCTTTTGATGTATTTTGTGATGCATCAGGAATAGGTTTGGGATGTGTGCTTATGCAAGAAGGGAGAGTAATTGCATATGCCTCTCGGCAATTGAGGAAACATGAAGTCAACTACCCTACACATGATTTGGAACTAGCAGCCGTTGTCCATGCATTAAAGATATGGAGACATTACTTGTTGGGCAATGTATGTCATATCTATACTAATCATAAAAGCCTCAAGTATATCTTTACCCAGCCAGAACTGAACATGAGACAACGTAGATGGCTGGAATTGATTAAGGACTATAATTTGGAAGTGCATTACCATCCGGGTAAAGCTAATGTAGTAGCCGATGCACTTAGTCGGAAGTCCCATTGCAACACTATGGAAGCACTATTGGAAGATGGATTCAACTTGCTACATCCTGCCGTACTCCACAATATCACAATCAGTTGTTCGCTTGAGGGCAAAATCATAGAGCTACAGCAGACAGATGTAGGAATAAGTCACATCAAGAGAAAAATGCAAGAGCAAGAAACCAAATAATTTAGATTGGACAAAAGAGGTGTATTATGGTTTGAGGATCGGCTAGTGGTGCCAAAAGACCGTGAGCTAAGGAATCAAATCTTAGAAGAAGCTCACTCGTCCAAATTGTCTATCCACCCGGGTAGTAGTAAAATGTATCAAGATCTAAAAACCCGTTTTTGGTGGACTAAGATGAAGAAAGAGATCGCAGCCTATGTTGCTAGGTGTGATAACTGCAGTAGAGTGAAAGCCGTCCATATGAAAACCGCTGGATTACTTCAGCCATTACCTATTCTAGGATGGAAATGGGAGGAAATCAGTATGGACTTTATCACAGGCCTTCCAACAACGCCACAAGGTCACGATTCAATCTGGGTCATTGTTGATCGTCTTACCAAGTCAGCACACTTTATACCCGTGAACACGCGGTATATAGTTGGGAAATACACTGAGATATATGTTTCCCAGATCGTGAGATTGCATGGAGTACCTAGGACCATAATCTCAGATAGAGGACCACAGTTCATAGCTCGTTTCTGGGAGCACTTACACCAGGCTTTAGGAACCAAGCTAATCAGAAGTTCAGCTTATCATCCGCAAACTTCAGGACAAACAGAGCGAGTGAACCGAATCCTAGAAGATTTACTTAGAGCTTGTGTCATATCTTCAAAAGGTTCATGGGAGAAATGGTTACCTTTAGCTGAATTCTCCTATAACAACAGTTATCAAGCGAGTATCAAAATGGCTCCATTTGAAGCCTTGTATGGCAGAAAGTGCAG
The DNA here is from genome assembly GCF_019320115.1 of Miscanthus floridulus. Classification (NCBI taxonomy): domain Eukaryota; kingdom Viridiplantae; phylum Streptophyta; class Magnoliopsida; order Poales; family Poaceae; genus Miscanthus; species Miscanthus floridulus. Next base: position 84,043,488 of record NC_089597.1, read on the forward strand.
AACTCCATTGAATTGGATTGAGCCCGGTGAAAGGAGATACTTTGGTATTGATTTTGTCAATGAAGCCGAAGAACAAGTACGTATCATCCAACAGCACATGAAGGCAGCTCAGTCAAGACAGAAGAGTTATGCCGACAGGAGAAGAAGACCACTAACTTTTGAAGTGGGTGACTATGTATACTTGAGAGTATCACCCATGAAAGGTGTGAAAAGATTTGGAATGAAAAAGAAGCTTTCACCAAGATATGTAGGGCCGTACAAAATTTTGGAACGAAAAGGAAATGTTGCGTATAAGCTACAACTACCACCAGAGATGAGTACAATCTTTGATGTGTTCCATGTTTCTCAGCTAAAGAAATGTCTTCGAGTACCTGAAGAAGCGATTGCACCCACCAACGTGCAGCTTCAATCGGATTTGACCTATGAAGAAAAGCCAATTAGAGTATTAGAAGAGATGGAGAGAGTGACAAGGAGTAAGATTATTAAGTCCTATAAGGTGGTGTGGAACAATCATAGTGAACAAGATGCTACATGGGAAAGAGAAGATTATCTGCGAGAAGTTTATCCCGCCTTTTTCCAAGAATGGTAGGTCTTGCAAATCTTGGGATGAGATTTTTATAAGGGGAGGGGCTGTAACACCTCGGGTGTTAGCCTTGCATAACTTGACTTGCATAACATGAGCATGGGCATCAAGCATTCATAAATCATCATTTACAATTGAAACATTTGATCGAAACATATGAAACATTGCTTGTTATCTCGTGTTTCTTGGAGCATATGCATATGATCTTGTACAAATGAATGCAAGTGGGTAATGCTAGTCACTAAAACACCTTAGCTACACTTAGGTTAACAAAAGGAACCTTGTTCATGAAGGCCACATTTCATAATCAAGCACTTAAGTGATATTTCATGTGTTGACCTGGATAGCTCTATGAGTGACCACTGCATAAAATGATTGGATGGCCTTGCAAGTTGCTCAAACATGCTTAGGATATCATCATGAACAACTTTGGTATTTAAGGCTAGGGCTAGTTTGGTCATTTAGCCATGGTTTGAGTATGTATCATGATTTCAAAGTGACATGTTTGACTAAAGTTGAACTAGGTGTTAGGGACCTTGCATGGAGGAGTTTACTAAAGCAAAGTTGTAGTGTTTGACATAAGGAACAACTTTTATTTTTGGGTCAGGGACTGATTTAGCTTCTAACATGCTTGAATGGGTCCCACAAAAACCAGCAAAACCCAGCTTTCAACACTTAAAAATTTTCTAAGTGGTGGATTGACTGACAGCCGGACAAGCCAACATTGATCATGATATTACATTGTTTCGGTTGCGATTTAGCACAAGTTCACTGAAAGAGAGTTGTAGATGGTATATCGGTCTACAAGTTCTATTTTTATGGTTTACGCAATAGAGCTATGGATTAGCAGCTAAATGAACATCAAAACGCGCTGTCAGGCATCGCGCTCCTTGTCTGAATCAACTGAACCGCAAACATTCAGTGGCCGACCGCCATTAGGCCATGGCCACCGCGTGGAGGAGAAACGGCCACGCGTCGCCTCTGCTCTGCCCAGCCAGGCCACGACGCGCCCGAGCGCGCCTTCATCACGCCAGCGCCCGCCCGCACTCAGCCGCGCTCCCATTTCACTTCTGGCGTCCTTTCTTCCTCGCTGCAGCAGCCGCCGAGCGCCCGCAGCTCCGCCGTCGCCATAGCCGCGCATAGCTCGCACCTAGCCACTCCAGCACCACCACCATAGCTCCACCGTCACCCCAGCGACCCACTGCTTCCTCCCGTGCCCGCTGACTGAGCTCGGTAAGCCCCAGTGCCGTGCGAATGCTCACCGGAGCTCCACCGCGAGCCCCGTCATCGTGGCCGGAGCGCCATAGTCCACCTCTCCATGCGTTAGCTAGTGCGTCGAGTGCGTCTTAGGTAGTATATGCTCGTCCGAGCTTGAGCTTACTTCGCTGTGGCCTCCTCCGACGTGTCGCCGTCGTTCCGCCCCGCCGTGCCGCCATTGTAGCCACCGTAGTCGCTAGCTCCGACGAGAAGGCCACCCACGTAGCTCAATCAATGCGCCAGGTCACCTAGGTCATGCCGTGATGATGTCACCGCCACCGAGTTCGCCGTCGGCGAGCTCTGGCCACGCCAGCGCTGTGCAGCGCCGCTGCCCTGTTTCGTGTCACTGACGCGTGGGGTCCCCTGACCAGCGGGTCCCACCGGTCAGCGACAGCAGTGTTGTAGGCTAGTTCAAATATTCTAGTTTTTGATTTGTTTTGTGAATTTTGTATCTTCAGTTTGGTAGCTCGTAAAATTGTGAAATAAATATGGTTGTGTTCCTTAGGAAGTGTAGTATTTAGGAAAAATATGTTCTTGTCTTCAACAGTAGAAATTTCTGAAGATTTAAATAATGATTTGTGATGTGCTTTTGAATATATTCAAATTTGTTTATTTTATATCTAGAGTTCTTGTGCTCCAAAAATTATGACATTTTTGTGGTAAGCTAGTCTTAGCATATGTGAACTCTGGTAAAAATTTGAGGACCAGTGCATGTGTAGATCTATAGTTATAGATTTTTCTTTTATAAATAGTTGATCCTTGCATAATTTTTTATAAATTAATTATGAGTCCAAAATTCATGAAATTTATTGGAGGTAATACTAGTACCATATGGATGTTATGAAAAATAAGAAATCTGTTGCTTGACACTTTTCAATAGGATTTTTCATTTATGCTATTTCAAGCCTTGCTTCCTTATCATTTTTGTATAGAATGTTCTACTTAGTAAAATGACATGAAATTTTTATAGTAGTCCTTTTATAGCATTAGTAAGGCACTATAAATTTTTGAGAATTTATGAAGTAAATCTGATATATGTTTATTATTTAACCTAGATATCTAAATAAAATAATAAAGGCATTTAAATAAATAGTTTGGACTTTACCATTATATTATCTTAACTGTATTTGGTATGCTTAAACTGGTAGTAGAGTCTATGTTGTCAAATTTTGAATGATTACATGAAGTAGAAGTATTATTACTTTACATTGCATGTTAAATAGTTTCCAGACTGATTCTAGAGTGTGATGAGTTGCATATTGAAACTGATGTGTACTGTAAAAATGGTTAATAACAAAGTTGTAGAGAATTTGATAAGCTTTCCAGAAAGTCCTGGATCACTGATTTTGGATTTGTAGAACTCCAATTATGAGTGAAACAAGTAGCTACTGTTTGTGGCATAATCGATGCATTGTAGAAGTAGTTAAGTAATAATCGAGAAGAGATATGCACCTACTCAAACAACGTGATGCACTTGTTAACATATATGCATTCGTAATACTTATACCATACTCATACATCTAGGATCGGAGGAAGAGATCACGTTGCTGGAATTCGAAGAAGCAGAGGAAGGGAACCCACAGGAGGATCCGCAAGCCGTAGCTCCCGAAGGCGTGGAGCAGAAACCTGAAGAGCTTCCGGAGTGTCCTGACCATCGCCCTACTTCCTTTTTGCGAGGCAAGCCCTGGAGCATTATAAGTCTCCCAGTATTTTACAAATGTTTACTTACGTATTTATGATTGATGCATTAGGTTATAAGAGTTGAATGAAACCACTTGATGCATGTACATTCCTTGTCCAGATATTACACCTTTAACCGGTATAGGTCTAGGATCGAATATATATGCTTAGCCATGCTTAGACCGGTGGAAGTCGGGTGATGTCCTGTCACCTGCGAGATATAGGTGGATACCGGAGCACGGTTGGCTATATCTGCTATCGTGGAACAGAACCATGGGGTAAAAGTAAATTGAGACCGGACGGGAAGTTGATAGAGAAGCGACAAGACATGGAGGTCTTGGGTGTGGATTTATCCCCATCTGTGTCGATTAAGGACCGTACCGTTGTTGGCGCTTCTGACAAGATTGAACGCATGCCTCTCACTTAGCTGGCCGGATAACTCGTTCCGACCACGAAACCGAGTAATTCAACTCAGGCCAGGAACCGTTCTATTGTGCGCTCCTTCTAGGGAACGATCAGACTGAGCCCAAGGGCAGGCTTGGCCTGAGCATCCTGGCATATGGTGTTCCAGATTGTGTGGCGCGGTATGGACCCACGAAATGTGTACCTGAGTTGTACCAAAGGTGACCTAAGACTATCATGGCTGGTAGATCTGGGTTTGTGTTAGGAATAAATTCCCAGTTGGTTGAAATCGATTCGAATCGCCGTCTCTCCCGGATAGTGAGAAACTTGGCTAGTCCCAACATCGTAGTAACTATATTATGAAACATGATGGTTCAGATGAATATGGAATTACAATACCTGCTATGGTTACTATTGTATGCTTCTAAATGATATACCACATGTTTGGCACAGGATAGTTGCTAATCTAGAAATGGATAGTTATAATTAACTTGATAAAGGAATCATAATTGTACAACGGGTAAATTGCCTTTTACGCAAAATGTTGTCAAGTTACGTCCACTTATACAGCCTTGCATAATCCTTGGAGTCATTTTATTTCTGGTTCATGACGGGTAAGTCTAGCTGAGTACCTTCTTGTACTCAGGGTTTATTTTCCCATTGTTGCAGATGGCACTGTGTATCATGGTTATTGCAAGAGTTGCTTCTATCCCGCTGTGGATGAGGAGTAAGCCTTGGGCAGGCTTCTTTAGTAATTCCTATCTTTGCTTTTGTGGACCGTGATCTGGCTTGGCACTGTATCAAACTATGTTGGAAACTTTATCTTCGAACTTATTTGCTTTCGCTTTATTTATCAAACTGGGTTTGTAATAACTTTTATTCGTACTCTAATGATGAAAAGTATCTGTGAACTTTATGTAACATGTGGCATGTATGTTGAATCCTGTACGATCTTGGTTGTTGTAAATCATTTATCGAGACCCGTCGTGGTACTCGACGGACTACTAGGTTTATATGGGTTCAAGTATGACAGTGCGACCGCTTACGGATTGCCATTGTACTTGTATTCTTATAAATTGGTCGGTTCTGCGACAGAGGACCCCTTGATTGGCTTTCCTTTATTCTAGCCATTCCCTTGATTGGCTTCCCTTTATTCTAGCCACTTCCTAAACCGAGCCCTGCGCTGGTGCCTGCCGCGGTGACCGTGGTGGCCGCGTCGCCCTGGCGCGCTGCTGCACGCCTGGCATCCCGGGCCCTTCTATTCTTGGCATATGTGTGTCCCCACATGACATCTCTCCCCCGTCGAGGAGCAGCTCGTCCTCGAGCTGGATGTCCGGATACTTGGCGGTGAAGGCCTCGACGTCTTCCCATGTAGCCGATGTAGCCGACTCGCCCTTCCACCGGACAAGGACCTGGCGCACGCCGCGGCCAATCGTGCCTGCACGGCCCACTCCGGCTCTGGAACTAACGCACCATGGTGGATGGGGGGTAGTGGTGGTGGAGCATCCGGTGGCGGCCCGCGGAACTTCTTGAGGAGGCCGATGTGGAACACATCGTGCAGCCGAGCGCGAGGCGGAAGGGCCAAGCAGATAGCGACGTCATTGATGAGTTCGACGACGCGGTAGGGCCCGAAGTAGCATGACTTGAGCTTGCCAATGATGGCCTAGGGAATGGACGATGCTGCTCGCTGACAAAGATGAAGGAGGGCCCAATCGCCCACCTGATATGCGACATGACGATGGAGCTTGTCATAGTGCTTCTTCTGGACTGCCTGTGCCTGCTCCAGGCGATAACGGATGTCCGCCAGGAACTCGTCACGCTCCTCCATGTTCCTGGCGATGGCGGCCACCCGTGTGTCCCCTGGCTCATAAGACTGGATGGTCGGAGGATCACGCCCGTAGACGACGCAGAACGGCGTGTCCCACAGCGAGGACTGGTAGGCGGTGTTGTAGACATACTCCGCCCATGGCAACCAGCGTAGCCAATGTCTAGGGCGATCGCCGGTGAGGCAGCGTAGGTACATGACGATGACGCGGTTGGCAGCTTCTGACTGGCCATCGGACTGAGGGTGGAAAGTTGATGTCATGTGGAGCTTGGCGCCCATCAGGCGCATGAGCTCTCGCTAGAACGTCGAGGTGAAGACTGGATTGTGGTCAGACACCATGGACTGGGGAACGCCGTGAAGCCGCACAATGTCGGTGAAGAAGGCTTGCGTGATGGACTCGGCAGAGTACATGTGCGCTAGGGGAATAAAGTGGCAGTACTTGCTGAACCTGTCCACCACCGTCAAGGATGACGGACTTGCCACGAACGCGCGGCAATGCCTCCACGAAGTCGAGCGCGATGTCCGTCTAGACACCCTGGGGTACTGGCAGGGGAAGGAGCGGGTGGAGGTGCTCCGATTTGTACCTTTGACATGTCACGCACGAGCGCACGAGGACCTGCATCAGCTGTCGCATGTTAGGAAAATGAAAGTCACGGCGGAGGCGATGTAGTGTGCGTTGGACCCCTTCATGCCTGTCCTCGTGCACGACCACCATGATCTCCTGGACGAGCGGTGACATCGGGGGAATGTAGAGGCGGCCACCGAACTGGACCATGCCATCGACGAGCGTCCATGGTGCGTCGTGGGAGCCTACACGGAGCTCGTCCCATATGGCAATGAGGGCAGGGTTGGTGTCCTGCGCTTGATGGAGGCGCATGATGAAGTCAAAACGTGGGGCGGAGATGGCGAAAATGACCCCCTCGTCCGTGTCGTGGTGAGACAAGGCGTCCGCCACCACGTTCGCCGCGCCCAGTTTGTACTCGACGGAGAAGTCGAAGCCCAACAGCTTCCCTACCCAGTGGTGCTGGGGAATCATGGCGAGATGCTGATCCAACAGGTACTTGAGGCTGTAATGATCTGTCTTGACAAGGAATCAGTAGCCCCAGAGGTACGGTCGCCAGTGCTGTATGGCATGGACGAGGCAGATGAGCTCCCGCTCATAGGCGGTGTGGGAGCGATGGCGTGGCACGATGGGGCGGCTGAAGAACACAATCAGGTGCGCGTCCTGGATGAGCACTGCACCAAACCCATGCGAAGAAGCATCGCATTCCACGACAAAGTCCTTGGTGAAGTCTGGCATCGCCAGGATCGGGGCCAAGGTGACCGCCGCCTTAAGCACGTCGAAGCCCACGGCGGCTGCGTCGGTCCAGGAGAACCCTTCCTTCTTGAGGAGGGCGGTCAGCGGCGTGGCGATGGAGCCGAAATTATGGACGAATTTGTGGTAGTACCCGGCCAAGCCGAGGAAACCACGAACTACCTGCGCTGAACGGGGCACCGACCAGTCATGGATGGCCTGCACCTTGGCCGGATCCATGGCGACACCCACCTTAGAGATGACATGACCGAGATATGAAATGGAGGTGACGCCGAAGGCGCACTTCACCCGCTTGATGAAGAGGTGGTGCTGGCGCAGCGTGGAGAGGACGGCGCGGAGGTAGCGAAGGTGGTCGGCCCATGTCTTGTTGTATATCAAAATGTCATCAAAGAAGATAAGGACAAACCAACGGAGGAAGGGGCGTAGGATGTCATTCATGAGCGCCTAGAATGTCGCTGGGGCGTTGCACAGCCCGAATGGCATAACCAAGAACTCGTAGAGGCCCTCGTGTGTACGGAACGGTGTCTTGTGGACATCACTCGGCCGCATGCGAACTTGGTGGTACCCGGAGCGAAGGTCTAGCTTGGAGAAGAATCGGGCATCGTGGAGTTCATCGAGCAGTTCGTCCACTACGGGAATGGGGAACACGTCCTTGACGGTGAGGGCATTCAGGGCGCAGTAGTCAACGCAGAAGCGCCAGGATCCCTCCGCCTTCCTGATGAGGAGGACTGGCGAAGAAAACACCGACGCGCTGCTGCAGATGATGCCCTGCTCCAACATGGCGGCGCATTGCCGTTCCAATTCGTCCTTGGGGGACGCAGGGTACCGGTACAGCCGGACCACCACCGGCTGCGCGCCCGGCTTGAGGACGATGTTGTGGTCGCGGGCACGCGGAGGCGGAAGCCCCTGGGGCTCAGCGAAGACGTCCCCGAAGGATGCCAGCAGTTCGTCCAGGAGGGACTCGCTGGCTATCGTGGTGCGGACGCCTGGCGTGCTGGTTGCCGCCACGCCCGTCTAGCACACGGCGCGCCCCTGACACTAGAAAGACATCTTCCACGCGCTGAAGTCCTAGAGCACCGGCCCCAAGGTCGCCAGCCACTGCATGCTGAGGACCAGGTCGTACCCAGCGAGTGGCATCATGAAGAGATCGACACGGAACGTGTCGTTGTCGATGGTGAGCGGTGCCTGCCGAATGACACCAGGGCAGGAGACGCGCTCGCCATTCGCCACGGTCGCCGTGAGGCGTGGGCGACGCTGCAGAGGCAGCTCGGTACGGAGGGCCGCGTCCTCGGCTATGGAAGTTGTGTGTGGATCCTGAGTCGAGGAGCGCGGTGAAGACGGCAGCACCCATGGCCACCTAGATCTGCATGGTGTCACTGAAGGACACCCTAGCGATCGCGTTGAGGGAGAAGTGCAGGGTCTCCTCCATGGTGGCGTCTTCAGCAGCAGTGGCCATGTCGTCGGTGTCGTCCTCGATGACGCTGTCGAGGAGGAACAGTCGTTTGCAGACCCGATTATGCCCGCGACCGAACTTTTCATCGTAGTTGTAGTAGAGACTGAGGCGACGACGCTCTTCCTGTTCTGCCTGAGTCAGCCGCCGAACTAGTCGGCCCTCCACGGTGATTGTGGCCAGCGCGGCCTTGTCCGCCTTGTCTGCCGGGGGCACCGGTAGGGCGAGTCGTGGTGCAGGCACTTGCAGGAGTGGCCGATCGCGCGGGGGGACACGTGCGGCGGGCGCGACGTAGCTGTTCCGCAAGTCGATCTTGCGGCCGAGGCTCATGGCCGCCACCAGCGACTGGGGATTGTGGATCTCCACATCATGGCTGAGTGGTGGAAGGAGGCTGGCGGTGAACAGCTGGACGCGCTGTGCCTCGTCCAAGCGGCCCGCGCAAGGAAGCAGAGCCTAGAACCTGTCCTGGTAATCCGCCACGTTACCGGCTCGGTGGCAAGCCGCCAATTCGCCGAGGGGGTTGGATCGGAGGGGAGGCCCAAAGCGTAGGTGGAGGAGCTCCGTGAACTGGCGCCAGGAAGGAGTACCGTTGTCCTGCTGGACTTGGTAGTACCACAGCTGAACGCCGTCCTCAAGGTTGTACGACGCCATCCATACTTTCTCCTCCTCCATGATTCGCTGTTGATGAAAATAAGATTCACAACGATTGATAAAGATCAGGGGATCCGACTTGCCATCATAGCGTGGAAAGTCGAGCTTTTGGAAACACGGCGGCCGGTCCTATTGATGCTCCCCCGACCCAGAGTGTGCGGAGTGTGACGATCCACCCGGCGGCGGACGCGCGGCGTCCAGGCGCTGGATGGCCTGGGCGTTGGCCTCCACGGACGTCTGGAGGGTCCGGATGGACGCGACCAAGGAGTCCAACGACGCGAGGGAATGGCGCGGCGGCTGAGGATGGTGCGGCGGCTGGTGTTGGCGAAGAGGCACGAGATGAACTAGATCGCCTAGACTGTGATACCAGGTTGTCAAGGGCGTCGAGGGGTAGGGTAGGCGCACCCCGGCTACGTAGTTCGTAGCCGTGATCCGTGTTGGGGCGAGGTTTTACCCCTCAACGCCCGTTCTATTACGAGGTGAAGGAGAAGTAATTGTTCTTGCTTACTCTCAAATGATGGATTACAAGGACTCTTATAGGTCATAGCCTTAACAGACTCTAACAAATCACTCCTAAATTAGAGGACCCCTTGATTGGCTTTCCTTTATTCTAGCCATTCCCTTGATTGGCTTCCCTTTATTCTAGCCACTTCCTAAACCGAGCCCTGCGCTGGTGCCTGCCGCGGTGACCGCGGCGGCCACGTCGCCCTGGTGGGCTGCTGCACGCCTGGCATCCCGGGCCCTTCTATTCCTAGCATATGTGCGTCCCCACATGACACATTCAGACCTATCTGTTCCCGATTAGGCCACAAGCAATCATGCCCTCCAACGCTGTTTAGAGCAGGATATTCCAGGGATTCAAAGCTTTAAAAGAGCCCTAATTGAATATAACGACCTCAACCATATGCTTGCCCCTTTCTTCCCAGTTGCCTCCAAACCAGCAGAAATAGCACCAGATCACTGTCTCCGGTAAGTTCATTCTATGGACAACTTAAGAAAACATATCCCCTACTCATGGTTGACAGGTCTCTGTACTACTTAGTCAAAGAGCTGATTAGTGGGTGCCTGGGTGGATTAATTAGTATTTGTGTGTGCTTTCACCTTTGCAATAATGAGTTAACTACGCTGAAACAGGGAGAAATTGGGGGTTGGGATGGCACTAGTGGGGATGGCAATTGTGATGGTGAGTCTTGCAAAGTTGCAGTCATGTACCTAACACGGCTATTGGGAACTAACTGATCATTCAGGTACAGGGTCTCTAGCCAGTGAAACTACTCTGAAACTGCTATATATAAGAAAACATGGCTGCTTGACTTGCCTGATCAGTTAGTTTGTTTTATCATGAATGATTTGATGGTTAAAAGCACGCGTGGTGGGCCGAAAGGCGGTTATATCCTTTGAAATGGTACGGTGTTCTAGTTAAAAATATCAGAGGAGCTCTTGCATGGCTTTAATTTGTCAGATTGGCTACAGTGCATCGAGTTCCATCACTAGTAGTCTTATTACAGTATTACAGTGTAATTTACTTTGCTCCTTTTTTAACGAAATGACACACAAATCCTGTGTTTGTTCCGAGAAAAGAAATGCTACCTATGCTCAACTGAATCACAGGTTCTCTTTTCTAGAGGGTTCGTCCGTGCATCAACAACGCTGAATGGATCAGATAACAAAGCAGTGAACGCTCTCTTATCGACAGAAGAAAAGGGGCCCGGAGCGTCTCCTTTGTTGACTCTTCCTTTGATAGAGCGCACAAGGTTGCTGCATTCCACGGCAGCAACAAAGCAAGAACACAAGCATACATATCGCTCCAAAGAAGAAAAAAAAAGTGATTTGTCTGAAGCAATAATTGCATCGTCAGACGAGCTAGTTTACTCTACTTGCAACACGTATGTAGGTCACCAAAATTCAGCAACAATAATTCACTTCACTGATTTTCAAATCACTCAGAATTAGGACAGACATTACATTGATTTGAGTTGTGTGGTCGTGTGAACTGGGACTTGGTTAAATTTTTACATGTAACACGTAGGCAAGGCAATCACAATCATCACAGAATCTGCATCATATCGATGCTGTGCACGTTTTTGTATTTGTTGACAATGTGAATTCAAATCAATACAAACTATATGTGCAGGTGGTAGCTAAGCCGCCTAAGCGTTGTACGCGCGTCGTGTGCATCCTGGGTTGAGCCACGCATGAAAGGGAGGAGGAAACTTTGACTGCAGTACTGCATCTGCTTCAGCCAATGCTAGATCAACACATTTAGTGTTGGTGATCTGGCCTAAACTCCGCCAGTGATACCTTAATTAACAACAATTAAAATTGAAGAACTTCGCTATCAAATGCACTGCTTGTTAGCTTGCTGCCACAAACAAGATCTCCATCTACAACACCACCAACCAGCTCACAGTCATTATTGAGTTTCCATCGATTAAAATTGAAGAACACTTCGCTATCAAATGGAAGTACTGCACGTTAGCTTGCTGCTACCCACAAGTAAGATCTCCATCTAAAACACCACCAGCTCACAGTCATTGAGTTTCTCTATCAAATGGAAGTACTGCACGTTAGCTTGCTGCCACAAACAATATCTCCATCGAAAACACCACCAGCTCACAGTCATTATTGAGTTTCCATACACTAATGGAGACGGCCTCTTTGCCGAGGGCTTCTGGGTTTGCCGACGGCTAGATCTTAGGCACTCGGCAAAGAGGGTCTTTGCTGAGGGCCAGCCCCAGAAGCCCTCGGTAAAGCTAGGCCCTCGACAAATAAGCCTTTGCCGAGGGCCTGGCCCTCGGCAAAATAAATCTTTGGCCCTCGGCAAATATGGCCGGATGGGCCACGGCGGCCACTGGCGTCAGTCTTTGCCGAGTGCCCGCCGTCAGGCACTCGGCAAAGATTTTTTATTTTTTTAAATATTCTTGGCCGATGGCCCAGATCCAGGGCCCTCGGCAAAGATTTTTTATTTTTTTAAATATTTTTTGCCGAGGGCCATTGGCCAGGCCATTGGCAAAGAGGCCCTTGGCAAAGATTTTTTTTGGTTTTTTGGACCCAGTTTTTTTGTGGTGCTATAATACATGATTTAAAACTCAATTTTAAAATTTGGGCCAAATTTGACTTTTTTTTGATGTATTTCCCTAATTTATTTCTTTTCGTTGATTTTTTTTAATATTTCAAATTTGAACCGCAGGTGGATGGAATAATGTAATTTAGTGATTCGAAAAATGTTATTCATAGTATTTGGTGTATGTTGAGTCCCTATCCACAACTCGCATCAAATTTCTGGCATCTTCTTCACCGTCACAACTTGCTCGAAACCTTCTCAAATTTTTACCACAGCCTATACATGCGATAACATGACACCTCAACAAGTTTCATGATTTTCGGACTTCGTATGGATTTTATATAATTTAAAAACACTTTTCCGACAAGTTCCTCGTCATGTTACGTGAAGATGATGCCCGAAATGCCCGAAATTTCATGCGAGTTCGTGGATAGGGACTCAACATACACCAAATACCATGAATAATATTTTTTGAATCACTAAATTACATTATTCCATCCACCGGCAGTTCAAATTTGAAATATTAAAAAAAATCAACGAAAAGAAATAAATTAGGGAAATATATAAAAAAAAGTCAAATTTGGCCCAAATTTTAAAATTGAGTTTTAAATAATGTATTATAGCACCACAAAAAAACTGGGTTCAAAAAACAAAAAAAATCTTTGCCGAGGGCCTAGCCTGGCCCTCGGCAAAGGGGGGTCTTTGCCGAGGGCCTGGCCAATGGCCCTCGGCAAAGAATATTTAAAAAATAAATAAAAAATCTTTGCCGAGGACCCTGGATCTGGGCCCTCAGCAAACGGCCCAACCCTAAATTGGCTAGTGACCCAAATTCCCCGCCCAGAGACCAAAAAAAAATCTTTGCCGAGGGCCTAGCCTGGCCCTCGGCAAAGGGGGTCTTTGCCGAGGGCCTGGCCAATGGCCCTCGGCAAAGAATATTTAAAAAAAATAAAAAATCTTTGCCGAGGGCTCTAGATCTGGGCCCTCGGCAAAAGGGCCCGACCCTAAATCGGCCAGCGGCCCAAATTTCCCGCCCAACCGTTACGCCGCTACTGCTTGACGCCGCCGCTGCTCGCCCCGTCGCCGCCCCAGCGCGGCCCGCCGCCCCGAGCAGCCCGCCGTTGCGCGCCCGGCCGCCCCGCGCGGCCCGCCGCCCGACCTCCGCGCCGCCCGTGCGCGCCACTCCAGCGCCGCCCCGCTGACGCCGCCCCACCGCCCAGAGTCCGCCCCAGCCGCCCTCCGGCGGCCCCCCCACACCGGCCTTCCTGCCCCCACCGCGCCGGCCTTCCCGCCGCCCCGGCCGGCCCTCCGACGGCCCCCCGTGCCGGCCTTCCCGCCCCCCGCCCCCACGCTGGCCTCCCCGCCCCGACACCATCCCCTAGGCCGCCCCCATCGCCGGCTGCTGTTGGAGGGGAGGAGTACTCCGACGCCGCTTGACCTCGCCGGAGAAGAAAGTGACCCCTACACCGCGACGCCCGACTCCACCGCAACCCTAGGTAAAACTCTCATTGTCGGCCTTCGTGCCATATGTGGTTGTGTGGGCCTTTGTGCCGTAAATTGATATGAGGGCCTTCGTGCTGTTGTGGTTGTCGGCCTTCGTGCCGTTGTGAATGTCGGCCATCGTGTCGTTTTTTGCAGGTTTTGGAAACCTCCCCGTGCAGGGGAGGTGCTGCTGAAATTTTGAACAGACAATAACCTATTGCCTTTTTATGTAGGAGAAGAGCATGTCGGAGGGGACCCGGAGGACCCTGATCATCTTCGTCGGCATCGCGGTTCTGCCTGCACTGCGCTGCCTCGCCACTGCGTCGACTCGCCATTGCCCCGCTAGCCTGACTTCACCGACACCCTAGGTATAAATAACCTCTTTTTCCGCATATCTGTCATAGCCCGCGCGTAACCCAGTTAGGCGTCTCCCGTTCGAAAGAGATACGGTCGTATGTATGCGGATCTTTGTATATCTGCGACCGTATCTGTTTTGGATTGTCCACGTTTTTTGGACAGCCCGCGGATACATAGATGGGTTAGTTTCCATGGTCCGCTCTGGTCCGAGACGGAGTTTCGGCATCACCTCCCTGTTGTTCTCCGAATACACACTCTCCATGGCAGGACGTTTATCAGGAGAACAGTGGGGAGGTGCTGCCGAAATTCTGTCTCAAAGAGGAGCGGACCCTGGAAACTAACATTATCTATGCATCCACGGGTGGGATTAGGACCTATCCTCACCTATTAGTCATTAGGAACACCGAGTAGATGCAATTGATGGTCACAATACTCTGTGATGTAAATATTAAAGGATGGAGAACCGTCAGTGGATGTACACGGGCTGGAGAAGCGGGAGTGACTACGACTATGAATGGGTGAAGGAGATAGATCGTTTCTTGAAACATGCATTTGACCCAGGAGCAGGAGGACATTCTCTAGTTTGGTGTCCCTATAGCAAATGTGACAACAGGAGAAAGGTAGACGAGAAGACCATGGGTAGACATCTTGTGTTCAATGGTTATACGCCTGGCTACCAGCAATGGATCTACCATGGTGAAGCAGATTGTATAAGAGCGGAGGTGGTGAGAGCACGCCTCGAGGCTTTTGATGATGATGATGCTGGGGTAGTAGACATGCTAGATGACGCCCACCAAGCTCACTTTGCTGAACGACGTGAGAAGGAGGAGATGGAGGAATCTACAAAGGACTTCTACAAAATGTTGCACTCGGCACAGAAACCCCTTCACGAGCGTACAATGATTTCTCAGCTGGATGCGGTTGGACGCGTAATGGGGTTAAAGGCTGAGTTAAACCTGAGTCGAGAAGGTTTCGATAAGATGTTGGCCGTGTTTGGCACCATGCTACCGGAGAAGCACACTTTGCCAAAGAACTTGTACGAGGCAGAGAAACTCCTTCGTATGCTTAAGATGCCGTATGACAAGATACATGTTTGTCCGAAGGGGTGCGTCCTATTTAGGAAAGAACACAAGGACGCAAATTACTGTCCGAAGTGTAAATCCTCCAGGTACCTGGAGGTAGACTCTGGTGATGGTCAGAAAAAGCAGCTTCCGATCCCCGCGAGAGTGCTACGACACCTTCCTTTCCTGTCGAGGATCCAACGGCTATTCATGATCGAGGAATCCGTGAAACAGATGACATGGCACAAAGATGGCAAATGGTACAATCCTGGGAAGATGGTACATCCGTCTGATGCTGAAGCATGGACGTACTTCAATGACAAACATCATGACAAAGCAGCTGAGGCCCGTAATGTACGTGTCGCGCTGGCAACAAATGGGATCAATCCTTATGGAATGATGGCTGCCCCATACACATGCTGGCCCATTTTTGTTATCTCCCTTAATCTCCCTCCCGGCATCTCCTTTCAACGGCATAACGTATTCTTGTCGTTGATAATTCCTGGACACCCGGGGAGTAATATGGGTGTGTTCATGGAGCCTGTGATTGATGAATTGATCCACGCTTGGGAGAAGGGGTATGGACATACGATCGAGCTACAAAGACAAGCTTCAAAATGCACGTTTGGTACCACTACTCCCTGCATGACTTCCTGGCGTATGGGTTATTTGCCGCCTGGTGTGTTCACAGGAAGTTCCCATGCCCAATATGCAAGGAAGCTGTGAGGTTCATTTGGTTGAAGAAGGGTGGCAAGTATTTGTCGTTCGACCAGCATCGTCAGTTCCTCCCTCTAGACCATGAATTTAGAGAAGACATCAAGAGCTTTACGAAATGTGTCAAAGTGACAGACCCTAAGCCACACTTGAGGACTGGTGCCGAGGTTCGTGCTCAGATAGATGCTCTTGTGCCCAATGAAGAAGGTGGTTTTGTGGGATATGGTGAGGAACATATGTGGACTCATAAGTCCGGCTTGACGAGGCTCCCCTATTTCGATGACCTTCTTCTGCCACATAATATTGATGTAATGCACACTGAAAAGAATATCGCCGAGGCACTTTGGGGAACTCTCATGGACACTGACAAGTCTAAGGACAACGTTAAGGCTAGAGTGGACCTAGCGACGTTGTGCGATAGACCGAATCAAGCGATGTAGCCTCCTAGTGGCTGAAACAAGAACTAGAAAAGGCCTAAGGTCAATTTCGTCTTGCAAATTGATCAAAGAAGGGAAGTACTAAAATGGATCTAGACGTTAATGTTCCCAGATGGATATGCAGCGAATCTTAGCAGGGGAGTGAACTTAGGCACTCTACGAGTCAACGGGATGAAGAGTCATAACTACCACAT
Organism: Miscanthus floridulus; assembly: GCF_019320115.1. Classification (NCBI taxonomy): domain Eukaryota; kingdom Viridiplantae; phylum Streptophyta; class Magnoliopsida; order Poales; family Poaceae; genus Miscanthus; species Miscanthus floridulus. Next base: position 84,059,957 of record NC_089597.1, read on the forward strand.
ATGGATTGAGTGGCTTCTTCCGGTGATGGTCCGAGGCTATGTCCCTAAGCATGTTTGGCTAGTGCTGGCAGAGTTGAGCTTTTTCTTTCACCAGCTTTGTGCCAAGGAGATATCTCGGACCGTCGCTCAGGACTTGGAAAAAGCGGCACCTATGTTGCTCTATAAGCTGGAGAAGATCTTTCCACCTGGCTTCTTCTTGCCGATGCAGCATCTGATTGTGCACCTCCTGTCCGAGGCATGTTTGGGGGGCCCGTGCAGGCCTGTTGATGCTATCCAATCGAGAGATGTTTGAAGACTCTTCGCAAAAAATGTACAAATAAAGCCAGAATTAAGGCTTCCATTGCAGAGGCATGCCTTCAGGAGGAGGTGGCAAACTTCACAACGCAATACTACAAGCTGAACCTTCCTAGCAATCATAATCCACTCCCTCGTTACAATGCTGGCAAAAATGAATCGACCCTCAGCCTTTTCCAAGGCCAACTCGGCAGTGCAAGTGGATCAACCCCGAAGCTATTAGGAAATGAAGAGTGGCATAGTATCATGCTATATGTGTTGAATAACCTTACCGAGGTGCAGCCGTTCATCAAGTAAGTTCTCAACGAACTTGTTTCAATACGCTGTCACTATTCTGCATCCAACCCCATTGATTCTCGTTCGGACAGGGAATTTGTTCGTGAATTCTAGCATCAATCAAGGGATCCTACCTCACATGAACAAGACACCCTTGTTTCGTGGGGTGCAGGAGCGGGGAGACCTGATTTCATTTCTTGGTTCAAACAAAAGGTAATGTCCAATTTAGCTCGTACGTTCGATCGTCCAAGGTGATCGTACGTTTGATTAATATAACGATCTATCATGCTTCACCTTGCAGGCCCAGACCGGTTCGTCCATGAGTGACGAGTTGAAATAGGTTGCAAACGGCTGTGACGTTAGGGTGAAGTCATTTACCGGCTATGACATGAACGGATATCGCTTCCACACAATAAGTTACGAGCAGATTCGGCCCAAACAAAAAACCATAAATAGCGGAGTTTGTACGCCCGGCACTGATGGCCTTGACTATCATGGTAGAGTTGAGGAAATCTATGAACTCTCATTTCATGGAGACAAACCACTTAAACCTATCATGTTCAAATGCCACTAGTTTAATCCTCGATCAACAAGACAAACCCCTCATCTTGGGCTAGTCGAGATTCGAGAAGATTCCATCTATCCTGGAAAAGATGTCTACATTGTGGCTCAATAGGCCATGCAGGTGTATTATACTCGATACGCCAACCAAGACAAAGAGGATCTTAAGGGTTGGGCTATTGTGCACTAGGTATCTCCACACGGTAAACTACCTGCCCCAAACAATGATGATTACAACTTCAACGCAAACACATATGATGGATAGTTCTATCAAGAAGATGGGCTACCAGGCACGTTTGAGATAGTCTTACCTGAAGCAATCGAAATGGAAGTAGACAATTAAATGGTTGATGGCGAGGTCGATGGAGATGTGGTGGTAAATGCCAAGGACATAGCAATGCTTGAGCGATTACTTCTAGGCAATGACTACGATGACAACATAGAACCTTTGGATAGTGTTGCCCATCTGGACAATTTTGACAGTGATGATGAGACCTATGATCCCAATCATGAAGATTATTCCTAATACATGTAATACTATGTTTTTTTAATTTGTGTTTTGTTTATATATTTTGAATCTATTTCTAATATATGTACTAATTAGTCTTGTTCATTCTTTGTGATTGCAGGTGATTGAACAAAGATGGTGAGCAGACGTCCACGCCGTGACACGCCCTTGGTTTACGGGAGAGACCGCCCTCTCCTTCGAGGTGAGGGGTCATCGTCCGGGGCAGCATCCGTAGGAGGTGACGAGAGGAGGACCAGGGGCAGTAGCCATAGGAGGCAGCGGTCTCCTCCCTCACCACATGACGAGGTGCTGGAGGAGGAGCACGTGACGGCCACGGCCACGTCCTCGTCGGAGGACAAGAGGGGTCAGCAGATGGGCGAGGGAGGCGAGGCACTCGAGGGTGAGGGAGGCGAGGGGCTCGAGGGCGACGGAGGGGGTACCGCTACCCGGACTCCCTACGAGCAAGGTCCCGCGAGCCTCCCTCTGATTTCGCTTCCTCACAACCACCTAGTGATTCGGCCTATGGCAAAGAGGTAAGTAACTATAGATGTTATCACAACTACTTCATAAGATATGTTGGAAATCATAAGAGAAACTGATAAATTTTCTTAATCACTTGTGCAGGGCCTGGTTGGTTTTGTCAGGTACTCTAGCACGCACCCCCATGAGAATCCTTGGTGTTTTGTGTTGGAAATGGTACCCTGGCATTGTGCAACTGTCCGAAGAGCCGGTGGTGCGGGAGCCGGCCTCCAACTGGGACAGGTACGTGCTGGTCACGGATGACACTTACCGCAACAAGCAGGGGCGGGTATTGGAGTTTTGGGTAAGTTTCTCTCGCACAACATTGCTTAAGACATCTCATTCATTGGTTAAATGTTTTATTGAAATAATGAATGGATACATCGGTTTTGTATGCAGAAAATTTTCAAGGCCGAAGAAGGACTTGAGGCCCAGGCGGATCGGCCGGCTGTCGCAGCTTGTAGGAAGTACATCACCGCGATGCACCACCATGGGCGCGTCCAAGCCCACATAGACTACTATAGGTCGGTACTTAAGCAATCCCTCCCCAAGCCTCAAGCAAGACTGATTACGCTGACCTAGGACCAGTACCTTGAGGTAGGCGAATAACATTCATAATGATTCATTTTGATATTAAGTAGGTTCAATTTCATCTTCTTATATGTCAAATACTCGATGACTTATAGGTGATTCCCTGGTGGTGCTGATCGTATCCCGAGTGCTGGGCCATGATCGTGGACAAGTGGTTATCACAGGACTTTGTTGACACGCACGAGAGGCTGCGGGAATCACGTCTGATGAGGCAAGGTCCAACTCACCATCAAGGCAGCCGCAGCCTCCCTGGATACAAACAAGCATACGTAAGTGACTTCTTTCATTTATTTTGATGCTCAATTCTACTTGATTTCTCACCATCTTCCTGTCTTTCTCGCAGGAGGCTACGCACCCGGGTGAGGAGGTCTCGGAGTTCTCTACGTGGGCTATGTCCCACATGGGCAGGGTGTCGTCCTCTGTCTCCTTCGACCCGACTGCCCCGCCCTAGGTGTACTCTGACCCGAACGTGTACACTAAAGTCCAAGAGTACATGTCCTCGGTAAGGGAGATCTATGGGGAAGATTACAATGTGCGCACTTAGCCCATTGATGCAGAGACGATCATGAGGCTCGGAGGAGGCAAGAAGCATGGGCGGCTGTGGATTGTAGACGGCGCCATCGACTCCACCACTGTTCCCTCCCTTGACGCTATCCGAGCATGGAGCACGAGCTCCAGCCAGCCCATACGCTCACGGCCTTCTCCAGCACTGCAGCAGGTCCAGGCACTCCAGGTAATTCTTATTTTACTCGTCGTACGTTGATATTTACACACCTAAATTAGATTTGCATTACTGGTACATTGGAGTGAAATATTGCAGGCCGAGCTGGAAGAAACAAAAAGGCAAAGTCAAGAGCAGAACGTGGAACTGACCACACAGCTGTAGGCCCAACAGGTCGCGTTCGAGGCCGCGCAGAAGCAGATGGCGGGGATGATGGTGATCATGCAAAGTCTTGGGCAAGCATCGGGTGTACCTGTGCAGTTTTCAACTCCTCCACCTCCTACTCCTGCAGCTACTCCTGTAAGTATGAAAGTTCACTTTTCGCTTGTGCTTTGCATGTATGTCGGCCTTCGTGCCGTTGTGGATGTCGGCGTTCGTATCGTTGTGGATGTCGGCGTTCGTGCCGTTGTGGATGTCGGCGTTCGTGCCGTTGTTTCTTGTAGGTTTTGGAAACCTCCCCGTGCAGGGGAGGTGCTGCCGAAATTTTCAATTAAGTCTAATCTTTTTGTATTCCTAGATTACTAGATGCAATCTCTAAGTTTCAAAACTGTTTTCCGGATTACTTACACATGCAATCTCTGCTCCTTTGTGCAGCCTCTGTCTGCGGGTTCCAATAATCCCGGTAGTGCGTCACCGGCTGATCCCGCCTTTCCTTCACCACCATCTCATAGGCTACCTTGATGAGGACTAGTGCTAGGTGATGTGGTTGGACTTTATTGTAATATTTGTGGTTTATGGTTCTGACTTGTGCTTGGATTTTATGAACTTGTCGTAACAAACATGTGAATGATGATGAACATGTGACTTGTCGTTGTAATATACTATGATTTATGGTTCACAATTATGGTTGTGATATATTGTGAGAAAAATGGGTTGTGATATCTGTGTGATATATATATATATATGTGATGGTTGATATATATATATATATATATATATATATATATATATATATATATATATATATATATATATATATATATATATATATATATATATATGTGTATATATATGAAATGCTTGTGTCGATGGAATGCAAAAAATAAAAAAAAATTAAATTTCTGCCTATTTGCCCAGGGCAATGACCAAGGCCCTCGACAAAGAAGGGTCCTTTGCCGAGGGCTGTCCCATTGCCCTCAGCAAAGATTTTTTTTAAAAAAAAATAAAATTTCTGCAACATTTCTTTGCCGAGGGCTATGGTTGGAGGCCCTCGGCAAAGACTTTTTTTAAAAAAAATAAAATTTCTTTGCCGAGGGCCTGAGTGGAAGCCCTCGGCAAAGATTTTTCAAAAAAAAGAATAATTCTTTGCCGAGGGCCGTCCTATTGCCCTCGGCAAATATTTTTTCGAAAAATTCTGCACATTTCTTTGCCGAGGGCCTCCGGAGACGGCCCTCGGCAAAGACTCCGTCCCAGGCGCCGGCGCCGTGACGGCTGCTTTACTTTGCCGAGTGCCGCTCCAGCCTTCGGCAAAGGCTTTGCTGAGTGCCCGATAAAGAGCCCTCGGCAAAGACCCTCTTCGCCGACTCAAAATTCCCCGAGTGCTCTTTGCCGAGGGCCGCCCTCGGCAAAGAGGCCGTCTCCAGCAGTGATAGATTGAGATCTGGACGGAAACTACTCAAAATTTCGCCAAACCTGTACACGTGGAGCACGTTGGGAGAGCGAGTGCTTTGCGCCCCAAATATCATCGGTTTGATTGATTCATTTGATGATTAAGAACTTCGACACCTGGGGCCGGTAGGGTAGGTTTGTTTTGTTTTCCACTGCACACAAAAGCGAACCCCTCCCCCTCGTGCCAATCATGCAGTTTGCAGACGCGGTCACTGCTGCCGTCTCACTCTCACAGCAGGTCACTTTTCTTGGCATTGCAGCGCTTGTTCTTGTGGTCTCTCCGTGTTTTGGAGTGAGTCTCCAATGGGCAATGGCCAATGGCATCAAGTTTTCAGATTACGTGTTCGTATTCATATATAGACTAGCTAGTTCCTGCCTTAAACCCTAAGAAAAAATGACTTTTAAGGGGTTAGCTTGTGGCAAGGAGGTTTTAAACCCACAGCTGACAGATCAAAGTATCAGTCAACAACAATTGCATATATAATACAACGCTGTTCCATCATGCCTCTGTGACCTATATATGAACAGAGTTTGATTCCCACCAAACCGCGGCTGACGAAGGTTATCCGGTATGATTTTTTTTTTACTTTTACATACCGTGTTCTTCAACGGAAATGGTTAAAAAATTCACATGAAAGTTCGTCTACTTATGTGCAAAATTATCTTCTGCCAATCTAACAGAAATGGCAGTAATATAATTCTCCCTACTAATCCATTGACCTGTGTGCTACTGCATGCATAGCCAATAGTTTTAAAAGACATAAGTGTGTTAGATATTCATGATAAATTAATGCCAACAACTTAATCAAAACTGTTTATCTTTACTATCTCATTTGCTCATAATTTAATACAAAACTCATTATTATACTTTATTCTTATCTTAATTACGTTGTGAATATCGCTATATTTTTTATGTGAATTACATGGAACAAACACAAACAACCATAAATACGCATATGCACCCACGCAAATCATATCCCTATAAGCACCTCTAAAGACTAAGCTTGCACATTTCGAAACAACACAAGGACATTCATATGGACCTATAAAGTTATCACAAACACACTATCCATTGGTACTCCTCTTACCACATAGAGAATAATTAGTTATAAATATGAGCACCCTTGTCATGCTGGTGACTCAAATCATAGCATAATATGGAGTAATTTACATGAAGATTAGGGGGTTACTTTATGTTACTTTGTATAATGGTAGAGCTGAGTAATTTAGATTAAAGATTATTATAGAGGTACTGGAGACTAATTTCATAATGGCAGTGGTGGTTAATTTTTAGAAAACAAAATTGATATATTGTTATATTATTAAAGATTATTATAGTCTACAAATTTGATGGCACATGATGTTTTTTTCTTAGGGCGATAATAAAGAGAGAGGCTATAGATTGAGCCTCCAATTAATAAAATTAAGATAGACAATACATATGAGTGATCGACTGCTTGTTGGCTTCATTATTATATTTAAATTAACCTTGTCCGTGCTTTTCGTTTTCTCCTTCTCTGCTCTTTATCTCTCACGATTGCTTTTATTTGATATAAAATGGTTTAATTTGTGTTTGTCAACTACTTATTAGTACATCTTTAATACGCAAAAATATAGCCAATTTCTAAGCAATTTTCCAAAAATAGTATGCTTTGTCTACTCTTATAAAGGTAGTAAATTCTTCATAAGCTTTCTGACCATCTACCCATCAGACTTACAAAGCATAACGATTATTAGATTTTTTTTCACGATCGTACCCCAGGGCACGTATTTCGTTAAGCAGATGTAGAGTTTTGAAGTTACACAAGACACGCGAGTAATCCAAGGATTTCCAGCACAAACCCACAGACACAAACGAACGGCAAGAAAACATGAGGGGACCCTCCACCACAAAAACCCAACCAACTGAGCCTAATACACAAAGATAACAACACAAAGGTAGTCAGCAGTGTAGTGAAACCGCAATGGTGACGAAGCGAGCTTCCAACAGCAACGGCGGCAAAGCAACCGCCCGGGGAAGACCAAGCAAACTTGGCGGTGAAGCATCCGCCAAGGTAGCTGATACGACAATAGCGGCAAAGCATCCGCTAGAGAAGAGAGCACGGCCGCCAAGTATCTACCTGAAATGCAGCGCGGCGGCAAAGCATCCGCCAAAGACCCCAACAGCACGGCGGCAAAGCATCCGCCAAGGTAGCCAATACGACAATAGCGGCAAAGTATCCGCTAGAGAAGCCATGACGGCCAAGTATCCACCTGAAATGCAGCACGATGGCAAAGCATCCGCCAAAGATAAACCGCGACGACAAAGCATCCGCCATAGATGACGGCCATCGAAGCTAGGCCATCACGCCCTTAGCAGCAAAGCATTTTCCAGAGGGGGAGACCAACGCGACACCGGCGACAAAGCATACACCCAAGCAACAACGATGGCAAAGCATCTGTCCAAGTAGAGTGAAAGCAACAAAGCATCCGCTACACAGCAAATGACTGCGGTAACACCAACCAACTGCTAGACAAACCAAAGTGAAGAACAGCATGAAGCACAATCAGACACTAGGCACGGCCGCAGGAATGCTCCAACAAAGCCTTCATGAAGGGGACTAACATCCTCGGACGCCATCATCGTTGACAGAAGCACACGGGATTTTCATCCCAGAACCCGCCTCGGCAACACACGGTGAAGACAAGCTTCGACGACGCCTCCAGGAAGGAACATGACGCAGACTGCACCACCGTCGCCGGCCTAGAACAAGAAGCCAGGGAGGGTAGACCCCCAAGCACAGAACTCGACATCGCTGGTTGGGAGGGGGGCTACGCTGCCATGCTAAGGGGAGCCCACGACGGCGAGCAGCAAGATTCGACCACCCACGACGGCCACTGCGCAGGGGACAGTGGAGCCAGAGGAAGCCTTTCCCAGGCCCACCGGAGGTGTGCGTGCCCCAGTAGCCCGCTGTTGCCCTGGCCGGCGGCCAAAGGGGGGGTGCGCCACGAACCAGAGCCAGCCACAACCATGGAGGGAGTCGGACGCCACCGCCACGGCTCCGGCGGTCGAAGGCCATCCCTGGCCAGCCGCAGCATGGACCCGCCCGCCGAAAGACCCCGACACCAAGCAGAGGCCGTCGAAGCCACAAGCCACGACCAGATCTAGCGAAGCTGGAGCCTCCCCATCCACCGACGCCCGGGGACCCAGGCCGCCGCCGCCATGGGCTTGGCGAAGCCAGCCACCCCATGGCCACCGGCCGCTGCCTAGCATGCGCCAAGAGGCTGCGCGATGCCTACCGTAGCCTGCTCGGGGCGAACCCACCTAGGTCCGGTGTTGGCGAAGGCAGATCCGGCCCCCAAGAGTCCGGATCCGGTGGAGGGGTGAGAAGGAGGGGGTAAGGAGAAAGGGGGGGGGGGGTGACAGGAGCCTTTTTTCGGGCTGCCACGGGCCGCTGCCGCCGCACGCCGGAGGGCGGCGACGGCGGCCAGGAGGAGACGGGAGGGCTGGCCCTAGGCCACCAACGAAGGTCGTCCCCGAATTGCCCTTGAGGAGCGCTCCGTTTTACTTTTGTTTGAGAGTTTGACAATCATAACGATTATTAGATATATAGCAAAATAGATATTATGAGAGTTTCTGCAGAGTAGACTTGTTAAAAAAGTCATTACAACCCAATACTCCTTTCACCGATGTGGTCCTGTTCGGCTTACCTCATATTCGGCTTGTTCGGCTTTGTTTTTTTTAGCCGGAACAGTGTTTTTCTCTCACAACAATTTAGCCAGAACAGTGTTTTCAGCCAGTTTCAGCCAAGTTTCAAACCAGTGAACGGGGCATGTACGTGTTATTGCTAGCTGTATTTATTCTGTCCCCTAAATATAATTAAGCTAGCTAAGCAAACAGACGCTTAAATTTAGAGATTGATAGTAATTTTATACTCCCCCGGAGGTTAAATTAGCATGAGTACTAAGGCATTCAATCAGTATGCATCATTAATCAATGGTTGATGTGATCATCACCATAACACGATTGACCATGAGTTTTGTTCCATTTTCTTTTATGGAGTACGTGTTGATCGAGTGGGTCGGCAAGCTAAAGATAGCGAAGTGACTCTTCTAGCTTTACCTAAAAAGAGCTTGCGGTCCAACAAAGCTGTAACACTTCGGCAGCGGTCTTTGGGGGGTTTGAACCCGTGTAACCACAAGAACCCCATATGAAAAGCAGCCAAATGCATGATTTCACGCATGAAGGAGCAAAGAAGAAACCGAAAGGAGGTGGAGAATAGAAAAGTGACAAGTGCAAATCTCGTGGTTCTCATGAATCATGACCAGTAACTTTAACTAACTAACTAACTATATGCGCGTGTAAACTCTCCGGATGGTGTGTAACCGAAATTTCAATCTCGATATTTCTTAATACAAAGATGTGCAAGGGACCTGGACTAGTTATTATCCCAACTAAAGTTTAACTGAAAGTTTAGATGACTAAACTTTAGTTCTATGCTGTTTGAAGACATGGACTACTGAGATGGACTAACGACTAGTTGAGCTAGACTAAAAAATAGTCTACCTTTTGGTCTGTTATCCATTTGGATTGTCTAGGACTAAACATATACAACCTGTTCGGTTGGCTGGTTTGTATCGTTGCTGGTTCGTAAAGAAGTACTGCTGGCTAGTTTGTGTGAGAGAAAAATACTGTTCCGGCTAGAAATTTACGATCGTTTACGATAAGCCACAGCCAAACGAACAGGCTGATAGTTTAGTCTAATGATTCAAACAGGTCCAAATTCTCCCATATATAATTGAGAAAGAAAGTGGCAGACTTATTTATGAAAGCACATGTATATTCACCCTACTTACATCAAGAGTATATATTTTGGCTTTCAACTTTGAATCTTATTAGTTGTTCTAATGTTTTATCCACGTGTCAAGTTCAAGCTCTAGTGTTAATAATTGTACCTTTTGTTCAAAACTTCCCTTTATATTTTATTTTAAAAATTAGATTCTAGGTTCTAGACTTCACTCTTAGTTATCAACTTTTGCAGTTACTTTGAATTATCTTTCATAATGATATAGGTGGGTAATTTAAAATTTATGGGATTACCTTAATTATCTTTTATAATGGCATAAGTGGATAATTTAGATGTCAATTTAGGGTTTACATTTACGTATTTTTCGTAATAGCAGACGTGGGTAATTTTTTAGAAAATAGAATACATCCAATATCTATTATTGGTTGTGATGATTAGACTCTACCAAATTGGCTAGATGTTATTTTTGTGAGAATTTCTATGGTTTATCTTTTTTCCTGGTGCGTCTCATGAGAATTATTGTGGAGGCTTTGTTGGAACCTACCCACTTGGGCAAGTCTTAAGCTTGGTACAATATTCCTGCTATATATTGTACTCAATGGTGCTTATATATAGTAGCAACCGGGTACATGATTGTGTTTATCCATCTGACAACGGGAAAACATCTAGATAATTCTTTATAGAAAGAAAAACATCTAGATAACTGATAGTGCTAATAATCAAGTATTGCTAAACCCAGTACCATATTTAAACAAGGTATATGTGGACACATTATAAATGAATTTGAAGCTTTTTCTCCCTCTCGGGTGCATACCAAGTGTCCCTTCCAGAGTAAATGGAGATATGATGGCCAATAATTGCACTAGTAAGTTGATCTGCTTTAGAGCATTTGTTGTTGTGGGGTTGGTGCCACGTAGCTAACAAACGAGGAAAAGGTTTAAACCATGGTGCAATCACTTTATTTTAGTTAGCTTTTGGAGTATATAATGGAGCTCAGTAACAGAACTATACAGAGAAGTCGGTTGCAATGGCCATCTATTCTTATATATTCATATAGATTAACATCATAAAATTCACGTTTTAGCTAGTCACATTGAAAAATAGTTTATAATATATAATTCGCATGTTGTTAAATTATATGGATTTATAGGAATTAATGATCAAAGCTAGAATAACAATCGTTTTTACCAAATTGCAACATATTGGGGGTAGTTTTTGATACCTTGTGTCACAGAATCAGGTTGGATGGTACGTTGCGGGATACCCTTGCATCTGAAAGGGGTTCGGATGATTCATGAATCATGATGAGTACAAATTAATGACTTCTGACGAATTTGTCACAACAATTAATCCTCTGAAACAAATTATCACACTAATTAGCTTCAGTTTTCTCTCCATTTCAATCATATCACGTACGTTTGACTGATCATGAAGGTCGGAAATACTTTCCTTATTGTGCATGCATCATCTATCAACAGCTATATATATATATATATATATATATATATATATATATATATATAAACAAGCTGAAATACTATTTCGGCTGATTTGTTGTAAGAGAAAAATACTGTTTCGGCTGAAAAAACAAGCTGAAAAATACGGATTATAAGAGAAGCAAACATGACCGTATACATCATAGCCATCATAAAGGACAATGAGACTTAATAATAAGAATATGAAACTTGTGTCTCTCATTCACCTTTCTTAAGTTCAACAGATTTTTGAAATTTGAATAAGAAATTAGAATTTTCAAATGTCTGGTCGTTCAAAAAGAATTTTCAAATGGGAAAAGGAACTTTTTCATGTGTTTTGACTACTGGAAATTGAAGCTGTCTTCAACTCTCAATATGAAATAGGAAACCAATTACATGAAAATTCCATATCAATTGTTAAATCAACATGTTGTTAACAAAAACTGGGCGCATCACTTCTATTTTTATTATCTTTTTTTTGTATTTTTTACAGAGAAATTACAACATGTTGGCATCCGACCATGCTGATGAGCGACACGATGGGCTTCTCATGAGGAGACTCCACAGAGCCTCCTTTCCTATGGTAGAGCTTTGTGCCTTTGTGGCAATACCTTCCAATGCAGTGATGAACTCCTTTGTAGGAGTAGTGCCTCTTGACCTCTTGTCAAACCACTATTCCCTGATGCCCAATCCATGGATCCCTGTTCCCACCAGTGAATAATAAAATAAAATAAAAACCACAAAAAGGGGGCTCCACTAGTTGATTAGCCACTTGAATTCGGGCAGCAAAAAAACACAAAAAAGGGGGCTCCACTAGTTGATTAGGGCAGCCAGCACATAGCTTTGGTACGTGGCTTTAAATAGCCCCTCACTCCACCCTCCTCTACTCGTGCTAAAACGCAAACCCCAAAGCACCTCCACGATCGAACAAGCACTACTCTCTCACCACAAACCAACACGATCTCTCTCGAAAATCAAATCAGCGCAAGAAATCAAAGTCGAGCAGCCGCAAGCGCAACTGGATCGAGGAGAGATGGCGATGGAGCCGAACATGGCGCGGCGCCTGTGGCACGTGGTGCGCGCCGTGCTGTTCATGCTCCGCAAGGGCATGCCGAAGCGGAAGCTGGCCATGGACCTGCACCTCCTCGTCCACTGCGGCAAGATCGCCGGCAAGGCCCTCGGCAACCTCATGACCGCGCACGGGCACAACAGCCACCACGACAACAAGGCCGCCGCCGCGGCTGACGCAGCGGCGCCGCCTCCGCAGCAGTTCTCGTGCGGCCGCACCCTCGACCCGTCCCTCGCCGTCTACGACCCGCGCGGCACGCGCGAGGTGGAGTTCAGCTGCAGCAACACCCCCTCGTACCCGTCCCTCCACCTCAACCTCATCCCCACCGGCAAGCGCCGCCGCCGCAACAACAACAGCCGCCGCGGCACGCACCGCGGCGCGAACGGCGCCGAGCCCGGCTGGTACAACTACGACGCGGCCGACATTGCCAGGGTCTTCGAGATCCTCAACAACAACGACCAGCTGCTCAGCGGCGGCGGCGGCGACGATGTCACCAGCTCGGACCAACAACCGTCTCCCCTCGCGCTGACCGCGACGCCGTCGCCGGCGCTGTGGGCGAGCTTTGGCCGCACGCCCAAGCACGCGAGGCAGCTCAGGATCACCGACTCGCCGTTCCCGCTCAGGGACGACGAGGACGGTGGCCAGGTGGACCTGGACGCCGAGGAGTTCATCAAGAAGTTCTACGAGCAGCTGCGCACGCAGCAGTGCCTCGCCACCGCCACGCCGGACTACTATGGCGGCGGGTATGCGCCACCGGTCTCTGGCATCGCCTAGAAGCCATGAAGCCATGCATCCACATTACACACATGTGTGTGTGTGTCCATAGAGTGTTAGCTTGGATGAACCTTAATTTTGTTCAGGTGTGAAGTGTGTCGTCTGTGCTAAACTCCATATACTATATATTAGTAGCAGTGTTTGTGCATGCATGCATGGATAAAGCATGTTCGTTGAGAGCAAGCTACTCATAGAGCTAGTCTAGAGCTTGGTCTTGGTGAGGGAGAGAGATTTTGCACAACAACATGTTTGCAAGCTAGATCCATGCATGCATAGTATATATATGTGTAAATTTTGTTTTGGCGGCATGTATTTTGCTGCAAGTAATATGGTACAGGTTGTAAACTTGCAAAGACATTAGCACTGAAGAAGAACACTAGTGATAAGAGCATTTCCGAGATCCTTTCTAAATCACACTCTCTAAATCATTGTTTGGAGTCATTTACATAAAATTCGTTTTCTATATCTTTTCACTCCAACATTTTTTCTGTATATCATGCACATTCTAGAGAGCCATTCTCGTATTCTATTTTTGGCTAGCGAAAAATTCGGAATAGAAGATGGTTATATTTGGATGACCATTTAGAAACAGAAATGCTATACCACACCCATGTGTTTTAGAGCAATCCAACACATGATTTTAAAGCCGTCTGATCTTCCCCAGCTCCAGCACGCCTTCGTTCGATCTGTGCCCGCGCCACCACTGTGGCCTCACCGCGCCGTGCCGTGCCCGCCCATGCCCGCGCCGCTGCAGCCTCGCCGCGCCGTGCCCACGCCGCCGCCGCTCCCATGCCAGCGCCGCCGCTGCTCCCGTGCCTACGCCGCCGCGATTTGTTGCTTGTGATTTATGCCGACACAACCGTGATTTGTCCTTGTCCTTTCATAGAAAAAAATATTTGTTGTGATATGAGATTTGTGATTTGTTGTTGCTTGTGATTTGTGCCGACATAGCCGCAGCCAAGGGTGGGGTGGCCAACGGCGGCAGGCAGGGGCGAGTTTTTGCAGTGCGTCTGGAGGTAGAAGAAGGCTGCACTAGTAGAGAACAGACCTTTGATCCTCGGCCAAAATGGGCTCTAGTCCCGGAATTTTTTGCCCCCGGGACTAGAAATACCTTTAGTCCCGGTTGGTGGCTCCAACCGGGACTAAAGGTCCCTGCCCAACGGCTACTGCGCCAGACAGAGGTGGCAGGGACCTTTAGTCCCGGTTGGAGCCACCAACCGGGACTAAAGGTATACTTTTACTCCCGGTTTGTGGCTCCAACCGGGAGTAAAGGTCTACTCCCGGGTCGTGGCTGCGCCCGGGGTTGGAAAGTTACCTTTAGTCCCGATTGGATCTATCAACCGGGACTAAATGTTCTCCCTTTATAAATCGGCCGTCTCCTCCTTCCTCCCCGAGCCCGAGCTCAGCACATTTTGAAGCTCACTGCAGTAGTGTTCTTGCTTCCTCCCTCCCTCCATTGTTCCTCCATCCATTCTTCGATTCCTCCGTCGATTCTTCAGTTGTAAAGGTTACCAATCTCATACTCTCATTTTTTACCATTTTCTTATGCCATTTTATTCACTATATATATTTATGGTTCTTTATTGTGGTTTTTTTTCATTTGTAAGCAATTTGAGCTCAAAATCACTTTAAGCTTGCATATTTACATGAAAGAAGGTTAAAGTATATATAAATATAAAGTTAGAAAATAGTTAGAAAATTATAGCAAATCCTTACTAGTTGAACTTGCGGACCGTGTTCAGGTCGGCGAGGATGTTCTCTGCCGAGCGGTAACGGACGTCAAGGAGGAGCTTTGATTCTACGAGGGAGAGCGATAACGGTCGTGGAAGACCGTGTTCCCTTCCTCGTAGAATCGGAGCTCTTCCTTGACCAAGTACGGTGCCGTCCGGTGGAGAAATCCTCGCCGAGCTGATCACGTAAGCAAGGTCAACTAGTACGGATGGTTATTTATTCACATGTCCCGATATCGTCGTAGTAGTCTGTCAATCACCGTACCTAAACGTAGTATATATAAATAAAAACTTAGAAAATAGTTAGAAAATTATAGAAAATCCGTACTAGTTGAACTTGCGGACCGTGTTCAGCTCGGCAAGCATGTTCTCTGTCGAGCGGTAACGGACATCAAGGAGGAGCTTTGATTCTACGAGGGAGAGCGACAACGGTCGTGGGAGACCGTGTTCCCTTCCTCATAGAATCGGAGCTCTTCCTTGACCAAGTACGGTGCTGTCCGGTGGAGAAATGCTCGCCGAGATGATCACGTAAGCAAGGTCAACTAGTACGGATGGTTATTTATTCACACGTCCCGATATCGTCGTAGTAGTCTGTTATGTGTGTACATTCCCATTCTTCTGTTAATTTGCGGAAATATCATATGAATTACTTACCTGCCACAGTAAAAGACGAGAACACAATGACCATTAAAAATATCATTGTTTAGAGATCTAGATAATTTTATAGTTTGTTAATTTTATTTGTTTATAAAAGAAGAAATTTATAGTGTATTAAAAAATGAGTATAGAGAGTAGATGGCAACTGCTTTCGGGTCCTCGGCCTCTCATGGGTTTCCAAAGCGACTTAGGCCGGGCCTTCCTCTCATTCCATGCGGCAAGTGTCGTGATGAGATGAAGATTGTGATGGAGTACCGAGTGAAGAAGGAGGGTCCCAACAAGGATCGTATCTTCTACAAGTGTCCGGATCGCAATGTGAGTTATTTTATCGTATTTAATGATTATGGTTAGTTTATACCTATTTTCATGATAGTTGTGATTAAAGTTTTAGTTTTTTGTTTTAATTTCAGTGGGATGGCAGTGGACGATGTTCAGGCTTCTACTGGGAGGAAGAGTATGTTGAACTCGTGCAAAAATATCTTGCACAACAGGCAGATACGGCGGCTAATGAGGCAGTGATCCAGCCGAAGAAGCCCAAAGATGTTGCACAATCGGGGGATCTGTCTGTTTTAGTTGAGATTGGTCGCGAAATCCTTGTGCTCCTGAAATGTATTTTAGCTTTAGTTCTTTTAGTGGTAGTTGGGATTGTCTACATTGTAGCGATGCTTTCATAAATTTGTATCTTTTGTGGTGGCACGCATGTTGTATAAATAATTAATTATGATCTAGGTTTTAATATGATATTTATGTCATGTAATGCAGATGAGCCGTCATTGGATGTATAATGCTGATCGCCGCTCACAAGAGTTCATTGACGGCGTGCATTCTTTATTACGTGCGGCCGAGACAAACAAACGCGACGGTTTCATGTGCTGCCCATGTGCCATATGTAAGAATACGGTGGAATATCCTTGCTCAAGGACTCTTCATTCACACTTGTTCAAGTCGGGTTTCATGCCAAACTATATTTGTTGGACAAAGCACGGAGAAACCGGTGTTGTAATGGAAGAAGATGAAGAAGAACAATGGGACGACAATGATATTATTCCTGATGGTGCGTGCTTCAATGATACTGCAATGGGAGAAGCTGAAGAAGAGGTAGCCGCAGAAGATGAGCCGGCTGATGATCTTTGTTAGGTCATTCGTGATGCACAAAGAGAATGTGAAAGTGAAAAGGAGAAGATCAAGTTCGAGCGGATGCTAGAAGATCACAAGAAATTGTTGTACCCAACTTGTGATGCAGGGCAGAAAAAGTTGGGAACCACACTAGAATTGCTGCAATGGAAGGCAAAGAATGGTGTATCTGACAAGGGATTTGGAGAGTTACTAAAAATCCAAAAGAAGATGCTTCCGAAGTACAATGAATTGCCCGCCACTACCTACGAAGCAAAACAAGTTGTCTGTCCTATGGGGCTAGAAATAGAGAAGATACATGCATGTCCTAATGACTGCATCCTATACCGTGGCAAAGAGTACGAGAAATTGGATGCATGCCCGGTATGCCAGAGGCACACCGGCTCCAGAGGTTGGAGGAAGCGGTGCGTGAAGCACAGGAGCGGGAAAAAAACCTTGAAGCGAGAATGCAGGAGGAAATCAAAAGGCAAGTGCAAATAGCAGTGAGTGCAAGCAAGCAGGCATCAGAGCCAGGAATCAACATTAGCCAATCTGTTCAGTTGAAAAGCAGCTACGCTTCCACGGAGATACCAAATCAAGGGGACACAGGACTGCGCTTCCCTGTGGATGACGTCACTGAACCTTGTACAACGTGTGAGCTACACATTCCGAAGGAGAATTCCACAATCAAGGTGGCTATCGGTCTTGTTAATCCTATCGACCGAACCAAGACACCAAGGATTCATGGGAATATAATCCAAGAAGGATATGCCACCATCTCGGTAGATAAAGCTGAAAAAGGTTTTAGTGATTTGCCTCTTGACATTCCTGGAGGTGATGGCGAGAAGACTCTAGGAGAAGCGGAGAAGACATTCATTCTATGGCGCAAGCGCTACATCATCATTCCAGGGATGTCGGCTCCACCTCCTTCTGAACTACCTCACCATAGGTACGTGCGGATGAAAACACTACATCATTAATTTGTATTGGCTTAAATAATTAACAATCTGCTCATAATAATATGTCATTCCTTTTTTTGTAGCAGATCCTCCCCCAACCTAAATCCAATTGTTCAATCGCCAGATCATCATAGTGCTCTGTACGATGACATTGTGTTGGAAGACGAGGCTGCATCCACACCCTCTCCAAGGAGGTCTCCAACGCCACAGCCGCCACCTCCAAGGAGGTCTCCAACGCCGCTGCCAACACCTCCAAGGAGGTCTCCAACGCCGCTGCCAACACCTCCAAGGAGGTCTCCAACGCCTCCCCCGCCCCCGCCTACCAAGAAGCCTAGCAAGAGGCCAGCCCCTCAAACGAAGAATCAGTCCCCGCCTGCAAAGAAAGCCACCGTGAAACCAAGGGCTATTCCCAAAATAATATCTGAAGAGAAGGAAGAAGGAACTGATGCATATAAAAAAGACATGTCTAGATTCTATGACAAACTTAAAATGAATCAAGAAGCAAGGAGAAACCCAGAGAAACCGTACTTCTTCGTAGCTCCGGATATTTTAAGAAAAAAGGTGACTTCTTACCAGCATCAACAGCGGGAATCTCGTAAGCCGTCCAAATCAACGTTATCAGACTATGACCGCACTCTCACCAAGTCAATTGAGGCGGCACAGAAAAAGAAGCGGGCAGGGAAAGGAGTTGCCCAACTCGGACAACAAGCGCACCAATCAATCCCCCCGCTAGTTGTTGGTAATGAATATGGTTCGAATTTAGGATTAATGCATCAGGCAAACATACCTCCGGATGTCGATTTGGATCACCTTGGTGAATTTCTTGATGAGACTGGTCTCGACCTTTACCAGATGTTTGGTGATGGAAACATTGAGAGTGCGGCGGAGGTTGATATTTGGAAGAAAAAATTTGTACTAGGCCAGAGTCTATACAACCCTCAAGCCTTATCTGATCTGGGGACGCAAATGTACCTGCTAAACAAGTGGTACATGCAGGCGTCTACCAGTGGAGACTTCTGCGTTGGTGTCAGAATTAGAGACGAACATTGGTTCCGTGGCGATGATGTTATGTATGTTGACTTTGCAGAATTTCATCAACTATGCCACCTTACCTCTCTGGACAAAGTTATCATTAGCTGCTATTGCCTGTAAGTAATAATTCTTTCGATCTATTATTAAACTCATCATATGTGTGCATATGCATATAAATTATCCTAACAAGTACTATATATATGCAGATTTACAATGACAGAGCTCAGAAAGGAAGGCTGCAATGAAATTGGTTTTGTTGATCCCCATATAGTATTCAAAGACCCAATTACTCCAATGACTAATTGGAAGTCTGAGTCAGAGAGTAACATCATGAACTTCTTAGTGAACCAACGCCACAAGAAGGATATACTCTTTCCCTATAACTTCAAGTGAGTGTTAATCATGTCGATCATAGCCTTAATGGCTCATATGTTGATTCTAGTTAATTAATGAGTGTTATGCGTTATATCCTATAAACATATGCAGCAATCACTGGATATTGATGGACATCGATCTGGTGAAAAGTCACTTGATAATCTATGACTCGATGAGAAAACCACAACAAGACTACCAAGATATGATAGATATTATCCAGAGGTAATTTCGGGATCTCTAGCAACTATATATACACACAAACATGATGATTAACTATATCTAATGACGTGGCAAATTTTTTATTGGGCAGTGTTTGGAAAACCTTTATTGAGAAGCAACACATGGAAAAATGCAAAGCGCCACTGAATGTAATCCCATTGAAAGTAAGTCCCCTGAATCGCATCATCTTTATTAATTAAACATATAGCTTTCACCGGATCACCAGATTGGATGACAAATCTTTTTCTCGTAAAGTGGTGTCTGAGGCAGGAACAGGGGAACAACTACTGTGGTTACTATGTTTGCAAGTTTATCAAGGTGCTCTCCCAAAGAACTCCTACAGAGAGACTCAAAGTACGTTAAAAATACACTATATATTCATTTAATTATTATTATTGATTGTGTTACTATGTCTTTATATATATATATGTACATATATTAATTTATTTTCCTTTAATTCAAACCTGTAGACTCGATGGTTGGAGGAAAAGGTCATACGGCAAGACCAAATCAAAGCAATTCAAGAGTCTATAGCCGGATTTTTTAATGAGCAGGTCATCGATTCCAAGGACGAGTTCTACTTCGACCCAACACTGCCATTGAAGCCAAGCTAGAGGATGAGAAGAAACTTGTTATGTCACAACAACTATAATGCAATCTTTTGTAATATATGCACATGAAATAATATAATGTAAAATACACATATGCATGCATGCATGTAAATATATATATGATGCATGCATATATATATATATATATATATATATATATATATATATATATATATATTTCTATGCTTGAATTGTGTGATTTAATACGTTCATTGTGCTTGAACCGAAACATACTATATGCGCATATAAATGTATAATTAGCAGCGTACAATACGACTTCGAAAACCTATTTTGAAAAGAAAACAAAAAAATGAAAAGAAAAGAAAAAAGAAAAAAACCTTTAGTCCCGGTTCGTATTACCAACCGGGACTAAAGGTGCCGGCCATCGTGGCATGTCAGGAGGCACCTTTAGTCCCGGTTGGTGTTACCCACCAGGACTAAAGGTCCTCCTTTAGTCCCGGTTCCTGACCCGGGACTAAAGGACCCCCCCTTTAGTCCCGGATGCTTGCTCCCGGGTGGGGAACCGGGACTAGAGGGGGTTCCCCACCGGGAGTAAAGCTCGGTTCTCTACCAGTGCTGGAGACTGAAGATAGAAGAAGGCTAGAGGCCATTGGATCTTCATCCTACGGTTTAAAAAAAACATGTGTTAAAACTGCATAAAACACATGGTTATACAGTAGACAGACTTTAGAAAAACTGTTGGAGGGTAGTTTTTTTATCAAAATATCTATGCCTAACATTTAGGAAGGATATGAGAGTCTCTTGGAGATAGTCTTGGATCGTAAGAATTGCTCATGTGTGTGGTTCCTCATGTCCTGCTGGCCCCGGCCACGAGAGGACTTGTACGTAGTATTGTTCTAGAAACCACTGCTACATGAAATTTTCAGACAATCTTTGGTCGACATGCTGTCGTAGATCGATCGAGCTGTCGTACGTCTTGCATCAGAGAATCGTCTAATCATGAATATACAAAGAGGCTTTCTGTCCTATATATCTAGCATGTGATGAGATTTCATTAATTTTTCATTCTTTTTTGTTTTTCGGATCTTAATTACATAACAGTTTGACTAACACTACTACAATTATTCTTGATCTAAGTACAAAACTATGAAGCTCCCGTGTGGGCTATGATAAGCTGGAACGGAGGCCCAGACTTGATATAAGCTGATCAGTTCTTCAAGGATATCGCTGTCTGAATTTACTGTGGCTTGGACCATTCATGATGTGTAGCAATCAGCCTTAAGGGATCGATGTCAGCCATCAGCAGTGTGGTTAGTTCAAGTGATCATCAAATCTCCACGAGGAGACCTGAACTACTGGATTGATAGATCATTAGGAGTAGCATATAGACGGTGTAACAGATCAGTTAAACGGACACGAGCATCGTGGTTAATTTGGCCCTATTCGCTTGAACTAATTCAGCAGTACTTTTCAGCGAATGAACAGTGTTTTCCTCTCGCAACAAATCAGCATAAGCCAAATTTCAGTGAAACGAACAGGGCATATCTTAAAAACCATGATTATCTTAAAAACAAAAAAAGAATGAAATCTTGAGTAAGTGGTTTTATTCACTGTTTTAAAACCTAAGTCAAACTATTTTTAAGAACTTACGCAAGAAAACCTAAGTCAAACATAATTTGCAGTTTTACATAAGTCAATTTAGGATAAACTTAAAAAAGTTTTGACTTAGGATAACTCTATAAGTGGTTTTATTCATGGACGAAGGGAGTATTTCATCTACAGAAGATATATAGTTATATTATTTTGAAAATTGTAATCGATGCACTTTGTTATTTGAATTGATCTTATTGAAATGAGACCTTAGAACGAAGTGGATTTATATTTTCCTTTCTAAAGTTGGTCCAATTACTCTCATGCATTCCTTGTAGGTGATGTTGATTTCCCATATACTTAACTGAAATGGTACCCTCCCTAATTAAAGCAAAGGGACTTTATGGTATTTAGGGAGAAGATTAGATATTGTGCATTCCATTTATACATCCAATGCCTCTCTTTTTTTCTCCTACAGTAAACTCTATAAATTTTAACGATATAATATTGTCCAGGGGAATCTTGTTTAGCTGTGACGACTACAGGGAAAGTTTGGAATTGTACTCCCTTCCTTCCTAATTATAAGTCGCTTTGACTTTTTTCGGTACATCCATTTTGCCGTACATCTAGATATATATAATATGAGTATGTCTAGATATATAGCAAACTCTATATAAAAAAAAAGTCAGGATCATGAAGTAGGGAACAGTCACAGGATCATGAAGTTCCCCTCACCTCACCCCTGTTGGTTGTTGCTTCGTGAGTAAGGCTGGGAAAATCGGGCTCTGGTTGGACCGCGGCCGCGGCTCGCAAACCGAGGGCGATCGATCTTCGTCGAGGGGAAGCTAGGGGCGCTAGATAGACCACGTAGTACGTGTCCTCTCTCAAAGTGCTTGCATGATCGCAGCACGCGCGCAGGAGCCAGATCCACTTTGTTGCAGCGTCTATATGTATGATGATAGTAATAATGATGTGATGATAGGGATGGCGATCAGGCAGCGGAAGCAAAGGCGGGCGCCCCTCTCCTTCCGAGCACCGACCCCACCAAGTGGCGGCTCCCAATCCAACCATGCACTCTCCACTGGCCCCTCGGCGGCTCGGCCTCGTTCCTCATCTGACAATGTCTGGCGGTGGCGGCTGCGGCTGCCTGGGGCTGGGGACTGGGGACTGGGGTCCGGTGGCGGCCATGCATGGATCGCGTCGCAACTGTTTTTCTTGTTCTGACGGTGCTGGTGCAGGCATGCGGGCCAAGGTTGATCTGATCGTCCGTGATGCAAGCCAGAAGCATCATCAGGACCAGTATCCAGAGCCAAGACCATCTGCTTGTCCACCTCCACATCCGCGCGCTCGTGCCCCACTTGTGCTTGTGCATATGCAGATGCACTGCCTGGGAAGACACACACGTACTTGTACAATGTACGATAGCTGTCCGTTGCTCTTGCCCCTGGATTCGGGAACGAAACAGCGGAACGAATCAGGCACACCACGTACAACCACACCACTGACGACGTACATGTACGTAAGCTTTTCAGCTTAGGGCCTCTTTGGCTTATGCCATGCCAAAGGGGGCTTTAATCAATCATGCACGCGTTCCACCCGGGGGGGGGGGGGGGGGGGGGGGGGGGGGGGGGGGGGGGGCGGGGGGGGTGCTGTGACTGCACCCCACAAGTTCATTACAATATAAATATGTGGCGTCTAATCGCCCAGACTTTCATTATTATTATTTATACACACACAAGTAAAGCACACACAGCACACAGCGCCATCCATCATCCATGATCCATGCTCGCTTGTCGCTATCAACAAAGGCAGACCAACGCACCATTCGCAAGGACCTCCTCACCACACCACAGGCCGACAGACGCGTGCTGTACGTTGCTAGCTCTTGCTCACGAGCATGCCCTGTCGTTGCCAAATGCGAAAACAGGCTTAACCATGCATATCGATCGATCGAGGCTGTGCTTCTTGCTTTGGTCAGAGCTAGCTAGTGTTATGTTATTTATTCCGCTACGTTGTGTGAACTGCCACGTTCGATGATTTCGCTCCCAGATATTTGATTACCGCACCAAGGGCAAAACAGTCCTTGCACAAGCACTAACCGTTCAACCCTACTACAGTCCACACATCAGAATCAAATTCCACTCCTTCACCTTAAGAGGGAGAATTTTTATTAATTTCCAAACAAATTATTAAATAATATGCATAATAAGTTAGTTGTTTCTATTTCCAAACACATAAGGTTTAATTATCATAATCTTTGTAGTATAAGCTTATCTCTAATTACGTGGAGTCGTTGTTAGTAATTTGTTTCTTCAAATTTAGTGCCAACCAGCAACATGACACCACAATTGCAGCGACTTAGCTTTTTTTAAGTCACGACGTAACTTAGCTACTCATATGCACCGTAGACTTCTCATCCAAGGGCTAACCAAAAAGTGCCTAGGACTTGACCATTTAGGGCGTGTTAGGCTGGTGGATAGAGGTCGTATCGTATATCTTGGTTGAATGGATGCAAGTTTAGTGGAACTGTATTTCTGAAAAAAAAGTTTTTTTTGGATGTGAAAAGAAGATTGATGAGATCACTAAATATGTTAGGGAAAAACAAATCACTTGTTATATTGAACAAATTCTTAGGGCACTCCCAATTAATTACCTTGCCACATAGACATTTTGCTAATGTGGCAAGTAATTTATCAAGGAGAGAGAGTAAAAATTGAAGAAACAATTTCTAAATAAGAAATTGTGTCTTCATGGGAATCAATGGTAGAAGAAACAATGGGCGCTGCCTTAGAGAGGGCTGCTCGTTACTTCCTATAGTTGGATGGGGATAACGGATTGACCGGGGATAACACTACTGGAGACGTTCTCTTTGCCGAGGGTTTCTGGGTTTGCCGAGGGCTAGATCTCGGGTACTCGGCAAAGGGGGTCTTTGCCGAGGGCCAGCCCCAGGAGCCCTCGGCAAAGCTAGGCCCTTGGTAAAGAAGCCTTTGCCGAGGGCCTAGCCCTCGGCAAACAAACGGCCCTCGGAAAATAAATCTTTGTCGAGGGCCTAGCCCTCGGCAAATTGGCCCTCGGCAAATATGGCCGGATGGGTCACGGCGGCCACTGGCGTCAGTCTTTACCGAGTGCCCGCCGTCAAGCACTCGACAAAGATTTTTTTAAATATTCTTTGGCGAGGGCCATTGGCCAGGCCCTCGGCAAAGACCCCCTTTGCCGAGGGCCAGGCTAGACCTTCGGCAAAGAGTTTTTTTCTTGTTTTTTGAACCCAGTTTTTTTGTGGTGCTATAACACATTATTTAAATTTAAAATTTAAAATTTGGGCCAAATTTGACTTTTTTTGATATATTTCCCTAATTTATTTCTTTTCGTTGATTTTTTTCGAATATTTCAAATTTGAACTGCAGGTGGATGGAATAATGCAATTTAGTGATTCAAAAAATGTTATTCATGGTATTTGGTGTATGTTGAGTCCCTATCCACAAACTCGCATCAAATTTTGGGCATCTTCTTCACGTAACATGACGAGGAACTTGTCGGAAAAGTGTTTTTAAATTATATAAAATCCATACGAAGTCAAAAATCATGAAACTTGTCGAGGTGTCATGTTATCGCATGTGTAGGCTGTGGTAAAGATTTGAGAAGGTTTTGAGCAAGGTGATCGTACGTTTGATTAATATAACGATCTATCATGCTTCACCTTGCAGGCCTAGACCGGTTCGTCCATGAGTGACGAGTTGAAACAGGTTGCAAACGGCTGTGACATTAGGGTGAAGTCATTTACCGGCTATGACGTGAACGGATATTGCTTCCATACAACAAGTTACGAGCAGATTCGGCCCAAACAAAAAACCACAAATAGCGGAGTTTGTACGCCCGGCACTGATGGCCTCGACTATCATGGTAGAGTTGAGGAAATCTATGAACTCTCATTTCATGGAGACAAACCTCTTAAACCTATCATGTTCAAATGCCGCTGGTTTAATCCTCGATCAACGAGACGAACCCCTCATCTTGGGCTAGTCGAGATTCGAGAAGATTCCATCTATCCTGGAAAAGATGTCTACATTGTGGCTCAACAGGCCGTGCAGGTGTATTATACTCGATACGCCAACCAAGACAAAGAGGATCTTAAGGGTTGGGCTATTGTGCACCAGGTATCTCCACACGGTAAACTACCTGCCCCAAACGATGATGATTATAACTTCAACGCAAACACATATGATGGACAGTTCTATCAAGAAGATGGGCTACCAGGCACGTTTGAGATAGTCTTACCCGAAGCAATCGAAATGGAAGTAGACAACGAAATGGTTGATGGCGAGGTCGATGGAGATGTGGTGGTAAATGCCAAGGACATAGCAATGCTTGAGCGATTACTTCTAGGCAATGACTACGATGACAACATAGAACCTTCGGATAGTGTTGCTCATTTGGACAATTTTGACAGTGATGATGAGACCTATGATCCCAATTATGAAGATTATTCCTAATACATGTAATACTATGTTTTTTAATTTGTGTTTTGTTTATATATTTTGAATCTATTTCTAATATATGTACTAATTAGTCTTGTTCATTCTTTGTGATTGCAGGTGATTGAACAAAGATGGCGAGTAGACGTCCACGCCGTGACACGCCCTTGGTTTACGGGAGAGACCGCCCTCTCCTTCGAGGTGAGGGGTCGTCGTCCGGGGCAGCATCCGTAGGAGGTGACGAGAGGAGGACCAGGGGCTACAGCCGCAGGAGGCAGCGGTCTCCTCCCTCGCCACGTGATGAGGTGCTGGAGGAGGAGCACGTGATGGCCACGGCCACATCCTCATCGGAGGACGAGAGGGGTCAGCAGATGGGCGAGGGAGGCGAGGCGCTCGAGGGTGAGGGAGGCGAGGGGCTCAAGGGCGACGGAGGGGGTACCGCTACCCAGACTCCCTACGAGCGAGGTCCCATGAGCCTCCCTCCGGTTTCGCTTCCTCACAACTGCCTAGTGATTCGGCCTATGGCAAAGAGGTAAGTAACTATAGATATTATCACAACTACTTCATAAGATATGTTGGAAATCATAAGAGAAACTGATAAATTTTCTTAATCACTTGTGCAGGGCCTGGTTGGTTTTGTCAGGTACTCCAGCATGCACCCCCGCAAGCATCCTTGGTGTTTTGTGTAGGAAATGGTAAATCGGCATTGTGCAACTGTCTGAAGAGCCATTTGTGCAGGAGCCGGCCTCCAACTGGGACAGGTACGCGCTGGTCACGGATGACACTTACCGCAACAAGTAGGAGCGGGTATTGGCGGAGTTTTGGGTAAGTTTCTATCTTACAACATTGCTTAATACATCTCATTCATTGGTTAAATGTTTTACTAAAATAATGAATGGATACATCGGTTTTGTATGCAGAAATTTTTCAAGGCCAAAGAAGGACTTGAGGCCCAGGCGGATCGGGTGGCTGCCGCACCTTGTAGGAAGTACATCTCCGAGATGCACCACCATGGGCGTGTCCAAGCCCACATAGACTACTATAGGTCGGTACTTAAGCAGTCCCTCCCCAAGCCTCAAGCAAGACTAATTACGCTGACCCGGGACCAGTACCTTGAGGTAGGCGAATAACATTCATAATGATTCGTTTTGATATTAAGTAGGTTCAATTTCATCTTCTTATATGTCAAATACTTGATGACTTGTAGGTGATTCCTTGGTGGTGCCGATTGTATCCCGAGTGCTGGGCCATGATCATGGACAAGTGGTTATCACAGGACTTTGTTGGCATGCACGAGAGGTAGCGGGAATAGCGTCTGATGGAGCAAGGTCCAACTCACCATCAAGGCAGCCGCAGCCTCCCCGGATACAAACAAGCATACGTAAGTGATTTCTTTCATTTATTTTGATGCTCAATTCTGCTTGATTTCTCACCATATTCCCGTCTTTCTCGCAGGAGGCTGCGCACCCAGGCGAGGAGGTCTCAGAGTTCTCTGCGTGGGCTATGTCCCACATAGGCAGGGCGTCGTCCTCTGTCTCCTTCGACCCGGCTGCCCCGCCCTAGGTGTACTCCGACCCGAACGTATACACTAAAGTCCAAGAGTACACGTCCTCGGTAAGGGAGATCTATGGGGAAGATTACAATATGTGCACTGAGCCTATTGATGCAGAGACGATCATGAGGCTCGGAGGAGGCAAGAAGCATGGGCGGCTGTGGATTGCAGACAGTGCCATCGACTCCACCACTGTTCCTTCCCTCGACGCTATCCGACCACAGAGCACGAGCTCTAGCCAGCCCATACGCTCACACCTTCTCCAGCACTACAGCAGGTCTAGGCACTCTAGGTAATTCCTGTTTTACTCGTCGTACGTTGATATTTACACACCTAAATTAGATTTGCATTACTGATACATTGGAGTGAAATATTGTAGGCCGAGTTGCAAGAAACAAAAAGACAAAGTCAAGAGCAGAACGTGGAACTAACCGCACAGCTGCAGGCCCAGCAGGTTGTGTCGAGGCCACGCAGAAGCAGATGGCAGAGATGATGGTGATCATGCAAAGTCTTAGGCAAGCATCGGGTGTACCTGTGTAGTTTTTAGCTCCTCCACCTCCTACTCTTGGAGCTACTCCTGTAAGTATGAAAATTCACTTTTTGCTTGTGCTTTGCATGTATGTCGGCATTCGTGCCGTTGTAGATGTCGGCGTTCGTGCCGTTGTTTATGTCGGCGTTCATGCCGTTGTTTCTTACAGGTTTTGGAAACCTCCCCGTGCAGGGGAGGTGCTGCCGAAATTTTCAATTGAGTCTAATCTTTTTGTATTCCTAGATTACTAGATGCAATCTCTAAGTTCCAAAACTGTTTTCCTGGATTACTCACACATGCAATCTCTGCTCCTTTGTGCAGCCTCTGTCCGCGGGTTCCGATCAATTTGGTAGTGCGTCACCGGGTGATCCCGCCTTTCCTTCACCACCGTCTCATAGGCTACATTGATGAGGACTAGTGCTAGGTGATGTGGTTGGACTTTATTGTAATATTTGTGGTTTATGGTTCTGACTTGTGCTTAGATTTCATGAACTTGTCGTAATAAACATGTGAATGATGATGAACATGTGACTTGTTGTTGTAATATATTGTGATTTGTGGTTCACAATTATGGTTGTGATATATTGTGAGAAAATGGGTTCTGTGTGATATATATATATATATATGTGATGGTTGATATATATATATATATATATATGTATATATATGAAATGCTTGTGTCGATGGAATGCAAAAAACAAAAAAAAAATTAAATTTCTGCCTCTTTGCCAAGGGCAATAACCAAGGCCCTCGGCAAAGAAGGGTCCTTTGCCGAGGGCTGTCCTATTGCCCTCGGCAAAGATTTTTTTTAAAAAAAATAAAATTTCTGCAATATTTCTTTGCCGAGGGCCATGGTTGGAGGCCCTCGGCAAAGACTTTTTTTTAAAATAAAATTTCTTTGCCGAGGGCCTGCGTGGAAGCCCTCGGCAAAGATTTTTCAAAAAAAAGAATAATTCTTTGCCGAGGGCCGTCCCATTGCCCTCGGCAAAGATTTTTTGGAAAAATTCTGCACATTTCTTTGCCGAGGGACATGGTTGGTTGCCCTCGGCAAAGATTTTTTTTTTAAAAAAGAATAATTCTTTGCCAAGGGCCCCCGGAGACGGCCCTCGGCAAAGACTCCGTCCCAGGCGCCGGCACCGTGACGGCTGCTTTTCTTTGCTGAGTGCCCGATAAAGGGCCCTCGGCAAAGACCCTTTTCGCCGACTCAAAATTCCCTGAGAGCTCTTTGCCAAGGGCCGCCCTCGGCAAAGCCTTTGCCGAGGGTTAATGGGCCTTTGCCGAGGGCCTCAGGCCCTCGGCAAAGAGGCCGTCTCCAGTAGTGTAAGGAAGGGACCCATAGGAATTATGCATCATGAGGTGTGATTTCCATGGGTAATTTCTTAGGCTATGGAAACTATCAAGTAGTTTCTGCATTGAGTGCTTTTATAGTCAAGCATCTATACTCAGTGTTTTACTCCCTCTATCCATTATGTAAGGGCATCCACAATGGTGCTAACTATGTAGCTAACTTACGTGGAGATAAGAGACAAAAGCAAAGACTAGTTTATACATTCTTATTTTTTTGTACTATTGGACCCAAATGTTATTCTCTTAGATTCTTGAACTACGCTAGTGACTACTCTCTCTCCTACTTTTTTCCTGTCCATTTCAGAATAGCTAGCTATTGGGACACCCTAAGGCGTAACCACCTATGGTTCAAAGATCAATGAACACATTTAATTCTCTCCCTCTCTCAACACTAGCACTACTGCATCGACTGTACGTGTGTATAGAGAGAGTACGTCTTATATTACGAGACATGAATAAAAAGTGGTTACGCCTTGTATATTAGGACGGAGGGAGTAAGAGCTTGATAGAGCAACTTCATATTACAGTTACATAGAGAATTTATTTAATGTTATCATGCGTATATGAATTTTATGCCCGCAATTTCTTTTGTGAGCAACTTTCATATATAGAATAGCATTATTAGGGGGGAAAAAAGCCTAGGTGCCAACTAAGATGGTGTTGCTTTGCCTAACACCTAGATGTCACTAAAGGCCATGCTTAACTGGAGACTCAGGAATTCAGGTGAACATATCTAATCTTCTACAACTAAAAATTATCGATAGGAATTGTCGCCCGGCGAGCGAAAAACTTACCAACGTGCGAAGATTACCCGGCATGCGAAACCGGGTGCCCACACAATGATTTTGCCCGGTCAAAATGGTAACTGCCACTGCCGCACGATGATTTCTCCCGACCAAAAAGGAAACATAAATCGCATGCCCTCTCCCACACGCGACGATGCCGGCGGCAAAGAAGGCAACATAAATCAATCGCTAATGAATGTATTTGTATGATTACATTGATAGATGAGCCAGAAAAGGAGACTATAGAGAAGGAGAGCACTATTGGCTTCACCAATCCCCCTATTCCCGATGCTGATGAAACATATGTGCAAAGTACATCAAAAAGTAACTACAATAGTGAATGGTACAAAAACATGACACCTGAACTAAGGGAAGCAAGGCGTGAGCGCCAAAGGATGCACAATAGGGAACCCAAGCGTAAGGAGGCATTGAAATTGTCTAAGAAAAAAATTCAAAGAGGTACAGAAGCACACCCTACACCTAGAGTCTGTCACAATGGAGAACCTGTTATTTATTCCTAAGCCTGTGTAGCCCACTGCGGGCCAATCTGAAGCTCATGGATCCACGGTGAAATCCAGTGATTGGGTTATCCCAAAGTCCAGTGCAACACCTATTTATATTCCTCAACCTCATGAGGAGGCCGATGATGAATGATGCGATGAGTTACTGCCTGGCCATATGACACAGAGATCACATGTTCCATCAGGACAAAGACGTGCGTTGTTGACGCGTCAGTAACATGATGTTTGAGCATTACTATTGATTCGAACACAAGGGTACATAATAAATATGGTGACTGCATGGCTGAAGACCGAGTGGATGCTAACACACCCTTGCCTCAATCAGCCAGTGACCAACAACTGGTAAATACTGGTGCCTCATTATCCATTTAGGTGACCTATATACCATATTATATCTCACCGATCCATGGTCATTCTGTGATTAATAGAAAATGTAGCATCGTACGTTCAAGGCTACATCAGGCACACCGATGGCATCCACTATTTGATAATTATGAATGCATGGCTCAAGAACACCTAAATGATAACACATCCTTGCCTCAATCAGTACTGACCAACAATGGTAAATATTGATGCCTGGTGATCCCATTTAGGTGACCTATATTATATATATCATATTATACCTAACTCAACCATGGTCATTACATGATTCTCAGAAAGGACAGGACCTAGCCTTCAGCCTACATCAACTATACCGATGGCACCACTATTTGATGACAGTGGTAATTTACACTATTTTCTAACATTCTATAAACTATTTGAACTCCTTTGTTTATATTTACTCATAGTTCTACTAACTCACGTATGTTTGACGACCATAGATGATGATGAGGGAGATATATTTGAAGAGGATGAGAAAGAGGACGAGGGATACCTGTTTGCTGGGCAAGGTATTTGTGCGAAAGATCGAATAGAAATCAAATCTTCAACTACTTTATCTAAACTATTGTGGCTTAAATGTCATTTTAGATGATGATGATGTCCAAGACAATGACCTTGAGGAAGACATAGCTTCTGTCCCTAAGTACCTGACCAATACAAAAAGGTGTATAGTAACATGCCTATAGATACCCATATGCTAAAACCTGTCGCAAATTGTGAGCACTGCGAATGCGAAAAGGTTTGAGCATGAACCACGTGGGTTCTATTGTCATGACGGAAAGGTCGAGCTCAATGAACTGAACATACCTAATGAGCTTATGAGGCTTTGGTCAAGTAATTATGCAGATGCTAGGCACTTTCGTAACGACATTAGGTTTTCAATGGACATTTCTCTTTCACTTCTCTATGTTGTCGCCTCGATAGCACTATTGCAAGCTGGAAGAATA
This sequence comes from Miscanthus floridulus, assembly GCF_019320115.1. Classification (NCBI taxonomy): domain Eukaryota; kingdom Viridiplantae; phylum Streptophyta; class Magnoliopsida; order Poales; family Poaceae; genus Miscanthus; species Miscanthus floridulus. The sequence goes on from NC_089597.1 coordinate 84,091,921, forward strand.
GTGGCATATACACCTTTCGTGTACATGGCCAGATGGTCATTTGGCAGAGAAGAGGGTAAGGAGCCAAGACATCCAAGGATGGCAACGGGGTGGTTTCGGGTCGAATATCCATGGGTTTCGGGTCTTGCGGGTTCGGGTTCGGGGATGATTTCTCACCCACGATTTTCGGGTTTGGGGCCCCGAAACCAATTGGGTTCGGTTTTAGGTTTGGTTTTCCACCCATGGATATCCAAAATAAATCATTTAGAATTAAAACTCATGTTTTATAATATGCTAATAATAACTTATTTACTTATATTATTAAATTTATTCTAAGTTGACTCATGAAAATATTTATTATTTGTTGCCTCTTGTTTATACATGTGAATATGTGTATATATATCATGCATATGTTTATAGAAAGTCCTTATTTCTCTTACTATGTTGCCATACAAAGCGGGTTTTGGGTATCCATTCGAGTTTCGGGTATCCGCGGGTTCAGTTTTGGGGACGAATTATCACCCGAATCGGTGTTCGGTGTGGTTTTGGTTTTGATTTTGGGTTTTGGGTTTGGGTGCACAGAGACTCCACCTGATCCGAATCCGCCCCATTGCCATCCCTAAAGACATCTCAAGCTTTACTTCTATGATGATGATCCAAGCCTTGAGCACCGCTATCGACGATGTCATGAAGAGAAGTGCCAAAAAAGACAAGGAAGTCATTAAGAGGCTTGTGGCCATCCTTCGTGACAACCTATACTCACAACATCTTAGGAGTATGGGCCAGGCTCACCACCTCGAGGACTATCATGTCACACTAAACCTTGACTAGAGGCTAGACCAGAGAACATACAATGTACCAGTCAACCTCAGAGGTGGCTGCTGTTTGGATCGAGGGAAGCGAACTCCTTAGTCAGGTTCTAGAATAGTGTTGTCCTGCATGGGAAAGATAGAAACAGACACGGCATCCTGCTCATATCATGGATGTTATGATGCTCTTTCATACCCCCTATTCTTCCCTAAGGGTGAGCTTGGGTGGCACATGGATATTCCAAAGAAAGGAGTTAGTATGGAAGAAGTCATCTAAGTATCGTGCCCTACAGAAGGCTCATAGTGGGTCAGAAGAAGAAATAGGTTTGTTATTCTTCTTATTTAAATACTTCGCATACATGTACCTTAGTGGTTATTCTACAAACAACTCTAATTCATGGCTATTTTTTGTAGACTCCCCTAGTAGACTATGCGTGTCTGTGCATGACTACTACTGCTACAAGTTTTAGATGCGTCCAGGAATATTTAACCCCATACTGTATGGAAAGCGTCTATTCCAGCAGTTTGCAGTCGACACGTACATCAAGATCGAGAGTTCTTGATTATATTATATACGCAACCATCAAGATGATATTAGGGCCGACCTCTACCAAGGATTGGTTGATAGCCTACATGCTGGTGAATGGTAGAGCAGAAGTTGTTGGAAAACGGACAATGATGCCTTCATGGACGCCATGGCTCTGGTACGAAGGTTTGGTAAATCATACATCTTCCTGACTATGACATGTAACCCAAACTAGGGATGAGATCAAGCAGTGAACTCTACCCTAGGACATACACCACATAGGATCGTCCAGATCTCATTGTTTGGGTCTTTAGAGCAAAACTACAAGAGCTGAAGGATAGACTACTAAAAAAGGATATCCTTAGGAAATATGCGAGCACATGTTTATGTTGTGGAGTTTCAAAAGAGGGGTCTGTCGCATGCACAATTTTTGCTAATCATGGATAGGAAGTACAATATCACTGTGTCTAGAGCAAGTATGATCGCCTCATCTACAGCTGAGCTCCCGAACAAGAAGTACCCAGTCTTGTACAAGATGGTTACCAAACATATGATGCATGGCCCTTGTGAACTACTTAATCGTGATTGTCCATGCACAAATGGTCATGATTCCTACAAGAATCGTTACCCTAGACTTTTCTATGATGTCACAGTATAAGGCAAGGATTCATATCTAGTTTATAGACGGTGTGAAGATGACCGAAAAGAAAAAGTTCACGGACACGAGCTTGACAATAGATGGGTCATGCCTTACAACCCGTATCTCCTCTGTCTATTCAACTGCCACATCAATGGTGAGGCATGTGGGAGCATCAAGGTAGTCAAGTATCTATTTAAGTACATTTACAAGGGTCATGACGGGGCGTCTATTGCTATGAGAGAGGCTAACAAGGAGGATAGTTAAGGGAACATTGATGAGATCAAGTAGTACAAAGATGCTAGATGGGTAACCCCCAAAAGCCTTGTGGAGGATATATGGGTTTGATTTGAGTGATAGGTACCCTTCTGCTTTGTCCTTATAGTTACGTCTTCTAGACATACACATGGTGTCATTTCATCGGCGCCAGGAGATTCGACGAGTCCTTGATCGTCCAGGTGGTGAAAAGTCAATGCTTATAGCATACTTCAAGAAGAACAATACAGATGAAATAGCTCAAGGTATATTGTATCAGGGACTTTCCTGAGTTCTATATGTGGCAAGCATAGGGCAAAGTTTGGCAAAATAGGGTACGTCATGATACATTATGATAGATTGAAAGAATCGTGTCTGCCAATCTAGTCGAGGGGGAGCGTTACTATCTTATGGTTCTCCTGAACCACGTGTCAGGTGCAACCTCATTTGAGTGTCTAAGGACCATAGATGGCAAAATCCTACTGACCTTCCGTGAAAGCTACAAAAAGAAGGGGCTTAATCGAAGAGGACAATACGCTGAATGAGAGTCTCACTGAGGCAATCGGGTGGATGATGCCATATGCGCTGTGAAGGCTCTTTGCAACAATATTGGTATTTTGTGAGCCCAGTGATGTGTTTGGACTATGGGAGAAACACAAGGAGGCAATGTCGGAGGACTACAGGCGTAATAATCAATCCACCTTCATGGTGGAGCAGATGGTCCTCATGGGTATTTGAAAATTGCTACAATCAATGCAGAAGGATATAAAGATGTACCCACTTCCTGATATCGATAACACATATGATGCCTCTCATGATATTCCTAGAGAGATTTTTGAGGAGGCTAGCATTGAGGTTAATGAGGATGATGTGGCTCTATCAGACACCCTTAATAATGAGCAGCAGGCTACATACGATGAGATCATGTCCTTGATTGATACCGAGGATGGGGGTCTCTTCTTTGTGGATGATCCTAGTGGGACCGAGAAAGACTTATCTATATAGAGCACTTCTCGCTACTATACACAGTTAGAAAAAGACTGTAGTGGCAACAACTACATCTGGTGTTGTGGCCTCAATAATGCCAGGTGGTAGAACTGCCCACTCGCGCTTCAAGATTCCCCTCACCATGGATAATGGGGCCTTTTGCACCATCATGAAACAGAGTGGTACTTCCAAGCTGCTTCGGGCTGCATCCCTTATGAAAGGATCAAGCTGCCCAAGAGGGGGTGAATTGGGCTATTTCTAAATTTCTTTGCAATAATTAAGCCCTACGGTTAGCCCAACTTCACCCCTTGTGGCTAGAAAGTGTTTCTAATGTTCTACCATACAAAAAGACTTGCAACCTAAGTTCCAATCCTACTCTAGCATGATAATTCTATGAATGTAAAGACAAGAATTGAATTGCTCAAAGTAAATGCTCAAAGTAAAGAGAGAAGGAGGAACGCAGCAATGTTTTGCCAAGGTATCAGAGAGTTGCCACTCCCCACTAGTCCTTGTTGGAGCACCCATGCAAGGGTGTAGCTCCCCCTTGATCCATGCAAGGATCAAGTGCTCTCTACAGGTTGATTCTTTGACACTTCGTTGCGGTGAATCACTCACAACTGCTCACAACTTGAGTTGGGTCATCCACAAGATCCGCCGGATGATCACCAAACTCCCATTCACCACCAAGCCGTCTAGGTGATGGCGATCACCAAGAGTAACAAGCACGAACTCTCACTTGACCACGACAAGCCTAATGAGAAGGGTGGATGCACACTTTGCTACTCTTGCTTTCACTAATGAGGGCTCTCTTTGGGATTCTCAAATCTCAATCACCTCACTAGGACCTTGCTCTTCTTGGCACTCTCAAAGGTGTTTCTCAGCTGTTGGAATGAGCAAAAGTACCCCCATACACGAATGGAGGAAGTATTTATACACACAGCTGAAAAACAAACCGTTATGTGCCTCTGCAGGGTGACCGAATGCTCCGGTCATGTTGACCGGATGCCCCGGTCAGTTCTCCCCAAACTTCAGTGTTTAAGTTATGACCGGATGCGTCTGATCACAATTTTCCCTCTCTAGAACCTTACTAGAGTCGACCGGACGCTGGCACCCAGCGTCCGGTCACTCACCTCTCAACGTCCGGTCACACCAGACAAAATTACCTTGATCAAATGAACTGACTGGACTCTACGCCAGCATTCGGTCACACCAGAACCAGTGTCCGGACAGTATTTGACCCTCCATTCACTTCCAACTTGTAATCATATGTGAATGAAGTTTGCTCCAATGGATCTAAGGGCATTTTAGGAGTTACCTAGTGCTAGATTTAGCAAGTGTGCACCACACCTAACTCACTAGACTTACCTAGGTCAAGCTACCTATCCATACCCCCGTTAATAGTATGGCCAAAGGGGAAATAAAGTCCTAAACTACTCTAAGTGTCTCCTCAACACCAAACGACACTTAAAACTAGTCCACCCTTAACCTTGTCATCCATCCTTTAAAAACCAAAACAATGTCCATCATAGGGGCATGACCACCATGATTGCCCAATCGATCTCCATTACCATAACCTAACTTAATTGCCTCTGCAAAATACACGTTAGTCATAGTAATCTTGTATTGTCATCAATCACCGAAACCCAACTAGGGGCATAGATGCTTTTAATCTCCTCCTTTTGGTGATTGATGACAATACCACCTCGAGTTTGTAAAAGAGATGAGGTTTTTAACATGCTTGGTTCATATAAGCTTTTGTTAATAAGAACAAAAGAGTTAGGCAAGCTTATATGACCCAAGCCAACATGATGTACTCAATAGATATGAAATAAGCATGAGTATAAGTAATAATGCTCATTTGCATCGGAGTAAAACATGGAAGCAAAGCAAATGAGCATAACACAAGTGATATGACATATAAATAATTCAAAGTAGAGAGCACACATATCACATATCACATAAATATCATGATCACATTGTTGTCACGATTACGATCACACTTAAGTAGTTCAATGCATAATAGTAAACATGAATGCATAATGTATCACATATAAAACTCCAAATGTAATAGATAAGCTATAAGCTAATAGATAGACTCCCCCTAAAAGTATTGCTCACCCTAAGGCTAACATACTCGATCCCTCTCCCCCTTTGGCGTCAAACACCAAAGCCTAAGGGTCGGTCAGCGGGGCTGCAGCGGATGAGTCGGGCACTGAGGTACAAGGACCAAGATAGAACTATGCACCATCATCATATGATCCTAAGCTCTAAGCAGTCTGACCCTCTGTAGCTAGAAGCGATGTTGAAGCGGTCTGGGTTGGATCTATAACTGGTGTTGCCTGCTCTGATGATGCAACTAATGAAGGGAGCATCTCTATAGTCTTGGTAATAGATGCAACTGTAGAAGGACCTAGGACATGTAGCTCTGGCGGAGTGGGCTGCCCTATCAACTCACTGAATGAAGCACCAAGGATCCTAGAGACTAGGGTGAGCACTGATGAACTCTGAGGTGGAGTAAAGCCCATATGAAGAGGTGTGAACTGTGGGGCTAGCACTAGCGAAGCAAACCACTAGGACACCTGCTCTATAGGTGAAGGAAATTGTGATGCTGGTTGTCCCTGACTCTGAAGCCCACTGGGCTAGAAAGCTGGAGTCATAGAAGTGGTGGTAGGCTGACCAAGCTAGGGTGTAGGTTGTGGTGGTGGAACCCCAATAGCTATCACTACATGCTGCATAAACCCAAGTAGTTGCTACTGCATGAGAAGATGCTACTGATGCATGGCCTGCTCCTGCTGCTGTATAGCCTACTGCTGCTGCTGGATCGCCTGCTGCTATTGCTGAAACTCATCCTGCCTAGTCTGAAACTGTGCAAAAGTAGCAGCAGTCTCCTAGGCCTGGCGAGCCTGATCCTACCTTATCCGCTCAAGGATAGCAAGTAGAGCGGAGTCTATCTACGGTGTAGGTGGAGCTAAACTAGAGCTATCGGTCTCATGGTCATGTTGTCGTGGAGGCATCTGAGGGATATCCCTGTAGTCATCATCTGAGCTGTCGCTGGGTCGCTCTCAACCATCCCCTCCTGCTGAGCATCTAACTGCTCCTCCTCAGTAGCTGCTATGCCCCTCATGGTCTCATCCTGTTGGGCTATAGTCTCTGGCCCCTCTGGATGACAGCGCGGCTGGCTAGGTGTCCTCACTGCACTATGGTGGATCATTTGAGTCATGTTGTATGTAGAGAACTCTATAGTAGCACCACTATACTCTACCAGCATCTCAGGTGGCCTCATAGTAACTGCCTTATGGATCAGGAATGTAATCCAGTGAGCATATGGCAGCTGCCTGTGACCCCTAAACCCCTCTATAATAGTATCCTCCATCTCTGATAGAAGAAGATCCCAAATGTCAAACACAGTCTGCTGCATCAGAGAGTTTAGTAGCCATAGTTGTATGCGAGTCAAGCCCTCATGATACCCCATCCTTAGAAGTAGGGTCCTCCTCATAATAGCATCAAGCACTCTAGCAGTAGGAGTGAGATCACTAGGTGTCCTGGTTGACCCCTCACTGAAAGTCTCTATGAAGCACTGGCGGACTAGATCTGTAAGGGGCACAAGACTGCCGTGAGGGTGTCTGGGAGGCGCTGTTTGTCCATAGCATACCTCATGTAGCCGGATGGGCTACTCCTAAAGTCTGAGTATCTCTCTAACCCTAGAGCTCATCAGCCTATAATCTCTGCCTCTAAAAGCAAAGTGAATGAATCTATGCTACGGGTCAATCCAAAGTGTAGCATAGAACTAACGAACCCAAGATGGAACATATAAGCCTGTCCATCCAAGTAAATTTGTCAGCCCTGGTAGGTAAGATAGGTAAGGGCGAATATGCTCTCCAGCTGCTGCTACAATGGACTCAATGTTGTACACCCTCTGAGATCTAAATACTGCCCCACTGTTAAGATATGCATTATAAAAATCTTCCTGCAGTGGTGTGTAGAAGCCCTCTGAAGCTCGGTCATCCCTCCTCGGCAGGAACCACTACTCAAAGTCCACAAATCTAAGCTGCTGCACCTACTTGGCCATGGCTGCCCTCAAATCTAGATGAGTCACTGGAGGTGGACCCTATGGTCTAGGAGGCAGGACAAGAACTCCTCCGTTGTGTCTCTGGTCTCGGTGTGACTAGGAGCACGGGTACGACTAGAGCGGCGTAATTGTGGCTAAGGTGCCCGCTCTGTCTCCTCAGACATGCTCTCCCTCCTGAGTCTGATCTGCTGGCTTATGGCTACTGTTGCTATGACTCCCCCTGAGGCTAACTCTCATCAATAACCACACGTTGTCCTACAACCATGATAGTCCTAGCTAGACCACCATGACAGCGCTCAATCTGCTCAAGTGTAGCCCTCTGTATTGGTGAAAGCTGATCTGCAATAACAACACCACTTCTAGCACCTCCTCTCTCTGTGTGCTCTGTAGCCTTTGTAACTGTGGCTGCTCTCGCTGTATCTGCATCAGGGCACTTGCGCTTCTTTGTTGCTATCTTCTTCATCGCCTTGCCTTTTGTATCTATAGGCAGGCGAGGCGGGGACCTCGGATCCTCATCACCAGGACCTCCTCTGACATTCTTGACACAAGCCATCTAATGAAGCTGAAAAGAATAATTGCCTTGACAAGAATCAACTACCAACTGTCACTTCCGAGGCTTGGCCTCAATCTGTACTCGCGAGCTTGGCCCCGAGTTGACTGACAACTGCCAAAGTGACCCCAGAAACACCGACTTGCTACACATTAGAATAGATCAGATATATGAATAATTATAATATTTATAGAGATATGAAACCCTAAGAAAGCAAGCAATAGATACAAAATTGGAAATGAGGGCTTGCTACCTGACGAACCGGTGAACCAAAGAACAAGGAACGAATGGGAAACCACCAGGTCAGCACTGTGAAGCTAGGGTTAGGGTTGCACTGGTCAGCGTGGATCAGCCATGGAGATCCAATGTGGGCACTAGAGATTCCCATGAAGGTAGTAGGGACTCCGACAAGACTCTGGTGGTGGCGCTGGCGATGCTGGCGGTGCTAGGGCGGCTGTGTGAGAGGCGGCTAGGGAACAGCGTGGGTGAGCATGACGACAGCACGGTGGCGCTATTGTGGGACCGGCGCGGACATCGGGCACGGGCACGGGATGAGGTTGCAGTGGCGTGGGCATGGGGGCATGGGCGCGGCGGCGTGATGTAGTGGGGAACGGCGGCGCGCAGGCACTGGAGCAGGGCAGCACAAAGAGCGGTGGCGGATTCGGCCGCTAGGGCTCTAGAGCACGACACGAACAAGCGGTGGCGGCGATGTCAATGTGGTTGCGGCCCTAGGTCAAATGGCATGGCGTTATATGGGGTCCCCAACGGATTGGATTAGGAAAGAAGAAAGAGTCCGCGATCCAAACATTTTCTATTGACCGAACGCTCTGGTGGCAATGACTAGACGCTTCCACCCAGAGTCTAGTCGATTCCAGAGAGGTCCAAAACCCATAGAATCGTGACCAGACATGTCCAATCACAACTGACCAGACACAGCTAGAGTCTGGTCCAACCTGTCTCCATTGTCTTTGCTCGATCGAACGCTGAATCACCATCTGACCGGACACTGAACAGGAGAGTCCAGTCACTCTTTTTCTAGCAAATCTTCAAAGTCCTTCGTGCTGCCTGTTACCAAACAAGTCCCAACTTTAATAAGATCCAAATAAACACCAATTGAGACTGATATGAGTGACCTCTCTCAAACCCTCAATTTTTTTCAAAATATTTTGCGTTAGGCTATAATTCTTTTTAAGAAAATAGGCAATAAGAGGGCAATTGAAGATAAATGACAAAGCAATATTCATGCATATGCAATGCAATACTTGAAAGTAAATCTAGTTGCTTGTCAAGTTTGATCTAAGGTTAAGCTTCTTCACACGCTTTACGGTGGTTATCTTAATCATGTTAGACAAGCCCTAAGTGCATTACCATAAAGTAAACATGTTGTATATTACAATGCAATGCAAGGGACAACACAACCTCATTTTCTAGTGAAGTTACTAAAATCAAGCACATTGAGCTCATTCTGCAATCGACAAAAAGTCGCCTCATCTAGCGGTTTAGTAAAGATATCCGCTAATTGATTCTCGGTCCTTACACCTTCTAATGATATATCATTCTTTGCAACATGATCTCTAAGAAAGTGATGGCAGATATCTATGTGCTTGGTGCGAGAGTGTTGAATCGGATTATTTGCAAGTTTTACCACACTTTCATTGTCGCACAAAAGAGGTACTTTTTCTAGAACTACACCATAGTCTAGCAAAGTTTGTTTCATATAAAGTATTTATGCACAACAAGCACCCGCGACAATGTATTCCGCTTCAGCGGTGGACAAAGCCACACTATTTTTTTTGGAGGACCAAGACACAAGTGATCTACCAAGTAAATAGCACCCTCCGGATGTGCTCTTTCTATCAACTTTGCAGCCGATATAATCCAAATCAGAATAGCTAACTAATTTAAATATAGCTCCTTTGGGATACCAAATGCCAATGCTTGGTGTGTGCTTAAGATACCTAAGGATTCTTTTAATGGCAATCAAATAAGTTTCCTTAGGATTAGCTTGAAATCTAGCACACATACACACACTAAACATGATGTTAGGCCTAGATGTGGTTAAATATAACAAGCTACCAATCATAGAGTGGTAGAGAGTTTGATCAACCGTGTTACCTCTGTCATCTAGGTTGAGATGTCCATTTATTGGCATTGGTGTCTTGATTGGCTTACATTTATCCATCTTGAATCTCTTGAGAAGATCATTTGTATATTTCTCTTGAGAGATGAAAATCCCTTCTCTCATTTGCTTGACTTGAAAACCAAGAAAGAATGTAAGCTCTCCAATCATTGACATCTCGAACTCCTTTGACATCAATTCACCAAACTCTTTGCAAGAATCTTCATTTGATGATCCAAAAATGATATCATTAACATACACTTGACAAATGAAGATTTGTCCATCAAGCTGCTTGGTGAATAGTGTGGTGTCAACCTTCCCAATGGTGAAGCCCTTCTCAATGAGGAAGTCCCGAAGGCGCTCATACCAAGCTCTTAGGGCTTGCTTAAGCCCATATAGCACCTTGGACAACCTATAAACATGATTAGGATATCTAGGGTCTTCAAATCTAGGAGGTTGATCAACATAGACTAGTTCATTAATAAAGCCATTTAAAAATGCACTTTTCACATCCATTTGATATAGTTTCATTTCATGATGTGATGGATAACAAGGAGGATACAAATGGCTTCTAGTCTTGCAACCGGTGCAAAGGTCTCTCCAAAATCCAAACCTTCAACTTAAGAGAACCCATTTGCAACTAGTCTTGCCTTATTCCTCACAACAATGCCTTGATCATATTGCTTGTTGCAGAACAACCACTTTGTTCCAATGACTCTTGCACCGTTTGATCGCTCTTCAAGAGTCCAGACTTCATTGCGGGTGAAGTTGTTCAACTCTTAATGCATGACATTTATCCAATCCAGATCTTGAAGAGCTTCTTCTACCTTAGTAGGCTCAAAGCAAGAGACAAAAGAGTGATATTCAATAAATGAAGCAAGCTTTTGAGATCAAGTCATTACTCCCTTTGATGGACTCCCTATGATGAGATCTTGTAGATGAGCTTGTAGTGGAGGTGAATTTCTTCTATCAACCACTTGAGGGGAAGGTTGTGGAGCATCAACATCTTGTGCTTGTATCACCATTTGCTCATGGGAGACATGAGTATCTTCATTTTCTACTCTCCCATCTTTTTTACCATCTTGTGGCACACTTGATGAAGAAGGAGGATTGATTACTTATACATCATCTTCATCATCATTAGGCTTGATATTTCCAACCAGAATGTTCTTCATAGCCTCCCTCAATGGTTCATCACCTACATCATCAAGATTCTCATGTGCTCCTTGGGAGACATTAGATTCATCAAATTCCTCATCATATATTTCTTCAACCAAGCCGGTGGCATGATTAAATACTCTATATGCTTTGGACTTTGATGAGTAACAAACAAGAAAACTAATATCACAACATCTTTGAAACTTCCCTAGATGTTGCCTCTTCTTGTAGATGTAGTATTTGCAACCAAACACCCTAAAAAGAGACGACCAACTTCTTTCCATTGAGCAACTCATAAGGTGTTTTGCTAAGAAACTTTTGAAGGAATAGGCGGTTGGATGCATAGAATGCAGTGTTGATAGCTTCTGCCCATAGAGCTTCAGGAGTGTTGTACTCATCAAGCATTGTTCTTGCAAGAGTGATCAATGTCTGGTTCTTTCTCTTAACTACACCATTTTGTTGAGGAGTATATGTTGCGGAGACCTCATGCTTGATCTCAACTTCATCACAATAGGCTTCTTTGTTTGTGTTGTCAAATTCTTTGCCGTTGTCACTTCTAATCTTCTTGAGCTTCACTTCAAATTCATTTTGTGCTCTCTTGGCAAACTTCTTGAAGCATGATGCAACTTTGGATTTGTCATGAAGAAAGAATACCCATGTATATCTTGAATAGTCATCAACAATCACAAGACAATAAAGATTTCCTCCCAAACTCTTATATGTTGTTGGTCCAAATAAGTCCATGTGAAGGAGTTCTAGCACTCTTGTGGTTGACATGAGAGCTTTTGTTGGATGAATATTTGCAACTTGCTTGCCGGCTTGACATGCACTACAAAGCTTGTCCTTCTCAAACTTCACATCCTTCAACCCCCTCACCAAATCATTCTTCATTACCTTCTTGAGTGAGCTCATCCCAACATGAGCAAGTCTTCTATGTCATAGCCACCCAAGTGTTGTTTTGATGAATAGGCATGCCTTCAAGTTAGCATCTTCAGAGGTGAAATCCACTAAATATAGGTTGTTGTATCTAAATCATTTGAATATCACTTGATCATCATCCTTCTTAGATACAACAACTTCCTTCTCGGTGAACAAGCATTGGAAGCCAAGGTCACACAATTGACCAAAGGATAGCAAGTTGAAACTCAATGAAGCAACATATAGCACATTTGAGATAGAATGATCATTTGATATTGCCACTCTGCCCAATCCTTTAACCTTGCCTTTTGAATTATCTCCAAATGTGATTCTTTCTTGTCCATCTACTTCTTCATCTAGTGAGGTGAACATACGAGGATCACCGATTATATGTTGTGTGCAACCGCTATCAATAACCCAATGACTTCCACTGGTCTTGTAGTTCACCTACACACAAGAGATCAAGCTTTAGGAACCCAAACTTATTGAGGGCCCTTCACCTTCTCAACAAGTGACTTTGCTACCCAAATTTTCTTAGGCCTATTCTTGTTGGGAGGTCCTAAGAACATGACTTTCATCTTCCCACTAGAATCCTTTCTAAGCATGTAATGAGCATTGAAAGCAAAAGGTCTAGCATGCTTGGGCAAGGGTTGTGGTGGTGGAGTTTGGCACTCATGGGCAAAGTGGCCTTCTTGTCCACACTCAAATCATCTCTTTGGCTTTGGCTTTGACTTGTGTTGTTGTTGAGCTTGAGCCTTCTTCTCTTGGTTTGCCATGTACCCAATGCCACTTCTATCCATCTTCATGACGGTGTTCATTAGTAGCTCACTTTGAAGATGCTTGCCTCTTGTGAACTTGCTCAATCCAATCTTGAGATGCTCTTTCTCCAACTTGAGCTTCTTGTTCTCTTCCTTGAGTGCATCATTGTTTTTCTCTTCCTTGAGTTTCTTGTTCTCTTCCTTGAGCTTCTCATTCTCAAGAATCAAGTCACCATCATGATCAAGAGTTTCTAGCACTATAGTGTTGGTGGTTTTGAGCTCTTCAAGATCTTTCTTTAACTTTTCAGTGTCATTCTTGAGCTTGATATACTCATTATAATTATCAGTCTCAACTACTTGCTTGCCCTTGCTACTAGAACTTTGCTTAATGCTCTCAATGATCAAATCATCACATGATGTAGCTATATCAATCTTAACAATATCGTTAGTAGCATCATGTGGCTCATTGGATAAATATTCTTGAGCAATGATAAGATTATCATGATTAATCTTGAGAGTTGTATATTCATCTTTTAGCATATTATGGCTAGTGATGAGCTCATTATGTATCCTCTCAAGTTTATCTTGTTTTTCTTTAAGCTCTTTCTTAGAAGATTTGAGCTCCTTGAGTTTGGATGATATAGCATTATTTGCTTCTCTAAGCTCAACACTAGCCTTTTTCGGCTATATCACATTTAGCTAAAAGAGAATCATTATTAGCTTATAGCTTGTCATTCTTAGCTCTAGTCTTTCTAATGATCCTAGTATATTTGTTTAGCAATTTGACAAGTTCATCATATGAAGGTGATTCGAATTAATCATCATCACTATCACTATCACAATCATCATTGTTAGCATGATCATCACTACTACTATCATCATCATTTGATACCTTTTGTTCACCCTTGGCCATAAGGCATAGGTGTGTAGAGGATGATAGCAGTGGTGTTAGAGAAGATGATGAAGAGTCAATCATAATGGCGGCCACCTTCTCATTATCACTATCATCATCAGATGAGCAACTTGATGAATCAATATCCGTGAGCCAATCACCGACGATGTATGCCTTCCCACTTTTCTTCTTCTTATGGAATTCCTTCTTCTTGCCATCCTTCTTCTTGTATAGCTTGTTTTTCTTCTTCTTCACTACTTGAGTCATCTTTATTTCCCTTGTACTTGTCTTTTTTGGGCTTTATGCATTGATGTGCTAGATGACCAAGTTCTCCACAATTGTAGCAATCCATCTTTGAGATTGGCTTCCTTCTAGAGTTAGTGAAGAACTTCTTTTTCTTCCCATCAAACTTGATGCCACTCTTGTTGAGCTTCTTTAGCATCTTGATGGTTCTTCTCACCATGAGAGCAAGACTAGCATCATCAACTTCATTATCACTTGAGCTCTCATACTCAAGCCTTGTTTTGCCCTTTTCTTGGCTAGCTTTGAATGCTAAGTCTTTTTCTTTCTTCTTTGTAGAGGATGAGCCATCTTGAGGTGTGATGTGTATGTACATCTCATGAGCATTGATCTTTCCCAAGATTTGTGTCGGTGTAGCGGTGGAAAGATCACCTTGATGAAGCATGGTCACAATATGCCCATATTTGTCAATGGGGAGGATACTCAAAATCTTTCTTACAACATCGGATGGCTGCATTTGAGTAAGTCCAAGCCCATTGACTTCCTCTACAAGAATATTCAAGCGTGAGTACATTTCATTAGCACTCTCTTTAGGAAGCATCTCAAATGAATTTAGCTTTTTCATGACAAGATAATAGCGTTCCTTATGCTCGCTCTTTGTTCCCTCATGGAGCGCACAAATATCTGACTATAGTGCATGGGCGTCTTTGTGGTTCCTCACCCGGTTGAACACATCTTTGCAAAGGCCTCTAAAGATGGTGTTTCGAGCCTTTGCATTCCATTTCTCGTAATTCACCTCATCGCCTTGTAGGTGTGTGGCATCCCTAGGCTTTGGGAAACCTTGTTAGGTGACTCTAAGTATTCCAACATCTAGAGCTTCTAGATACGCCTCCCTCCGGATTTTTCAATATGGAAAATCATCCCCCTCAAAGATAGGAGGAGGTCCATCCCCATGAGACATCTTTCTCTAGGTGGTTAAGCCTAAATACGTGAGCACGAGGCTTTGATACCAATTGGAAGGATCAAGATGCCCAAGAGGGGGGTGAATTGGGCTAATTCTAAATTTCTTTGCAATAATTAAGCCCTACGGTTAGCCCAACTTCACTCCTTGTGCCTAGAAAGTGTCTCTAATGTTCTACCACACAAAAAGACTTGCAACCTAAGTTCCAATCCTACTCTAGCATGGCAATTCTATGAATGTAAAGACAAGAATTGAATTGCTCAAAGTAAAGAGAGAAGGAGGAACACAGCAATGTTTTGTCGAGGTATCGGAGAGTCGCCACTCCCCACTAGTCCTCATTGGAGCACCCACGCAAGGGTGTAGCTCCCCCTTGATCCATGCAAGGATCAAGTGCTCTCTACGGGTTGATTCTTTGACACTCCATCGCGATGAATCACCCACAATCGCTCACAACTTGAGTTGGGTCGTCCACAAGCTCCACCGGATGATCATCAAACTCCCAATCACCACCAAGCCATCTAGGTGATGGCGATCACCAAGAGTAACAAGCACGAACTCTCACTTGACCATGACAAGCCTAATGAGAAGGGTGGATGCACACTTTGCTACTCTTGCTTTCACTAATGAGGGCTCTCTTTGGGATTCTCAAATCTCAATCACCTCACTAGGACATTGCTCTTCTTGGCACTCTCAAAGGTGTTTCTTAGCTGTTGGAATGAGCAAAAGTACCCCCACACATGAATGGAGGAAGTATTTATACACATGGCTGAAAAATGAACCATTATGTGCCTCTTGGGGGTGATGGGATGCTCCGATCATGTTGACCGGACGCTCCGATCAGTTCTCCCCAAACTTTAGTGTTTAAGTTGTGACCAGATGCTAGACAGCGTTCGGTCAGCATTGATCGGACATGTCTAGTCATGATTTTCCCACTCTAGAACCTTACTAGAGTCGACTGGACGCTGGCACCCAGTGTTCTGTCGCTCACCTCTCAGCATCCAGTCGCACCAGATGAAATTACCTTGATCAAATGAACTGACTAGACTCTACGCCAGCGTCTAGTCACACCGAAACCAGCGTCTGGTCAGTATTTGACCCTCCATTCACTTCCAACTCGTAATCATACGTGATTGAAGTTTGCTCCAATGGATCTAAGGGCTTTTTAGGAGCTACCTAGTGCTAGATTTAGCAAATGTGCACCACACCTAACTCACTAGACTCACCTAGGTCAAGCTACCTGTCCATAACCCCCTTAATAGTACGACCAAAGGAAAAACAAAGTCCTAAACTACTCTAAGTGTCTCCTCAACACCAAACAACACTTAGAACTAGTCCATCCTTAACCTTATCGTCCATCCTTTGAAAACCAAAACGATTTCCATCGTAGTGGCATGACCACCATGATTGCCCAATCGATCTCCATTACCATGACCTAACTTAATTGCCTCTACAAAATACATGTTAGTCATAGTAATCTTATATTGTCATTAATCACCGAAATCCATCTAGGGGCCAAGACGCTTTCAGTGTAGATGGCCTTGGCGCAGCCTGAGTGTAGGGGAATCGGACAATGGCGAGACAAGGGTGGCGAATTTGGCATGCAAAGTTCGTTGGCATCAATGGTGGTGCTATGGAACAGGGCAGAGAGGAAGAGTAAAGCATTGCAACGCTGCTCCTCATTCTTGCCCACACTGGGCAAGGTGATAAGCACGCGCACGCTACCATAGGCGAGAGCCAACGCTCTGCCTCACGCCTAGGCCGCCATGGGCGAGCACCGCTACGCCTCACGCGCCCGCTGCCGTGGGCACGCACTCGGACATCGCTGCCCCATCGTGCATGGCCATTGCTACCATACCACCACCTCCCCTTGGCCATGTGGATGCTCTGCGCCACTGTCACTCACACGCGTGAGCATGGGCGGGCCTCTACCGACCATCAATTATGTGGCTGAAAGCTCTACTTTGGTTGTGGTGAATTGATGAAACCCTAAGTGCTAACCTAGTTTATCAAGTGATCATGAGATAGGTAGCACATTCCAAGTGGTGAAGCAAATGAAGATCATGACATGATGATGGTGATGCCATGGTGATGATCAAGTGCTTGGACTTGGAAAGAAGAAAGAGAAAAACAAAAAGCTCAAGGTAAAGGTATAAATTGTATGAGCTATTTTGTTTTGGTGATCAAGACACTTAGAGAGTGTAATCACATTTAGGATTGATAGCCGTACTATTAAGAGGGGTGAAACTCATATCAAAATGTGGTTGTCAAAGTGCCACTAGATGCTCTAACTCATTGCATATGCATTTAGGATCTAGTGGAGTGCTAACACCCTTGAAAATATTTGTGAAAATATGCTAACACATGTGCACAAGGTGATACACTTGGTGGTTGGTACATTTGAGCAAGGGTGAAGAAGTTAGAGGTGAAAAGGAGTTAGTCTTACTGGTCACTGAGTGACCGGATGCCGGTCTTAGAGGGACCAGCATGTCCGGTCAAGTGTGGCAACGTAGACACCAGCGTCGGTCATCGACCGGACGTTGGGTCTCAAACTAACCAGACGCTGAGGTCCAGCGTCTGATCATGTTGACGGATAGTGTAGAATGAAGTCAACGAGTGACCGGACGCTGGCTGTGTCCGGTCGAGCGTCCAGTCATGAAATATCATTTCTAGAACCTTACTGGAAATGACCGGACGCTGGAGGCTTAGTGTCTGGTCAGTTTGTGCACAGCATCAGGTCAGCAGATGACCATTGAAATCTGACGAATAGTATTTGAAGCAGGGGACATGGCGTGAATCACATGACCGGACGCTGAGGGCCAGCGTCCGATCAATCCGATCGGAGCGTCCAGCCACCCCGCGTTGTGCCTAGTGAAGGGGTACAACGGCTCTATTTCATGGGGGCTTCTATTTAAGCCCCATGGCTAGTTGAAGCTCACACCTTTGGTCATTTTCATTGATATAGCAACCTTGTGAGCTTAGCCAAAGCTCTCCCACTCATCTCCATCATTGATTCATCATCTTTGTGAGATTAGGAGTGAATCCAAGTGCATTGCTTGAGTGTTTGCATCTAGAGGCACTTGGTGTTCATGTTTCACTATGGGATTCGCTTGTTACTCTTGGTGGTTGCCGCCACCTAGATGGCTTGGAGCAGCAAGGATCATCGAGTAGAGGTTGGTGATTGTCTCCAGCTCCGATCATGGTGATTGTGAGGGGTTCTTGACCTTTCCCCGGCAGAGAGCCAAAAGGTACTCTAGTGGATTGCTCATGGCTTGTGTGATCCTTATCTTGTGTTGGTTGTGCGACACCCTATTGAGGGTTTGGTGTGTGATGCCAAGTAGCACATGAACCTCAATTTGAGTGAATCGCCACAACGAGGAGTAGCTTATCGGCAAGCAAGTGAACCTCAGTAAAAAATCATTGTGTACATCATTTGATTCTAAGGTGATTGGTCTTTATTGTTATTCATTCTTGTGATTGATTAACTCCTTCCTTGACACGGCAGTATAACCTTCTTGCTCACTCTCTTTACATTACCACAAACTAGTTGTCAAGCACTTTAGTGTAGCTAGTTGTGAGAGCTTGTCAGTTTGGTTAGTGTGACTCTTTAGTTATCCTTTGAGAGCATGCTAACTTAGTGTAGTGACATAGTTATTGTGTGGCTAGAAACTACATAAACTAGAATTGTGGTAGGTGGCTTGCATTTTTAGTAGGCTAGCGCAACACTCACTTCGCCTCATAATTGTCTAACCGGTTTGTTAAGTGTTGTTGTAGAATTTTTTTTAAATATGCTATTCACCCCCCCTCTAGATATTAGGACCTTTCAAGTGGTATCGGAGCCAAGGTCACTGTGATTTGAGGCTTAACAACCTTCGGTGTAAAAATGGCTCAAATCAACAACACCAAGAAGCCACCCCAATTTGATGGCTTAAATTATCCCTATTGGAAAGCTAAGATGATAACTTATATCATGTCAATCAATAGGAAGGTTTGGAAGGTGGTAGAGACAAAGATTGAGATTGAAGATGAAGAGGCTCTCACCACCGCCGAATAAATACTACTTCAAAATAATGACATTGCTCTTAGTGCCATCAATGATGCTTTGGATGAGAGAACATTTGAGCAAATCAAGAACATTGAGAGAGCTCATGAGGCATGGAAGAAGTTGGAAGAATCATTTGAGGGCACTCAAGCCGTGAAGGGTGCAAAGGCATACATTCTCAAAGAGAAGTTTGCAAGCTTCAAGATGAATGAGGATGAGAGTGTGTCGGAGATGTTTCATAGGCTTCAAGTGCTTGTCAATGATCTCAAAGCACTTGGAGAAGAGGTGAAGGACAAGGACTTCTCCCACTAGTTCTTGAGATGCCTACCTTCAAGATTTGGCACATTGGTTACTATTCTAGTGAGGAGTGGTTTGGACACCATGACACCAAACCAAGTGTTGGGAGATATTATGACTGATGATACATATAGAGATGATGATGAGAAGGAAGAAAAGAAGGAGAAGAAAGATGAGAAGAAGAAGAGCGTGGCATTCAAGGCCACATCATCCAAGGGTAAGGCCAAGCAAGAAACATCAAGTGAAGATGATGGCTCATGGGATGATGATGATGATGAGAAGATGGCTCTGTTTGTAAAGAAATTTGGCAAGTTCATGATGAAGAAAGGGTACCATGCTAGAAGAAATAAATCTTCATCCAAGAACAAGGAAGAGTCAAGAAGGTGCTTCAAATGTGGAAGCAAAGATCATCTTGTTGCTCAATGTCCATACAATAGTGACAATGATGATGACAATAAGAAGAACAAGAAGGACAAAAAGGAAAAGAAAGAGAAGAAGGACAAGGTGACCTTCAAGAAGAAGAAGGGTGGTTCATATGTGGTCACTTGGGATAGTGATGCCTCCTCAAGTGATGATGATGATAGTGACGATGACAAGACCACCAAGAAGAAGGCACTTGCAAGCATTGCTATCAATGAGAAGCCTTCTCTCTTTGACACTCCATCATGCTTCATGGCTAAGGCCACTAAGGTACAAACTTGTGATGATGATGGACGTGATGATGAACATGATAATGAAAATGATAATGAAAATGATAGTGATAGTGATGATGATGAACCTACTAAAGATGAATTATTTGAAATGCTAGAAGATGCCAAAGAACACTTTGACATTAAGAGAAGGGAATGCAAGAGCTTGAATAAGGAGGTAAAAGCCCTTAAGCAAGCCCTTGATGAGCTCAAAGCAACTCATGAGAGGCTAGAGGAAGCCCATGAGAAGCTTGGCAAGGCTCACAAGAAGCTTGAAAAGGCTCATTCCTCTTTGCTTGATGAGCATGACAAAAAGAAGCATGTTGAAACTTGCAACATAGGCTTAACTTGTGATATAATTGATGAATCATTATCTATGCCTATTATTGTTGCTCCCACTAACCCTTCTTGTAGTACTTCTACTTCCACCTCATCTAGTAGTGATGGTTTCACTTGTGATGCCTCACTAATGGTTGAGAATGAGAACCTCAAGAAGGAGGTCAACAAGCCCACTCACACTTTGGCCAAGGCCTATGGTGGTGAGGACCACTTGCTTATGTGCTTGGGTAGCCAAAGAGCTTCTCTCTACAAAGAGGGATTGGGCTATACCCTCAAGAAAGGCAAGGCGGCCTTTGCTCCTCACACGACTAGTTTTGTAAAGAATAATGGTCGGTTTTGCACTAGTTGCAAGCAAGTTGGTCATAAAGAGCATGAGTGCAAAACCAAGAGCAAAAATGCTAATGTATCCTCCATTAAGCTTAATTCTTTCTATGTGCTTACTAAGGGTACAAATGGTGTAAAGGCTAAGTTCATTGGTAAACCATGGATGGGCTCAAATAAGAAAGCCATTTGGGTACCAAAGAGCTTAGTGACTAACTTCTAAGGAACCAAGCAAGTTTGGGTACCTAAAAAGAATTTATCTTCTTTTGTAGGTTAATTACAAAGCCGGAGGAAGGTATTGGGTTCTTGATAGTGGGTGCACTCAACACATGACCGGTGATGCAAGAATGTTCAACTCAATCAACACCAATGGCAATGATGGTTATGATAGTATTACATTTGGTGACAATGGCAAAGGCAAGGTCATATGACTTGGTAAGATTGCAATATCCAATGACATGAGCATATCCAATGTGTTGCTAGTAGAGAGCTTGAACTTCAATTTGCTATCCGTGGCTCAATTGTGTGATCTTGGATTCAAATGCATATTTAGGGTAGATGATGTAGAGATCATAAGTGTAGATGGCTCTAACTTGATCTTCAAAGGCTTTAGATATGAGAATCTATACTTGGTTGATTTCAATGCCAATAAAGCTAGATTATCTACATACTTGTTCACTAAGTCTAGCATGGATTGGTTATGGCATAGAAGGCTTGGTCATGTTGGAATGAAACAATTGAATAGATTGGTTAAGCATGACTTGGTCAGAGGCTTGAAAGATGTTGTGTTTAAAAAGGATAAGCTTTGTAGCTCTTGTCAAGCCGGAAAACAAGTTGGAAACACCCATCCCAAGAAAAGCATCATGAGCACTAGTAAAGCATTTGAGCTATTGCATATGGATTTGTTTGGGCCAACATAATACACTAGCATCGGTGGTAACAAATATGGCTTTATGATTGTGGATGATTATACTAGATACACTTGGGTATTCTTTCTAGTGGACAAAAGTAATGTGTTTGCAACATTCAAATCATTTGTTAAGGGCATTCACAATGAGTTTGAAACAACCATCAAGAGAGTGAGAAGTGACAATGGTAGTGAGTTCAAGAACACTAGAATTGATGAGTTGTGTGATGAATTTGGAATTAGACATCAATTCTCGGGCAAGTACACTCCACAATCAAATGGCCTTGTTGAGAGGAAGAATAGAACACTTATTGATATGGCAAGGTCTATGCTTAGTGAGTACAATGTGAGTCAATCTTTTTGGGGCGAAGCTATCAACACGGCTTGCTATTGTAGCAACCGCCTCTATTGTCATCTATTGAAAGAGAAGACACCACATGAGCTCTTGAATGGTAGAAAGCCCAACATTGCATATTTTTTGGTCTTTGGTTGCAAATGCTATATCTTGAAAAAAGGCACTAGATTGGGCAAGTTTAACAAGAAATGTGATGAAGGATTCCTACTTGGTTATTCCACTACAAGCAAAGCATATAGAGTTTGGAATTTGGATAGTGGTACTCTTGAGGAAGTTCATGATATTGAATTTGATGAAACCAAGGGTTCACAAGTAGAGAATGAGAACTTGGAAGATGTTAGAGGCATTCAACTTTCAAATGCCATGAAGAACATGGATGTTGGTGAATTGAGGCCTAGGCAAGTGAATGATGATGAAGATGATCAAATACAAGTGCTCTCTAACTCAAATGTGCAAGATGATACAAATCAAGCTAGTACAAGTGGCTCTCATGATAATGAACAAGATCAAGTGGCTAGTACATCATATCAACCCAATGATCAAGCAAGTGCAAGCAATCAAGTTCCAATCCTCCAACCAACCAATATTGCAAGGGATCATCCATTGGACACTATAATTGGTGATATTTCTAGAGGTGTGCAAACAAGATCTAGATTGGCTTCATTTTGTGAGCACTTCTCATTTGTGTCATCCATTGAACCAAAGAAGATAGATGAAGCATTGAAGGATGTTGATTGGGTGAATGCTATACGTGAAGAATTGAATAACTTCACAAGAAATCAAGTATTCGAATTAGTAGAGAGACCAAAAGGACACAATGTGATTAGAACCAAATGGGTCTTTAGAAACAAGGAAGATCAAGATGGGATAGTAGTAAGGAACAAAACAAGATTGGTAACACAAGGCTATACATAAGTTGAAGGTCTTGACTTTGGAGAAACATATGCCCAGATTGCTAGATTGGAAGCAATTAGAATCTTGCTAGCCTATGCTTGTGCCCACAACATCAAGCTCTATCAAATGGATGTTAAGAGTGCATTTCTCAATGGTTACATCAATGAAGAAGTATATGTTGAGCAACCTCCTGGTTTTGAAGATGATAAGAAGCCCGACCATGTGTACAAGTTGAAGAAGGCATTGTATGGCTTGAAGCAAGCACCTAGAGCATGGTATGAGAGATTGAGGGACTTCCTACTCTCTAAAGGGTTCATGATGGGCAAGGTTGACACTGTAAGGAAAATGGACCCTTGGCCCATTTACTTTAGATTTTGGTGTTTGATGACCAACACAACCAAATTGGACTAATAAATTTGCAAGTGATTGTTTTGTAGTTCAATAGGATGCAAGACGTGACTTGGATAAAGGCGATGTGATGATCCGATGATCAACACCTCAAGCAAGACCTTAGAAGCACAAGAAAAGACCCAAGATATCAAGCAAAGTCCAAGCATGAAGATAGGAACCAAGCCATACGCAAGATCGCAAAGAAACGAGCTCACAAGGTGACCGGACGCTGGACCAGGTGAAGAATGGGGGAGGAGCAAAGAAGAAAGAGAAGAAGCAAACAAGCAAGCTCTCCAACACCTACACCAACAAGGTGAACAAGAAGGCCTCCACACCTTATCTCTTGAAGAAGAAGAAAAATGACAAGGTGGTGGCCATCAAGGTGAACAAGCAAGCCAACAATGGGGTCAAACGCTTTTGGGTGCCAAAGGAGATCATTTCCAACATGAGGAGCACCAAGAAGGTTTGGATCCCGAAAGGGAAGTGAGAAGTCCAAAGGACTTCAGAAAATTTGGAGACTTGGCAAAGTATGGATGCATTTCATGGGGTGCATCATGATGGACAAAATCATTGTCAAGTGGGTCAGTGAATACTATGGACCCAAATTCCCCTTCCCATGTTAGGTAACTAGATTCAATTTATTTCAATTGGTATTTGATTTAAATTTTTCTACAATTGGTATCTTTTAGAATCTAGTTACTATTCATACCTAGGTTTGCATTTGCATACTTATATCTTTTGTCATGCATACACTAGGTATTTCATATGGTAGGCTTGCTCGGATTCATTCTTATTCCTTGGAGCAATCCTACATGGTTTAAAATTGTTTAAGAGCACGACACATAGCTTGTCCTTCAATTGTTCATCTAATATGTGCCAAAGTCCAAATTGTAGATAATTTCTCCCGAATATCATCTTCGAAAATGATTCTCACATTCATGAGATGTCATCTTTCAAGTGGTATTATTGATTCTAAAATCAATGTGCATATTTCCAACAAGTATTCCATACTTGTGTGCACAAATTTAGGGGGAGGTTACTCTACAAGTTGGATGCTTTGAGACTAACACCTTTTCAAGCTTATCATATGTGTAGTAGTCTCATTGCAAGGAAAATGGAGTCCCCGGAGTGAAGCATTATACTTTAAAGATCCACCACCGGTTGCAAGTGGTAGAAATCAAATTGGTTTCCGCATGTGGTATTTCTAAACCAATATCATCATGTTGATTTTATTTTGATATTTATATGCTTTCTCCATGCATTATATAGATTAAATTCCCTTATGCAATAATTTGCCAATTATGCATATGCTTTGCCTTCCACCATATGTATGCATATATTTAGGGAGAGCTTAGTCTATATAATGTAAGAGTCAAATTTTGTGATCTATTCCACTCTACACACAAAGGATCAAAAAGTTTGACCCTCCCTTGTGCTACTAATGTCTTCCTTTTCGGTGTTTGATTCCAAAGGGGGAGAATTTAGAGGACCAAAAGCAAGCATTAATTTATAGTAATGGTCCAAGAAAGGGAGGATAGTGGATTATGGATTAGCCTATGTAATGGGGAGAATTTGTAGGAAGCAGGGCTCAAATCTATAATACTACATAGGGACATTTGCAAGGGCAAGATAATTCTTTATATAGTCTTACAAGTAGTATCTTTTAGCTTCATATAATCTTGCCCCTTGTATTGCATCCTAGCAAGTAGGTAGTTTTTTAAAATTCAAAATACTATTATTTGCTTGCTTTGGTCGTGTTGTCATCAATCACCAAAAAGGGGGAGATTGTAAGGAAAATGGACCCTTGGCCCATTTACTTTGGATTTTGGTGTTTGATGACCAACACAACCAAATTGGACTAATAAATTTGCAAGTGATTGTTTTGTAGTTCAATAGGATGCAGGATGTGACTTAGACAAAGGCGACGTGACGATCCGATGATCAACACCTCAAGCAAGACCTTAGAAGCACAAGAGAATACCCAAGATATCAAGCAAAGTCTAAGCATGAAGATAGGAACCAAGCCATATGCAAGATCGCAAAGAAACAAGCTCACAAAGGTGACTGGACGCTTCGATCAAGAGGCTCGGCAACAAGCGTGACCAGACGCTGGACCGGACGCTGGTGCCAAGTCGACCGGACGTAGGACAGCAGAGTCCGGTCGAGTACAGAGAGGTTCTAGAGTGGCAAAACTACAACCGAACATGTCCGGTGGTAGGTGACCGGACGCTGGCAGCATCTGATCAAGTGTTCATGGCTCCAACGGTCGGGACGACCGGACGTGTCCGGTCAGGACGAGTTCAGCGTCCGGTCAGTAGCAGAAAAGCGGGATTTTATCCCCAACGGCTACTTTCTCAGTGGGGCTTATAAATACAACCCCCAACTGGCCAAATGAGGTGTGTGGAGCTGAGGAAACATACCAAGAGTGTTGATACACCATTTTAGTGATCTCCACTTGCATAGAGCTTAGTGATTCATTAGGTGATTAGCGTAGGTGCTTTATGAAGTGCTTAGGTTGATTAGACCATCGCTCATGCACTTGATCTAGGTTTAGGCCTAGTGTTTAGTGAGGTTTGCATACCTCTTACCACTCGGTGCTTGCGCGCACCATTGTTGTACATCAGAGGGGCTTGAAGTCTTGCAAGATCACACCAACCGCATTTGTGGTGTGGCCGCCACCGTGTACCGGAGGGAACAAGGCCCGCGGCGTTTTGGCCAGAAGCTTGATACTAAAGATGGCGGGGAGCATCCAAGAGAGGCTTGCCGAGAGGCATGTCGGAGACCCACTTGCGCATGGGGAAGGCTCGAGGCTATCCACGGAGTTACCCAACCAGGAGCTTGGCCCTTGTGAGGGATTCCTTGCGAGAGGCTCCAATGAGGACTAGGGGGAAGCTTGCGTGCTTCTCGATACCTCGGTAAAAATACCAGAGTCGTCGATGGGAGTTTGCATATCTCTACCTTACTCTTTACCTTCCATGTTTACATTGATTGTATTACTTCTTTTGTGGTAGAGATAGCAATGCACTAGCAAAACCGTAGTTGCACATTTAGATAGTTCATCTTTTGCATAGGTTTTGCTAGGGTTAGAAAAAGAGGCCATAGTTTAGAGTTAGAATTTTAAGTTGCCTAATTCACCCCCCCCTCTTAGGCATCACGGTCCCTTTAGACACCACCCTTTTCATCAAGAAGATTGGCAAAGACTTGTTTGTGTTGCAAATCTATGTTGATGACATCATATTTGGATCAACCAATCAAGACTTTTGTGATGAGTTTAGAAAGATGATGGCTAATGAGTTTGAGATGTCCATGATTGGAGAGTTGAGTTACTTCCTTTGTCTTCAAATCAAGCAATTGAAGAATAGTACATTTGTGAGTCAAGGCAAGTATATCAAGGACATGATCAATAAGTTTGGCATGAGTGATAGCAAAGCTATTAGTACACCAATGAGAACAAGTGGCAACTTGGATAGTGATGCAAGTGGCAATATGGTGGATCAAAAATTGTATTGGTCTATGACTGGAAGCCTACTCTATGTGACCGCATCAAGGCCGGATGTCATGTTTAGTGTATGCATGTGTGCAAGATTTGAAGCCTCACCAAGAGAAAGTCATTTGAAGGCTACAAAGAGAATATTGAGGTACTTGAAGCATACACAAAATGTTGGTTTGTGGTATCCCAAAGGAGCAAAGTTTGAGCTAGTTGGCTACTCCGACTCGGATTATGCAGGATGCAAAGTTGAAAGGAAGAGCACCTCAGGCACATGTCAACTATTGGGAAGATGTGGGGGGTATGATCCCGGATACCCATGGCAGGTCACATAGGCTATGCCTCCAGGGGTGGTCCAGCCCTCAAGAAGGAGCCTTGCGGGGCACGATTCTGTTCGGCGACCCCCGCAAGGCACGGAGATGATATCCTAAAGATGTTACGAGATCTGATAGGATATATATGATCCCATGTTTCTTGTAATCTGTTATTACTTTCCAGTTATCTCTCAGATCTAACCGACTTGTAACCTTACCCCCCGGACCATATAAGGCGGGCAGGGACCCCCTACGAATTCACAGCAAATCATACGATAGCTAATGCAAATCAATAGACCACAGGAGTAAGGTATTATGTCGTACCGATGGCCTGAAACCTGTATAACTCGTGTGTCTCTGTTGCCTTCTTGTTCTCGATTATACGCTCCTCTACCGATCAATCTACCATCGCGGGGTGCCCCTCGGTGGACTGCCGATGATATTCTGTCGACAGTTGGCGCGCTAGGTAGGGGTGTGCGTGCTATTTCCTTGTCGAACAAGATGGTTTTTTCTGCAGACTCTTCGTCCCTCCCACAGCCTGGCCAGATCTTCATGGTTGGATCCATCACGTGGGTCATCAACGCCGACGGAGTTGGAGAGCTTCTCGAGCCAGTGTAGATCGGCTCTGCACCGACCACCCTCGCATCCGCAACTGCAGATCCAATCTCGAAACCACTTCTGAGGTTGGCTCCATTAGCCACCCACCGCTTGCTTCCCTGCTACCAGAGGAGGCATGTCAACAACGATGATCTGATCGAATCTATCGATCAGGTCGGCCAGAAACTCGCCGATTGCCTCTCCATTGCTGAGTCGGCTCTGGACACCCTTGTTTAGCACCAAGCACCCTCCGATCCCGATCTATCAACGATCAATGCTCAGCAGACTCCAGGGCCCGCCGCCCTACCTTTCGGGCTTGCCAACACCGCAACTACATATCAGGACGCCCTGAGGGGCAAATTCGCCGACTAGCTCGCCGACCAATTTCCACCAACCGTCAACATGCTGCACGCCGGTCGGGATCTCGGAGCATCCCTCCAAACTATCCTCAAGGAAAATCCGGACTCCGAATCTCAAGGATCCACCGAGCCCCTCACTGAGACCTTCACCAAGCAACCTCCTCTCCTGCTTTTCTAGGGTGGCGCAATTTTCAATGTCAGTATCGACAGCCCCCCCGGAACGATGAAACAGACGAGGAACGCGCCGCCTGTGAAAACAGGAACGCCAACCACGCGCAACGGCATGATAACGAACGTGCCATCGCGATGGCCGAGGCTGCTCGTGATAACCAGATCGATTCACAAGGAAGGCCCCTTCATCGCAACCTCAACGAAGAATTCCTCTGCGTTGACGGCCATGACATTTTCAAGACTCCGAGCGCTAATTTGGCCGTGGCCGCCAACGAACTCGCTCACCTCCTGCAGATGCCTGAGCTCGCCAAGGTCGCTGCCATGCTTAAAGCGGCACACTGTCAAGTTAACGAGATCCGAGAAGTTCAGAGACCTTCATGCTCCACAAGCGTGATCCACCGATCAGTTGATCCTAGATCCAATCGCCGCCCTAGTCAAAGCCACTTGCCGACCAGTCACCACCTCCCCAGGGGGGAGTTGGAGGCCACCGCGCTGAGCATCATCGCCAGCACGACCAAGAGGTCGAATAGGACACCCGAGTGCACCTCAGCAATCTTTGGGACGCAGGACGGCGTATCGACCAACGATGTTTTGGGTGCCATGAAGATGAAGTACGATGTCGTTAGGAGTACAAGCAGGAATACGGTAACCCGGACGCAGCTCTAGAGCCGATCATCGCTGGCAACACTACTGATGTTGGTCCTGACAGCCTGGAAGGGCCCCCTGCATTCACCAGGGCACTCGGAACGCTCTAGTGGCCTCGTGGTTTCAAAATCACTGGAGTCGAACCCTATGAAGGAAGGATGAACCCAACTCAGTGGCTGTAGGCTTACGCCACCACCGTCCGAGCCGCCGAGGGAGACACCAACATCATGGCAAACTATCTCCCTGTCATGCTCACGCCAGCCGCCATGAGTTGGTTCACAAGCCTCGCCCTAGACTCCATCGGCTCTTGGGAAGATCTGAAGAGAGTCTTCACCGACAACTACATGGCCACATGCAGGCGGCCGGGCACCAAGCATGACCTCAACCACATCAACCAAAAGCCGTCCGAACTACTCCGCAGCTACATCAGACGTTTCTCCGAGATGAGGAATTCTATTCCCAACATCACGGAGGCTGAAGTCATCACCGCCTTCATCCGAGGACTTCATCACCGAGAACTCCGTTCTAAGTTCAATAGAAAGCCACCCACTGGCATCGGCGAGATGATCACAATAGCCAATCAGTACGCCGACACCGAGGAAGCAGAGGTGCGTTTTAACGAAGACACAGGCACTAATCGCCTGTCTCACCACCATGATGACCGCAACGACGACCGACAGCACAACGTTCACCACCACAACGACCGCAACAACAATCGACAGTACAACGATCGTCGCTACGACGATCGTAGTTTCCACCGGGACAGCGGACGTGATCGGCTAGATGGATTCAAACCTGGTCAGAATCGCCGCCGCCGACCAGATCACTTTGTCGCCAACGTCAATGAGCCACGCACAAAGCGTAACTACGACGAGCAGTACAAAAAGATTCTGGATGGTCCGTGCCCCTGCACAAGAACGCCAAACACAAGATGAAAGATTGCCTTGGTTTGGCTAAGGAATTCCAGGAGAAAAAGTACAACGACGACAATGGTGGGAACGGAGGACGCCGACCACCAGGGGATAATAATAATGCCTTCTAGGACAACGACAAGGTGGTCGCCACCATCTTCGGGGGTCTCGCCTCCAACGAAAGTAGAAGGGAACGAAAGCTCGCCGCCCGATGAGTGCTCACCATAGCTTCAGAAGAAACTACCACCAACCCCAGCTATCGCCCATGGTTCGAAATCTCCATCACCTTCAGCAGGGCTGACCAGTGGGCAGACATACCCTACACAGGGCGTTTTCCCCTCGTCCTTGACGCGACTATTCAGAAGGTGCTCTTCAGGAAAGTCCTCGTTGACGGTGGGAGCGCTTTGAATCTACTCTTCACCGGGGCCCTAAGGGAGCTCGGACTCAGGACAACAGACCTCACGCCTTTAGACTCCTCCTTTTGGGGTGTGGTGCCCGGCAGGGCATCTAGACCACTGGGGGAAATTACCCTACTAGTATAGTTCGGCACGGCAACCAACTATAGAGTGGAACATATCAACTTTTATGTCGCCGACTTCGACACTGCCTACCACGCCATACTAGGGCGCCCGGCTCTGACCAAGTTCATGGTCGTTCCACACTATGTGTATCTGGTGTTGAAGATGCCTTTGCCTGCTGGAGTCCTGTCTCTGTGAGCCAACCTCTTCGTCGCCTACGCCTGCGAGATGGAAAGTCTAGCCCTCGCCAAAGCCACCGACCTCTCCATCCAAATGGCCAGCGTGGTCGCCGAAGCCAAGACTGCATCTGCACATGACATGGAGATCCCAGAGCCTCCCCGGGCCTCCGCCAAGTCCAAGGAAGTCAAGGAGATCGGCCTCGGCCTCGACGACCCTTCCAAGACGGTGAAAATTGGGGCTCACCTTGACCCCAAATAGGAAAGCGCGCTCGTCTCCTTCCTACGTGCCAACGCCGATGTGTTTTCTTGGAAACCTGTAGACATGCCAGGGGTACCATGGGAGAAGATCGAGCACTCCTTGAATGTCTTGCCGACCGCTAAGCCGATCAAGTAGAAACTTCGACGATTCGCGCCGGACAAAAAGGAGGCAATTAGGGTAGAAATAAAATGGCTTTTAGCTGCTAGATTCATAAAAAAAGTGTATCATCCAGATTGGTTAGCTAATCTTGTTCTTGTTAAGAAAAAGAATAAAGAATGGAGAATGTGTGTTGATTATACTGATCTTAAAAAACACTGCCCTAAAGACCCCTTCGGCTTGCCTCGGATAGACGAGGTTGTCGACTCCACCGCCGGCTACGAGTTGCTCTCCTTTCTCGACTGTTACTCAGGCTACCATCAGATCTCCCTCAAGGAGGAAGACCAGGCTAAAACATCGTTCATTACGCCTTTCGGTGCATATTGTTACACCACTATGTCCTTCGGACTAAAGAACGCTGGCGTGACCTACTAGAGGGCTATCCAGACGTGCCTTGACCAACAGATCGGCTGCAACGTCGAAGCCTACATCGACGACATGGTCATCAAGACTAGAACCGTCGACAATCTTATCTCCGACCTTGAAGAAACTTTCTCCAACCTAAGCAAATACCGATGGAAGTTGAACCCTTCAAAGTGCATCTTTGGAGTTCCATCCGATATCCTGCTCGGCTACATTGTCAGCGCTCGGGGCATCAAACCAAACCCCGACAAAGTCTCTGCCATCACCAACATGAAACGGCCAACGTGCGTCAAGGATATACAGAAGCTCACAGGCTGCATGGCTGCATTAAGCTGATTTATCTCGCGCCTCGGTGAAAAAGGGCTGCCTTTCTTCAAGCTTCTCAAGGCCTCCGAGCTTTTTTCTTGGTCGGAGGAGGCAGACACAGCTTTCGAGCAGCTCAAATTGTTTTTAACAAAACCTCCAATCATGATAGTGCCACGACCAGATGAAACTCTGCTGGTTTACATCGCCGCCACTTCTCGAGTTGTCAGTACGGCTATTGTCGTCGAACGTGAGGAAACTGGACACGCCTACAAGGTACAGCGTCCGGTCTATTTCATCAGCGAGGTACTTAATGAGCCCAAAACTTGCTATCCTCAGGTGCAAAAGCTGTTATATGCAATCTTAATCACCTCACGCAAGCTCTGACATTACTTTGAATACTACAAGATCGCCATGGTCACTGAGTTCCCTCTGGGAGACATTCTCCGAAATAAAGAGGCCAACGGTCGTATCATCAAGTGGGCTGTTGAGCTCAGCACCTACTCCATTGACTTCAGAAGCAGGCCGACCATAAAGTCACAAGCGCTCGCCGATTTCATCGCTGAGTGGACCGAAATCCAAGAACCCATCGCCGCCACTTGCCCCGAGCACTGGGTGATGTACTTCGACGGCGCCCTTAATGTTAATGGAGCTGGTGCGGGCATTCTGTTCATCACACTGACAAAGGATAAACTCCAATATGTTCTTCGCATACACTTCCCGGTCTCTAACAACGCCACGGAATACGAAGCATGTCTCCACGGCCTCCGTATAGCCGTCGAGCTCGGCGTCAAACGCCTTATGGTATACGGGGATTCCATGCTGGTTATCAATCAACTCAATAAAGATTGGTCATGTTCCAGTGAGAAGATGGATGCTTACTGCGCCGAAATCAGGAAGCTAGAAGGAAAATTCTACAGCATTGAGTACCACCACGTGGTATGGGATCAAAACCAAATAGCCAACCAACTATCGAAGATAGGATCTTCTCGTACCACGGCTCTGGCAGGGATCTTCGTTCAGGACCTCTTGACACCATCCATTAAGGAAGACAAGGAAGTTGTAGAAGTACCCCCTGCCGAGCAGTTGGTGCTCACGATACCTTCACAGCTCGCCGATTGGAGGGAACAGTTCATCAAGTACCTCTCCAATGGCAAAGTACCCGCCGACAAAATCAAAACCGAACGACTAATTTGCTGAAGTAAGCACTACGTGTTGGTAGACGGTAGCCTGATGAGGAAAAGTGCCAAGGAGGGGATACTATAGAAATGCATCATCCAAGACGACGGTGTGAAGCTATTATCTGAAATTCACTCTGGCTCCTGTGGCAATCATGTGGCTTCGAGAACATTGGTCAGCAAAGCTTTCCGAGCAGGTTTCTACTGGCCCACGGCCATTACCGATGCAGAAGATCTCGTTCGGTGATGTGAGGGATGTCAAATTTTCGCCAAGCAAATACATGTGCCGGCACAAGAATTACAAACCATTCCAGCTTCCTGGCCATTCGCATGCTGGGGACTGGATATGATTGGGCCTTTCAAACTTGTGCCAGGAGGTTTCCAGTACATGTACGTCGCCATCGATAAGTTCTCCAAGTGGATCGAATACAAACCACTCGTCGCAGCTACTGCTAAAAAAGCAGTCGAGCTCTTTGAGGACATCGTACACAGATTCGGTCTCCCGAACAGCATCATCACCGACCTTGGGACAACTTTTACCGGCCATCATTTTTGGGACTTCTGCGAGGATAGGTGCATTTCTATTAAATACGTTTCCGTCGCTCACCCTAGAGCTAACGGTCAGGTCGAGCGAGCTAACGGTATGATCCTCGACGCCCTCAAGAAAAGGCTCTATCAGAAAGAAGAGAAGCACCCGGGCAGATGGCTCAAAGAACTACCAACTATGGTCTGGGGACTGTGCACTCAAGCTAGTCATAGTACCGGTGTATCTCCATATTTTATGGTCTACGGCTCAGAGGCCATACTTCTAGCGGATGTTGCATTCCGAGCACCCAGAGTAGAAAACTATGACGAAGACCAAGCCGCAGCTGTTCGGACAGAAGACATTGATCGGGCCGAGGAAGAATGTCTGATTGCTTGCGTTCGCACAACCAAGTACCTTGAAGGTCTACGGAGGTATTACAACCGTAACGTCAAAGGTCGTTCGTTCGCGATCGGCGACCTCGTCTTACGTCGGAAACAAAAAACCAAAGGGCTTCACAAGCTGTCTTCACCATGGGAGGGCCCTTACATCGTAAAAGGTGTCACTCGACCAGGGTCTTATCGTTTATGTGACCTAAATGGACTCGATGTTCCCAACTCCTGGCACATAGAGCACCTTATACGTTTCTTCCCATGAAATAACATAGATATGTATTCTTTACTTTAATATTAATAAAGTTTTGGTCTCCATAATTTGTCTACATTTTTTCCTTCATCATAAGCTTCAACTACCGTTAGCGAAATGTAAGCCACACCGTGATGGCCTCCAATACGCACGACTAATTCCTCCAAATCGCCGAGAATGATTCCTCCAAATCACCGAGAACGATTCCTCCAAATCGCCGAGAACGTTTCCTCCAAATCGCCGAGCACGATTCCTCCAAATCGCCGAGAATGATTCCTCCAAATCACCAAGAACGATTCCTCCAAATCGCCAAGAACGTTTCCTCCAAATCGCCGAGCACGATTCATCCAAATCGCCAAGCACGATTCCTCTAAATCGCCGAGCACGATTCCTCCAAATCGCCGAGCACGATTTCTCCAAATCGCCGAGCACATTAACTCCCAATCACCGAACACGATTTTTTCCGAAAATTGCCTACCATGCTTCCTCTGGGACGCGTAGGTTTTCCTACAAAAACAACGATGGTGTTGCACTTTCAATTTTTGCAAC
Organism: Miscanthus floridulus; assembly: GCF_019320115.1. NCBI lineage: Eukaryota > Viridiplantae > Streptophyta > Magnoliopsida > Poales > Poaceae > Miscanthus > Miscanthus floridulus. The sequence goes on from NC_089597.1 coordinate 84,126,167, forward strand.
ATAGCCCGCCGATCATCAAACAGCACACCTTTTTTCCTTCTGTTATCTATGGAAACGACCCAGTCCCCGACTACATCCTACACGTGCCTAGGGGCTCCGCCCTCTGCGTTATGGTTGGTCAGCTGCGGTTCCTTGGCCATGCCTGTTCATCCTACACGTGTCAACGCCTCCACGCTCAACGTTATGGACTATGGGCTAGTCAAGGCCTAGATTTCAGTTTATGAATTAATCGCTCAGACGCCGCTTGAGCCATTTCCCTAGCCACGTTATTCACGTTGGCTGCTGGGCAGAACATTTTTTCGCAATAGCAATTCTGGAGGGCAACAAGGCTCTAAAACCCCACCAAACGCACCATGAGCTCGGTGCTCGGCATGTTGGCCGGCAGGACACGGTCTTATGACAACGCCTATTTCTCCAACATACGCATGGGCTCCGCGTTATGCGTTACGGATCATGACCTAACTAAGGCATTTAGTTCAGTGAAAACTAAAAGATCAAACACAGCTTATATTGGGAAAAAGAGCATCGGGTCCATAATACACAAATTCTTCTTAGCCAGATAAATCATGTAACACAGGAGGTAACATCCGAGCAGCTCTTTAAGCTTCGCCAACAGCTTTGGTTTCGCCAAACAAGTCTATATCACCGGCAAGCACTTTCGCCACATCCTCAACGTCATCCTCCAGCTACTGGGTCTGCGCGTCGCTCAGCCCATCGGCAAACCCACCACCTATCGACTGGATGTCGACGGACTGATAATGGGACCGAACAACCGCAAGGGCATGAGTAGCGGCCGTCAAAACGGCGTCGCGATTGAAGTTTTTGAAGTTTTCCCACGCCGCCTTGCATCTCTGCACGATGGTGTCTGGCCCTTGCTGCCTACCATCAGGACGGGGCGCCAGTTCAACGTCGACGCAGTCTAGCACTGGTTTTATTGCGGCAGTTATAGTGTTAAAGTTGTCCTTCTGGACTTTGGCCTCTTGCACCAGCACATCGAACTGTGCCTTGGTTTTATGTCGATAATCTGCAAGAATTACAATGGTTCGTCATGACAAAAACAAAAAAAAAGAAAAGAATTACGGCGTCACTTCCGATTAGGGGAAGCCTACCTTTCAATTCTTCGGCCAGTTTGTCAGCTCGATTTGACTCCTTCATTTTCTCTTGTCGGATTTGTTCGACGGTCTGGCGAAGCTGGTTGAGTTCTGCATCTTGCTCTGCCAGCACAAAAAAGATAAGACAAAAAAAACAATACGGCGACTTACTGCAAAGCACATTATGTGAAAAAGAATACCCGATTTCAGCTTGGATGCATCCTCCAACTGCTGGCACTTCCGGTCGAGCTGTTTAGTTTTACTATCGAGTTCTATGTTCTTCTTGCTCAACTGCTCGGACATCTTCTTAAGTTCCTCGGATGCAATTGCCAGCTCCTCAGATGTCCTCTTCAGTTGCTCGGATGACGCCGTTAGTCGCTCGGACAGAACCCCATTTTGATGTTCAAGGTCCTGCGAATTCGACTCCGCAAGGTCCCGCTCCCGATGGGCCCTTTGAATACTTTTTTCCGAAAGACTTAAAGCCTCCCAGAGTATCTTATTTTCCTCGGCGAGGGGCTCCATCCTCTTTATCAATTGATGCCGTTGTTCAGCTGTCCGAGCTATCCCCTGCGGGTTAACAGTGCAAAAGATAAATCTTGATCTTCCGACAACATTTATCGATGTTATTTGCATGGCACTCACCTCGATTTGAGTCATAACTCCGACGACGGCGGATTTCAACCTCTTTATCTCTCTGGTGGTGTTTTCTTCTTCGACGACTACCACCTCTTCCCCGCGTTTCTAGAGAATCCGGACGGACTGGGGCTCAAGCGTGGTGCGCTCGATCTCCACGACCTCGTCCTCATCCATCGTCGCTTGAGGCACCTTCGGGGGGGGCTCCGTGGTTGGACCGCCGCTCCGACCACTCATGGCGCCCCTGCGGGGGACGATGTTTGCTCCTCAGCAGTTGACGGGGTGGCGTCTGTAACCTCTGGCGAATCAACAGCAGCCGCAGTTTTCGTTTCCACAGTAACGACCATTTTGGTCGTAGCCGTGGTTGCGGTCGCCGACTCACCCATCGTGTGCGCCAATGATTCACCATCGCCAGGTCTACTGGGAGCGACGGCTGGCTCGTCCTCTGCTCGCCGAACACTCAAGGACTCCTGGACGAGGGCAGTCGTCATCTTTTCTTCTGAGGTCACGGGCCTTGACGTCGCACTGCGTCATATCGGCTTCTCAGTAACAAGGTGAAATCAAAGAACAATATAATTACTCCAAGGCAAATATACTCACGGTTTGGTCTTTCGATTGATTTTCTTGAATCGGCAGTGCCTGCCTGACCCCCCAGGCGCGGCTGCTTGGTCGACCTTATGGGAGGACTCCTGCGCCTCCGCAGCGGGCTGCCGCTCTTCTTGGTGCTCGATGGCCCCACCTTCCGTGCGTTGTTCGGGGGCTTGGGTACTTTGCATCGTCGGGGCATCCGCCGTTGCCTGACCATAACTTTCCCCTGCTCGATGCTTGGGAGCGACACTATCCACCGGCGCCTCCGTCGTGCTCGGCGGAGGCACTGACTGGTCTTCGTCATCATCCGACCACTCCAGCACAGCAGTTCATGGTGGCCGAACTGCTCGGTCCTCTCTAAGAGAGATGCCTCCTGGTTTGTGTGCATGAGAGCTGGTGGTTTTTCTCCTTTTTTGGGCCGGCTCGTCTACTGCCGGTCTCTTCCCACAGACCTTCTCTAACACTAGGGATGGACTATCCGACGAGGAGCTCGGCTCACCTTCTTCATGCTGCAGTGGCCACCGAGGATCTACTCCTTTTGGCCAATCGGCTCTCGGCACGTTTGAAAAGTATATTGACCTATCCTGCGAATGAATCTTTTCATAAGTGAGTCTATACTATGCTTGGCAATTATTGCCTGATAGACGCGAAGCGAAATGGTTACCTGAGGAGGCGGGTTGGTGCAGTTGAAAGCCTTCATCCCTTTAGGCCAGCTGAACGAGACATTCGAAGAAAATAGATCCATGGCATGGTCCATTACTTCTTTCTTCGACAGGCGGTCCGTGCTTTCACGGGTACCGTCGTTGTCACCTTTAAAGTCAAACGCCGGGTGGGCCCTCTCTTTGCAGGGTTGGATGCGCTGAACTATGAAACTAGCTGCAACCAGTTCACCCCTAAGCTCCAAGCCTTTACTCAATTCCAGAAGTTCCATTACCTGCTCCATTTCAGCGTTGTTGGGTCTCTCCGACTAGTTACTGTGGTTAACCGGGATGTAGTGGACGTCGCATCGAATCAACAGGTGACTCTGTTTGATATAGAACCATCTAGAGTTCCAACCTTTCAAGGAGGTATTCAGCAGAACGTTGATATACTCGCTGGCCATCCCATCCCTGAGCTATAGGTACACGCCGCCGACCACCTTTGAACCGCTGCCCCCCTTCTTCTTCAGACAGAACAAGTGCCTGAAGAGGTTGAAGTGTGGCAGAACACCGAGAAATGCCTCGCAGAAATGGATGAAGATAGAAACATGCAGAATGGTGTTGGGGTGCAGATTACAGAGGCTAATCGCCCAAAACTCCATAAGATCCCTCAGAAAGGGGTCGACAAGAAACCCTAACCCTCGCCAGAAATAATCCTCAAATACTACAGCCTCGTCAGTATGTGGTGTCGGGAAGGGCTCACCGCTAGCTGGCCGCCACCCAGCAGTAAGACGGTCGGGGATAACGCCCGCCGCCACCATCTTATCGAGATCAGCCACTGATGTCCTCGACGGCACCCACTCCTCGTCGTGGCTACCTCCGGTGGCCACTTTCTTCGGCTTTACGGCTCCTTTTTTCAACGCCATCTCCTATGGTTTGGTCCTAGGGTTGAAGCAGAATGCTCACGATTGATGCGGAAGGTGAAGCATAGGGATTGTGAAGGTAGGAAGCAGGGTGGTTTGATAGAGGTAGGAGGCGATGTGAGTGGCGGCGCGGTTATAAAGCAGTTCCCCCACTCTACCTTAACTCCGAGGGTTTTTGGGAAACTGTTCCCGTGATCAACGCTACATCGATTCCTCCAAAATGGTTTGATGGGCCGCAACTTGGGCTATCGCGTCACAGTAGCCCACGCCGCTGATTTATCGCCGCCACTTTCTTTGAATTCTCCGCATTCTAATGAGGCTTAGTAATTGATACTGAACGGCCATTACTCCGAATTTCTCGCCGCAATTTGATTTATCCGATATCTATGCCAGAAACTCGGGGACTGGCTACCTGCTCAGATGGTTCACTACTTTCTGAGCCTAGCACCACATGACTATGTCACCTACTATCAGGCTCGGGGACTAAGTGGGCACACTTCACCTTGCGGTGAATGTGCTCGTTTTTTGTCTCGAGGCTACGCTCGGGGACTGGCTACCTGCTCGGACGGTTCACTAATTTCTGAGCCTGGCACCACGTGACTACATCACCTACTATTAGGCTCAGGGACTAAGTGGGCACACTTCACCTTGTGGTGAATGTGTTTGTTTTTCTGAAAGCCTCCGAGCATCCAAAGGATAAACCAGGTATCTTTACCATTATTTTCGGATTCTAAGTGGGCACACTTCACTTTACCATGTAGGAATTTTTAATTTTGGACTTGAGCTCCTTACACCCTTATGACAAGCCGTGTTCGGAACACACTGCTCGGCGATGTTGTACACTGCTCGGCAGTTGCTCACAACTGATCGGCTGCTCCTTATGGTGGTCGGACCACGATTTGGACAGCTCGGTCTTGGATCGCACCTACTCGGAAAGTCTCAAGACGGCGTTGCACAACGGGTACAAGGCGCTCGGGGACTAGCTATGGGGGGTACGATCCCGGATACCCACGACAGGTCACATGGGCTATGCCTCCAGGGGCGGTCCAGCCCGCAAGAAGGAGCCTTGCGGGGCACAATTCTATTCGGCGACCCCCACAAGGCATGGAAAGGATATCCTAAAGATGTTATGAGATCTGATAGGATATATACGATCCCATGTTTCTTGTAATCTGTTATTACTTTCTGGTTATCTCTCAGATCTAACCGACTTGTAACCTTGCCCCCAGACCATATAAGGCGGGTAGGGACCCCCTACGAATTCATGGCAAATCATACGATAGCTAATGCAAATCAACAGACCATAGGAGTAAGGTATTACGTCGTACAGACGGCCTGGACCTGTATAACTCGTGTGTCTCTATTGCCTTCTTGTTCTCGATTACACGCTCCTCTACCGATCAATCTACCATCGCGGGGTGCCCCTCGGTGGACTGCCGACGATATTCCGTCGACAGAAGATCACTTGTTTCATGGTCATCAAAAAAGCAAAATAGTGTTGCATTATTAACCGCCGAAGCTGAATACATATCCACCGGTAGTTGTTGTGCACAAATACTTTTGATGAAGGCCACCTTCAGTGACTTTGAAATCAAGTTTAAGAAAGTGCCATTGCTATGTGACAATAAGAGTGCAATCAAGTTAACCAACAATCCAATTCAACATGCAAGAACAAAGCATATTGACGTCCGCCACCATTTCATAAGAGATCACCAACAAAAAGGGACATTTGCATTGAGAGTGTTGGCACCGAAGATCAACTTGCCAATATATTCACCAAGCCATTGGATGAGAAAAGGTTTTGCAAGCTCAGAAATGAGTTGAACATATTGGATTTTTCAAATATGTGTTGATGCACCCCCCACTCATATGACGTGCCTCTCCTTCGAGCAATCCAAGGTAAAAGTTGATTGGCATGGCATACATCCTTGCTAAGGACATGTTTAGTGCATCTAGACATCTTTCACATTTAATAGGCTCGTTCATGAAAATCAAATGAATTTGTTGTTTATATGGTACCACAATTGCTTCTATGTTTTACTTGATCTAGTGGTAGCATATGACATGTTTGTAGGCTTGTAAACCTAGTGTTTGATCTAGAAAATGAGCTCTAAGTGTTTAACTCAACATGGTACAAGATAACCCTTATTTGGAGGTGTGAAGAAGCTTGTCCTTGGATCAAACCAAGTTAAATATCTTTGGCAAATTTTCTAGTTTGAACCAAATTTAGAAATATGATCCTCACCCCATTGATTGACATTGATAATCCTAACCCATCTATAATTTAAGTCTTTGTGGTCATTGATGACAAAGGGAGAGAGAAACAAAGATATAAGTGATAGGGGGAGAAATGACAAAGATATTAGTACATGGAGAGAAAGACAAAAGATATATTAGTGTACTAAGATGATGAAAAGACAACAAAGAGGGGGAATTTGACATAGGGGGAGAGATATGACAAAGGAAAGGAATCAATTAAAATTTTGAGCACACAAGTAGGGGGAGCGAGCTCATGAACTTGTATGGTGCATTTGAATGTGCATTTCATATGTTTGCTTGCATGGCACAAGTTTTAAATTTCAATATCCATGCTTGTGTGGTGTATGCTAGTTGTAGGTTTGAATGATAAAATGAAAAACTAGCATGCATAGGATATCTAATTATTTCATTTCCAAGTATTTCCAAGTGGTATCAAGATAACCATGGTGCTAAGGATGGTATAACGATGCACTCCGATGGGTATCACACTTCAAAGGTCCATCTTTTACACCTTAGCATCATTTGGGAGACATTGTCTCCTATATTTTCTATCTAAGCATATGTGCAAGCTACAATCCAAACTCTTAGCACATATGTAGAGGGAGTAATTGCTACCATATGGAGTTCATGAAACTTGTCCATATCCTTTTACACATGGTAAATATGCTTGGGCAAGCAACATGGATTCAATTGAATTTCAATTCATATCTTTGTGAAAGGGTTGTCATCAATTACCAAAAAGGGGGAGATTGAAAGCTCTACTTTGGTTTTGGTGAATTGATGAAACCCTAAGTGCTAACCTAGTTTATCAAGTGATCATGAGATAGGTAGCACATTCCAAGAGGTGAAGCAAATGAAGATCATGACATGATGATGGTGATGCCATGGTGATGATCAAGTGCTTGGACTTGGAAAGAAGAAAAAGAAAAAGAAAAAGCTCAAGGCAAAGGTATAAATTGTAGGAGCTATTTTGTTTTGGTGATCAACACACTTAGAGAGTGTAATCACATTTAGGATTGATAGCCGTACTATTAAGAGGGGTGAAACTCGTATCGAAATGCGGTTGTCAAAGTGCCACTAGATGCTCTAACTCATTGCATAGGCATTTAGGATCTAGTGGAGTGCTAACACCCTTGAAAATGTTTGTGAAAATATGCTAACACATGTGCACAAGGTGAAACACTTGGTGGTTGGCACATTTGAGCAAGGGTGAAGAAGTTAGAGGTGAAAAGGAGTTAGTCTTGCTGGTCACTGAGTGACCAGACGCTGGTCTTAGAGGGACCGGCGCGTCCGGTCAAGTGTGGTAGCGTAGACGCTAGCATCTGTCATCGACCGGACGCTGGGTCTCGGACTGACCAGACATTGAGGTCCAGCGTCCGGTCGTGTTGACAGATAGCGTAGAATGAAGTCAATGAGTGACTGAACACTGGCTGTGTCTGGTCGAGCATGACTGGACACGTCCGATCGTGAAATATCATTTCTAGAACCTTACTGGAAATGACCGGACGCTGGAGGCTCAGTGTCCGGTTAGTTTGTGCGTAGCGTTCGGTCAGCAGATGACCGTTGAAATCTGACGAACAATATTTGAAGTAGGGGACATGTGGCGTGACTCATGTGACCGGACGCAGAGGGCCAGCATCCGGTCAATACAATCGAAGTGTCCGATCACCCCGCGTTGTGCCTAGTGAAGGGGTACAACGGCTCTATTTTGTGGGGGCTTCTATTTAAGCCCCATGGCCGGTTGAAGCTCACACCTTTGGCCATTTTCATTGACATAGCAACCTTGTGAGCTTAGCCAAAGCCCTCCCACTCATCTCCATCATTGATTCATCATCTTTGTGAGATTGAGAGTGAATCCAAGTGCATTGCTTGAGTGTTTGCATCTAGAGTCACTTGGTGTTCGTGTTTTGCTATGGGATTCGCTTGTTACTCTTAGTGGTTGCCACCACCTAGACGGCTTGGAGCAGCGAGGATCGTCGAGCGGAGGGTGGTGATTGTCTCTGGCTCCGATCATGGTGATTATGAGGGGTTCTTGACCCTTTCCCTGATGGAGAGCCAAAAGGTACTCTAGTGGATTGCTCATGGCTTGTGTGATCCTCATCTTGTGTTGGTTGTGCGGCACCCTATTGAGGGTTTGGCGTGTGAAGCCAATTATCGCATGAACCTCCAAGTGAGTGAATCACCACAACGAGGACTAGCTTGCCGGCAAGCAAGTGAACCTCGGTAAAAAATCATTGTGTTCATCATTGATTCTGAGGTGATTAGTCTTCATTGTTATTCATCCTTGTGATTGATTGGTTCCTTCATCTACATGGCGGTATAACCTTCTTGATCACTCTCTTTACATTACCGCAAACTAGTTGTCAAGCTCTTTAGTGTAGCTAGTTGTGAGAGCTTGGTTGGTTGGTTGGTGTGACTCTTTAGTTAGCCTTTGAGTAGTGTCATAGCTATTGTGTGAATAGATAGTATCTAAACTAGAATTGTGGTAGGTGGCTTGCATTTTTAGTAGGCTAGCGCAACACTCACTTCGCCTCATAATTGTCTAACCGGTTTGTTAAGTGTTGTTGTAGAATTTTTTAAATAGGCTATTCACCCCCCCTCTAGCCATTAGGACCTTTCAGTGGCCACCACGTTGTCGTTGTCCGCTGCCTCTGCCGCCACCGTATGCCCACGTGGCCACGCCACAAACCTGCTCCCACAGGGACACCCAGGCCCGAGCCAGCTCACCGGCCATGCCACACCTCTGACCCGCTCCCATGGCCAGAGTAGCCACGGGCGACCTCCCTGTTTTGTGACCGAACCACAGTAGCACACTACAGGCTCACCACCTGCCACTGTGGCGTGGGCACAGCATCTAGGTGCCACTGTGGCTACTGTGGCATGGCCACATCAGATGTTGGCGGTGGCATGGTGGATTTTATAATGTTGGTATGAGACAGGGGTAGATTAGAGACACATAGTCGCTTTTTTAGTTCGAGGACTTAGATGGGCACGTCTCAAAAGTTCGAGGACCCAGGGTGTATTTTACCCTTTTTTTAAACTAATTGGTTGACTATTTAAATGCCTGTGCATTGCAACGGGTACACATTATATCATGATAACATATGTATGAGCACGTATTATACTATATCTAAAATAGATATTGCAATCGTAATGTTTTACAAGTTGCAATACACGAGCATTCACCTTAATCATAACAAGTTTGTGTTTTACAATATATTGTACAATTAAGAATCTAATCTCTCAATGTTTCGACCAAGAGAACGTACTTTGCATGAACACCAAGCTGTAGCTGGTCACCAATCAAAGATAATCTAGAAGATTTTCATGTCCAAGATGTGGCATCTAACTTCTTTGCAGCTGAAGCATGCAGATAGTTGAAGCTGTAGTTAGAAGTATCCTGCACATAAGTTGTTTGTTAATTTTTAAAGTTAAAGTACTATTGATATATCTTGAAAAAATATATATCGACGCGTAATGCATTACCTCTTTCATAGAATTAGAACCTCTTTATATACAATATTCTTTGTGAATATATCCTTTGTCGGTCTCCTCTTTCCCTTCCCTTTCCTTTTCCCTTGTTCACGTCCTTCTCAGTAGCCGGCACAGCCAAGATCCTAATGTTCGGTCTTGCTGTAGCTCTTGATAGCGCCACATACAATTGGCCATGTGAGAACACTAGTTTCAGCAAGTATACCCCGATGTTAGGGATAGTCTGCCCCTGTGCCTTGTTAACAGTCATTGCAAAGCTGAGCCGAATAGAGAACTGCTTTCGCTTAAATTGGAAAGGGAACATCTCATCATCCGATGAGCATAAGGGTGTTCGAGGCAGAAAAACCCACTTTCCAGCGTGTTGTCCCAACACAATTTCTGTGTCTATGGTATTCTTTTAGAACCCCCGTATGATAAGACTGGTACCATTACAAAGTCTGTTCGTAGGGTCAAGGTTCCTAAGCAATATAACCGGACAACCAATCTTCAGCTTCAACACATGTGGAGGTAGACCATTGGGTGTCAAAGTGTTAAGAAATTCCTCAGGGTAGTAGTTGTGCGGATCGTTCACCGCACAGTCAAAGCTATGGTACACCATCTCATCCCTGTGGAAACGACCTATCATCTTCATATTAATCATATCAACCCATTCGTTCCGCATAGATAATATCGCTTGAGAGGTGATATAATCTTTGCTTGACATATTTGCATTGAGGTTAGGGAATATGTAATCAATTAGAGTATCAAGATCACTCTCTTCCTTGGTGTACGGAACACATATATCATGAGGAAGATGGATTTCATCATCAACAGTCGCCTCCTTAGAACCTCCACCGACGCGCAACAGTTGCCCTCATGTTGTGCACTAGTTTTAGATGCCGCATGGAATCCCAAAGGTACAACATCCACAGCGAGGCACCAACTACCTAAGCCCTTGATCCTCTCCAAACAACAGGAGGAACATGTCTGAAATCTCCACTGAACACCATGGTCTTCTACCCAAATGGCAACTCTAGTCAGTCCATTATATCACGAAGGCTGTTGTCTAGTGCCTCAACACCTTGCCTCTTTATCATTGTCACCTCATCCCAAATAATAAGGTGAAAGCATCTAGGCCCCTAGTTGGGTTTTGGTGATTAATGACAATACAAGATTACTATGACTAACGTGTGTTTTACAGATGCAATTAAGTTAGATCATGGTAATGGAGATCGATTGGGCAATCATGGTGGTCATGCCCCTATGATGGAAATCGTTTCGGTTTTCAAAGGATGGACAACAAGGTTAAGGATGGACTAGTTCTAAGTGTCATTTGGTGCTGAGGAGACACTTAGAGTAGTTTAGGACTTTGTTTTTCCTTTGGCCGTACTATTAAGGGGGGTATGGACAGATAGCTTGACCTAGGTGAGTCTAGTGAGTTAGGTGTGGTGCACACTTGCTAAATCTAGCACTAGGTAGCTCCTAAAAAGCCCTTAGATCCATTGGAGCAAACTTCATTCACGTATGATTATGAGTTGGAAGTGAATGGAGGGTCAAATACTGACTAGACGCTGGTTTTGGTGTGACCAGACATTGGCGCAGAGTCCAGTCAGTTCATTTGATCAAGGTAATTTCGTTTGGTGCGACTAGACGCTGAGAGGTGAGTGACCGGACGCTAGTGCCAGCGTCCGGTCGACTCCAGTAAGGTTCTAGAGAGGGAAAATCATGACCGAACGCTGTCCAGCATCCGGTCACAACTTAAACACTAAAGTTCAGGGAGAACTGACTGGATCATCTAGTCAACATGACCGGAGCATCCGGTCACCCCGTAGAGGCACATAACGGTTTATTTTTCAGCCGTGTGTATAAATACTTCCTCCATTCGTGTGTGGGGATACTTTTGCTCATTCCAATAGCTGAGAAACACCTTTGAGAGTGCCAAGAAGAGCAAGGTCCTAGTGAGGTGATTGAGATTTTAGAATCACAAAGAGAGCCCTCATTAGTGAAAGCAAGAGTAGCAAAGTGTGCATCCACCCTTCTCATTAGGCTTGTCATGGTCAAGTAAGAGTTCGTGCTTGTTACTCTTGGTGATCGCCATCACCTAGATAGCTTGGTGGTGATTGGGAGTTTGGTGATCATCCGACGGAGCTTGTGGATGACCCAACTCAAGTTGTGAGCGATTGTGGGTGATTCACCACGACGGTGTGTCAAAGAATCAACCCGTAGAGAGCACTTGATCCTTGCGCAGATCAAGGGGGAGCTACACCCTAGCGTGGGTGCTCCAATGAGGACTAGTGGGGAGTGGCGACTCTCCGATACCTCGGCAAAACATCGCCGCATTCCTCCTTCTCTCTTTACTTTGAGCAATTCAATTCTTGTCTTTACATTCATAGAATTGCCATGCTAGAGTAGGATTAGAACTTAGGTTGTAAGTCTTTTTGTGCGGTAGAACATTAGAAACACTTTCTAGGCACAAAGGATGAAGTTGGGCGAACCGTAGGGCTTAATTATTGCAAAGAAATTTAGAATTAGCCCAATTCACCCCCCCCCCTCTTGGGCATCTTGATCCTTTCATACACCCTCTCCACCAGATTACGCCGCTCCTCATCCAAGGTAGAGTCCCCTCAGGCCAAATCTCAGCGCGACAGCCGCCATGGCCGCCAGACGCGTGCTCGCGCGTGGCCGTCTTCCCTCGATCTCGCTCTGCCCTGCCTCTCTCTCTCAATCCGGGGTCGCCATAGGCTGTAGAAGCTTCCGCGGTGGGACGTTAGGGCAGCACCGCTGCGATGATGCTGGAACACGGCATGCCACCGCCAAGACCTCAGCGCGCCACGCTACCATGCACACGGACGGGGCACGATACCGTGCACACGGATGCGCCTCGCTGTGGCTCCGCCGTGGCCATGCTGCGTGAGTGCTCTCATCGCCAGCAATGACGAATGCGCCGCCATGGAACACCATGCATGCACCATGCGCGCGTGCAGCAGCCACGTCCGACACCTGGTTACACCATGCGTGCGTACAGCATCCATGTGCCAACCTCTGGTCCTCCACATGCATGTACGACGGCTTCACCTTGCATCTTCTACTCCACGACCGGCGATGGGTACATCTCCAATCACGGTGTCGCACGTCCTCCATCACGAGCTTCTGGTTCGGCGCCGGCATCCTCCTCCGGCTCCGTGTGCCAGCAGCTCCACGGCGCGCCGTCCCCGCGGCACCACGAAGCTGTCGTCGTCAATGTACTTGATGGCCTTAAGCGACTCCACCATCCAACCCGGCAGCAACGAGTGCTCATCCACCACGCGCGATGGGATCAGCACGCCCCACTTGGTCCCCGGGATGATGTAGGAGCCCTCCTCGAAGTCTTTGTTCTTCACGCCACCGGCAAAGGCCTTCCCGGCAAGCTCGCGGCCGCTACTTTGCTTTCCCGCCGCATCAAGCGTCCAGCGCCATCGTCGCCCTCCATACTGATTCCCCTTCCTCTCAGACCGTCCCTGTTCGTGTGCACCCCACCGGGCTCCTCTAGTGCGGAGAGCTCCACCTCACCGTTCGATTCACGCATACGGCGTGGCTCAACATGATGTCGTCGCCTCCCGCCTAGTGGAGCCGAGCTGCCGCTGCTCCCGGGCGCTATGCACTACCTCCTCCGCGACCCACCCGCGCACCCAAGGCCCGCCGTGCCGGAGCACTACGCGTACAGCATGCCACGGCCGGAGTAGCCATCGGCGACCTCCCCTGTTCCATGCCCGAACCCGGCAGCATGCTGCATGCCCAGCACCTGGCATTGTGGCGTGCCCACAACATCCAGCCGGTGCCTATGTGGCATGCCACGTCAGATGCTAGGCTGGTGTGGCGTGTTTTGGACCTTTAGTGTGCGAATGCAGTAGATTAGGGACCCAAATGATTGTTTTTTTAATTTGAGGACCCAGATGGGAATGCTTGAAAAGTTAGAGGTGCTTGGGTGCATTTTACTCAAAAAAGAATCATAATGCCAGAGTAATTACTCCCATTTTTAATGTTCCTAAAATTTTCAATTAATTCTTGTCTTAAGTTTTTTTTAGTAAACTGATGTTTGCTAATGTGACACACTAATACACTATGTTTCATTGAGAAGTGATAAAACAGCTCAATAATTAGGTTTGTCCTAAACGTCATCTATATTGACTTTAGGGGATCTGCCAAAAAATATTGATTTTAGGGAGTAATTTTTTGTGGGATCCAAGCTGCCTAGGCCACAATTGCAGCACAATAGTTCAGTAGCCCATCAAGCTAAATGGGTTTCACGGCCCAACATGGAAGCATAACCTAACTTCGTACTGCACGAGTACACTATCCGTACAGTCCGGCCCATTCATCCTAGGTTGATCAGACGCTTGGCCTGCTGCTCGAACAAAATTGCAGCTTGATCAAAGGTGAGGCTCCTAAATATGGAAGAACAAAGGATTGAGCTAATGGCCCAAACTTCTGCTAGGGCAGTCTTGGAACATATTTGGAGTTTTGATGCCGACTGTCAAAGCATGATTATCATTTTTATGTGGTGTTGGTGGTCAGCACGCAATAAAATCAATGCAGGGGAGAAGGCAAAAACAGCTCAACAAATAATCAGTGATGTATTTTTTCACTTGCAGGCTTGGAGGGATGCAGTCAGTTCTGAAAAAAGAGTTGCAATTCCAGTCTGCAAACCAAAATGGCGACCACCTCCTGAAGATGTTTACAAGATTAATTGCGATGCAGCTTACAGTCCGTGCTCACGCAAATCGGGGTGGGGTTTTGTCATAAGAAACCATTTAGGCAATGCTGTAGCTGCAGGTAGCGGATCAGCGGATTTCCTAATGTCCGCCCAACATGCTGAAGCCATCGCCTGCATGAAAGGCCTGGATCGAGTTTGCATCTACGCTAGGGATGAGAAGGGTCATAGTGGAAACTGATGCTGCTCTTGTAGCAAAAATGCTATCTGATTCAACTTAAGACAGATCAGTTCTAGGCCCTCTAATAGGAGAGATTAGAAGCTTAATGTATAATAACTTTTCTGAATGTTCCGTCTTTCATGTTTCTGGAGTCTATCGATCTGTTCGCTGGTTGGTTTCTGGGCTGATAAGCCTGGATGGTGCTGGTTCGTTATGAGAGAAAAACACTATTGACTGCCTGACTGAAACCAACAAGCAAACATGTTGTATAACGTTGTTGCTGATACTCTGGTGGCTATGGGCCTTAATTGTAAAGACCAAATGCCAGACTTTGTATCTTTGATGGTGTCCAGTGGCTTAACTGGACCTAGTGTTTAATGGTATTTTGTTTTCCTTTCAAAAAAAAGGTGACGTTGCACCTCTAAAAAAAAGGCAAAAAAAACCTCTCGAGAAAAAGGTGACGTTGCACTGTCGCTGGCTGTAGGGTATGGTGGGATTTCTGGGATGGAGTATATCCGCAACACATTGTCTCACCGGTAAATTTTTATATTTATATTTCTATTGTAGGTAATAATTTACATCGGCATTCACATGTACCCATCATCAAGTATAATACCTACCTATAGCTGTAAAGTACTCATATCTGCAAGTTAGATTATCACTAAAATAGATAATTTAGTTTAAACACTAATGAATGAAGTGAAATACCTGCAATCATACCCGTGGCTAGAATGGTATACCCGTGCATACAACTACGTACACCTACAGGTATAATTTGTACCCACACTCGAGTACATGGGTGCCATATTCATGTGTAGCGAATTCATTTCAAAATTACGAAGGCAAGGTTGATTTTATTGCCACAATAGTAAAATAAATTGTGACCTAGGGGAGATTTAATTTGTACCAACACTCAGTACGTGGGTGCCATATTCACATGTAGCGAATTCGTTTCAAAATTACGAAGGCAAGGTTGATTTTATTGCCACAATAGTAAAATAAATTGTGACCCAGGGGAGATTTAATTTGTACCCACACTCAGTACGTTGGGTGCCATATTCACATGTAGCGATTTCGTTTCAAAATTAGGAAGGCAAGGTTGATTTTATTGCCACAATAGTAAAATAAGTTGTGACCTAGGGGAGATTTTAAAATCTCTACATGCAATTTTAAATATTTAAACTAGCAAACAAAAGATTTTTTTTACGAATTATGCTTAGCTCAGCTAGTTGGGCTCCTTCATGCCCATCCGTATTTAACTTCTCGACTTAATGTTGGTGTTCACATTTTAACAGATTTATGTCAGGATTTAACAACGTTATTTTTTCAGTGACAGGCAACGTGCGTGTCAGTAGCTATTAGGATCAAGAAGGCTGATCAGAGGAGGGGTGAATAGTTAGTTTTAAAACCTTTAGTAAGAAGACCAAGACGATAAATGTGTGGAATTAAAACTAGCAACCAAAACACGACTACACCCCTAGGTATTGAGTCCACAAGCTCCCTAAGTCTAGGTCGAGTTTTGCAATCCTGGGGTGACAAGCAAGAAATTATATTTCTAACAATGTAAATAACTTGAATGTAAAGAGCTCAAGTGATCAAACCACAATTGAAGACACTGATTCTCTTGGTCTTGGTGTCTTGCCACCAGTCACCCCTAATCCACGTTGAGGTGGGTTTAATCTTCATCGTCCTGTGTCAAGGTTTACATTCTTGCAAGATTGCCTCACTATACCCATGTGCTTAATCTCTAAGCTATTAGAACCAAAGAACCACTCCACACCATGTATCCATTAAAGTTGCTCTATGCCTTCCTCCGGTGGGAATGAGCACAAGAGGCCATCACAAAACAATCTCTAAAGCGGCCGCACAATCTCCTCGCAGTGCTTCCACCGTGTCAGAACTTTCAACTTTCTAGGAGGCAATAATCAGCAAGAGTAGCTAGAAAACCCGCTTTCAAAGCAATCACCTAGTACCACTCCATTGATCTCTCAATGCACCGTACTAGAAAAAGCTCACCCACTCTCCAATTTTGTACTTCCTTTGTAAATGTATGAGAGCGGTGGTTAAAATGAGGCTCTCACCAAGTATACAACATGTCAAAGTGGCCAAGAGTTGCCCTATAGCCACTCATCCCTCTATATATAAAGGGCAACAAAAAACTAGCCATTATAAGCTCTTATATCACGTTGCTGCACTACAAGACGATCGGACTGGACCTATGGCTAGTCATACCAGCCAACCTCCAACGACTATTTTTCAACACTTTTCTGAAACTCCTGTGCTTTCTCCGGTGGACGGCCGAGAAATCTAATGCTTGATAGCCCAAAACATGCTCTCTTGAGTCACTCTTCGGTGCAACTTGTCAAGTGTTCATCAGAGAATTTTGATGCATGTTTTTTTTAAAAAAAAATTGGTGCGCTTATTGGGGCTCTTACCATAGCTCTTAGCCTTGAAGTCCAAAAATGATAATCTTGGTTTCTGTGGGAAGCTTATTCAGTGGGCTACACAGCCCACTTGAATACTTTATTAGAATTGAAACACCTAGAAGAGGAACCGATCAGTCATAGATGAAACGATGAGTCATGTGTAACCTATATATACTTGTATTGATGAATGAAATGAAATGAATTGAGGTTTTCCACTATATCCATCATCTCGTTCTCACATGGTATCAACCTAAACCCGATCTACCTCTCCCTGGCCCTTCCTCTACCTTCGTCACTCCACCATGGATGATGACGCCCAGGATGCCATTGCCACCATCGCCGCTGCAATCAGGGCTGCCCTTCCTCCTCCTGCTGCCCCAAGCATGGTCATGGCGCTCGCCACCATCAATGTCAAGACCCACATCCCCTTCGCCCTCGAGCTTGATCCCCCAAAATCCTCCACATGGCGGGAGTTGTTCCTCACCCATGTCGGCAAGTTCGGCGCTTCGTCTCGCATCGATGGTACGCAGGCGCTGGCAGCGCCCGACGCTGCCGGGCTTGCGGTCGATTGCTCCGTCCGCTCGGTCATCTACTCTTCGTCATCGCCTCACGTTATGCGTTTGATCATGGAGACCGACGCTTCTGCTCATACGGTCTGGACCAAGGCAGTGAATCTCTTCCTCGACAACAAGGCTTCTGGGGCTATGACCCTTCACTACTGGAAACTCGAATATTTCTGTGGGTGATAAATTTTTCTGTTACGAAAACCCAGAGGGTAATTATATCATTTTTCTGTGCGTGAGAGTACACACAGAAAAAATGCAATTATTCTGTGAGTATTTTTAAAACGCACAGAAAAAAAATGCACACACACACAGAAAAATTATAATTTTTCTGTAGGTTTTATATTACCCACAGATTAAAATTACATACGCACGGAAAAATAATCCGGAACTTAAATCCCCACAACCCACTGAAGCCTATCCTCTAGTCCGCATTCACCCCCGCAACCCTCCTCCACCCATCCGCCGCCAGCTCTCTTCTCGTCACCCCAGCTCCGCTGCTTCCCCTCCCGACGCCCGGACGCAGCCCTCTCGTCGCGCGGCCAACGCACGGGTGCGGCCCTCCTGGCGCGCCGTCCCTCTCCCAGGCGTGGCCCTCTCAGCGCGCGGCCCCTCCCAGGCGTGGCTCTCTGGGCGCCTCCCCACAGCGCACCGCCCCTCCCGGACACCGCCCTCCTGGGTGCGTCCTTCACGGTGCGCCGCCCCTCCCGAGCACAGCCCTCACGGCGTGGGGGCCCTCCCGAGCACGGTGGATCTGGAGCTCTTCTCAGCCCGACGTCCAGATCTGTAGCTCCAAGCGCAACCACATCAGGACAGTTGCAGCTCCGAGTGCAGCCTCCTTCCAGTGGCCGAGGTGAGCCCTTTGCCAACGACAAGCACCACAACACAAGCCAGGTATGTATGTTCCTTCTCTTCCCTTTTGTGCAAATTTGAGAACGAACCCTAATTTAAGCTATTTGGGAACAGATCTGATCTAATCCCATGTGTATGTTGTAGGATGTGGATTGAATTTTGTTAATATAACTAGTAATGATTTTTTTACCAGAGCAATACATGTTGAAAAATCTGTACTATCCTATTTTCAGTATTTGACTAATACATTTTTTTACCAGAGCACCTGCCTTGATGTTAGTCCTTATTTTTTTGTATGCCATTGTTGATAAAAAAACTGACATACCCTGTTATGCTTAAGGAAGATGAAAGTGACATGTAAGATTAACTTTGATAAATATGATGGTATACAATTACTTGAGATATTTGACATGCAAGATAGCTGATGCTAAAGTTACCCTTCTGTGCAGAATCCAGCTTGGACAACCAGCTACTGTTAAAGTTGCAGCCAACTTGATTAGGTTGCTAGCTTATCAGAATAAGGTATGTTCCATAGCATTTCAGCACAGACTGTTAAAACATTCTTTTACTTTCCTCATTGATAAGCACCTGGTGTCGGAATTTGATGTTAAACTCTTGTTGAACTACAAAATGAATGTTTGTTATTAATATCCAGAACATGTTGCAAGCTGGCATGATTGTTGGAGGATGGGATAAGTATGAGGGAGGCCAAATTTTCTCGGTCCCTCTTGGTGGAACGATCTTGAAGCAACCATTTGCAATTGGAGGTATAATTTTGCCCATAAAATTGTATTGTTCCTTCTTCCAAGTCAGTATTTCAATGCTACTTCCATTATTCTCTTTGCTGTGACATACCTTTTGTGCTATGGCTAGTGATCTAGTAATTAAATCACTTACCTTTTGTCCATACAGTTACTGTAAGTTCTCTCTATTTTTGTGCAAATTTTCATGCTCAGTTCCCTCCAGAATGCGCCTTATCTCAATGCTGCTAGACTCCATGCTGTTTACTCTTCTGTTACTTGATTCATTCACTTGCTTACCACATCCACTCAGTGAATTCTATCTATTTGCTCAGTTTTTTGGCAAATGATGTGGATGTTGCTTCTTATTTAATGTATGCATGATCCAGTTGCTATATATGTCTGTATACCTCATTGCTTAATTGCGTCATAGTAATCTTGTGTTCTCATGATATCTGTCATAATACTTGTGTTTGTTTCTTGTAATCCTGTAGGCTAGTAGTGTAAAGCATTTTGACAGGAAGGACATCTTGTAATCTTGTTAGTGTTTGTTTCTTATAATCCTGTATGTTTCAGATTCTTGTGTGTGTTAGTTGTTACCCTGCATCGCTATTGCTGTACCTATTTTTTACTATTTCATTGAATGTAACTAACATAGTAGTCATGTCATCCTTGTATAGGAATCAAGTGAGAAGTTAGCGATGGGTGAATTTTTTGGAATAAAGCCTCGTGAGAAGAAGGCAAGTATAATGCATTCCCTTTCTGTAATTTCAGATGCTATGCTGCATCGTGTTATCTGGGTTTAGACATCTTTTCTCTTTGCTAGTACAGAAGCAATGTACTGTTTTTTTATCATTAAATTTTAGTTTGGTGTGCAGGTAAAGTGTAACTCGAACTGCAGGGGGGATTTTTAAATTCCATTGCCACAGTGGTGTTTCCATTATTTAATCTTTGTATGAATGGTAATGAGTGTGTAGCATACTCATACATATGTGATACTGATTTATTTAGCCATGATACTGCTTTCCTATTTATTAGCTGTCCATAGTTCCATGGTTTAGTTAGTAATCTCTGGTGTATTTTCTATGACTGGGCTGGCGTTTGTTATATATGTTTTAGCATAGGTGAGGTGAGCTGGTCCGAACCTCATATTTCAGAAATTAAGATAACTCTTCTGAATGTACTACTGTGTATTTAGTTTTGAGTGGTACTGACTACTATTTTTCATGAGAGGAGTGAAACAAGAAGTGCTGCCATGATGCTGATAATTATTTATCTGCACTTTGCTATTTTTCCAGCGCATGGATGTTGGGTTCAGGCCGTAGGGTCTGGGAGGGATGCGTCCTTGAGGTCACACCCCTGCATGTTGGAGCAGCGCTTGCCTGCCTCCACCATTCGCGTACCTTGTGACTTTTTTTGTTTTGTACTACTCTTGAGTGGCTATGATGAATCAAGTTTCCATTAGAGAACTTCTGCACTTTAGCACCTTATGAGCTGGTACTTGGGATATTTTGTTCTGTTTGCTGCTTAACTAGGATGGCTTGTACCAGTACAAGCAACCAGTTCTGTGGCCAGTTCAATTCCCATTAGAGAGAGAGAATTAAATTAAGCTCCAGGTGAAATTAAGTTGCAATTGTCATGCTGATAATGGGTAAATCTGAGCCATTTCTCGAGTTCTTTTGCTCTTGTTCTTTTGCTCCAGGTGAAATACTGTTAACCCAGGAATCATGTAGTGCATCAGTGTTATCCCATGGACTTTCATTTGATTTCCCTGTATTCCATGTGTCTGATTCTTTTGGGACTTTTAGATGCTCATCAGACTCCATCTTATCTTTCTCACCCCAACTGGATCCTGCATTAGACTTGGCATTTGGTCTTCCAATTCCATCTCCAGCATTTCCAGTTACCATCTGCCTTCTTTTTGCCCCTGGCATTTCCAGTTGCTGGGATGCTCCCAATTGCCATGGCCATCATCAGACTTCTTCTCCCAGGCACTATCACCTCCATTTCCTTTTCTTTTGTCAAATGTATTTTCTGATTTGCCCCATGGGTCATTTTTATTTGATGCCTCAGGAGTGCTGGACTTCTTCTCCCCATGGGACATTTTAAAGCATGGTTTGGTCAGCCAGGAATCATGATCCATGTTGATTTGGCTAACTGAATTGCAAAACTATGTTCAATTGTGGTTGTGAAAATGTAGAATTCACTAGTTTATTAGTTTGTGGTACTTTTAGAAAAGTATTGTAACACTATAAGTGAGGTAGCAGTAGCAACCTTCAATGTCTGCATGGGTGGCGGCCCGAGGTTTAGGCGGGTTTTTGAGAGCTGGAGGCTCCGACTGTGATCAGGGGAGCCATGTCGTCTCTTAGCAGGGAGCTGGTTTTCCTCATCCTGTAGTTCCTCGATGAGGAGAAGTTCAAGGAGACGGTGCACAAGTGAGTACTCGCCATGATCATGAATGGGGTTTTTGGAGCCTTTCTTTGCTGGGTGAGCTGGGATTTCTGATGCTTTTTGCGGTTGCCCGTGCAGGCTGGAGCAGGAGTCGGGCTTCTACTTCAACATGAAGCACTTCGAGGACCTCGTGTAGGGCGGCGAGTGGGACGAGGTGGAGAGGTACCTCAGCGGCTTCACCATGCTGGAGGACAACCGCTACTCCATGAAGATCTTCTTTGACATCCGCAAGCAGAAGTACCTCGAGGCCCTTGATAGGCTCTAATCTGTTAGCTTTAGTTTTAGGTATAATATGACTCAATGATGCATGCTGGTACTTTACTCATCTTGACTGAGACTTGAACTTTGAGATGAGATGGTAATGCTTTTGAATGTATTGATGCCGGATCATTTGAACATCATCTCTATGTAGCCCGGATGTCATTAATGAATGTGTTGAACATTTGGATCTTTATATGTATGCTATCTATTATTTTTTTTTTAATCTGGGCGAAATGAATTTTTCTGTGAGTTCACCTAGACCGACAGAAAAAAAAACATGAGTTTTTCTATGCGTTTATTTCTTTTTTCTGTGTGGATTAACACACAGAAAAATTAGTTTTAATCTGGGCGAACACAATTTTTCTGTGCGTGCGAGACCCACAGAAAAATTGTTTCTGACGGTGAACCCACAGAAAAATTGGATTTTTCTGTCATTATATTTCTATGGGTATTTTTCTGAGGGTACACCGTCAGAAAAATATTTTTCTGACAGTATTCGAATTTTTCCGTGAGTTTTCGCACCGTCAGAAAAAATCGAGATTCCAGTAGTGCTTGAGGCAAAGTTTCGTGCTCTGACACAGGGCGACCGGCCTGTGCTCGAGTATGACCAACATCTCAAGGACCTTGCTGATGGTCTCGATGACTTGGAGCAACCCATCGGCGACAACACCCTGCTGCTCGCCCTCCTCCACTGCGTCAACGAGCCTCTCCGCAACATGGCTGCCATCTCGAAGACGAAGGATCCGCTGCCCTCATTCCTTCAGGCTCAGTCTCTCCTCACGTTGGACGAGTCTGAGTTACAAGTGGTTACTTCAGCGACAACCTTCATCGTGCCCAAGAGCGCCCCCACAGCCGCCTACATGCATGCACCCATCGCAGCGACGTCCGTGGCTTCCTTGGCCTCTCGCCCATCCTCTTGCCCCTAGGGTCACGGCAAGGGCTGTGGCAAGGGCGCCAACTACAACAACTCTTGGCGTGGTCCAAGACCGTGGCATCATCCACGGAGCGGCTCCTTCTAGATGTGGCCTCAGTCCACCCCGGGCATTCTGGGAGCTCGTCCGGGCCAGCCACCATTCCTGGCCACTGCAGGCACTGCGCAGGACAATTTCATGGTGTCTCCTCCAAGGTTTTCATTATCGGAAATAAAATTTATCGGAGGTCATGGATAAATAGGATAAGCAAGATATATCGGAAATATCTGACCAAATTCAAAAAAAATCAAATTGTTTTGAAAAAATTCCGTAGAATTTGACTTGAAACTATTCCTAAGTTATTAAACATCACTTGTTCACAGATAAAAACAAGAATAAAACATTATAGTATGGGATTGTCGCACGGCTGAATTTGGGTTGTCTGTGTGGAAGCAGGAAAGAAAGTGAAAAATTTGGCCGATGCCAAATTTTATCGGACCCTATGGATAGAAAGGAAATTTCGGAAATTTCCGGAAATTTCGGCCGATAAAAAAAACCTTGGTCTCCTCAACCCGGCTACGGCAGTGGCGGCCCAGCTACAGCTACAACAGCACCACCCCCGGCCTCGGCTATGCCAGCGGTGCCCCTGGCTTCAACTATGGCAGCAGCGCCCCCATCTTCGGCTACGGCAGCGGTGCCCCCGCTGCTGATCCCACAGCGTCCTGGAATCAAGCCGCTCTGGCAAGCGCCCTCAGCACCATGACGCTGCAACAGCCCTAGGCGAACTGATATATGGACTCCGGTGCATCTTCGCACCTCTCTTCGTCCTCCGATGACCTCTCTTCTATCACCACTACTTCTAATTCCCCTTCCAACATCATTGTTCGCAATGGCTCAACCCTACCTATTTT
Source organism: Miscanthus floridulus (assembly GCF_019320115.1). Taxonomy (NCBI): domain Eukaryota; kingdom Viridiplantae; phylum Streptophyta; class Magnoliopsida; order Poales; family Poaceae; genus Miscanthus; species Miscanthus floridulus. The sequence continues at coordinate 84,149,795 of NC_089597.1, forward strand.
TTGTTCCGGTCAAACCTCCTTCCCTACACCTACCCAGTCTTTACATCTTTCGAATGTTCTTGTGTCTCCAGAGCTTATAGCTAATCTTATTTCTGTTCGTCAAATCACCAGAGATAACTCTTGCTCGGTTGAATTTGATCATTTTGGTTTATCTATGAAGGACCTCCAAACCAAGGCGGTGCTCCATCAATGTGACAGCTTGGGAGACCTTTACCCATTCCTCCCCATGTCCACCCCTACTCCTCGTGCCCTCCTTGCTGCCCTGGAGACTACATGGCACCGGCGTTTGGGGCATCCTGGTGTTCAAGTTCTCTCCCGATTGCGTACCAATAAATCCATTTCTATTACACCTAATTCTCATGACACCTAGCTTTGTCATGCTTGTCAATTAGGTCATCACAGTCATTTACCATTCTCCAACTCCCTATCCCGTGCCACTAAAGCTTTTGAGTTGATTCACTATAATTTGTGGACATCTCCTGTTATGAGCATCTCTAGATCTAAATACTATCTCGTGTGATTGGATGATTTTACTCACTATTTGTGGACTTTCCCTCTTGCTCTTAAATCCGACACGTTCAATACCTTGTGCAATTTCCATAGCTATGTTCTTACACACTTCAACTATCGTGTGCAGTTTATTCAATGTGATAATGGTCGTGAATTCAACAACAATGCAACCCGCTTGTTTTTCCTTGCGCAAGGTATTCATCTTCGTCTTTCTTGTCCTCACACATCACAATAGAATGGCAAAGCCGAACGTGTCATCATATCCATCAATAACATTATGCGCACCTTATTATTTCAAGCATCGATGCCCCTTGCCTATTAGGTTGAATCTCTTTGCACCGCCACTCACCTCTTCAACCTCCACCCCACCAAAACACTTCAAAACCGCACTCCTCACCAAGCCCTTCTTGGTACACCACCCACATATGATCACCTCCATGTGTTTAGATGCCATTGCTATCCAAATCTTTCCGCTACCATGACACACAAACTCGCACTGAGATCAGTCGAATGTATTCTTCTGGCTACCCTGACAATCACAAGGGATATCGTTGTTTAGACCTCACCACAAATGGTGTGTTCACCTCCCGTCATGTCACCTTTGATGAACAACAGTTCCCCTTTGCTCGTCACTCACCGGCACCTTTGAGTGCATATGATTTTCTGGATGACACAGATGATCAGGTGGTGTCTGGCGTCATTCCCATGGCGACATCTGGCCATGACTGGCTGCATCCGCTACGGTGCCCGGCGGTCATAACAGGGTTGCGTCCGCTATAGTGCCCATGGCGACATCCGGCCATGATGGGGCTACGTCCACTGCGATGCCCGGTGGCCATGATGGGGCTACGTTCGCTGTGGCGCCTGGTGGCCATGACGGGGCTGCATCCACTGCGGTACCCAGTGCCAGTAGCCCCGCTCACCAGGTGGCGACCTACACGTCAAGCGTGCCTACGGCACCCCCGCGTCGACTGTGCCAGCGGCCACCTCTACGTCAAACGCCCCCACCACATCGGGGGTTCCTGTTACCGATCTGGCATGTCTGCTCGGACCCCCTATTGGTGGCTCGACTACGACTGTCGGTGTGGGTAGTCCTACTATTATTGATCCGGCACCACCGCATGGGTCTCCTACTGGGCCTTCGATATCAGGCCCTGGTGGCGTGGCTACTACGCCCTCCATCTTGGGTGCATCGACTGCTGCCTCAGGTGTCATCCCTGCTGCTCAACGCTCCTCTAATGCGCCAATTGTTGCTATTCCACCCACTGTTAGTCAGCATGCTATGCAAACTCAGGGAAAATCAAGAATCAGTCAGCCCCGACAAATCTTTAACTTGTCCGCTGTTCTAGGAGACATCAGCATGCTTCCAAAAACATATCGAGGTGCTCTTTCTGATCCCAATTGGAAACATGCTATGGAGGAAGAATATGGGGCTCTTCTTGCAAACCAAACATGGGATCTTGTGCCACCACCATCGAATGCTAACATTGTTTCAGGGAAATGGCTTTATCGTCATAAGCTCCATGCTGACGGAACTCTTGCTCGATATAAAGCTCATTGGGTTGTGCGTGGTTTTTCTCAACAACAAGGCCTTGACTATGATGAAACATTCAGTCCTGTTGTGAAGCCCGCGACGATACTCACGGTGTTATCTCTTGCCATCTCCAATGATTGGCCCATTCATCAATTGGATGTCAAAAATGCATTCCTCCATGGCACCCTCAGTGAAACTATTTATTATCAACAACCCCCTAGCTTTGTTGACCTGGCTCGCCCTAATTATGTATGCAAGCTCAACAAAGCCTTATATGGCCCTAAGCAAGCTCCATAGGCATTGTATAGTCATTTCCAAGCATTCATCACCTCAACTGGATTCCGGGCTTCTCAATGTGACACCTTGCTGTCCATATTCACTCATGGAACAGATGTGGCCTACCTTCTTCTATATGTGGATGACATCATTGTAACACCTCTGGTGTTTTAAATACTAAAATATGCCATGTCATCATATGCATTGCACATCATTCTTGTGTTAGTGAAAACTTTGATATGCATTCACTAAAACAAGTTTACTTTTATGATTATATGTGTTGACTTGTATGGGATGAATCAAGTTCAAAACCTTAGTGTTAAATTGGAATTCCAAAACCCTAATTTCCAGCATTTAATTCTACCCTGGAAAAACCTAATTCAAAATCTAAGCACAATTTGGGGTTGAGCCTAAAAGAAAAAGTGTAGAGCTTGTTAATGTGTACAAAGTTGGTTTTTGGAGTTTTCAAAGTTGTTATATAAAATTTGAAGTAATTTGAAAGGGGATAAATTCTTAAAGTGTCCCCTTTTGATTTTAAACTTTTATTGTTAAATGTAGATAGAATTTGAGTATGGTTATTAAAGCAAAGTTGTAGAACTTTGAATTTGGAGCAACTTTTATTTTTGGAGATTTTTGAGTTATCATACAAATTTGAAAGTAATTTGAAAAATGAACGAGTGGCAATTCGGTAAATAGCTTGAACAGTGCAAGCAGGCAGCTCTCGCCGTCGGCAAGCTTCCACCGGCTTCCACGCGTGCCTACGAGCGACACCTCCTACTGCGACGTGTCTATGTTGCTGCTACGTGTCAAGTGCACCTTTCCCGTCGCTCTCCGCTCGCCTGATAGTCTGAGAGCGCCCTCCGTCGCTCTCTCATTTCCTCTGTTTCCCGTCAGCGCCGCCCAGCTCCGACGAGTTTGCGCCGGAGCCATAGAGCCCTCCCAGCCTCAGCTGAGCATGTCACCATGATCGCCATTACCTAGCGCCTCCATATCACCCACTTGCGCAGTTTCTATCCCTCTGGTTTGCTCGGCGTAGCCTTGTCTCCTCCAACTCCGGCGAGGATCCACCGAGATCCATTCCACCTTGTATAGGTAGTTCGGGTGGGTCTCTTGCTTCATCTTTTGTTGTTCCTTGATCTTCATTCTCTTGTGATGTTCTTGAGCTTAATCGTTGATCATTTGGTCAGTTGTTTTCCTCAGAACGAAGCTTCGCCGTGAGTTCATGCCACCGCTGTCGTCTCCAACGCCGATGACTTAGCTCCGCCTTGCCTTAGCCGTCGTTCTTGCACGCATCAGCTTCGGGGTGAGCCACTGATCATGCATGTGTGATCTATTTTACCTCTACCACGCCGTAGCCATGGGACCGCAGGACGCCGGCGAGTTTTGCTCCGCCGTGCCGCTGCGCGCGTCGCTGCTAGTGTTGTGGAGTGCTGTTGATTCAATTAGGTGCTCGGTTACGTCCGTTAGGAGGCGCTGACTACGCCGGAGACTTTAGTTTTGCCGACAAAGTCATAGATCACTGTCGCTATCTCGGCAGGACACCACCGTGCCGCCATCGTCGTTGGCAAGGGCTCTGTAGTAGTCTAGATGTTGAACCAGTACCCTTAGTCGAAGCGCGGCGCTGGGGAGGTCATGTTGGTTCCATCCATACCGTCGGAGACCTCACCACCGACGAGTAATCGCCGGTCAGAGGGCCTCGCCGTCGTGGTTAGTGCGGGCTGACCAGTGGGGTCACCCTGTCAGTGGTTGTTTAAGTGAAAATGAATTTTTCTATTTTGCAGAAATGGTTAAATAGTGCTGTGATTTGTTTATTTTGTGTAGAGATAAATAGAGCTCCAAAAATTATGAAAATTTTTGTGTGACCTCTCTGAGATGTGAACTATTTAGGAAAAATATTAAATGTTACTTTCTAGTACATTATAAAAATTGCTTAGATTAATTAATAAATAGGATTCCATGATTTTTCTAGGCTTAAATAATTGTCCAAAAATTATGAAAATTGTTTTTACACTTAGTTATCATGTGATGAGCCTTCACAAAAATTTGGGGCTCATTTAGAAAAAGTTGATTTATTTCATAATTTTGAATTAATGAATTCATTAATTAAAACAAATAGTAAACCTTAATGACTTAGGTTTTGTTTGAATTTGGGATTGAGTGATGACCTTGGATCATTAGCATAAAATGATCCTTGGCATTTTAAGTAATTGTTTGAGTTTACGATCAAGTTGTGTTTAAGAAATGTTAATTTGTATAACCCCACTAAGGTCATTAGTGTTAATCTAAGTAAACCCTAGAGGAGGTTTAGTTAGCTGTTAGTTTGTAACTTTTTCTATGAAGGAAAGTTGTATTCAAGTTATTAACTTTTGCATCCATCGTCAAGCATCTTGTTTTATATCTCGCATCATATTAAACATGGCATTGTTACTACGTGTACTGAACGAAAGTGAGAACTTGGTAGTCAACCAAGTTGTTGAGGAAGTCAACCCACCTGTTGAGGTCGGGTTTGATATCTGTGGAGCATCTCCAGAACCTGACTATTCTGACAATCAAGGCAAGCCCCGGATGCATTTAAACCTACCTTGTGTTTTACAAATTATATCGCTTTTGTTTTTAAATATTGCATTAAGTGATTATGAGTTGAGTAGAAACCTAATTGGTGCATTACCAACCTTGTTTTTTCATATCAACCTTGTTACCAGCTTTAATTCAAGAATGCCTAATTATGCTTAGTCATGCTTAGGCCGATAAAAGTCGGGTGATTACTTGTCACCTGCGAGATATAAATGATTTATTGCATACGATTGGTTATTTATGAATCATGAGATATAATCATGTGGAGTAATAAATCTAGACCAGACGGACTCGGTGTATGAGAGCCACAAGGCATCGTTCTTTTTGCCTATGTCGATTAAGAACCATCCGTTGTTGAATTGCATGAGATGAGACTTTGTAGTACTGGCCACATACTTCGGTAAGCCTTAACTCGGCTATTCTATTACGAGAATGACTACTCGCGCACTGGGAGTGGAGAGATGACGAGAGTAGCGTGTACCCATGTGGCAATGGGCTGGATTGGTGGAGTACTGTGCTCTCGGGGTGGCGCGGACCCGTTCTTGTTTTAGAGAATCTGAGGATAGGTTGGTATATGTAGGTCAGGGACCTGCATATGGCGTGTGGTTGGGAATCCCCAGCTGGGTTATGATCAGTTCGAATTGTCGTTGCTCCTCGGTTATGGAGACTCAACTCACTGTTCATCATCGTAGTTAACAAATAGAACTTGAGTAAGATTTGAGAAAGCGTTTGATATGAAGTTCATGATCTCAATATGGATCATGTCAGCTTTATATATGATCTTTATGATGATTTAAATGTTGAAAGAAAGAATCTTGTTAGAGAGCTTTTACGCATAAGAACTTTGATTCTTGTTAAAGCCTTACCTTGAATCCCTGAGCCTGCATTCCTGAGTCTTCTCCGTTTTTACGTCGGTTAAGTCTTGTTGAGTACTTTCGTACTCAGGGTTCTTTAACCCTTGTTGCAGGTGAGCCTCATGAGCAGGTCTGCTTTCAACCATGCTACATGATGGTTGTTCAAATCAAAGATAACAAGTAAATGTGTGGCCCTTGGGCAGGGCACTTTTATTGTGTGTTTTGTTTTATGTTACTAATGCTACTCCACTACTATGGTTTGTAATAATAATCGTACTTGGTTTATAAGATTTGAAACAACTGTTTTGTAATTAAGTTATTGTAAGACTTCCGCTATTTTACTTTGATGTAAATTAATGAATAAGCTGTTGAAATACTGCAATGACTCTGTAATAGATCCTGCTCGGAAAAAATTATGGATGATTCAGGTTTTCCGAGGACACCCGATAGGCTTCTTAAGTTACCGGGAACATATACATAGTCGTCAAGGGTCATTGGATAATGACAGGTGCATGTGGGCCCTATAATTTAGGAGGTTCTACCACAATCATACTCACTGCATCATCATAGTCTCTTCTTCAGCACATTATTTGCTCACTACAACAAGAAATTGCTATGACTGATCTTGGCCATCTACATTACTTCTTGGGGGTTTCTGCTCACCGATCATCATCGGTAGGTCTGTTTCTTTCGCAAGCCAAGTATGCCACTGAAATTTTGAAGAAGGCAAATATGTCCAATTGCAATCCGTGCTCCACTCCAATTGAGGTGCAATCCAAGTTGTCCGCTCATGAAGGACCACTTGTAGATCCTACTCTATATCACAGTCTCGCAGGTGCCCTACAATACTTAACTCTTACTCGCCCTGATATTGCACATGTCGTTCAACAAGCCTGCTTACATATGCATGATCCTCGTGAGTCTCACTTTGCTCTCATCAAACGGATTCTACCATATGTCAAAGGCACCATACAGTTTGGTCTCTCCTTGTCCAGCAGCCGATCACATGATTTGATTGGGTCGGCTGCCCGGACACTCGTCGCTCTACTTCCGGATATTGTGTTTTTCTTGGTGATAATCTAATATCCTGGTCCTCCAAGCGCCAACACACCGTATCTCAATTCAGTGCCGAAGCTGAATACAGAGGTGTTGCCAATGCTGTGGCCAAGGCATGTTGGCTCCGCTAATTATTGGGAGAACTCGTCGTCACTTGACACGTGCCACTCATGTTTATTGCGACAACATAAGTGTCGTGTATCTGTCAACTAATCATGTTCATCACCAGAGGACCAAACATGTGGAGATTGATCTACATTTTGTTCGGGAGCGCGTGGCTCTAGGTGTTGTCCAGGTTCTTCATGTTCCTACCTCTCTTTAGTATGCCGATATATTCACTAAAGGTCAGCCCACGGCTGTCTTCGTCAACTTCCGCTCCAGTCTCAACGTTCGATCCTCTCCCGGTTGACATTGCGGGAGGGTATTAGAATGTGAAACACCTAGAAGAGGAACCGATCAGTCAGATGAAACGATGAGTCATGTGTAACCTATATATACTTGTATTGATGAATGAAATGAATTGAGGTTTTCCCCTATCTCCGTCATCTCGTTCTCACATACTTGCCCCAAACCATAATGGAACAACATAGAATTCTAATACAAGAACCACTATATAGTTAGTTGCACACCCTTGATCCAGTTTCTCTCTGAGTTAGGACAACCGTAAACCCTTGCCGGCCAAACCAGCCGCCTCTTCGAGGGGGCTGCAAGCCACGGTCCAAAGTGTATACTCCCGTTGCTTGCACTTAAACTCTTCATCAATGGAGATATCTAACACTTTGTTGTTGGATTACATGTTTGCCACAGATTTTTATTAATTTTTGGATCAATACACCTAAATTTACCTAAGTATCTAACACTTCTATGCACTGCCGTCATAGGATTTTAAGGGTCCTCTAGTGATCTCGTCGCAACAACCCCTCTTAATCAAGTATAAAATCTTATAATATATAGGCGCTAATTTTACTTGCAAAACGAAAGCAAATTCAATAACATATTTTTAATTTAACATGTCTGATAATTATCGAGGAACAATGTAGATTAAGCAATATATTTGTAGATGTATGATAATTACCGAGGAACAATGTAGATTAAAAAACAGTATATTCGTTTTCTTTTCTCACCCATGACAAATGTTTCTTAGGTAACATTCTAAAATTCTAACACCTAAATTAGAAAAAAAAATATGACTATATGGGTACAAAGTACTACAAGTCTGGAATACTATACAAATAATTAATTTAGATTAAAAATAAAAAGAAAAAAATACCTTGGGCCTAAATAACTGATCGGTGATCGCAACTCATAAGAAGCCAAGAATCAAGATGTCGTCGTCGTGGAGCCCTGCCTGGTCGCCGTCCTCGTGCGTCGTATCCGTGTCTCTAGTAATCTAGCTCTTCGCGGCGGCGCGGCTCGCCAGCTCCGCGTGTATAAGGCGCACATCGTGAACTCATAATCAGAGTGGCTGTGTGCAGCGTGACTCCTCGCCTCCTCCCTACCCGAGGGCCGTAAGAAAAAGAAACTAGAAAAGAAATATCAATATTGTCTTTTTGAGCCATCTGATTAGTTCTATCTCTTTTTTTATGAGTTTGCTAATACTACCGGACCTGGGATTTATATATCTATGCTTAGTCCCTCCTCCTGCTTGGCACTCGGCCGTCGCAGCTTGTGCCGGCACCGCTTCTATGGTGTTGTAGGCAAACATATCACGATCTCAGCGGGCGTTGTGATGAAGCTGGCGCCGGCGCCCACATAATTACGCCGCACGCAGCACAGTCCTTGTCAAAGCGTTGGCGTGCAGCTGGATCTCCGATAATCAAGAGAAAATTCCTTCGTTGCCATCGAAAGCTATAACAATTCCTTCGTTGCCATTCAAAATGACATGTTTCCTTCGTTGCCATCGGATTTAGATTTTCTGTTCCCTCGTTGCCACTGCTGTCACAGAGCAGTCACAGCGTGACTTCTCTCCCTTCCTCTGTGACCGTGATGAAGCGCGCTCGCAGGCGCAGGCGCAAACAGACACAGCGCACACACACACTAATGAAGTGATGAGTGATGACTAATCAGCGAGATGAGTTGAACTGAGCTTGCTGTGCAGCTGGCCCCCATGTGACTCTGTGTGATGAGCCTGCGCTGCGCTTGCCTTCATCAGTCACACACACACGCGCCCGTCCTAGCCCCATGTGCCTGCTCTGAATGCCACTGCCTGCTCCACGTTTCCCTCTCCCCTCTCTCTCTCTCTAGATCACAAGACCGACCCGCCGTCCGGCTCGCATTCCCTGCCTCTCCTCTGGCCGGATCGCACCGCGCCTTCGCGTTGCTGCTGCTGCTCGTCTGCCCCTCGGCGGCGCAGCAGGAGGGGGCCGTGTCTGAGTCGTACGCGTCCTCGCTCGCGTCCCGCTTCGACGCGCCGCCGTCGTGGGCGTTCCCGAACCCTCGCCTCCGGGCGTCCTACGCCGCGCTGCAGGCGTGGAAGCGCACCGCCATCTTCTTCGACCCTTCCAACGTCACCGCCAACTAGGTGGGGCCCAATGTTTGCGCCTACAACGGCGTCTTCTGCGCGCCCCTTCCCGGCAGCACCTCCCACGACATCGTGGTCGCCGGGATCGACCTCAACCACGCCGACATCGCGGGGTACCTTCCCGCGTCGCTGCTGCTGGGCGCCCCGGACATGGCGCTGTTCCACATCAACTCCAACCGCTTCTGCGGCGTCGTCCCGCGCACGTTCGCGCACCTCCACCTCCTCCACGAGCTCGACCTCAGCAACAATCGCTTCGTGGGCGGGTTCCCGGAGGTGGTGCTGTCGTTGCCGGCGCTGCGGTACTTGGACCTCCGCTTCAACGACTTCGAGGGCAGCATCCCGCTGGCGCTCTTCGACCGCCCACTCGACGCCATCTTCCTGAACTCCAACCGCCTCCGCAACCCGATCCCGGCCAACCTCGGGAACTCCCCGGCCTCCGTCGTCGTGCTCGCGCACAACCGCCTCGGCGGGTGCATCCTGCCCAGCATCGGACAGATGGCCGACACGCTCAACGAGATCCTACTCATCACCGACGAGCTCACGGGATGCATCCCGCCGCAGGTCGGCCTGCTCCGGAAGCTCACCGTCTTTGACGTCAGCGTCAACCACCTGCAGGGACAGCTCCCCGCCAGCATCGCTAACATTGCTGCTGTCGAGGAGCTCGACGTCGCCCGCAACCGTCTCGAGGGCGCCATGCCGGCGGGAGTCTGCGCGCTCGCCAGCCTCAGGAACTTCACCTACACCGACAACTTCTTCACTTCGCACCCGCCTTGCGCCAAGGCCACCGCCGACGGCGCTTGGAACTGCATCCCCGGCGCGCCGGCCCAGCGCCCGCCGTCGCAGTGCGCGGCCGCCGCGGCACACCCGTTCGACTGCAGCAAGGCGCAATTCTAGGAAGCCCCGGGCTACACCCCGACGCCGGGCGGTGGCCACGCACGCGGCGACCGCGGCCGCGGGAGCGGCAGCCAGCCGCCCACGCCGGTGTCGTCGACTCCCAGAGGCAGAATCGCAGGGAACCCGCCGCCATCGTCTGCTACTCCCACTCCCGCGGGAGCGAGTTCACGCCGTGACTCCTCTGTAACAGCAGTGGCAACGAGGGAACGGAAAATCTAAATTCGATGGCAACGAAGGAAACATGTAATTTTGAATGGCAACTAAGGGATTGTTATAGTTTTCAATGGCAATGAAGGAATTTTCTCGATAATCAAAGACCGATGGAATCCACTGTACGACGCACCAGGGGGCAGGTGCGACGCCTGTCGCGTCCGCGGGCAGGAGCACGAGGGGGAGGCCACGAGCGAAGAATCCAAGGCGCGACCGCAACCACGCCGCAGGCAGGCAGCGGCCCGGCCGAGGCCGTGAACAAATCACGAGCGCGATGCCCAGATCCAAGATGCACGCCGCCGGACAAAATAAAGAAAAGCAAACGCTCACGTCCCAGATGTAACCCAATACCCACCACGTCGCCACCAACTAACCCCACCCATCATCATCCTCCATCAACGCAGGGTCCTCCCCGGTCACGCGGCAGTCACCCCGCGCTCTCCCGCCGCACCGCATCGCATCGCGTCCTCCGCCGGCCTCGCCGTCGGCGCCATTGGCGTGGCTCGCCTTCAACTGCCCGTCCGCCGGAACCAACCAGGTCCGTCCCTTCCTCGACCCTCGTCTGCGCTGCGCTCCCTCCAACGTCGTACTACTCGCGAGGCGCTTGGTTTCGTAGGTCTGATGAATCGGGCCTCCACCGAGTGTGTGGCGGACGATTGTGTGGACTGTGTAGTGGCTTCCATGCGCGATTACCTGCGCTGCGCGCTCGCTGCCGAACGAGCAAATGTGTCCCGCTGCCGCCGCTCGTCTAGCCTAGTTGATTCCGCGCCGCGTTTCATCTGCCTCCCCTGTCTGCTACTCTGCTTCGCCCTTTCTCCAATCTCAGGGGGGGGGGGGGGGGGGGGGGGGGGGGGGGTGCCTGCGGCCTGCCTGGGATGTTCCTATGCTGAATTTGCTTGTTCCACACAATCGGATCGGCAAGTGGGACAGTGAGTCCAGGTTCCTTTTATGGGGGGCTTCGGGTGGGAGTGACCTGGCATGTTCCAGGTTGCATTGCAAATCCAGCCATAAACGGAAGAGGAAAGTGACATTTCTTCAACCATTCTTGCTCAAATCACGTCCAACTTGCTGCCTATTTTCGCAATCTACCGGCTGACAGTTTGACCCCTTTGGAAACTCCGCATATTATATACGACTAGCTGGTGTTAACCCTTAGTTGTAGTTTGACATGAATGTTTTGGATGTCTACATTTTGAACCTCAATAACTCACTTTACATTCTGTTAACTAGCTTGTTTCTGAATTCGGCTAAACATATGCTGATCTGGAAACTGCTTCCCGTGAAATTGCAACTAGATGTGTCCCCAGGAGCTGAGAGCATAGTAAATTGCTACCATGTATGTATGCTTTATTGTGCTTTGTGCTTGTTGCTTGAGGAAAGGGGAAACCAGAGCTGCATTCAATACTCCATGCGTGCAGCACATAAATTGATATTCGATACTGTTTTCTGTTATAGTATGGGCTTATGGCCTTCTAAGTGCTTCCTTTTATGTACATCTTTTCACTCCCTCTCTATCTTATGTTCCAATGTTTCTCTCGTTTTGCAAACAATATTGCATAAACTATGTGAATCTTTTGCTTTTATGTATAGTTGGACATCCTTTCACCAGGAAGACAGTCTTTCCTTCTGAACCCATATCTGTTCTCTTAGATCTTACCCCCTCCGTTCCAAATTATAAGACGTTTTGCTTTTCTACATATATTGTTTTTACTATGTACTTAGATATAGTGTATATCTAAGTGCATAACAAAAGATATGTATGTGAAAGCCAAAATGTCTTATAATTTGGAATAGAGGGAGTAGATCATAAGTTCTAACATCCATCTTTCACTGGAGTTCCACTCAGAAACTACCCAGCCCAAAAAGTAGCTTTAATATTTGTGTGTACTTTGTTCCTTCTCTATCAATAAAGCATGAAAGTAACATTGGAAGACTTTACGGAATACAATTACTGTACCTACTGTTTTTGTTGTGCTATGTTCACGAACACCTACTCAGGTTATCTTGTTTTATTTTGTGTCTTGTGCTGACTTACTAACTGGTGATATCACGTTCATTATGCATTTTTTAACCAGGTGTAAACATGCTTCATCATTCAAATAGCCGGAACCAAAGGAACAGGGGATCAAGAATCAAAACATTACTCCAAGCTACCTTACTTTTAGGTGTTATTTTTTGGCTCCTGTATCAGGTGAAGCATTCCTTTGATAAGAAAAATGAGTACTTGGATGATGCTGAGGACCAGTTTGCCCATAGTGATAGAAGCATGTTCCAGGGGAGGAAAGAAAAGGCAGGTAGTTACATGGTTGGCGACAATTCTGATGTAACAACTAAACCAGAGGAAGGTGCTGTAGATCATCATTCAGATACTTTTGATCATAATGAGAATACTGGAGAAACTGTGTTCGATAAAGACAGTACTAACTTGCATGAAGATGACAAGAGAAACACTGAGAGGTCAGAAGCGGAAGGACAAGTCAACAGTGCAGATGGTAATACAGAAGCTAATAATAATAACAATGAAGATGAAACCACCGGTCATGCAGAAGAAGGCAAGCATGATACTGAATCCAACTCTGCTGCTGAGAGTAAAAGTGAAGTCAATTCAACTGCTGCTGACGAAACAGGGAATATACCATCAGTTCATACTGATAATTCACAAAATGATGCCAGTGAAAACCAAGGTGATGCAACTTCCACTACCTCAGATTCATCTGAGCATGGCACCGGTGAGGCTGTCCATATTGAAACTGGATTGGAAGATGAAAGTGCAACAGCATCATCTTGGACTGGATCTGGTGATGACAAGGGTAACTCATCTGATAGCACCTCTGCAGAAGAAAATACTGAGACTGCATCTGGTGATGATGAGAAGGGCACAGAAACGGGTACAGCCACTGAAGCGTCATATTCCAAAGAAGAGAACTCTGAGAACAGCAGTGTCTCAACTGAGGCAGAGAACTCCCAAGGAGATTCTTCCAGTGGAGTGAATGGTTCTTCAGAAGAGACATCTAACAAGGGTGATGGAGCTACAGAAACGTCTAACAATGGTGAGCAGGTGAATCCCAAAATTGAAACTAGCACATCCACCAATGACGAGCACAATGAATCTCAAGGGGCTGCTGGCAGCTCTGGATCAAATGACTCAAATGGTAACGGCCCTGAACAAACCGGTAAAACTGAAAGCCAGTGATACCACCATCGAGACACGAACATTGTTTTAGTATACATATTTGTTCCTGGAGATTGAAGAGGGGCTAGCGCACATAGAAAAACTATTCACAATGTGGCTTATCGTGATTTCAGTTGATACTGCCGAAGTACAATTGTGCGGATCACAAGATTGGTTCTCTGCTATGCTTATTGCTTATGGCATGATTTCTCGTCAAGTTGTACTAGAATGAGTCATTATTGCTGCACGGTTATTAGTCTCTACATGGTACTCTGTTCCTGCATGTAAGTGCGGGCGAAACGCCCTTTGCCTGGTTTGATTACTGCCGGCAATGTACTGCTGGTGCCTGTGGGTTTGTACGCCCATGTTTTTCATTTACAGGTAGGGGTGCTGTGTTCTTTAGTTGCTCCTAAAATTCATGTCACATCGAATGTTTAGATACTAATAAGGAGTATTAAATATTGACTAATGATAAAATTAATTACATAGATGGAGGCTAATTTTCGAAACGAATTTTTAAGCCTAATTAATCTATCATTAGCACATATTTACTGTAGCATCATGTTGTCAAATCATGGACTAATTATTCTTAAAAGATTCGTCTCGTAAATTAGTCGTAAGTTATGTAATTAGTTTCGTAATTAGTCTATATTTAATACTCTATGGATATGTCCAAACATTTGATGTGACAGGAATTTTAGGAGTTACTACCGAACAGCCCCTAAATTTGTTTCTGCAACATGTCATTATCATGCGCTTATATACGAACTTTCAGAGGCAGTTCATATTTGATGGCCATCCATTGTGGTAAGCAAATGGTTACCTGGTGAAGTGCTGTTGTGATTCTGCGAACTGAAAGTTGGCATAATTTCCCAAAGTTCATACTGGCTACTGGGTGGTGAAAGTGTACTGGCATCACCTGCCTCCATACTGGCTCCGTAGAAGTCAAACCTGGTTCACACTCAGATAATGGAAGTCACTACTACGATGACTCCGAAATGCGAAAAAGGTGCAAGTGGCCACAAGAACTAGCAGGCAGCGGCATCCAGCAGTCAAGCACACAGCCGGAAGAACGGAGGCGCCAGTCGATGCCGTAGTTTTTTTTTTTTTCTTTAAGCCGATCGATGCCGTAGTTGCTGCTCTGTGAAAGTGAAACATGCCCCGGTTCCGTTTGGGCCTCCTACATGCCACGGCCTGGGGCGTCCGTCCACACACCGTGTCACTTTGCCTCGCTGCTGCCGCGCTTCCCCCGCGGCGCGCCCCATCGCACGCCGCGCGCTCCTCGCCCCTTCCTGTAACACGCCCTCGCTCCTCGCTCCGGGCGCTGCTCCCTCTAGTGCACCACCGACTGGTATCTCTCTCGTTCTTTGTTTCTCTCCCTTGCGCTCGCCATGGTTTGGGGGAGCGGAGCTTCGAGTTGCCGCGCCACTATACTACTAGAGAACAGACTTTAGAACGATGTCCCAATTTGGCATTAGCCTCGACATTTTTTGCCCCCGGGACTAAAGGACCCTTTAGTCCCGGTTGGTAATACGAACCGGGACTAAAGGTCCCTGCCCAACGGTCGTCCGCGGGACAGGGGCCTTTAGACCCGGCTGGTATTACCAACCGGGACTAAAGGTAGGTAAACCTTTAGTCCCGGCTGGTAATACCAGCCGGGACTAAAGATTTTAGTCCCGGTTTGGGTGATGCCCCGGGAATAAAGATTAATCTTTAGTCCCGATTTGGACCCCTAACCGGGACTAATAATCCCGGCCTATAATTCAGCTCATTTCTTCCTCCCCGAGCCCGAGCCATTCCATTCAAACTCACTGCCTCTGTTTTTCAGCTTGCTGTTGTTCTTGCTCTCTCCCCCTCCATTGGTGTTGCTCTTCGATTTTGGAGGTAACAAACTTAATCCTCTTATGTTTTATCAGTAGCTTATCTCATTTTGCGATGTAGATGCATGTGTAACTTTATATGTTGGACTTTATTATGATTTTATATGTAAACTTAGAAAATTGTAGAAAATCCGTACTAGTTGAACTTGCGGACCGTGTTCAAGTCGGCGAGCATGTTCTCTGCCGAGCGGTAACGGACGTCAAGGAGGAGCTTTGATTCTACGAGGGAGAGCGGCAACGGTCGTGGAAGACCGTGTTCCCTTTCTCGTAGAATCGGAGCTCTTCCTTGGCCTAGTACGGTGCCGTCCGGTGGAGAAATGCTCGCCGAATTGATCACGTAAGCAAGGTCAACTAGTATGGATGGTTATTTATTGAAACATGTTTTTGAGCTATAATTTGATGGATATTTGATAACTTCAGACCTACAAATGTCATCTACAAATGTTACTATCCTCGGCAACCTAAACGTCCGCGAGCTCGCCGATATCGAGCAGGTCACTTAGAATTATTTTTTCCATGAAATGAACTACTTAGAAATCATGCTTTTTTTTAGAATTAAATTTTTCATGAAATGAAAAACTTAGTAAATAGTTAGAAAATTATAGAAAATCCGTACTAGTTGAACTTGCGGACCGTGTTCAGCTCGGCCAACATGTTCTCTGCCGAGCGGTAACGGACGTCAAGGAGGAACTTTGATGCTACGAGGGAGAGCTGCAACGGTCGTGGAAGACCGTGTTCCCTTTCTCGTAGAATCGGAGCTCTTCCTTGGCCAAGTACGGTGCCGTCCGGTGGAGAAATGCTGGCCGAGATGATCACGTAAGCAAGGTCAACTAGTACGGGTGGTTATTTATTGAAACATGTGAAATTCGTACTAGTTTTGTTTAAATATATCATTTTAGAAAATATGAAATTTACACTAGTTTGCAAAAATAAGTATAGAAAGTAGATGACAACTGGTACCGGATCATCGGCCTCTTGTTCGGTTGCGAAACGACTGAGGCCAAAACTCCCTCACATTATCTGCGGCAAGTGTAAGCAGAAGATTATGATGGAGTACCGAGTCAAGAGACAGGGACCCAACAAGAGCCGTGTTTTCTACAAGTGCCCGGATCGCGATGTGAGTTTCTTACGCATTTTATCTTTATGGCTAATTGACCTGCTTTTCTTGAATATTTTTGACTAAATATTTTTTGGCTTTAATTACAGTGGGAGGGCAATGGATGCGATGGTTGGTACTGGGAGGAAGATTATGCTACATATGTGCAGAATTTGGGTGCGCTTGAGGTAGCGGCTACTGCTGATGAGGCAGTGAGCCAGCAGGAGAAGCTTATTGATATTCAACAGAAGAATGATTTATCTGTTTTAGTTGCGTACGATCACGAAATAATTATGTTACTGAAGTGCATTGTAGTTTTAGTTTGTTTAGTGATAGTTGGGGTTGCTTACGTTGTAGCCAGACTTAGTTAATTAATCAACCGTGTGTGTGTCATTTATGTTGTGTAATAAAATACTAAATTATATTCAAGGTTTTCATAATTTGTCGTGTAATACAGATTATGTCACGCCATTGGATGTACAATGCCGATCGCCGCTCCCAAGACTTTATTGAGGGCTTGCACTATTTCTTAGGTGTGGCCGAGGCAAATAAGCGGGATGGTTTCATGTGCTGTCCATGTGCCCTATGTAAGAATTTAAAGGAATATTCAAGCTCAATGAGTCTTCATTCACATTTGCTTAAGTCAGATTTCATGTCAAACTATATATGTTGGACTAAGCATGGAGAAAGCGGGGTCATGATGGAAGAAGGTGAAGGAGAAGATTTAGACATTGATGACATTATTGCTCAGTATGGTGCCTTTGATGATACTACAATGGGAGGAGATGAAGAAGAGGTAGCGGTAGAAGATGATCTCGGTGATGCTCTTGGCGATGCCATTCGTGATGCACAACAAGAATGAGAAAGTGAAAAAGAGAAAGTTAAGTTCGAGCGCATGCTTGAGGATCATAGGAAGTTGCTATACCCGACGGCCGAAGAGGGGCAAAAAAAGCTGGGTACAATACTGGAATTGCTACAATGGAAGGCAAAGAATGGTATATCCGACAAGGCATTTGGGAATTTATTGAACCTCATAAAGAAGATGCTTCCGAAGCCAAATGAATTATCCACCACTACGTACGAAGCAAAAAAGGTTGTCTGCCCATTGGGATTAAAAATCCAGAAGATACATGCATGTCCTAATGATTGCATCCTCTACCATGGCAATGAATACGAGAATTTGGATGAATGCTCGGTATGTAAAGCATCGCGGTATAAGATCAGGCGCGATGATCCTGGTGACATCGAGGGTGAACAACGTCCTAGAAAGAAAATCCCTGCCAAGGTTATGTGGTATGCTCCTATAATACCACGCTTAAAACGTTTGTTCAGAAATAAAGACCATGCAAAGTTGTTGCGGTGGTATAAAGAAGACCGTAAGGTAGACAATATGCTGAGACACCCAGCTGATGGGTCCCAGTGGAGAGCGATAGACAGGGAATTTCCAGAGTTTGCAAATGAGGCTAGAAACTTAAGGTTCGCCTTAAGTACAGATGGTATGAATCCTTTTGGAGAGCAGAGCACTAGTCATAGCACTTGGCCAGTTACTCTATGTATCTATAACCTTCCTCTATGGTTATGTATGAAGCGGAAGTTCATTATGATGCCGATCCTCATCCAAGGTCCGAGGCAACCTGGCAACGATATTGATGTCTATCTGAAGCCATTAGTTGAAGAACTTCTAGTTTTATGGAACAAACCAGGTGTACGTGTCTGGGATGAGTACAAACAAGAACACTTTGACCTACAAGCAATGTTGTTCGTAACAATCAATGATTGGCCTGCTTTAAGTAATCTTTCAGGTCAGACAAACAAAGGATATAATGCATGCACACATTGTTTTGATGACCTTGACAGTATATATTTAAAAAGATGTCGAAAGGTCGTATACCTTGGCCATCGTCGATTCCTTCCGTTGAATCACCAAGTAAGAAAGAAAGGGAAGCATTTTAAAGGTAAGCCAGACCATCGGAAGAAGCCTTATAACCGAACCAGGGAAGATGTACTCGCAATGGTCAAGGATGTGAAAGTAGTATTTGGAAAGGGACAAGGCAGTGAATCTATTCCCAAAGATGCTAAGGGACACGCACCCATGTGGAAGAAGAAGTCCATCTTTTGGGAGCTACCCTATTGGCAAGTCCTAGAGGTCCACCACGCAATCAACGTGATGCACCTAACAAAGAATCTTTGTGTGAACCTGTTAGGATTCATGGGTGTGTACGGGAAGCCAAAGGATTCACTTGAAGCACGCTAGGACTTGCAGGGCATGAAAGAACGAGACAATCTTCATCCAGAGAAGACAGATGATGGACGTCATTACTTAAGTCCTGCTAGCTACACGCTTAGCAAAGAAGAGAGGGACAACATGTTCGAATGTCTAAGCAGCATCAAGGTCCCATCGGGATTCTCCTCCAATATAAAGGGTATAATAAATGTGCCAGATAAGAAATTCCTAAACTTAAAGTCCCATGACTGCCACGTGCTTATGATGCAATTGCTTCCAGTTGCTTTAAGAGGAATTCTACCTCCACATGTACGTCTAGCCACCGTGAAGCTATGTGCATTCCTTAATGCAATTTCTCAGAAGGCAATCAATCCAGTGGAACTAGCTACTCTACAGAATGATGTGGTTCAATGTCTTGTCAGCTTTGAGTTGGTGTTCCCTCCATCCTTCTTTAATATTATGACACACATCCTAGTTCATTTGGTGAAGGAGATTAGTATTCTTGGACCTGTGTTCTTACATAACATGTTCCCCTTCGAGAGGTTTATGGGAGTCTTGAAGAAATATGTGAAAGTCCGTTCTAAGCCTGAAGGAAGCATCGCCCAGGGCTATGGAACAGAGGAGGTCATTGAGTTCTGTGTTGACTTTATTCCTGACCTTGCCCCGATTGGTGTTCCCGAATCACGACACGAGGGGCGACTCAGTGGTAAAGGAACTTTAGGGAAGAAAACATATATCGGCATGGAAGACGATTATTTCAATAAAGCACACTATACAGTTCTTCAGAACTCGTCATTGGTGCATCCGTACATCGAGATACATAAGGAGTTCTTACGATCTAAATTTTTAGGGAAGACTGAAGCTTTGGATTAGGCGTTAGCACATGGAAAGTTTCAGTGGTTGGTTGCGAAAAGAATGTCAAGGCGATGACAATATTGATGAGCAACTGTATTTATTGGCTAGGCAGCCATCGTGGCATATCCTCACGTACCAAGGGTACGAGATAAATGGGAATACATTTTACACAGTTGCCCAAGATAAAAGGAGTACCAATCAAAATAGTAGTGTTCGCATAGATGGAACAGATCCAAATGGGAATATACAAACATATTATGGCCGCATAGAAGAGATATGGGAACTAAACTACGCACCTAATTTTAAAGTCCCTTTGTTCCGGTGCCAATGGGTGAAGCTGACCGGAGGAGGGGTAACAGTCGACAAAGAGTATGGAATGACAACAGTGGACCTCAACAATATTTGGTACAAAGAGGAACCATTCGTCCTTGCTGCCGATGTGAGTCAGGTGTTCTATGTGAAAGACATGTCTACAAAATCAAAGAGAGGAAAAAATGAAGACATCAACTCAATGATCAATGAGCCAAAGCGCCACATAATTCTTTTTGGGAAAATAAATATAGTGGGAATTGAAGACAAGTCAGACATGTCAGAAGATTACGAAAGAAATGTCCGAATTCCACCCTTCATAGTGAAGAAAGATCCAAGCATCATGTTAAATGATGAAGACACTCCATGGTTACGACAAGATCATAACCAAGGGTCATACGTCAAGAAGAAATTCACTGTTGTGCCCGCATGATACAACGATGCATGTTTAATATATTATATTTTAGAGACGGATATTATGTAATATGTTATTACTTTGACTCTAGTATTATGAACTCTAAATGACTTCAAATTGAAAAGTTTTGAATACCAAGTTTGTTAAACTCAAAAAGATCTACAATTGTTGTTTTGGTCAACTTTCCATTTGAGAAAGTTTGGATGGTTCAAATTTGTGATTTTTAAATTTCGACGCCTACAAACTAGTTTTCGGGACCCTAGATTGTCTCAAATTGAAAAGTTTTGAATACCGAGTTTGTTAAGCTCATCAATATATACAATCCTTATATAGGCCATTTTTTCATTTGAGAAAGGTTGAACAAAATGTAGTTCAAATTTCACAAGTGTGTGACATAGTTTTAGAAAGTATATATGAGATTCAAGAAGTTGTGACTAGTGTTTGATAAAAATTTCTCAAATGGGAAAATGAGCTATGTAACAATTGTAGATCTTTCTGAGATGATCAAACTTGGTATTCAGAGTTTTTTCATCTGAGGTCATTTAGTGTCTCATTTGAGCAAGTTTGACCAAGTCAAATTTGGTCAAATAAAAAAACAACACTTTGACTCTAGTATTATGAACTCTAAATGACTTCAAATTGAAAAGTTTTGAATACCAAGTTTGTTAAACTCAAAAAGATCTACAATTGTTGTTTTGGTCAACTTTCCATTTGAGAAAGTTTGGACGGTTCAAATTTGTGATTTTTAAATTTCGACGCCTACAAACTAGTTTTCGGAACCCTAGATTGTCTCAAATTGAAAAGTTTTGAATACTGAGTTTGTTAAGCTCATCAATATATACAATCCTTATATAGGCCATTTTTTTCATTTGAGAAAGCTGTAGAACAAAAAATACTACATTTTCTCTATTTTTATAGGTTCAACAAAAAATTCCTGTCAATTTTGGTCAAAAACCGAGAAAAAATTGAAACATTGATGTTACAATAATGTGATAATAAATTTCCTATCGAATAATATTAGTTTTATTAATTTTAAGTTAGAAATATATTTTTGCATTAACAAAATACTTAGTATTAGTAACATTTATATTCTATATTCATAAAAGAAATTAAAAACTTTAGGTTACAAAATTTTTCTATTTACAATAAATAATTAGTTAATCAATAGTATTTTTTAAAATAAATATTGCAAAGTATTGAAGTTGCTATGGAATTAATTGATTAACCTAGTATTAAACAAAAACAAAATCCCAGGCCTTTCCAATTACGCTGGCGGGTTGGCAAATTTTTCAGGGCTTCAGTCCCGGCCCAGACCAAGAACCGGGACTAAAGGGTGGGCGGCAATTTAGGTGCCCGCCAAAAAATACCTTTAGTCCCGGCTAGCAACACGAGCCGGGACTAAAGGACATTTAGTTCCGGCTGGTAAGACCAACCGGGACTAAAGGGTTGGACCTTTAGTCCCGGTTGGTATTACCAGCCGGGACTAAATGTCCTTTAGTCCCGGCTCGTGTTGCCAGCCGGGACTAAAGGGTCGCAGGCTATATATATCGAACGTCTGTTCTGTTTATCTTCGATCTCGCCTCCGTCGCTCAGCCGCCCGCCTGGCCGCGCCATCCGCCGTCGTCGAGCTCGTCTCTGCCGCGCCGCCGTCGTCGTCTACCCCCGCCCGGCCGCGCCATTCTCCAGGCCTGCATCGCCGCATCCCGTCTCCGCCGCCGCACCGTACCCGACCCCACCATCCGTCGCCGACGCTTCCCGCGCGCCCACGCCGTACGGCCTCCGTCGATCGAACTCGATATGATCTGCTGCTCTCGATCGGCTTTTTTTTAGATTTTTTTTACAAAGTCTCGGCTATATGTTAGATTAAAATAAGTACATGTAGTTTATTGTTAGTTTTTTAGTTATTTTTAGATAGTTTTTGATATATTAGATTTAAATGTATTAAAATTTAATTAGTATTTTATTTAGATAGTTTTTTTAGATAGTTTTTTATTATAGTTTTTGATATATGTTAGATTAAAATGTATTATCTTACTAGTTTATCTAATTTCATGTTAGATTTATTTAATTGGATTTAGTAATTATATATTATATCTCTCTATATATATTATATCTATAGATTCTATATGTATACATATGTACTTAATTATTTCTATATGTATATATATATGTACTTATTTTCATGTGTTGAGAGAGAGAAAATTGTATCTAGAGAGATATTCTATGTGTATCACATGCATATCTAGAGATATAGATCGACATATGTACTTATTTCTATGTGTTGAGAGAGAGAAAATATATTGTATCATTCTATGTGTATGTATATACATGTACTTATTTCCATGTTGATGAAATATTATGTGTTATTATATTTAATTGGATTTAGTAATTCTATATGTGTTATCACATGTACTTATATTATGTACCATAGTAATTCTATCTATGTGTTATCTTGAAGATACAAATGGCTGCTCCGAATGATAACTTGAGTGATGACATAATGGCGGATATTATCAACGCCGGCACCAATGTGGATGTAGATGACACGAGTCAGTACTTTGCTGATTATGAGGATATCCTGAATATGCCGGTGGTTGAAGATCAACAAATTGTCGCGCAAGAAAATACTGGCGAGGTATATTCGATTATCTATCATCTCTTATAGATGCATGCGTACGTATATTTGTTGTTAATCATTGTGTTTGTACTCATGTAGCCGGTCTCTGGATCTACATCAACCACCAACAAAAGTAGGAAAGTCCGAGGGCCAAAAAAGCCATTAGAGAGCCGTTTCATAATATCAGAATTTGACACCGACATCGGCAAACCATTGGGACCACATGCTCAGACATATGTCAATCAATGTGGGTTCGTTGTAAGGGATAGGATCCCAGTTAGTGCTCGTGAATGGAAGCAGAAGATATCCGCTCCTAATGTTAGTTTTGTATCTGATCGTGACAAGAACCTAGCTTGGAGTGATATCACTCAACATTTCACATTACAAGCAGATGATGCTTTGAAGGAGCTAGTGAGGGATTGGACAATGAAGAAGATGGCAACATTGTTTCAGAGTTGGAAGAAGACATTGTATAAAAAGTTTATCTTGAAGAATGCTACGCCGAATTTCAATGCTAAGGCGTTTGTTAAGTTGGAGTCCCATTGGGATGCCTTCGTAGAATACAAGACATCCCAAGACAGTGAGGAACGTGTGATGAGGAATCGGCAGAATGCCCGACAGAAGCAATACCATCATCGCATGGGATCAGGTGGTTATAAGAGTGCTATTCCCAAGTGGCAGAACCTAGAAGCAGAGATTACTGCCAAGGGAATCATACCTGAAACAATAGAGAAGAACTGGCCTCAACGCGCGAAGAATTGGTTCTACGCTCAAGGGGGAAGCCTAGACCTAGACACTGGCAAGCTAATTTTCGGCCAAAAAATTGAGAGAGCAACACAGAGACTAGCTCGTGCTAGGGAAGAAGCTGATAGTGGTGTTTTCAAGCCCAACAGAGAGAAGGATAAATTGACATATGCACTAGAGAATCCCGAACACGGTGGTCGAACAAGAGGCTATGGGGCGGTTCCGTGGCTACACGCATTCCCAGCAGACAAGGATACCTACAGAAGCCGCCAAAGAAAGAATGATGAGGAGGCAGAACGAATCCGTGCATTGGAGCAATTTGTTGACGAGTCACGACAAGCATTGCTTGAATCACGTGAACGAGAAAAATCTCTTGAGGCAAGAATGCAGGAGGAGATCAAGAGGCAAGTGCAGCTAGCAATGAGTCAAATGCAATCGCAATCAACGCTGGGAGTCACCATTAGCCCCGTTGGTCAGATGAAAAGTAGTTGTGCTTCTACGGAGCTGCCAGTTATTCAAGACGACGCTGGGTTGCGCTTCCCTGTTGATGACATTACCGAGCCTCTAACAACATGTGAGCTGCACATTCCAGATGGTAATAATGCATCAATCATGGTGGCTGTCGGGGTTGTATCTCCAATAGACCGAACGAAGACACCAAGAATCCATGGGTCAGTTATTCAACCTGGATATGCTAGCGTCTCGGTCGATAGAGTGCTCAAAGGTTACAGCAATGTTCCTCTTGACATTGAAGGCGGTGATGGGGAGAAGACACTAGGAGAAGCAGAAAAGACATTTATTCAATGGCGCAAACGCTTCATCATCATTCCTGGGGCGCCACCGCTTCCCCTACCTCACCCTAGGTACGAATGAAAGTGAATGAAATATTATTTTTCATTAATTTTCTATTGGCTTAAAAAATAATTGACACACAACTTGTTTTTGTAGCAGGGTCTCCCCCCAGCCTAGCCTAATCATTCATTCTCCATCTCATCACAGCGTCGCGGGGCGAGACGACTTCATCCCCACGGCGATCGCCAACTCCTACACCGGCCCCATTGCCTCCACGACGATCTCCAACTCCTACACCGGCCCCACCGCCTCCACAACGATCTCCAACGCCTCCACGCCGGTCTCCACCAACACCGGCCACATCGCCTCCACGCCGGTCTCCAACACCGCCCCCACCCCCTCCATAGCGACGCACTACAAAGACGTCTAAGGTCCCGGCGGCAAAGAAGACCCCGAGAAAAAGAGTTATTTCTCAAGAAATACTTTCTGAAAAAACTGATGAGCAAATAGCAGCTGAAGAAGACAAAAAAGTGAAAGATTTTTTTATAGATACCAAAAAGAAGAGTCAAGCGAAGCTTAAGGAAAAGCCGTACTTTTACCTACCACGAGAGGAGCTGAGGCAGAAGGTCGATGCTCACAAGAAAAAGATGATTGAACTTCGTAAGCCTTCACCACTATCAGACTATGACCGCTCCCTCGTGAAGTCACATGATGCAGATAAGAAAAGGAAAAGAGCATCAGGGAAGGATGTCCCACAGCTCGGACAACAGAAGCAACCAATGCAAAATCTTGTTGCTAATCAATATGGTTCCAACATAGAAGTCTATCGACCAGACAACTCTGGAGAAGTGTCGGTTCAAGCCCTTAATGCTTTTTTTAAGATACTGGTTTAACCTTGGATCAATTGATGGGCAAAGCTCCAATCCAGAACCTGGAAGTTGATACCTGGAAGACTTATAAATATGGCAAAAGTCTGTACAACCCTGCGGCTCTGAATGAATTGGATACGCAAATGTACTTGCTCAACAAGTGGTACATGCAGGCGTGTGGCAGGGGTGAGCAGTGGATCTTTGTCAGATTTAGAGACCATCATTACTTCCGTGGCGATGACATCTTACATATTAGTTTCGAAGAATTGCATCAACTATACCACATGGACGCTCTGGACAAATCAATCATTAGCTCCTTTTGTTTGTAAGTGATTCTTACTTTTATTTAATAAACTCACTTCCATGCGTACGTGTATATAATTATCCTCACATGTAACTTATATTTATATACAGATTCCAGATGTCAGAGCTTCAAAGAATACAAGACACCAGTGTTGGCTTCATTGATCCTTATATCGTATTCAAAACCGGTATTATTGTCAAGGAGCGATGGGTATCTGAAGCACAGGAGAATATCATGATGTTCTTCGTGAAGCAGCACGACAAGACAACAATACTTTTCCCGTACAACTTTGAGTAAGTGTTAATAATAATGTAGTCTACACATTTTATGTAATATCAATACAACTTATATGCATGTACGTGTGTGTATAAACCAATGCAGTTTTCACTGGATACTCATTGTCATTGAGTTAAACTTAAGCCGGTTACTAATCTTTGACTCGTTGAGAAAAGAACGGGCACTATACCAAGATATGATAGACATTATCCAGGGGTAATTTCGATCTCTCACGCACAACTATTATTGAATAGACTTTGCCATAATTTATTAACGATCGTACATTATTGGTCGCACAGGGTTTGGAAAGAGTTTATTCGGCAACATCGTAAGGATTGCAAGGCACCACTTAATGTAGTTGAAATACCAGTAAGTTGTACTATATACACTTCCCCACGTGTTTAATTACTATATCGTACTTCAATTTACGTGTGAAATGATGAGAATAATCTTCTTCTCGTATAGTGGTGTTTGCGGCAGGAACCAGGTAATAACTTGTGTGGATACTACGTTTGTGAATTTATCACTGCGCACATAAGAAGAACTCCTAAAGATGTCCTCAGAGTACGTATATATCAATTTTTATTTATTTTTAAATGAATATATATACATATATGTGTATTAATACTTTTCCTTTTATTTCAAATGCAAGACTGAATGGTTGAAACGAAGGGTCATGCAAAAAGACCATCTGAAAGCAGTTCAAGAGTCAATAGCAGGATATCTTCTAGAAAAAGTGCTAAATCCCAACGGCGAGTTCTACTTTGATCTTAAGGAATAAATGATGTAAATTAAATATTTATTGATATCGTTATTTTCGAGAACAAGATTATGAAAGTGTTGTATATATACATATATATATATCTATAATATATATAGTTTCATACTTTATTCGAATATAATAATGCTTAAGATGAGAATTAGATGTAATTATACGCATGCGTGTATTTATATTAGCAGCGTAGAATACGTACATAAAAACATATTATATATTAAACAAATACGTGTAACTGAACTGAAAACAAATTAAACAAAAAAAAAGAAAAAGAAAAGGAACCTTTAGTCCCGGTTGGGGTTACCAACCGGGACTAAAGGGTGAACCGTTAGTCCCGGTTGGTGTTACCAACCGGGACTAAAGGATGCGCCAGGTTCGCTCGGCTGGAGGGCCTTTAGTCCCGGTTGGTGTTACCAACCGGGACTAAAGGTCCCTCTTTAGTCCCGGCTCGATGACCCGGGACTGAAGGTTCCACCTTTAGTCCCGGGATCGTTGTCCCGGCGCGGTAACCGGGACTAAAGGCTGTTACTGCCCGGGACAACAAGTCCATTCTGTAGTATATGCTGCTCGTGCCTTGCTACGCCTCCTCGCTGCCGTCGAGGTCTGGCCGCTTGGCGCTGCTGCTGGCTGGCCAGCAGCCGCGCAAGCACCAACCACCGTGCATGGCCAGGTGACTAGGAGAGGGGGGCGTTGCAGGCCGGTCCCAGACCAGGCGTAGGCGTAGCTGGCTGCTACCAGGCTGCGCCACCATCCTCGGCCGCCGGCTGGCCAGAACCGGTCGTTATCCTGCTCTGCTATGCGTCGTACGAAAGATGAAGGGTAAAAAACGCATGTTGCAAGCGTTTATTTTAAGTGTTTCAAATATTTCAGATGTATGTTGCAAGTGTTTCATATGGATGTTAGAAAAGTAGATCGGGATGTTGCATATGTTGCAATGGCTATACACATATGTAGCAAGCATCTATTTCAAATGTTTCATCTGTTTGTTTCGACATATGTTGCAAGTGTGTCTATTTGGATATTGCATATGTTTCACACATATGTTGCAAATGTTTTGTCTAGATGTTGCATATGTTTTGCAATGGCTTTTTAAGTGTTTTCAGGTGTGTGTTTCAAGTGTTTCAAACACATGTTTCAAATGTTTCAGCTGTCTTTAGAAGCATGTTGTAAATGTTTCATCTGTATGTTTCAAAAGTAGATCGGATATTGCACATATCGCAATGGCACTGGTGGCTGGCGAACAGCGGCCTACCACAGGGCTTCGACTACTACCTCGCGCGGCGCGCCTCGCCCTCTCCTCTCCCTCCCATCCCATCCCTTCCCTCAGATCTTGTCGTGACAGTTCGAGCTCGACCTGGACACGGAGTTCGATGGCACCGGAGCGGGATGGGACGCGAGGCGGGGGCGTGGTGCGATGCGGGTGGTGGTGCTACGTTCGGGATGCGGGGTGCTGGCGTGGGATGAATGCGGGCGGGGCTCATTTATTTCCTTATTTTCGGGCGGGGGCGCGGGAGGTGCGTCCGGACACGCCATCCCTCCGGACGTCCAGGCGCTAGCCCATCCGCAAAAATATTCATGGGTCAGCCTGTGTCGTATTATCAATTAAATTTGTGCTAGGAATGGGATACTATTTTGCCACTTTCAGTCTAGAAAGAGTATCTAATAACAAAAGTTAGGTACCATAATATAGAGATATAGAGCATGATTTTAGAAAAAGTATGAAATTAGTTTCTTAATTTTTGAGCTATAACCATTTTTAAAGATTAAATCAAATTTTAGTATTTTAATCATGATTTCTTTTGAAATATTATTTCTATGTTTTTTATATTCATATTATTTCTGAACTATTAATATAGTGTGATTTACCTCTCTCGTTGCTGATGTGGTACCATGTAGGATGACTAATGTGAATTTGTGATGCCATGTATGCCAAAACCAAACCACTCTTCTTATTTTAGAGGCCGCCACAAGTATAACTGCCTCCGTAAATGCCTCCAGCATGTCAAAACGGGAGCCTAGTCCATTGTAAACCCTCCCCACGCCATGCACGGAGCCGTCCCAAACTTCTCTCTCAGCCACGGAAGCCTTCTCTCTCGTTCGCCCTAGATATTTGAGACAATTCTCTATGAGCCATTATAAAAGATGCAACTAAAGTTCATCTTCCCTCTCAACCATCACTTGGATTTTTTCGACCCCTATACGCCACTGCCGTCAAAACGGTAGTTAATAGAAGGTTGAAATGTTCTCTTTTGCCCCTCTTACATGTGGCCCCCATGCGTCAGCCTCCTTCTTCCTCCATGGCCATGGTAGCCAGCTGCACTGTTGCACGCACGCGCGGAGGGAAAGAGAGCTCAGCCAAGCTGTAGAGCTAACAAAAGTTGTAGAGCTCGATAAGATATAAAACTTTATCATTTATGTTATGTTTATCTAAGGTCATTTAGAGCCCCAAAAATATGTTTTATGTTCTCATATTTTTTTTTTATTTTTCAAATGGAGGCATGTCCCATACCAAAGCACCAAAGCTATAGTGATCGACCACGTAAACTTGTAGTTGAAAGTTTTTTTCATTTTAGATCATTTAGGGCCAAAATATTAAGTATAAAATTCTAGAATAAGACAATGCATGCATGTTATACCACGCGTGAGGGCACAAGTCACGGGTTTGAATCGTCTTAAGAAATAATGCATGTGCGTATTTTACACAAAAAAATCGTGCGACTAGTGAGTTAGTAGTGAATTGCGATCATGATACTTAGCTAGTGGGTTGTTTTTGAGATTAAATCTTTTTAGTATTTTTATGTCTTGTTAAATTTAAAATTTCTAGGAAATGATTTCCAAGGCAGTTGGTATTTCCAAGGTTGTCAGAAAACCAACCGCCCCTATAAATTGATTGGAGCGGTTGAACACCTTCTCCTGATAAAAATTATCACTCGAGTAGTGGTGAACCGCCTCTAAAAACCATTTTTCACCCTCTCTACAAATGTTCTGCATAGTAGCGTAAAGTTCGAGCATTTATCTAATAAAAGTTTAGAAAAATTTGTGGATTTGAGGACCGTACCAAAATTCACATGGCCCCATAATATAAAACAAGATGTTCATATCATCAATACAAGGGGTAACGACGCCACATAGATGCCGAACATATAGATGTCACTGATGACATAACATGAACTACCCACGTCCATTTCACATTATATCTACAGTCCCCTGATGCTTAAGGCAATGGGGAAAAAAATCCATGACTACCGTGACGCGATGTTGATCAGTAGTTTCAATTGCGCGTAGACCTAATCAGTTTTGCATGTGACTTGCAAACTTTATGCACTTACTGCTCTCGGACAAGTTGATAAGCTATAGCCCTGCTTTGCTGATAGCGATAAATTAAATGATGACTAGGAGTATATATAGCCCAGCTCTAGAGAAAAAGGCTGATAAGTCATGCGTGTATGGTATGATAAGCTGATAGCTTTTGTGAAAAGGAGGTATGCTTAGAGCTGATCACGTACTTATCGCTCGATCCCATTTCTCCTTTTCATTTTTCTCTCGAAGCTTCTGATGAGAAATTAATTGTTGCTACTTACTAAGGAGAGTTCTAGCTAGATAGCAAATTTTGGATTCCTGGATACATGCATGCCTCAATCGATAATTACTGGCCAGTGATTCATGCATGCATGAAGCGGCTGTGAGCTCACATTGCAAATCAATATTTAGAGTGTTCTTGATTTTTTTCTCAAATTGCAAACTGACATAAGATTTCTTGATGAACACTAAAATTATAGGCAAAGACCAATGAATTAAGGGACTACCAAAGACAAATAACCATATAATTAACTATATATTATTTGCGGATGCAAAACGCCGGAACTATATATTCCTTTATTATCTGTATATATATCTGGTCGGACAGACAATATCTGGCAGGAGCCGGACATTGATTCTCAAATCTCTACTCCATTCTTAGTTGCTAAGAACTGCGCGCGACGTCCTAATATAAGTCTAGAAAGCCCACTTCGAGACGTCTCTCAGGCGGCCATGGTGAGCTGCTCGTGAACCACTATGCTTTCCAGCCTGTCGTCCATGCAGGGGACGAAACATGGTCATGGACGCATGCCAACCTCAGTGATGTTGATTATCTGAAATATTAATTAGACAACATGTGATAGATGTAATAAATACATTAATTTGTGTTGTGTGTGTGTAGCTCCAGGACGAGACATGCATGTACTAAATCGCAGCTGACTAGGCCTTAAATAATTAACTTGTTTTTTATCATTAACTTGTTAATCACATGGGAAACAAACCGTGAACAAAATCATATGATCACGCCCTCAATAGTAGTACTGTTGGAAAGACCAAAACTTAGCAGCGACCACAATGCAACTGGCTGGATTTCACGATCACAATTTGCATATTTATATATATACAAAATAAAGTTCATCTTCCCTCTCAACCATCACTTGGATTTCTTCGACCCCTATACGCCACTGCCGTCAAAACGGTAGTTAATAGAAGGTTGAAATGCTCTCTTTTGCCCCTCTTACATGTGGCCCCCATGCGTCAGGCTCCTTCTTCCTCCATGGCCATGGTAGCCAGCTGCACTGTTGCGCGCACGCGCGGAGGGTAAGAGAGCTCAGCCAAGCTGTAGAGCCAACAAA
The DNA here is from genome assembly GCF_019320115.1 of Miscanthus floridulus. NCBI lineage: Eukaryota > Viridiplantae > Streptophyta > Magnoliopsida > Poales > Poaceae > Miscanthus > Miscanthus floridulus. The sequence goes on from NC_089597.1 coordinate 84,181,207, forward strand.
AGTTGTAGAGCTCGAGAAGATATAAAACTTTATCATTTATGTTATGTTTATCTAAGGTCATTTAGAGCCCCAAAAATATGTTTTATGTTCTCATATTTTTTTTATTTTTCAAATGGAGGCATGTCCCATACCAAAGCACCAAAGCTATAGTGATCGACCACGTAAACTTGTAGTTGAAAGTTTTTTCATTTTAGATCATTTAGGGCCAAAATATTAAGTATAAAAGTCTAGAATAAGACAATGCATGCATGTTATACCACGCGTGAGGGCGCAAATCATGGGTTTGAATCGTCTTAAGAAATAATGCATGTGCGTATTTTACACAAAAAATCGTGCGACTAGTGAGTTAGTAGTGAATTGCGATCATGATACTTAGCTAGTGGGTTGTTTTTGAGATTAAATCTTTTTAGTATTTTTATGTCTTGTTAAATTTAAAATTTCTAGGAAATGATTTTCAAGGCAGTTGGTATTTCCAAGGTCGTCAGAAAACCAACCGCCCCTATAAATTGATTGGAGTGGTTGAATATCTTCTCCTGATAAAAATCATCGCTCGAGTAGTGGTGAACCGCCTCTAAAAACCATTTTTCACCCTCTCTACAAATGTTCTGCATAGTAGCGTAAAGTTCGAGCATTTATCTAATAAAAGTTTAGAAAAATTTGTGGATGTGAGGACCGTACCAAAATTCACATGGCCCCATAATATAAAACAAGATGTCCATATCATCAATACAAGGGGTAACGACGCTACATAGATGCCGAACATATAGATGTCACTGATGACATAACATGAACTACCCACGTCCATTTCACATTATACCTACAGTCCCCTGATGCTTAAGGCAATGGGGGAAAAAATCCATGACTACCGTGACGCGATGTTGATCAGTAGTTTCAATTGCGCGTAGACCTAATCAGTTTTGCATGTGACTTGCAAACTTTATGCACTTAGTGCTCTCGGACAAGTTGATAAGCTATAGCCCTGCTTTTCTGATAGCGATAAATTAAATGATGACTAGGAGTATATATAGCCCAGCTCTAAAGAAAAAGGCTGATAAGTCATGCGTGTATGGTATGATAAGCTGATAGCTTTTGTGAAAAGGAGGTATGCTTAGAGCTGATCACGTACTTATCTCGCTCGATCCCATTTCTCCTTTTCATTTTTCTCTCGAAGCTTCTGATGAGAAATTAATTGTTGCTACTTACTAAGGAGAGTTCTAGCTAGATAGCAAATTTTGGATTCCTGGATACATGCATGCCTCAATCGATAATTACTGGCCAGTGATTCATGCATGCATGAAGCGGCTGTGAGCTCACATTGCAAATCAATATTTAGAGTGTTCTTGATTTTTTTCTCAAATTGCATACTGACATAAGATTTCTTGATGAACACTAAAATTATAGGCAAAGACCAATGAATTAAGGGACTACCAAAGACAAATAACCATATAATTAACTATATATTATTTGCGGATGCAAAACGCCGGAACTATATATTCCTTTATTATCTGTATATATATCTGGTCGGACAGACAATATCTGGCAGGAGCCGGACATTGATTCTCAAATCTCTACTGCATTCTTAGTTGCTAAGAACTGCGACGTCCTAATATAAGTCTAGAAAGCCCACTTCGAGACGTCTCTAAGGCGGCCATGGCGAGCTGCTCGTGAACCACTATGCTTTCCAGCCTGTCGTCCATGCAGGGGACGGAACATGGTCATGGACGCATGCCAACCTCAGTGATGTTGATTATCTGAAATATTAATTAGACAACATGTGATAGATGTAATAAATACATTAATTTGTGTTGTGTGTGTAGCTCCAGGACGAGACATGCATGTACTAAATCGCAGCTGACTAGGCCTTAAATAATTAATTTGTTTTTTTTATCATTAACTTGTTAATCACATGGGAAACAAACCGTGAACAAAATCATATGATCACGCCCTCAATAGTGGTACTGTTGGAAAGACCAAAACTTAGCCACGACCCCAATGCAACTGGCTGGATTTCACGATCACAATTTGCATATTTATATATATACAAAATATACGCCGGCCATTTTCAACCCTACTTACATGCTGATGATGCCCCTGTGCTGTTGGACATCATATCACGTGCATAGGATAAGAATCGCGCGCGTCCCCTCAACTTGGCGAAAAAGTTCTCTCAGCCGCTAGCTAGCACTTTCTACCAAATCTTGAGGTCAAGATTTGTGCAGTGGTGCGCCGCATTATCCACCACTATTTACACACATCAAGTTGCACGCCACCTTTTTGACACATCGAGTGGCTATTGCCACGCATGCCCGACCTCTCAAACCTCTATAAATAGCTCCCATGCATGGCTGCTCTCACACATATACATACATAACAGTGTTAGCAATCTTCACTTTGAACTGATTGGAGCTCACAACACGTTAAGTTGTGCCAAGAATCACAAAGAGATTTGATCCGTATATATGGCTCCCAACAGAGAGGCGTGTGCGGTCGCCATGGCCATGGCGGCGCCGTTTCTTGCGATGGCGAGCAACATCGGCAGCGCCAGCGTCAACGCCACAGGTGGCGACGGCAACGGTGAGATCAAGCGGCGCCGGACCTCGTCCGATGCCCTCCAGCGCACCGTGTCCGACGTCTCCTACGAGCTCCACCACCACCACCACCAGCACGGCGGCGTCAACAAGCAGGAGAAGAAGGCAGCGGAACAGCAGCAGCCGCCGCGCAACTGTATTTATTGGCTAGGCAGCCATCGTGGCATATCCTCACGTACCAAGGGTACGAGATAAATGGGAATACATTTTACACAGTTGCCCAAGATAAAAGGAGTACCAATCAAAATAGTAGTGTTCGCATAGATGGAACAGATCCAAATGGGAATATACAAACATATTATGGCCGCATAGAAGAGATATGGGAACTAAACTACGCACCTAATTTTAAAGTCCCTTTGTTCCGGTGCCAATGGGTGAAGCTGACCGGAGGAGGGGTAACAGTCGACAAAGAGTATGGAATGACAACAGTGGACCTCAACAATATTTGGTACAAAGAGGAACCATTCGTCCTTGCTGCCGATGTGAGTCAGGTGTTCTATGTGAAAGACATGTCTACAAAATCAAAGAGAGGAAAAAATGAAGACATCAACTCAATGATCAATGAGCCAAAGCGCCACATAATTCTTTTTGGGAAAATAAATATAGTGGGAATTGAAGACAAGTCAGACATGTCAGAAGATTACGAAAGAAATGTCCGAATTCCACCCTTCATAGTGAAGAAAGATCCAAGCATCATGTTAAATGATGAAGACACTCCATGGTTACGACAAGATCATAACCAAGGGTCATACGTCAAGAAGAAATTCACTGTTGTGCCCGCATGATACAACGATGCATGTTTAATATATTATATTTTAGAGACGGATATTATGTAATATGTTATTACTTTGACTCTAGTATTATGAACTCTAAATGACTTCAAATTGAAAAGTTTTGAATACCAAGTTTGTTAAACTCAAAAAGATCTACAATTGTTGTTTTGGTCAACTTTCCATTTGAGAAAGTTTGGATGGTTCAAATTTGTGATTTTTAAATTTCGACGCCTACAAACTAGTTTTCGGGACCCTAGATTGTCTCAAATTGAAAAGTTTTGAATACCGAGTTTGTTAAGCTCATCAATATATACAATCCTTATATAGGCCATTTTTTCATTTGAGAAAGGTTGAACAAAATGTAGTTCAAATTTCACAAGTGTGTGACATAGTTTTAGAAAGTATATATGAGATTCAAGAAGTTGTGACTAGTGTTTGATAAAAATTTCTCAAATGGGAAAATGAGCTATGTAACAATTGTAGATCTTTCTGAGATGATCAAACTTGGTATTCAGAGTTTTTTCATCTGAGGTCATTTAGTGTCTCATTTGAGCAAGTTTGACCAAGTCAAATTTGGTCAAATAAAAAAACAACACTTTGACTCTAGTATTATGAACTCTAAATGACTTCAAATTGAAAAGTTTTGAATACCAAGTTTGTTAAACTCAAAAAGATCTACAATTGTTGTTTTGGTCAACTTTCCATTTGAGAAAGTTTGGACGGTTCAAATTTGTGATTTTTAAATTTCGACGCCTACAAACTAGTTTTCGGAACCCTAGATTGTCTCAAATTGAAAAGTTTTGAATACTGAGTTTGTTAAGCTCATCAATATATACAATCCTTATATAGGCCATTTTTTTCATTTGAGAAAGCTGTAGAACAAAAAATACTACATTTTCTCTATTTTTATAGGTTCAACAAAAAATTCCTGTCAATTTTGGTCAAAAACCGAGAAAAAATTGAAACATTGATGTTACAATAATGTGATAATAAATTTCCTATCGAATAATATTAGTTTTATTAATTTTAAGTTAGAAATATATTTTTGCATTAACAAAATACTTAGTATTAGTAACATTTATATTCTATATTCATAAAAGAAATTAAAAACTTTAGGTTACAAAATTTTTCTATTTACAATAAATAATTAGTTAATCAATAGTATTTTTTAAAATAAATATTGCAAAGTATTGAAGTTGCTATGGAATTAATTGATTAACCTAGTATTAAACAAAAACAAAATCCCAGGCCTTTCCAATTACGCTGGCGGGTTGGCAAATTTTTCAGGGCTTCAGTCCCGGCCCAGACCAAGAACCGGGACTAAAGGGTGGGCGGCAATTTAGGTGCCCGCCAAAAAATACCTTTAGTCCCGGCTAGCAACACGAGCCGGGACTAAAGGACATTTAGTTCCGGCTGGTAAGACCAACCGGGACTAAAGGGTTGGACCTTTAGTCCCGGTTGGTATTACCAGCCGGGACTAAATGTCCTTTAGTCCCGGCTCGTGTTGCCAGCCGGGACTAAAGGGTCGCAGGCTATATATATCGAACGTCTGTTCTGTTTATCTTCGATCTCGCCTCCGTCGCTCAGCCGCCCGCCTGGCCGCGCCATCCGCCGTCGTCGAGCTCGTCTCTGCCGCGCCGCCGTCGTCGTCTACCCCCGCCCGGCCGCGCCATTCTCCAGGCCTGCATCGCCGCATCCCGTCTCCGCCGCCGCACCGTACCCGACCCCACCATCCGTCGCCGACGCTTCCCGCGCGCCCACGCCGTACGGCCTCCGTCGATCGAACTCGATATGATCTGCTGCTCTCGATCGGCTTTTTTTTAGATTTTTTTTACAAAGTCTCGGCTATATGTTAGATTAAAATAAGTACATGTAGTTTATTGTTAGTTTTTTAGTTATTTTTAGATAGTTTTTGATATATTAGATTTAAATGTATTAAAATTTAATTAGTATTTTATTTAGATAGTTTTTTTAGATAGTTTTTTATTATAGTTTTTGATATATGTTAGATTAAAATGTATTATCTTACTAGTTTATCTAATTTCATGTTAGATTTATTTAATTGGATTTAGTAATTATATATTATATCTCTCTATATATATTATATCTATAGATTCTATATGTATACATATGTACTTAATTATTTCTATATGTATATATATATGTACTTATTTTCATGTGTTGAGAGAGAGAAAATTGTATCTAGAGAGATATTCTATGTGTATCACATGCATATCTAGAGATATAGATCGACATATGTACTTATTTCTATGTGTTGAGAGAGAGAAAATATATTGTATCATTCTATGTGTATGTATATACATGTACTTATTTCCATGTTGATGAAATATTATGTGTTATTATATTTAATTGGATTTAGTAATTCTATATGTGTTATCACATGTACTTATATTATGTACCATAGTAATTCTATCTATGTGTTATCTTGAAGATACAAATGGCTGCTCCGAATGATAACTTGAGTGATGACATAATGGCGGATATTATCAACGCCGGCACCAATGTGGATGTAGATGACACGAGTCAGTACTTTGCTGATTATGAGGATATCCTGAATATGCCGGTGGTTGAAGATCAACAAATTGTCGCGCAAGAAAATACTGGCGAGGTATATTCGATTATCTATCATCTCTTATAGATGCATGCGTACGTATATTTGTTGTTAATCATTGTGTTTGTACTCATGTAGCCGGTCTCTGGATCTACATCAACCACCAACAAAAGTAGGAAAGTCCGAGGGCCAAAAAAGCCATTAGAGAGCCGTTTCATAATATCAGAATTTGACACCGACATCGGCAAACCATTGGGACCACATGCTCAGACATATGTCAATCAATGTGGGTTCGTTGTAAGGGATAGGATCCCAGTTAGTGCTCGTGAATGGAAGCAGAAGATATCCGCTCCTAATGTTAGTTTTGTATCTGATCGTGACAAGAACCTAGCTTGGAGTGATATCACTCAACATTTCACATTACAAGCAGATGATGCTTTGAAGGAGCTAGTGAGGGATTGGACAATGAAGAAGATGGCAACATTGTTTCAGAGTTGGAAGAAGACATTGTATAAAAAGTTTATCTTGAAGAATGCTACGCCGAATTTCAATGCTAAGGCGTTTGTTAAGTTGGAGTCCCATTGGGATGCCTTCGTAGAATACAAGACATCCCAAGACAGTGAGGAACGTGTGATGAGGAATCGGCAGAATGCCCGACAGAAGCAATACCATCATCGCATGGGATCAGGTGGTTATAAGAGTGCTATTCCCAAGTGGCAGAACCTAGAAGCAGAGATTACTGCCAAGGGAATCATACCTGAAACAATAGAGAAGAACTGGCCTCAACGCGCGAAGAATTGGTTCTACGCTCAAGGGGGAAGCCTAGACCTAGACACTGGCAAGCTAATTTTCGGCCAAAAAATTGAGAGAGCAACACAGAGACTAGCTCGTGCTAGGGAAGAAGCTGATAGTGGTGTTTTCAAGCCCAACAGAGAGAAGGATAAATTGACATATGCACTAGAGAATCCCGAACACGGTGGTCGAACAAGAGGCTATGGGGCGGTTCCGTGGCTACACGCATTCCCAGCAGACAAGGATACCTACAGAAGCCGCCAAAGAAAGAATGATGAGGAGGCAGAACGAATCCGTGCATTGGAGCAATTTGTTGACGAGTCACGACAAGCATTGCTTGAATCACGTGAACGAGAAAAATCTCTTGAGGCAAGAATGCAGGAGGAGATCAAGAGGCAAGTGCAGCTAGCAATGAGTCAAATGCAATCGCAATCAACGCTGGGAGTCACCATTAGCCCCGTTGGTCAGATGAAAAGTAGTTGTGCTTCTACGGAGCTGCCAGTTATTCAAGACGACGCTGGGTTGCGCTTCCCTGTTGATGACATTACCGAGCCTCTAACAACATGTGAGCTGCACATTCCAGATGGTAATAATGCATCAATCATGGTGGCTGTCGGGGTTGTATCTCCAATAGACCGAACGAAGACACCAAGAATCCATGGGTCAGTTATTCAACCTGGATATGCTAGCGTCTCGGTCGATAGAGTGCTCAAAGGTTACAGCAATGTTCCTCTTGACATTGAAGGCGGTGATGGGGAGAAGACACTAGGAGAAGCAGAAAAGACATTTATTCAATGGCGCAAACGCTTCATCATCATTCCTGGGGCGCCACCGCTTCCCCTACCTCACCCTAGGTACGAATGAAAGTGAATGAAATATTATTTTTCATTAATTTTCTATTGGCTTAAAAAATAATTGACACACAACTTGTTTTTGTAGCAGGGTCTCCCCCCAGCCTAGCCTAATCATTCATTCTCCATCTCATCACAGCGTCGCGGGGCGAGACGACTTCATCCCCACGGCGATCGCCAACTCCTACACCGGCCCCATTGCCTCCACGACGATCTCCAACTCCTACACCGGCCCCACCGCCTCCACAACGATCTCCAACGCCTCCACGCCGGTCTCCACCAACACCGGCCACATCGCCTCCACGCCGGTCTCCAACACCGCCCCCACCCCCTCCATAGCGACGCACTACAAAGACGTCTAAGGTCCCGGCGGCAAAGAAGACCCCGAGAAAAAGAGTTATTTCTCAAGAAATACTTTCTGAAAAAACTGATGAGCAAATAGCAGCTGAAGAAGACAAAAAAGTGAAAGATTTTTTTATAGATACCAAAAAGAAGAGTCAAGCGAAGCTTAAGGAAAAGCCGTACTTTTACCTACCACGAGAGGAGCTGAGGCAGAAGGTCGATGCTCACAAGAAAAAGATGATTGAACTTCGTAAGCCTTCACCACTATCAGACTATGACCGCTCCCTCGTGAAGTCACATGATGCAGATAAGAAAAGGAAAAGAGCATCAGGGAAGGATGTCCCACAGCTCGGACAACAGAAGCAACCAATGCAAAATCTTGTTGCTAATCAATATGGTTCCAACATAGAAGTCTATCGACCAGACAACTCTGGAGAAGTGTCGGTTCAAGCCCTTAATGCTTTTTTTAAGATACTGGTTTAACCTTGGATCAATTGATGGGCAAAGCTCCAATCCAGAACCTGGAAGTTGATACCTGGAAGACTTATAAATATGGCAAAAGTCTGTACAACCCTGCGGCTCTGAATGAATTGGATACGCAAATGTACTTGCTCAACAAGTGGTACATGCAGGCGTGTGGCAGGGGTGAGCAGTGGATCTTTGTCAGATTTAGAGACCATCATTACTTCCGTGGCGATGACATCTTACATATTAGTTTCGAAGAATTGCATCAACTATACCACATGGACGCTCTGGACAAATCAATCATTAGCTCCTTTTGTTTGTAAGTGATTCTTACTTTTATTTAATAAACTCACTTCCATGCGTACGTGTATATAATTATCCTCACATGTAACTTATATTTATATACAGATTCCAGATGTCAGAGCTTCAAAGAATACAAGACACCAGTGTTGGCTTCATTGATCCTTATATCGTATTCAAAACCGGTATTATTGTCAAGGAGCGATGGGTATCTGAAGCACAGGAGAATATCATGATGTTCTTCGTGAAGCAGCACGACAAGACAACAATACTTTTCCCGTACAACTTTGAGTAAGTGTTAATAATAATGTAGTCTACACATTTTATGTAATATCAATACAACTTATATGCATGTACGTGTGTGTATAAACCAATGCAGTTTTCACTGGATACTCATTGTCATTGAGTTAAACTTAAGCCGGTTACTAATCTTTGACTCGTTGAGAAAAGAACGGGCACTATACCAAGATATGATAGACATTATCCAGGGGTAATTTCGATCTCTCACGCACAACTATTATTGAATAGACTTTGCCATAATTTATTAACGATCGTACATTATTGGTCGCACAGGGTTTGGAAAGAGTTTATTCGGCAACATCGTAAGGATTGCAAGGCACCACTTAATGTAGTTGAAATACCAGTAAGTTGTACTATATACACTTCCCCACGTGTTTAATTACTATATCGTACTTCAATTTACGTGTGAAATGATGAGAATAATCTTCTTCTCGTATAGTGGTGTTTGCGGCAGGAACCAGGTAATAACTTGTGTGGATACTACGTTTGTGAATTTATCACTGCGCACATAAGAAGAACTCCTAAAGATGTCCTCAGAGTACGTATATATCAATTTTTATTTATTTTTAAATGAATATATATACATATATGTGTATTAATACTTTTCCTTTTATTTCAAATGCAAGACTGAATGGTTGAAACGAAGGGTCATGCAAAAAGACCATCTGAAAGCAGTTCAAGAGTCAATAGCAGGATATCTTCTAGAAAAAGTGCTAAATCCCAACGGCGAGTTCTACTTTGATCTTAAGGAATAAATGATGTAAATTAAATATTTATTGATATCGTTATTTTCGAGAACAAGATTATGAAAGTGTTGTATATATACATATATATATATCTATAATATATATAGTTTCATACTTTATTCGAATATAATAATGCTTAAGATGAGAATTAGATGTAATTATACGCATGCGTGTATTTATATTAGCAGCGTAGAATACGTACATAAAAACATATTATATATTAAACAAATACGTGTAACTGAACTGAAAACAAATTAAACAAAAAAAAAGAAAAAGAAAAGGAACCTTTAGTCCCGGTTGGGGTTACCAACCGGGACTAAAGGGTGAACCGTTAGTCCCGGTTGGTGTTACCAACCGGGACTAAAGGATGCGCCAGGTTCGCTCGGCTGGAGGGCCTTTAGTCCCGGTTGGTGTTACCAACCGGGACTAAAGGTCCCTCTTTAGTCCCGGCTCGATGACCCGGGACTGAAGGTTCCACCTTTAGTCCCGGGATCGTTGTCCCGGCGCGGTAACCGGGACTAAAGGCTGTTACTGCCCGGGACAACAAGTCCATTCTGTAGTATATGCTGCTCGTGCCTTGCTACGCCTCCTCGCTGCCGTCGAGGTCTGGCCGCTTGGCGCTGCTGCTGGCTGGCCAGCAGCCGCGCAAGCACCAACCACCGTGCATGGCCAGGTGACTAGGAGAGGGGGGCGTTGCAGGCCGGTCCCAGACCAGGCGTAGGCGTAGCTGGCTGCTACCAGGCTGCGCCACCATCCTCGGCCGCCGGCTGGCCAGAACCGGTCGTTATCCTGCTCTGCTATGCGTCGTACGAAAGATGAAGGGTAAAAAACGCATGTTGCAAGCGTTTATTTTAAGTGTTTCAAATATTTCAGATGTATGTTGCAAGTGTTTCATATGGATGTTAGAAAAGTAGATCGGGATGTTGCATATGTTGCAATGGCTATACACATATGTAGCAAGCATCTATTTCAAATGTTTCATCTGTTTGTTTCGACATATGTTGCAAGTGTGTCTATTTGGATATTGCATATGTTTCACACATATGTTGCAAATGTTTTGTCTAGATGTTGCATATGTTTTGCAATGGCTTTTTAAGTGTTTTCAGGTGTGTGTTTCAAGTGTTTCAAACACATGTTTCAAATGTTTCAGCTGTCTTTAGAAGCATGTTGTAAATGTTTCATCTGTATGTTTCAAAAGTAGATCGGATATTGCACATATCGCAATGGCACTGGTGGCTGGCGAACAGCGGCCTACCACAGGGCTTCGACTACTACCTCGCGCGGCGCGCCTCGCCCTCTCCTCTCCCTCCCATCCCATCCCTTCCCTCAGATCTTGTCGTGACAGTTCGAGCTCGACCTGGACACGGAGTTCGATGGCACCGGAGCGGGATGGGACGCGAGGCGGGGGCGTGGTGCGATGCGGGTGGTGGTGCTACGTTCGGGATGCGGGGTGCTGGCGTGGGATGAATGCGGGCGGGGCTCATTTATTTCCTTATTTTCGGGCGGGGGCGCGGGAGGTGCGTCCGGACACGCCATCCCTCCGGACGTCCAGGCGCTAGCCCATCCGCAAAAATATTCATGGGTCAGCCTGTGTCGTATTATCAATTAAATTTGTGCTAGGAATGGGATACTATTTTGCCACTTTCAGTCTAGAAAGAGTATCTAATAACAAAAGTTAGGTACCATAATATAGAGATATAGAGCATGATTTTAGAAAAAGTATGAAATTAGTTTCTTAATTTTTGAGCTATAACCATTTTTAAAGATTAAATCAAATTTTAGTATTTTAATCATGATTTCTTTTGAAATATTATTTCTATGTTTTTTATATTCATATTATTTCTGAACTATTAATATAGTGTGATTTACCTCTCTCGTTGCTGATGTGGTACCATGTAGGATGACTAATGTGAATTTGTGATGCCATGTATGCCAAAACCAAACCACTCTTCTTATTTTAGAGGCCGCCACAAGTATAACTGCCTCCGTAAATGCCTCCAGCATGTCAAAACGGGAGCCTAGTCCATTGTAAACCCTCCCCACGCCATGCACGGAGCCGTCCCAAACTTCTCTCTCAGCCACGGAAGCCTTCTCTCTCGTTCGCCCTAGATATTTGAGACAATTCTCTATGAGCCATTATAAAAGATGCAACTAAAGTTCATCTTCCCTCTCAACCATCACTTGGATTTTTTCGACCCCTATACGCCACTGCCGTCAAAACGGTAGTTAATAGAAGGTTGAAATGTTCTCTTTTGCCCCTCTTACATGTGGCCCCCATGCGTCAGCCTCCTTCTTCCTCCATGGCCATGGTAGCCAGCTGCACTGTTGCACGCACGCGCGGAGGGAAAGAGAGCTCAGCCAAGCTGTAGAGCTAACAAAAGTTGTAGAGCTCGATAAGATATAAAACTTTATCATTTATGTTATGTTTATCTAAGGTCATTTAGAGCCCCAAAAATATGTTTTATGTTCTCATATTTTTTTTTTATTTTTCAAATGGAGGCATGTCCCATACCAAAGCACCAAAGCTATAGTGATCGACCACGTAAACTTGTAGTTGAAAGTTTTTTTCATTTTAGATCATTTAGGGCCAAAATATTAAGTATAAAATTCTAGAATAAGACAATGCATGCATGTTATACCACGCGTGAGGGCACAAGTCACGGGTTTGAATCGTCTTAAGAAATAATGCATGTGCGTATTTTACACAAAAAAATCGTGCGACTAGTGAGTTAGTAGTGAATTGCGATCATGATACTTAGCTAGTGGGTTGTTTTTGAGATTAAATCTTTTTAGTATTTTTATGTCTTGTTAAATTTAAAATTTCTAGGAAATGATTTCCAAGGCAGTTGGTATTTCCAAGGTTGTCAGAAAACCAACCGCCCCTATAAATTGATTGGAGCGGTTGAACACCTTCTCCTGATAAAAATTATCACTCGAGTAGTGGTGAACCGCCTCTAAAAACCATTTTTCACCCTCTCTACAAATGTTCTGCATAGTAGCGTAAAGTTCGAGCATTTATCTAATAAAAGTTTAGAAAAATTTGTGGATTTGAGGACCGTACCAAAATTCACATGGCCCCATAATATAAAACAAGATGTTCATATCATCAATACAAGGGGTAACGACGCCACATAGATGCCGAACATATAGATGTCACTGATGACATAACATGAACTACCCACGTCCATTTCACATTATATCTACAGTCCCCTGATGCTTAAGGCAATGGGGAAAAAAATCCATGACTACCGTGACGCGATGTTGATCAGTAGTTTCAATTGCGCGTAGACCTAATCAGTTTTGCATGTGACTTGCAAACTTTATGCACTTACTGCTCTCGGACAAGTTGATAAGCTATAGCCCTGCTTTGCTGATAGCGATAAATTAAATGATGACTAGGAGTATATATAGCCCAGCTCTAGAGAAAAAGGCTGATAAGTCATGCGTGTATGGTATGATAAGCTGATAGCTTTTGTGAAAAGGAGGTATGCTTAGAGCTGATCACGTACTTATCGCTCGATCCCATTTCTCCTTTTCATTTTTCTCTCGAAGCTTCTGATGAGAAATTAATTGTTGCTACTTACTAAGGAGAGTTCTAGCTAGATAGCAAATTTTGGATTCCTGGATACATGCATGCCTCAATCGATAATTACTGGCCAGTGATTCATGCATGCATGAAGCGGCTGTGAGCTCACATTGCAAATCAATATTTAGAGTGTTCTTGATTTTTTTCTCAAATTGCAAACTGACATAAGATTTCTTGATGAACACTAAAATTATAGGCAAAGACCAATGAATTAAGGGACTACCAAAGACAAATAACCATATAATTAACTATATATTATTTGCGGATGCAAAACGCCGGAACTATATATTCCTTTATTATCTGTATATATATCTGGTCGGACAGACAATATCTGGCAGGAGCCGGACATTGATTCTCAAATCTCTACTCCATTCTTAGTTGCTAAGAACTGCGCGCGACGTCCTAATATAAGTCTAGAAAGCCCACTTCGAGACGTCTCTCAGGCGGCCATGGTGAGCTGCTCGTGAACCACTATGCTTTCCAGCCTGTCGTCCATGCAGGGGACGAAACATGGTCATGGACGCATGCCAACCTCAGTGATGTTGATTATCTGAAATATTAATTAGACAACATGTGATAGATGTAATAAATACATTAATTTGTGTTGTGTGTGTGTAGCTCCAGGACGAGACATGCATGTACTAAATCGCAGCTGACTAGGCCTTAAATAATTAACTTGTTTTTTATCATTAACTTGTTAATCACATGGGAAACAAACCGTGAACAAAATCATATGATCACGCCCTCAATAGTAGTACTGTTGGAAAGACCAAAACTTAGCAGCGACCACAATGCAACTGGCTGGATTTCACGATCACAATTTGCATATTTATATATATACAAAATAAAGTTCATCTTCCCTCTCAACCATCACTTGGATTTCTTCGACCCCTATACGCCACTGCCGTCAAAACGGTAGTTAATAGAAGGTTGAAATGCTCTCTTTTGCCCCTCTTACATGTGGCCCCCATGCGTCAGGCTCCTTCTTCCTCCATGGCCATGGTAGCCAGCTGCACTGTTGCGCGCACGCGCGGAGGGTAAGAGAGCTCAGCCAAGCTGTAGAGCCAACAAAAGTTGTAGAGCTCGAGAAGATATAAAACTTTATCATTTATGTTATGTTTATCTAAGGTCATTTAGAGCCCCAAAAATATGTTTTATGTTCTCATATTTTTTTTATTTTTCAAATGGAGGCATGTCCCATACCAAAGCACCAAAGCTATAGTGATCGACCACGTAAACTTGTAGTTGAAAGTTTTTTCATTTTAGATCATTTAGGGCCAAAATATTAAGTATAAAAGTCTAGAATAAGACAATGCATGCATGTTATACCACGCGTGAGGGCGCAAATCATGGGTTTGAATCGTCTTAAGAAATAATGCATGTGCGTATTTTACACAAAAAATCGTGCGACTAGTGAGTTAGTAGTGAATTGCGATCATGATACTTAGCTAGTGGGTTGTTTTTGAGATTAAATCTTTTTAGTATTTTTATGTCTTGTTAAATTTAAAATTTCTAGGAAATGATTTTCAAGGCAGTTGGTATTTCCAAGGTCGTCAGAAAACCAACCGCCCCTATAAATTGATTGGAGTGGTTGAATATCTTCTCCTGATAAAAATCATCGCTCGAGTAGTGGTGAACCGCCTCTAAAAACCATTTTTCACCCTCTCTACAAATGTTCTGCATAGTAGCGTAAAGTTCGAGCATTTATCTAATAAAAGTTTAGAAAAATTTGTGGATGTGAGGACCGTACCAAAATTCACATGGCCCCATAATATAAAACAAGATGTCCATATCATCAATACAAGGGGTAACGACGCTACATAGATGCCGAACATATAGATGTCACTGATGACATAACATGAACTACCCACGTCCATTTCACATTATACCTACAGTCCCCTGATGCTTAAGGCAATGGGGGAAAAAATCCATGACTACCGTGACGCGATGTTGATCAGTAGTTTCAATTGCGCGTAGACCTAATCAGTTTTGCATGTGACTTGCAAACTTTATGCACTTAGTGCTCTCGGACAAGTTGATAAGCTATAGCCCTGCTTTTCTGATAGCGATAAATTAAATGATGACTAGGAGTATATATAGCCCAGCTCTAAAGAAAAAGGCTGATAAGTCATGCGTGTATGGTATGATAAGCTGATAGCTTTTGTGAAAAGGAGGTATGCTTAGAGCTGATCACGTACTTATCTCGCTCGATCCCATTTCTCCTTTTCATTTTTCTCTCGAAGCTTCTGATGAGAAATTAATTGTTGCTACTTACTAAGGAGAGTTCTAGCTAGATAGCAAATTTTGGATTCCTGGATACATGCATGCCTCAATCGATAATTACTGGCCAGTGATTCATGCATGCATGAAGCGGCTGTGAGCTCACATTGCAAATCAATATTTAGAGTGTTCTTGATTTTTTTCTCAAATTGCATACTGACATAAGATTTCTTGATGAACACTAAAATTATAGGCAAAGACCAATGAATTAAGGGACTACCAAAGACAAATAACCATATAATTAACTATATATTATTTGCGGATGCAAAACGCCGGAACTATATATTCCTTTATTATCTGTATATATATCTGGTCGGACAGACAATATCTGGCAGGAGCCGGACATTGATTCTCAAATCTCTACTGCATTCTTAGTTGCTAAGAACTGCGACGTCCTAATATAAGTCTAGAAAGCCCACTTCGAGACGTCTCTAAGGCGGCCATGGCGAGCTGCTCGTGAACCACTATGCTTTCCAGCCTGTCGTCCATGCAGGGGACGGAACATGGTCATGGACGCATGCCAACCTCAGTGATGTTGATTATCTGAAATATTAATTAGACAACATGTGATAGATGTAATAAATACATTAATTTGTGTTGTGTGTGTAGCTCCAGGACGAGACATGCATGTACTAAATCGCAGCTGACTAGGCCTTAAATAATTAATTTGTTTTTTTTATCATTAACTTGTTAATCACATGGGAAACAAACCGTGAACAAAATCATATGATCACGCCCTCAATAGTGGTACTGTTGGAAAGACCAAAACTTAGCCACGACCCCAATGCAACTGGCTGGATTTCACGATCACAATTTGCATATTTATATATATACAAAATATACGCCGGCCATTTTCAACCCTACTTACATGCTGATGATGCCCCTGTGCTGTTGGACATCATATCACGTGCATAGGATAAGAATCGCGCGCGTCCCCTCAACTTGGCGAAAAAGTTCTCTCAGCCGCTAGCTAGCACTTTCTACCAAATCTTGAGGTCAAGATTTGTGCAGTGGTGCGCCGCATTATCCACCACTATTTACACACATCAAGTTGCACGCCACCTTTTTGACACATCGAGTGGCTATTGCCACGCATGCCCGACCTCTCAAACCTCTATAAATAGCTCCCATGCATGGCTGCTCTCACACATATACATACATAACAGTGTTAGCAATCTTCACTTTGAACTGATTGGAGCTCACAACACGTTAAGTTGTGCCAAGAATCACAAAGAGATTTGATCCGTATATATGGCTCCCAACAGAGAGGCGTGTGCGGTCGCCATGGCCATGGCGGCGCCGTTTCTTGCGATGGCGAGCAACATCGGCAGCGCCAGCGTCAACGCCACAGGTGGCGACGGCAACGGTGAGATCAAGCGGCGCCGGACCTCGTCCGATGCCCTCCAGCGCACCGTGTCCGACGTCTCCTACGAGCTCCACCACCACCACCACCAGCACGGCGGCGTCAACAAGCAGGAGAAGAAGGCAGCGGAACAGCAGCAGCCGCCGCCGCCGCTGCACCCCGTGCCTGAGGTGCAGGACGCCAAGTGCGAGTGCTGCGGCATGTCGGAGGAGTGCACGCCCGAGTACATCCGCGGCGTGCGCGGCAGGTTCGCGGGGCGCTGGGTCTGCGGCCTGTGCGCGGAGGCCGTGACGGAGGAGTCCGAGAAGAAGAAGGGCAGCGGGACGACGCTGACGCTGGAGGAGGCGCTCAAGGCGCACATGGGCGTGTGCAAGCGCTTCAACGGCTTCGGGCGGACGCACCCGGTGCTGTTCCAGGCCGAGGCCATGCGGGAGATCCTCAGGCGCCGGGCCAAGCTCGGCCCCAGGTCCAGGTCCAGCATCAACCCCAGGGAGGTCAGGGAAGTCGCCACCAAGGCTGGCAGCGGCGGCGGCACTGGGATCGCGCGCAGCTCCAGCTGCATGCCCTTCATCACCGACGACTTCGACGACGACCGGGCGCCGTTGTCGAGCAACAAAAACTGATTCGATCGGTTGCATTGGTTGGGTCGACGATGAGTTTTTAGCATGATGGCAAGCAGCTTACACTTCTTTGACCTTCAATTCTTTGTAGGCTATAGAGGGTGCGTTAGTTTGCTTGGTGCTTCCGTTATTAGCTTTCCTTTTAGGCTACAGAGTGCATGCTTTTGTTTACATGCCATCGCGGCTGTTTTTTGCTGCACTTCTAGCTTTGAGCTAGCTAAAACCTTGGGCAGCGTTAGTAGTCTAGCCATGAAAATTAGTCTGGTTTGTTCATGCAACCTCTGCTGCATGGAGACGACGATCAAATTGAAGTTGTTTCAGGGTGCAGGTTTTTCCAGCTGATAGATCATCAGTGGAATGCATATGGTAGCGTTGAGGTCGTGGCTGATGGGTTATCAGTTGTTTTTTATGGGGCTTTGCTTGGCACTCTTGTGGCGTTTTGCCTCACAAGCGGCGCTGACATCAGCTCTGTCTATTTGCTTAAAATTGTATAATTCTATGCCTGCCCCAATTTTACTGGGCATGTAGTATGTAATATGAAGGATTTGTACTCCAGACCTTCTTAATGAATAAATAAATGTAATGATATGTGGATGTTTGTGCTTGATTCTTGTGTGTAAGTTGACTATTTTATTCTACATGTTTTACTACAAGACTTTATGATTTGTAACTCACTTACAAATTTTTATCTTATTTTTCTTAATATAACAAAAAAAAACATCCGAGTTGCCAGTTTTTTTACATGTAACTAGTTGAACATTTTTTATTGCCCAAAGATATTTTTTAGATCAAGCATCCATTTTGGAAACAGAAAGTTACAATTCTTTTACCTATTACTAGTCGAAACATTATGAAATATTCATCCAAAATTTGTTAAATTCTATTTGGGGCATTCATTTCGCCAATAAGATCCAACTATCATAAGAATTTTGATACCATGAAAGATGGTACACATTTGTTTCATAAGCTTTTAATTGTTTCGTATTTGGGAATACTAAGGTGGACAAAAGTTATTCTACGCCATGATACATGACCTAGTTCTCAACTCACACCTAATGCTGGCAACTAGTCAATTTCTGCGTTTATACACTAGTAGAGAACAGACCTTTCATCCGAGGCTAAAATGGACTCTAGTCCTGGCATTTTTTGCGCCCAGGACTAGAGAGACCTTTAGTCCCGGTTGGTGTCTCCAACCGGGACTAAAGGTCTCTACCCAACAGTTACTGCGCTCGGCACAGTGGTAGAGGACCTTTAGTCTCGGTTAAAGACACCAACCGGGACTAAAGGTGGACCTTTACTCCCGGTTGGAGCCACCAACCGGGACTAAAAGTCCTCCAACCTTTAGTCCCAGTTGGTAACACCAATCGGGACTAAAGGGTGACCTTTTAGTCCGGGTTGGTATTACGAACCGGGACTAAAGGTCTCCCACCCGGGACTAAAGGTCCCTCATAGGTCAATTTAAAAGTAGGAGCGCAGAGGACTATGTCACATGTGGTGTGCAGTTGAGTTGGTAAGAAATCTATACGTGATGAGAGAGGTCTTGTGTTCGAATCCCACACAGTGTGAGCGAGATCTCAAGAAATTCGTTTATTTTTTGTACTGAGGAGGGAGCTTTACTCCCAGTTATTGACCCAGGACTAAAGGGAAGCACCCTTTAGTCCCGGATTCTTACTCCCGGTTAGGAAACCGGGATTAAAAGGGGTTCTCAACCGGGAGTAGAGCCGGTCTCTCTACCAGTGATAGTGTGCTACAGCCAATACCATTCAAGTTAGATGTCCCATAATAAATTTTTCCTATTTCTAATGACAAGGAACATTAATGAAGATTGAGAAGTAGAAACCAGATTGAAATTGTGAAAAGAAGTAGATATATACTAAGGGCCTATTTTGTATAGCTCTGGTTCCTTGATTCTGAGTTATTCTTGTAGGGTTATGAGGATGCTATGCTAGCCGGAAAACAAAAAATTCGACCTCATAAACCAGGATCTACTGCCAGTTATAGATCACGGGATTACCACTAGACGCGCAGGTGCAGCGAAAGCGACTCGATGTAGTCGTACGCGTCGTAGCAGTGTCGTGCAGTTGCAAGGTCGTCTGTACGTCCGTTCCCTTTGTACGGTTTGTCCTTGTGCTCCAGATGCAGCACCTCCGAGGTATCCAGACGTACAAGGAGGAAGCATCGCGCCTCCGGACTGCTAGGTCCGCGAGGAGCAGCAGGCGCGGGCGTAGGATGGGCGGCGGCGGCTGCCAAAAAGGCGTGGATCCCTAGCCCCGTTGTCCACCCCACTTATTTATAGGTGTCCCTAATGTGCTCCCGAGTTGGAGGCCCATTAGTAACCCTAAGCCTTGTCTAACTCGGATCCAATCCGAATTAGGCTTCCAGCCCCTTAAGTGTGCGACCCTATGGGTTCACGCACACATAGACATGGCCCGAGTACTCCTACTCGGCCATTAGTCGATAGCGGCATCTAGCAAGACATGTCAACTCCTATGCATATGCAAAGATCATATCAGACGAACCACCACAAAACCACATACTTGTTGTTCCCTTGCCTTACGATATTTGGTCCAACTCATAGGTTAACACTTAACCCAAGCACGGCCATACATTTCTTGATCTAATCATTAGAGTGATCCAGTGATATCTCTCTCATATAGAGAGGGGCAAATTCCATCTTGATTGTCTATGTCTAATAGCATGTTTTCTGACAAAACCGAAATCACCTTTATAACTACCCTGTTATGGAGTAGCGTTTGATAGTCCCTGAGTAGGTTGTTTCACATCTTGAATACATACAACAATCTCAGATCTAAGGACATAACGTACATGATGTGAATAGAGATAATAACGACATCTCATGTTGGGTCAGTCCAGCCCCATGTCATATATGTGCCCACATTATTAGTTTGACATCTCTATGTCTATGACTTGTGAAACATAGTCATCAACTAATAATGTGCTGATCCATTATTCATGTGTGTTCTCACATGAACTCTGACCAGGGACAACATTAGAATAACCATACAAGTAAAAGAGTTTCACAAATAATTCACATAATTGCTAATTGATATAGGTTGTCTTTAATAGAAATTCAATGAACTCATAATATATCATGGATACAAGGCAATATAATCATCTCTATGATTATCTCTAGGGCATACTCCCAACAATCTTCCACTTGCACTAGAGTTAATCTCGAAGATATCTAATACCCATAGCTCTCATGTGTGCCTCATGCTTCGGCTGTGGAAGAGCCTTTGTCAAAGGATCTACAACATTCAAATCTGTGTGTATCTTGCACATCTTGATCTCATCTCGTCTAACGAACTCTCGAATGAGGTGAAATTTCCGTAGTACATGTTTGCTCTTTTGGTGATTCTTTGGCTCCTTAGCCTGTGCAATCGCCCCATTGTTGTCACAATGTAGATTCAGTGGGCTGGACGCATTCGGAAACACACCAAGTTTAATGAGGAACCTCCTCATCCAAACACCTTCCTTTGCAGCTCCAGAAGCTGCAATGTACTCGGCCTTTGTTGTAGAATCAGTCACCATCTCCTACTTGGAACTTTTCCAACTTACAGCACCACCATTTATTGTGAACACAAAACCTGATTGAGACTGTGAATCATCCGTGTCAGTTTGGAAGCTAGCATCGGTGTAACCATTTACAACGAGCTCCTCCTCACCTCCATAGATTAGGAACACATCTTTAGTCCTTCTCAAGTACTTAAGAATATTTTTAACAAGTGTCCAGAGACTCTCTCCTAGATCAGCTTGGTACCTACTCGCAACACTTAGAGCATATGAGACATCTAGGCGAGTACATATCATGGCATACATGATGGAACCAACTGCCGAGGCATATGGAACCTTACTCATGTGCTTCCGCTCATCAGCTGTCGAAGGACACTGTTTATCGCTAAAGCGCATACCATGTGATATAGGCAAGAACCCTTTCTTGGACTGTTCCATGTTGAATCGTTTCAACACCGTGTCAATGTACGTATCTTGGCTTAATCCTATAAGCCTCTTCGATCTATCTCTATAGATCTTGATGCCCAATATGTATGCTGCTTCTCCTAAATCCTTCATAGAAAAATTATTATTCAGTGAAGTCTTTACGGATTGCAACATAGGAATGTCATTCCCAATCAATAATATATCATCCACATACAAGATCAGAAATACAACAGCACTCCCACTTTCCTTCTTGTAAACACAAGGTTCTTCTTCATTCTGATGGAAGCCAAACCTTTTGACTACATCAAAACGAATGTTCCAACTCTGAGATGCTTGCTTTAACCCATAAATGGATTTCTAAAGCTTGCAAATTTTTCTAGCATTGTTTGGATCAACAAAACCTTTGGGTTGTATCATATACACGTCCTCATCCAAATTTCCATTTAGAAAGGCTATTTTAACATCCATCTGCCATATCTCATAATCAAAATAAGCAGCTATTGCTAGAATGATCCGGATAGATTTAAGCATCGCTACCGGCGAGAAAGTCTCGTCGTAGTAAATTCCTTGAACTTGCCAAAAACCCTTTGCAACAAGTCGAGCTTTATAGATGTGAACGTTTCCATCCATATCCTTTTTCTTTTTATAGAACCATTTGCACTCTATGGGTCTAACCCCATCAGGCGGGTCAACCAAGTTCCAAACTTGATTGTTTCCCATGGAATCTATCTTGGATCTCATGGCACTTTGCCATTTCTCGGAATTTGGGTCCATCATTGCTTCCGCATAAGTCGCAGGTTCGTCATCGTCTAACAGTAACAAATCCCCATGCAACTCACGGATTCTTGCTGACCTTTGTGGTTGTGGCGGTGTTTCTATCGCCATGGGTATCTCAACTTGTTCTGCTACATTAGCATCACTCGTAGAGTCCTTCCCAACTGGCTCATCTTGAACTTCTTCAAGATACACCTTCTGTCCACTTTTCTCTCTTTTGAGAAACTCTTTCTCTAAGAAAACACCGTTTTGAGCAACAAACACTTTGCCCTCTGATCGGTTGTAGAAGTAATACCCTAAAGTTTCCTTCAGATATCCCACAAAAAGCATTTGTCTGACTTGGGTGTTAGTTTATCTGTCATAAGTCATTTGACATAAACTTCACAACCCCAAATTTTTAGAAAAGACAAACTAGGACTCTTACCAGTCCACATCTCATGTGGTGTCTTAACTACGGACTTAGATGGTACCCTATTCAATGTGAAAGCAGCTGTTTCTAGAGTGTATCTCCAAAATGATAACGGTAGGTCTGACTGGCTCATCATAGACCGAACCATGTCCAACAAAGTCTGATTACATCGCTCGGACATGCCATTTCTCTGAGGCGTTCTAGGTGGCGTAAGCTGTGGAACAATTCCACAACTCTTTAGATGATTGCTAAACTCGTGGCTCAAATATTCGCCTCCATGATCAGATCACAAAGCCTTAATTTTCTTACCACGTTGATTCTCTACTTCACTCTGAAACTCCTTGATCTTTTCAAATGTCTCAGACTTATGTCTCATTAAGTAGACATAGCCATATCTACTAAAGTGATCAGTGAAGGTTATGAAGTATTGGAATCCACCTCTTGTTGTCGTACTCATTGGTCCGCACACATCAGTATGTATGAGTTCCAGCAAGTCTGCCGCCCTCTCAGGAAAACCTATGAAGGGCGTCTTGGTCATCTTGCCCAGCAGACAAGCCTCACATGTCTCGTATGATTCAAAATCAAACGAAGTTAAAAGCCCATCAGAATGGAGCCTCTTCATGCGATTCTCACTTATATGACCTAAATGACAATGCCACATATAGGTAGGACTTAACTCATTAAGCCAAGGCCTTTTAGCACTTATATTATAAACAGGAGCATCTTCAAGATTTAAAATAAATAACCCATTCACAATGGATGTAGAAGCCACAAACATGCCATTTAGAGATCACACAACCATTGTCTTTACTCGCAAATGAATAACCATCCTTCATCAAACATGAAGGTGACACAATGTTTTGACTTAAACTAGGAACAAAATAACAATTATTCAACCCCATAATAAATCCTGACAGGAGGTGGAGTTGCATCGTCCCGACGTTCAACACAGCAACTCTTGCATTATTGCCCACGCGGAAATCAACTTCTCCCTTTTCCACGCTTCTACTTCTTATCATTCCCTGCATCGTATTGCAAATATGAGCAACCGATCCGGTATCAAATACCCAAGAATTAATATAAGAGTTAGCAAGGAAAATGTCCATAACATAAACAACAAGTGTACAAGCTGTGGGAGTACCTTTACTACCGCAATCCTTTATGGATTCCCGGTACAGCTTGCAGTTCCTCTTCCAGTGACCTTTCCCATGACAATCAAAGCATTTAGCATCAGCAGGTGGTCTAGCCTTGGGCGTAGGTGGGTTTGGCTTAGAGATCTCATCTTTAGCCTTGCCCTTTTTCTTCTTCCAAGAATTGTCCTTCTTCTTAAACTTAGGCTTGTTTTGGACCGCCATCACATGGCTACTGCCAGCACCTTTCTTGATATTAGCCTCTGCTATTTTAAGCATGCCACATAATTCATTCAAGCCATTCTTCGCCCCATGCATATGGTAGTTCACGACAAAATTTCCATAGCTGGGCAGAAGAGACGCGAGAATAAAATCAATAGCTAATTCAGGGCCAATTGGGAAGCCCAGCTTCTCCAACCTTTGAGTGTAACCAACCATTTTGATCACATGTGGCCCAACTGTTGCGCCCTCTGCTAGCTTGGTTTCAGCAAAAGCCTTTGAGACATTGAACCTTTCAGTCTTGGCTTGAGTCTGGAACATATCATTGAGCGCCACGATATGTGGTTATTGTCAAACTACAACTATAAATCTGGTTCCATACAAGCAAGCATAAGGCAACTCACTTTAAGATCAGCATCACATGCTCTCTTGTAAGTATTTTTCTCTACAGCAGGTGCATTATTAGTAGGCTCTTCTGGTAATGGGGTGTCTAGAATTTCTTCCTTTTTCTCAGCCCTAAGAACAATTCTCAGGTTGCAGATCCAATCCGCATAGTTTGTTCCATTCAACTTATCTTTCTCAAGAATTGAACGCAAAGTAAATGGTTGATTGCTAGGTGTCATTTATCTATAACAAAAGTAATGGAAATACTAAGACAATGTATCCAAGACAGAGTAAACAATATTAAACATTTAATAGAATCTACTCCCACTAAAATCAATATCTCTCTCTTGAAACTTAGTGATTCAAGACCCACAACTAACAAGTCTACTAGTGAGCTTTAGCATCAGCGCTAGAAGACATGGTAGATTGGTAAGCAACTCTTTGCTAATCATATCACATATGACTCTTGTTGTTGGGTAGCATCTCTATGCTTTGGTGCCCAACTACTCATGCTCCAAGGTCCCTAACCGTTAGGATGACCTTGTCTAAGTAACCAACCCTTCTGCTGTAAGTATCCGATACGAACCTGTCTAGTCAAGGAAAACCAGTGGCACCCTAATTTCATAGACCCACCACCGATTGTACAAGACACATGACAGTGCAAGGTTTGGGGAAGCATTTTAACTTAAACATTGCCGAGGGATCGTTCTACTTCACCATCGCATGTAGACAAAAACATTATCGCACGTGAAAGTAGAACATAGTAAGAACAGCATTAACACAGATATGACATAGTATAGCCCATTATTCCTTTGGAGATCTCTATCTCCATCGAATTGTTCCTCATGATGATCTCCATCTCCATGATCCATGTATGCCATCCTTCAGTGATGAGTCCACCAAGACTAGCTATCACTAACGTAAGGCAGTGAAGAAAATTACATAGTCGTAGATAGGATCATCACAGTTTGGCACGCAGGCCATTACATCAAATTGACAATATCTTTGTGGCTCTAGCCATATTGTCATACTCAATACATGCAAGCCATGAATTAATTACATACATGCATCACATACACATAAGGGCTATACCAGTCATAAATTCCTACAAAACAGAGTTAATCGATTCCGATGTCTAATCTTAAAACGCCGAAAACACCATCTTCCCGGCCGTTTTTCGCAAATCTAATTTCAGTGAAACCGCCGAAATCTAATTTCAGCGAAACCGTTTTTTGGCCGCTGGCGGCCGCGGGCCGCGGCGGGGGTTTTATTCAGCTCTACCGCGCCACGGATCAGGGCGCGGCAAGATCGATGGCGTAGTAGGCCCTGTCCCACCAGCGGTCAGCGATTCTGGTCACCGCCACATCAGTCCTCTGTCGTGCCACCATGCATGGCGCGGCACAAGCATTTGGCCGCGCCAGGGCAATAGCCGTGGCCAAAAGTGTTAGTTTTTTTTTAAAAAAACTGACTGTGTTAGATTTAAAATTAGTTTCTAAAAAGTGTTAAAATTAAAAAAAACATCCCCCCACACCATGTACGGAGCCATCCCAAACTTCTCTCTCAGCCACAGAAGCCTTCTCTCTCATTGGCCCTAGATATTTGAGACAAAATCCGTGTGAGCCATTATAAAAGATGCAACTAAAGTTCATCTTCCCTCTCAACCACCACTTGGATTTCTTCACTATGTCATATAGTATTTGTAGGGGCGATGTGCCCAACCGCCCCTACCCAAGCGCCTCTACAAATCATGCATTTGTAGAGGTGGTTCCCAGACCGCCCCTACAAATCGATTTGTAGATGCGGCTGGTGTTACCAACCGTCCCTACAAATTGATTTGTAGGGACGGCTGGTAACACCAGCCGCCTCTACAAAATTGATTTGTAGGGGTGGCTGTAGCCACCCTATAATACCTGTTTGTAGGAGAGGTTCAGTCTAGAACCGTCCTACAGTACATTTTCCGCCAAAAATTTTAAAATTTACAATTCAAATTCGATCAAAACATATATTTTTCATGCACAACTCCATCATGACTTATCTTCTTCTGCGATTGTACTGAAACTCAACGACAATACACATTTATTTATACTAGATTATAACAAATATTCCATGACTTCTAGGTGGATAGTTTAGTCCAGATAAATGAAACAACAAATTTCATCTATTAAACTTTCCAATAATCGTAATAATATTTTATGGTGACTATGATTTTTATGTGAAAGACCACAGAATAACAAAATCAATGGCACTCAGATCTAGCAATCGAACATCACAAAATCAGAAGCTTCTAATAATCCTTCCACTTACAGAGTTGTAGTCACACATCAGGTTAATGTAGCACTAAAGCAAACTGAAAATGGAATTCGTAAGTCAGTAGATCACACATGACATATCTATTTAAGGGCAGCAGCAGTAATAATTTAAGCTAGAGATCGGATGTATACTAGAGCTGGTGGCTGGACTGAGACAGAAGTACTTTGTTCCTATTATTTCTGCATACAAGAAAGATGCTTTGATCAGCAAACCAAGTTATATAGTTGGATTTGGTACTCTCTAGCTAGGTACTCAAGTTATCTTAGACTAGAGCAATAGAAAAATAAAATTATAAAATTAGGAATTCAGACCACACTTACATTACAGGCAATAGTGCTATTATTTTAGATATCCAATGTAACTAAACAAATAAGGACAGTAATCAAATACCTGAGTACAAGCATAGACCTTTTCTGTATCAAATTTTAAATCCTTGGGAAGTTTTATGGTAAAACAGTACCACTATATTCAGTATCACTTAAAGTATTCAATTAACCCTATTTGTTCCTGCACTATGCCAACATCAGGGTTCGGATAGATAATACTCTTACATGACTAGATTCCACAAGTTGAATCCAGAGTAGTGTAACACCATAAAATTTGCTCCTTTTAAAAATGTAGTTAAATTTATTTAATTTTATATTTTATGCTCATAAAAATATAGGAAAATAAAAATTTTCATTAAATTAAAATTTATCATAAGGAGTAGCAAAATGGGTGTGCATACATGCCGATGCATTGGATTTATTGCAATGAGTGGTTGAATCCAAAATTCAAAATGCTTTTCAAAATAATTTTGAGAATGGTTTGAAATAAAAGAAAGGAAAATTTAGAAAATAAAAAAGTATTTTTAAAGTTGTAAAGTTTATTTCGGAAAGCCTATCAAAATTATTCATTTTTATTTGAATAGGGAAGTATATTTGAAACTATACTTAAATTTGATTTGAATTTGGATTTAAAAATGTGTTTAGGAAAAATAGAAAAGAAAATTTTCTTCTTCCCTCTCTTTTTTGGCCTATAGGCTCAAGCTGGAGCCCACTTCCCTTCCCTCCTTGCTACTGCACGCACAGGCCTAGCTCTGCTCCTACGTAGGCCTGCTTCCTCCACCCGCTCTTCCGCGCAGGCCCACTTCCACGACCGGCCCAGTCTTCCTTCGCTCCCTCTCACTCGCGCCCGAAGGCCCAAGCTGAAGACTGCAGCCCACCCGTGCGCTCTCTCTTCTCTCTGGCAAGCGGCCCAGCGTCGCCACACCTACTCCCTCCCTTGCTCCATCCCGCTGACACAGCGACCCCGCGCCCTTCCCTCGCTGCCACCCTGTCAGTTCTTCCCCCTTTCTTCCACCTCGTGCATGAACGCGACTTCACCAGGAATCCGCGCCCACACCGTCTCCTTCCATTGTCATGCCACCCAAGCAGCCCGGCCCCATAAATAGAGAGCCCCCACACTCCGCCGCCTCCTGTCGTGCCCTAATGCAAGCTATTGCCTCACCCAAGCCACACCGCGCCGTCAAATCCTTGCAGCCGATGAGCCGTCCACTTTGCCAAGCTCCGCGCCGCCTCTGCTTGCTCCGCACCGCCGAGATCCATCGCAGTAAGTTCATCGTGCCTCCCTCTCTCCGCTCATGCCTTACCCGCTGTAAACCGCGCCCGGAATCACTGTTCCGGCGAGCTCGCTTGCTACCAGTCATGGCGCTGCCGCCATCCCACCCGTCGTCGGTAGCCCCTCTCTTCTCTCTCCCCGTCTGTTAATCTCCGCCGTCAATTCCCAATCCGGTGGCCCTGATTTGCCTGTACCCGTTCGACCGACCAATATTGCAAAAGAACCCCTGCGTTTTCTAATATCTAACCCACGGTCCATAGCACTTTTCAGAATCCATTTTCTTCTTTAGAAAGCGTAGTTTCTTCGGTTTAGATCCAAAATAAGTTTTCGCTTATTTACAGATTTGCCACTGATTTTGTTTTAGTCATAACTTCTCTGTTTTAACTCTGATTTGACCCGTTCAAATTGCGTTAGGTTTGTAATTTCATAATCTACATGTTCATACTACTGTTAGATATGTTTTCAACTTTTAAAATTCAATGTTAGATTTAATCTCTTATTATAATAAAGGAAATCTTGTTTATTTCATATCTTCTGCGTTTTAGCTCCGTTTTGACCCATTCAAGTTACGCTAGATTTATTACGATGAGATCTATGCGTTAGTAACAATATTTATCATTTCACTAATACTGGAATTTCATGGTTTAAATCATATCTTGAATAATAATTATGCAACTGAATTTTATAGATAAAATATGATTTGTTTTACTTTAGTTTTATAATTCGAATCTAAATTTGACTTAATTCAATTTATATAAGATTTTATATAGTTGAAATAAATGAAGCCTATAGTTTTCTTTTCCACGTATAAAGCAAATCTATCGGTAGGTGTATCTTTTTCACCGTAGCTCCGATTAGCGTGCTTTTCGTGTCTGTGTGTTCGTAGCGAGACGTAGATTCGTTTTATAAACTTTTCATCTTGATTTTATGTTTGGTGTACTGTTCTAATTTTGATCTATTGTTTGCTTCGTGTATGATTGCATGAATGCTTGTGTGGTGCTTTATGATCATGTCCAATCAGTGAGTTATATGTGGTGAATCAAGAAGCAGATCTTTGAAGTTTTGGGCTTAAAGAAGGATCTAAGTTTAAGGCAAGTATCGCATGGGATCTTCCTTGTTGTCCTATACACCTTTAATCATTTAATTCATGCTGCATGTGTCTACCTTGACTGTCACTAAGGATTTTCTAGTACTTTGTTACCCTGTACCTTGATACCTATGGGTATTGCATTGGGTAGTTTGATGCTAGTGCTCAACTACAATCATGATCTTGTAACTTGACTAATGATATATGCAATAAACACTAAAAGATGTTTTTAGCAACATGGAATAAGGGGGCTAGAGCATTGGGCTATTTATGATGCTCTAGATTCCTTTCCCTGAGGACTTATTTGTAAGTGATCATCCAGGACTTACAGTACAACTATGAGGGCTATATGGCTCTAGCTTTAGCTCAGTCTAAGAACCTTTTCTAAATTGTTAGTGGTTACCTTTATTGGCGTAAGAATGGCTTGCTGAATTGGGTATAGGACAGTCTCTACTCTTATGTGTATATCCGTGATGGAATTATGTCATTCGACAAAGGGGTTCCTATATCTGTTTGCTGAGTGAATCTAATGGCCCTAACTTATTAGACGAACCTTTGAAAGGCTTCATAGTGAACCCTGCCGACCTTCCTTCGCAGTGGTTCAAGAGGTTGGCCGCCTTGGGCGAAAGGGTAAATCTCGACTCACAATGAAAGTGTACAACCTCTGCAGAGTGTAAAACTGGTATATCAGCCGTGCTCACGGTCACGAGCGGCCTTGGAACATTTACGGAATAGATGATGAACACTGATGATATTGATGATAAAGATGCTCACTAATAATTACTATTTATGCTATTCATTATTTATGTTTACCTGATCATGTGTTTATGGGCTTATGATAAACTTGTTGCCACCCAGTTGCTAAAAATGACTCATTAAAAGTTAATCGTAGTTAAACCAGTGTCAGCCTTTTGAGTTTCATGAGCCTCATGTTATATTTATTGAGTACGACATGTAACATGTACTTACGCTTGCTTTATTTTACACATATTTGGAAAAAATCCCGGATGGGTACCAGATTGTTAGAGTTTGGAGGAATTAGGCTTGTGATCAACCAGTTAGTTGTCCCTATGGAATTAGAGTCTTCACCCGAAGATCAGAGATGTCTTTTCGCTGTTTGCTGTCTATACTCTGAGGTTATATTCCTTATACTAATATGCTATGTATTTAAGCATTGTCTATTGATATTATCTTTATTTGTAGCTATATGTGAGATTTGACTTTCTGGGCTCACATATGGTATCTGGTTTTGTCCTTAAAATCGGGTGCTACAAGTAGGTGGTGAATCTACTAATAATTAAACTTGATCAGGAAAATTTTGAGACCATGAGATGTAAGAAGACAGTTACATAGCAGCCTCTCACATTATTTGCCCTCTATCTACAGTGAAGTTGGTAAAGCATCCCATACCCAGGCTCAAGCCCTCATGCTCGCAAGTCGTGTGAGTATCCCTAAGGCCATGTTTAATTAATCCCCTCCACAATCTGAACAAGCCGTAAAGCGTTCGGTACTGCCCTGTATTAAGATAAAGCAAAAAACCTGTAACCTGTGGTCAAGTTCCTTTTTCCTACCATGGCGTTATTATATAATGGAATACAATAAGAATTGATAATTCCTTCGGTATGCCATCCAAGCATTTTTTTTAGATGCAGGCAGCTTGGCAAAACTAGGGGTACCCCCATCCAGCAGCATGAACCTATCCAACACTTGCTAGTTTATTGTGTGTTCACAAGACAGGTATGGTTTGCCATGTCTCAGCAGGTCAGGCTGTAATCAGCGGCTCCTTAGCCTAGAATAAGGATTCTCTCTAGCCTTTCCATGTCATCCTTCCCTTATCAGTTTGTGGAGCTTAGGCAGTAGTGCCTGTTTGGTTTACGCCCTGGGAAAGCTGCCTGTCCCAGGCAGCAATCCCAGGCGTCCACATTTGAGTGCCTGTGGTCAGATCTAGTTGCCTGGCATAGGCAGCTTTTTCAGGGCTGCAGCCAAAGATGTGTGGGTGCTTGTTTCACCTTTTTAATGGCACGAATCTTACAGCTCTCTAGCGTGTTCACCACGCGCGGGGGGGGGGGGGGTAATTTAGCATCAATTGGATTCAAAAGATAGGTATGATATTTGCCCTTATACAAGTACAGAAATATTGAATTTTACTAGATAAATCCCATCCCCTTACTAGCCACAATACTAGAACAAAAGAGGACCAATAGTGGATAAAACTAGCAAAAACTCTCCAAAAGATTAGTACTTTATCAGAAAAACACATATGGCATGCTGATGTTGCATCTTACAACTCAGACATGAAGACACTCCACATGGTTTTTGTGCTCAATAAAACCAATCGGCGCTGAGATAGGAAATAAAATAGTAAAATAGGAGTGTTCATGTAGCATCTTACCACTTGTACAAGGAGGCATTTCAAGTATGGTTTCTTTGCTCGACGTAACCGCTCAATTGTAATCCTGAGGTAGTGCTCAACCCACTGATCCACATTGCCTTTGCAATTTTGAAAACCCACTTCAATGAGCTTGGGAGCAGGTTCAATATCAGAATCTTCCATGTTTTCGTCCATCATAATCTACAAGCAATGGCGCTTCTCAGCAAAAGTAGTAGCACTAGTATTGTCCAGAACATCAAAAGTTAATGGATCACTCTAAGCAAAACTTACAGATTTTAGTGCATTCCACAGGCTTTGCTGGTAATCTGGATCTTTGCAAGCAAGAAAGTGATCAGTTCCCGGGAATAGTTGTCCAAAGGAACAAGAATATCTGTAGGAAGGTAACCAAAAATAGCTAACGTCAAACCGTGAAAACTGGACTAACATGAAGAGTACTTCTATTTTAAGGCTGCACTCACAGACAACAAATGCAGAAAGTACTACTTCTCACAATGGAAAACATGTTCACATAGAACTAGTCACTTTGTTCATCAGATCAGACCTCATGCTTATTAAAAAAAATTTCAAGAAATAAATTTAACAAAAATACCAACATACAATACAACACACCAAGGTAAAATTATAATCATTATCTGAACTGGTGTCCACAATTTAGAACTAGAGATACCAGATAATAACCTTTGCAGGCTTCAACAAAAGAACGAAGTGCAAAGACTGAATCAACCCTCACAGGAAGATCTGGATCGCGCATTCCCGAGACTATACAGTGATAGCCTGACGAAAATTGTTCGGGTCTGAAAAGTTGATATGGGCATACTGCCCAGCAACCCATGCTGCCTACAAGATTCAATATATCAGATCATTACTGTAAAATAGAATTAATGAGATAGAAATTAATCACGACAAGACCTAGATCATATCTGAAGGTCCCAGGAAGGAAAACACCAACCAAGCACCTACTACTGATATAAAAATACATCAAATGCTTTCATTTCATTTCATGCTTAGTGAAATACGTTCATGTCTCATATACACCAAGGTACCAAGTCATTGCACAGTGCATGAAACTATAGCAACAAAAGGAAAGTTCTCCTGTCTTTAGGGATCAAACATACTAATAATCACAGCTACACTAGAGGGGCATTTGGCATTTTCAAGGAGAGCCGTTAGATAAAAAACCGACACGACCAGTGAAGAAAATAACATGACCAACAGAGGCATGATGATCCTTTGCTATTATTTTTACTACTATCTCACAGGCAAATTTCAGATGCAGAAACCCAATCCAGTTGCATTTACCTAACCTGAAACTATTTCCTGGAAATAGTACTAAAACACACAATGCTTGACTGTAAAACAATGCTAGACTGTAAGACCTCAACAAGTCTAAGAGTATCAAAATCAGAGTATCAAAGAATCAGCAATAATCTATCAACCCTACAGATTTGTACAATAACCTTGCTCAGACATCTAAGAGGGTTGCTAGGCCAGGAATGGTAAAATGGTCATGTTTCCGATGGGATTGGAGGACTTCTCTGTGTTGAGGTGGCGGGCGACGATGTCGAGGCATGGAGTTGGTGCCGGCTCGAGTGGAGGCGGCAAGCGGATGCGCAGAAGGGGTCGTCAGGTGTCAGCCGCCGCCGCGACGCGAGCCAGAACCCTAGCTCCGGCCCCGTCGCCGCCTCGGCCTCCACCTCCTCCATGGCATCCTCCGGCCTCGGCTGCATCCCATCGCTCCGGGCGGGCCCCTCTCCGAGCCTCCGCTCGCCGCGTGGGGGTGGGGACCGGATCTAGGCCTGCCGTGGCTAGATCTGCCGTCGGCCACCAGCCAGCACCCGTGCGCTGCCTCGGCTGGGGCTCCGCGCCGCCATAGTGGAGGCAAGGAGGAGGGCGGGGGAGGTGAGGAGGAGGCAGGATCTACGCGGGGAAGGCGAGGAGGAGGGCGGTGGAGGCGAGGAGGGCGAAGGAGGTGAGGAGGAGGACGGATCTGCACGGCAAAGGCGAGGAGGAGGGTGGTGGAGGCGAGGAGGAGGGCGGAGGAGGTGAGGAGGAGGATGGATCTGCGTGGGGAAGACGAGGAGGAGGGCGGCGGAGGCGAGGAGGGCGTCGCGGTGTGGGAGGGATGGAGGGAGCGAGCAGGTGGAGGCGGAGTGCGAGTGAGCGACCCGAGGAGGAGGAAGGAGGTTGCAGCCTTTTGCACGTGCATCATTTGTAGGGGCGGCTGGTGA
Source organism: Miscanthus floridulus (assembly GCF_019320115.1). Lineage (NCBI taxonomy): Eukaryota > Viridiplantae > Streptophyta > Magnoliopsida > Poales > Poaceae > Miscanthus > Miscanthus floridulus. The sequence continues at coordinate 84,215,277 of NC_089597.1, forward strand.
TAGAGCCGTCTCTACAAATCACAACATCGGAGGCGGCTGGTGAGTGAGCCGCCCCTACAAATCTACTCATTTGTAGGGACATCTCGTATCACCAGCCGCCCCTACTGTTAGATTTGTAGGGACGGCTGAAATCATGGGACCCGAGCTCACCCACTGTAGGGGCGGTTGGTAGTGGAGCCGCCCCTACAAAAAAAGCCCCTGTTGCTAAAAATTGTTTTTGTAGTAGTGCTTCGACCCCTATACGCCACTGCCATCAAAACGGTAGCTAATAGAAGGTTGAAATGCTCTCTTTCGCCCCTCTTATAGGTGGCCCCCATGCGTCAGCCTCCTCCTTCCTCCATGGCCATGGTAGCCAGCTGCACTGTTGCGCGCACGCGCGGATGGAAAGAGAGCTCAGCCAAGCTGTAGAGCTCACAAAAGTTGTAGAGCTCGATAAGATATGAAACTTTATCATTGATGTTATGTCTATCTAAGGTCATTTAGAGCCCCAAAAATATGTTTTATGTTCTCATATTTTTTTTATTTTTCAAATGGAGGCATGTCCCATACCAAAGCACAAAAGCTATAGTGATCGACCACGTAAACTTGTAGTTGAAAGTTTTTTTCATTTTAGATCATTTAGGGCCAAAATATTAAGGAAAACATTCTAGAATAAGACAATGATAGCATGCATGTTATACCACGCGCAAGGGCGCAAGTCATGGGTTTGAATCGTCTTAAGAAATAATGCATGTGCGTATTTTACACAAAAAAATCGTGCTGACTAGTGAGTTAGTAGTGACTTGTGATCATGATACTTAGCTAGTGGGTTGTTTTTTAGATTAAATCTTTTTACTATTTTTATGTCTTGCTAAATTTAAAATTTCTAGGAAATAATTTCCAAGGCAGTTGGTATTTCCAAGGTCGTCAGAAAACCAACCGCCCCTGTAAATTGATTGGAGCGGTTGAACACCTTCTCCTGATAAAAAAAAACATCGCTCGAGTAGTGGTGAACCGCCTCTAAAAACCATTTTTCACCCTCTCTACAAATGTTCTGCATAGTAGCGTAAAGTTCGAGCATTTATCTAATAAAAGTTTAGAAAAAATTGTGGATTTGAGGACCGTACCAAAATTCACATGGCCCCATAATATAAAACAAGATGTCCATAACATCAATACAAGGGGTAACGACGCTACATAGATGCCGAACATATAGATGTCACTGATGACATAACATGAACTACCCACGTCCATTTCACATAATATCTACAATCCCCTGATGCTTAAGGCAATGGGAAAAAAATCCATGACTACCGTGACGCGATGTTGATCAGTAGTTTCAATTGCGCGTAGACCTAATCAGTTTTGCATGTGACTTGCAAACTTTATGCACTTACTGCTCTCAGACAAGTTGATAAGCTATAGCCCTGCTTTTCTGATAGCGATAAATTAAATGATGACTAGGAGTATATATAGCCCAGCTCTAGAGAAAAAGGCTGATAAGTCATGCGTGTATGGTATGATAAGCTGATAGCTTTTGTGAAAAGGAGGTATGCTTAGAGCTGATCACGTACTTATCGTTCGATCCCATTTCTCCTTTTCATTTTTCTCTCGAAGCTTCTGATGAGAAATTAATTGTTGCTACTTACTAAGGAGAGTTCTAGCTAGATAGCAAATTTTGGAGTTCTGGATACATGCATGCCTCAATAGATAATTACTGGCCAGTGATTCATGCATGCATGAAGCGGCTGTGAGCTCACATTGCAAATCAATATTTAGAGTTTTCTTGAATTTTTTTCTCAAATTGCAAACTGACATAAGATTTCTTGATCAACACTAAAATTATAGGCAAAGACCAATGAATTAAGGGACTACCAAAGACAAATAACCATATAATTAACTCTATATTATTTGCGGATGCAAAACGCCGGAACTATATATTCCTTTATTATCTGTATATATATCTGGTCGGACAGACAATATCTGGCAGGAGCCGGACATTGATTCTCAAATCTCTACTCCATTCTTAGTTGCTAAGAACTGCGACGTCCTAATATAAGTCTAGAAAGCCCACTTCGAGACGTCTCTAAGGCGGCCATGGCGAGCTGCTCGTGAACCACTATGCTTTCCAGCCTGTTGTCCATGCTGGGGACGGAACATGGTCATGGACGCATGCCAACCTCAGTGATGTTGATTATCTGAAATATTAATTAGACAACATGTGATAGATGTAATAAATACAATAATTTGTGTTGTGTGTGTGTAGCTCCAGGACGAGACATGCATGTACTAAATCGCAGCTGACTAGGCCTTAAATAATTAACTTGTTTTTTTATCATTAACTTGTTAATCACATGGGAAACAAACCGTGAACAAAATCATATGATCACGCCCTCAATAGTAGTACTGTTGGAAAGACCAAAACTTAGCCGCGACCCCAATGCAACTGGCTGGATTTCACGATCACAATTTGCATATTTATATATATACAAAATATACGGCGGCCATTTTCAACCCTACTTACATGGTGATGATGCCCCTGTGCTGTTGGACATCATATCACGTGCATTGGATCAGAATCGCGCGCGCCCCCTCAACTTGGCGAAAAGGTTCTCTCAGCCGCTAGCTAGCACTTTCTACCAAATCTTGAGGTCAAGAATTGTGCAGTGGTGCGCCGCATTATCCACCACTATTTACACACATCAACTTGCACGCCACCTTTTTGACACATCGAGTGGCTATTGCCACGCATGCCCGACCTCTCAAACCTCTATAAATAGCTCCCATGCATGGCTGCTCTCACACATACATACATAGCAACAGTGTTAGCAATCTTCACTTTGAACTGATTGGAGCTCACAACACGTTAAGTTGTGCCAAGAATCACAAAGAGATTTGATCCGTATATATGGCTCCCAGCAGAGAGGCGTGTGCGGCCGCCATGGCCATGGCGGCGCCGTTTCTTGCGATGGCGAGCAACATCGGCAGCGCCAGCGTCAACGCCACAGGTGGCGACGGCAACGGTGAGATCAAGCGGCGCCGGACCTCGTCCGATGCCGTCCAGCGCACCGTGTCCGACGTCTCCTACGAGCTCCACCACCACCACCACCAGCACGGCGGCGTCAACAAGCAGGAGAAGAAGGCAGCGGAACAGCAGCAGCCGCCGCCGCCGCTGCACCCCGTGCCTGAGGTGCAGGACGCCAAGTGCGAGTGCTGCGGCATGTCGGAGGAGTGCACGCCCGAGTACATCCGCGGCGTGCGCGGCAGGTTCGCGGGGCGCTGGGTCTGCGGCCTGTGCGCGGAGGCCGTGACGGAGGAGGCCGAGAAGAAGAAGGGCAGCGGGACGACGCTGACGCTGGAGGAGGCGCTCAAGGCGCACATGGGCGTCTGCAAGCGCTTCAACGGCTTCGGCCGGACGCACCCGGTGCTGTTCCAGGCCGAGGCCATGCGGGAGATCCTCAGGCGCCGGGCCAAGCTCGGCCCCAGGTCCAGGTCCAGCATCAACCCCAGGGAGGTCAGGGAAGTCGCCACCAAGGCCGGCAGCGGCGGCGGCACTGGGATCGCGCGCAGCTCCAGCTGCATGCCCTTCATCACCGACCGGGCGCCGAAGTCGAGCAACAAAAATTGATTCGATCGGTTGCATTGGTTGGGTCGACGATGAGTTTTTAGCATGATGAGCTTGCACTTCTTTGACCTTCAATTCTTTGTAGGCTATAGAGGGTGCGTTAGTTTGCTTGGTGGGTACTTCGTTATTAGCTTTCCTTTTAGGCTACAGAGTGCATGCTTTTGTTTACATGCCATCGCGGCTGTTTTTTGCTGCACTTCTAGCTTTGAGCTAGCTAAAACCTTGGGCAGCGTTAGTAGTCTAGCCATGAAAATTAGTCTGGTTTGTTCATGCAACCTCTGTTGCATGGAGACGATGATCAAATTGAAGTTGTTTCAGGGTGCAGGTTTTTCCAGCTGATAGATCATCAGCGGAATGCATATGGTAGCGTTGAGGTCGTGGCTGATGGGTTATCAGTTGTTTGTTATGGGGCTTTGCTTGGCACTCTTGTGGCGTTTTGCCTCACAAGCGGCGCTGACATCAGCTCTGTCTATTTGCTTAAAATTGTATAATTCTATGCCTGCCCCAATTTTACTGGGCATGTAGTATGTAATATGAAGGATTTGTACTCCAGACCTTCTTAATGAATAAATAAATGTAATGATATGTGGATGTTTGTGCTTGATTCTTGTGTGTAAGTTGACTATTTTATTCTACATGTTTTACTACAAGACTATATGATTTGTAACTCACTTACAAATTTTTATCTTATTTTTCTTAATATAACAAAAAAAACACCCGAGTTGCCAGCTTTTTTACATGTAACTAGTTGAACATTTTTTATTGCCCAAAGAAATTTTTTAGATCAAGCATCCATTTTGAAAACAGAAAGTTACAATTCTTTTACCTATTACTAGTCGAAACATTATGAAATATTCATCCAAAATTTGTTAAATTCTATTTGGGGAATTCATTTCGCCAATAAGATCCAATTAACTATCATAAGAATTTTGATACCATGAAAGATGGTACACATTTGTTTCATAAGCTTTTAATTGTTTCGTATTTGGGAATACTAAGGTGGACAAAAGTTATTCTACGCCATGATACATGACCTAGTTCTCAATTCACACCTAATGCTGGCAACCAGTCAATTTCTGCGTTTATAGTGTGCAACGGCCAATACCATGCAAGTTTGATGTCCCATAATAAATTTTTCCTATTTCTAATGACTCGGAACATTAATGAAGATTGAGAAGTAGAAACCAGATTGAAATTGTGAAAAGAAGTAGATATATACTAAGGGTCTATTTGGTATAGCTCTGGCTCCTTGATTCTGAGTTATTCTAACTGATTCTGGTGAAGGTACAGGATGATGAGCATGTAAGAATTGATTTTAGAGTTATTCTAGAGTATTTAATTGAGCAAATTATTTTCTTGGCCCTAAAAAAAGTGTTGTTTAGTTTCTTGGTCTTTTTTTTAACTTGCTTATTCGGCCCTAAAACGAATTCTTTTGGTTTCTTGGCTCTTCCGTTAGTTTGATGGGCTAACGGTATTAAGCTATACACGAAATGACTCTTTTACCCCTCGCACCGAAGGCTACAGTTCATAGATCTTTCAGGCTGCCTCTATCAATAATTTTCCAAGATAAGGTACAATATTTTTTCAAGCATGGAATTATTATTTTTTATTTTTCAATAATTATTTTTAAGCTAGGGCTAAAACAGTCATTTCACGTACAACTTAACACCTTTAGCCCATCAAACTAACAGAAGGGTCCAGAAACAAAAATAAATTCGTTTTAGGGTCAAATAAGCAAGTTTGAGAAAAAAGGACCAAGAAACTAAGCAACACCTTTTTTAGGGCAAAGAAAATAATTTCCTCTATTTAATTAGGTTTGGCCCAACCTTGAATCGAATAAATTTCAAGATCCACAATAAATGCTAGTGCAATAAAGGATTAATCCTATATAAAAAAATCGGTAAGAGATTGACTCAAATTAATTGAGTGGCTATTGTACATATAGTCATGTACATCTCCTACAACTAAAAAGAATAAAGTGTGGATATTTTTTGTGCGATATTTATTTTGGTTCGTCCGTCTACTCACGCCTGCGATCCCACGACATCTCTCGCATGCATAATTCTACTTGATTGAATATTGCTTATCATGTGATAGAGGAATCACGGCAAAATAGGAAGTAGAAAATTATTGTGTTATCCATATACACATTGCATGTTTGCATGCACTAGCATACATGGCAACGAGCAAAAAGACAGAGAATTAACACAGAAGGAAAGAGAATTAAGACAAAGGAACATCTTTGCATTTCTGAGAACATTGTCAAATCTGCCTACATTTAATTACTTTTCCTCTTTGCATTTGCAAAAGAAACAGTTTTTTCCTCCTTTTATTTGGTTTCACGCTCACGTGTTCCATCATCCTCGTTTGCTGTTTCAGGTAGCGTGCTCGTGCGTTGCTACGGGACAACTAAATCTTTTGTACTAAAAACACACGGATCGCACGATAAGATAATAATACTGTTAAATTAAATACCGACGTTAAAGTGATATTTAATTTAAAAAGTAAAGTTTGTGAAATTAACACAGTCACGGAGAGCGCGGTGTCGCAGGCTCACAAACTCTACTGTATAGACTTTTTCGTGATATAGCTAAGATAATATTTTATATCGGCAGAAAGAATTCTCCGATATCCATTTCTTTCATGCGCTAATAAATTCATGAATAAGTTTCGCTGCATCTCCATATAATCCTGTACACACAGGTTCGAGTATATATGTAAATATTAGTGCCTGTCACATGGATAATACTGTGTGTCTTAAAAAATCTCTCATAAAATTTTAAAACAAAGTATGTTATACTCACCGTATAAATATGTGTGGCTTTAGCACTATTTCACACAGACATATATCATAGAATAAGGTATCCACTTTGACTGTCTGTTCCGAGATGTTGTATTAGGTATTGTAATTCTTAATTTCGACATATTTTTTAGGTCAAGGCAACCAATGATGACACTTTTCTTAGTGGTGCATAATTTTATGGTGCACCTCTTGACTATCTGAGTATGGACAAGTTAGCACTGCAAAGGCTCAGAAAAGCTGCTGAGAAGATCAAGGCTGAGTTTTTCTCCACTATGCATACTAAAACATATGTCCCCATTTATCATTGCCAATGCTTTTGATGTAAAGTAATTCAACATTGCCATGATTAGATATAAGTTTGAGTCTCTTGTGAGCAATCTCATAGAGGGACTCTCAACCTTTATGTGATCTTGTAAGTGCATCTAGCCTTTTAGTGGGTTTTGGTAAATTGAATGATAACATAATTAAAGGTCTAATAAGTTTGCTAAGTGTTGAACAGGAAATTGAGTCTATTGCATATACTTGTGGGTTGTGTATTAACAAGTATATACAAGGTTCAACTAGTAGGCAAACTTGATGATATGCCACATTATGTTAAAGTGAATGCCAAACTGTGCATTGTTGTATTGGAAGTTTTTGGAAGCAATTTAGTTCAAGCAAAAGACAACAATGCAAATAGAATCAATAAAATGGCTTCTATGTTGTGGGATATCATAGCATCATGTGAAAACAAACATACTTGGTAAATGACAATGTATAGTGGATATAAGTCAGTCTCTACATTGGTTTGCTTACATGGATGAATATACGAAAGATCAATTAGAATGTCAAGCCAAAATGAGAAGGGAATAAGGAATCGTGAATTAGCTTGACCATATTGATGTTGATCCATGTATGTCTCTATGTGAGACAAACTGAAGCTTGATTGATCTCAACATTCATATCTAGAAAATATTCAAGCATGGATCAAAATATTGAAGAAATATTTTTCAATGGATGCTTAATATAATGTGACTTAAGTATGGCTTGATAGGGTGAAGATAGCAAGGAAAGGGCTTCGAGGTACTAAGCGAAGGTGAAGGGCAAGTGACGGCTTGGCGACTGAGGTACCATGGCTAAGGTGAAGAAGAGAGTACTTAAATTGAGTCGAGGTACTAATCAAGCTATGAGGAGTCATATTGTGTCGAGGATCAAATCATTAGTGGAAGTGACTTGAAGACATGAAGGTGAACTCATATGTATGGAAATGGTTCAAGTCACATAATTAAGGTATAATGAGAATGAGGAAAACATATTCGATAATAGAAGTTTTTAATTGCCAAATGAAGTGGCAACCAGCTCAAAGGCATTTACATTCTTTTATGCTTTGAATTTGAGTTTAGGAAAAGCCGTACTATAAAGAGGAATTCTAGTACAGTTGGTCAACTGTGCAACTAGATGCTCAAAACTACAGATCTATATCATCTTACCCAGCCAAAGCAGCCAACCAAAAATCTTCAGATTCTACCTGTTTTGGCTAGGGCGGTAGTGCCGCCCATAAATGACCGTTGGGACCCAAGAGGTATAAATACCATTTGGGCCGGCCCACAACGGTGAGCCTTCTTCTCCAACGGTTCAGTTTGAAACTGAACAGACCAAAGCTCACATCTCTCTCCTCCATTGTTGCTCCTTCATCCCTCAAGCAAATCCTTGATTTGAACCATCAAAACTTGAGAGAAAAGGCAACAAAACTCGATTGGAGAGAAGATCCACTGATTCCCAAAGTCTAAGAGCATTTGGTTCACGTTTGGCCGGCGGTTCTAGGGTTTGTTACTCTTGGAGCTTGCTCCTAACCGGCTAGGCATCGCCCTTGTGCTTGCCAACTCGTGTGGCAGCCTTGGGAGGTTTGTAACCTCATCCTGCAGCTAAGAAATTACCCCTCACTTCAAGAGTTCATTCTCTTGATTTGAGAACAAGGGCAAGGCAAGCCTTGGTGGCGAGCCAATTCTTTTGTGGATACCTCAACAACATGGACTTAGGCAAGCCTTGGTGGTGAGCTGAACCACAGGATAAATTTTGTGTCTCGCGTGCTTCACTTTGTGTTATTGCTGGTTCAGCTCTTTGCTAGCTGTTGTTAGGGTTTGGTAGCTCGATCCTCTCTTGTGTGAGATTTCTGTGGTATACAGTCTTTGAACTAGATTTTGTCTTTCTGTTGCAGGATTGAGCAGTTGAAAGGGTCATGTTAATATCTATGAAATCTCAACACTGTCTGCTTTATTTTTGAAGAGCGACAGTGCCGCCCTATAAGGCCAGCAGTGTCGCCCTCTGTTCTAACAGAGTTTTGAGTTGAATTTTTATAGGCCTATTCACCCCCCCTCTATGCCTCCTAGGCAACATTAAGGTCCTTTCAATTGGTATCAGAGCCTGGCTCTCAATTTCGGGCTTAACCGCCTTGAGAGAACGATGTCGACAAGTGAGGAGGTATCTCTAGAACTTTTACTTTTTGATGGCTCAAATTATACATCTTGGTCTGCTAGTGTGCTTGATGTTTTTAGGACCATGGGTCCTCAAATAGAGCAGATTGTAGATGTGAGCATTTCACCTCCTCATGATGATTTGATCTACTTATCTAGAGAGGAAGTGAAATGCTTACAACTCAATGCTCAAGCTGCTAATGTCTTATTTAGTGCTTTGAGTGAAGATGTACTTGATGTTGTCATATTTGGAGATGGTAAACCACTTGGTGATGCTCATATCATTTGGACCACGCTCAAGGAAATGTATGGCAACTCCAAATGTGAAGAGAGCAACCTCTCATTGGAAAAACCACTTGAGGAATGCTCAACTTCATCGACAAATGATGAGCCTCAAGTGATTCTCTCAAAAGGCCTATTTGATCATGCTACATCCACTTCCTCACCAACATATGAATTATTGGATGGTAATGAAATAGTTGGTGAGAACAATATTTTTACATGTGGTACTTCTACTTTCTTTAGTTCTTGTGAGACTAACATTTTGAAGGAAGAAGAAGCTTGTGATCGGTGGAAGCCAAATGATGAATCCACCTTACCAAGAAGCTCAACTCTCTATACCACTTCATATATCGGTCTCATGGCAAAGAAAGAGAAGAAAGTGGCAAGTGAGAGTGAGTGAGAGTGATAGTGATAGTGACAGTGGTAGTGATGATGATGAGATCAATCAACACCTTACACGTCTAAGCAAGAAAGACAAGTTGATAGTGATCAAGTTCATAGAGAAGATTTAAGAGCAAGAAGAAGATCTCTACAAGCAAGAAGAGCTTCTCATTGAAAAGATCAAATGCTTGGAGAAGTTGACCAAAAAGCATGAAAAGATTAAGTGCTCTCATGCTAGCTTGGTCCAAAGGTATGAAAACTTGTTAATTGAGCAAACTCATACTATTAACTCTATCTTGTGTTGCTCAATTAGAAGATCAGAATTATATGCTCAAAGACAAGTTGGAAAGGCTTACTAGCAAAAATGAGACTTTGCAAGAAAGTCATGATGGGCTTTTGTGCTCTCATGAGAAGCTTATGGAGTCTCATCTCATGCTAGAAGTGGCTCATGAGGTTGTGGTAACAACGGTAAAATCATACCAACCTCACACTCACAAATGCACATATACACAAGTTTTATCTATTTTATCATGTGCTAATAAGTGTTGCTCTCAAGCAAGCCAACCTTCCATTGAGCATGTAATTGTAGAAACTTGTGATGATTTCATTGCAAAAGAAAACGAACAGCTCAAGGAAAAAGTTGAAATGCTAAAAAGGGACTTGATTCAATGGAAGGGCAAGTGCAATGCTCAACCTTCTCAAGATAACCATGAAGACATGGTGAAGAAGCTTGAGAAGGGATCAACCGATGCATGCATCAAGCCTTATCAAAAGGGTTACAAGTCCAACAATGGCAAAGTGAAGGGGATACTTAAAGAAGTGCAATCTGTCTAGAATGAAGTAGTTCAGCTAGCTGCATAGACTGCGGCAGTGCTGCACCCCAAGGGCGGTAGTGCCGCACCTGGATAGAACAGGAAAGTTTCCAAGGCCATCAAGGTGCAACATCAATCAAAGAAGACTCTCATCACTTGCTTCAAGTGCAAGAAAGACGATCACCATGTCAGAGATTGCCCCTTGAAGAAAGAAGAGAAGGGCGTGAGCAAGATCCAAGAGAAGAAGAAGATGGCTCATGTCAAGTTCTCCAACATAGGACACAATGCTTCTATGTGTTCCAACAAGGTCGATGATCAAGCCACACTTCTAAAGAACAAGACAAGAAGAAGCAAGAGAAAGTGTTATGGTTGTCATGAGAAGGGACATGAAATTGGCTCCTAATAAGAAAAGTGAAGGCTTGTCGTCATCAACAAAGAGGTTCATTAGCAAGGTAGCAAGCAAAGTGCAAGAAGAGAAGGCTAGAAAGAACAAGAACCGCCTATGCTACACTTGCAAAGGAAAGGGACATTTAAGTAAGGATTGTCCCATGGGTAACACTTCTAAGCTCAACTTGTCAATTGATTTAAATATGCTTAGGAGGCCCAAAAATGACACTTATGCTAAAAAGGTGATTGGTTCACCAAGTGCTAGCACACAGGCCATTTGGGTGCCTATGTCTCTTGTGACTAACCATAATGGACCCAACATAGTTTGGGTACCAAATTGTGCTTAGTAAGTGTTGTAGGTACTTGAAGGTGATATGAAGCTTTGGGGTGCTTGAGCAAGTTGATTGAAAATACTCACTCAAGCTATCAATCAATTCACATTGCATATTCTTATATGGTTGACCCAAAGATGAATCAATGGAAATACTTCAAACTTTATATTCACCTCGGTAACTAGTACCTAACCCTTGCTAGATAGCCACTTGACGTGTGTAGTCTCTAATAGTTCACAAATATATGTGTGTTTGTGAATTATTAAGAGTGGCTAGAGTACTTCAAGTCTAAATGAATCATTTGCCATATGATACTTTTAATGGCTCTCTAGTAGAGCAAGATCTTATTCATATTGTAGGTAATGAGGAACCACCTTGTGGGGCAATCAAGAAAATGGCCATTGATGATATAAGACCATAAGAAGTACATGCTACAAAAGTGGAAGCTCCTCAAGTTGGCTACTATACCAAATTCTGCTGACAACTCTGATGTAGAGGTGCAGCACACCCCTGCTGCAAATCAGCAGGGCGGCAGTGCCACACCCAAGGGTGGTAGTGTCGTCCCTTCTACATAGTAGCAGCTGACTCCACTCTAGTTCGTGGACAAATCTACAACCTTCATATGTGCAAGATGAAGATGAAAAGACCACCTCATCCATTACAATCAAGAAGGACGGTAACATCTAAATCTCAAGTGCAATTTATTTGAAACTAAACTCCTTTGTGTCTTGTGTAGCCACTTAGGATAATAGAAGCACTTGAGGATATTCATTAGTTGCTGGTCATAGAATAGAAATATAATCAAAATTGAATTGATCATCCACATTAAGCAACATAGGTGACTTGACTTTCCTTTGTGGACTTCAAACCAAGAAAAACAAGATGAAGCAAGTTTATGTTCGTGCACATTATGAGTTGGTTTGATGGATTTGGAATCTTGGTACACATTGGAGGATACAAGTAGATTTCAAAATGGCCAAGAATAAAGAATCAAGCTCAAGTCAAGTAAAAGGACTTATTACTCACAAGTCAAGAACTTCCTACTTGATGGAATCTTATCATATGTTAGATTGTCAAATTCTCATTCTCATCTTATGGGCATCTACATGCTATAATGGTTGTGAGTATCTCTTGGCATAGTTCAAATTGATTACACTATTGTTGCCATGACCTAGACATAGAGTGAAAATCTCAAGTTCTTAAATGAATAAAGTGCTATGTGAGAAATTCAAATACTTAGAGCACTTATAAAAGGAGACTTTAATCTATGACTAGAGTTGTGAGACTAATCTTTCTCTCTAAGTGATTTATGTAGTCTCACTAAATAAGAATGTATTTCTCAAATAGAGTGTGCTATTATATGAAGGCTATCAATCCAAAACCATGTGATGTATTTTCTCTATAGCTAATTTGGATTAGATTTGTCTATGTTAGCCACTCACCATAATATGGGTTAAATCTGCCCTTTGGACTTAAATGACCAACCATGCACATTTACATTTCTATTCCACTCAAAAGAATGTGCATGAGACATCAAGGGAGATTTAGTCCATGTTATGAGGTTTCTCCATTTTGGTAACCCACTTGTCATCCACATATAAATGGTTACTAAATGGAAAACTAGTGCTTGTGTTACTAATGTCTTCTTGTGATTGAGCTTATTCATAGAAAATCAATAAGAAGATGTTGTGCTAATTTAATTCACAAGCTTAAAGGTTATTCTTCACCTAAAGAAAGATGTTGCTGCTAAAGACCATTTAGATCAAAAGTTTTAGTTTCGCTTGAATCAAGTTTGAGGTTGATTTGAATAAGCTATACAAGAAGAATTCACAAGATTATGAGTGTTGATGAGAGGACTGAATGGATATAACATCCTGTATGTATTCTCAACTGAAATCACCTCAAAGATTGGATAGGAAAAGAAGAAGAATCATCGATCATCAAATCTGTCTAGAAAATTGCAAATCTAAGTTGACTGCCTTCAAGCATGGATTTGGAGATTCAAATACTGATAAATTTACCTGAAACTTTGTGAGCATGCTATACACATCTAGTACTTGTTGCTATACAATTGGTATGAAGATTGGTTTTGAAGAAAATCAGTTTTGAGTTCGTTTCTGTCAGCTTCAATGGTGCAGTTTCAGATTTGAGCAGTTCTGATAGAAAATTATTTTCACAGACCAAATGGAGTTCAAATGAGCTAATTTTTTTAGAGAAGTTAGAGGACTCATAGATGAAGATCTCTACCAAATTTCATGCATATTGGGCTAGTGGTCTGAGAGATATGGATTTCTTTTTCCTTTCTGAGGATGACAGAATCTGAAAACTGACTGAATGGAATTGGATTGCATTGTGGCAACAAGATTGAGTTAGCTCTCAAGTTGGTCATGAAGAATCAGTAAATATGAGAAATATAAATTTGGTCTAAAGGAGTTTCAATGAAAGAAAAGAACTCACTTCAGGGTCCAAATAAGTTGCAATCAGAGTACAAGCAGCAGCAAGTGATTGCAACTAGTTGGAACAAGAAGTAATCAGTTGAGACTATTAAATTGCAAGCAGTTTCAAGGAGTTCAAATCAGTTGAAGTATAGTGCAAGTCACTCCCTTGACCTCATATTGTTAATGTGCTTAAGTGAACTTTGTGTACTCTTGTATGCACAAATTTAGGGGGAGCTTAGCCTATATCTTGTGAGATTATTGGTTTCTTTCAGGTGTTTGATGTGCAGTCACACACATGGAAAAAGGAGGATGGGTAGTTCCTTTAGATTCTCTAGGTGTTTCATAATTATTCTAGGAGGTCTCAGTCTTTATAAACCAAGTGCTCCTGGTTTAAATGTTGAATGTCCTAATCTTTTAAATGGACCTAGATTTGGATGAGATGGAGAAAATAATTGAAAAGTGGGCTTTCATTGCTATTTCTCCTCTCTAAGTGCTCATCAAGTACCTATGATCCATCCCATTGATCTCTTAGGATCTTATCAACAAAGAGTTGTAACTCCTAGTTCATAACTTGCAAATTTCATGAATTTTACCCTTGCTCTCTGTGTGAGTTGCTCTAGGTAAAGAAAGAACTAAGAAACTAATATGGATCTTGGATGATCACAAGAGCTCAGTTTTACCATATTTCATCAAGTGAGAACTATAGCCATCCAAATCATTGAAGTATCACCTATGATAGTCATATCGATGAAAATTTATGTGGTGATCTATCTACCTTGGTGGTGGTATGTTTCCTTGGCATAATTTCAATTGTTGCAAATTTATCATGCCTTTACCAAGATATAGGATGAACTTCCCTTGACTCTTAAACCGATTCTAGTGCATTTCACAAGTAATTCAAGCACTTGATGCACATATTAAGGGGGAGCCCATCCTATGCCTTGTGTCTTTTAAGACTAACCTTTTCTTCTTGTGCATTTGTGTAGTCTCTTGCTAAGAATGAGTCTCTCATGAGTATGGTACATTGACTCAATCCAAATTGGTTATCTCTCATATTCATTTGGATTGTATTTTTATCTCTTAAGTAGCTACTCTCCATAATATAGCTTAAATTCCCTTGTTTGGACTTAATTGACCAAAAGTGCCTATGTTCTTGCCTTCCACATATATATGTATGTACTATCAAAAAAGGGGAATTTAGTCTATGTTATAAGGTTTTGCAAATAGTGATCTACATGCCTTCCACATCCAAAATGATCACTAGTTGTGAAATTCTCTTATGTAATTTAATGCTATCTCTTGTCTTTATGAGCATTTCCTAGGTGACATTATGAGATACGGGCATTCATTCCAATTAGCATCAACTAGTGAAGATCCTTTCAATAGAACAACACTTGCACTTATTGATCTTGAGATTTCTCTTGGTTGGGCTGGATAGCTCTCGAAACAAGCTTTCTAGAAAGTCCAAGATCACTAAAAACGGAGTTCGGAGTAAAGAGATATGACGTTTTTCGTGAGGTGACCTGTGTTGTTTCTGAGAGCTGCGGTAGTGCCGCACATAAGGGCGGCAGTGCCACACTTGTATAGGTCTTGATGGCTAGTTTTTGAACTCCAATGGCTTGTTTTGGTTTTGGGTGTATATATACTCATTCCACGGCCCCTAGGCTAGCTGCTGACGACCAAAACATTAGAAAGCCTTGTGAAGACTCTCAATTGGTGTCAAAATTATAAAGATTATATTTCAATTGGTATTGATTGATAATATTTAACTTGGTATATCAAGAAATATGTCTTCAGCTGATATCTCAATATGACAACAAGAGCTAGCAATGGACTTTCAATTGATATCAAGCATAAGTTTATGATATCTCCTTGAAGATGATGATGATGAGAGATGGGCACAAATGAAATTATCTTGCATAAAGAAGTACTAGTCCCATCAAAGCACTAAATCCAAGTATTAAAATCATCTTCATCGTGGAGATTATGAGGCTTAGAACAAAGGTATATAGCTCCATGAACTCATGTATTACCTTTGGGCATCTAGGCCTTTACATGCTAGTGTGTGCATGTGTATGTAATTTTTTTGTCACACTATAAGTTTGTTTTTGTGGTGGCGATTAGAGAATTCTTTAGATATTTGGTTGATACCTTTTGTGATGATGGCATGAGTTTGTCTCATGTTATACTATCATCTAAGTGAGGTATGAGCCAAATATGCTAACCTCTCAAGAATCTTGACCTAAAAGTTGCATACTTTGTTTGGTAGAAAATAGGTGAGAAATCTCATATGCTAAACTTTTACCTACTCTTGCCCTCACTTGTCAACCATCATTTCTTCCTTTTGGTGGAGAGATCCTTTTTGGAGATTAATGCCAAAGGGGGAGAAATATTGGGGGAGAATGTAAGGGGAGAGAGATTGATATGAGGATGGAAAGGGGTAAAGGAGAGACATACATATAAGGTTTTAAAAAATAAAATATTATGGTGTGTGCAAGGATAGTTTAAATTGATGCTCTTGATAAGGACCATTTATGCTAGTGTGTGGCATTCATGCCTTGAGTGATGCTTGTTTTCTCCTGTGCTGGTCAGGCTGGTGCGGCAGTGCCGCTCTCTGGTGTGGCAGTGCCGCCCTCTGCTAATCAACAATCTTTGAGTGCATGAACTGTCATGAGCATCACAGTTATCATGTTACATCTTACACCCCATGAATGCTAAGATATAGGAGAGTTCCCACACTTCATCTTAAATATGTGCATTTGGCATTTGAGGCCAAAATTTGAATTCCTTCAATGCACACATTTAGGGAGAGCTCACTATATAATAGGATTCAAAATCTTAATGTTTATCAATCTCTTATAAGCTTTAGTTGTGTTGTCATCAATCACCAAAAAGGGGGAGATTATAAGTGCATCTAGCCCTTTAGTGGGTTTTGGTAAATTGAATGACAATATAATTAAAGGTCTAATAAGTTTGCTAAGTATTGAACAGAAAATTGAGTCTATTGCATATACTTGTGGGTTGTGTATTAACAAGTATATACAAGGTTCAACTAGTAGGCAAACTTGATGATATGCCACATTATGTTAAAGTGAATGCCAAACTGTGCATTGTTGTATTGGAAGTTTTTGGAAGCAATCTAGTTCAAGCAAAAGACAACAATGCAAATGGAATCAATGAAATGGCTTCTATGTTGTGGGATATCATAGCATCATGTGAAAGCAAACATACTTGGTAAATGACAATGTATAGTGAATATAAGTCAGTCTTTACATTGGTTTGCTTACATGGATGAATATACGAAAGATCAATTGGAATGTCAAGCCAAAATGAGAAGGAAATAAGGAATCATGAATTAGCTTGACCATATTGATGTTGATCCATGTATGTCTCTATGTGAGACAAACTGAATCTTGATTGATCTCAATATTCATATCTAGAAAATATTCAAGTAAGGATCAAAATATTGAAGAAATGTTTTTCAATGGATGCTTAATATAATGTGACTTAAGTATGGCTTGATAGGGTGAAGATAGCAAGGAAAGGGCTTCGAGGTACTAAGCGGAGGTGAAGGGCAAGCGACGACTTGGCGATCGAGGTACCATGGCTAAGGTGAAGAAGAGAGTACTTGCATTGAGTCGAGGTACTAATCAAGCTATGAGGAGTCATATTGTGTTGAGGATCAAATCATTAGTGGAAGTGACTTGAAGCCATGAAGGTGAACTCATATGTATGGAAATGATTCAAGTCACATAATTAAGGTATAATGAGAATAAGGAAAACATATTCGATAATAAAAGTTTTCAATTGCCAAATGAAGTGGCAACCAGCTCAAAGGCATTTAGATTCTTTTATGCTTTGAATTTGAGTTTAGAAAAAGCCGTACTATAAAGAGGAATTCTAATACAGTTGGTCAACTGTGCAACCAGATGCTCAAAACTACAGATCTATGTCCTCTTACCTAGCCAAAGCAGTCAGCCAAAAATCTTTAGATTCTACCTATTTTGGCTAGGGCGGTAGTGCCGCCCTATGAGGACGGCGGTGCCGCCCATAAACGACCGTTGGGATCCAAGAGGTATAAATACCATTTGGGCCGGCCCACAACGGTGAGCCATCTTCTCCAATGGTTCAGTTCGAAACTGAACAGACCAAAGCTCACATCTCTCTCCTCCATTGTTGCTCCTTCATCACTCAAGCAAATCCTTGATTTCAACCATCAAAACTTGAGAGAAAAGACAGCAAAACTCGATTGGAGAGAAGATCTACTGATTCCCAAAGTCTAAGAGCATTTGGTTCATGTTTGGCTGGCGGTTATAGGGTTTGTTACTCTTGGAGCTTGCTCCTAGCCGGCTAGGCATCGCCCTTGTACTTTCCAACTCGTGTGGCAGCCTTGGGAGGTTTGTAACCTCATCTTGCAGCTAAGAAATTACCCATCACTTCAAGAGTTCATTCTCTTGGTTTGAGAATGAGGGCAAGGCAAGCCTTGGTGGCGAGCTGAACCACGGGATAAATTTTGTGTCTCGCGTGCTTCACTTTGTGCCCTTGCTGGTTCAGTTCTTTGCTAGCTATTGTTAGGGTTTGGTAGCTCGATCCTCTCTTGTGTGAGATTTCTGTGGTATCCAGTCTTCGAACTGGATTTTGTCTTTCTGTTGCAGGATTGAACAGTTGAGAGGGTCAGGTTACTATCTGTGAAATCTCAACATTGTCTGCTTTATTTTTGAAGAGCGGCAGTGCCGCCCTCTGTTTTAACAGAGTTTCAAGTTGAATTTTTATAGGCCTATTCACCCTCCCCTCTAGGTCTCCTAGGCGACATCAAGGTCCTTTCAGATCTGCCTTAGGAATATTGGCAGGACGATGGACCCATATTGAAATATCGCACCAAAAAGTGTCCACGATTTATTTTCTATGAATACATGCGGGTACTATGATAACACTAACTACCCCAAATAAAAAATTAGAGAGAATTTGCATTGCCTCCAGAAGGATTTATTTATTAAGTTCTTTGGACTCTACAGGTAGTTTTGAAATATTTGTTTGCATGTTTTACCTCGTATCCTATTTCAAAATTTTGTAGTTTAATTAGAATATTTAGGTGATTATATATATATATATATATATATATATATATATATATATAATATTCAATACAAGAATAATCTATGCATGATCTTCTTGAAAGATTTCTATAGTGTAAAGACATCTTCGTTTTTCATGCATGCCCGTGCTAACGCTACAGTAAAAATAAAAGGACAATATATCAATTAAAAAATAAAACAAAACTCATGCTCAAAGTCAGAGAGAAATTATGGATGCTTAAATTTTGTCATCCATTATCTACCGGCGTGCCTATAAGACTGAATAAACAATTAAACATAGATAGAAAACTAAATTAATGAAAAGATCATTGCAGGACATCAATCATCTCATACCTTCGGACAATATCGCAAAGCTACTAAAAACTGTAACCGTGCCCTCACCTCAAACATTGTCCAGATAAATAGATTGCAATGAAAGAAATGGATATCGGAGATTTCTTCCTGCCAATATAAAATATTATCTTAGCCGCATCACGGAAAGGTCTATAAAGTAGAGTTTGTGAGCCTGCGACGCCGCGCACTCCATGACTATATTAAATTTATAAACTTTGTTTTTTTGATTAAATGTCACTTTAACGTTGGTATTTAATTTTTACAGTATTATTATCTTATCGTACGATCCGTATGTTTTTAATATAAATTATTAGTTATTACATAGCAACGCACGAGCACGCTACCTAACGTTAATTATAAGTTCAAGAAAGGTGGAAGACATGCCACATGCCTATACACGTGACGCGACGGTCTTGTGCGGTCAGGCTATGACATGAGTAGTGAGGCGTCAATGAACGTTTTATAGCTACTTCTTACATTTCAAATTATATAACATTTGACTTTTCTAGATATTATGCTTGTACTATATATCTAGAAATAATGTATATCTAAATACATAGTAAAATCTAAGTATCTAAAAAAATTCAAAACGTCTTATAATTTGGAATGGAGACGGTACAAACTTAAATCTAAGAAAGATGATAGTGAGAGACGACAACGGACCTAGAGATGGAGGAGAACCGAGGATCGGAATCGACGAATGAGAGAGAGACAGAAGAAAAGTGTTTTTGATCTTTTTATATTTGCTAACATTAAAATAGATGTAGATAAGATTGTTTTATTAACTCATCAGGTTTGTACATGATGTATATCGTACAAATCAGTTCCCTATGAAAATGAAAAAAAAACAATTAATGAAATGAGTTGCTATATTATGTACAGACACGGTTACGTCACAATCAGCCTCTTGAATAAGCGATCGCCTACAACTACCCCGCGCACAGCCCGCCGTCGGCGCTCTGCATGGTGACGTCGCCGTCGTCGTTCATGTAGGCGGCGAGGTTCATGTACTGCTCTTGTTCCTGCTCCCGGTTAGGCTGCCTCCACCGCGAGCGGCAAACGACACACGTCGCCGCCCGTCGTGAGCGGCTTCGCTTCCAGCGCGCGAAGCACTCGGCGTGCACCGCGTTCCGGCACGTCCTGCACGTCAGGATCGCCTGCGACGCGGCGGTCCCGCTGCTGCTCTCTGACGCTGGTGCCGGCGCCATCTCCTCGAGGCACACCGGGCATGCCGCGCCGTCGAGTGACCTCCGCGACGACGCCTCCTGCCGGTCGTCGGCAGCCTTGTTGGCCGGGCGGGCCGACCACAGCTGGTGGAACCTCTCCCTGGCGCGCGCGCCGGCGAGCACGTCCGGGTACGTGGGCGTGCCGACGAGGCGCGCGACCTGGCACGGGCGCAGCGTCTGCCTCCAGACGCAGGCCTCGTCGAGGGAGAGGCCGAGGACGCGGAGCAGCACGAAGAGGAGGTGCTTGCAGGGCACGGCGGGGTCCGGGCATGTGCACGCCGGCGTGGTGGACAGCGTCACCGTGTACACGTTGCCCGTGGCGCCGAGCACGAAGAACTCCGCGCCGGCGCGGTGCAGCAGCCGGAGCTGGTGCTGCAGCGCGCGGATGATGCGGTTGGCGACGCGCCGCGTCGACGCCCCCTCCTCGGCGGCCGTGCTCGCCGCCGCGAACGGGGTGGTGGTGTTCGACGCCACCGAGTCCATCGAGAGGTTGCTCCTCGTTTCTGGCACGGCACGGGGAGAGCCCAGAGCTATCGGCTATGTAGTGGCGGGGGTGCACCAAAAGCACCGATGCGTTGAGTGCCGCAGGAGAAGACGACTGTGCGAGGGTGAGAATTGCGGCGGAGTGAAGCAACCTGCAACTGCGATGAAGGAGGAGGCAGCACCGGCAACTTAGCTTTGGGTTCAGGTTTGGGAAAGCACACCGAACAATCTTTCCAAGTCTCAGTGACCAGGTATACCAAATCATGGGCTAACTGCTTCGTTCTGCCCGAAACAGAGTAGTGCTGTGCGTGAGGTCACCTTGCAATTGCAACAGGATGATACCTGAAGTTGCCCAGTTTGACCAAATTGCTCAAAGTTACAGAATGAACGGGGCTAATTCATCAAATTATATAAATTAAAAACATACGTGAAAAATTTAACCACGAGCAGAGGTTGGAGAACAAATAAATAAAAAATCCATATATATTTACATCATCATTTATACTAGTATTTGTGAGTGCCTACGAATAGAAATTTTCATCTCCAGGACATGTGAACGCATATTGGTATTCACGCAAGCCACCGCCACCACGCCGCCCGCTGCATCTCCTGTTCCTCGCCGCCCCGCCGCCGCCGCCCGCGTCTAGGGCCCATCTCCGGTGCGTCTTCCGGAGAGAAGGGGAGGGGGTCTATTTTTTTTCCGTAGTTTTATTTCTAGTTTCTTAGAGTTTAGTCTAAATAAATATTTTAGCAAAATCAAATGAATTTTTGGTCGGATCATGATTCATACGATGACTTTGGTGATTGCCACAACGAGATCGCTGTTGCATGCATCGATTTCATCGACAGGAGGCCAATCGGTGACCTTTTATCTGCAAGGGGAGGGGTGCTTCTAGGCGCTCCTAACGAGGACGCTTCTTCGGGTCATCAATTTCATTGTCGATGGTCACGAAGAGATCAAGGTTTGGAGGTGAAGAATCTGCATCCATGTTGTATCTGATGATGCAACTTTCGATATTCTTTCATCGATTAAGACGTTTTGGACTGGTTTTGAAGCGTTAAATCTTACGGCATGTCCAATTGTTGGGGTTGGTCGTTAGATTCGGCATAGGAATTGCACTTTTGCTCCCGCGTTTGAGGGAACCATTGGGGAAGAAAATGTTGGAAGAATTTGGCTAAAATATTATGTATTTTTATTTCATATTTTTCTAAATATAATTTGGGGGAAGTAGCCGAATTTCCTCAATATAATAATCCTTCTTTCCTTGAAAAAAAAAGAGAGATTTTCAACTCGAGCTGGGATACTCCTGCCCTGAAATTTGCCGCCTGTGACGAGGTCTGTGTCAGCCCAGGAGGCGCCCTACCACGTGGGGTTGAGGCCCGAATAGAGCCCAACACGCAGAAAAACCTCAGGCCTGTTTCCCTTCTTTTTCTGTAGCCCAACAGGCCTGAGGTTTTCTACAGTTCTACTAGCAGCATTTTTGTGTCTATTATAAATCTTCACTGTTTGTCGGTTCATATCGCAAAACTACGTTTTCTAATCGGCCGGATATACGAGTCCGCTCCGGTACCGTGCCTATGTTATACTACGGCCCACAGCTAGTGCCACTAGGCCAGATTACATCACTGCCGGGTCCAAACCGGACATCACTGTTGAACACGGATACGAACAAGAATACAAAACAAATGTCTCGAATTCAATTTTGACAATAACATATATCTATTTGCTTATCGAAAGTTTTAGAAAAATAAAATCATTATGCATATAGAGAATATGATTATATAACACTTGTAGATAGTGACAGCTCATAAAATAATAGATATAAAATAAATATTTCAATTATTATAAAAAATCAATAAAACTACAAATAAATATTTATCAACAAATATTTAAATATATTAAAAATAATTTTATCAATAGATGAGTAACGAAAGTACTTAAAACTAATAGGACTAACCATAGTAAAACTAATTAAACTTAACCTTATATATCATTAGTAATAATAAAATTAATATAATGTTATTAACCATAGAGATAAGTTTTAAGTAGTTTAAGTCATGCATATATGATTTGCTATATTAACATTGATATCATTTACAATACTAATTACTCATTGATATAAACTTCACATGGTTTTATAGGGTACTTTGTTATTCGCAGATAATGTCGGATATTTTACATTTTTTTCTAATATAGATCTAGATTCAGATAGAAAAAGACAGAAAGCGAATTCGAATACATCCATTTAGTATTCACATTAGAATCGAATATAAATATAGATATTTGTACTGACATTTTTTAATTTATATCTGTACTGACATTAAAACAATAAAAAGGATAAGGATATGGAATCTTTTAACACCCAGAACCATCCCTACGCTGCTATGCAAGAGGCTAATGAGTAGATCGTCGTACGTGTACTGGAACATGTAACGCTGTGTTCTGCTACTCCAGCAGTAATTTTCAACGAATGAATAGTATTTTTTTCTCATAACAAATTATCATAAATAGTAGTCAAAATGAACGGCTTGCTGAAACTTGGCCGAATTGGCTGAAAACAATGTTCTAGCTGAATTATTGTAAGAAAAAAATACTGTTCCAGCTAAAAAAATAAGCTAAATAGTACGGATTATAAGGTAAACCGAACGAGTCCTAAATCTCCATGGCGTCGATTTAATTTTTGTTGGCTAAAACAGATCGAGGATCAGACACTCGATGGATATGACGATGTTTTTCTCATACATCCAACAGTACGTACGAAAGGTTTTAGTACTGTTCTCAGCACACCGTCTGCACATGCACATGTGTTGTATTCAGGGTTCAAAATTTCGGCGAAATTTTGTGAAATTCAGTAATTTTGGTGGTGGCCGAAAGAAAAATCCAAAATTTTGTAATACACTAATACATGTGTTATATAACTTTAGACTCAATTTTTTATTGTTTATATTGCATATTTTTGTATTCAATAGATGTGTAGTCATAAATCATACTAATATTTGTTTAGATTTAAATGTTTTTTTTAGAAAAAACATACTTCATGTGCTAGTCTTTAAAAAAAAATTGTCGAAATTTCGATTAAATTTTGTGAAATTCGGTAGTTTCGATGATGACTAAAATTTTTGCAATACCGAAATAAAAACCTTGGTTGTACTACTACCACCCTGGTAGCGGTAGCTGTCACGTACTATACATCACTTGCGGCAACGGTAACAGACCAGAGACCCAACATCTCCGCCGCTCCCAGCGAAACAATCATGTGTCAAGGGTACGCATGCCTGTTTAGCTAGGCCTTGTTTAGATTGTAAATTTTTGCAATCTGGACACTGTAGCACGTTTCGTTTGTATTTGATAAATTTTGTCTGATCATAGACTAACTAGGCTCAAAAGATTCGTCTCGTGATTTACAACCAAACTGTGTAATTAGTTATTTTTTTACCTATATTTAATGCTCTATGTATACATCCAAAAATTGATGTGATAGAGAGAGTAAAAAAAACTTAGAATTTGGAGGTGATGTAAACAATGCCTCAGTATCGACCGCGTGTTCTGAGTTTCCGTACGTACGTCCTTCTGTTCAAGCGCACAGAGATCGGAGTGCACGCTGGTACGAGTACGACCGCTGCCTTTTCTCCTCATGGATCAGTGCACCGCTAGCTGTCGCTGTGTGCCAGGTGTACCATCCTTACTGTTGCATGATCACCTAAGTAGTAGTAGGCCCTAGCTAGCAGTTTCGACGCATTGTTGGTCAAATGAGAGTCACTGTATCTTTGTATGATCTATCCCCTGTAATCCGTAATTGTAATTGTAAGGACGGACGGTAGATGTCGCCTGCACGTTGGAAAGTGGATCCTTAACGGTTAGCCGACCTGTTTGCTGGTTAGTCTCTAGACTGATAAATCTAATTGATATGGATTTGTTATGAGAAAAAAATACCGTGAACTGATAAGTTTTGACTCAAACCAAAACCTTAGATGCTTGTTGGCATATGTTGCGATAGCAAACGTGTGGCCCTGCTACTCCTCAGTCCTCGACCTCGGTCATGTGCCAATGACATATAGCATGCCATAGCTCGAATTTTTCCCTTTTTTTAATAGCACTACTATACGTCGTAGGTTTTTACACGTGCTGTGGGTACATACGAGTACATAATGTTTGGTATACGCTACTACAAAAAAAAATTTAGGGGTGGCTTGTAATTCTTTGTAGAGGCGGTTTGCCCACACTACTACAGGAATTAATTTGCGCAGCGTGGTTAAAATGGGCTCCGTGGCGGACACCTCTTTTGCCCACCACGTTTAACTGGTGGCCGGCCAGCGAGGCCGGCCACCGAGGCGCCCGCTGCGGGAAAAGGGTTTACCGTGGCAGGCCAAGTTGATTTACTGAGGCGGGCGCTTTATCTTGCCCGCCGCGGTAAAGCCTGTACAAATACACAGCACCACCCCTTCATCTTCTCCATGGGTCTTCCTCTCTCAAACTCATGGGGGAGGCTTTGTCCTAAAATTTGAGAAAACTTTTGATTTGAATTGAAGGGCTTGGATTTGAGAGAGGAGGACATCATAAGAGGTTCATAAAGGCTCTCCCTCTCTCCTTCCATCCTCTCTCTCTCTATTTCCATCATTTAGAGTTCTCTCTAGATCTAGATCTAGATCAATTTTAATGAAAAAATGATGTCATGTATTTCTTTAACTTTAGATTCATCATAGATGCATACTTCATCTTTCACATCGTCATTTGCTCTCTTTTTCATGATTTTGGACGTAAAAATCATCAATTTCTCCTAATTCTTTTTTATTTAATGTTGATTGTGACGGATAATGTTCGCAGGTATGATGGATAGGTCAGAATGGATGTACCAGATCGATAGAGTAAATGATCCGCGGTACCTCTTTGAATTAAGGAAGTTTATTGCTGCTGGTAAAGCTCACTGTGAGAGACTGAAGCGGATGACAACCATATGTCCATGTTCTCGTTGCAAGAACCAGAAAGCCCACCGAGACAGCGAGGTGCAAACTCATTTGATCATGTATGGTTTCATCGAGGGCTACACAGTCTGGACATTTCACGGCGAAAGAGTTGTGCGAGTGGCGGTGCATCTGGAGTGAGCTCTTCGACGCCGATGACGACAGCACCACCGGTGAATAAAGATCCTTTAGCAACAGCTACGCCAGCCGGCAGTGACAACAGTTGTTGTGATTACATCACGGTGGATGATCTAATGCAAGACATGGCCGACAAAGCCGGCGACGGTGGGGATGGTCAAGATACTGTGAGCCAACCCGAGGATGTGCAGCTTGTTGAAGATCTAGTCAAACACTTTGATGAAGACGACGTTGTGTTGGGTTGCCCAAAGTGGTTGGAGAATTTTAGAGAGTTGAAGCAGGCGGTAGTTGATCCTCTCTATAAGGACGGCGGCGATTGTTCGAAGGAGTGCACGGCGCTCCATTTTAACCTCCATAAGTTGATGTTGAAGGCTCGTCATGGTTGGTCTGACACTAGCTTCAATGAGTTGTTAAGCTACCTTGCCACCACGTACCCAACGGCTAACAAGGTGCCCGCCAATACTTATCAGGCCAAGAAGCTGATCCGGTCAGTGGCGATGAAGCTTAGAAAGTTTGATGCATGCCCTAACCACTGCATCCTGTATTGGGGCAATGAGTATGAGAATTTGATGAGTTGTCCGCACTGCGGCTTTAGTCGGTACAAGAAAAATGCTGGTTGTCGTGTGGATGCAGAAGACGAGGGAGGCTTGCGGGGTGGTCGGAAGAAGAACAAGAAGGGGGCAAAGAAGAGTAGTGCGGCCAAACAGATCTCGGCTCAGCAGGACGATGAAGAAGGGGGTTACATGCACAGGAAAAGTCCAGCACTGTCGGTGTGGTACCTGCCTGTGACCGATCACCTGCGTGCAATATTCGGAACTCGGACGATGCCAAGCTCATGTCCTGGCATGCATCAGCTGATCGCTTGAAAGACGATGGCAAGCTACGGCACCCATCCGATGGCAAGCAGTGGAAGGATTTCGATGAGGCCTACCCAGAGTTTGGCAAGGAGCCCAGGCATGTTAGGTTCGCGCTGAGTACCGACAGGATGAACCCGTTCGGTGAGCTTAGCAGCTCGCACAACACTTGGCCTATCATGCTCACCATGTACAACCTACCTCCCCATCTATGTCAGAAGCGTAGGTACCTTATGCTGACCATGCTTATCTCTGGACCAAAGCAGCCCGGCAACGATATAGATGTGTTCCTGGAGCCGTTCATAGAGGAAATGAAGATACTATTTGATGTTGGGGTCCAGATGGTGGATGCATCCCACAAGGAGAAGTTCACACTAAAAGCAATCATCTTTGTCACCATCACCGATTACCCCGGTCTCTTCTCACCGTCGGGGCAGATCAAAGGGAAGACCAGCTACATAATTTGCATCAATGGGACCTGCTACACTTACCTTAAGGGATCCAATAAGATGGTGTACACGAGGCACAGATGGTTCCTCACCAAAAATCACAGGTATAGAAGAAGTATTATGAACATATACTTTGACAATCAGGACGAGCCGCAGCGTGATCAACCGACGTAGACTAGTTGGGGGACAAAGGTGTATGAGATGGTCAAGGACATGGACCAGGTGGAGTTTGGAAAGAAGAAGAAGCCACCTGATGAGGGGCCCAAGCAGACAAGGAAACAAAAGCGGGACCAGACGGAGGAAGTCCCCGCCGCTGTTCCTTTCAAGAAGAAGTCAATTTTCTTCAAGTACTTGTCATATTGGAAAACACTGAATACACCCCATGCCATCGACTGCATGCACCTGGAGAAAAATGTCTTCAAAAGCACGATCGGTGTCCTGCTGGACATCAAGGGCAAGACAAAGGATGGTATCAAGTCACGGACGGATCTTGTTAATCTGGGCATCAGGCCGGACCTTCACCCGGGACCGCCTCAGAATAGTAAAGTCGATATCCCGGGTGCGGCCTACAACCTAACACAAGACGAGAGGACGGCTTTTCTTAAGTTGCTTAGGGGTATCAAGGTGCTGACTAGTTTCTCTTCCAACATCAAGAGCCTGGTCTCCATGAAAGACCTCATAATGACTGGCTACAACTCACATGACTACCACGTCATGCTGATGGTGTTCCTACCAATTGCGATTAGGGCTATCCGTCTAGAGTTTGTGAAGATGGTCATCACACGGATGTCATACTTCTTTAACCGCATCACCCAAAAGGTCATTGATAAGGCTGAGCTGCCTGCCCTGAAGGAGTTCATCGCGGAGACCCTTTGCCAGCTCGAGATGTGCTTTCCACCATCTTACTTTGATATTATACCACACCTAATGATGCATATGGTCGATCAGATCCATCAACTAGGCCCCATGTACCTACACCAGATGTGGACGTACGAGCAGTTCATGTCCACCCTCAATAGATACGTCCATAACCGCGCTTACCCAGAGGGCTCTATGATCGAGGCATTCACAACGGAGGAGGCCATGAACTGGTGTATGAGGTACATAAAAGATGGGAGGGTGATTGGGCTGCCTGTCCATCACCACGAAGGCAAAACCTCAGGGATGGGTTGCACAAGCCAAAAAGTATGCACCGATGTGGCAAACCGAACGGTGCAAGAAGCTCATTACAACATCCTTCATCAGTTAGTGAGCATGGAGAAATACATTGAAAAGCACCTGGAAGAGATCCGCGCCGCTAATGACGGACATCGCACGGAGGCATGGGTCCAGAACCATCATAAGAGCAATTTCATCGAGTGGCTCAAAGAGCAACACATACCCCTTGAAGGATGCCCTGATGAAGATACGGACACCGTTAAGAGGCTTGTGTTAGGCCCATCTAGCCAAATCACCACGTGGCAAGGGTATGACATCTAGGGCTATAGGTTCCACACGAAAGACAAGGACAAGAAGAGCTCAGCACAGAACTACGGTGTTCGATACGAGGGCGAAGAAGAGTCCACGGGCCAGAGGAGGCAATACTATGGGCAAGTCGAAGAAATATGGGAACTTGACTATGGCCAAAACCTACACATAACCGTCTTCCGTTGCCAGTGGGTCAAACCGAATGCGGTTGTAGTGGATAGTTATGGGCTAACCACCGTGGACCTCAAAAGTATCAGCTACAAAGATGACCCGTGGGTACTAGCAACCAATGTCGCACAAGTGGCCTACTATATATATGCAGAGGACCCAAAAAGGCATGTGGTTGTGTCTGGAAAGCAGCGGATTGTGGGAGCTGATGGGGTGCAGAGTCTCGAACAATACAACAACTACACAGAGCTCGAGCTTTTTACTGATCATCCAAAGAAGATCAAGACCATCGAGGACCAATTCAACAAGTCCAGGATGATGCCGTGGGCCTGCCCCGATGGTGAAAAGAGGACGGTGAAAGCACCTGCACCAAAATGATATATGTATCCCAGAGACATATATGTAATAATATAGCTCGATCTATTGAAGACAAGTTTTGTAACTTATTATTAATATCATGGAACCATACTACTCTACTAGTACTACTGAATCTACTACTACTACTATACAATACTACTCTACTAGTACTACTCAACCTACTGCTACTATCTATTGTACTAATACTACCGCGACAGTAAGATCTACACAGTGTCATTCAGACTATTTCTGACAAAACATGAAAACATTGAAGACAAGTTTGAGCTCCTGTAGCCCATTTGACCAAGCAAGAGGCTCAATTCTTGGTATGCCTGTGAAGATCTGAGATCCAAAGAACAGTGGACTATAATGCAGTTTCTTTTTTTTATTTAGCCAATAATGCAGTTAATACACATCCAAAGATGTTGAAATCTTTTTATCTATTTTTTCACCCAGTGACTTGATCAATTAACTAGTGCTTATATACAGCCAAATATGTTTCTTTGTAATGTTTCATTTGATGGTGATGCATCAACCGTGAAAAGCATATGCAACTGGGGAAAAAAGCATAATAGATACAAAAAGGACAGTACAATACCCAATCAGGAAGGTAAAGTCAGAATAGTTTGTCTTTGGTTATACAGAGGCAACACCTTATCTACTCCATAGGAATAATATAGCCAGAGGCAAATTAGTGCAGCATTATTAACCGTGGCGGGCACGTAACAGCGCCCGCCGTGGTTAATAGATTAATCGCGGCGGGCAGTGTA
The DNA here is from genome assembly GCF_019320115.1 of Miscanthus floridulus. Taxonomy (NCBI): domain Eukaryota; kingdom Viridiplantae; phylum Streptophyta; class Magnoliopsida; order Poales; family Poaceae; genus Miscanthus; species Miscanthus floridulus. Next base: position 84,245,072 of record NC_089597.1, read on the forward strand.
AGGTGCCCGCTGCAGTAAACATTTACCGTGGCGGGCGGCTTATATTGCCCGCCGCGGTTAATCAGTGGCTATATATGTGACCCCTGCCCCTGTCCTCCTCCCCCATGCCCATGCCCCACCCCTGTCCTCCTCTCCCTGGAACCCTTGCTCCGGCCGCCGAGCTCCTCCGCACTGGGCCCCATCCCCGGAACCCTAGCGCCAGCCACCGAGCTCCTCCGTGGCCACCGCACACGCCCCCCACCCCCATCCTCCTCCCCTGTGCCCGCGCCTCGCCCCCGTCCTCCTCTCCCCGGAACCCTTGCTCCGGCGCCTGCCGAGCTCCTCCACGCTGGGCCCCGTCCCCGGAACCCTAGCGCCGGCCACCGAGCTCCTCTGCGGCCACCGCACGCGCCCCCCCCCCCCCCCACCCCCATCCTCCTCCCCTATGCCCGTGCCCCACCCCTGTCCTCCTCTCCACAAACCCTTGCTCCAGCGCCCGCCGAGCTCCTCCGTGCTGGGCCCCATCCCTGGAACCCTAGCGCCGACCACCGAGCTCCTCCACGGTCACCGTCCACACGCCGGGCCCTGTCCTCCTTCCCGGTCACCGTCCCCATCCTCCTCCCCGGTCACCGTCCACACATCGGGCCCCGTCCTCGGAGCACAGATGGGCTCTAGCCGCTACCTCCTCACTTGGAACCTGCTGCGCCTAGGCCGAGGTAAGAACTACGTAGTACCTTGGTTCTGTAATTACAATGCTGTTGAAATTTTATTCCAGGCTTAATTATAAATTATATGCTCATTATGCCAAGCAACTTTGAATATGTAGTCACATAATTACTATGTTGAACCTTAGCCAGTTGTGCCTGGCATTAGCCTTGTTGTAGACATTGTTTTGGACTTTGAAGGATTTGATTCTAGGTGAACATATTTTTTGTCCTTTACTTGTTGGATCATTGAAACGACATGCACATGCAAGTTGTTTTATTTTGGAGGTGTTGTTTTTTGAGAGCCTTCATCGCGGTCCAGGTGCTACTACAGTGGTAAGTAGAATTGAAAACCACGTTGTGTGTTGTACCACGTTGTACCTTCTCTAGTTTTCATAGGTTGTGTACACCTTAGCTGTGTAGATGATTTGAGTAATCTTATTATAACTGTTAACTTGATGTAATTGTCTATGTTCAATAAAAATGATTTTTATGAAAAAAAATAGATAAATAAAAAGACCTATGTCATTAGGAGATTAGTAGGGGTAAATTTATTCAGAGGTCAAGTGGACAAATCGGTTTGTTTGGAGTTGATCTGTTTGAAATATGGCCAGCCCAATAGGAAAGTGGCCTGGACTTCTGACTCGACGGGCTAGGACGATGGATTAAAAGCGGGCCGCTTTTCCTAGCCCAGTAGATCTCGTAGTCATGTCCTATCGGACGGCTGCGGCCTCGATCGCTGGCCGGATAGCAAGCACGAGGGTTTCTATTGTGGCGGGGTTGTCTACTGATTATGGCCCGACTCAGTTCCAGTTGTGCGAGTAGTTGCTGCTTCGATGCGCCTATGTTCGTGAGTGTAGTTAGTGTGCACAAATTGAAATTCTACTGTCTTTTTAACAATCCCCTTTACAGGCTTATCTCCAACAGGGTTGAGCTGTTTCCATATTTAGCTAGAATTTGTGACCTATTTATACAGGGTTGTCTCCAACAGCATCAAATCTCAACAGCATTGTCTACAAGAATAAAATTTGTAATTACATGCTGCCTATGATGCCAAAGAAATTTATGACAAAATTCTGAGCATATGCCACTGCCTATGATGCACCTTGCCTTTAAACTGATCACATGCTAAATTTGTGAGAATTTTGAGATGAATTGGTCACTCTGCTGCAATTTCTAGTAGTATACTACTACTACTGCCTACTACTTTCTCTACTTAATCTATTCCTATACTGTCTGCTACTACTGTCCTCCTATACTACTCCTATACTACTGCTATACTACTATTGTATACTACTACTAGTATACTACTACTAGTATACTACTTTCTAGTAGTATACTACTACTACTACTGCCTACTACTTTCTAGTAGTATACTACTACTACTGCCTACTACTTTCTAGTAGTATACTACTACTAGTATACTACTACTACTTCCTACTACTACTCCCTCCTCCTCTACTCCCTCCTCCTCTACTGCCTACTCCTCTACTCCCTCCTCCTCTACTGCCTACTCCTCTACTCCCTCCTCCTCTACTACCTACTCCTCTACTCCCTCCTCCTCTACTGCCTACTCCTCTACTATGCTCTTGCTGACTAAATGGAGCAGTTCCTCTACTACCTACTCCTCTACTATGCTCCTTTGGGGCCGAATTTTGAAACTATCTTGATGGCTTTTGTTTGGTATTTGCAATGATGATTCTACTCCCTCCTCTACTGCCTACTCCTCTACTATGCTCTTGCTAACTAAATTGAGCAGTTCCTCTACTACCTACTCCTCTACTGCCTACTCCTCTACTATGCTCCTTTAGGGCTGAATTTTGAAACTATCTTGATGGCTTTTGTTTGGTATTTGCAATGATGATTCTTTTCACACTTCTAAGCTGAGGCAGTGGCATATGCAATGATGGTAACCCTTTTATGCTGAGACAGCGGCGATGATGATCGAGTGCCCCCGCTAAACTAGGATGGCTTGTATACTAGATACAAGCAACCAGTTTAAAAGCGATGTGATGACAATGGGGCAAATCTGAGCCAACTACTACTACTTTACTACTCTAGTACTACTCTACTTTACTACTCTAGTACTACTCTACTTTACTACTCTATAACTATGTCTATACAACTAAAATATGTATTCATTGTAGCTTTCCAATGGCAGAGGAACCAATAAGCGAATGGCGCGACCCTACCCCTAGTGCATCATCATCAACTAGCCTCGAGAGCCAAGTGTCCATGACCCTGAGGCCAACAAAGAAACATTGTATAGAGGACGAAGATGATCCGACCTACCAACTGAGGGACGATGAAGTTAAAAGTGCGCGGTCTCCAAACCCTGAACAGATACCAGTGGTGCCTCGAGAATTGAATTTCAAGGAGGAACAAGTCAGGGACAAAGAACCCCCGCTCCATCTCCAACCACTTCAGGCAAGTCTAGGGGTCAGAGGACAAAGCTAGGAAGGGGGGAACACGGGAGGCACCAGAGGGAAATCCACAGCGAAGTCCATATGATCCATGAGGTGGAACCAGAGGGAAACCCGTTGTCGCCACCCATGGTCCTTGCCAAGTTCAGCAACCAGGTGGCATGTATAGTCAAGGACAAGGTGGAGATCACTTGGGAGGAGTGGAACAATGTCCCGGTCGACTACAAGACACATATCTAGGGTGAGGTGACAAGGAGCTTCCATTATCCTGAGGATGCTGATCTTGACAAGTGCAGGGAGTGGGTCATGCACGTGGAAGGAAGAGCCTTTAGAAACTTCAAGTCCATGCTAACCAGGTACTACCTGAAGCTAGGCAAGTCACCCTGTGTTAAATACACTATGGTGAAGGAACATCACTGGGAAGAGTACTGCAAACAAAGAACAACAGAAGAAGCAAAGGCAAAGAGCGCCAAGTTCAGCACACTCGCGAAGAAGAACCTGCACCCCCACCACTTGGGCATGACTGGGTTTGCTGGTAAGAGGCCCTAGTGGTAGGAGGAAGAAAGGGCTAGAGCTACCGTTGGGCTTCCTGATCCATACGATGGTGTAGACTTGAGGGCTAAGGACTTCATCTATGCCTGCAAGCCAAAGAAGCTCAAGGAGGGTGCGAGCAAGTTCAATGAGCCCAAGTTCAAGGAGGTGGAGAGGGCTATCATTAAGGCCGCTAAATCCAAGGACAGCTTCGAGGTTTGCAGGGGCCAAGACTTGCTGACCCTGGCGCTAGGAACCCTCAAGCACCGTGGCCGCATCCGTGGCATGTCATCGAAGATGAGCTGGAACTCAGTGGAGTCATGGCAATCCAATGCTACCACATACCGGTCAAGGCAGAGGTACAAGGAGGGCATCTTTCAGAACGGCTATGATCAAGGCGTGGCCGAAATGATCTGCCGGTCCATAAAAGAAGCCTTCACGAGCAATGACCCAGATATGGTATTGATGAGGTCACAGATGCTTCGCCAGGCTGGCGTGGTCGTGCCTTAAGTTCCACAAGGGCAGACATAAGGGTAGCCACTGCCGATGATTGAGGATTGCCCAACGCACCCTGTCGAAGACATCCAGGAACCCATGCGCGTCCACCTCATGATCCCGTTTGGCAGGGTGAAAAAGTTGACTGTGGGTGAGGGTTACATGCACCCCAAAGAAGATATCAAAGATTTCAACCAAGACCAGATCCCTGCTAACTATGCTACCATGATACTTACATGGTATGCGTCCGAATACGAAGAATTTGAAATGGAATATCCAACTGCAGAAGGGGTAACGATCCTTGGAGCTACCTTGGGTTCCGAAGTCCTATGGAACAAGCATGACATAGAGATCATTCTATCGACACCGACTTCTACGCTGATGGCGACACCAGCATCACAACCATCCGTTGCTGGATCTTGTCCCCCCGATGATCCGGATCACGACGACGGCGATGACGAAAGCAATGGCGGGGATGACAATGGAAGGAACTCACCCCCAAGGTACAAGCCCTCACCCTCGTTCTCCTCCTCCAACAACAAGTCCACCTCCACCTCTCGACAGTCTATCTAAGGGCATGAGCAAAGGACCGTGAGGCACAAGCCCTCACTCTCGTTGTCCTCCTCCAACAACAAGTCCACCACCACCTCCCGATAGTCCATCTAAGGGCACGAGCAAAGGACTGGGAGGCACGGAGGAACCGGGGGCAAAGACACCGCCTGCTGCCATTGCGAGCATAAGCCACTATCCTCCACCGCTGGCGAAGACTAAAGGCGACCAAGGGCAGCTCACATACTCACTTGAGTTCGAAAGGTATGGTAGCGGCGAGCATAATTTGCTAATAACTTTTCTTTGCCATAATATGGTACTAACATTTCTATCCTAGGTCGAGATCACCTTTCCATCTATTTCCTGAATCGGATGACTGCCCTGGCCATTACGAGCATGGGAAGTTCATGATAACCAAGGCCCAACTCGTCGACGAGGAAAGGTGGGAGACAAGGAGGTTTCATCTCTGGTACATGGAAGCGGCAATAGCTAGCCTGCATGGTTTTCTAGTCAAGGTTGTGGCGGAGTACTTCCACTTGCCCGGCAATGATGTAGAACTCCCCGTGGACTTCCACGACATGTACAAACTACTGCGGGAACAAGACCTTGACATCGCCCAAGTCACCTTGTTCTCTATGTAAGTGATGAATTGCGAGTTTCACATATCACCTGCCTTTGAATTGGTCAAGACTACTTATATATGCCACGATGGCTTGTCCTTGCAGGTTGATGGCCTATATATCCAAGGAACTAAAACTTGATGTTATCTATCTATCTCCAATGCATATTGCTTAAAGAATCATCATTGGTTACCACCTAGATGAGAATCATCCAACCATGAAAGACTTCACCAAGCGATAGAGAGAGGCGCACAGGAAGAAACTGATGGACAATGAGAAGTTGAACATTTCAAGATACATACTAGGAGTAATGAAGAAGATCAGGGGAAATGGGTGTATCCTAGCTACCTACCACTTTGGGTAAGTCGAAGACATGCCTGTAGAGATAAGTGGGTAGCTAGCTAGTATTATTATTTCTCATCGTAACCTGTATTTTGTTTCAATGGCGCAGCCAAGGCCTTGAGGGTCACTGGGTTGCATATATCATCTACCCTCAGGATGATAGGGTCTGCGTATTTGATTCGTTGATAGTGCCAAAATTAAAAGGGTACAAGGCCTTTGAAAATTGCCTCAGAGTGTAAGTGAATGAACTGTCTTCTCATATGTGTTCTAATGCCCTACCTAATACTAGTACATTTCGTATAGCGCTTATAAGGAGTACGTGAAGGATCCTAAATGATATGATCGAAGAACAGAGAAATTTAAGGCTAAGCATAAGAACCGCATCAAAATCAGACGCAACTTTCTAGTAAGTATTTGAAAGGTTTAATTGTGCTTTCTGTTCATATGCGTTCTAATGCCTATGTTGTAATGCTTGCGTATTGATCATGCAGTGTGCCAAACAACCGATAGGATCACAAACCTGTGGCTTCTATGCCTATGAGTTCCTGAGGGTGTGCAAGCAGTACAACAGTAGTTGGAGGGTACTCAAGAATGGATTGAACTAGTCAAGAGACATGCAGAGCATCCAACACAGCTTCAAGCAGACAAAGGCGGACATATGTAAGTTTGTCTTAGACAAATGCGTGCTTGAAGGGGGCACGTTCTTCCATGAGAACAGCCCGCTAGCGATGTTACCGGAGTAAGAGAGGCTAAGGAAATGGCCCACGATGATGCGTCCGTAGGATTACACCTTAGCGCATGTATAACGACTTTAATATGTAAATGTAATGAATTAACGATGACAAGAACGACTAAGTGAATGTATATATATGTATATTATCTCATGTGTAATGCCTGCATACTTTTTAAGTTTAATCTGTAAAATCTGGATGTGATTTGAATTTGAATTTGAATTTATATGCCTGCTGTATTTTATTTGAATTTATATGTCTGCTGCATTTTTTTAATTCAGGAAATAATTTATCGAGGCGGGCAAATAATAAAGCCCGCCACGACTAATCAACATAACCGCGGCGGGCCACAAAAGGTGTCCGCCGTGGTAAAATAATTTACCGCGGCGGTCGGTGTAACGTGCCCGCCGTGGTAAAAGTATATTTATCGCAGCGGGCACGTTACACCGCCCGCTGCAGTAAATCGGTTAACCGCGGCGGGCAAAGCCGCCCGCCGCGGTTAAGCCACGATTTACCATGGCCTCTAGGCCACGGCGGACGGCTTTGCCCACCATGGGAAACCCAAATCACCCATCTCTAGTAAAGTTTGTGTAGTAGTGCAGCCGCCCCTACGTAAGGGTCTCTACAAATCATGCATTTGTAGGGGCGGTTTCCAGGCCGCCTCTACAAATCGATTTGGGTGGCTGGTGTTTCTAGCCGCCCCTACAAATCTATTTGTAGGGGCAACTGTAGTACCAGCCGCCCCTACAAACAACTATTTGTAGGGGTGGTTTAATCTAGAACAGCCCCTACAGTATGTTTTCCCACAAAAAATCAAATTTACAATTCAAAATCACGTTGCCGAACGTCCCATGACCAACGTTCTGAACCGCATTCGCGTTGTCGAACGCCCCGCGACCAACATTCCAAACCGCGTTCGCATTGCCGAACGCCCCGCGACCAACGTTCTGAACCGCGTTCGCATTGCCGAACGCCCCGCGACCAACGTTCGTGATGCCGAACGCCCCGCGACCGCAACTACAAGCACAAGAGTATTCTATAAACTATAATTACAAGTCCAATTCACAAGAATATATACAATCCATCATTAAATATATAAATTCCATACACATTATTATTAACGTCCTAGAGCTAGACTTTTAGTCTCACGAAGGTGTTGGTACTGAGGATTTATACCTAACTCAGACTCTCGATCATGGTAGGCGTCTCTGACGTGTACAATCTGGTCCAATATGAAGTTACAAAGGTCACCGATGAGCTCTAAGAGTTGGTCATCCTTGTATGGGTCTCTTTTCATTCCTTTCTCTTCTCTCCACTACAAGAGAACAAGTTTCGGTTTAGTATTTCATACTATTTACGAAGTTTTTATACTACGGGTGAAGAGGTTCAAACTTACCCTTAAGGGGTGTCTCCTGTAGACACCGGTGTTACTCATTATAGAACATATATAGTATCCACAATGTACACTCCTAGGCTTCTGCTTGGGGCACTGTGTGTTTTGCATATGAAAATGTTAAGTAATGCTTTTGACAGCCATGTAATGGAGTACTGAAGAAGTAAGTTACATTTACTACACATAGTATTTTTATACCTAGCTTTTCCTTCCTTGCTGGATCATGCCTTCCATGATGATTTGTGACATAGAACCTAAATGCCCTGTTCGAATTATTTTAGCAAATACAACTTGTTAGTATCCAAAAGTGAACGTTACAAGTATGTATACAAACATATAAGCTAATGAGGATTGTCGATATGTATACGTCTTGAGAATCGATATGAAGTCTTTGTATGTCACCATGTCCTTATCTAATGCCATGCTCCTCCTGACATCGACGGCTATACAAATCCAGTGGTTGCTGCATGGATTTAATCATAGAACTAGATAAGCTCTTTTGCATCGAATAAAATATATCGAACAAAGCTTTAAGTATAGAGTTGAGCTTACTCGAAGTTGTATGGTAGCCATATAGTAGAGTGTTGTTGGAGATTTTTGAAAGCTAGGGCAATGTATGCCGCAACCTTAAGGGACTCTTCCCTTAGTTTCACCGTACGGATGTGCTCTTTCTCCCAAAGAGTCTTTGCAGTAGCTAGCTCTTTGGCATCAAGTGTCCACCATTTAGGGTAATTGAAATTTGTTTGGGCTATAGCTTGAGGGTCTACATACCCGGCTTTCACAATTGACATTTGTTTGACAATGTGCACTTGCATTCTATAAATCACGGCGTGGGTTAGTTACAACACAATTCAAAGATTACATTCATATCATATCGGGAGGACAAGGACTTACAGGCACCATGTGCGAATTAGATTCATCTCCATTTCTCCCAGGTGAAAGCATGTTTGCATGTCATTAAAGTCAAAGACAATTTTCTTGGCTGGGCTTCCAAATGTGCCGGTGGGGAAGCATGCTTGTATGATATCTATGCTTGTTGGGAGAACACGAAAGTACTAATCATGGAACCTTCTTATTCCAAGTGGTAGGCGCTAGATGCCCTAGTTTGGTAGGAAGGGCTTACCTCTTTCATATGTTTTTGGGCAATCCTTTGACCATTTGATGGCATTAACATTTGGATACTGCTTTGCAATTTGGTGAAGTTTGCTAATGACGGCCTCCTCAGAACCCCGTGATGAGACTTTTTTAACTTGGTTCTCAGGCTTGAACTGGTCATGTATTGGCTGTGCTTGTTGAGAAGACTGTGGCATCTCATAATGCACTTGCTCGGTACGAGCTGGAGAAGGTTGTGGCATCTCATCAGGCACATGCTCGCTAGGAGGCAGGGAAGAATGTGGCATCTTAGGAATGTGGGGGTCACAAGACGGTGAAAATATCTCCCCGACCTTAACAACTCGCTCCAAATTTGGGAGAGGGGGAGGCGGTGAAGAAGCAGTCAATATAATGTCCCATTTGTGCCAGAGGATGAACTGCCCCATAACATCTCTGAGTAACACCAGCCCCTCGGGAGTTGCATAGTCTATCCTCCACTACATGAACTCAGGCTTCACTGTATGCACCTCGACCCTAGTGTAGTCTAGAGGTATCTTATTATTGTGGTGTAAGCCACCGGGAGGATGTGCCACACCTGTTGCCACCTCCATCACAATGTTCTATCGACCACTGAGAAACACCAAGGTGCAACTAGTTGGTTCCCGTATGCGATCGACTGGGGTTGTGGCTACAGTGGAACCTTGGCTGCTAGCAACTTTCGGAGGGCTGCCAACTAATGCCAGTTCTCCCGGTGGCGTCACTAATATCTGTGGCTCCGTAGATAGTCCTTGCTCCTCCAGCGCCTTTGCAACTAGAGCCTTCACTTGGAGCTCAAGACTAGTCTCCCGGTCTTGGCCATATTTCTTGTACATGTGCCTGTCCTCTTTGAATCCTTGCTTCCAAGTCATCCTTTTCCCTAGCCCCTTAGTGTGGCCTGTGTGCTCCTTGTTTCCCAAGCCAAGGCTAAGCTCGTCCCTCTCTCTGGAAGGATTGAATGAGCCCTTATCCTTATCTTCAGCATATTTCAGTATCCTTGATACCGCCTCTTGGGTCTCTGGCTTATTAAACTTAAGATTACTGCCGAATGATTCTATACTCCTCGCATATATTTAGTTCCTTGAGCGTACCTTCAAATTCGTTACATCGATATTCCTAGCAGTTGCGGCCTCTTCATCCATCTTCCTAAACTGCTCTTCCTTGGCATAGTAGCCACCAGGGCCGAGACGATGGTGGTGTTTGTTCCTCTTCGCCAGCTCGGTGTTACAGGCACTGAGCTCCAATACCTCCGGTGAAGTCTTCTAAGCCACGAGCTCATCCCATTGACTAGGAGTTATTTTGCCGAACTCATTGAAGGGAGTTAACCCATTTTGGATATACTTCGTGTTGAGCTCCGACCTCCAACATCAGAATGACTCTCCCATCATCCAGATAGCATTTTTTTACCAATTCGTGCTTACCCTCCAAAAATCTAAAATTGACCTTCAGCTGCCTATCCTATAGTGCATTCTTTGTGTTCTCTAGTACCTCTTTCCAGTTAGGGATTGCTGGGTTCAATTTATCTCTTACTAGGGCCTCGGTCGCATTACGAAATTTTCCTCTTAATTCCTTCTGCTCAAGGATCTCCTCTGCTGGCCCGACCTCCGTTATCACATAGCATGCCTTATCTGGATATAGATTTCCTTTTCTATACCCTCGTTTCCTCTTAGGCTTGGTAGTCATGGTTGTGTCTTGAGTTTGTGGAGCAGAGGCATCGTGATCCATCTCTGTGGCTGTTGCCTCTGCTCTCCTTTCGTCTACTCCATCTTGTCCAGCGAGATGTCGCGGACATCAATGTCATCTTTTCTGAGTTTCAGGAGGGACCTGTATATACGATAGGTCAAAGTGTTAGCAGAGGTAACACAGCCAAAGATTTAGCAAAATTTACAAGCTAAGGCTTTTTCCCTACCTCCTCGTTTGGGTCAAAATCCTTGTCCAAATCTTCCTCCGTTGGCCTCCTTCTGGCTTCATGTGCGAAAGGATCCTCGGGACTTTCATATCCCTCTTCTGAGTCATCATCATCATCCTCTTCTTCTTCGCCTTCAGCAGCCTCTCTTGCTCTTCCTTCTACTCACCGTTCCTTCTTGTCACACTGCTCCTGAGTAAGCATCACTTCTAGATCCTTTTCTAACTCATTATCGAACTGCTCCTAAGTTAGCTGGTCCTCTAGTGCTTGCTCCTCATTGGTTGGGTGCTCATCATGCTCAGGGCATCGGGCTGCATTATCTAGTGTCCACGACATTATTTCACGCTTTGTTCTAATAGATGCAAGAAAGTGTGATTTAGGTACACGAGAAGGTATAAGAAATCAAAAAGGGCTATAAACCAAAGTAGTCTTATAAAACAATAATATATCAAAAAAAGAGTAGTAGCAGTGGTAGAGGCCTTAGAAACATATCAATCATCATCTGATCTTGAACTTAGAGCATCAAGGCATCATAACAGAGAAGAGAGGAGAAGGTAATGTAGGGGCGACTGCTAATGATGCCAAGTTCCTCACAAGTTCTTGATCATCAGCTCATATTCCATATAATGTATGGACTTGGACAATTTCATCATCGGCAAAACAAAGGAGAGGAGAGGAGAGGGGAGATTTGGCAAAAAAACCAACAACTACTTAGCAAACAAAGTGCAGCAGCTGATGGCAAAAGATAGGACAACAAGTCCTGGGTGAGTCCTAGGAGATTTGGCAAAAAAAGCAACAGCAACTAACAGTTAGTAGCTAGAAGTAGCCACTTAGGAGTAGTAAGTAGAAAGTAGTTGAGTAGAGTAAGTGTAGCAGTAGAGTGGTAGTAGTAGAGTAAGAGCAGCAGCCACTTAGGAGTAGTAGTAGGAGCATCACTGAAAGAAGAGCTACAGTAGGAGTAGCAAGTATAGGGAGGAGGAGTAATAGGAGTAGTAAGAGGAGGAGTAGTAGGAGTAGTAAGAGGAGGAGTAGTAGGAGTAGTAGTAGGAGGAGTGGTAGGAGGAGGAGGAGTAGTAGCAGCAGCAGCCACTACACACCAGTAGTATATAAGCAAAAAAAATAGAGAAGGAGTAGTAGTAGGAGCAGGAGGAGTACTAGTAGGAGTAGTGGTAGGGGTAGGAGTAGTAGTAGTAGCAACAGCCACTACACACCAGCAATATATAAGCAAAAAACAGAGAAGGAGTGGTAGTCGTAGAGTAAGAGCAGCAGCCACTTAGGAGTAGCAAGTAGTAGTAGTAAGTAGAAAGTAGTAGAGTAGAGTAAGTGTAGCAGTAGAGTGGTAGTAGTAGAGTAAGAGCAGTAGCCACTTAGGAGTAGTAGTAGGAGCATCACTAAAAGAAGAGCAGCAGTAGGAGTAGCAAGTACAGGGAGGAGGAGTAATAGGAGTAGTAAGAGGAGGAGTAGGAGGAGTAGGAGTAGGAGTAGGAGTAGTGGTAGGAATAGTAGTAGTAGTAGTAGTAGCAGCAGCAGCCACTACACACCAGCAGTATATAAGCAAAAAAAATAGAGAAGGAGTAGTAGTAGGAGCAGGAGGAGTACTAGTAGGAGTAGTGGTAGGAGTAGTAGTAGTAGTAGTAGTAGTAGTAGCAACAGCCACTACACACCAGCAGTTTATAAGCAAAAAAATAGAGCAGTGGTAGTAGTAGAGTAAGAGCAGCAGCCACTTAGGAGTAGCAAGTAGTAGTAGAGTAGAGTAAGTGTAGCAGTAGAGTGGTAGTAGTGGAGTAAGAGTAGCAGCCACTTAGGAGTAGTAGTAGGAGCATCACTGAAAGAAGAGCAGCAGTAGGAGTAGCACTTTATAAATGTGACAGATTATATAGCACTTTATAAATGTGTCAACAAAAGTCAAGTCTGGTGCTATAATGAGTTTAAGTGGAGACCAGACTAGATGAGTCATCTCATTTCACAGGTGCTATAATGACAGATTTGATCTTATCATACAGATTAAAGCTGCATAAATAGCACCAGACTAAAACATACTATAGATCGACACCTGAAATAGCTTGGTAAACAGAACAAAGCAAAGAATTTAATGCCAATAGGAAGGGGGTCAGAACTGTTTAATAAACTTAACAAAGCAAGCTAACTGAAAGGTGGCTTTCCTTCAGAGTTGAGAACTAAGACCAAACAGTACTAGCTTCTGATGCATATGAGACCAAACAGTACTAACTGAGTACTAGCTAACTGAAAGGTGGCTCAGATCCTCTACACAACTGATGCAACTGATGCATATGAGACCAAACAGTACTAACTGAGTACTAGCTAACTGAGTACACACTACAGAGACACACGCCCTTAGTTTTGCTTTGATCCTCGAGGCTCTGATCTGTCGACACATGCACATTTTTCAGAGTTCTTACCTGGACAAACAGGGTTGCATGCCAAGTAGAAACAATGATTCATACATGCTACCGATCCTTAATGAAACCAACCAAGTGCAGGTGCTTTAGATAAAACATTTCAGACATTCACTAAACGCGCTTAAAGTAGCCTATTAGAAGAAAGTCGTGTTCCCCACACAAGCTACAATCTGCTAATAGCTGGCACTATACCACAATAAAAACTCATTGACAACTAACATGCTTTCATACAAACATGTAAACTAAAATCAAGAATAATCCAACCAGACATGACATCACATCATTGTTGGATGACTCCAAACAAAATACTACTTCAAAAGGAAGTGGAGAGATTTTTATTTCAGTTTGCTTTCTTGAGGGTTCCTTGACTACGGTGAAGGTGTGATCCACTTCAAACAAAATTGGTAAAATCCACCAAGAAATCTAGAAATGAAAACCTAGCATCTCTAGTAATCCACTAATTGGAACCAACCCAACATCTAGAAAGAAAAACAAAGCATGTTTTAGATCTTCAGGGTCTCAGGGAAGGGGAGGGTGGAAGGAGACACCTTTTGGATATGTTCGGTGATGATTCCGATGGTTGTCCTGGGGCGCACAGGCTGTCCTGGGGCGGGCGGCCGGCCGGGGTCAACCACCAGGACAGGTGGTGTCCGAGGCCGGGCAGCCGGTGGGGGCGGTGGTGTGGAGGCGAGTGGGCAGGCGTCGGCGGCGGGCGCTGGAGGTGGAAACCCTAGGGAGGCACACCGTCGGACGGTCGAAAACTCTAGGGCGGGCAAGAGCAGGCGCGCAGGTGCGGGGAGGGGCCACACGGGTGTGGGGAGGGGGTGCGTGGGGCCGGCGTCGGGACAGGTCCGAGAGGTAGCCTGACGGCATCGGAGAAGAAGAGAGCACCCAACAGGCAACTCCCGTGTGCAGCCTTGAATATATAGTCGGGATGATTTGTAGGGGCGGTTCCTGATGCAGCTGCCCCTACAAATGCATTTGTAGGGGCGGTTCCTGATCCAGCCGTCCCGATAAATAGTTTCTATTTTTTAAATTATAAATTCTATATTTTTTATATCATAAAAACACAAAGTAATATAAAAAAATTGTGTATATGCATAAATATAATATTTTGTATTATTCTATATATGAAGAAATATATATATAAACAATTGTGGTCAAAACAATATAGAAGACAAAAAAACAGAAATTAAAAATTTGAATTTTAAAACTTCGACTATAATTTTATGACATTAAATGAAATAAAATGAAAATGTTGTAAACATAAAAGTTGTATAACTCATCAACATGTACAACTTTTATTTTGGTTATCTTGTCATGTGACTTTGTTTGAACGATTCAAATTTTGAAATTCAAACAATTTCAACTTGAAATAATATTTTGAAAGAGTAAATGATTTCAGATGAAAAACTCTTGAATACCAAAGTTGTAGAACTCATCAATATGTACAACTTTTATTTTGATCATATTTTCATTTGACCAAATTTGAACAGTTAAAATTTTGAATTTCACTAAATGGCAACTTCAAACAAGATTTTGAAACCTTAAATGATTTCAACAATAAAAGTTGTGAACATAAAAGTTGTTGAACTCCTCACTATCTACAACTTTTATTTTGGTCACTTCTTTATGTGATAAAGTATTAGTAAATATTATTCATAAATTCACATATGACTCATAGTTTTATGAACTATACGAGAAACATGTTGATTTGTAAATAATGTTTACTATCACTTTGTCAGATGAAGAAATGATCAAAATAAAAGTTGTAGATCTTGATGAGTTATACAACTTTGGTATTCATCACTTTTTCAGCTGAAATCATTTAATGGTTGAAAATCTTGTTCGAACTTGTTATTTTTTTAAATTTGAAAATTTGAAGTGCTCAAACTTTGTCAAATGAAAAGAATGACCAAATCAACACACTAACTTGATAGGGCAAGATTTTAGAAAATTTTAGAAAAAAATCATCATATTTGGAGTTAGTATGAGGGAGAAAGACTAGTTACAAATTTTACCCAGAGATTAAAAAGAAAAATCACAACTGTTCATGATGATCAATGATGAACAAGTGTGATTTCTCTTTTTAATCTATGGCTGAAACTTGTAACTAGTTTTTCTCCCTCATACTAACTCCAAATGTGATGGTTTTTCCCTAAAATTTTCTAAAATCATGCTCTATCATTTTAGTCTATTCATCTATCTTTGTCACTAATTTTGAACAATTCAAATTTTAAATTTTAGAAAATGATAGCTTCAAACCTGATTTTCAAACACTAAATAATTTCAACTGTAAAGGTGATGAATATAAAAGTTGTATAACTTATCAAGATCTCCTACTTTTATTTTGGTCATTTCTTCATTTCATAAAGTGTTAAGTGATTTCATAAAGTTTTAGTAGTAATAGAGTGGATGTTCAAATAAAGTCATCTGGATGTTGCAAAGGGTAGCCTCACACACATGCATAAATGTAGTCTCACACACATACAAAAATATATAGTCTTACACACGTACATAAATATATAGTCTCACATGCATGCATAAATGAAGTCTTACAAACACACACTTACACAAATACTCCACGTTCAACAACTAGCTAGCCTGCTGTAACGACTTTCCCGTTGACACCTTTTTGTTCCCATGGCAATATATCTTTGGAGAGGTTCTTTTCCACAACACTGATCTTCTTAGAAAAGTCTGTAAATAGCGGCATCTCATCGTAGTTATTGTAAGCTTCAACATCGTCCACGCCATCAACTCCAATAATGTGTTGTTTCCCAGAGGCAACCACGTGCTTTGTCTTCTTCTTTGGGGGGAGGTTACTTTGTGGGTCAGACATATAGAAAACTTATACGACACGTGAAGCGAGCACCCAAGGGTCATCTTGGTAGCCTAGATTCTCGAGGTCCATGACTCTCAATCTGATCTCATTCAGTTGGTTTTGTTTGATCCAGCGGCATCGAAACAGGGCCACCGTTATATCCCTTCCATAGTCAAGTTCCCATATCTCTTCAATGATGCCAAAGTATTGGATCTTTCGCCCCAATCCATCGAGAGCCTCTATTCGAACGCCGTTATTTTGATTCACATATTTACTATCCTTTGCGTGGGTATAGTATGTATACCCATTGATGTCATAAGCATTTCAAGATGTCACCTGTCTCGATGGCCCCTCTGCCAACCTACTGATGGTAATTTCAACCATGTAGTTAGTCGTTGCTTATGTTGTTTCATGACCCAATCATCTGAACGGCCATTTCTCTTCGCCATAATGGTAGCCAAGTGTTCATCATTGTACGGTTGTATTAGTTGTGTACTCTGCAAGACACTGTAATGCGCCCGACTCATCTCTTTGTAATCATAGTCGATGAACACTTTTGTACCACTGGTGCCCTTCTCGGCCAGCCTACCCTTGTGATGAGAATCGGGTTTACCAATCTCTTTCTGTACTTTTAGGTACTCTTGACAGCACTCGATGACTTCTTCAGTACTGTAACCCTCTATCATGGAGCCCTCTGGGTATGCTCGATTATGCACGTATCGACTTAGAACCGACATGAACCGCTTGTAGGACCACATTTCATGTAAGTAGCAAGGGCCCAACGCATGTATCTGATGAACCATGTGAATCATGAGATGTGGCATTATATCAAAAAAAGCAGGAGGTAAACACATCTCTAGTTGGTTTTGTATCTCCACCACAAATTCATGTAGGCCACTCAGCTCTTGCTTGCCAATCGTCTTCTGTGAGATCTTCGAAAAGAAGTAGCACATGTGGGTGATGGCCATTTTCAAGAACTCTGGCTTTATAGCCCTGATTGCAATAGGTAGAAATACTATAAGCATCACATGGCAATTGTGAGCCTTGCAGTGTGTTATTGACAAGTCCTTCATCGACACTAGCTTCTTAACATTTGCTGAAAACCCAGTCGGGACTTTGATCCCCCTCAGGAAAGTGCATATAGCTCTCTTCTCGTCTGGTGTTAGGTTGAAGCACGCCACGGGCAGAGTGTATTTTCCATTAGCCTCAGGTACCGGGTGAAGCTGTGGCATTACGTTTAGCTGCACCATGTCTTTTCGTGCTTTTAGACCATCCTTTGACTTGCCTGTGTCCATCAAGGTAGCAATGAGACTCTCAAAGACATTCTTCTGCACGTGCATAGCATTAATGGTATGGGAGACCTCCAAGTCTGGCCAATAAGGCAGATACTGAAAGAAGATCGATTGTTTCTTAAAAGGTACGCCTTCGACAGGAGGTGTGCTTCTATCTCTATTCGTCCCATCCGGATTCTTCTTTCCATAGATGACGCGTATGTTTTCACCATTCTGTACACGTGTTCTCCGTTATGACGTCTCTCCGGAGGGGGTTCAATCTCTGGGGCGTTGTCATAAAATCTAAAGAACAATTTGCTACGGTACTTGTGACTTGTCTTTAAGAAATGCCGGTTCCTTAGGTAAACTATCTTCTTGGATGCATCTAGGTACACCCATGTAGTACCATCCAAGCAAACCAAGCATCCCGTCTTTCCTTTGATCTGTCCAGACAAAGCAAACAGCGCAGGGTAATTATTGGTAGTAACAAATATTATTGCTCTACATATGAAGTCCTCCTTTCAGAATGCATCGTACATCTGCTCCCCATGCCTCCATAGCCTCTCCATTTCTTGCATCAAAGGCTCGAGGAACACGTCTATATCAATGCCTGGTTGTTTAGGGCCAGAAATAAGAATAGTGAGGAGAAGGTACCTCCTCTTGTGACACAACCATGTTGGGATGTTGTACATGGTCAAGATCACTAGCCATGTGCTGTGGTCTCTCATCCTCTCATTGAAGGGATTCATTCCATCGGTGCTCAAGCCAAACCGTACATTCTTTGGGTCATCGCTGAATTCTTTGTGCTTCTCATCAAACCTTTGCCACTGACTACAATTAGCCGGGTGTGCAATCTTATCATCATCCACCTTGCGCTCATCATACCACCATGCCATGAGTGCGGCTTCTTTAGGGTTTAGGAAGATACGTCTCAAGTGGTCGGTCACTGGCAGGTACCACATTACCAAGGCAGGAATTCTTCTCTGCTTTGCATCGTTTCCTAATGGAGTGTCCTCTGGGGGCTGAGATTCTTGTACCACCTTTTTTTTACCCTTCTTATTCCTCTTTTTTCCCGTGGAGGGTTTGTCCGCACCGTAAAGGTCATTGTTCTTGTATCGGCTGGCCCCACACCAGGGACATTTATCCAGTGACTTGAACATTTCGCCATGAAAAAGTATACAGTGGTTGGGGCATGCATGGATTTTTTCAACCCCCATTGTCAATGGACGTATGACCTTCTTCGCTTGGTATGTGTTGGCGGGAACTGAGTTTGGTTGTGGCAGCACCCATAACAGGAGATGCAATAGATCATTGAAACAATAGTCTAACCAGCCGTACTTAGCCTTCAGGATGAGCAGCTCTAGCACAAAATGTAGCAATGTCCAATGTGTCGGACAACCCTTTTCAACACCATACACAGTCTCCTTCGATGCTTTTGTCACCCTTTCCAAATTTTCTAGACCTTTTGGGCTATTTAGTAAAATCTCTAGTCCAAAGGCTCGAATCATGTCCTCCAAATCATCTTCATCTTCGACACGTGCTCCACCATCATTATTGGCACCACCTTCGTCGTTACCATCCCAACCACCAGCATCACCACCTTGTTCATTGCCAAACTCGAAATCCATTCGTGCATCAAGCTCTGCTAAATATTGGGACATGGATTCTATGGTTTCATCGTCGTATTCCTCCTCATCCTTGTCGTTAACAATAACCATTTCACCATGATGAATCCACACTGTGTAGTCCTCAACAAATCCTCGCATAATCAAATGTAATCTGATGATAGTCACATCTGTCCATGCCATACGGTTCTTGCAATCTTTACAGGGGCAAATAATTGTATCCTTATTCTCTTTCAATGTTGTTGCATGCTTCTTTGCGGCTTCAATAAATTTATCCACCTCTTCACGGAAACCTGCCTTGAACCTTAACGAACCATACATCCAAGAGTTTATGTACTCCATCTTTTACAACAACAATAAAACAAACATTAAAGGACTACTTATTTAGATATATATAAAAATGAATCAAATTAATAATTACTTGAGAATAATTGTATATACTTTAGATATATATGAATATAAATCTAATATAATTACATGAAGCATACAAACACACCATGGTAGAGGAAAATTAATTAATGGCCCATTTATCCATAAATAATTAAAATACATATTTATTGATTACAACAAACAATTTTAAAGACAACAATTAGCAACAATTATACTTCACCCAATATCTTTCATACAAACCCTAGTCCAATTTCATCAAACATAAATTTATAAAAACGAAATTAATAAAAAAACCAAACCCTAGATCTAGATCCACATGCACATCAAACATCCATAAAACTAACTAATTGTTCACTAAAATAAAAAAACATAGACCAAATAAGGTACTGATCTTGTTCTCCTCCCTAATTTACCCTAGTACATTTAAAACTTGGCTCTAATTTGCTTCATAAGTAGCTTAAGCACCATAGAAGAGAGAGAAAAACAAAACTCTAATTACTCACTAACCAACCATTAAAACTTCAAAATAAAGTGTGGAATAGTATTTTCTTACCTTCTACAACCTCTCCACCAAAGGATTTGAGACCAAAACCTTCCCCCTTAGTAGAGCAATTTTTAGGAGGTGCCCAAGGCCTCCCCACCTTTCTTTCACGAGTTGGAGTGAGTGACCCGAGGAAAAAGAAGTGCTGCAGCTGTTTTATATGTGGGTCATTTGTAGGGACGGCTGGTGATTGAGCCGCCCCTACAAATCCGAGCTATATATACGTGGGCATTTGTAGGGGCGGCTCAATCACCAGCCGCCCCTACAAATAGAAATTCCAGGGGCGGCTGGTGATTGAGCCGCCCCTACAAATCAGACCCCATTTGTAGGGGCGGCTCGTATCACCAGCCGCCCCTGCTGTTCCATTTGTAGGGGTGGCTGGTGTCTGGGCACCCGAGCACGTTAGTGTAGGGGCGGCTCTATCACCAGCCACCCTTACAAAAAAATTCGATCCATTGCTAAAAATCGTTTTTTACGTAGTGATATATGCACAGTTAATCAACTCACTGTATTTAGTTTGGACATGACTGAGGTCGAATTTTTGGAACTTTGATTATTAATAATTTTAAAATATCTAGTTCCAAGATGCTGTGTAACATCATGCCTACATTGGTCTTAAAATGTACTTCCAAAAATTATATATTGGTCTTAAAATGCCTACATTGGTTTTAAAATATCTAGCACAGAACTTGCTGTCTTTGGTTGTACTTTACCCAGTGGTGCACAAACCGTTTGGAATGATGTACCTCTTGAGCTTGAGGCTCTGGTGTCCAGCGATTCGGCTATTGACAGATGAGTAATGCAAAGTGATTTGCTTCAAAAAAAAAAGTGCCACAAACAGGTAAAAAAGGTTTCATCCCTCAAGCTACCAAGGAGCTGGAGCCCTATCTATATATATATTTATATATTTATATATCTTATGATCCTAAAGCCCACGATAGGTTCTATCTGGATATATGAGGCGCTGTCCACCTCAGCAGTCTACTATCAGACGTAATTATAGCTCACTAACATGCATTTACTTTTCCACATCAGCGTACCATGCGCATCCACTAAAAATAATTTGTGATAGTTTATCGCTTCATATAAGTAATTATATATACTCTAATTTCGTTCCAAATCACTTGCAATTCCCGCAGCAACGCGTGAGCTAGGTAAGCTTCTTGTCATGTTTAAACTAGAAGCCAAAGCTAAAATTTGTAGCTTGTGTCTATTTCCTCTTAGAAATGCTCTTGGAAACTTTTGTCAAATGTTTTGACAATATATTTGACCTCTAGTAGAGAAGCTATATTGTACCATAATAGCCGTTGCCAAAACCATTTTATGAGGAGCCAGCCACGTCGGAGCCCTGTCAAACAGATCCTTGATGAAGTTGTGTAGGAAAACACCCGATAACCTTCTAGAAGCTGTCAAGCTTTATTATTTACATGACGGATCATTCGCAAACGACAATCACGTGACGTGAGCAGCTAGCCTACACGACCGTTTGGCACCTGGGTTGGGATCTCTTTCTCTGCTGAGAGATCGTGTCAGGTACATGAACTGGAGATAATGTTAAGCTGCTCGCATCAGTCCTTAATCACTTGCAGCAGTAGCAACAGAAGCTACGTCTACTCGTAAAAGAAAACCAAATTAAAAGTGATAACTGTTGTCAAATAAAATAAAATAAAATATGTGTCTACTCAAACTCTGAATTACTAGCACATCAGAATTGTTCTTGAAATCTCAATCATATATGCTATATATATACTGCATCAAGGAAGCATCATAAGTTAACACGTTTGGATCCCATGGTTTAAAGTCTAGCCAATAATTAAACTTTAGATGACCACTTTAGCTCTTATGGCTCCAAACAGATGGTTTGAAATTGAGTCTAAAGTTTAACCACCTAAAAAAAAGGCTTTAGTTAATTAGACCATATAGGTGAACTAAAGTAGTCTAAAGTTTAGCCCCTTAACTTTAGCCAACTAAACTTTAGACCGAACAGGACCTACGTGCCACATCAATGCAACACGTTGTTGGTTCTGATCCGTTCGACACATGGTATATCTAGTCTGGACTAGAGGTTTAGGCAAAAACCACGGATGGTTCCACAGACACATGATATATCTAGTCGTTGACATCTCCGGACACGGCACGGTTAGTTGCATGCGTCGTTCTCCCACAACCGCCTATCTGTCTGTCTCGCCGAGATCGTAATGCGAGCTGCTTCTCATGCACATCAAAGACCGCAGAAAAGGAGAAGAACGCGGTAGAATCGATCGGAAAGGTACCAAGATGCATGGGTCCGTATGTTTGCCAGTGCAGCGTGCCAATGGTACGTACGTAGGAAGCCGACGATCGATGCAAATGCAAACTTTTGGGCTTATTAACAAGCAATTCTATCTTCTATACTACAAAGAGAGCAAAGGGAGAGACGGCCAGATCGATCAGCTACTTGCCTAGTTAGCTACAGGTTCCATAAGAACGCACCGAGCCCCGAGGCAGGCATAATGCCGGCCGGTTGCGTCGTCCAGAGCTGCTGGTCCGTGGCAAACCCGGTCCCGGGCACCACCATCTCGTCGACGTGATGCGCCGCAATGCCGCCACCGGCTTGCATCATCCACGCGTTCGTCTCATACGCCGACCACGGGTCGTCGGGGGCACAGTCGTTGTGGAACGACGCCGTCCAGCAGACGTCGTCCTCGTCGTCGATCGGCGGCAGCTCGACGATCTCCTCCAGCAGATCATCCTCGTCGGGGTCGCCTACTACTGACGCCTGTAGTCCCGGCACCTGCTGGGGCGACGAGGGCGACGACGACGACGACGACAGCGGCTCCGGCTCCGGCGGCGGCGACGTCGGCAGCACCATCGCCGCAGCCGCCGCGGCCACGGGCACCACGTTCACGTCCATGGCGGCGGCGCGCGCGGCGGCGGCCTGCACGTCGCGCGGCGCGGCGGAGGCCGGGCGCGGCAGGGACGCCGCCATCTCGGGGAAGTTGAGCACGGCGGCGCGGCCCTTGACGACGAGCGCGGCGGCGTCGTGCGCGCGCGCCGCCATCTCGGGCGTCGGGAAGGTGCCGAGCCAGATGCGGGACTTCTTGCGCGGCTCGCGGATCTCGGACACCCACTTCCCCCACGCCCGCATCCGCACGCCGCGGTACGCCGGGCTGCTCCGCCCGCCGCCGTGCCCGCTGCTTTTCCCGCCCCTGCTGCCCCTCTTCTGCACGCTGCTGCCCAGCGGCGACGCCGCCGGGCTGCTGGGGACGACATCGGAGTCCGGCATTGCCAGTGCTGCCACCAAGTGAGGCGTGCAGTGTGCGTGCGAGGGCAATGCAACGCGCAAATGTGCTGTGCAGGCCTAGCTGCTTGGTGCCGTATGAGCTAGGCTACAAGTTTTGGTCTCGGAGATGGATAGATGTTTGATTTGAATGCGAAGCGAAGGAGAGGAGGGAGGTTTAGTAATGGTTGGTTGGAGCGCAGTGACACTGACGGCTCAACAAACGGAATGCTATTGCTACCTTAGCTGTACTACGCTCTCTGTATATGATGCTCTCTTTTTTTTGCTTGCGTTGTTGCATCCATGGATCCAGTCAATATCTGCCGGCAGGATGACCGGCCGGTACGGTGCAACGGATAAATTTTCAACTAGACCGTTGCAGCACCTAGGATAAAATTGCTTACGAACGCCGGTGTGTTTGGCTGAGGTACTGGCGCCGGTGTTTGGCTGAGGTACCGGCCAGTTTGTTCGGCTTCTTTTTTTTAACCGAAGCAGTGTTTTTCTCTCATAATATTTTAGCATAAACAGTGTTTTCAGCATGAACATAATTTGTAAACGCATCATCCTAGATATCATGAAAGAACATGCACACCGTTTAAACCATATATCTTGTACACTCCACTATATATCCATACAGAGAGTGAGAGCTGGCAGTAATTCAATCGGCAATCCACAACGCATTCAGCTATTATCCACCCTGGATGAAAAGGTGCAGGGTAACTTCAGTGATGTCATTGGACATCTGTACCATACTAACTGCACATATATCGAGATGGCGTCCTACAAAAGTACTTCATTTACCAGTTTCGACAGTACCGAGTCCAGACAATGTACCAGAACGTACACCTGGGCTCTGCCTGGCACAGTTGCCGCCACACAGGGTAGATCGTCCATTATTGCGCTTACAACATGGTAATGTTTCAGGAATTGACACGAACTTTGAAGAATTTCCCCAAGAAACAGTGCGATTCTGTTATGAATTAATTCTAATGGAATCCCCATCCCCACAGTCCAAAACTGGGGTTCATCGGTGCTACAAAGTTTGATGTGATACAAAATTTGCATGCGAGATTTGATTTAGTTACCTGATTCCCTCATTAATAACTGACAAAAAATTGATGATTTGATCTGACACAACCCATTCATTGACACATGACACCGGAGGGGAATTGTGATCGGTCGCTGGATGATTGACTTATATGGCTAAGCTATGGGGGTGCCTAAACGTTGTGAATCTTTGCTAGTATCCGGTAGAATTGCCAAGCAATCAAGATGTTGATATATAATAACGGGAAATTCGTAGGCCGGTCTATGACAGCTCAGTGGGATGCAAGGAGTAATGAAGGTCGATCCGTAGCCAACCCTATGTCCTTAAAGCAGTTGATGTAACGCATGTATTTCAAGTTGAAGTCATATACTCATATAGCTCATTCGAATGTGTAGTCTAATACTCCCTCTCTACCAAAATAAATGAACTTATAGAGTTGTTCTAAGTCAAACTATTTTAAATTTGACCAAATTTTTACATCTGTGACACCAAATAAGTACACTATAAGGATCTATTTCATGGTATATCTGATGATAATAATTTTGTACCATAAATAATGGTATTATTTCCTATAAATTTGGTCAAACATAAAAATATTTGACTTGGAACAACTCTAGAAGATGATTTATTTTTAGATGAAGGTAGTAGTTAGATATAAAAAATCATTTTGTTCCTGCAAAATTCTTGTGTTCTAATAAACAGGGACTAACTAGCAAATGCACGGACTCATAGTTCATCAATAAATTAGTATGGTTGCTTCTATTAAGTTATATCTAGATTTGTGCATTGTAGTTTACCTGTATTTAGTTGTCTATATAGGCGCTTATGCAGTCTACACTACTCAAAGCAGGTCCACTGCAACATTAGCAAGTATACTAGATTTGATCGTTAGTAGGCCTGCGCAAGCTGATAGGGCCCCAAAAGTGGAGATTCCTCACCTCCTACACCTCTACTAGAGCATGGATGTGATTACATGCAACACAATATACACAAAAATATGCAGCGGTTTCCTAAGTCGTCCGACACTGTTAGAAATGGGAGCCGTCTGAAAAAAAAAATGAGTTTCTGTACTAGAGTTACTAATTCATTTCAGCGCAGATTAAGTGTTAACAAAATACGAAGCTAGGGTGGCCACTTGAAACATGTACATGTTCCGAGTTATTAGACATGATCTTCCACTACAAAGAAAGAATGGTAGGAGACGGTCTCTCTAATTAAAAGAGACCGACATATCTAGAGACATGTACGTGTTCGCAGGATATATATAGTATCTAGCTTTATTTGATTTAGACATGACTTCATGCACGTAGGGGCCAGCAATATGCAAGGAAGCTAAGGGGCATGCATGGGCCGGGATGGATCGACCTCACCACAGTATAAGTGTTGATGACCGTCCTGAACTGTCTCCATAAACTAACGTTTCTCTCATTTTCACCTTGAAGGACTTAGCTAGGTGCCTAGGTCACTGTTCTAGTACGTACCAAGCATGCATGCTATACTGCAACATCAACCAAGGCCTCGTTTAGATGCCATCCAAATTCTAAGTTTTTTTACTCTATCTCCATCACATCAATTTTTAGCCACTTGCATGGAGTATTAAATGTAGGTAAAAAAATAACTAATTACACAGTTTAGTTGGAAATCACGAGATGAATCTTTTGAGCCTAGTTGGTCCACGATTGAACAATATTTGCCAAATAAGACGAAAGTAGTACTATTCATCGGATTCAAAAAATTTGCAAAGTGAACAAAGCCCAAGCTATGTCGTCTGAGCTAAAACTAAAACTACCGACTGGGTCTAAATTTGGCCAAGCTGCATGCATGTGCAGTGGAGATATACAACGCGTGGTGCAAGAAATAAAAGATTGGTTGCGTAGGCAGCGTACCGTACAACCAATGGTACGGTACATAGATATTCGGCGTGTTCGCCGGTTGGTTTCTAGACTGGTTTAGGCTGGCTGGTGCTGGTTTATTGTGAGAGAAAAGCACTGTTGGCTGGTGGAATAAGTCTGGCTGAAACCAACAAGCGAACAGGGTGATTGTGCAAACGAGAAGAACAATAGCTCATGCCTGCACAATAGACATCTAATAATATATGTGTGATTTTGGTTCGAGGGTAATTGATAAAAACTCTGTCCACACGTCCTTACCTAAGCTAATCATGGCTTTGCAAAAAGGGTGGACACACCGCTCAAAAAAGGATTCGTAGCAATGCCGTCCTTTTTTTTCTATTGGGGCGGCTCTATATTGAGCCGTCCCTATAAATGGTGTCCAAACGAGCTGCTCTTATAAATCTATTTGTAGGGGCTACTGATGTTATCAGTCTCCCCTATAAATAGTTTGATTTGTAGGGGTGGCTCAATATTGAGCCGTTCCTATAAATAAACGCCGAATAGTAAAAAATAAACACTAGAATTTGAATTTTTTAAATGACCTCGGATGGAGAAATGACCAAAATAAAAGTTATAGATCTCAAAAAGTTATGAAATTTTACTATTTATAACTTTTTCATTTGAAATCATTTACTGCTTTAAAATGCTGCTTGAAATTCAATTTTAAAATTATTGAAGAACACTTATTTCTCTTTTTAATCTCTGGCTAAAACTTGTAACTATTCTTTCTCCCTCATACTAACTTTAAATTTGATGATTTTCCCCTAAAATTTACTAAAATTATGCTCTATTAATTTATTGTATTCTTACAGCTATTATTTTGTCCATCTTTTTTATGTGACTGTGTTTTATCTATTTGGATTTTGAATTTTAAAAAATGGCAACTTCAAACGTCATTTTGAAACATTAAATGATTTTCGCTGAAAAAATCATGAACATAAAAATTGTAGAACTCATCAAGAACTACAACTTTTATTTTGGTTATTTGTTTATCCGACAAAGTGGTAGTAACATTGTTCACAAAATTTACATAGCTCTCTTATAATTCCATAAACTGTAAGAGAGAGATGTAAAATTTGTGAGCAATGTTACTACCACTAAGTCAGATGACCAAATAACTAAAATAAAAGTTGTAGATCTCAAAAAGTTATAGAATTTTGTAGTTGACAACTTTTTTATTTTAATTCATTTTGTCAAGGAAAACCACGTCTGAGTTTCTTAAATTTGAATTTCAAAATTTTCAAACGACCTCGGATCAATAAACAACCAAAATGAAAGTTGTAGATCCCAAAAAGTTATACAACTTTATAGTTGACAACTTTTTTATTTGAAATCATCTTATCAAGCAAAACTACGTTTGAATTTCAAAAAATTGAAATTTGAATTTTTTAAACGACCTCGGATGGACAAACAACAAAAATGAAAGTTGATCTCAAAAAGTTATGAAACTTTATTGTTGACAACCTTTTCATTTGAAATCATCTTGTCAAGAAAAACTACATTTGAATTTCTCAAATTTGAAATTCAAATTTTGTAAACGACTTCGGATGGAGAAACTACCGAAATAAAAGTTGTAGATCTTAAAAAGTCACAAAACTTTGTAGTTGACAACTTTTTATTTGAATTTATTTAGGGCCTCAAACAATCAATTTATGCTCAGTTTAGGATAATACGTGAGGAAAGAAAATGCAACATGGACATAAGTGACAGTGTGGTGTAGTAATTAGAGGAAAGTGCGCGCAAGGCTGAGGTTGCTGGTTCGAATTCCAGCCGACGCGAAGTCTCCAAAAATCGCGCAAAAAATGTTGTGGCTATAGAGCGGGTGTGTGGCTGACTAGAGTGGAGGGCCTCCTCAAATTAAAAAAAAATACTATTTTTTAGTAATTTTTTATTGATTTTTAAAAATTAATTTATAGGGACGGTAATCAACTGGTGTTTTAGGGGCGGCTGAGATCTCTATAAACTAGATATTTGTAGCCACCGTGTTTAGAGGCGGTCGGCAAAACCACGGCTATAAATGCCCTCGATCCGTCCCTCGATCCGTCCCTCGAATACCTGCTGGCGTAGTGACATGACAGATCAAGAAATAGCGGGACAGAGTGCCGCACACGGTTTGCGGCATGCATGCATCCATTTGGATGCATCTGTGAACTGTGTGATGCGTCAGGGTAGGACATTCATAAGCTAATAAAACACCCTACCAGTACATACGTGGTTGATGAATATAATTTTGCATGCACGAGAGATGACGAGACCAGATTAATATAATCAGATGCAGACGGATCAGATACGGATAAATATATTATTAATATTATATTTGTTTTTATATTTTATTTAGATTTAATTTTAAATATGGATAGTATCAACGATAATATCGATATCATAAATATATGATTTAAATATTTAGATACGAATACGGTATCAAATATTCATCCTGCAGACTCAGGATATGGACTGATATGAACTCTTCTAAACATATTTAGTCTTAAGTACGGTCGAAAAATATCGTGTGTTTACAACCCTGGTCACACCACATGGACCACAACGCGACAAAGGAGGCAATCTCTGCAGCATAGGCATGGCTGGTTCCATCGATTCACCCCGCGCGTGTACAATATGCAATGCAAGTAACCCATGCATCCCCATTCGAATCTTTGCAGACACTCACTGGCACACACAAGCCCGATCCACTTGAGTGCTTTGCAGAAACTTTTGCGATTGATCGGCCCCATCATCTATCTCGACCAATCGTCATGGGACAAGCACCGTACCGTACTGTCACACCAGCAACCAGTCAAAACTGCAGCGCTGCCGGCTACTCCTTCCGTCTCGTTGAGAGTGTCGTGGTTGAGTTTTAGATTTCTTATTTAACATTCGTCTTAAGCCTTGTTTAGTTTGACCCCAAAGTCTAAAAAGTTGTTACAGCATCTGTCACATCGAATATTTACGGCCTGTGCATGGAGCATTAAATATAGACGAAAAGAAAAACTAATTGCACAGTTTGGTAGGAAATTGCGAGACGAACGTTTTAAGCCTAATTAGTCAATGTTTGAACACTATTTGCCAAATAAAAACGAAGGTGCTACAGTAGCCCCAAATTCCAAATTTCGCGAACTAAACAAGGGCTTATTTAAATTTTTTTATACAAATAGTAAAATAATTAAATTATTATAAAAGTATCTCTAATGATAAAATAAGCCATAGAAAAATAAATAATATTTGTATAAAAATTGCGAGTAAGACAAACAGTCAAATAAGAGATCTAAAAGCCAAAAACGACACTTTTAATATGACGGAGGGATTATATCATACTAGCCACTGCTGTCCGCGCTGTGATAGGCTTGGTATAGGAAAAATCTTAGGAAATATGGCTCATATGTCTAATATGTTTTCTCATCGCGTTACTATTGGATATTATATGGGCTTAACCTATATAATATTTAATAATTAAATAAAACTCTATGGTGCGTAACATTAAGTGTTGTATGGTTTAATATCATACGAGATTTTGACTGAACGCTGACTCAGCTTATATGGTTGGAAATTATTTATCTAAATTGAAAAGCTGAGAAAAGGATAAAGGCGTGCCGCGCGCGCCGCCGGCTGGGCCTATCTAAGGAATGTGATTGTAGAGAGAAAGAACCGCACTCTAACTGATTTGGTTAATGCCATGTTGGAGACTGCGGGACTATCTAAGGAATGGTAGGGTGAGGCTATTTTGATAGCATGTCATGTCCTAAATAGAGTGTCCATAAAGAACAAAGAAATCACACCATTCGAGGAATGGGAGAAGAAGAGATTAAATCTCTCTTACCTGCAAACTTGGGTTGTTTGGCAAAAGTGAATGTGCCAATAAACAAAAAGCGAAAGCTTGGACCAAAGATTGTTGATGGTGTCTTTCTTGGTTATGCTATTCACAGCGTGGGTTATAGATTTCTAATTATAAACTCTAGTGTTCCTGAGATGGCTGTTGATACAATTATGAAATCTAGAGACGCTACATTTTTTGAGAATGAGTTTCCCATAAAAAATGCACCTAGCACAACTGGTCATGAATTTATAATTCCCCATGAGCATGGAAATTTTACTCTGATAGAACAAATTGAGGAACCCTATGTGCAAAATCCTAAGGAGGATGACACTATAGCCACCAGGAAAAGCAAGAGACAGAGGACTGCAAAGTCTTTTGGTGATGACTATATTGTGTACCTTGTGGATGACACACCAACGACCATTGAAGAGGCATATTCCTCTCCTGATGTTGACTTATAGAAGGAAGCAGTACGGAGTGAGATGGATTCTGTTATGTCCAATGGAACTTGAGAAATTATTGATCGTCCCTATGGATGCAAGTCTATAGGGTGCAAAATGGGTGTTCAAAAAAAAGCTTAGGCCTGATGGTACTATTGAGAGGTACAAGGCAAGGCTCGTGGTCAAGGGTTATACTCAAAAGGAAAATGAGAATTTCTTTGATACTTATTCACCGATTGCCCGATTGACCACAATTCGAGTTTTGCTTTCCCTGATAGCCTCTTATGGTCTTATCGTTCATCAAATGGATGTTAAGACAGCTTTCCTAAATGGAGAGTTGGAGGAGGAGATCTATATGGATTAGCCAGATGGGTTTGTGGCAAATGGTCAAGAAGGCAAAGTGTGTAAATTATTAAAGTCATTATACGACCTAAAACAAGCTCCTAAGCAATGGCATGAGAAGTTCGATAGAACTTTAACATCTGCTGGCTTTGTTGTGAATAAAGCTGATAAATGTGTGTACTATCGGTATGGTGGGGGTGAAGGAGTCATTTTGTGTTTATATGTTGATGACATACTGATCTTTGGATCAAGCCTCAAAGTGATCGAAGAGGTGAAGGGATTTTTAACTAATAATTTTGAGATGAAAGATTTGGGAGAGGTTGGTGTTATTCTTAATATCAAGCTTCTAAGAGAAGGTGATGGTGGGGTAACTCTGTTACAAACCCACTATGTGGAAAAGGTGCTGAGTCGCTTTGGGTTTAGTGACTGTGCACCTGCTCCTACACCTTATGACCCTAGTGTGCTATTGAGGAAAAATCGAAGAATAGCAAGGGATCAGGTGAGATATTCCAAGATCATTGGTTCGCTCATGTATCTTGCTAGTGCAACAAAGCTAGACATCTCATTTGCAGTATGCAAGCTGAGCCGGTTTATGTCAAACCCAGGAGATGATCACTGGCGTGCTCTTGAGAGAGTAATGCGCTACCTAAAAGGGGCCATGAGCTATGGTATTTGTTATACCGGACATCCAAAAGTGCTAGAAGGCTACTGTGATGCCAACTGGATTTCTGATGCTGATGAGCTTTATGCCACAAGTGGATATGTGTTTTTGCTTGGAGGTGGCGTTGTTTCCTGAAAGTCTTGCAAGCAGACTATCTTAACGAAGTCTACAATAGAAGCAGAACTCATAGCATTAGACACTGCTAGATCTAAGGCTGAGTGGCTTCATGATCTCCTTATGGATTTACTGGTTGTTGAAAAACCCATACCAGCTATTTCTATGAACTGTGATAACCAGACTGATTATGAAGGTTAACAGTTCTAAGGATAACATGAAGTCCACAAGGCATGTTAAGAGACGACTAAAATCTATCAGAAAATTGAGAAACTCTGAAGTAATAGCGTTGGACTATGTTCACACGTCTAACAATCTGGTAGATTAGTTCACTAAGAGTCTGTCACGCAATGTGATAGAAAGTGCATCGAGAGAGATGGGTTTGAGACCCACTTGAAATTTACTATAGTGATAACCTGTTCTATGTGATCGGAGATCCCATGAAGTAGGACGGTGAAACAAGCTAGTAGTAAATTGTGAGGAAAGATCCTTAGTAAGACTCATTTCTGATGCATATCTTTCCTTTCTGTAAGGCAGGCTGGCTTTTGCCTTAATGTGTTCCAAGTGGCTTGTCAAAGCAAAGATGTTGTCCTACAGAACATCTTTTGAGGAACACACCTATATGAGTCAGACTACTAGTCACAGTCTATGAGATTTGGGTGATCTCTAAATACTCATGAAAGGCATTGAAGTATGACTTATATGCTTCAAATAGAGGGGATGTCTTTTGCTGCCTAGTATCAACTAAGGACTTTAGTGATATTCACCTCACACAAAACTGTCAATTCAAGGCTTAGTCCATTGTTTAGTTGTGACTGAGTGAAACTATTGTTCTAGATGGATGTTCAACTTAACAGTCTCCATCGAAACACTGGTATATAAAAGAAATATGGTTCTAAGACTACTTTGTTACAAACCCTAGAGTTTGGTGGGGATTGTTGGATATAATATGGGCTTGACCCATATAATATTTAATAATTAAATAAAACTCTATGGTGCGTAACATTAAGTGTTGTATGGTTTAATACCATGCGGGATTTTAACTGAACGCTGACTCAGCTTATATGGTTGGAAATTATTCATCTAAATTGAGAAGCTAAGAAAAGAATAAAGGCGTGCCACACGCGTGCGCGTGCGCCGCCGCCATCGCCGGCCGGGCCAGGCCGTGGGTGTGGGCGTGGGCGTGGGCATGGGCCGAGGCCGAGGCCATGGGTGTGGTGTGGCGTGGCGTGGTGAGGCAAGGTGAGGCAGGTAGGCGGTGAGCGGGTGGGCGTGGCTAGTATTTTGCCACTTAAATCCACATTATCATAGGAGTTTCGCTTCTTGATGGTGGAGGCGAACTGACTGCGTCAGTTACCGTCCCTTCTGCTTCTGCTTCCCGTCTCCTAGGATTCTCCACTGCCTTCGTCTTCTCTTCCCCATCAGCAGCCATATATCTTGTCTTCCATCAGTCCAGACCCCATCTTCCGTAACCACTCCCGAGAGAACCACATATCAGCAGCCTTCTTATTTCCCCGTCCCGTACCTCTGCACGCATGGAGGAGCGGGAGAGTAGGTGCCTCCAGAACCCTCATCCACCTGAGAATCCTGTACGGGGTGAGCAGCGATTAGGTTTTTGGAGAGTAATCCACGACTGCTCGTCCATCTTCTTCCTAGAGATTGCTCTTGGATCCATCCTCTCTCTTGAACGTCAAGGTGTCTTCTTCCTAGTGATCCGTTTATAGGACTGCACTGCGAACATTTTCCTACATCGACTGTGGTCTATGACTTCGAGCAACGCACTATGTCGACTAGTGCGAATGGAGCCTCCGATGCCCTCGGCATAGGACCCTCCGCTGGGTATAGTCTAATCTATGTGATTACTGTATTTTGTATTCTTATTGTATCAATTAGTATGTCATCTATGCATGCTGTAGCGTTCATAAGAAATATACACAGGCACATATATGCTGTCACAAACCTACTGATGTTATATTTCTGGATTAAACTAATAATGAAAATGCCTAAATTACTAACAGTTACTACGAAATGTTGGTCTATTTGGTACATTAAATGGGAAAATATGGGAAGGAAAGGTAACATGACCTTTTCATTATAATGTTGTAAATGAACATAAAGGTTGGTTGTCATTACATGGTGCCTATTCTAGGCCAGCAAATCAATGACATGTTAGTGGAAAGAAGTATTTGATAGAGTTAGGCTCAAGCAACTAACACGCTTAGATTCAAAGCACAACATTGGCTAGGATTATATTATAGGTGGAAAGAACAAAAACTACAATACAAGTAGGATCCACTCTCCTTAGGCGAAACTGCAACACATTTCATAAATCTAGAATGACATGAAAGATTATATGGCGTCGAACACTAAATTACACCGGGATTTAAAGTTACATGGTTAAGAGCAACCTAGTACTACCAAGTCTTACTCCAGAAGTCGGGATAGATGAGGGCAATGGAGAAATAACAAGATAATGATTATCTAAAATATGGCGTATGACCAACAGACTAAGAAGTCAAACATCGTGAACCCTAAGACCAAACTAACCAACGGTAGACTTGAACTTCTTCGAAAACCAAATCCCTTCTTCTCAGATTACACCATCGCCTCTGTCAGACGAATCTAGTTCCATAATGACGACTGGATCTCGTAGCTCTACTTCGAATTCGAGAGGGATGGGGATGAAGAAGAAGAGCAAGGACCAAGGGCATCTTATAGTGGCGAACGGAGATGGGGCGTAGCGCACCAAAAGTGGAGATGGCATGGATGGGATACACTGCCGGTTCATGCTGTGGGGATACAGCTGGGCATGGTGCGCTCCCTACGCAAGTGAGCAGAGGAGGGGAATAAAGGAGAGAAGAGAGGGTTCGCTCTACGAGGGAGTCGTGCGGGTGGCCATGTCCCCTAAAGAAGAAAGAAGGAAGGGGGGGTCCGGTACGGGGATGAGGGCGAGGATCAAGAGCGGACTAGAGGCCAGGAAAAGGAGAAGCGCACGGTGCATGAGGACGGCGAGTGCAGCACAATGTCACGGACATGCGAGGATAGGGTGTTAATGGGCCTGACACCGACGGCGTCCGCGGGGCACGCGGTGACAGCGACCCGTCGTGTGTAGCATGGTCGAGCTGGGCACAGTGCCTGGGACTTGACATCCACTCAGGCTTTCTAAGCACTCCCTAGTACCCAAGGCTAACTTTTCCTAGGTGTTCTTCTTTCCTTGCCTTCCTTGTCCACAATATGCGCCAACCTTTGTATGAAGTGAGATCGCAACATACATGCTTCCTCTAAATCCACCTCCTCTTATTTACTTTGAGAGAACACTATTTCATCAACATGTTGTAGATTTTCCGTTCAAACACCCTAATATTTGTATCAAAAGTGGTATGGCGGTGTAACTTGGTAAATATACTTGATCAACAACCTCGATACGAGTGCGTGTCGAGCAGCGTCACCATGTGGCAGTTGTTTCACAGGGGCCCTCGGTTTCGTTGTGACACCATAAGCTATTAACTAAGCAACTACTACCAACTTACTTGCAATGAAGACGGTGGGGTCATAGACCACAGAATTAGAGGAGTATTGCAAGGGAAGATTCAAATAAGGGTTCATTTCGCAACATGGGACAAGGACTTTAAATACAACAACAAATTTGATTTAAAGAGATTCAAGCGTTCTACTAGGACACCCACAAGTAGTTGATACAATGTCCTATGTTATCCAATCACGGTTAGTCTACTCACACCCGAATGGTAATTTCTCTTGTAACCCACTTAACATCGCCCTCGAAAACCCTAAGCATGTCTAATGAGACTTAAGGTAGATGGACGCAATAACACAGCGAAATAAATAAAATACATATTCCGAACGGTTATACAAGCACTTACTCTCCCATTCTCGACACATCGTTCACCTTTCCTACGATCAAACTACCTCAACAACTATGGACGAAATACAACAAAAAGATTACAATACCGATGGACAACGACAAAAGACACTACTAACTATGGGTACATTATCCCAAGGCAACTAATCTACTTTGGACCGTGCATCTTCATTCCCAGGCTCGACAGATTCTTCTACCACCCTGGCTATAGATCTACCTCCTCTCCTGGCAATGACTGAGTGAGAGGAATCAAGGGTTCTACTTCTGACACTTTTGAGGGTGGAGGTGCTGGTAGTACTGCAACACTGGTTCTCCTTCTTTCTGGTGGGCGGATAGGGATCCCCTCCACGATCAAGGGATCCTGCCATTTAGCAGCCAGCGTCCTCTGCTTGGCCTTGGTGACAAGGAAGGCCTCTCCCAACTAATGGGCATGTCGATCTTCAGCCTCCTTCAGAGCTTCTGACATGGCAGTCTCTTGACTCTCAGCGGCTACCGCACTAGCATGCGCTTTGGCAAGCTGCACCTGGAGCATCCTAGAGAAGATCTTGGCTTCCTCGGCTCGTCGAAGGCACTTACTCAGCTTCAAGGCTTGCCGGTCATATTGCTCATCCAGAGTAAGCAGGCACATGGTCAAGTGCACTACAGTAGGACTATCTTCTTGCACATCCCGCCCTAGCAAAGCCTCCATGCGAGCCCTCCATGCCTGTCGATTCTTTTCCAAAGGTGGAAAGAACCTCATGGGGGTATGGGCAATGGGCTCTTCATAGATCTGGCAAAGGTACCGCAAGGCTCTGCATGCCATAGCCTGGTAGGTGTCGACAAAGCAAAACCCAGTTGTGGTAATATTCCAGGCTTCAGTGATGTCGGGGAACTCTTCACTTTTCCTAATATAGACGGTAACTTCACAACGCTCAGTGCCATGCTTTTCATACTCACAGCCCTCATACTCAGGACGATCTTTGACTATGAGCTTTTGCATAGTGGCATACAGGATCTTGGGGAAACCCTCAATGTTTAGGCTATAACTACTAACCCAGGCTCCTACCATCGCTGGCGGTGGTTGCAAGGAAGGATTGAGCGAAAAGCTAGATCAAAAGGAAAAGCTAGGTGAGCTAAAGTGCACCGAGTGTGGTAACAACGGGTAAGCCAGACCCTGCTTATAAAGGCAGAGCGGTCAGTGGTCATGGCATGATCCACCAAGGTTCTAGCATGAGATCACTATAAATGAATTGACTGAATTTTTCGCGTGTTCGAGGCGAGCAATGTCTGAGGCCATTAATGACTAATACGACTGCAAGACAAGGTTCCGATAAGAGCCTAGAAAAGAGTACGGGGAGACACGGGTCATGAAAGGCATGAACCATAGGCGACGCGAAGCACAAAGCCATAAGGAACGAGCGCCTCTGCATGCATGGGTGTAGATGCAAGTATGGTAGCCGTAGTAATGGTGACCAACCCCAACCACCGACCACCTCAGGAGCAACATGCACACAAACCAAGTCATGTCTTAGATGCATAGATGCATGTGTAAGTACAAATGTTCTTGCATGGTCGATGAATCATTTTCATCTGATGGTAAGGAGGAGAGGCATTAAATGTGTTCACCTGCCTAACTTGTTTTTATCTGATGGTAGCATGGAGGGGAGGCATTAAATGTGTCTACCTGCCCAACTTGTTTTTATCTGATGGTAGCATGGAGGGAAGGCATTAAATGTGTCCACCTGCTTTTGACCCACCCTGCGTAGGTGAAGATGTCTAGTGCTTTTAAATTTACTGAGTGAATTTCTGGATAGCTTAGGGAATGGCCTCAGACACTACTCGTCTTGTGCCCATAAAAATCCTACCGCTTTCCTTTTATTGTTCTCCGCGCTAGACTAAATAGTGGACTATGCTAGTCCCAATGACTGCTCCTCCATTACAAAAGGCCTAGCCTAGCCACTTGGTACCACCACTCGGTGTGTCTCAGCTCACCTAGCCTTTCTCCCAAGCAAGCTTCTCGCTCGATCCTTCCTTGTAACCATCATCCACCAAGGATGGTAGGAGCCTGGGTTAGCAGCTATTGCTTGAACACTAAGGGTTTTCCCAAAATCCTATATGCCACCTTACAAAAACTCAGAGTTAAGGATCACCCCGAGTATGAGGGTCGTGAGTATGAGAAACATGGCACTGAGCGATGTGAGGTCATCGTCTACATTGGGAAGAGTGAGGAGTTCCTTGATATCACTAAAGCCTGGAATGTGACCGCAATCGGGTTTCGCTTTATCGACACCTACCAAGTTATGGCCCGCAAAGCCTTGTGAGATCTTTGTTAGATCTATGAAGAGCCAATTGCTCATACCCCCATGAAGTTCTTTTCACCTTTGGAAAAGAATCAACGTGTATGGAGGGCTCGCATGGAGGCTTTGTAAGGGCGGGACACACAAGAAGATAGCCCAACTGTGGTACATCTGGCCACATATTTGATTACTTTGGATGAGCAGTATGACCGGTAGGCCTCAGAGCTGAGGAAGTGCCTTCGCCGAGCTGAGGAAGTTGAGATCTTCTCCAGGATGCTCGAAGTGCAACTCGCTGAGGCGCACGCTAATGTGGCAGCCATAGAAAGTCGTGAGACTGCCATGGCGGAAGCCCTAAAAGAGGCTGAAGATCGGCACACCCAGCAGCTGGAGGATGCTTATCTTGTCACAAGGGCCAAGCATAGGATGCTTGACACAGAAAGGTAGGAACCCTTGGTCTTGGAGGGAATCCCTATCCACCCACCGGAAAGAAGAAGAACCGGTGTTGTAGTACCACCAGCACCTCCACCCTCAGAGGTATCAGAAGTAGAGTCCTTGCTTCCCCTCACTCAGCCACCACCATAAGAGGAGACAGATCCTTAGCCAGTGCAGAAGAAGAACCAACTGAGGCCAGGAATGAAGCCGTTTGGTCCGACGAAGTAGATGAGTTGTCCTAGGGGACATGTACCCATAGTTAGTAGTGCTTTTCATTGCCATCCTCTAGTGTTGTAATCTTTCCACTGTATTTCATCCGTAGATGTTAAGAATCATCGGGTCGTAGGAGCCAAACGATGTGTCAAGAATGGGAGAGGGAGTGCCTGTATGTTGTACTCGTATAAGGGTGTTTTGGATGTGCATTTTGCTTTATCCGTTGTGTTTGTTATGTCGATTTACCCTTAGACCTCGTTAGACTTACTTAGGGTTCTCGAGGCAAAAATCAAATGGGTTACAAGAAAAGCAACCATTCAGATGCAAGCAGACCAGCTATGATTGGAAATGAATCGCAAAGGAGGTAACAAATTAAAGCCGCCTTTTCACAAATCAAAGACCTCCCACTAACATGGTGTAGGCTTTCATTTTCAAGTTGTACGTTTGACCTAAGACCGCATGCAAATTAAAGCCACGCGCACCCCCAGTGGCCACTCATCCGTGCTCCTTTTCTCGCACATTGGTGCCATACTCTCAGCGTCACGCCGCTGTCTCTTCTGCATCGCCACCCACCGCACGTCGCACCACCACCCCATGACACCGCTCATGATGTCACCTCCATTGGCCCGATGCTGCCGTTGCTGTCCCCCACAAACCTGATTCCCTAAGCCCCCGATGTTGCTCAGTATCGCTGATAATGGCGCATACCCACCCTCTAACCCCATTGTCAATCGCCTATAAAACGCCCCCTAGCTCCCCCTTCACAACAAGGCACTCCACACTCAACACTAATCACCCGCACAAGCCCCCTATTCAAATGCCAACCTATTTCAACATTTTAAGAAGAAGCCTAAGATAAATGCTACAGGCTGAAGACTATCGAAGAAAACATCAAGCATGAGCCATAGTACATTGTTAGAAGCAAGAAGCTGACACTCTCAAGATGTGCTTAGATGAAGATGAGGTCACCATGACCATGTTTGCTATCCTAACTCCTACTATGGTGGCATCAATCATATTGTATATCCTTGTAAGGCGCCCGCTACCCTACGAGAGGCCTTGAGATAGTTGTTGAAATAAGAAGAGCTGAATAAATATTCAAGCTTTGTGGATCTATTCAAATTTCAAGGGCATAGGGCCTATCCACAACTTGACTACGCATGACTAAGTTATTTCTTACATTCACCAAATAAATAGCGGCGCAATTCCTATACCAGCTATATTGTGATGCGAGGTCATTTGCAATTGTCATTGTGGTTAAGTTTTTACGTACCTA
Organism: Miscanthus floridulus; assembly: GCF_019320115.1. Lineage (NCBI taxonomy): Eukaryota > Viridiplantae > Streptophyta > Magnoliopsida > Poales > Poaceae > Miscanthus > Miscanthus floridulus. The sequence continues at coordinate 84,284,588 of NC_089597.1, forward strand.
GCATAGTATCAGTGCTGGGTATCCATGTGAGTTCCTTGTTAGTAATAACTAAATAAAGTTCATATAGGCTACACTTTAACATTTATGAGGGATACTATGGTGACTATAATATGCAATACTACTTTTACTCACTCTACTGTGGGGTATCATTCTATGTGGAACCGTTTCAGGTGGTAGTACTTAGACCATATATATGCCAGCGATAATGCATTTGCATGGTTATATGCCTGCTACCACCATGTCCTCCCATACTTTGAGGTTAATGGGAATAAGGAAAAGAAAACGTCTCAGAAGATCAGTACAGGTGATGGCTTTGCTTCTTCAGAAGGCCATTTTTCATCTAGAAGGTTGGTTTCCAATCTCGTTGCCCCCAATAATACTTGTTAACCTGTATGTGTATCCTATGTAATCTTATCATTGTTTCAGAATAATTATTTTAATATTTTCTTTTGTGCTGGTGTCTCTGATATCTACACAATACACAATTTCCTGAATTTGTCACAAGATAGCTCTGAGATTCCTGTAATGTTGCTTCACCTGTAAAAGTGACAAATACTTATACTGATGCCCTATTGGCTGGCTTAAACTTAGTCATGCCTATCACTTATCTGTATTAACCTTTATTGTAACAGTTTGTATCCAAGCTAAATAGTAAAAAACAAATATAAAATAAAAGGTTTTGGTAACCCACCTGAGTCTGCCAATTATTCAATGGTTTGTGTGATCTTTATTTTCCGTACTCTTTGTCAGATAGTGAGAAGCTCTAAGTTATGAACTCATTTGGATAGACCAAAGTTATATGTTCCATTAGGACCACAAAGAGCTTATACACCTTCAAACTTACACTTAAATTTATACAACTTCCAATTTATATGGTGGAGCATATATTCCTTTCTCGAACACGCAGGGGAGCTGCGTATCATATTAAAAAGAAAAGAAAGAGTAATGCAGTAGCAAAGCCAACACTTCTATTCAATCCAATACATGGCTATGCACTATATAGAATAATAACTCACCAATGTAGCATTAGAAATTAAAGCCAAATATTAGGCAGCAACAAATCTAAAAATACCAACCAAACAGAATACATGAGGGTAGATCCACCTGAATGTTGTAATTGAATGCTATTGTCTTTGTTTAATGCTAAGATGGGCAAAGGCCTAAAACTCTAAAAAATACATGAGGGTAACATTAGTTGTGAATTGTAATATACATGCACAATACAATTACATACTGCTGGGGAAAAACGATTTGAAATGAATGTCATTTTTTTCATAACGATACAGTACAATCAGGCAGTAACACCGATGATGCCACTGGTGTCTAGTAGGTACAAAGTTACATATTTCACATAGATGCAACATAATTTACCGTTACTGAAATTTCACAAATTAAATGTGATTTTCTATGTCACACTTTCATATTTAAATGCAAGCAACTCCCTAGGAACTAAAGCAAACTGTTGAGGAAGTGTCATGTACTGGCTTCTGCATCAAGTGTACTTCTGACTCCATCTTGAAATGAGATTGGCTTGGTACCAAGAATCTGGGTTAGCTTGGTGTTGTCCATGGATACGTCTAGTGGAGAAACTACCCCTCGATTAACCTGGCCAATAGGTAGATGTACCTCTGATTGTAGAGGGTTTGGTGGCCAGCGATTGCGCTGCGACCAATGAGTAATAAAGCTTTGCTCTTAAAAAACTTCTTTACAAAAGACAAATATCATAATTCAGGACCCTGACATCCACCCCTATGTAAAGCCAAGTGACAAGCTACCCAAGTCAAAGACTAATCTCCAGAAAATACTTTGCGGGCATTATGCTTATGCTTCTTCACCTTGCAATGAGTTTTTAGAGCGATATAAGAGTAGAAAGCCCAGGATATGAGAAATTAAAGCCCATGTGTTAAAGAATTCAAGGGTGTTTGTGGTGGACTACGTTTTCCCTTAGCATTCTGCATATATGTCAAAAAAATGTTAAAGACACAGTTTTGGGGATACCATAAAAAATAACGAGCAATCACAACATGTCAACATTAAAGGTCAGCATGAATAATGTTGCACCTTTGGAGAGTCGTCGTGATCACCATCTAAATTTGCACTATCATTCTCATCACTGGAATCCTGAACATCATGTCACACACAAAAAAAATGATCAAAAGAAAGGTAACATCCAGTGTCAGTAAAATGTAATCAGTGCACACGGAATGGGCTTAGATCCATGGACTCATCACTCAGTGCCAATTTTAATCATGAACAAGGTATAGTTTCCAAGATCAGCCGTTAGACATGCACTTCAATAATACTATAAACTGGCTGGCACTTGGTTGTTCACTGAGTTTTTTTTACCGATGTCAACAGGTATTCTAGAAGAACAAGAGAAAGAACTAAAGTATTCAGAAAATAGCAGTTGTGTCATAGTTCAACACTTCTACAAACGTCATTATCGCTAGATTCACCATCTTCTGAATCAATGTAGACCAATGGACACCACCAGACCCTCTACAATCAGAGGTACTCTCAGTGCAGACCAATGCTACAAATGTAGTATTAACTTTGAGTAACTTTAAAAGCATCTAGATTCACAAACAACCAAAATGGTCATAGAGTATGACAACTATCCAAAATCTAGGCATGTTTAACCTATAGCTGATGCAAATCATAGGAAGAGGCGATGAGGCTAATTTTAACAAGAACAACACAGGCATAATTCTTCAATATAAATTAGACGCTTACTATTAATTTGCAGTGCACATCATATATCAACTATGGAACCCACACAATATCAGAATTGCAAACATAGGCTAAGATGCCTGAATCAGTCATCTAGTAAAAAGAGAGCATAGGCTAGCCTAATTTCATTGAGCAAACTTTCCCATTCACAAATCATTTTCTCAGTGGCCTAGTGAGAAGTAGATAGCTTTTAATGAACTAAGAACAGACAAAAAGAACTTACTGGTTCTAAAATGTCCAAGATACGCACATTATATGATCACGACACATCTGTTGCAAGATATGCACATTTGAGATAAGTCAGTTCAAGAAAAGGGGAAAATAACGGAATAAGGAGCTATCATAAACAACAGCCAAATATTATCATTGACTAATATTCTCATCACTGCAATTTCTAAGATGATTCAAACATTTCACATAGATGTACATGATTGATATAAGGCAAAGGAGGACTTGCTGGTTCCCAGTTCAAGACACAGGAGTGAACATCTAAGAAGACAGAGGACCTCTCGCACTAGCAGAAGACCATAATTTATTACCACTTGCACTCGCAGATGATGAACACCTAAGAAGACGGAGTCGCAGAGAAGTACCTACAACTCTCGATGATACTATCATTGACTAATATTCTCATCACTGCAATTTCTAAGATGTTTCAAACATTTCACATAGATGTACATGATTGATATAAGGCAAGGGAGGACTTGCTAGTTCCCAGTTCAAGACACAGGACTAAACCTCTAAGAAGACGGAGGACCTCTCGCACTAGCAGAAGACCATAATTTATTACCACTTGCACTCGCAGATGATAAACACCTAAGAAGACGGAGTCGTAGACAAGTACCTGCAACTCTCGATGATACTATCATTGACTAATATTCTCATCACTGCAATTTCTAAGATGATTCAAACATTTCACATAGATGTACATGATTGATATAAGGCAAGGGTGGACTTGTTGGTTCCTAGTTCAAGACACAAGAGTGAACATCTAAGAAGACAGAGGACCTCTCGCACTAGCAGAAGACCATAATTTATTACCACTTGCATTTGCAGATGATGAACACCTAAGAAGACGGAGTCGTAGAGAAGTACCTGCAACTCTCGACAAGCAGCACTGAGATCTGGTGAGGGGAACGCCGCACGGCCTAGGGTGGGGCAGTGAGCACAGCTCCATGTGGCCTCACGAGGGCCGCCGCCGCGTGGCCGGGGCTGGGGTAGTGAGCTTGACTCTGGGCTGCTAGGCGAGGCCTCCATGGCGTGGACAGCGAGATTCGCAGCGGCAAAAACCCTAGTCGGCCGGATTAGAGCAGGATACGACGCCATGGTTCCCGCTGCCCTCAACCAAGTTGTCGTAGATCCTGCCCCCCTCGACCGAGCTGCCATAGATCTAGCCCCCTTGATCGAGCCCATCCTGGCGACGCAAATGGCGGTGCCCATGCTGGGATCCAGAAGCAGCCACCACTGGGATCCGGCCGCCACCGCTGGGATCCGCCCGCCACCACTGCTGTCACCCACGCCGGGATCCCGCCGCCCTATGCCCTTCGCTACCGCTTGTGGCTGTGGATTGGAGAAGAGGAAGGAAATGAGAGGAGAGAGGAAGACAGAGAGCAAGGAGAAAAGGAGAGGAGATAGGAGGGAGCTACGTTGGCGGACTAGCAGGTCGGCGGCGGCGACGAGAGAGATGGGGAAGACGAGAGATACCCGAGAGACGAGAGAGTAATTGGCATCGTGGGGATCCAGCCATGCTGGGGCCCTGGGCGCTCCGGCAGGATGGATGCCGGTGTTGGTGAGGAAGATGAAGACAAACCTGGGCCTCCCGAGCGTGGGGGGTCGTCCACAGGCGTAGCAAGGGTGGAGCATCGGAGCTGGAGCGGGCGCAGCGCGGGCACAGGCGATGGAGAAGGGGGCACTATGGGAGGAGGAGGAGCGGCGGCACAACGGAAGGAGCGAGGCAGAAGAGGATTTAGAAGAATGTGCGAGGAAGGCGCGGGTCGATGGGGATGGGGATTTTGTTTGGTCCCTGTGTATGTATACGATGGGAGGGGGATAAGGTTGATGTGGGTTGGCCAGGTTGGTGTGCCTTGGTGGTTCCAGAAGCCGTGATACATGGACGGTGACTGTACATGAAGGACGAAGGTACAGAGGGGCGGACGGTTCACGCATGTGTCCTGTAGATCTATATGGATCTGTGAGAGGGAAGCAAGGAAGCACTGTCAACCCCAACCACCGACCATGCATGCATGCATGCAAAGCAAGCAAGGCCCCAGCAGCATGCACGCAAGCGTACTCGCATGCGTGCCGACCACCATGCTAGTTAGGCACCAACCATGCATGCCGAGAATCCACCGTTCCCTGCTACGCGCCACCGTCTATTTGTGTGCCGTGTACAGTCACCAGGAAGCCCTACTTCATTGAATGCGTTCAGTTGCTTGATCTATCTACTGCCGAATTCACGGAGGAAGACCGATTGTGACGTGCTTTATCTGAGCCATGAAATTTCTATCTAACGCACTAATTAAACAGAACGTACGTGAACACTCTGGCCTTCATATCTTTAATATAGCCTTTCAAGTTTTGGCCCCAGCAGCAAGCAGAGTCGTCAATACAATAGGGATCGGAACGACACGACGCTGCGGCAATGTAACAAACTCCATCTTTTGCTCGTGCCGGCACGGCAAAAGCTGGCCAGTGAGGGTCACTTGGCACTGCACCGCGATAGTGAAGGCAAAGAGAGGGTAAGAACTTGGACGGTGCCGCTCCTCGCACGTTCGCGACGTGCACCTTATTTCCTTTGTCGCTCAACCCTAGCTAGCTAGGCTCCAAACTAAATGATATGCGAGCAAAAATATTCTAGATCTGGTGCTGCATGTCGTCGTACTAACAGAGACGTGTCTGCTATAATCTAGTACTAGCAGCAGTATGCCAGTATGGCAATAATCTGGACTCTCAGAAGAGTGGAGATTCTTCTCAACTGGCGGGCTGTTCAGGAGGCCGTAAACGATCGTAGATTATTTATTACTGGTTGGTTTGATGTGAGAGAAAAACATTGTTCCCGGCTGAAAATTTACGATCATTTACGAGCAAGCGAACAGGCTGTAGGATTGGAGTACATATGAAAGCTATTGTTTTGTGGTACAGCCAAAGAGCATTACACCAACACATCGGTTGAATAGTCACTACATGGTAGAGCTGCAGCCATAGCACCCCTCCAATAGTGTAATTAAGAGCCAAGACAAACCAGTTCTTACATGAAAGATAGCGTCTTGTATACTTTTTTTTTGCGGGGTGTAGTCTTGTATGCATAGCTAAACATTTTTTATGATCTTCGCATGGAGACTGCATGGCCAAACATGTAAGGAAAAAGAAAGACAAACCTTATAAATGCTCACAAAAATCAGAAAACATCTGGTCATCAGTTCATTGGACTCTAATGATCATTATTAGAAATAATAGACATTGGATCTATTTTATTTTCTAAAAATACCCATTATTTACTATTATGAAAGCTAATCAGGATGCTATGTTGGGCGCAGCGGCGTGGTATGGGACGCGCTTTGTCAACTCAGTGGCCATTATTGTGGTGGGTTGGTGTGCACTGTCGATAGCTAAGCTAGTCTCTATGCTAGTCTCGACGGTGAGAATGCCTCTACACTACCATAGAATAGGCAATCACAGACAGACTATCACTGCCGGTTCGTGGTTTTAAATTGCAGAGATAGTACAACCGACACAGTGATAGACTGCTTTTTGCACAAGAAAACATAATTTTTTCATATGAAGTTGGATCAAGATAAGCTTTATACCAAAATTGTAGAGTTCAAATAAATCTAAAATTTTGTAGTTGACAATTTTTTTAATTTGAGATGGTTTATATATCCAAATATTCAAAATGAGTTCACCTATCATATTTGATATTGTTGACAATGTCGAATGGAGACAAACTCAACATCGAAGTTGTAGTATTCGACGAGATATATAACTTTGTAGTTAACAACTTTTTCATTCTAGATCATTTAGAGTATTAAATGTATAATATAAGATTCATAAATATGTAATTAAAAGAATGACATCAGTTGTATGATCACAAGTGTTGCTTAGCTTAGATGGTATGGACGCTTGAGAAACGTTGAGGTTTTGAGTTCAAATCCTGAAAACACATTAGGTGTTGTTATCCTCCTTGGAGGATTGGTATCTGACATATTCTAACTGCCTATTAGGTGGAAGTGAGGATGCTTATATCAATGGCCTTGGTTTGGTGGTAAGAGCTTCAAGCAGTAGACGGAGTTTTTCTTTTCTCTCCCCTTATTTTGAATTTGACTCATTTGGAGATTAGAGAATACGCTATGAAAGGAGGATTAGTTTGTTGTTTTTCTTTGGTACATCATAGTTTCTAATGTCTTGGCTACATGTTTCATTCTTAAAGAATGTGCTCCATTTTGGCAATAATTATGGCACGATGCGTCCTTCGTTAGAAAATGTATGAAGCTAGAAACCCTCCATTATCTAAAGAATTGCATAATGATAATTATTTAACTATGTGAGAACTACCTATCTACTATCTATATTGGTATGTATGTCCAATTGTTTATCTTATTATGCAATTTTGTGCATGTCTCAAGTCAAATTTTCAAAATTAGTATGGAATATGTTTGCATTCATATTTACTGCTACAATGCAAAGTTTAAACCATCTAATTTATCGTCTACATTGACTAAACGCGAAACAAAGGATGATCCACCATCTAGCGCTTAGTGTCTAGAAAAAACACTGCTAGGGAGGATTGCAAATGCATATGATTTCCCTTGCACTACCACAAAAAATATTTTAGGAGACAACATCTCTGATTAACAGAGATGGGCACATCTAGAGACCTCATTCACAAGCCTCTAGGCAAATGCTCGCCTTTGAAATTTATGTACAGAGGCAGGCGTCCTAAGGCGGTGTCTCTGTTAATCATTGATTAATAGTTGTTAATCATTTGGTTAACAACAGTTAATCATTATTTAACAGAGGCAGGCGTCTTAGGATGCCCGTTCTAAAAATCTCTATTAACAGAGATAGCTATTCTAAGTGTTTGTCTCTAAAAATCCATTTTCAAGGGTGGACATCTTAAGCTGCCCGTCTTTAAATATAGTTTCATCCAAAAATATAATTCATAAATTTTTCATATGAAGTAACATGAAGACAATCTTTATACCAAAATTATAGTTCTAGACGTGATCTACAACTTCGTAGTTGAGTAGTTTTTTATTTGAAACTATTTGGAGTCTGAAAATATTGTTTAAGTTCATAGATTTTAAAATTTTAAAATCCAAACAATCTTGGTCTAGACCAAAGTTGTAGTAATCAATTCAATCTATCACTTTGTCGTTGAAAAGTTTTTTATTTGAAGTCGTTTAGAGTCCCTAATAAGTGCTTTAATTTCATAGATTTTGAAATTCAAAATTTAGAATTTCTAAACAACCTTGAGTTTTCACATAGTTAACACTATAGTTTTAGTGGACCTGATCTACATGTTTGTTGTTGATAAGTTTTTGATTTGAAGTTTTTTAGTGTCTCAAATAGTTGTTTCAAATTCACATATTATGAGATTCAAAATTTTGTATTATTTTCAAACAATCTAAGATGGAGACACATACTATACTAAAGTTGTATTGCTTAACAAGATTTAAAACTTTGTAGTTGAAACTTTTTTCATCAACTTTCAATTAGTAGCCAAAATATTCAATATAAGATTATGAAATGTTGATATAAAAAGATAGCATACTATGCAAAGTCACAAATAAGTGTGTGGTGTAGTTTAGCGAGGTGTTATTGTTGTGCAGTAGGTCGCAGGTTCGGTAGGCAGTCATTTTAAGGTGTTTGCCTATATTAATACAATCGATTTATAGAGACGGTCACACACCCGCCATGGGATATGGACGATTAACTCTAACCATTTGTGATAGTAATGTTGGTCCCCTCATCTTGATCCCTCTCGAATCATCACTGTGACCAATATCACCAAGTCTTCCATTAACATGAAAGAAAAGAAAATTGTTTATGAAGAACACTTGTTTAATAGCTTATCAGTAGCATAGTCATCTAAATCTACATGCCACTACACACTTTCCCTACAACTAAAGACAAATGACTTCTTTTCATCTAAATTCTATTCCAATTTAAATTATTGATTGTTGAAAATATAATAGTAACACTACTACAAAAAGAATTTTAGGAGACAGATCCCCTCATTAATAGAGATAGGTTTTATATCTAAATTGTAGATATTGACATAGTCTACAACTTTGTAGTTGATAAGTTCTTTATTTGAAATTATTTATAGTCCCAGAATTGTATTTCAATTTCTCAGAATTTGAATTTTTTTTAAATTTTTGAATGATCTCAGATGTTAACATAGTATACACCAAAGTTTTAGCTATCAGCACAATATACAACATTGTAGTTAACAAGTTTTTGATTTGAAGTCATTTAGAGTGTCAAATATTTGTTTAAAATTCATGGATTTTGTAATTCAAATTAAAAATTGTAGCCAACCTTGAAATATCAAATTTATAGTAGTCAGTGTGATATGTAGCCTTGATGTTAGAAGTTTTTTATTTAATTTTTTTAGAATCTCAAATATTTGTTTTATGTTCTCATATTTTGAGATTCTAATTTTTAATTTTTTTAAACAATCTTGGACGGAGGCACGCTCTATATATCAAAGTTGTAGTGCTTGACAAGATCTAAATTTTTGTAGTTGAAACTTTTTTCATTGAGATCATTTAGTAGTTAAAATATTCAATACAAGATTATAGAATGGTAATATAAAAGAATAAAATATTATGTTCAATCATAAATTTGAGTGTAGTGGTAGAGATGTCTCATGTAAAACTAGAGGACTGTTGCAGTTAGACCAAATCGTCTCTGTAAATAGCCTACTGGGTTGCTCACCTTTACTAGACCAATTTGGCACATGCGGCCTGCCGGCCTGCCTCTGTAAAAGGGGGGAAAAACGCTTCTTCCAGTGATGCAAAGGGCCGTGTTGCATTTTCTTCTCAACATTACAGCAGCCCAAATTATCCTAGATTTGAAAAAAGAAAGTGGGAATGCTGCTAATGTTTATGCAAAAAAGGACGACGAAGTTTTTGTTTCACAATAATATTATTAGAAAATGAGAATTGACATACTCCATCTCTTTCAAATGGTAAATTGTTTTTGTTTTCTCTAGATTTATTTATAGTGTTTAGTATATATTTAGACACAGTATACATCTAGATATATAGTAAAAGCTATATATTTAGAAAATCCAAAACGATTTATAACATGAAATGGAGGGAGTAGTTTATAAGAGAGATCTTACCCAAAACCGTACAACTATGGGGTTAAAATCCCAACCTTAAGTCCCTAACTATCACCACTTGGCAGTTGCGATTGGACCAACGTTGAACTTTGACGAAGCTCGTAGTAACTTGAACTAGACTGCCTCACAAATCACAACGCACAGCGACGACCACGACTACTTGCTTAAACATTGCTGCTCTGAATCAACTTTGTAGAAACAACGGCCCAACCAACGACTCAGCAATTCCACTCGCTCTGGACTGCAACTCACAGCACGACTAACCAAATAGAGCCCAACAATGCAACTAACAACTCGCCTTGTAATTGTTGCCGGTGCTGCGGTCTTGGACAACTTATCTCACGTCAAAACCAATGTGGTCTTTCAGTGGCATAGATAATTTTTTTTTACTTAATATTAGAGCCAACAAAATAAAGTGTAGTACTTCAAATCCACTTAATGGTCCCATCAAATGTCACATGATCACTAGATCTAAGTTATTATATCTACATGACAGTTCAGCAATGTTACCATAAACATGGGATACTTCAAGTAAGATTGAATTATCATTAATTAGAGATGAAAACATGTTAAAAGAATAAATATAAATATAAACAAACAATGCATGTCATTTATGGTCAATATTGTTTGGGCTAGTGCTATAGATGACAAGTATTGTCATTTGACATTCTATCAGATAAGAAGTAAATGAAAATTAAACTTGTGTAACTCTTATGACATCTTCCTACAATCTAGGATCTCAAGATGGTGATGCCACAACGCATGATTGAACCTCTCGTTGTTACAAGGGTTTCTGATTTTCCACACAAATGTGGCAGCAAACTGTTAAAGCGTAAGCCCGTTGGGCCTTCACGATAGAGGCCCAGTGTATGTAGAAGGAGCAGCGTTGCCTTACTTGTTCGCTTTCAGTTTGGAGTAGCACGTGAGAGTGGGTGGCACGTCGGGTTCTGGCGCAAAAATGGTCGCATTCAATTCAACAGAAGCCATTCACTTCTTCGGCAGTTCTAGCGCCGACGCGTCTGCACTACGCTGCGCTGCGTCTCGCGCGCCAACGTGGGGCCCGTGCTGCCACACCACCGCGGAAACCGCTTGCACCCTCTTCGCTTCCCACGTGTGCATGCACGGCAGCCAGCGGCGGCAGCAGCGGCTGTAGAAGGTGAGTCCTGTAGCAACACGTGCAACACTGGATTTGTTTTTATAACATCCAAATAAAACACTTATAACATGTGGAAAATAGCTGAAACACTTGTAATATATGTGTCAAACCTGCAAAACACCTAAAAAACTTAAAAGTCATGGTAAAACATATGCAACATCCAGACAAAACACTTGCAACATATGTGCGAAACATATACAACCTCCAGATAAAACACTTGCAACATACATTTGAAAAACAGATGAAACATTTGGAACAGACGCTTGCAACGTACGTGTATAGCCATTACAACACATGCAACATCCTTATGAAATACTTGCAACATATCTATGAAATATCTGAAACACTTAAAACATATCCTTTCAACATGCGCTTTCAGCAAAACCTGACAGGTGGCTGCACGTCCCTTGGTGAGCCACTGCGCTGCCCCCGACCATAGGGTGGATGCAGTGCCCCCGACGAGCGAGCACCCGCGGTGGAGGCAGCAGCGGTGGTCGACACGGGTACGGCCTCCCACGGTGAGGCACTCTCATGCCGGAGAAGGACGCAGCAAGGCGCCTCGTGCTGGGGAAATGTCAGTGCTTGTTTAGTTCCAAAAAGTTTTCTAAAAAGTGCTATAGTAGTCATCACATCGAATCTTACGATACGTGCATGGAGCATTAAATGTAGATAAAAAAACTAATTATACAGTTTGGTTGAAAATTGCGAGACGAACGTTTTAAGCCTAATTAGTCCATGATTGAACACTAATTGCCAAATAAAAACGAAAATACTACACTAACTAAATTCCTAAAATTCGCAAACTAAACACAGCCTCACTGTATATGTGTTTTCCCTCGTCCGATGGAACGGATGCCAGCACCTGAGTAGTTCCGCACGTTCAATAGCAACAACTTAATGGCGGAAGAGATATCCAGCCTGTTCGCTTGTTGGTTTCAGCCAGCTCAAACCAGCCAGCCAACAGTGTTTTTCTCTCACAATAAACCAGCATCAGCCAGCACAAACCAGCCCAGAAACCAACCAGCGAACAGGCCGATCAATTGCCAGTGGTGAGCACTAAGGCGCGTTTAGATGCAAATTGTTTTGGGTTTTGACTACTGTAATACTTTCGTTTGTATTTGACAATTAGTGTCTAATTATGGACTAATTAGGTTTGAAAGTTTCGTCTCGTGATTTCTCACCCAACCGTACAATTAGTTTTTTCGTCTACATTTAGTACTCTATACATATACCGCAAGATTCGATACTGCGTAAAAATTTTTAGAACTAAACAGGTCCTTAAGGCAACGCATGGCTGTGCTCAGCGCAAGACAAAGCAGGCCTAGCTCTGAGCCTAGGTGGCCGGAGCGACGGTCAAGTGCCCAAGAAATTAGGGGCCCACACGTACGAGGCCATGGAAAACCGGAAAAGGTGCGTTGATCGAAGTCTGAGCAACAAAACGTCGCGTCGCGGACACACAGTCGGGACCTCGTGTAGCCGCGTTCTCATCGCCTTCTCCGGTTCTTGCCCTCAAACCCTCTCGTCTATCGTCGGATTCTCTTAACAGTGAAAGTGTATAATGGACTCCGTCGTCAAAGTACATAAGTTCAGATACTTCAGCTTGTATATGAAGAGTTTGAGACATAAAAAAACATCCATGTTGTCGTTCATCCCTTAATCCGATAAAGGATGATATTGTCGATGTGTTCTTTGATCTATGAGACCTAGACGATCTAACCTTGACTGGTGTGTGATCTAATTCGACGTCAACATAGGGGCTTAGCCTCTCTCGAGGGAACATTTGCAAGACTACTTTCCCCATATCCAATCCTCTACTTTTGGGAGGGGAATGCAAACACCTCATTCTTTAACCGGCGTACTAGATATCGAAAGAGAAGTTGTTTTGCGACTAGCGAAGGAATTTTATTAATAAATTGCAACATGGTGATGTTTTTTTTTGCCGCTAGAGAAGGAATTTTATTGATAAATTGCTACATGGTGATTAGATTATCACATCTATCTCATGAAGGAAAACGGTAGGGGTGGTGTCGGACTTCTACCAGCAATTGCTAGGCCTAGCTGAAAACAGTGGATTACCCTGTACACAATTGTTAGAAGTGTTGCATTGAACCACCTTCTAATATACCTAATATGTTGAGTTCTTGGATTAATGGATTTTCTCTTAAGCAACCAAGCTCAGAATTCAAATTTTATTGGGTGAAGTGTTAGATATTTAGATAATTTCACTTAATCCAAAAAAATAGCAAAACATTTATGATATCGTATATGTTAGAAGTGTTGCATTCAACCACCTTCTGATATACCTAATATGTTGAGTTCTTGGCTTAATGGATTTTCTCTTAAGCAACCAAGCTCAGAATTCAAATTTTATTGGGTGAAGTGTTAGATATTTAGACAATTTCCACTTAATCCAAAAAAATAGCAAAACATTTATGATATCGTATATGTGCTTGTGTGTTCTGCTCGCATAAGCAAACACGATGACTAACATAGGCCCTGTTTAGGAACGCTTATCCGAGAATCGATTTTAATCTGATCAGGATTTTTTGATAAGCTGCGATGAAAAGAATCTGCTGTCTAAACAATCGAGTGTGTTTGGCAATCCTGATTGGCCCCGTTCCCTGGTTTGAAACTTGGCTGAAACTAGCTGAAAAATACTGTTCCGGCTGAATTGTTGTGAGAGAAAAACACTGTTCCGGCTGAAAAAAGAAGCCGAAAAAGTCAAATATAGGGTAAGCCGAACAATGCCATTATTGCCCTTAGATTGTCTGTCCTGAGTGCAAAATGACCTGTATGCCCCTGAGGCTGATGACACCTCATTTGTTCACTGAATACAAGCTGAAAACACTTATGGTACTATTTTTTTTGGTGTTTCCTTAATAATTAGTTTGTGACAATAACTAATGAGTAGGCAACATGAAATTAACAAAAGTCTGGATAAATTGAGATCGATACAACAGTTAATCAACCAACCATAGCCGTGGCTATAGCATCACGTAAAGCACTCGTATCCATATCATCTCCAGAAGCACATCCTTCACCCGAGCTAGATTTGGGTCCATCTATACCTTCTTCTTGGATATTTGATTGAAAGTGAGCATCATTTATGGAATTGTCTCTAATGAAATTATGAAGGGCCATACAAGCAACTATAATTTTTTATTGCTTGTTCACTGAATATTTGGGCATCTTCAAGAGAATGCGCCATTTCATCTTTAGGACTCCAAATGACCTCTCAATCACGTTTCTCAAACTTGAATGCGCATTATTGAACACCTCCTTGAATCCCACTGGAGTACGACCATGTTGCTATTTAGAAACATGGTACCTTTGTCCCTTGTATGGTGCAAGATATCCTTTTTATTAGGATATCCTAAATCGATGAGATGATACTTCCCTACACTTTGTAATTGTAGGTTACTTAACACCTCATATCCTTGTCAATTAAAAAAAATGATTTGAGTCCAAAATATACATACCTTCGGGAGGGTGTGGGAATTGTTGCTTGTATGTGACTAGAGTATCCAATAAGACACGACTGTCATGCACAGATTCGGGCCAACCAGTGACAACAAATATGAACCACATATCAAAGTCACAGACCGCCATTACATTTTGCGAAGCATAACCATGGCGACAAATGTATTTAGGTTGCTCATGCAATGGAACAGTTACTGGTATATGTGTGCCATCGATTGCACCAATGCAATCTTTGAAATGAGGTTAAAACATAGCTTCTTGTAGCTTAGGATGTATAGAACCAAAATGTGGATATGTAGGCCTCACAATGTAAAAATCTAACTGCATGACACACTTAAGTACCTCTGTAAATTTCCTGCTAATAGTTTCTAATGAGTGGGTGAACTTGTTCTTTACTTGCCTAAATGATTGAGGTGCACCACATGCCCACAAAAACATTGCTAAGGCTTCCTTCGCACACATTCCTTTACTTGCACTACAAGAAATATGTGGTTTTTTGACATATTTAGTATGACAACATGTCATAATGTCATTATATTATCCGGTTTATGACATTCTATTTTAGGCATTTTGACTTAGTGACAATAAAAAGTTGTATGTCACAACAAATGTCATATTACTAGTCTAATTCTATCCGGTGACAATATTTGCTATGTCATAAGGACTAATTTTTGAATGTCAAAAGTATATGACAAAGGTTGTGCGTCACAAATTATTTTATTGAATTATTTTAAATACACTTGTACATGTTGGCATGTCCTATTGCCACGTGGTCAGATTTTTCTTTTTTTCTACTGTTTAATATAGGCCACGCCCTAGCTGAAAGGGTGCCTGTTCACGCCCATCTGGCATACTCAGCCCAACAGGCCACGCCCTAGCCGCTCGGCCCAAGAGGCCATGGGCACCTATTCGCACCCCAGCAAAATGTTAAAAAAGTGCAGATGGGAGGACTCAAACACGCACGCTCGTGGATCCTAGGAAGTGAACATACCACTGAGCTACGAAGATATCTTTGTTGATTGGCACACGTGATACTATATATCCAAATATTACAAGGTAATGTACCCTATGTCCTCGTAGACTTTTAGCTCGTGAATGGTTGTGGACGCGGACAGCGGCGGATCCACCTTCGTGACCTGTTGCGGCCAGGCCAGTAGCGAACGGCGGTGCGGAGCTATGCATCTAGGCCAGTAGCGGGTGTCGGTGCGGAGCTACGCGTCTAGGCCGGCAGCGGGCGGTGGCGAAGGTGGACCAATTGCGGACGGCGGCGCGGAGCTGCGTGTCCAGGCTGGCAGCGGGCGGCGGCGCGGAGCTGCACGGACCGCATTCAGCATCCAGTGGCACGACGTGGAGCGGCTTGGCGAGCAGCGTAGATCTCCCCAGAAGCTAGCAGAACTCCCTTGATTTGTTCTGCTCGTAGTTCTAGCCTGCAAGAAAGGTACTGATTTGCTTACTGAAGTAGTCTTGCATCTTAGTGCTTAGTAGTTGCTCACAGCTTTGCGCCAATTGCAGGGCAACAGTTCATGATAATACCAAATTGTATCTTAGTGTTTGTTTGTTAGCAAGAATTAAAATAAAGGTTAGTGTAGATTTATTTAACCCATTATTGGAGATAAAACAATGCTCAACTACTGTGTACAGATTTCATATAAATAATGACATGTCACATGTTTGATAATTTTGGTCAAGTATCATATATATGTAAAAAATTTTGAGCAAGTGTATCTCATGATTTTGTGCAGATGGATAGATCTTAGATCAACAGTAGGATGTTCAGCGAGGAACACATGAATGGGGTGAATGAATTCATGACCTTTGTTTCCAAGAGATTCAATGACGATGAAGAGATGCTTTGTCCATGTCGTAAGTGTTTGAATCGTGTTCGCAAACCTAAAGGACAGGTGCAGGATCACTTGTATATTTATGGGATAGGTACTACTTACACTAGATGGATACATCATGGAGAACCATTGGAGGTTGTACCACATGAAATTGATGACCATGTTGATGAACATACTAGTCTCAATGAGGATTTTGGCATGAATGTGGATGAAGAAGATGACCCTGATGATGGAATTCGTGGTATGGTAGAGGAGTTGTACACAGCTGAAGAGGAAGGTAAAGGGAAAAAGTCTATGTTTGCAATTCTATTGGAAGAGATGAAGCAACAATTGTCCCCTGGTGGTCCTTGCACAAGGTTTTCTTTTGTGGTGAAGTTACTTCATATCAAGTTATTTTACCAGATTTCTAATGGTGGATTCACAGCGATACTGAAGTTGTTGTCATCATCATTCCCAAATTGCTCTATTCCTGCATCATACCAGGAAGCAAAGAGACTTATCCGTGCATTGGGGCTCAGATACAATTCAATCCATGTGTGCCTAAATAATTGTGTTCTATTTCGGAAGAATTTAGAAAAAATGATGTTTGTCCAGTTTGTAGTGCATCAAGATGGAAAGACAATGATGCAAGAAAGAAGATTCCTAAGAAGGTTTTGTGACATTTTCCATTGATTCCTAGGCTGAAGAGAATCTTTTCTTCCAAAAGAACAACAGAGGAGGTGCAATGGCACAAGTTGAAGAGGAAGCCAGTGGAGAATGAGCTCAACCATCTAGCTGATGGCGAGGCATGGAAAGACTTTGACAGGAAGTATGGATGGTTTGCAGAAGATGCAAGGAACATCAGGCTTGGCCTCGCTACTAATGGTTTCAATCCATTTTGTAAAATGAGCTCCTCGTATAGCATGTGGTCAGCGTTTCTTATCCCATACAACTTTCCTCCATGGGAATGTGTGGAGCAATCCAACTTTATCATGGGCCTGCTTATCCCTAGTCGAGAATGCCCAGGAAAGGATATTGATGTCTTCTTGGAGCCACTTGTTGAGGAGTTCCTAGTGCTTTGGAAAGCCGTCCCTACTATTGATGCACTTAGTGAGAAGAAGTTTGATTTACATGCTACTGTAATATGGTGCATTAATGATTATCCTGCTTTGAGCACATTGTCAGGTAGAGTCACAAGAGGTTATTATGCTTGTGTGCATTGTGACAAAAACCCTTGCTCCAAAAGGATAAGGAATAAGATATGTTAAATTGGCCATCGGCGTTTCCTTCATTGGGCCCATCCATGGAGGAGGAGCAAGGTTTTTGTTGGTAATGTTGAAAACCGTGAGAAGCCAGAGAAATTTACCATGGATGAGCTGATGGAGCAACTAGAGAGGGTCAAGGATGTCAGACCAGGAAAGCATCCTAAAAGCAAAAAAAGAAAGCAGGATGAAGAGGGCCAATGTTGGAAGCGAAGGTCATGTTTGTGGGATTTGCCATATTGGTCAAGTTTGAAGCTGCGGCATAATCTTGATGTGATGCACATTGAGAAAAATATATGTGAGTATATCCTTGGTACATTTCTAGGCACGACTGGGAAGTCAAAGGACGGTATAAATTCTAGGCTTGATTTGGAAGATATGGGCATTAGGAAGCATTTACACTTGATTCGTGATGGAGATTCATATAGTACTCCTCATGCCCCCTACACAATGACTAAAACACAAACGGAGCATTTTTGTGATTTTTTGAAGAGTGTAAAATTTCCAGATGGATACGCTTCCAACTTAGCAACATGTGTTACTACAGATGGATGCAACCTACAAGGACTGAAAACTCATGATTGTCACATTCTTCTTCAAAGGATTATACCTACTGCTATCCGAGGAATCATGCACATGGACATATATGAAGCACTTGCTGAATTAGGTAATTTTTTTAGCAACTTTGTGCAAAATTTTTGAAGTTAGATGTG
Source organism: Miscanthus floridulus (assembly GCF_019320115.1). NCBI lineage: Eukaryota > Viridiplantae > Streptophyta > Magnoliopsida > Poales > Poaceae > Miscanthus > Miscanthus floridulus. The sequence goes on from NC_089597.1 coordinate 84,303,097, forward strand.
TTGGAAAGACTGAAAGCTGACATCCCAATCATTTTGTGCAAGCTTGAGAAAATATTTCCTCCTTCTTTCTTTGATGTGATGCTACACCTGGCTGTCCATTTACCTGAAGAGGCAATTCTTAGAGGTCTAGTACAATATGGATGGATGTACCCAGTAGAAAGAAGGTTGTTAACATTGAAACGGTTTGTGAGGAACATGGCAAGGCCTAAAGGGTCCATTGCAGAAGCATATGTTGCCGCTGAGTGCTTGACTATTTGCTCGAGGTACTTTGATGATGATATTGAGACACGACACAATCGAGAGGGTAGGAATAGAGAGCGTGTTGCTATTGTGAGAGGAGACCTATCTGTTTTCCAGCATGGAGCCGATGTTCTTGGAGCACCAAGTCTTACATATCTTGAGCATGATTATGAAAAAATGGTTTGGTTCGTACTAAACAATTGTCTGGAGGTTGAGCCATATATTGAGTATGTCAGCCCATCTACTATTTTCATTGTTTCTTGTAACTTAGTTATTAGCCCTAATGTTTGAATTAACTATCATTTTTAGGATATACAAGAAAGAGTTGGAGAATGAAGGATGTCCTAATGTTTGAGCTCACCTTTTTGTGCTAATTGTTGACAAAGGGGGAGAGAAATTCATAAAGATAGTAAGATAGGAGGAGAAAACAAATGAAATGACATTGTAAAGGGATCATATAAAAAAATATTGCACACAAGTAGGGGGAGCAAGCTCATAAACTTGTATGTTGCATTTGAATATGCCTTTCGTATATTTGCTTGCATGGCACAAGTTCAAAATTTCAATATTCATGCTTGTGTGGTGATGCTAGTTATAGGCTTGAATGATGAAATGAAAAACTAGCATGCATAGGCTAAAGTAACTAGACTTATGTTCATTCTATGGAAACTAGACCCTTGCTTGTAATGTTGATCTCATAGGGTATTCTAGTTTTTGTGTATGCCTAAGTTACTAATGGTGCTAAGGAAGGTATATTGGTGCACTCTGATTGGTATCACGCTTCAAAGGTCCATCTCTTATACCTTAGCATCATTTGGTAGACATTGTCTCCTATATTTCCTATCTAAGCATATGTGCAAGCTACAATCCAAACTCTTAGCACATATGTAGGGAGAGCAATTGCTACCATTTGGGATTCATGAAACTTGTCCATATCCTTTACACATGGTAAATATGCTTGGGAAAGCAACATGGATTCAATTAAATTTCAACTTATATCTTTGTGAAAGGGTTGTCATCAATTACCAAAAAGGGGGAGATTGAAAGCTCTAGTTTGGTTTTGGTTAATTGATGAAACCCTAAGTGCTAACCTAGTTTATCAAAGTGATTATGAGATAGGTAGCACTACTCCAAGTGATGAAGCAATAGCGAAGATCATGACGATGGTGATGGCATGGTGATGATAAAATGCTTGAACTTGGAAAAGAGGAAAGAGAAAAACAAAAGGCACAAGACAAAGGTATAAATAGTAGGAGCCATTTTGTTTCGGTGATCATGACACTTAGCGAGTGTGATCACATTTTGGTTAGATAGCCGTTCTATTAAGAGGGGTGAAACTCATATCGAAATGCGGTTGTCAAAGTGCCACTAGATGCTCTAACTCATTGCATATGTATTTAGGATCTAGTGGAATGCTAACACCCTTGAAAATGTTTGTGAAAATATGCTAACACATGTGCATAAGGTGATACACTTGGTGGTTGGCACATTTGAGCAAGGGTGAAGAAGTTAGAGGTGAAAAAGGAGTTAGTCTTGCTGGTCACAAGGTGACCGGATGCTGGTCTCAGAGGGACCGGCGCGTCCGGTCAGTTGTAGCAGCATGGACACTGGCATCAGTTAACTAACCGGACACTGGGTCGCTCTGCGATCGGACGCTGGAAGGCTGTGTTCAGTCCTGTTGTCGGGCAATGCAGAAGAAAGTCACTGTGAGACCGGACGTTGGTAGGGTCCGATCAAGCATGACCGGACACATCTGGTCGAAGAAATTTGTTTCTAGAACCTTACTAGAAACGACCGAACGCTGGAGGCTGAGCGTCCGGTTAGTTTGTGCGCTGCGTCCGGTCAACTGATGACTGTTGAAATCTGACGAATAGTATTTGAAGCAGGGGACACGTGGCGTGTATTACGTGACCAGACGCTGAGGGCCAGCGTCCGGTCGATCCAACCAGAGCGTCCGGTTACCCCGAGTTCTGCCCAGTGAAGGGGTATAATGGCTCTATTTCGTGGGGGCTTCTATTTAAGCCCCATGGCTAGCTCAAGCTCACTCTCTTGGATATTTGCATTGACATAGTAACCTTGTGAGCTTAGCCATAGCCCTCCCACTCATCTCCATCATTGTTTCATCATCATTATGAGATTGGGAGAGAATCCAAGTGCATTGCTTGAGTGATTGCATCTAGTGGCACTTGGCATTCGTATTTCGCTGTGAGATTTACTTGTTACTCTTGGTGGTTGCCGCCACCTAGATGGCTTGGAGCAGTGTAACACCCTGGTGTTACATTGTAATGCTTTGCTAAAATATTTCACGAGCATCATAAGTATGTGCATGTGTGTATAGCATGAATTATAAATCAAAGTTCGGTTCTTGAAACAGTCATGTGAAACATGAGTCCGTGGTTACGTTTCATATAATACTATTTAGTATTCTGATCGAATGGTTGTCGAAATCCAAGTGCTATAGAATGTTTGTGAACGACGATGATTAGCTAGTCGATGTCGTGCTACCTCTTTTGTCTGGCGCTGCCCAACACGATGGCGCCATACCGCGCTCGTCGCCTTGCCGCAGTGGCCGTGCAGACAGCTCACCTATCCCGCTGTCCCGTAGTGGTGCTGTTGGCCCGTGCGTTGACGCCGCAAACGAACCAAGCCAAGCCATGACCCCCCCTGCCCAGCTGTCTCCTTGGCCGCCAAGACGATTCTTCTCAATTCGCCATGACCATAGCATTAGACTCCAATTTGGCTTAGGCTCGGCTTCGTTAGGTATCTGGTCGCGTCCCATCCCCACCTTGCTATGTATGCCGTTGCACAGGGGCGCAATTTCGTAATCCCATGCCACCGGGTCCATAAGACCACACGGACGCTTCCCTACGGCAAGGCAGTCACTCCGTGCACCTCGTAGTGATTCAGTGTACCCACAGCTTCACCATACCCTCCTGAGCACCCCGCGCACCTCAGTCGTAGCTTCACAGCAGGCCAGCCTCCACCGCCACAGTCATGCCACCATCGTGTACCGCCGCACCGCCGTGAGTGCACATGGCCAGCTCTGCTCAGACCACCTTTGACTGAACCGTCAACGCGAAGGTATCCGTGAGTACTCCCTAGTGCTTGCTAGCTCGTGTGCTGGCCTTGCCTTCATTGTTGCTTAAGGGAACGCGCCCGCCTTTGCAGTTCAAGAGCCACCACCGGGGAGGGAGTTCAGAGCGCCGCCCCTATCCACCGTAGCGCTTCCAGCCGTCGTGTGTTGTCTCCGAGGTAATCATCGGCCTCTTAGTTATGTAGTGGGAGGTCGGGTGGCGCCGGCGTGGCTATCCTGTGCCCACGCCGTCGTGTCGGTGCGCGCCCTGGGGCCAGGGACTTAGCCACGGTAAAGAAGTAGAAAAGGGAGGGTGTAGCTGTAAATCCTAGACTGAGAAAATAATGCCCTAGCGCTCGCAGAAATTATCTAGGACTTCGGGGGTGCCTGTGCATAATTGCCATTGCGCGCAGGCCTCCCCCGTCGCGGGCCGTTGGCCAGCTGGGCCGCGCCTCTGCGTGGGCCGCGCGGTGGCCTGCTGACGCGCGCGGGCGGGATGGCGCGCTGGGCTGAGCCGCGCGATGTGGGCCAAAGTAGAGAATTCGGTTTTCTTATTTTTCCAGAGGATAGAAATGCTTATTTATTTTTGTTATGAATCCAACTTCGATAAATCGTAGTAAATTGCGGGGTTGTCGAAAAATAGTGAAACTAATTTTGTTAGGTTCATAAAAATACCATCTATCTGTTAGTATAGTTAGTTCACAGTTAGCTATTATGATTATAGGCTCATAAATTCTAATCAGAAAACTTAGCATTATGTAGATTAATGTTTGTAGGAATTCTTGTGGCAAATAGGTAATAGTTTTAGCTTTAGAAATTTTACAGTATGTTCACTAGGATATTATGGGCTTGCTGTAAATTTTGTAGCCTTAGAATGAGTTGTTAGATAGAGTGGCTATTACCTTTGCTTTATCACATATAGTGTAAATTAGCGTTCGGAGTAGGAACATTGGTAATTGCTATAAGAATAGATGCCATGCGTTAATACTTGTTGGTGGCGACAATACGTAGCTTAGCCTTTAGTCGGTAGATCTCACTTAGTAGTGTAATAGATGTACTTTTGAATTTAGAGTTGCTGTTGCCGTAGTGTTAATCATTGCATCATCATTTCATGTAGATCACGAACAGGTAGACTTCGTACCCATCTGCGAGCCGGAGTACGACGAGGTGATCGAGGAGTACGAGGATGAGCTCTTCACACAGGAGGGGGCCCAGGAGCCTGTTGGTACTGACCTTGCTCACCTAGCACCTGCCCAAGGCAAGCCCTTGTGCATAACCCCTATTTTTAAATAATCATTGAATATATATTTATATGATATGAATTTACATTACAGGCATTTTGTGGAAACTACATGCATAAGTATATCTACCCATGAGTCCTACTAGTTTAGGTCGAGTAGTTGCTATGGTCAGGATGTCGGTATCGTGAGTAACCTGCCGTTACTCGCAAATAGGTGATTAAGCTATGATATCATGATGAAATAATGGAAAGGAAAATGGTGACCAGGCAGGGATGTGGAATTGTGACTAGTGGGTGTGAGGGGTTGTGTCCTGTGGCCAATAGGGCATAGCCTGGTTACACTTTTTCCCTGTATGTGTCAATTAAGGGCCGATCGTTGCATATGACTCTAGGCAAGTCACAGATTATTATCCTGAGCACATACTTGGGTATGGGCGCAGGGAAGGCTTGCTGCTCTCTTGTCGTGGATCCAGCTCTTTCCGGACCGACTGATGGGAAGAGGAGGTGGTGGAGGTCCTTGCATCGCACTAAGTCTGGACTCAGGGGCGGGGGCTTGGAGTCCAAGTTTGGACGAGGACCTGGACACCCGGGATAGGAGAGTGGTGGGTCAGTATTGCTTGTGCCTAGGGTACAAGCGGGGCGTGTGTCTTCAGGGCACCCAGCTGGGCACATTGATTCGCGAATCGCTGGGCTATCCGGTACGGCTTGTCTGTGGTTTAGCACCGTAGTAAGAACTAGAAGTGGAAAAGGAGAAGGAACATCATTGATTGCTCAACTCTTGCTTGAAAGTAGAATAGGTGCTTATATAGATTGACTAGATGAAAACTTAATACGGCTAATGATAATAAAGCATCAATAAGGACTCACTATTAGTATTGCTTTCTGCTAAAGAAAACCAGCAACCATAAAGCCTAGCATATTCCTTGGAGTCGGGAAAGTATTCCCACTGGTTAGATAAGTCTTGCGAGTACATTGTGTACTCAGGGTTTATTTACCCCTGTTGTAGGTGATGATTGAGGAGTACCTTGTGTGGAGGATCCTTCTGGTGGGCTCAGACAGAATCCTCGTTATCTTATCGCTAGATGTTATCTTTTAATATTCCACTGTTTATCATTCCACACTCTGTATTTGGTATTGTAATAATGTACTTTTTAAGAAACTCTAATGTATGAAATGGACTTGTGTTGCAACTCGTTCTCATTATTGGATCCTTAGGAAAAATATGGATCTTTTGGGTTCTCCCTCGGGGTGTGCCCGACGGACACCGCTCGCGGTAGTTGCTTTCGGGGTGCTTAGTGTCTGGTGGAAGATGAGCGCCTTCGTAAGTACGCTACTTTGGGCGGTTCTACCATAGTTGGTACTAGAGCCAATAATGGTCATGAGTTTCCTCACTCTTTTATAAAACTAAAAATTTGACCAACAAAAGTTTTGCGAAAAGTAGGATGCAATTAAGTTAAGTTATATAAGTATAAGCCCTAGCTATATGGTCTATCTAAGATAGCGGCACTGGTTTTATCTAATCAGTTTTCTACAGGTACACTGACTTACGTTGTGTAAGAAATCGCTTAGTATACGGGAAGTGAGTGTGCGATGTGCCAAAAATTTTACGAATGCCGCTATATTCTGGCTTGAGTGAACGTATAGGTCGAAGCATGCATCATATTATAGCATCTTACTTGAACTATAAATCCCCTTCATGTATAAGTGAGTAGTAAATTGGTAGGACTAACTAAATGAATACTTTAATAAATGTGTTGTCATCTCTTTAATCCCTGGATTCTGATCGGGAAGGTGTCCTATTGGATGGTTCGTCTCTCTTACAGATGAATCTAAGGTCCGGACGTGGGAGCACCAGTTCGGGAGTGGCCAACGAGGGCCATGGTGACAGTGCTCGAGCCTTTGAGCATGGCAACGGGGGAGCTCAGGAGGTTCCACCTCTAGTTCCTCATCCTTTCCTGCCGCCGCCACCGCCTCCGCTGATGTCCCCCATGGAGATCATGGTGGAGTTGTTGGCTGCTCATCGGGAGTCAGCCGCTGCTCGTCAGGAGACAGCTTGTGCCATGGAGATTATGGCACAGGCCATCGCGGGCCTTGCCCGTGGAGGCCCCGGGGGCAACGGTGGGAATGGGGGTGGTGCTCGCCGTTCTGAGGGACAGTCCTCTTACCAGGATTTCCTCAAGACCCACCCACCCATGTTCACATCGTTGGACGAGCCTTTGGAGGTGGAGCACTGGCTTCGCACGCTGGAGCAGAAGTTTTGGCTGCTCGGAGTGGCCAATGAGCAGAAGGTGCACTTTGCGTCCCAATAGCTTTTGGGGTCGGTAGGTGCCTGGTGGGAAACATTCCAGGCCATGGAGCTACCGGATCATCTGACAACGTGGTAGGAGTTCTCCACCGCCTTTCGCGAGTTTTTCATACCTGCTGGTGTTATCAACCAGAAGGTGACCGAGTTCCTGGAGCTACGCTAGGGGAGCAGGACGGTAATGGAGTATGTGACCCAGTTTAACCACTTGGCTCAGTATGCTGGTAGTTAGGTGGATACAGACGACAAGAAGAGGGACCGCTTCTTTCGTGGTCTCACTCCTTCCCTTCAGGAGAAGCTATATCTGGGGAACTATCAGAACTTTGGGGCTCTAATGAATGCCACCATTGCTCTTGAGGGGTTTCAGTGGGCATCTCAAGCGGATTGGAAGCAGAAGCGGGTGGCAGCTGCATCCTCCAGCCACCCTCATACACAGAAGGTACAAATTGTTAGGTGGGGGCCCTATCAACCATCCGGCGGGCCTCCGTTCCGGTCACCCTAGCAGACATCGTAGACTTCCGCTACTCAGTACAAGGCACCTCTGCAGCAGGTGCAGCCCCAGCAGACTTAGGGACAGCAGGTCCCACCCCGTCAGGGATTCAGAAACAAGCCTGGTGCTTGTTTCAAGTGTGGCAAGGATGGCCACTATGCCAGGGAGTGTCCTCAGCAGTAGGAAACTCAGTCGTCTCAGCCATCTGCAAATTCCAGGCTTATTAAGAGGACTATCATCAAGAGGAAGGTGCCCAGCAGATCTGGTCAGGTGCACTTCATGGATGCTCAGTAGGTTGTGCAGCAGGAGACAGTTATGGCTAGTATGTTTACCATCAAATCCCATCCAGCTTTGGTGTTGTTTGATTCTAGTGCATCGCATTCCTTTATGAGCATGGGGTTTGTAGAGCGGCACAACTTATCACTATTGGCTATACCATATGCCTATAAGATCCATACTATGGGTTCATAGATGTTCATCAATACCCGCACGGATACAGTAAGTTTGGTATTAGCCACCCACACTTACTGTCTACAGTTCATGATAATGCCTAGGCAAGGCATTGATGCTATTCTTGGAATGAACTAGTTGCGGGTGTATGGGGTAGTATTGGATATGAAGAGAAGAAGTGTGGAGTTATGGCTTCCTTCTTCTGAGGATAGAATGTCTCTTATCATACCCTCAGAACTAGTCTTACCTGTTGCTGCCCATGCTGAAGCCGTTCCTGATCTTACCTCCATTCTAGTAGTATGTGAGTTCCCAGATGTTTTCCCTGAAGATCTTCCTGGATTGGCACTAGACCATGAGGTACAATTCTCCATTGAGCTTGAGCCGGGTACTGCTCCTATCTCTAGATGTCCGTACCGCATGGCTCCGAGAGAACTAGTAGAAATGAAGAAGCAACTGAAAGAGTTGATGGACAAAGGTTCCATCCGCCCAAGTTCTTCACCATGGGGTTGCCCAGCTATTTTCATGAAGAAGGATGGTACTCTGTGGATGTGTGTGGATTACCGCCCCCTCAATGCGGTAATAGTTAAGAACAAGTATCCTTTGCCCCGCATAGATACTTTGTTTGATCAGTTAGTTAGTGCCAAGGTGTTCTCGAAGATAGATCTCTAATCGGGCTATCATCAGATCAAGATCAGGCCACAGGATATACCAAAGACAGCTTTCTCTACTAGGTATAGGTTGTATGAGTACCTAGTGATGTCTTTCGGTCTCATCAATGCCCCGGCCTTCTTCATGTACTTGATGAACTTAGTTTTCAAGCCGGAGTTGGATAAGTTTGTGGTGGTTTTCATTGACGACATCTTGATCTATTCCAAGAATGATGAAGAGCATGCCCGTCACCTCCGAATAGTACTGACTCGACTAAGGGAGCACTAGCTGTATGCTAAATTCAGCAAGTGTGAGTTTTAGTTAGATCGAGTGCAGTTTTTGGGGCATGTGTGGACACCTGAAGGCGTTTCTGTAGATCCCAGCAAGGTGCAAGATGTATTAGATTGGAAGTCTCCCAAGTCTATGCACCAGATCCATCAGTTCCTTAGGCTAGCTGGATACTATCGGCGTTTCATCCCTGATTTCTCCAAAATAGCCTAGTCCATGACCAAGCTGCTCTAGAAAGAAGCTAAGTTTGATTGGAGTCCAGCTTGTGAAGAAGCTTTTCAGTCCCTGAAGACCTTTCTGACCATTGCTCCTGTGTTGGCCCAACTAGATATTGAGAGGCCCTTTGATGTTTACTGTGATGCCTTGAAGATGGGATTGGGATGTGTGCTTATGCAAGATGGGCGTGTGATAGCTTATGCTTCGCGCCAGCTGAAGAAGCATGAGGTGAACTACCCCACCCATGATTTAGAGCTAGCTGTTGTAGTTCACTCTCTAAAGATTTGGAGGCATTATCTGTTGGGCAACAAAGTGCATATCTTTACTGACCATAAGAGCCTTAAGTATATTTTCACTCAGTCTGAGTTGAACATGAGGCAAAGGAGATGGTTGGAGTTGATAAAGGATTATAATTTGGAAGTCCATTATCATCTAGGAAAAGCTAATGTGGTAGCTGATGCTTTGAGTCGTAAGTCGCATCAGGTTGAGGAAATACCCTTGTCACTCCACCACACAGAGGTGCTAGCTCAGATTGCATTGACCTCAGAATTGCTGGAGCAAATTATTCGGGAGTAGAAGGAAGACCCCGAAGAGATTCCTCATCAGGAAGTTGCTAGCTGAAGGGCGTGGACCTTAGTTTAGCATTGATGAGCAGGGGGTCGTAAGATACAAGGATAGACTAGTGGTTCCATCCAATGAAGAGCTGAAAAGAAAGATTTTGAATGAAGCCCATCATTCAAAGTTGTCTATCCACCCTGGTAGCAACAAGATGTACCATGATCTGCGCCAACTGTACTGGTGGTCCTACATAAAGCAAGATATCACCCAGTTCGTTGCGGAGTGTGACACTTGCGGTAGAGTCAAGGCAGATCATATGCGTGCTCCTGGATATCTGCAGCCCTTGCCCATTCCTGTTTGGAAATGGGAGGATATTTCCCTGAATTTCATTGTGGGTTTACCCCGCACCTCCACGGGCTTTGATTCTATTTGGGTCATTGTGGATCGTCTCACCAAGTCTACCCACTTCCTTCCAGTGGATACTAGATACACTACTAAGAAGTATGTGGAGATATACTTTGATCGGATTGTGACCCTACATGGAGTTCCTCTCACCATCATCTCTGATAGAGGGTTAGTTTTTGTCTCTCGTTTCTAGGAGAAACTCTAGGAATGTCTGGGTACTCGTCTTCTCAGAAGCTCGGCGTACCACCCACAAACTGATGGTCAAACTAAAAGGGTGAACCAGGTGCTCGAGGATATGCTACGGGCTTGCACCATCTCTTTTCCTGAGAAGTGGGATCAGTGTTTGAAGCTGGCAGAATTTTCATATAATAACAGCTATCAAGAGAGTATCTGCATGGCACCATTTGAAGCTTTATATGGGTAGAAGTGTAGGACGCCACTAAACTGGGTTCAAGTAGGAGACCGTGGGTACTTTAGGCCTGACTTCATAAAGGAGGCTCGAGAGAAAGTAAATATAATTCGTGAACACTTGAAGGCAGCTCAGAGCCGACAGAAGGCTTACGCAGACAAGCGAAGAAGGCCTTTGGAATTTGTAGCTGGGGATTATGTGTATCTCAAGGTATCTCCTATGAGAGGGGTACATCGGTTTGGTGTCCATGGCAAGTTAGCCCCTCGATATGTGGGTCCATACAAGGTGTTGCAGCAGTGTGGCCCCGTTGCTTATCATCTCCAAATCCCTGAAATTCTCTCAGCGGTTCACAATGTATTTCACGTCTCGCAATTGAAGAAATGCCTACGAGTTCCTGAAGAATCTATGGAAATAGAAGGACTTTCGCTCCAACCTGATCTGTCTTATGTGGACCATCCTATAAAAATCTTGGAAGAGGAGAGAGTGACTAGGAATAGTGTGATAAAATTTTATAAGGTGCAATGACAAAATCATTTAGAAGACGAAGCCACCTGGGAGCAAGAGAGCTACATATCAAAGCATTACCCCCCATCTCCTCTCTAGGTCGGATAGTTAGTTATTGCGCCAAATGTACTCCCTACCCCTTTCTCACACTAGGCACATGAAATCTTGGGTCGAGATTTTGTTTTAGGGGGATAGATTTGTAACACACTGGTGTTACATTGTAATGCTTTGCTAAAACATTTCACGAGCATCATAAGTATGTGCATGTGTGTATAGCATGAATTATAAATCAAAGTTCGGTTCTTGAAACAGTCATGCGAAACATGAGTCCGTGGTTACATTTCATATAATACTATTTAGTATTATGATCGAATGGTTGTCGAAATCCAAGTGCTATAGAACGTTTGTGAACGACGATGATTAGCTAGTCGTGGGCAAGGATAGTTGGATAGTGGGTTCATAGGCCGAAATGGGGATTCGACGTGAAATCATTCGGAGCGATGTCGTTTCGCGAAGATTTACAACTGGGCCGACGAAGCCACCTTGGGCGATGGTTGTAGAGCGATCGGCTTAGGATGTGGTACAATATATTGGCTCCGTTAGATAGCCCAACGTACCCTCTTGTGCATCGAATAGTTAGTTCGGCTTTTGGAGCATCGTGTACAAGTTTTCTGCTTGCTTTAAAAAGCGTGCGCATCACTGGAGTTGACACTGGGCGCGGTCACCGCTAGCCTGGCATGCTGCTGGCATTGCCAGCGCTCTGCCGTGCCGTCCGCGTTCGTGCGCGCACCATGTTCCACCATCCCGCCGGGCACGCGCACGGCTCTGGCATTGCGCGCCAGGTCTGCCTGCCTCCGCTGCCGGCCTCGGCCACGCTACTGCCCCGCTGCCGGCCATGGCCACGCTGCTGCCCACCGACCAACCTTGCCGCGCCATGCCCTGCTCTGCACTGCCTTGGCTGGGAGCGTGCCAGGCCCGCGCTACACGCCACCCGTCATCCCGCCGGTCCTGTGTCCGTTGACATCTTGTTGGCTGCTCTTGCGCTGGGCGACAGCCTACCCCGCCATCACCTCGGCATCGATGTCGCGCTGCCTCTTTTGTCTGGCGCTACCCGACGCGATGGCGCCATACCGCGCTCGTCGCCTTGCCGCAGTGGCCATGTAGATGGCTCGCCTGTCCCGCTGTCCCGTAGTGGTGCTGTTGGCCCATGCGTTGATGCCGCAGATGAACCAAGCCAAGCCATGACCTCCCCTGCCCAGCTGTCTCCTTGGTCGCCGATATGATTCTTCTCAATTCGCCATGACCGTAGCATTAGACTCCAATTCGGCTTAGGCTCGGCTTCGTTAGGTATCTGGCCGTGTCCCGTCCCCACCTTGCTATGTATGTCGTTGCACAGGGGCGCAATTTCGTAATCCCGCGCCACCGGGTCCATAAGACCGCACGGACGCTTCCCGATGGCAAGCCAGTCACTCCATGCACCTTTGTAGCGATTCAGTGCACCCACAGCTTCACCGTACCCTCCTGAGCACCCCGCGCACCTCAGCCGTAGCTTCGTAGCAGGCCAGCCCCCACTACCGTGGTCGTGCCACCGTCGGGCACCGCCGCACCGCCGCGAGCGCATGTGGCCAGCTCTGCTCAGACCACCTCCGACTGAACCGTCAACGCGAAGGTATCCGTGAGTACTCCCTGGTGCTCGCTAGCTCGTGTGCTGGCCTTGCCTTCGTTGTTGCTTACGGGAACGCGCCCGCCTTTGCAGGTCAAGAGCCACCGCCGGGGAGGGAGTTCGGAGCGCCGCCCCTGTCCGCCGTAGCGCTTCCGGTCATCGTGTGTTGTCTCCGAGGTAATCATCGACATCTTAGTTATGTAGTGGCAGGTTGGGTGGCGCCGGCGTGGCTGTCCTGTGCCTGCGCCGTCGCGCCGGTGCGCGCCCTGGGGCTAGGGACTTAGCCGCGGTAAAGAAGTAGAAAAGGGAGGGTGCAGCTGTAAATCCTAGACTGAATTACATGGGAGATCATGATACTCACACGAATTGGCAAGTCTGTTGCTTGGCGAATCCAACGGTGTCCGGGCTCTTCATGCCGCGAACCGCACCGACCCTGTTATCCGAAAAGGGAAACCAAGACATACTTATATAAAAGAAAATGGTCAAAGGCCTATTGAATCTATCAAAGACAATCGACACAAAACAATCTACTATTATCATGTTCCTTTACTTTCTTTTACTTTTTGCATCTAGGTCAAAAGTCATGCTTTTCTAGTTTACTATAAACAAGCCGCGAGCTCCGGCATCATCGGAGTATCATCTTTTGTTGTTCTTGCTCAAAAGCAGATAGTTCGATTCTTTGCCGTAATCGAAGAAATTATTCTTTTACTAGTTTGCTCGAAAACTAGTCGTGTGTGCTTCTATGAAAGTGAAGCCATCTAGTCATCGATGACTCCTGTGTTGATTTTAGGCATCAACATAGGGCCAACGCGAGGGGGAAGAGAGGCAAGACGGAGAGGTTTTGGATGGTGTAGCTTGCTGGACATATTAAGGACCGTGTATCCGTGGTAGTAGGATTAAAACATAAATTTGTACAAATCACTTTGTCATCAATGGGTGTGCTAAACCTAGTACTTTGTTACGACTGAATGTCCTATGGATTCGGCATGAGGTGTAGCACGGGCCGGGGTAGCTAGGAGGGCTAGTACCTAGGCGGACTCTCTAACCAATCGTGGGCGCTTTGGCCGAACTTGGGAAAGGTTGAGGCATGAGTCACTCCTTATGTACCAACTTCTCGTATGGGTTGTGATCATTATCTTTGGTCCGGTAAACCTGTACCCTTCTGAAGAGTCTTGAACTATACCTTGTTCCTTTCTTCTAGATTCGGACTACTGATGATCTGAAGGACTTGTGGATTATCAAGATATGCTTGTCTAGTTGAGTAGATAACTTTACTTTTTCTTACAAATTCCTTTATGCAAAACCAACCGCAAAACCAACGATTGTTCCTTGGTATAGCTTAATTGCGTCATCCTTGTTATTACTAGGGTAAGACACGTTGAGTACAGTCGTATACTCATGATACTACTTGTTGAGTTTTACAGTTGAGGTAGCCTCCACTTATGGGCTTTTCTATGTGCCTATCCTCTACGGACTGGGAGTGGTAGACACCGGCCTGGTGAGTCGTAGGTCCATTGTGGTGGCACGACCATGGACATGTATCAAAACTATGTTGCTTATCTTAAAGACTTCCGCTAGACTCTGACATGTATGAATGTGTTATGATTAAGTGATGAACAATATCTTGTAAACTCAAGCGCCTTTTATTAATGTAATGTGAACCACGTGGTCTAATTTTCTTGCAAAAATCCTAGATGAAGGTCAGACAGTTGTTTGTTATATGGGTAGCACACTAGGACAATCGTGTGGGTTGGGGTTTAGGCTAAGTGTTGTCAAGGGAAGAAAGTTTAGTCTAACCACCGGCTCTAACAAGGGGCGGTCTAGACATAGACGAAGTCAAAATTTATATCAAAATTATATAGTTCGCCAAGATCTAAAACTTGTTAGTTGATGAAATTTTTATTTGAGATCATTTGGGGGCCCACATACATACATACATACATACATACATACATACATACATACATACATACATACATACATACATACATACATACATACATACATACATACATACATAAAGTTCTCATATTTTTGAATTTTAAAAATTTTGAATTTTTTAAATGACCTTCGATGGAGACACGTTCTACGTAAAATTTGTAGTGCTTGATGAGATCTAAAACTTGTAGTTAAAATTTTTTCCATTTAAAATCGCTTACGAGTCAAAATATTGAATACAAGATTTAGACATGTTAGTACAAAAGAATAGCATCTATATATAGGACTGTGTGGTGTGGCTGTACACGTGAGGAGATGTCGTGGGCTAGAACCTACAAACGCACTTGTGCAAAAATAAACTGGAAATTAAATATTGTGATTGTGGTTAGTTTTGTAGGCCTCCGACCACATTAAAAGTAGTACGTCATCTTTATTCTTACGACTTCTAAATCATTTTTTTTAAAAAGGACTGAAAATAATTTATAGGGGTGTCTAGATTTAATAAAACTGGATTGTTTTAAGCTAAGAGAACCGCCCTAAAAATGATTTATTTGTACAATCGATGGTATAGCAACCGTTTAAGATTCTAAAATTTGTTTTTAACCGTCTATAAAAATCGCCTGCATGCCAGTGGTTGTTGCTGCTGACTCCGCCGGTGTCTCTCTTTTGACCTCTTGTCTTGTCGACAGGGTACGACGATATAGCAAAGACAATCATAGATGACTGATGTGCGTGATGAATAGGTGTTATAATTATACTGTTACTATTTACATTATGTGCACCATTTAATTCTCACCCTTGTCTAGAAATTCCATTACAACTGGGGGGGGGGGGGGGGGGGGGGGGACAGTGTTTACAGCCAAGTTGAATTTTGCCCCGTTCGTTTGGCTGATAAACCATGACTAAAAGTACTGTTGACTGATTTGTTGTGAGACAAAAATATTATTCGTTGCCCTGTTCGTTTGGCTGATAAACCATGACTAAAAGTACTGTTGACTGATTTGTTGTGAGATAAAAATATTATTCGTTGACTGAAAAATATGGTTTATAAGTCGAGCGATGAGGGCGTTTAACTACTGATGACTGCCCCCGAAGTTTGTTTCTGGTTCCTTCCGAATGCTGAGCGGAATCTCCTTGCAAATAGATAGACCTGATCTTGAATTAAAGTGGGCAGCATTAATACATTATATCGTGATCACTATAGCCTCAGACTCAGAGTATCTCCTGGTTGTTAGCTGGCTGCCTTTCCAAACTGTTTGCTCTGCCAATGCTTGGAAGCTCACATGGCTCTTGTCCCAAGCAAATCATGCTGCTGCAGCCTGCGCGCGCAGCTATGGACTCACCGGCAGATCGATGATTCTTTTCCACCCACTTTTCTTCCCTCCTGTCAGATGGTCGGGGTTCTCCATAGGAGTATATAAGCCTTTTCGATTGGCTGTCGTTGTTGGTTCCTAAAGAATTACTGTTGGCTGATTTGTGTGAGAGAAAAATACTATTTCAGCTGAAAATTTATGATCGTTTACGACAAGCCACAGCCAAACGAACAGGCTGATAACATCTCACATCTGACATGAGTTTATTTTAATTTGTCGCCATGCATTCCGTCACTGTGAATCTGTGATGTATGGGACTTGGTGATATCTACATCGGATGTTTTCGGTACTGCATGAGAACTCATCTCCATAGATTAAGACACTCCTTTTGACCTAGGTAGACTGCAAGTCAGCGTCAACGGGCCAGACAGACAGCCACGTTTTCTCTGCAATCTTCTATAACTATCTTCTTAAGCCACGTCACCCTCACCCACACCCACCCATCGTTACTTCTCGCGCACTAACCAATCAGCCATACAAATTATTGCGTCAATCGATTCATCTACCACAATGCATCACCGATTCCTCGATCACAACAAATAAATGCACCTAAAAGGAACCGCCACTCCAAATGCACGCATGCAGAAGAAAACGAACAGTCGCCGCCTCCGTTGCAGTCACGTTTAAATAACTCCGCTCCGGCCATATGTCCTGCCCCGCTCGGCAGCGCCGCACCACCTCTGCCGGGCTTCTTCTAGCTCAACCATCGTGCCGTCCCAGACAGCATACTGCGCTCCACCTTAGTGGCTCGTGCGCCGTGATCACCCCGCTATGGAAGGAGAAGATGGACTTCCGGGACTCAACATCACCTCCGCCGGGCTGCGTCCCGCTTGGTGGTGCCTGCAGAGCTTCGCGCGCGGCGCTTTGCTCGCCGCGCCCGCCCTCCCTGCTGGCGGCGTCCCTAGCACCGGCGCCCATTCACCTATGGTCTGATCTCCGTGCCGGGGCCGCACGAGGGACGCGGAGATGTGCGGCGTGGCGCCCACGCTGTCGGCAACGACAACCACCCATGCACGTGACAAGGGTGACGTCTGGAACTCGAAGGGAAAGAACGGAGGAAGGAGATCCGACTGGAGCTCCCATATGGAACGGCCGTTCCGCGCTGGAGTCCGAACTCCGAAGGATACGCGAGGGGGAGACCCGAATGAGTGGGTGAGAGTCCATCTACGTGTGATGGGCTGATGATGGCCTCACTTCGTGAGGTATTGCGGCTGATTTTTTTTCCCATTTTTTTGACAGGGGCGGAAAGGTTTTCCTTTTTACAAGAGATGAAAGATGTTTTTGAAAACAGAACTTCTGTTGGGTCACCCAACTGATACCCGATCTGTTATATCTATTTATGTGTGCGCTTTTTTTTTAACAAAATTTAAACTACAAGTACGGTCTCCAAACCGAGATGGTACATGAGAAACAGCGCTACCGCAGAATGTGCATATACGTGTATTTTTTTTATGAAGATATGGATTTGATTGATAGGCATTTTGTTAGGTTTTACTGAAGATGGATCATCGTTTTCCATTTATACTTTCAGCTAAAATCATGAAGAAACAAAGTAATATTCCTCTATTTGTGATCATCTGCAATGCCACAAAATCCCCACAGCAACGCGCGGGATATCATCTAGCATATGTAGTATTTGAAGCCATTAAACGCTGGTATTTATGCGTCGCCGCCCTGATTGGCTTGCTGTTAGCCGTCGCTAGCTCGTGATGGTGATGATGGCGTATTCCTGTCTTGCTGTGTCAAAACTCTGTCTGTACGACGACGACGACGACCTCTATTTGTTTTCAAATATCTAACGTACGTGTTTCAGGTTCACAGAAATATACAATTCTCTTAATTACTTTTGGATCACGCCGGCAGGTTCCTGCACTGTGCGTATTGTTTCTGGGACGGACAACACAGCCTGCACGCAATGCACAGATGGAGCTCCTAATAAAGGAACACGCCGTCGTGTTGCTACTTACATACCTTGGCTTGGCTAGCAATTGGAGATTTGGAGGCCTCGCCGTGCACACTCCATGTGTCGCTCCGTGCATCTAATGAAGTGGTACATACAAACAGTGATCGTCGAGTAGGTGGCAAGCGCCGAAAGCAATTTAATCAGCTCAATTGGATCGGAGCGACACCCATTTTAGTGCTGATAGCGGCCCGTCGTCTCTTGCCATGAAAGCAGTCTGCGTTAGAATGCCACACCGGCACACCCGCATATGGTTCTCAAGTTAATATGCACACACCAGCTTGTACTCCATTACAAAAGTTATTACCAGAATTCTTTACACGTGAACTTAAATTTCCCAGGCATATTTTGTTACTGAATGCACATGCCTCTTCTATTTCTAATTTGATGAATGCAATGTTACTGATTGTCTGAATCGGTGCACTGACGGACTCAGACGCGAAGTCACAAAATTCCAAATCAATCGCCCGTGGATCCTGGAGAATTCGTCATGGATCCAAGTAGGCGTTCAATGCCAGCCAACTACTCTACAAAGCCGTAGCAGCATGCCACAGGACCGCACGGCGCATGCAACGGCGGCAAGGCTCAAGTGCAAGTGCCGGTGCCCGGCGCCTGCAGCTAGCGCCTCTATATAAACCCTGCAGGCTCAGTGTCCCAGTGCACACTCGCTTGAGCATCTGCCGGTGCTCTTCTCTTTCTTTCTCTTCCAGTCGCTAGTCTTTTTCAATCTGAAACATACGGGAGGAGAGGAGAGGAGAGCGAGCTAGCAAGATGAGCGGCAAGGTTCTCCTTGTCGCCGTCCTCTTGGTGGGCGTAGCCTCTCGGTGCTCATCAGGCAGCAGGGGCCTGCAGGGAGATCACGTTGCTGAACAGAAGTGTACGTGTTGTGTCTCGTAATCTGCTATATAATATATGATTCCCTTTCCGTAGTGTAACAAACGCATGCATGTGTGTCTAGTGTCGTCTGTGTCCTGTGCTCCGTCTGCTGCTGATGAGCTAACAATCATGTGCCGTGCTGTCTATTATTTTGTTTTGTCCAAACAGACGGTGGCGGTGGGTACGGAGGAGGTGGCAGCGGCGGCGGGTACGGCGGTGGAGGTGGAGGTGGTGGTGGTGGGTACGGCGGCGGCGGGTACGGAAGCGGCGGCTACACGCCGATGCCAGTCTACTCTGGCACCGGGACCTGCGAGTAAGAAGCAAACAACCGGGCTATATATGCATCGCACGCCGCCTTCTATGCATCAAGAATCGAGACATATAAATTTCCTACTACAAATATGAAATATGCATGAAAATGAAATTTGCTGAGTACTCCTACGTGCAGCTACTGGAAGAGCCACCCGGACGCGATCGTCTCGTGCATCGGGTCGCTGGGCAGCATCCTGGGCTCCTTGGGCGACGTGTGCAGCGCCTTCTTCGGGAGCAAGCTGCAGACGCTGCAGGACGCGCTGTGCAACACCCGCACCGACTGCTACGGCGACCTCCTCCGCGAGGGCGCCGCCGCCTACCTCAACTCCGTCGCCGCCAAGCAGCAGTACGCCTACAGCACGCAGCAGGTCAAGGACTGCATCGCCGTCGCGCTCACGTCCAAGGCCGCCGCCGTCGCGCAGGCCGCCATGTTCAAGAAGGCCAACTACGCCTGCCACTACTAGCTAGACCGGCCGGCCTCTTATCATCAGCGCATAACGTAACCTATGTAGTGTTTCTTAAATAATTGAGTCTCTATGATGCATGGGTGTGCAGGTATGCCATATGTATGTCCTCACTCCTCAGCGTTGCCTTCGTCTCTGCGTCGTCGTCTTCCCATGATGATGCATGATGCCAGGCCGCGTCTCGTTATCTGGTTCAGTAGTGATGCTTGCTTTCTTGTCGTTGTTCCTGATGTAAGAAATAAGATGACGGATTTATTGCTTACTTTGCTAGTGAAAATGGTCGTTGGTCTTACTAAATGCACGGGCGCTCGCGCGCTTGTTTCTGTCGTCAGCACTACTGGCTGTTGTACATGGCTACAACTACATATCTACGTAAGGATTTCCTTTTTCCCTGTTGTCCATACTTGTTTTTGCCTGTCCAAATTCAAACAAGAGGCATTAAGTTAGTTGTCGCAAGTACGTATGGTGTTCGTTATATCATGTAATTAGAGGAGGTGCTAAAATTCAGGTGTTAGATTTACCAACATTATTTCGAGCGACGTTCATCCACCGCTAGATCACGTATATATGTGTCAACAAAACTCTATAATCAAAGCGCTTTCTTCAACCTCCCGCGCACCATGGTATTCGCAACAACGCCGGCCGGTCAAGCTCCCCCACCGAGTTCCACTCCCGTCATCCCGGTGGCGGGTGGCCTCGCCGGTCGCCAGCTCAACCATTGCAACTCTAACGCAACACGACGCATTGCTCTTTTGCTGCCAATTAGCTGTCCGCCTGCCATCCCCATCCTGCTGCTGGCCCCGACCGCTTGGCCATCCAGCCTCCTCCGGTGCTCAGGGAGTCAGGGATGGATCTAATTAACCTTGTTTGCCGAGGTCTGCCAAACCAGTCTAGATTTGACTTTAGACCTAGCTCGCCTCCTCAACTCAAGGTCAATTTAAGGAGGTCAACTATATGTGGGTCTATCTATTTCACTTAAAGGCTATAGGCTATATATATAGCTCGATGTTCCAATGGTCCGTCCAGTTTTTTTTTTTCCTGTTATATCATAAACCATAAGTGCTATCAATACTTTTCAAAAAATAATTAATATACCAAATTAAAAATATCAATAAAATATGATGTTATTCATCAAATAAAATAAGTTGAGAAGTCAACCATGATTCTAATTTTATCTATTTTCATCTTCACAATATGATGAATAAAATACGTTAAGAAGTGAACACCATAATTTTAATTTTGTATTTTTCATCTTTAAAATATGATTTTGTTTTTTTTAATTCCAGGACTGACATGCTTAACAAATCATCATGGATCATACTTTGAGAGAAAAAAAAAGTAGATCAACAAATTATGAAACTGGTTGTTATGTAATGATTGAGTTGACCTATCTTATTTATTGGATCAATAGATTTTGACTCTATCAACCTACGCTACTACATTAATGTTTTTTACAATCCCTTCCTTTTTTTCACAGGGCGATTGACTTTGTCAATTGTCTCTATAAATATAGTTGTAGCTTATAAACCGTCTCTAAAAATTGATTTTCAAGGGGCAGTTGACATACAAAAAACACCCCTAAAATTCATATTGTTAGCTGCGTTTGCTGATGTCTTTTACCCCAAGGAATGGGTGATTTTAAGGGAAAATCGACTAAGCCAACTGCCCTTGAAAATAGCTGCCAAGCAAATAAAGTCACCACTTTTAAAAATGAAAACGAATGAAGACAGACTTTATATCAAAATTGTAGAGGTCGACCAAATCTAAAACCCTATAGTTGGTGATTTGTTTTTCAATTTGACATGGTCTAGGGGTCGAAATATACATTAAGTTATTAGATATTGCAAATTAAATTTTAAAAATTTTCGAACAACCTTGAGTAAAGAGATGCCTTATACTAAAGTTGTAGTGTTCGACGAGAACTAAAAATTTGCACCTGAATTTTTTAATTTGAGATCATTTATGAATTGAAATATTTAATTCAAGATTCATAGATGTTAATACGAAAGGATAACGTCCTATGCTTGATCACAAGTGATGGTGTATTGGGTTGGAAATTGGTCATGTGTTTCAACAGGCTCCCTTAATCAGCAAATGTCCGCTGAATTAGAAACCGATGAACCATTATAGGTATGTACATAGGCATTGAGTACTTCGCTGGTGGGTCCATGACATTTCGTTTGTTAGTATATCCACCATTAAGATAAGTTTCATACATCTAAAAACATTTATAATATGTATGTATAATTATATCTATCTATATTTATACCTAATATTAAAGAGACAAAATTTTTCTCCAACTATTTTTTCGTCTGTCGGTATAATCTTGGATATCCAACTCTGCTTCGTTAACGTCTGTCTGAGTTTGAAACGGAGACATGTGTTCCTACCTACTATCCTTTTTCGTTTACAAGCTGCAGCCTCCATGGTTGGAAAGTTCAAAACGTTGAGTACTTTTTAACAAGCATATACCTAAATAAATCTATAACTAAATTATACATGATCCAATGAATATGAAATTTTTATTATAGTTCAAGCATACAATAATTAGCCCACCATAAAACTTTCACCACAATTGGACCATAGAAACTGCAGCTATGAATTAATTACAGAAAAGCATAGACCTAAAGCTACAACATACTATATTATATATTCACTGTGTACATCTACTCATGTGGAGTCCAACCAAATTGGATTTTTCATTTGATGATTTTTCTGTGATTTACTATGATTTTTAAAGATTCGGCCGAAATAAATAAAAAAAGACAAAGACAAAACCGTCTTTGAAAACCGCTTATAACCGGTCAGAGAGGTAAAACGAAGGGTTTTAAAAGTTCAGGGAGATGGTTTACCTGGTATTAGAGTTCATAGAGAGAAATCAGACTTTCGTAAAAGTTGAAGGAGGTAATGCGCACTTTTTCCTATAAAAAAAGACAAGACAGCGCACAACCAAATTCTATTGTAATGCAAGGTCATGAGCACAAGGACCAATCCAACAACAGAACCCAGCTAGCTCAAGCAACCTAGCGAGAATAGGGCCCAACACAGATTCAGCTCAAGCAAAGGTCCCAATGAGCTACTGCTACACGTGGCAAGAACAAATTAAAACCTCCACACTGAGAAGTGAGCTAAGCAGAAGAGAGCAACTCTATGTGATACTGTACAATCTTGTTGGGAACCTTGGTCTTGGTCCCGTTTATAAGAATAAAGAGATCTTCAATACGACATCCGGTTCAGGTTGAATTAAACCCTTTGTCGTAGGTATTATCCTTGACAATGTAAATTAATATTTTGTGAGTAAAAAAAATGAGGAGCAGCATCCCTGCAACAGATAGAGTTATTTTGAAGTTACTTCTAGGACTGCAGTAGGAACTGATGTAGTGTAGTGATCTGTAATATAAGTGATGCTCAGTAATGCACCCTTATGTACAAATCAAGATCTCTTATGGATCTTGCTTAGTGGCTTGTAATAGTTAACTAGATCAAGACCATATGTAAGGAATGGTAGCACCTAGGTCAAATGTAATGCACCCTTATGACTATCTAAGACTGTGTGGTTAAATATTCAGTGTGCTATGCATTTTCAGTTGAAGGGACCGTGACGTCTAAGAGGGGGGTGAATTAGGCAACTTAAAATTCTAACTCCAAAACTATGGCCTCTTTTTCTAACCCTAGCAAAACCTATGCAATAGATAAACTATCTAGATGTGCAACTATGGTTTTGCTAGTGTGTTGCTATCTCTACCGCAAACGTAGTAAAGTAATCAATGTAAATGCGGAAGCTAAAGAGCAATATAAATGTCAGATGCACGTCGGAGGTTGTGTCATCTTCTTCAGGTATGGCAGATGTCGGTGCCTGCCACACTGTTGATACCCAGAGGCATGCAAGGGGTCTTACCATGTTCGCCTAGCACGATAAATGTCGGCGCCCACAACAATGTTGATGCCTCAGAGGCATGTGGGGAGAGCCTTACCGTATTCGTCTGGTATGGGAGTTGATGGCGCCCACAACACTGTAGGGGAAAATGTCGGCGCCTACAACACTGCTTCAGTTCTGTCATGCCAGGCTGGGCGCAGGGTATGGTCCTGCAGGTGTACAGGGTATTGTCCTTGGTATTGCGGTTGACTTGAGTGCCCTGTCTTACTTTCTCCGTTCGTTTACTGGTCTTTACCAAGCGGGCGTCCCCCGGTTGGCTGGTCTCAGTCGGCTCTGATTGCGCCAATCGGAGAGAAGTTGTAAGCAGGGGTTCGGCGTATCCCCGGTCGGAGAAGCGGGTCGGAGTCGGAAGTGGTGTTTGGCCAAGCCTTCCGGTCGGAGAGGCCATCCGGAGGCAGGCTGGAGACCGAAGCGAGCGCTCCGGTCGGAGAGGTGGGCCGGAGTCAGAAGCGGGCGCCGTTCCTCCTCGGCCAGGCCTTCCGGTCGGAAATTGGATCGCCTTCTAGCCTGCTGTTTAAGTATTTTGGGCCGGCCCAAGAGTTGGGCGTTGGTTCGCAACGTTGTCTACTGGGCCGAGCCTTTGTTGGGAAGCCGGTCCATGAGGGACCTCGGGTTTATGAACCCAACAGGAGCCCCTGAGCCCCCAGGCGATTCGAGTAGAATCGTTTGGGCAATTTTTATCTTGACGGCGGGTGCGTGCAAGCGCACCCACGGGTGTAGCCCCCGGTGATTCGTGCAGAATCGTCTAGGGCGTTTTTCGTGTTGCCAGCAGGGGAGGTTTTGTTTCATCAGCGGGTGCGTGCGAGCGCACCCGTGGGTGTAGCCCCCGAGCCCCCGGGCGATTCGGACAGAATCGTCTGAGGTTTTTTGTCAACGGGTGTGTGTGCGTGCATTTTAGTCGAGACAGAGTTGGCGGTTCATTTTGGGATCGGGCGAGACGGAGCTCGTGGATCCTGGTGTCGGTGCAGCCCATGCAGCCGAGGTAGTTAGTTTTAGGGATCGGGCAAGACAGAGCTCGTGGATCCTGGCGTTGGTGCAGCCCATGTAGCCGAGACAGTTAGTTTAGCCGAGGCAGATAGTTTAGGTGTCTTGAGCCCCTGAGCCCCATTGGGCTTGGTAGGGGTCGGTTTGAGTTTTGTGCGTTACCCCATCCTCGGTTTATCACAACCAAAACGGCTTAGCTTTGTCGCTTGCCTCGATCGCTCGGGCTCAAGTGACGCGCTTGGTGAGCTCGCTAACGGGTATGATCGAGTGGAATCTAGGTCCGTCGTTCATGACGGGGTCGGCATAGCCCTCTTGTGACATTCCACTACTCCTTAACCTGCAACCCGGTAGATGCCTGGGTCATTTTAGAGACCGACCTGGGTGGCCCGCTGGCCTCCCCTCGATGGAATTCTATGGGTTTGGCAGAGGTTTAGGATCAAACGAGAAGGTTGAGATGACCCTATCCACTTCGGGGCAGACCGGGCGAGGGCCGCACGGGGCTCATCTATGTTTTCTCCCTTGGCTCTGTTTGACATGAGGCGGCCTCGAGCCCTTCATGGGCTAGCCTTCGAACCCCGATCGGTCGTTGCTCATGTTGAATGAGGCAACTGCCACTTCGTGATGCAACACGGAGCGTTGTGATGCATTTAGCTGCATGTGCAATGCCTTAGTTCCCGAGCCCTCGGGCGATTCGGGTAGAATCGTTCGGAGGGCGTAGGCGTATGGAATGAATGCTTGTATGGATGTATGAATGATTATATAAAGAAATAGTGCGGTTTGGTAATGTTACCTTGATGACTCGAGTGACGGGGTTTTGAAGAGCTCCAATCAGAAATGTCCGACCAGGATCCATGCTCGTCGTTCGTGATGGAGTCGGCATGGCCCACATAGGGCGTCCCTTTGCTCCTTACTTGTCTCTCGGCGTTCGCCTGAGCCGCCCGATCAACTCAGGAAGCCCGACGGTCTCTCTTGGGCAGAGATCCCGTAGTTGGGCCTTTCCAAGTCCCGCCTAGGAAGGTGGAGGGCTGCCTGCGCATGGTGGCGCTTTGGTTCCTACGCCTGGCGTGCGGTAGTGGTATGCCATAACCAGGCCACGTCCTGTCTAACTAGGCGCCGTTTCATCGGTCAGTGTGCGTCCCATCAGTCAGGGTGCATCCCATTGTTTCCTATCCGCATTGAATGGGGGAAGGGAGAGAGTTTTTCGCTCCGATCCTTTGCCCTTCTTTAGTTGCTGCATTTTCTCCTTAAATAGGGGAAGGGAGAGGGTTTCTCGTCGTAGTCCTTTGCCTATTCTCCAACTATTGCCTCTCCTCCTTCTTCCTTCTCACTAAGAGTGCCTGTATGCCACAGCGGTTCCTAAGTGAGAGAGAGGGTAAGCGAGGGGGAGAACTCATAGATCCCTTCATGAATCCAGAGCGCAATGCCGAGCTGGAGGCTGCCCGAGGTGGTGCTGGCTGTCTTTGCCTGAGAAGGGGCGGCTTCCGCCGAAGGAGGTGGCGTGCTGGATTCATCTGCGAGGCCTTTTTTGGGATGGAGCCGTGCGTGGACTCTTTCCGGTGGATCTTCATTGGGCGAGCCTTGTCGGAGGGGAAGTTGCCCAGGATCATGCTGGTGGAGGGTTCCGTGCCTGCAGCTGCTCAGGCTGGCCAGTTCATAAAGTTTGATGAGATATCTTCCAGCCACGGTCGCCATACCTCGGCGGGCAACATCCCTGTCTAGGAGCTGCCTCGACTGTATGAGAAGGTCAGTGGTTCCATGCTCTTCTGCTGAGCATTTATGGGTGCGACGCCCTTAAGGTACCCATTGTGCTTGCCAAAGTCGAGGGAGCGAAACCGGGCGGGGTCCGTGGCTTCTCCTTTGGCATCAGCTGATGCCGCCGAGCGGCCACAGTAGTATTTGGAGTAGAAGTAGTCAGCAAATGTAATCATTAAGTTTGCGGGGAGCCCCCGAGTGAATAGTTTGTATCAATGAATACATCAATTCTATTTTTGTGATAGAATCACTATTCGTTCCTCGTTTTTTATCCTAGCATAGCTTTATTTTTATCCTTTTTTTTGCACCTGCCCGTTCGTTCCATAGGCTGCAGCTTTTAAGAACCTGGGCATGGCCCATGGGGCTTGGCTTCTTGTAACCGTAGGTCGTGGCGGGGTGCGCTCCGTTGGGAGTAAGAACAAAGTTGTGACAGAACCGCCCAATTTATACAAGATCAAGTACGGTTGTCCCCGCTAACACGTTGACACGTGCATACTTTCACTTATATAAACCTGGTAGTCCGCTGAGTGTCACGAAGGACCTCGGTAAATCAACATCACACCTAAGATCGCGTGATTAAACAAATACACATCACATACACAGAGTTGCAGTGGAAATAATATTACAAATAGGTTCACAAATAATAGTACAAGTTTGGGTTTCAAAACTGATTAGTGAAAACAGCATAGCTTTCAAATGATTACATTAATATAAGTTACACATACATTGATAGCATAAGTGACATCCTCAGATAAAAGCATATAGATGAGAAGTAAATATAGAGTCACCGAGCCCACCGGCGGTTAGCCGCCATCTTCAGCAGGCCGAGAACTTCACCTGCAACATGGTGGGATAAACCCTAAGTACTCGAATATACTCAGCTAGACTTACCCATCGTAAACCAAAAATAAAGTGACACCAAGGAGTATGCAAGGCTTTATAGGTGGAGCTAGCTTGACAACATTTTGCATAAAAGCCAAGATTTGAGCTATACATTTTTACAATTCAGTAACCAAGTTAATTATAGCTATTCATCTCTAGATTAGCAACTAACATGTGCCAAACATGTGGGATATCATTTAGTAACAGGCAATAGTAACCATAGCCGGTATAATGTTGTAACATCATCATCATCATTATAATCATCAAGTTCAATTATGTTACTCTACGTTGCCGCTGCTCAGCTAAGTTCTCACTATCCGGGAGAGACGGCGATTCAAATCGATTCCTACCCAGCTGGGGATTTATTCCTAACACTCACCCAATCAACCTGTGGTTGCCTCGGGTCACCTTTGGTACAACTCAGGAACAAATTCGTGGGTCCACCCAGCACTACACTCTCAAGGAGTTGACGGTGCGGGACCCATGGGATACCCCACAAGGAAGGGAGAAGACCTAGTCTAACGAGGATTCTTCCCCTGTAATCTTAGTAGTAGTATTATTCTGTAATCCTACTAGGAACTCTCATTGTAAACCGACTAGGATTCTGACCTCCTGACTATATAAAGGAGGGCAGGGTTCCTAGACAAAGGGGACTTTTGGAACAATTGTACGCAACACAACACTTGACAATCAATCCAACGGAAAGTCTAACGTCGACTGGACGTAGGGCTATTACTTGATCAAAGATCAAGAGTCCAAACCAGGATAAATCGACTATCTCTTCCATTAACCGTCGAGTTCCGCATACGCTGAAGCCCAAACATACTACCCTGGGGACCCCCTTGGTAGGCTATTGGTGGTGAAACATCGACAGCTGGCGCGCCAGGTAGGGGCTTTCGACGACTTTGCATCCGAGAGCTCGATGGACCTCGACAACATGATCTTCTCGAAGGGATCCACCTTCATCTTTGGCTCATGGATCTACAAGGCAGGTGACAATGGCAAGCTCCAAGGCCATCCCCTCGAAGATTTGGATCATCATCAAGACCTTTCCATTTTGGTGACAACGACAGATCAACTTGCTGGAAGATTCGCACAGCTCGCGATGTCCGATCCGACTCAGATTTCGTGGCTTCACGCATCTAATTCAAACTCAAGTTCTACTTATGAGATGGAGTCTTACCTGAGTTCTTTCGGAAAATCAAGTTCTTTTCCGACAAAGCTTTGGAATACAACATCAACCTATTAAGAATACAACTCAGAGTACACTCAGAGTACTTTAAAGAAGTCGGGTCCCCTTCCGTTTGGACTCTACAACATGGCAACGTCTTATCAGACATGGCCTGAAGGATCCACCAATCTAGTGCTTAGAATGCCACTGAAAGGAGCCTAGGAAGGTCTCGTCTTAACTATAACGTCTCAAGACTGCATCATCCACTGGCCAGGTTCCGTTCCTGAGAATAGCGGCACCCAACTAGTCGATAATGCGACAACAACAATTCTACCCTACCAAGAAGGAGACTTGATCTGCGACCTTGAAGCCTCTACTAAAGTTATCAACAACTCTGACAGTATGAAAAACCAATGCCCATGATAGAACAACTCACGCTCAAGAAGTATTCATGATTCGTGGTCCTCAATCACCATTGGTCCCCCTAGAAGCGCCCAACGTCGGGTCTTCAGATGAATCTGAGTCCAACATATCACCATTTACCTAGGGGCACGATGGTGAGACCGAGAGTGAGAGGCAAGCCAGAGAAAGAAAGAACAAATTGAAACAAGGACGTCAACGCCGTGCTAAGCAGCGCAAGGAAGCTTGGATCAAATATGAGTCAGACATAGCTAAGTACAATAGAAGAAAATTAGAGCAAGAGGTCGAAGAAGGACGAGCAGTGAATACACCCTACGATAAGATCCGAGAAGCACTAGAAGAACTCAGGGCGACTTCACATCCCAATGAAAAACAAGAACAGCTCTGGGACTTCCTCCGATCAACAGTCCTAAGGACGCACGACGGATGGGCAACATCTCATGAGTAGGAAGATCAAAATCAAAGGAAGTTCGCCTTCGAGAGGCTTGGACCAAGTGGAAGTCACAACAGACAAAGTAAAAGAAACCATAGTCAAAACGACCGAGTCAAACAACCAAGAAAGGCTAGAAGCAAAGCACCTACTCGGATAACCACGCAAAACTACTCTCACCAAGACAATAGTTGGCAAGAAGGGGGCGTTGAATCAGAATACATAGAAGCCAGAACACATGATAGATTCCCCTGTTTTGCAAACAGACTTGCTTCAATATGACTGCCTCACAAGTTCAAGCCATCCAACCATTCCAAGTATGATGGCAAGACCGAACCAAAGCAGTGGCTCAGGATTTACTCGCAATCAATTGAATTGGCTGGAGGAGACAAAGATATCAAGACCTTGTTCTTTCCCATGGCTCTAGAAACCATACCCCTTCAATGGTTTGACAAATTAAATCCAGGATCAATCAGAAATTAAGAGGACTTACAAAGAGCTTTCTGTGAAAATTTCGCGGGTATCATTACACACCCAATCACCCACACAGAGCTAAAGGGACTCAAGCAGAAAGGAGGTGAAAGTCTCAGAAATTACTATCGACGATTTGGCGAACTACGAGCTCAAGTACATGACATCACCCAATGAGAAGTGATCAAAGCTTTCTCTCACGGAATCATGGCTAGGTGGCAATTTCAAGACTTCTGCAAAGAAAACCCAAGAAACAATGAAAAATTCAGACGAACAGTGGAAAAGATGATTACCGCAGAGGAAAAGGCACGAGAAAGATTCCTAGATAGAAACAACAAAGACAACCTGGATAGGCAAAATCCTCGAAACAACAGACATCAGGAAAGAAAACATGGAGCAGACAACACGGTAGCAGTCACTGACAAATCAAGGGAGTTCTCCAAGCCCAGGAGGTATGACGACATTGAAAACATGCGTTGTATCTTGCACCCCAAGGGAAATCACACCATCGGAGATTGCTACACCTTCAAAGATCGATACACAAGAAAGGATAGTAAGGAAAATACCAAAGAAGGCAATGAGAAAAAAGAAGAAGACAATCACGAAGACAAGGGATTCCAAAAATCCAGGGGGACAGTAGTAGTAATCTTTGCCGGAGTTCCTGATTCTAGAAGCAAACATCAAGACAAGCTAGCATAGCGAACCATCATGGTAGCAGATCCGGCTACTCCAAGATATCTCAACTGGTCACAGTATCCAATCCAATTTTCAAGAGAAGACCAATGGACTAGCATAGGCAATGCAGGCCATTACCCGCTGGTTCTAGATCCAACTATTGCTGGTATGACTGTCACGAAAGTACTAATCGATAGGGGAGCCGGACTCAACATCATTTTCTCAGAAACTCTAAGGAAGATGAGACTATAACTCGCTGGGATGATTACACCCATAAGCACGCCTTTTTATGGCATAGTACCCAGCAAGGCAGCAATGCCACTTGGACAAATCACTTTACCGGTTACTTTTGGGACTCCCTCGAACTACCATACAGAGTTCATCAAGTTTGAAGTTGCAGACTTTGATTCATCATATCACGCAATCCTCGGGCGCCCAGCACTAGCAAAATTCATGGTGATACCGCATTATCCGTACCTGTTGCATAAAATGCCAGGGCCTAATGGTGTCCTTTCTCTTTGGAGTGATTTGAAGCGTGCTTTTGATTGCGATGTTCAGGCAATCCAAATTGTAGCAAAAGCACAGGCCGCCGATGGAAGAAAAGAAATAGCCACTGTTGCAGCAGAAATGAGCCCAGAAGAGCTAGTGATACTAGCCAAGAAACCCAGCATCCTAGCACCACCAAAAGAAGCTGGCGTCAAGCAAATCCACCTGGGCATCGGTGATCCCTCCAAAACGGCAACCCTTCTTCAAACGACCGGATGTTGGATCCCTTCCTGACTAGACGCACAAACACAGCGTCCGGTCACTCCTTCAGCAACAGTTCACCTCCTGTGAACTGACCGAACATTGGACAGCAGCGTCCGGTGCAGCGTCCGGTGGTCCTTTTCCAGCAAATCTTCAATGTTCCTTCGCGATGCTTGTTCCCAATCAAGTCCCAACTTGAATAAGATCCAAATAAACACCAATTGGGACTGATGTAAGTGACCTCTCTCAAACCCTCATATTTTTCAAAATATTTTGCCTTAGGCTATAATTCTTTTTATGAAAATTAGCAATAAGAGGGCAAATGGAACAAAACAACAAAACAACATCCATGCATATGCAATACTTTATAAATAAATCTAGTTGCTTGTCAAGTTTGATCCAAGGTTAAGCTTTTTCACACGCTTTTCGGTGGTTATCTTAACCATGTCAGACAAGCCATATATGCATTGCCAAAAATTTAAACATGTTGTATATTACAATGAATGCAAGGGACAACACAAGCTCAATTTTTAGTGAAGTTACTAAAATTAAGTACATTGAGCTCATTCCGCAATCTACAAAATATAGCCTCATCTAGCGGTTTAGTGAAGATATCCGCTAATTGATCTTCGGTTCTTACACCTTCTAGTGATATATCATTTTTAGCAACATGATCTCTTAGAAAGTGATGATGGATATCTATGTGCTTGGTGCGAGAGTGTTGAACCGGATTATTTGCAAGTTTTACCGCACTTTCATTGTCGCATAAAAGAGGTACCTTTTCTAGAACTACACCATAGTCTAGCAAAGTTTGCTTCATGTATAAAATTTGTGCACAACAAGCACCTACGGCAATGTATTTCGCTTAGGCGGTGGACAAAGCCACACTATTTTGTTTCTTGGAGGACCAAGACACAAGTGATCTACCAAGCAAATGGCACCCTCCGGATGTGCTCTTTCTATCAACTTTACAACCAGCATAATCCGAATTGGAATAGCCAACTAATTTAAATATAGCTCCTTTGGGATACCAAAGGCCAATGCTTGGTGTGTGCTTGAGATACCTAAAGATTCTTTTTACGGCAATTAAATGTGTTTCCTTAGGATTAGCTTGAAATCTAGCACACATACACACACTAAACATGATGTCGGGCCTAGATGCGGTTAAATATTTCAAGCTACCAATCATAGAACGGTAGAGAGTTTGATCAACCGGGTTACCTCCCTTATCTAGGTCGAGATGTCCATTGGTAGGCATTGATGTCTTGATTGGCTTACATTCATCCATCTTGAATCTCTTGAGAAGATCTTTTGTGTATTTCTCTTGAGAGATGAAGATGCCTTCTTTCATTTACTTGACTTGAAAACCAAGAAAGAATGTAAGCTCACCAATCATGGACATCTTGAACTCCTTCGACATCAAATCACCAAATTCTTTGCATGAGTCTTCATTTGATGATCCAAAGATGATATCATCAACATATACTTGACAAATGAAGATATGCCCATCAAGCTTCTTGGTGAATAGTGTGGTGTTGACCTTCCCAATGGTGAAGCCCTTCTCAATGAGGAAGTCCCGAAGGCGCTCATACCATGCTCTTGGGGCTTGCTTAAGCCCATATAGTTCCTTGGACAACCTATAAACATGATTAGGATATCTAGGGTCTTCAAACTCGGGAGGTTGATCAACATAGACTAGTTCATTAATAAAGCCATTTAAAAATGCACTTTTCACATCAATTTGATATAGTTTCATTTCATGATGTGGTGCATATGCAAGTAGGATACGGATGGCTTCTAATCTTGCAACCGGTGCAAAGGTCTCTCCAAAATCCAAACCTTTAACTTGAGAGAACTCCTTTGCCACTAGTCTTGCCTTGTTCCTCACAACAACACCTTGATCATCTTGCTTGTTGCGGAACACCCACTTTGTTCCAATGACTCTTGCACCTTTTGATCGCTCTTCAAGAGTCCAAACTTCATTGCGAGTGAAGTTGTTCAACTCTTCATGCATGGCATTGATCCAATCCAGATCTTTGAGAGCTTCTTCTACCTTGGTAGGCTCATAGCAAGAGACAAAAGAGTGATAAGCAATAAATGAAGCAAGTTTTTGAGATCGAGTCATTACACCCTTTGATGGACTCCCTATGATGAGATCTTGTGGATGATCTTGTAGGAGAGGTGTATTTCTTCTATTGACCACTTGAGGAGGGGGTTGTGGAGTGTCAACATCTTGTGCTTGTACCACCATTTGCTCATGGGAGATATGAGTATCTTCATTTTCTTTTCTCCCATCTTTTTCACCATCTTGTGGCACACTTGATAAAGAAGGTTGATCAATGACTTGTACATCATCTTCATCATCTTTTGGCTTGATGTCTCCCACCAGAATATTCTTCATAGCCTCCCTCAATGGTTCATCACCTACATCATCAAGATTTTCATGTGCTCCTTGGGAGCCATTAGATTCATCAAATTCCACATCATATGTTTCTTCAACCAAGCCGGTGGCATGATTAAATACTCTATATGCTTTGGACTTTGATGAGTAACCAACAAGAAAACCAATATCACAACATCTTTGGAACTTCCCTAGGTGTTGCCGCTTCTTGTAGATGTAGCATTTGCAACCAAACACCCTAAAGAAGGAGACGTCCGGCTTCTTCCCATTGAGCAACTCATAAGGAGTCTTGCCAAGGAACTTTTAAAGGAATAGGTGGTTGGATGCATAACATGCGGTGTTGATTGCTTCCGCCCATAGAGCTTCAGGGGTGTTGTACTCATCTAGCATAGTTCTTGCAAGAGTGATCAAGGTTTGGTTCTTCCTCTCAACTACACCATTTTGTTGAGGAGTATAAGTTGCGGAGACTTCATGCTTGATCTCAACTTCATCACAATAGGCTTCAATGTTTGTGTTGTCAAATTCTTTCTTCTCTAGCATGCTTATGAGTTGAAGGCATTGAAGGCAAAGGGTCTAGCATGCTTGGGCAAGGGTTGTGGCGGTGGAGTTTGACACTCATGAGCAAAGTGGCCTTCTTGTCCACACTGAAAACATCTCTTTGGCTTTGGCTTTGGCTTTGATTGTTGTTGTTGAACTTGAGCCTTCTTCTTCTCTATACTTGCCACATATCCAATGCCACTTCTATCCATCTTCATGACGGTGTTCATGAGTAGCTCACTTTGGAGGTGCTTGCCTCTAGCAAACTTGCTCAATCCAATCTTAAGATGCTCTTTCTCCAACTTGAGCTTCTTATTTTCTTCCTTTAGAGTATCATCTTTCTTCTCTTCCTTAAGCTTCTTGTTTTCTTCTTTGAGCTTCTCATTCTCAAGAATCAACTCTTTGTCATGATCAAGAGTTTCTAGCACAATGGTGTTGTGGCTTTTCATTTCTTCAAGATCTTTCATGAGCTTCTCATTTGTGTTCTTGAGCTTGACATATTCATCATAGTCATTGCACTCAACCACTTGCTTGCCTTTGCCACTAGATCCTTGCTCAATGCTCTCGTCAATTAAATCATCACATGATGTAGCTATATCAATCTTAACAACATGATTAGTAGCATCATATGGCTCATTTGGAAGGAATTCTTGAGCAATGACAAGAGTATCATGATTGATCTTAAGAGTTGTATACTCATCGTTTAGCTTGTTGTGACTAGTGATGAGCTCATTGTGCACCCACTCAAGTTTATCATGTTTATCTTTAAGCTCTTTCTTAGAAGATTTGAGCTCCTTGAGTTTGGATGATATAGCATCATTAGTTTCTCTAAGTTCATCATTAGCCTTTTCCAATGTATCGCATTTAGCTAAGAGTGAATCATTTTTAGCATCAAGCTTTTCATTTGTAGCTCTACTCTTTCTAATGATCTTAGTGTATTTTCTTAGTATTTTGACAAGATCATCATATGTAGGTGAATCATCATCATTGCTATCGCTATCATCATCACTAGCTTGCTCATCATCACTACTATCATCATTCTTAGTTACCTTGCATTCACCCTTGGCCATAAGGCATAGGTGTGTAGAGGATGATGGCGATGGTGGCGATGAAGATGCAAGATCAATAGCAATGGCGGCCACCTTCTCATTGTCACTATCATCATCGAATGATCCACTTGATGAATCAATGTCCGTGAGCCAATCACCGACGATGTAGGCCTTTCCACTCTTCTTCTTCTTGTGGAAGTCTCTCTTTTTGCCATCTCTCTTCTTGTATGGCTTGTTCTTCTTCTTATCTTCATCTTCATTGCTTGAGTATCTTTCTTTCCCTTGTTCTTGTTCTTGAACTTGTCTTTCTTGGGCTTTGTGCATTGATGAGCGAGATGGCCAAGTTCGCCACAATTATAGCAATCCATCTCAAAGATAGGCTTTCTTCTTGAGCTTGTGAAGAACTTTTTCTTCTTGCCATCGAACTTGATGCCACTCTTGTTGAGCTTCTTTAGCATCTTGGTGGTCTTCTTCACCATGAGAGCAAGACTTTCTTCATCATCTTCTTCATCACTTGAGCTCTCATACTTAAGTCTTGCTTTACCCTTATCTTGGCTAGCTTTGAATGCTAAGTCCTTCTCTTTCTTCTTTGTAGAGGATGAGCCATCTTGTGGTGTGATGTGCATGTACATCTCATGAGCATTGATCTTTCCCAAGATTTGTGTCGGTGTAGCGGCGGAAAGATCACCTTGATGTAGTAGTCACAATGTGCCCATATTTGTTAATGGGAAGGACACTCAAGATCTTTCTCACAACGTCGGATGGTGACATTTGAGTAAGTCCAAGCCCATTGACTTCCTCTACAAGAACATTTAAATAAGAATACATCTCATTAGCACTTTCTTTGGGAAGCATTTCAAATGAATTTAGCTTTTTAATTACAAGATGATGGCGTTCCTCGCGCTCACTCTTGGTTCCCTCATGGAGCGTACAAACGTCCGACCATAGTGCATGGGCGTCTTTGTGGTTCCTCACACGGTTGAACACATCTTTGCAAAGGCCTCTAAAGATGGTGTTGCGAGCCTTTGCATTCCATTTTTCATAATTAACCTCATCATCTTGTAGGTTAGTAGCATCCTAAGGTTTTGGGAAGCCTTGTGAGGTGGCTCTAAGAATACCAACGTCTAGAGCTTCTAAGTACGCCTCCATGCGGATTTTCCAATATGGAAAGTCATCTCCCTCAAAGATAGGAGGAGGTCCATCCCCATGAGACATCTTGCTCTAAACGGTTAAGCTTAAAAATGTGAGCACAAGGCTCTGATACTAATTGAAAGGATCAAGATGCCCAAGAGGGGGGGGTGAATTGGGCTAATTCTAAATTTTCTTGCAACAATCAAATCCTATGGTTAGCCCAATTAACCCCTTGTGCCTAGAAAAGTGTTTCTAATAAACTAACGCACAACGGACTAGCAACCTATGTTCCAAACTTACTCTAGCATGGCAATTCTATGAATGTAAAGACAAGTATTGAATTGCTCAAAGTAAATGCTCAAAGTAAATAGAGAGAGAGAGGAACGCGGCGATGTTTTGCCGAGGTATCAGAGAGTCGCCACTCCCCACTAGTTCTCGTTGGAGCACCCACGCAAGGGTGTAGCTCCCTCTTGATCTGCGCAAGGATCAAGTGCTCTCTACGGGTTGATTCTTCGACACTTCGTCGCGGCGAATCACCCAAAGCCGCTCACAACTTGAGTTGGGTCACCCACAAGCTCCATCGGGTGATCACCAAGCTCCCAATCACCACCAAGCCATCTAGGTGTGGCGATCACCAAGAGTAACAAGCATGAACTCTCACTTGACCACGCGAAGCCTAATGAGAAGATGGATGCACACTTGTCTACTCTTGATTCACTAATGAGGCTACTCTCTTGGATTCATGAATCTCAATCACCTCACTAGGACATTGCTCTTCTTGGCACTCACAAACGTGTTTCTCAGCTATTGGAATGAGCAAAAGTGACTCCACACACAAGCGGAGCTTCTATTTATAAGGTAGCCTGAAAAACGAACCGTTATGAGCTTCTACGGGGTGACCGGACGCTCCGGTCATACTGACCGGACGCTCCGATCAGTTCAACCCATGAACCAGTGAAAATGTGTTGACCGGACGCTGGCAGGGTTCGGTCACCACTGACTGGACTCGTCTGGTCGCATTAAACCCTTACTGGAATCTTACTGTACTCGACCAGACGCTGAACCCCCAGGGTCTGGTCAGTACTGACCGGACGCGTTCGGTCGCAGATTCCCTTCTCTAGAACCTTACTAGAGTCAACCGGACGCTGCCTCTCAGCGTCCGGTCACTTGACCTGTCCAGCGTCCGGTCGCACCGAACGCAGACTGTTAATCAAATAAACTGACCGGACCCTACCGCCAGTGTCCGGTCGCACCGGAGCCAGTGTCCAGTCAGCATTTGACCCTCCATTCACTTCCAACTCTCGATCATATGTGAATGAAGTTTGATCCAAAGGATCTTAGGCATTCGTAGGAGCTACCTAGAGCTAGTTTTAACAAGTGTGCACCACACCTAACTCACTAGACTCACCTAGGTCAAGCTACCCGTCCATACCTCCCTTAATAGTACGGCCAAAGGAAAAACAAAGTCCTAAACTACTCTAAGTGTCTCTCCAACTCCAATCGACACTTAGAACTAGTCATCCTTAACCTTGTCGTCCATCCTTTGAAAACCAAAACAATTTCCATCGTAGGGGCATGACCACCTCAATTGCCCAATCGATCTCCATTACCATGACCTAACTTAATTGCCTCTGCAAAACACACATTAGTCATAGTAATCTTGTATTATCATTAATCACCAAAACCAACTAGGGGCCTAGATGCTTTCAGCGGTTTTGAATACATCTTCAAAGCAATTGACAAGTTCACCAAGTGGATTGAATACAAACCACTCGCAAAATACAGTGCAGCCAAAGTAGTCGAGTTCATCCAAGACATTATGCACCGCTTCGGCATGCCCAATCGAATCATCATAGATTTGGGTTCTTCCTTCATAGCCACAGAATTCCAAAGTTGGGCACAGGACTATGGCTTTAGAATAGATTACACATCAGTCGCACATCCAGAGGCCAACGGATAGGTCAAAAGGGCTAACGAACTCATACTAGCCGGATTAAAAACCAAGATTGTATGAAGAACTAGTAGACTATGGATCAAAATGGATTGAAGAATTACCCAAGGTCGTATGGGGGCTACAAACTCAAGTAAGTAGGGCCACCGGATACTCACCTTTCTTCCTGGTTTACAAATCAGAAGCCATACTACCTGCCGACTTGATCTGGACGTCACCAAGGATAGAACAATATGACGAAGGAGAAGCAGAACACACCCGAAGATTAGAGCTCGACTGTACAGAAGAAGTCAGAGTAAACGCTACCCTTCAATCAGCAAGATACCTCCAAGAATTAAGACGCCACTACAACAAGAATACCCAGTCTCGATCATTACAAGTCGGAGACCTAGTACTAAGAAGAATACAAAAAACCGACGGACACCATAAACTACTCAGTCCATGGGAAGGTCCTTTAATCGTCACAAAAATCACCGGACCGGGCACATACAAGTTGACAACTGAAGATGGAAAAGAAGTCAACAATACATGGCACATCAGCCAGCTACGAAGATTCTACGCATGAAAACAACTCAAGGGAAAATATATATACAAGCCATAAGAGATCAATGTTCATGATAAAAAAAGATAGAGCTCGTCAACAACATATGTACTATTATGACCTATCAATATTCATGATCAATAAAGATGATTCTTTCTCGACAAACATATGTCTTATTATGGCTTTCCCCGAGTTGTTTCAAAAAAGCAAAATGGCTAAAAAGATGCCTGAGCATACCGGCCGAGAGCAAAAGAGCTGAAAACATGCTTGAGCTCACCGATGAGGGTAGCTAATAAGCTAACACCCGAACCAAAAAGCAAAATGGCTGAAAAGACGCCTGAGCATACTGGCCGAGAGCAAAAGAGCTAAAAACATGCTTTAGCCTGCCGATGAGGGTAGCTAATAAGCTAACACCCGAACCAAAAAGCAAAATGGCTAAAAAGATGCGTGAGTATACCGGTAGAGAGCAAAAGAGCTAAAAACATGCTTGAGCCCGCCGATGAGGGTAGCTAATAAGCTAACACCCGAACCAAAAAGCAAAATGGCTGAAAAGATGTCTAAGCATACTGGCCGAGAGCAAAAGAGCTGAAAACATGCTTGAGCCCACCAATGAGGGTAGCTAATAAGCTAACACCCGAACCAAAAAGCAAAATGGCTGAAAAAAACACCTGAGCATACCGGCCGAGAGCAAAAGAGCTAAAAACATGCTTGAGCCCGCCGATGAGGGTAGCTAATAAGCTAACACCCAAACCAAAAAGCAAAATGGCTGAAAAGATGCCTGAGCATACCAGCTGAGAGCAAAAGAGCTAAAAACATGCTTGAGCCTGCCGATGAGGGTAGCTAATAAGCTAACACCCGAACCAACAAAGCAAAATGACTGAAACTAAGCCTGAAGCATAAATCAGAGCAATTTCAAGACAAGACCCTCCAACTCCTTGTTCCAACTAGCAAGAGGCTCGGGGGCTACACTCAGTGGATCCGAAGAAATGCTACATGGTTTCGCTCAAAAAAGCACTCGAACGATGATTGTTCCTGCTCAACAAGACTTGAAGGAACAAGACGAGGCTTCCAGAATTCAACCATGAAGTGCTCGGGGGCTTGTCGATCATAGGATGTTTTTGCAACCAAAGATAGGACCAGATGCTGACCACACTCTGAGTTAAGCTGAAAAGAAGAAGCCGGCCTTTCAGTACTAACGAGAACACAAAGTTTGTCGAGACAACGATCTATACCGAGTTGTTTACAAGTTACAGATGAAAACCAGACAAGCACTCGACAAATCAAGGAAACCTATCAAGATATCAATCTACATATACCGAGTTGTTTACAAGACACAAACAAAAGCCAAAAAAGCACCCGACAGATCAAGAAAGTTTGTCAAGACAGTGATTTACCTAAGCCAAGTTGTTTACAAGACAAAGAAATACAAACAAAGAAGATATCAACAAAAATAAAGAATCTCCATTTAGTTTTCAAGTATAGTGTTTTGTTACAGAAGCTGTAATACAAAGGTTGATTACATCAGGCATTGTCATCAGGAGAAGAAACATCAATGTTAAGATTATCTACAATCTTACTGACTAAGTCATCGACCTCAGGCTCCAACCTCTCAACAGCATCCAGGTACTCTTGGCTCTCAGCTTCATCGGCAACCTTGGACAAAGGAAAGTCCGGAGAAAGAACCTGGACCTAGGCAAGAACGTTCCTAGTACACAGATGGGCGCACCTCTTCATGAACTCCTGGAAATGAGTCGGCACTTGGGGAATAAATTGAGCCCAAGATTGACCATCATCCGGTGGAGTCTGAAGAAGGTCGGCTACTGACCGAAAAGACTTCCACAAAGCATTCCAGTTATCAGTAGCCGTTGCCAACTTACCAGTCAAGTCTTGAACAGTTTTTTGGGTCTGGATAAGATCCCTGTCAGCTCCACGCCTAATCAACTTAGCAAGCATGAGTTCTTCTTCAGCTCAAGCAATTACCTCCTCAGCCTTGTTGTGGTTAGTGCGGACGAGTGTCTTCATCTCCTCGATACCCTCCGAGAACTTCTGCTTTTCAACTCAGAGAGCTAGGCCAAGCAACAAAAACAAGTCAGCAGAAAAAGAAGTCAGAATACAAAAGGAAACAAGCAGAACCTGCAATACCTTTGCACTCATTCTTCATGGACTCCACCGCAGCATCCTTTTGCTTCTCTGCCTCTACCACTTGGGCATGAAGAGCCTTCTCCTCCTTCTGATGCATCTGACGCTCAGTCTCCAGCTCGGCCCAACAGAGGTCAAGCTCTACCTTTAGGGTACTCACCTTAGAGGACAACTTTTTCTTGTTTTCAGATGAGAAAAAGAAGCCGGTATGATCATGAGAAAAAGACTAAGCAAAAAGAGACCAAGAAAAACAAGACATAAGGATAGAAGAAAAACGAACATCCAAAGAAAGAACTGCAGAAAAACTTACCTGGAGCCTTTCCCCAAAAGAAGTTGCAAGGGTCGATAAGCTTCCTCAGGCGACAGTTAGCTCCGACAATCGATGAGTGGCATCAAACTGCTGCACCACGTCATTAGCAAAAGGCGGACCACTGGAGGCAAGAAAAGGAGAAGGAGAAGCCAGCTGAGGCGAAGAAGGCATGACTAGGGCAATCTCCTAGGAAGCCAAGGCTAATCCCTTAGATGAACCTGCCGCCATAGCCACGGTCACCTCGGGAGCCGGCAAATCAGTAGCTACAGACTATGTCCCCCTCACAGCCACCTCGGCGACCGTGCGTTCCGAGTCCTAAGACTCAGTACGCAAGGGTGCACTAGAGGTTTGACAAGAAGTCGACTAGAGGCTCGGGGAAGACGAAGGCCTGAAAGTTGACAAGGAAACTCATCAAAAAGAATAAGAAAAAAGGAGAACAGAAGCAGAGAAATAAAACCAGAATTCACTCACTCAGCTATCTTCTTCTTTATAAAACCAAAAGAAGACCTCGCAGGGGGAACCACGGCAGCAAAAACGTCACTGCCACTCGGCGGCAGGAGCGGCGTAGCCGGTACCAGAGGCCCAGAAGAACTCGATACAGGAGCTACAGAAGAACTCTGTACCGGAGCTACAAAAGAACTCGGTGCCGGAGCCCCAAAAGAACTCAGTACTAGAGCTACAGAAGAACTCAGTGCTGGAGCCCCAGAAGAACTGGTACCCAACGACCGCTTACTACAAAGAAATCAAGACCAAAGTCAGAACAAAGGAGGGGTTCAACAACAGGAAAACAAGAAAAGAACTCACCGACGTGTGACAAGAGGCGCATCATCAGCCTCGTCTTCCTCCTCACTCTCGACCAAGGCCACCATAGCTCTAGCTGAAAAGAGGACAAAAGTACTCGGTCAAAGATAAAAACAAACACCAAAGGGATAGAGCGTATTAATATACTCACCTAAGAGCATGCTAGCTACGACAGGAGTACCTGGACAAGTACTCGACTGGCGAGACTTCTTGGTAGCAGATGGAGTAGAAGAAGAACTATCCACTCGCCCCCTCTTTCCGAAAGTACGAGGAGCTCGAGGAACTAGATGAGGAACATACTCTTCATATATGTCAGAAAATGTGGAAGAAACACCAGGAAGCATCATGGTAGTTTGAGACTTACTGGTCAAGGACGCCCCAGCAAGACTACCCCTAGCCTCCACATTTGCAGGGAGATCATCAAGGGGAATTAGATCAGCAAAATTATGCCCCAATTCCTATAAAAAGTAAAACAACAAGTCAAGGAAGATTAGGCAAAAGTGGATACAACGAAAGAGAATTAAGAGTACCCACATAAGGAAAAGAACAACTCACAGCAGGGGGGCGGGTTCTTAGCGCTGTACTCAAGGACAGCAAGCAGAACAATGCTTACTCCTTTCAGCATCTTCTGGAGACGCTCGAGCACCTCCTCGTCGGTCAACTCAAGGGCGAGGACCATACGAGAAGGGTCCTCTGCCCTAGAGTACTCAAAACGGTAATGTTCGCGCTCCTTCAAAGGTTGAACTCGGTGGCGAATAAAACTTGAAATAATCCCAAAGCCAGTCAAGCCTTGCTGTTTCAGAGTGCAAATCCTCTCGAGAAAAGGCTCGATCGTCTAGAGCTCAGTAGTCATCATAGGGTTCTTATCCCATCGGTCATTAACCAAGGGACCAGATCCAGAGTGAATAGAAAGAGGAGGAATCAAGTTGGCAGCATAAAACCAGTTAGCATGCCAATCCCTTACAGAATCAACCAGGTCATAGTCAAAGAATTTTCTCTAAAGACCCTGGCAAAATTGGATCCTGCAGCCACCAAGAACACTGGTGTCATCACGGCGGGGTTGCAGCTTTAGGCGAAAGAAATAATGAAAGAGAGAAAGAGAAGGAGGAATTCCAAGGAAGGTTTCACAAAGATGAACAAAAACGAAAAGATGAAGGACATCATTGGGGGCAAGGTGATTCAGGCTAATCCCAAAATAGCCAGGAAACCGATGAAGAAAAGGAGAAGCTGGGAGGCAAAGTCCAGCATAGATAAAGGAAACGAAGAGAATAATCTCACTAGGACCTAGAGCAGGGACCTGATGCTCGCCCGGAGCCCTCCATTCAGCAATGTCCTTGCTCTAGATCAGACCATCACCAACAAGCTCGCGAAGCTAGTCTTCAGTCGTTGTCAGAGCCGGCCAAACCTTCTAGGCAGCCCTCATGGCCATGAACTCTTGGTTCTCGATCATGGAAAGGGATGACTCCTCGTCTACAAAGGCTGCCTAGGACTTGCTCGTGGCTTTCTTCCTACCCATGTACTAGCAGAAGCAAAAAGGCACTAGGGAAAGAGAAGGCTCAGATGGCAGCGCTCAGATGACGGCGACAATGGCGATGGCAGAGTTGTGAATGCTAGGGTTTCAAGGCAAAGGCAGGGTACCAAAAAAAGGAGGAGAAAGGCCTTTAAATAGATTTTACACCAATAAAAACATGGCCCACCAGGCCCGTTTTAACACAGCATGAAGACGCAACGGTCCATTTAACGACGCAGCTAAAAAGGCGAACGGCTCAAATCCACACAATGGTACACTTCAACGGGCAGATTTCAGACTTATCCATCCAGCACCACGGCGGAGTTATCATATTACCACAAAAAGAACTCATCAACAATAAAGCAAAGAAGGGTTAACTCACAAGGAGCGCAACAACCCGATCCTTACAGAAAGAACTCAGAGGACAAGATTCTCTCCATTATAAATAGTTTCAAAAAATAGAAGATTACACATCTTACAAGACCCAACAAACTCGGTACTATGACAAGCAAGGTAACAAAGAGGAACCCAGACACAGCTAGGCTCTAGAATGACTATGTGTTCCAAATTGCTACTCGGTAGAATAAACCGCACTCGGCTGCACTGTTTTCTTCAAAGGACGGACACAGTGCATCCAAGGCGGAGATCAGCAGCACGATGGGACAACATGGAGCAGAGAAGGCCGGCAGGCATCTATCTACCCAAGTCTGATGTGATGCTGGATATGGTGTTGATCTGCACCGAACAGTCTCAGGGCAGGCGGCGAGGATCAACCTAGAACTGCCAGATGAAGGAACGAAGCCCACATCACAAGACTTCCTCCAACTACCACCACGTACATCCTAGTACATTGCCGCTGCGGGATTAGCCTACCTCTAATCCCTATCACAAGACTCCCTCTAGCTATGGCAAGACATACAAGAACTGCAAAATACGCCCGGGGGCTGCTCTACCTCATAAACTACCATATTCATGACTACAGAGACTTTAGAACAAGCAACAAAATGCTCAATGAATCAAAATAGCACTCCAGGAGGGTATTTATAGACTAAAGGAGAGGTGCACATGGACCAGGAGCACCAACGAAACAAGCCTAACAAAGGACATAGTGAAAAGACAAAACTCAATAATGAAGGACTCAGAAGTGAAAGAACAGTACCCGAAAGCGAGCATATTCAGAAGAATATACCAACACTGTACAACTCGTGAGCAAACAGCAT
Source organism: Miscanthus floridulus (assembly GCF_019320115.1). Lineage (NCBI taxonomy): Eukaryota > Viridiplantae > Streptophyta > Magnoliopsida > Poales > Poaceae > Miscanthus > Miscanthus floridulus. The sequence goes on from NC_089597.1 coordinate 84,347,565, forward strand.
TTACACTCAACCACTAGCAAACAACAACATCTGACAACAGCAAACCACTAGAAAATATGCCAAGACCCAGCACCTGAGTTCTTTTTGAATAAAAGAACTCGAATATATCCTCGGGGGCTGCAATGGGAGAGGATATTCAGCTCTTTTGAACAGCATAAGATTCAAGACCCTCCAACTTTTTGTTCCAAATAGCAAGAGGCTCGGGGGCTACACTTAGTGAGTGCACTTTTTCATTCAAAAAAGCACACGTCACTCAGAAGACTTCTTCAAGACAGTCGACTTCAAGGCCACACAACAAAAAAGAACCCGAACATAGCTATGTCCGAGCTCTTTTCAACAAAGAACCCGGGTATATGCTCGGAAGCCCTTCGACGAAGAATCAGGGCGACTTCAAGAAAAGACCCTTAAGCTCCTTGTGCCAAACAGCAAGAGGCTCGGGGGCTACATCCAAATGGGAATACTTTTTTCTTCAAAAAGGTACACACCACGCGAAGATCTCACGAAGCGCTACACGGTTTCACTTAAGAAAGCACTCGGACGACGCTAGTTCCTGCTCGACAAGACCTGAAGGAACAAGACAAGGCTTCCAGAGCTCAACCATGAAGTGCTCGAGGGCTTGTCGGTGCGGGACCCATGGGATACCCTGCAAGGAAGGGAGAAGACCTAGTCTAACTAGGATTCTTCCCCTGTAATCTTAGTAGTAGTATTATTCTGTAATCCTACTAGGAACTCTCATTGTAAACTGACTAGGATTCTGATCTCTTGACTATATAAAGGAGGGCAGGGTTCCTAGACAAAGGGGACTTTTGGAACAATTGTACGCAACACAACACTTGACAATCAATCCAACGCAAAGGCTAACGCCAACTGGACATTGGGTTATTACTCGATCAAAGATCGAGGGTCCGAACCAGGATAAATCGACTATCTCTTGTGTTAACCATCGAGTTCCGCATACGCTGAAGCCCGAATATACTGCCCCGGTGACCCCCCATGGTAGGCTATCAGTGGTGAAACATCAACAGGAGTCCACTCTGCTAGGTGGTCAATCTCACCTTTGGACTTACGCCAATAGCTCCCCACATATCCTTACTACCTCTAGAGTACGCACTTTCACTTTTCGATTCCTGACCAGAGTTGAGCTACTCAGCTTTGTGGTCGAAACGAGTTATCCAGCCAACTAAGTGATAGGCATGCGTTCAACATGACATGAGGATGTACAGTGAATCGGTCCTTAAACGACACATACGGGGATAGATCCACACCCAAGACCTTCATGTCTTGTTGCTTCTATATCAACATCCCGCCCGGTCTCCATTTATTATTAACACATGGTTATTTCCACGATAGCAAATATAGCCAACCGTGCTTTGGTATCCACCTATATCTCGCAGGTGATGGGAAATCACCTGACTTCTACCGGTCTAAGCATCGCTAAGCATACATTTGATCCTAGACCTATATAGGGTTCAAGGTATATTTCTGGACAAAGAAATTATATGCATCAAACATAAAGAACTCAAATGATATTTATAAAAACATAGGAGGCTTAGAATGCTTCGGGGCTTGCCTGAAATCCAAAACTAGGTTAGTGTTTATTAGACGACACTCGCTAGGTGAGTATCTCCCATCTCGGCACTTGCTTAGTCCTTCCACCTTTGGGATAGGTCCACCATACACCATCTTCGGGTTCAGCTCCAACATCACATCCTTCATGTGGTTCATCTAGCGTACCTAGATGAGATGCAAGATGCAAGTGCATGAATAAAAGAATGGCAATACGAGATGCATCTCATAATCTATTATAGAAAGATAGTAAGCATATCAAGCATGGTACACAAGATAACTTGAGTTAAGCTATTCCATTGAAAACATCTATCACAATTTAAGATCTCAGGTAACTTAATTTAACACCATGAAAGGCATGAGTTACACTTAGCAACACATAAGGCAATGCAAAGTGAAAGCAATCGACTTGTAAGCACAACACAACATTTGGACAGCAGCACAAATAACACTTGTTTTACCCATAACTGGAGATCCAAACATCCAAAGAAGGTGATCCTAGACTTTATGGAAATCTAATGAAATTTCCTACAACATTGTTATTATCACCAAAAGCTTATTCCAAATCTAACTGGGTCAAACATACTAATGTTTCAGATCTGCACAGAACTAGGACAGAAAAGTAGTAGTAGTTTCAAAATGACATAACTAGAGTTACAGACATCAAACAAGCATGAACCTTAACTTTATATAAAGCTTATTAAATTATCTAAAACATGTTTATTATCATCACAAGGTGATTCCACCATTAACAAAGTCAATCAAGTACAATTGAGCACCTCTGTCTAGACTTAGACAGATTCAGCCATGCAACTTCACAAGCTTATAACTGGAGTTGTACTAATCCAAAAGACATGAAATAGGACAATATGGAAATCTTATGAAAATCACTACACTTATTCTACTATCTCCAAGATATGATTCAAATCTTGGTTGGCTCAAACAACACAATCATTCAGATCTATACAGAGAGCATGCAAAACCTGACAGGGAAATTATAAAATCTATAGCTCCTAAATTATCAGGCTTATGGTCATGAAAATTTAACACAAGATAGATCATGAAGTTATATACAACTTTATTATGATCATCTTAAGATTATTTTATAGTTAACAAGGTCAATTAATCCAATGAATGCATCTCTGTCCAAAACATGGACAAAATTTTACATGCCACTTTCAACAGCTATAACTAGATTTATACATGTCCAATAAATGTGGTTCTAGACTTTTTAGAAAGCTTCGAAAATTCTAAACAACGTTTTTATAAACACCAAAAGCTAATTATACTATTAAGAAGGCCCCACAATACCAACATGGCAACCCTGTCTAGATTTGGGTAGAAACAGCCACAGAGATTTAAGCAACTATAAATCAAGATCTACTTAACCAAAAATCATGATATTTAGCTTTTTGAAAAGCTTAATAAAAGTAATACAACTCATGTATTGTCATAAAGTCATGATTCATAACTTAACTAAGCCAATTAATTCAAACATGCAGGCCTATTCAGAATAGGAGCAAAGCAACATAGGGCAATTGTTATTTTTATAGATCCTAAACTATCAAGCCTAAACTTCTGAAATTTTTACCAGACATCAAACATCACATGGGTAACACTCCATAAAAATTTAACATTTATTTGAGCACCACAACTGTAGTTATGAAAAAAGACAAGACATAACTAGTATTAAGAACCTAACTGCATAAATCTATTTTTATAGCAAAATACTTAAACTAAAACATGCCATATTATAGATCTAATGCATAGCAATTTCACAAGGATTCCAAAAAGTCCTCATTTACTATTTTACGATTGTTCTACTAATTACTACGAATTTTCAAAGTTGATCATTCAAATATGCATAAATCAAAGAAAAGACATGTAAATCTTGCATCCGAGACCCTGAAGTTTCCACAAATTAAACTCTAGCGAAGAGGTCCTTATGAGCACTATTCACAAGAGTCACTACTTCATAGAAAGATCCTTCCCTTTTGTCGAATTTCTAGGCGAAGTCCTTGACGTGGATTTGGAGCAAAGGATGCGCGGGAGCTCGCCGATTTCGGTCGGAGAAGGCTCGTCAGCGGCGTAGGAATGGAGGGGGAGCACTAGGGGGTCCATGTGCACCCTAAGGTTGCTGTGGATGGTTGGGAGACGGACCGTGGTGCCCTGGCCACGCCCACCAGTGGCATGCAGAGGTGGCGGCGGCGGTCCTCCGGCCTCCTGGCCTAGGTTGGCTCAAAGAAGGAGCACACGAGAACGATGACAGGTTGGCGGAGTCGGTGGCGCATGCGGAGGGACACGAGGGAGCTTAGGGCGGCAGGGACACGACGGTGGCAAGCTTGGTTAGCCCAACAATGGCGTACATGGCCGCGCATGGCGTTACAGAGGGAGAGCGAGAAAGGGCGAGTGAGGGAGAGCGTTGAGTGAGCGTGGAGGGCGTCGGGCGCTCGGTTTACATGCACAAAGGGGGCGAGGTGGCAAGCGAGGGCGTCATAGACGAACAACGCGGCGGCAAGCCTCTATACATGTCGGCCACATTCAAAAATTCTAGGCTAGCTCAAAAATGTCTGAACAAACGACTGAACCTCCATTTTCTCGCCTCTTGATCTCCTAAACCATTTAGTTTTGGCACAGGAGGTAGTAACAAATGTTGTAGAAGTATGTAAGGACTACAGATTTTCTTAAAGGTTTAAGGTCTAACTCGGATTATATTGGAATATAGAGAGCTGCAAAGTAGAGCTCATGAAACTGAAAATTCAGGTTTTCAGTTAACCCAGACTTATCAAAATTTTGAGCTCCCAAAACAGTCATGGATTCCAAATTGAGGGCTTGGTTTGACTTTCTTACAAGCTGATCTAGCTCCTGGTCCAAAAACAAAGTTTGTTCTACTCTACTCAAACTTCAACTTTTATTTAGGTTACACTGCCATGCAAACAATCTAAGCCATAGTTCAAAACAAGTCAATGTAGCATCATGGTAAAGCATAAATTATCCTTTTTGATCTATTAAAGCATTTTCTGGCCCCTCGCTCATCATGAACCCTTTGTGACTTTTGTTGTATATTTCAATTAGAGTCATTTGGGCAAGGTAGAAAGGTTTGGTTGACAACCTATAATTCCATTCACTTAATAAAGCAATCCAAGAAGGATTATAACTTATCATTTCATGTGACTTCTTGATTCCAAACTCCATGAAACTTTTCCACTAATCTAGATGGATGCATGTTGATGTAATGTACATGAAATAAGCATGTTTAACATTACTCTTGCATAATCTTAACAAGGGTCCATATGTAAGTAAAGGTGTGTTGTCCGAGTTTAAGTTGGAGCTCACTCTTGTAGATTTGATCTTGACACCTTCATCACCACTTAACATGTCATGTTTAGGCTCAAACCCATTGCTTCATTGGTGACAACACCTAGGGTGTTACAAAAGTCACGTAGGATAATCAAAGGAATGGAATGCCCTTTTGTTCGGGTAAATTTTTTTACCATGTGATAGTAAAAAAGAGAGGTAGTATTTAGTATTGTACCCTTATGGAGCCCCCGAGTGACCCAGGCTAAAAATGTTTAGGCTAGGGTGCTTTACAGGAGCAAGTGCTGACTAAAAAGTGGTAAGACCAAATTAGGGGAAAATGACATAGCTGTTCAATGTTCCAAGTGTTGGTGAGAACGTTGTCGTTGTTGTCCTCCAGTCGGTAGGTGCCCAGTCAGATCACTTCGGTTACCGTATAGGGTCATTCCCATGGTGGAGAGAGTTTGTGTTTTTCCTTCATTGATTGGGTCCTCCGGAGCATGAGATCACCGACTTCGAGGATCCTCCCCCTGATCTTCCTTTCATGGTACCTACGGAGAGTTTGTTAGTAGAGAGCGGAGCAGATGATGGTCATCTTGCGGGCCTCCTCGAGCAGGTCGACTACGTCTTGCTGAGCCTCCATGGCTCGGTCATGGTCGAAAGCCTTCACTCTTGGGGCATCATGGTCGAGGTCAGAGGGCAGCACTACTTCAGCTCTGTAGTCTAGGAAGAAGGGTGCGAACCCTGTGGAATGGTTCAGGGTCGTTCTTAGGCTCTAGAGGATCACTGGGACCTCTACAACCCATTGCCTGGTGTACTTGTTTAGTGGGTCGAAGATGCATGGCTTAAGCCCTTGGAGGACCATGCCATTGGCACGCTCGACCTGGCCGTTAGTACGTGGGTGTTCGACCAAGGCCGAGTCGATCCTGATGTCATATCCATCACTGAAGTCTAGGAACTTCTTTCTAGTGAAGTTAGTCCCATGGTCAGTGATGATACAGTTAGGAACGCCGAACGGGTAGATGATGTCGAGGAAGAATTTGTTGGTGATGGGTTTGGCCTCTATCCACTTGGTGAACTTGTGGACTGCTATGAGTAGGTGAGTGAAGCCGTCTGGGCCCTTTTTGAGAGGTTCTACCATGTCAAGGCCCCAGACCACGAATGGCCAGGTGATGGGGATGGTTTGAAGCTCCTGTGCCGGCAAATGAGTTTGCCGAGCATAGAATTGGCATCCCTCACATCTATGGACGACCTCCTCTGCATCTCGTAGTGCGGTGGGCCAGCAAAAACCTTGGCAAAAGGCTTTTCTAACCAGCGACCTCGGGGCCGCGTGATGTCCGCAAATCTCGGCATGGACCTCGAGGAGGAGTTGCTTCCCATGGTTGGTGGGGATGCACTTCATAAGCACCCCTGATGGACTCCGTTTGTAGAGTTTGTCATCAAGCGCAATGTAGGTCTTGGCGCATCGAGTGATCCATTGGGCTTCGGTCCTTTTGGGTAGGAGAACCTCCTCGAGGAGGCAGGCAAGTAGCGGCGCTCGCCAGTCAGTTTGATCGAGTGCCAATACGGCAACGTCAGCGGGTGACGTTGTTGTAGAGGCATCGGGGTCGGAGCCCCTAGGCGCTGGCTTGGCATCGGGGTGTGGCTGGATCGAACCTTCTAGGACACGGGCGGATGGCTCGTGGAGATCATTGATGAAGATCCCGCTCAGAGATGGATCTCGCCTAGCGGCCAATTTTGTGAAGAAATTGGCGGCATCATTGTCCTTTCGGGGGACATGATGCAGCTAGATTCCCTAGAATTTGTCCTTGAGCTTGCCCACCTCTTGGCAGTATGCTGCCATGAGGGGGCATTTGTAGGAGGACTCCTTCATGACCTGATCGACGACCAGCTCTGAGTCACCGCGAATGTAGAGTCATGTAGCACCAAGTTTGATGGTGATGCGGAGTCCATTGATCAGGGCCTCATACTCTGTGGTGTTGTTTGAGGCTAAAAAGTGGAGGCAGATAGCATAGCAGAGCCTACTCCCATCTGAGAAGATTAGAACCACTCCAGCCCCTGAGCCGGGCGCCATGATGGACCCATCGAAGTACATTGTCCAATACTCGTGGGTGACGTTTAGGGTCGGTAGCTGGACCTCCATCCATTCGGCAACAAAATCCATGAGAGCTTAAGACTTAATGGTGATACAGGGGATATACCTGATGTCATGGCCCATGAGTTCGAGTGCCCAAGTGGAGATCCATCCCGCGGCATCGCAGTTGTGGACGATGTCTCCGAGTGGGTATGAAGTGACGACCGCGACTTTATGGTCGGTGAAGTAGTGTAGGAGCTTCTGGGTCACCATCAGCATGGCATATAGGAGTTTCTGCACCTGGGGGTACCGGACCTTGGGGTTGGTGAGTACCTCCCCAATGAAATATACATGCCGCTAGACTTTAAGGTGGTGTCCTGGCTCCTCCCTTTCGACGACCAGGGCAGCGCTCACCACATGGTTGCTTGTCATGACGTAGAGGAGGGGTTCTCCCCATTTGTGAGCGATGAGGATTGGGACTGACATCAGGGACGCTTTGAGGCTCTCTAGAGCCTACTAAGCTTCCTCAGTCCAGAGAAAGGCGTCCGTCTTTTTGAGGAGCTTGTACAGTGGCATCCCCTATTTGCCAAGCCAGCAGATGAATCGGCTTAGGGCAGCCAGACAGCTGGTGAGCCTTTGTACACCCTTGACATTGCATATAGGGCCCATGTTAGAGATGGCAATGATCCTTTTGGGGTTGGCCTCGATGCCGCGCTCGGACACAATGTATCCTAGCAGCTTTCCCTTTGGAACCCCAAAAACACATTTCTTGGGATTTAATCTGATGTTGAACCTTTAGAGGATCATGAACGTTGCGGCCAAGTTTGCGATCAGGTCACAAGCTTGAGCTATTTTGACCACTATGTCATCAACATAGATGGCGATTGTTGGTTTCGGTCGCTCGGTTTGATTAGGCTGATCGAGCGGGTCGATTTGCTCGACGAAGCATTGCTGCATGCACCTTTGGTGGGTGGCGCCAGCGTTCTTCATGCCGAAAGGCATGGTTACATAGCAATATGAACCATATGGGGTGATGAACGAGGTTGCGAGTTGATCGGACTCTTTCATCATAATCTGGTGATAGCTCGAGTAGACATCCAGAAAGGAGAGGATCTCACAACCCGAGGTGGAGTCGACTATCTGGTCTATGCACGGCAAAGGAAAATGATCCTTTGGACATGATTTGATGAGGCCAGTATAATCAACGCATATTCTCTATTTCTTGATCTTCTTTTTAACAAGAACAGGATTGGCAAGCCAGTTAGAGTGGAATACCTCTCTGATGAATCCAGCTGCCAGGAGTTTGGTGATCTCTTCACCTATGGCCCTTTGCCTCTTGTTGTCGAAGCGATGTAGGAGTTGCTTAGCTAGCTTCGACCTAGGATGAGGCGCAGTGCACGCTCAGCGATGTCCCATAGTATGCTTGGCATGTCAGATGGCTTCCATGCGAAGACATCATGATTGGCGTATAGGAAGTCAATGAGCTCGCATTCCTATTTGGTCGGGAGCTTTGTCCCGATCCACACCATCTTGGTTGGGTCAGTGGGGTCGATTCCTACTACCTTGGTTTCCTCGAGCGGGAGGAAGGCCGTTGAGGAGGTTGGTTTGTTACAGTTTGGGACTGAAGGGGTCGACGACTCCCCGAGCCGCGGGAGCTCAGACGAGTTGGTGACCGCGGTGGCGAGCTCGAAATGCTCGTGGTCGCACATGAAGGCGTGTGAGAAGGCGCTACTCATGGTGATGATGCCATTCAGTCCTAGCATCTTTAGCTTGAGGTAGGTGTAGTTCGGGATTGCCATGAATTTGGCGTAGCATGGCCGCCCCAAGATGGCGTGGTAGGATCCTAGGAAGTCCACCACTTCGAAGGTGAGGACCTCCGAGCGGAAGTTGGCTCGGTTGTCAAATGTGACGGGCAGGTCGATCTGCCCGAGTGGGTATGCCTGCGCTCCTGGGATCACCCCATGGAAGGGAGAGCCCGCTAGGTGGAGTTCCGATCGAGGGATGCGCATGGCGTCGAGGGTGTCGACGTAGAGGATGTTGAGGCCACTGCCTCCGTCCATCAGCACCTTGGTGAGGTGCTTCTTGCGGACGATGGGGTCGACGATGAGCCGGTAGCATCCCGGTCTTGTGACATGGGAGGGATGGTCCCTCTAATCGAAGGTGATTGGAGATTCCGACCAACTGAGGAAGGAGGGGACGACCGTCTTGGCGGCACATGCCTCTCTATAGCGCACCTTGTGCTGGCGTTTGGACCAGATGGCGTCGGATCCACCGAAGATCATGATGCATTCCTCAGGGTTGGGGAAGCCATCTCTGTCCTTGCCCGTCGTGCCTCCTTTCTTGGCTACCGCCTCTTTGCCGTCTATTTCTTTTGCTCCACCGACCTGTCGGAGGAAACGTTTGAGGAGCTCACAGTCCTTGTGTTGGTGTTTGATGGGGTAGGCATGGTTGGTGCATGGGCTATTCATGAGCTTGTTGAAGTGGTCAGGCAGTCCCTATTGGGGTTGCTTGCCCGTGTGATCAGCTACGGTGATCAACGCGGTGCTATCCGGTCGGCGCTGATCCTTTTTGTTCTTCTTGCCCCTTTGTGTGAAGGGGCCCTCGTCTTGGTCTGCACGCTTGGCCTTGCCTTTGTCTCAGCCTCCGTTGAAGATCGCTCCGACCGCCTCCTCGCCGAAGGCATGGTTAGTGGCGATGTCGAGCAGGTCGCGGGTGGTATGGGGCTTTAGGCAGCCAAACTTGTGGATTAGGGACTCGTAGGTCATCCCAGAGAGGAATGCACTGATGATGTCCATGTCGACAACAATAGGGAGAGTTGCATCATTGGGAGAACCTACGGATGTAATCCCGCAGGGACTCGCTGGGCTCTTGCTGGCAGCTCTTGAGGTCCTAGGAGTTAACAGGGTGGACATACATCCCCTAAAAATTTTCGATGAAGACCCGCTTGAGGTCCGCCTAGTCACGATGCTGTCGTGCAAGAGGAATTCGAGCCTTGCCCGAACATGTTCTCCCATGCAGATAGGGAGATATTGAATGATGAAAAGGTCATCATCCACCCCTTTGGCTCGACAGGCAAGCTGGAAATCTTCGAGCCAAATACCAGGGTTTGTCTCCCCGGTCTACTTGGCGATGTTGGAGAGCGGTTGGAAGCACTGTGGGAACGGCGCTCTCTGGATACGCTGGCCAAAGGCCCGTGGTCTCGAGCCCTTAGGGTTGGGACTCCAGTCGTCTGGCCGATGACCATGCCTGGGGCACGTTTTACCGCTCCCCTCGATGGTTCGGCTAGGACCCATGTCGCCCGCCCTCATCGCCGCCCGATGGATGTCATCATCGTGCCGGGCCTGATGCCGGTTGCTGATGACGCTGTGAGCGTCTTGGTGCAGACCAGGCCGTTCGCGTACCGGCGATCGGTGTAGAGCAGGCGCTAGGTCGGACCGCGGCGTAGCCGCTGCCTCCCGAGCCGTGCTTGGTGGCTGTAGTGGTGAGCAGATGGAGTGATCCATCTAGCGCGTTCCCACTCCCCCAGTGGGGAGAGAGGGCGCGTGTCAGAGTCGCGATGTGGAGCTTTTAGCCTATTGAACGGTGGTGGCTTCTACTGACGCCCAGAGGTTCTGGTAGACCGCCCGCTCCTGGGGGTCGATGGGCTTGGGAACGCCATGCAGAAGCATTGTCGCAGCGGTAATGTTCTGGCTAGCCCGAGCAAACTATGGGGGTCGTTCCCCTCGTTATGATGTCGCGTTGGACCTGGCGGGCGTGACATCGGGCACCGCCCGCCGGGTCATGCGCATGGGGCGCAACGTGCTGCACTGAGCGCGTCGGCGCAGGCGGCGGCTGGTTCTGCCGCCGTTGTCGTAGTTCCTCGACGTGCCCTTGTGCGAGCGCGAGGGCCCCCGCATGCGGGTCCAGAGGGGTGTGAGTCTACACAGACTCCGCAACCACCAACGGCTGTCCCGGGGTGTCCACCATAGCGCACTCCCTAGATGGACAATGGCTAGGTGCCACATCGTCGGTGTTGGAGCCGTCGCTCTTAATCTCGTCATCCAGGAGTTCGTAGAAAGTGGTAGGAGCATAGCTCGCCATTTTCACGAATTCAGATGTCAGAGGGGATGGCGCCAGCGTCCTTCAGAGCCCCCGAGCGCACATGTCCGTGAGGGACACGAGACCACAGGGGAACCGATTGTACGACGTTCATAGTGCGGACAATACGGTCCCTCCGGATAATCGGCGAGAGATAGTAAATAGCGTGTAAATAACAGTATGTACATTACTCACAGCGGAGTTTGAGCAGAGAGTTTGCTCAGAATGAAGCGCAGGTGCCTCGTCATTGAAGTTGTCGTGCGTTCCGAAGCCGATGGAGGGCGCCCCTCCGACGGGCACCAGAATGAGTGCCTCCTCACGGAGGTGTAGTACGCCGAGCCAGTCGACGATGAAGTCCAAGCTTCCGAAGAGGAAGGCCTAGGACAGCTCGAAGATGGGTGGAACCCACATCCCAACAGGTGGGAGTGTGGGAAACTCCAGTGAGCCGAAGTGAGTCGTATCGCTTGAGCCTGCCATGGTGAAGGTGGCGGAAAAGTGGGCCATCTGATGACCAAAAAGTGTTGAACGTACAACGTCTTCCCCACGGACAGCGCCAACTGTCGGTGCAGAAAGTGACCAACACGTAAATATTTATAGTTTTGTCGTACATTGTGATCGGAGGTGGCCTAACACTCAATGACACATGGTTTATATTGGTTCAGGCAACGTGCCCTATGTCCAGTTTGAGTCGGTCGATGACTTTATTCCTGAGCTCGGGTGCTCGAAGTTTGCAGCGGGGTTACAAACGAGAAGGAGAAAGATGGGGTACAAGAGGTCCGGTCGGACTCTGGTCTGAAGGGTCAAGAGTGATATGAGCCCCGCTATGTGCTAAGTGTTCGAGCGTGTGCTTGTGGTTTGAACCTGACGGTTCTGTTGGTGTACTAGTGAACTGGTCGATCTGAATCAACTTGGTTGTGTTGAAGAGAGCGCATCCTTTTATAGATGAAGGGAATAGCCTTACTAAGTCTTGTTGCCTACGCCAACGGGTACAAGATGATGGTAGGCGACCATAATACTATTTAATGTCATATGCACGTGGGAGGTTGTGTCATCTTCTTCAGGTATGGAAAATGTCGGTGCATGTCACACTGTTGATACCCAGAGGCATGCAAGGGGTCTTACCATATTCGCCTGGCACGGTAAATGCCGGCGCCCACAATATTGTTGATGCCTCAGAGGCATATGGGAGAGCCTTATCGTATTCGTCTGGCATGGGAGTTAATGACGCCCACAATACTGTAGGGAAAAATATCAGCACCTACAACATTGCTTTGGTTCTATCATGTCTGGTAGGTCGCAGGGTACGGTGCTGTAGGTGTACAGGGTATGGTCCTTGGTATTGCGGTTGACTTGAGTACCCTGCCTTACTTTCTCCATCGTTTACTGGTTTTACTGAGTGGGCGTCCCCGGTCGGCTGGTCCCAGTCAGCTCTGATTGCGCCAGTCGAAGAGGAGTTGTAAGCAGAGGTTCGACGCATCCGCGGTCGGTGAAGCGGGTCGGAGTCAGAAGTGGTGTTTGGCTAGGCCTTTCGGTCGAAGAGGTCGTCCGGAGGCGGGCTAGAGACCGAAGCGAATGCTCCGGTCGAAGAGGTGGGCCGGAGTCGGAAGCGGGCGCCATTCCTCCTTGGCTAGGCCTTGCGGTCGGAAATTGGATCGCCCTTCTGGCCTGCTGTTTAGGTATGTTGGGCCGGCCTAAGAGTTGCGCGTTGGTTCGCAACGTTGTCTGCTGGGGTAAGCCTTTGTTGAGAAACCGGTCCACAAGAGACCCCGAGTTTATGAACCCGACACCTAGTTTGTTATAAGAAAATCTACTCAGATCCTATCAAATCAATACAAATGTCTTGGTTTCCAATGCCTCGTATGATAGCTTGCTTTCCGAGTCAATGACATATCCCGTCTGGATTGGGTCTCTCGTTCGACAGGCTCGGCCCACCTCATTCCAATTGGGCTCTTTTTTAGACGGTAAAGACACCCAAGTTCCGTAACACCGACACCCATTACGATCTACGTGTGTATTGATGCGAGATTGCGTAAGTAAAAGAAAATATAAGCTAAAGGAAATAATCATTAGCAAAATATATTATTGTTTCTCCATCTATTTTTAATGAAAAGATCTAAACCAACTACCACGAATTCTTTGCTCGCCTGCTGCCTCCATCCTGAGATACTCTCTTCATTCTAAATTATAAATTATAAGATAAAATGTTTTGATATTTTAAGTAATACATCGCTTTTGCTATACACGTAGATATACAATAAGCGTCGATACATAGCAAAAATAATATATCAAGCAAATACCAAAACTTCTTATAATTTGAGATAGGAGTATGTTTTATTGGGTCTTAGAATTATGAAAATCTCTGTACCTCTGAATCTTACATATATTGATTGGATTATGGGACTTGTTGATTTTCTATTAGATTTCTATAAAATCCATTAAGATCTAAACGGGACCTTAATAACAATTCATAAAACACACCGGCGGCTGCGGCCGCAAAAATACACCTATGTGGTACTGTAGCTAAAACAAGCTGCAGCGGCTGCACCGAACAGGACCATAAATTGTTTTGCGATAATGATACAATTAAGACGTCCGGACAGATGAACGCCTCCCACCGCTCACTCCCACACATGTCATTCAACCAGCGACCCTATCCGCTCCTTCTGTCCGTGCGCCTCGATGCTCGCTGCGCCGTTTTCTTCAAGCGTCCTCGTCGCGACCGCCTCGCTGCCACCGATCCCGCAGCACCGCGCCCCATCCCTCGCGGTCTCTCCTCCGCGATGCCTCCTCGCCGCAACCGCCTCCACCGAGCTAGCGAGCCCCCACGACGGATGCTCCAACATGCAAGCAAGGACGATGAGATTTGTGATGTGACGTTGCGCCCGCCGGCGAGTTGCCCGTGCCGCTGCTTCACAGCAAGGTCCATGCGCCGCCGACCTTCGCGCCGCGTGCCTCGCTCCATTAGTCCAAACAAAGCCCATGTTGCAAGAGTATATTTCAAGTGTTTCAGATGTTTCATCTGGATGTTGCAAGTGTTTTATCTTGATGTTGCAAAAGTAGATTAGAATGTTGCACATGTTGCAGTGGCTATACACGTATGTTTCAAGTGTATGTTCCAAATATTTTATCTCATTTTTCAGACGTATGTTCTCAAGTATTTTATCTGGATGTTGGATATGTTTTCACACATAAAGTGTTTTCAGGAGTTTTTTTTGTAAGTGTTTCGAGTGTTTCGGCTATTTCGTACGTACGTTGCAAGTGTTTTATCTAGATGTTTCAAAAGTAGATCTGGTGTTGAAGCTAGTGTTTTATATGTATGTTTCGCGTGTTTCATCCACCTTTAGACGTATATTGCAAATGTTGCATCTGGTTGTTTTAAAAGTTGATCAGGTGTTACATCTTGGTCTTCGCTTTTCTGCTGCCTCACCTTCACCTCCGTGTTTCCTCATCCTCCTCCCGACGCCGTCTGGGCTTCCACTGCCCACTTCCCCTCTTCTGGATGCTGACATTACATCTGCAGCTGCAGGCCGCGTACATGCGCGTGACAAGTGGATGGGCGCGAGGACTTCAAACGTGCAGTTGGGTGGATTGGCCGCCGCGTAGGCAAGCGTGAGATACAGGTGCACGGGGGAGGGGGGGTACTGTCCGAACATTCGGGCTATTGTCTTCGTTATACGGTTGTTGGTTACGACTGCTCCTAGATAGACAAGGGGCCATTTTTTAAATTTTACACGGCAATTACCGGAGTTGTGGGCACAAGCTGGAGACTTGAACGTCGCGTGAGGGTTTTTATGGGCAGAGTACTCTGAAAGACGGGATCACGGGATAAGATAGCAACACGACAGGTGGCACCCAACCACAGCCTGCAACCTGTCGAGCGGGGTGGGGGGCCTCGCCGTTGCTGGAGCGGCGGCCCAGCAGGCGGCAGGTCCCCGTCGGAAGCGTCCACGTCCCGGAACGCGAGTGGCGCCCGCGGCCGTCACTGTAGGGGCCCCTGCCAGCCCGCTTGCACGCGTAGGCCAACGGGCGAGGCACACGCCAGCACGCCCGTGCGTTGTCCGGACGCAAGCAACCGCAGGCTGTCCCGTCGCTACAGACGCGGGGATGTGCGCAGCTGTACTACTCCTACTCGCCCAGGGCGACCGGGACATCAACGTCCGTCGTCCGAGAAAGCTACTTTGCTCGAGAAATGGTTGCCATCTGGCTACCGGTGGCACCGGAGCGGATCCGAATTGTTTAGTTGCATAGCTTGTGTTCTCCGTTCTTCCACGTGAACTCATATCTGGGGTCCGTAATCAAATCTCAACAGTTCGGCTATCGACGACGAGGGCTCGTTCAATTCACTGAAAAACCAGCTGAAGTGCTGTTCTGACTAATTTGTCGTAAGAAAAAAATACTATTTGTGGAGAAAGGCAGAACGAATGAACCCCTTTTCCGATCTTTTTTCTTTTCTTTTCCTGAACCTACTCTTTCAGCGTGTGTCAATCAGTGTCCGTCATTGTAGTACCTTGGTTGTCTCGGGCCTGGCTGAACTTTTTAGAGCCCAGATCAGCTAAATGAGGCAGATACATGCTTATGTTTGGTTTACTGGCCTTGTTCAACCAAGTGCAACAGAGACGCAGACGCTGTTTGGTTTCATTCAGTCTAATCGCTGCCAGTCACTGACATAATGTGCTGAGCATTCTCTACAGTCTACGTAAGTGGGACTCCCGTCAAGCTCGTCAGGGCCTGCGAGAGACGACGGGAAGTTCCGTTTCTACGGAGCCGGATTCGGAAATCTAGTGTGAGGTTGAGTGTTGTCTACAGTATGTATGTCTCCCCGTCTTGCGGCTGAAGCGAACCGAAGACAGCAAAGAAAACAGCACTCGCAGCCGAGAGAGATCTTTGGGCGCGCACCCGATCCGGACAAGCGCAAAAGCACGAGCCGTCTCAGCAAAGGCGCGGGGCCAGCGGGCGGGCGTGGCTTCGCGTCCGCGGCAGCGCGCGCTTTTTCCCCACCCGTCGCCGTCGGCGAGGGACCGAGGGCCCCATGCACGCGGGGCCACGTGTGAGGCCAGGGTGCCGAACCCTCGCGAGCCCGCGGCACGCGTCGGGGCCCACTGCCCACGCCACGCCCCGCGCGCATTATAACCTGCTCCCGCCGCGCGTCACCGGCGACCGCGTCGCCACCCGCACCTGTAGTTGTTACCTTCTCCTTCGGGACCTTTCCACCATTTCCGCATTTAGAAGCTCCCAGTGCCCTCTCCTCCAGCAGATAGTTTCTTTTGCGAGATATTAGTCGGTAGCTCGAGCTTGTGAAGGCATATATAGCATAGCGGAAGGGGATTGATGGCGGCGGGCGCCGGCGGCGGCGCGGAGGCGCCGTTCGTGTGGAAGACGTACATGATGGTCGAGGACCCTGGGACGGACGGGATGATCGGCTGGGGGAAGGGCAACAACAGCTTCGTCGTCGCCGACCCCTTCGTCTTCTCGCAGACGCTGCTCCCCGCGCACTTCAAGCACAACAACTTCTCCAGCTTCGTCCGCCAGCTCAACACCTATGTCAGTTAGTTAAATCACTCCAGCTCCAGCTAGCTAAATTTATTACCATCTGTCTCTTCCTTCAAGCTGCTGAACGACCCTCCGTGGGAGAGTGCTGGATCTGTATATACTACGACAGTATCTCTTTCGGTTTATGTGCAAGTTTTTATTTGGGAGGGAAATGGAGATTGTTTCAGTCAGTGTTTGGCGTAGTTCTTGCCGCACTGTACCAACCCAAGTCAGTGTTTAGCAATGAAATTCTCAAAACATTTTTTTTCTTTTGGAGATTCATGACTGATTCGTAAACAAACATGGGCAGAGCATAGAGATGGACCGTGGGCCGTGGCCAAACAGTTCAATTGCACCCTGAATATGCACGGAGAAAATTTGTTTTGCCCTGTTTTACTATGGATTTCTGCAAGAACCGAAAAGGCTAAAACTATGTACATACAGGACGTAAGAATTTGTATCTTCGATTTCGATAAACCGCAAGAGCCAAGAACCGTACTAGCAGTTCGTTCTCCCTGCCCTGATTGTGCTATTTTGACTCCACACAACAGGGCTTCCGCAAGGTTGATCCGTACCGGTGGGAGTTCGCCCACGCGTCGTTCCTGCGCGGCCAGACCCACCTCCTGTGCAACATCGTCCGCCGCGGCAGCAGCAGCGCCGCCGCCTGTGCCGGAGGCGGAGGCGGCGGCGGCAAGAGGAAGGACGCGGCAGCGTCCGGCAGCCCCGCCGAGGCCTCCGCCTCAGGGGACGACATGGCCATGGTTGCCACGGAGGTGGTGCGCCTCAAGCAGGAGCAGCGCGCCATCGACGACCGCGTCGCCTCCATGTGGCGCCGCGTGCGGGAGACGGAGCGCAGGCCCAAGCAGATGCTCGCCTTCCTCCTCAAGGTCGTCGGCGACCGCGACAGGCTGCACCGCCTCGTCGGCGACGCCGCCGCGCCAGGGCCAGATAATAACGGGTTCACCGCAGAGCCGCCGCCCGCCGCGGAGGGCGGCGAGAAGCGGGCCAGGCTGCTGCTCGACGGCGACAACATGGTGGCGCTCGGCCCCGAGGCCGTCGACTTCGCCGGATTCTACAGCGTGTTCGGCGACGTTGCCGCGGGATCCGGCGGTGGCGGGTGCTCGTTTGCGTTCGGCGGCGGGTACTGAGTGACGACCATGCGCCGCCCCCAGTGTCTGTCAGCAGCTTGGCCCGCTTTTTGCTGCTGCTGTTTCTGCCGACTTCTTGCTTGCCAATGCCATTGCGGCGTGGCCGCCGCTTGGAACGCGAGGCAAAAGCGGCGGCAGCCGTCGTATGGAAGCATGGCAGGGGCCTATAGTCATCCGATGATGGATGACAGTGATGTAATTTTGTGTCCATAATGTCTATTTGATGCTTTTGGTGGATCTGATTTCATGGGCGGAAGTGACTACCGCGTCGGGATCATCCGAGCTAAGCCTGGTTTACTTTCCCGTCAAAACTTTACAACCTATCACAAACTTTACAACCTATCACGTTAATGTTCCACCTTGTTGGTGGACGTAACGCCTAAGAGGAGGATAAATTAGGCAACTTAAAAATTCTAACTCTAAACTATAGCATATTTTTTTAATATTAGCAAAACCTATGCAAAAGATAAACTATTTAAATGTGCAACTACGGTTTTGCTAGTGTGTTGCTATCTTTATCGTAAACGTAGTAAAGTAATCAATGTAAATGCAGAAGCTAAAGAGCGAGGCAGAGATATGCAAACTCTCGTCGACGATCTCGATATTTTTACGAGGTATCGAGAAGCGCGCAAGCTTCCCTCTAGTTCTCGTTGGAGCCCCTCGTAAGGAATTCCTCGTAAGGGCCAAGCTCCTGGTCGGATAACTCCGTGGATAGCCTCGGGTCTTCCCCACGCGCAAGTGGGTCTCCGACGTGCCTTCCGGCAAGCCTCTCCCGGATGCTCCCCGCCATCTTCACTATCAAGCTTTCGGCCGAAACGCCGCGGGCCTTATTCCCTCCGATACACGGTGGTGGCCACACTACAAACGCGGTTGGTGTGATCTCACAAGACTTCAAGCCCCTCCGATGTACCACACTTGTGCTCGCAAGCACGGGGTGGCAAGAGGTATGCAAACCTCACTTAAACACTAGGCAAACACCTAGAGCAAGCGCATAAGCGATGGTCTAATCAACCTAAGTACTTCGCAAAGCACTTATGCTAATCACCTAATAAAACACTAAGCACTATGCATGTGGAGATCACTCAAATGGTGTATCAACACTCTTGGTATGTTTCCTCAGCTCCACACATCTCAAATGGGCGGTTGGGGGTTGTATTTATAAGCCCCACTGAGAAAGTAGTCGTTGGGGTCGAATTCCCGCGAAACTGCTACTGACCGAACGCTGAATCGTCCTGACCGGACGCGTCCGATCATCCCGACCGTTGAGCCGGCAAAACACTGATCGGACGCTGGCTAGCGTCCAGACGCCTGCCACCGAACGCGTCCGGTCACAGATATGCCGCTCTGGAACCTTTCTATACTCGATCGGACGCTGCGTTCTTGCGTCCGATCGGTTGCCGTCAGCGTCGGGTCCTCGCGTCCGGTCGCCTGTCTACCGAGCCACCGGTCCAACGTCCGGTCGCGCTTCCAGCGTCCGGTCCTTGCGTCTGGTCGTATCTGCGAGCTCGTTTCTTCGTGATCTTGCGTACGGCTTGGTTCCTATCTTCATGCTTGGACTTTGCTTGATCTCTTGGGTCTTTTCTTGTGCTCCTAAGGTCTTGCTTAAGGTGTTGATCATCGGATCATCACGTTGCCTTCATCCAAGTCATGTCTTGCACCCTATTGGACTATAAAACAAACATTTACAAATTCATTAGTCCAATTTAATTGTGTTGGTCATCAAACACTAAAATCCAAAGTAAATGGGCTTAGGGTCTATTTTCCTTACAATCTCCCCCTTTTTGGTGATTGATGACAACACGACCAAAGCAAGCAAATGATAGAGATTTTGAAATTTAAAAACTACCTACTTGCTATACCAATCGAAGACCATCTTGCTCTTACAAAAGTCCCTATGTGTCATTATGGATTCCTATAAATTTTATCATTACTTAGTCTAATCCATAATCCACTTTCTTTCCTTTCTTGGACCATTACCACTTGTAGACATCAACTTGATGCTTGCCTTTGGTCCTTCAAATTCTCCCCCTTTGGCATCAAACACCGAAAAAAGACATTAGTAGCACAAGGGATGGTCAAATTTTGTGATCCTTTGTGTATAGAATGAAATGGATCATAAAATTTGACTCTCACATTATATAGACTAAGCTCCCCCTAAATGTATGCATACATATGGTAGAACGCAAAGCATATGCATAAATAGTAATTTATTGCACAAGAGAGTTTAATCTATATAATGCATGGAGAAAGCATATAAATATGAAATGAAATCAACATGATGATGCCAATTAAAGAATGATGCTTAACTCCAGGGACTCCAATTTCCTTACAATGAGACTACTACACATATGGTTAAAAAATTGA
Source organism: Miscanthus floridulus (assembly GCF_019320115.1). Classification (NCBI taxonomy): domain Eukaryota; kingdom Viridiplantae; phylum Streptophyta; class Magnoliopsida; order Poales; family Poaceae; genus Miscanthus; species Miscanthus floridulus. Next base: position 84,367,620 of record NC_089597.1, read on the forward strand.
TACCATTTCAAAAAGTGTTAGTCTCAAAGCATCCAAGTTGTAGAATTACTCCCCCTAAATATGTGCACACAAAAGTAGAATACTTTGTAGAAATCATGCACATTGATTTTAGAATAAAAAATACCACTTGAAAGATGACATCTCATGAATGTGAGAATCATTTTCAAAATAGATATTCGGGAGAGATTATCTACAATTTTGGACTTTAGCACATATTAGATAAACAAAAGTAAGACAAGCTATATGCCGTGCTTCTAAGCAATTTTAACACCATGTAGGTTTGCTCCCAGGGTTAAGAATGTAACCGAGCAAGCCTACCATATAAAATACCTAGTGTATGCATGACAAAAGATATAATCATACAAATGCAGATCTAGACATAAAGAGTAACTAGATGCTTAAAGATACCAATTGTAGGAAAATCTAATTGCAACATGTACCAATTGAAAAGTAATAACATCTAGTTACCTAACATGGGAAGGGGAATTTGGGTCCATAATATTTTCTAACCCACTTGGCAATGATTTTGTCCATCATGATGCACCCTATGAAATGCACTCATACTTTGCCAAGTCTCCAAATTCCCCGAAGTCCGACGAACTTCTCACTTCCTTTTCGGGACCCAAACCTTCTTAGTGCTCTTCATGTTGGAAATAATTTCCTTTGGCACCCAAAAGCGTTTGACCCCATTGTTGGCTTGCTTGTTCACCTTGATGGCCACCACCTTGTCATTTTTCTTCTTCTTCAAGAGATAACGTGTGGAGGCCTTTTTGTCCACCTTTTTGGTGTAGGTGTTGGAGAGCTTGCTTGTTTGCTTTTTCTCCTTCTTCTTTGCTCCTCCCCCATTCTTCACCTTGTACTCATAGGACTTGTGACCTTCCTTGTGGCACACGTAACAAACCACGGTTTGTCCTTCATCAAGCTTCTTCACTCCCTTGACGGTGTTATCTTGATGAAGTTGGGTTTGCTTCGCCTTGCCTTTTACTTGAGTCAAGTCCTTGGTGAGGCGAGCTACTTCTTGCTTGAGTTGCTCATTCTCCTTTGCAACCTCTTGTGTGCATGTATCTACAATAACTTTCTCAACACAAACTTAGTTGCACAAATGTGAGTCTAAACATAAATTATTACAAGAAGTAGAGGCATCCTTTTTAGACATGTTAAAGATAGAACTTTTCTTTTTAGATGCCTTGGTGGGGTTTGTGCTAACGGCTTCAAGATTAGCAACTTTATTAGTTAGCTCATCACAATGTTTGCACATGGTTTCCATTTTAGCAAGCAAACTATTATAAGCTTCTTGTGAGCTAGCTAACTTTTCTTTTAATTTTTCATTTTTCTTTAAAAGTTGCTCGTCATTGATTGTGCATGCATTTATTGTTGCACTAGCCTCAAGTTGCTCAATTTTAGTGGATAGTTCAACATTGAGATTTGCAAAGTTTTCATATTGTTCAAACAAATTTTTGTATGCTTCTTGTGAACTACCTAGCTCTTCTTTTAAATTTTTGAGCTTCTTTTGTTAACTAGTGCAAACTTTAGCATATTTAAGATTTTATTGCACAATTGTATTATAAGAAGGCAAATCATCATCACTATCGCTCTCACTAGAGGATGAGCTTTCATTACCTCGTGCCATAAGGCACATACGAGAAGAGCTTGATGATGAGTGCTTGCGCCCTTGCCTCTTGTGATGATCTTCTTCACTTGAAGAATCATCTTATGACCTTATTGATGTGAGGGCTTTGTTCTTGCACGCCTTCTTCTTTGCCATGGGTGTGGGCTTGTTTGGACAAACTTCCACAAAGTGCCCCAACTCGCCGCATCCATAGCATCCTCTCTTTCTTTGCTCGTTTCTTTGATTAGTGAAAACGAGGTCTTGAATTTGGATGGGCACACCCTTGACATTGAGCCTTACGATCATCTTCTCCACCTTTTTGATAAGTTTGATTGATTCTTCATCAAGGTCGGAGGTGGAGGAGGAAGATTGATCATCATCACTTGATTCTTGTTCATCATCATCATCATCCTCATCTTCTTCTTCTTCACTTGAGAAGCTTGAGCTTGAGCTTGACTCAACTTTCTTACCCTTCATCTTTTTCTTCTCGGTACAAGTGAGAGCTTTGCCTTTGCTTGATGAAGATGCTTCTCCTTGACCCATCTTATGTGATATTTCAAATGCCACTAGCTTGCCAATGACAATGCCCGGGGTCATGGTGCTCAAGTTCTCCATGTTGTGAAGGATGGTGATGATGCTTGCATATTTCTTTTATGGTAGAACGGAGATTGTAACGTCCTGCCTCCTCGAGGCTAGGCCCGCTTACATCTGATAGCTTTCCTAGGACATAGACTGCCCTCACAGACCAACACCAGTCTTTTTTGCGTACTTTGTCCTCACTCATGCGCCCCCGGGAAGAACTTCCCGGTCGGTCACCCATCGACCCAGGCCAAGCATGCTTAACCTTAGAGTTCTTAAGAGACAGGCTTCCAGAAAAGAAGTTGCAACTTGTTGGTATGAGTATCCTATTAATCCTATTAAGCCCTAGGCTAAGGTGTTACATCCTCACCCCCTTAGGAGACCGACGTCCTCGTCGGTCAACCCCAAGCCAGGAACGTCCTCTCTTGGGCATGTCCGTGTGTCCAGTGCCAGCGCATGTGCCATGCTGGGTGACCACTCTGGGTCCACACCAGCCATGCACACCATGCCTGCGCAACTGACACACGCGCCCGTGAAACCGCAAGGGTCGGCTCCGATACCATTCTGTAACGTCCCGCCTCCTCGAGGTTAGGCCCGCTTACATCTGGTAGCTTTCCTAGGACATAGACTGCCCTCACAAATCAACACCAGTCTTTTCTATGTACTTTGTCCTCACTCATGCGCCCCCAGGAAGAACTTCCCGATCAGTCACCCATCGACCCAGGCCAAGCACTCTTAACCTTGGAGTTCTTAAGAGATGGGCTTCCAGAAAAGAAGTTACAACTTGTTGGTATGAGTATCCTATTAATCCTATTAAGCCCTAGGACGGGGTGTTACAGAGATGATCTTCCTTACGATGTCTACATCATCTAGCTTTAATAATCCTATTGAATAGAGCTCATTGATAATTAGATTCAATTGAGAATACATATCACGAACAAGCTCATCATCATTCATAGCAAAGGAATCATAATTTTGCTTAGCTAAACAATATTTTTGCTCACGGACATTACTTGTGCCGTCATGGAGCTCTTGGAGTTTTAACCAAATTTTATGTGTCGTATTTAAGGTGAACACTTGGTTAAACACATCCATGCTAAATGATTCAAACAAGCAATTTTTAGCTCTAGCATTAAAATGCATTTCTTTTTCGTCACTCTTTGTGGGCTTTTCGGGATTCTTAATGGGTTTCATCCCGTCACGAGTGACTCTCCATACATCTAAATCAACCACCTCAAGGTGGCAAGCCATTCTAGCCTTATAGTAGAGGAAGTTAGTGCCATCAAATTGTGGAGGCCTAGCGATATCCATCCCAACCACTCTACAATAGCGTCGGCTCAACGACGGTTAAGCCAAGGGTCCAAATATGAGTCAACCGGCTCTAATACCAATTGAAGGGACCGTGACGCCTAAGAGGGGGCGGGGTGAATTAGGCAACTTAAAAATTCTAACTCTAAACTATGGCCTCTTTTTCTAACCTTAGCAAAACCTATGCAAAAGATAAACTATCTAAATGTGCAACTATGGTTTTGCTAGTGTGTTGCTATCTCTACCGCAAACGTAGTAAAGTAATCAATGTAAATGTGGAAGCTAAAGAGCGAGGTAGAGATATGCAAACTCTCGTCGACGACTCCGGTATTTTTACCAAGGTATCGAGAAGCGCGCAAGCATTCCCCTAGTTCTCGTTGGAGCCCCTCGCAAGGGCTAAGCTCCTGGTCGGGTAACTCCATGGATAGCCTCGGGCCTTCCCCATGTGCAAGTGGGTCTTCGACGTGCCTTCTGGTAAGCCTCTCCCGGATGCTCCCCGCCGTCTTCACTATCAAGCTTTCGGCCGAAACGCCGCGGGCCTTGTTCCCTCCGGTACACGGTGGCGGCCACACCACAAACGCGGTTGGTGTGATCTCGCAAGACTTTAAGCCCCTCCGATGTACAACACTTGTGCTCGCAAGCACGGGGTGGCAAGAGGTATGCAAACCTCACTTAAACACTAGGCAAACACCTAGAGCAAGCGCATAAGCGGTGGTCTAATCAACCTAAGCACTTCACAAAGCACTTATGCTAATCACATAATAAAACACTAAGCACTATGCATGTGGAGATCACTCAAATGGTGTATCAACACTCTTGGTATGTTTCCTCAGCTCCACACATCTCAAATAGGCGGTTGGGGGTTGTATTTATAAGCCCCACTGAGAAAGTAGCCGTTGGGGTCGAATTCCTGTGAAACTGCTACTGGTCGGATGCTGAATCGTCCTGACCGGACGCGTCCGATCATCCCAACTGTTGAGCTGGCGAAACACTGATCGGACGCTAGCTAGCGTCCGGTCGCCTGCCACCGGACACGTCCGGTCACAGATATGCCGCTCTGGAACCTTTCTGTACTCGATCGGACGCTGCGTTCCTTCGTCCGGTCGGTTGCCGCCAGCGTCCGGTCCTCGCATCCGGTTGCCTGTCTACCGAGCCACTGGTCCAGCGTCTGGTCGTGCTTCCAGCGTCCGGTCCTTGCGTCTGGTCGCATCTACAAGCTTGTTTCTTCGTGATCTTGCGTACGGCTTGGTTCCTATCTTCATGCTTGGACTTTGCTTGATCTCTTAGGTCTTTTCTTGTGCTCCTAAGGTCTTGCTTAAGGTGTTGATCATCGAATCATCACGTCGCCTTCGTCCAAGTCACGTCTTGCACCCTGTTGGACTATAAAACAAACACTTGCAAATTCATTAGTCCAATTTGGTTGTGTTGGTCATCAAACACCAAAATCCAAAGTAAATGGGCTTAGGGTCCATTTTCCTTACAGCTGCTACTCATGCAGTCATGCTATCAAAATGTTTACAGGTTCAGGTTAACCGCTTTTAGCAAAATATTCCTGCTCCAAAGACCCTCTTGATTGCAATTTTTCCTATTTTGCTAGGTTACCTTTGTAGGGTTTTATTACCACCTGGGTTCTAAGATTGTTGTTTCTGCCATGCTTTATTTAATTTTCCACCTTGTGTCAGCTGAATGCTCCACAGCATTATTGCGCAAAGTTAAGGGATTTGCAATTTCTTTGTATCCTTGCTGTGATCGTATAGAGCAACTGCTGTGGCCTGATCACTCTACTACTCATTTGCTCACAGGTTCGGCTGAACACCCACCATTTGTTGTTGATTTTCCTTATACAATGTACCATGTCGAATGTGTGTGATCAAGGTAGGTTGCGTACGTCTCCATTTATCCGGTATCTCTCCTCCATCTGATTTAATCCATTTAGTCTTTTCAAATACTTCTTGCTATAGTTTGTGACTGTGTGTAACAGTGCTGTAGCTGATGCCTAAAAATGTGTACATTTACAGTGTGTGTAAATTATGATTAAGAGAAATCATCATTTTGCGATAATTTATTAGAGTCAGCTCATCAACCATAATGGTAATTTGTTTAGTATGAAATATCATGGTTGCTGATAACTCCATATTACTGATTATAGAATTATTTGTTTCTTTACATCACATTATACATCCACAGTCCCATTCTTCGTTCAGTTAAACCAGCAAATATGTCCACTGCTTTTTCAATATAGTTCTACTTTATATAGTTGCATCAAGACTCTATACAGACCTATTGCTCCACCAATGAAGCAAGCTATATTATGCCATTCCCATTAAATAAAAATAGACTATTTTAATCTGCCGTGTATATACGCTCATTCTAGATTTCCTTGTTCCAGCAATTCGGTGCGTTACATGCTCGGACAAATAAGATATGGCTTCGATCCTTCCTAGGGCCAGGCACAAACTGTGCAGCCTATTCTGCTGCGATTAGTATTGTATTTTCAGTAATCAATGCTAGCACTTTTGTTTTGCTAATTTTCTACATACCCAACATTCAGCTGCACAAAGATTGCCTTCTTATTTTTCCTTGCTCGAGCACTGCTCCAGCTTTCTCTGTTGTGCTGCCATGTGACATTATCCTTTATTTCTTAGGCATCATGCACTGCCACTAATTCATTGCTTGCTATTCATTCAGTAATGCTGATTTACCTAAATTTATTTTCCTTTATTAATTTCTATGTAATGTGTGTTTCAGGTGATACAATAAATAAATATGTGGTTTACAAAAAAGAAAACCTAGATTTCCAACGTCGATATTACTTTGCATTATACTGATAGGCATGCGTACCAATTTCGTGATTAAACGTTGCCATGGTTTCAGCGGTAACCTGCCATCATTTTTGTTTTTTTACTACTAACATGATTAGCATCTACATGATCAACCATGATCTATGAGAAACACTCTAAACATTTAGAGGCCAGTCTTTGGCTCTCCATTGAGCTCCCTGCTTAGCATCACTGCAATTTGTTCAGTACCCAAAATGATTTTACAAGGTGATTCTGTTTGTTGCATGTTATGTTTCAGGTTTGCATCATCACATTGTTCTGTAGCCTGAGCTATATGAATTGAGTCAACTTAGAAGTTACATTATTCCAGAATCATTCTATAATCCTGTACCTCCCGAACATATATGTAACCACGCGTTTATCGCCTCTGCGCGCAATGGAACACCAAACTCTGTAAGGTCAGATATGTCTCCTATTTATTGTTTCCAAAATACAAAGTAGAAAACCTTGGAAAACTATGCATGTTGGGCGAAATATGTGGACGCCAAAGCTAAAGATTTTAGATTGGTTATTACATCAGCGAGATACAGTTTTGTCGTTCTATTGATCCAAGCATAGATCACTCTTCATTTTTGAATAGTCTTATCGTATTAAATATAAAAGAGCTCCAATCTTTAAGTTTTTGTGCATAACGTATCTACATTTGACTCCTAATATTGTTTCCGTCCAAATATTAAACTTATTTTTTGCTGCGCCTTAACACGGTGATTTGCCGGTGCGCGCGATGGCGCGCGTGATGGACTAGTAAACCTACATTCTATTTTTCCTCTGCTTGCATCCCCCGTCTCTCTCCTCTATCTAAACAAACATGGTTGACTAATGAGCCATTTGCACAAACCACAAATACACGAAATCTGCTTCGTTTTCAAATCTTCATTGGCGTTAGTTCAAGTCAACCGACATGGTAATGCGTGCTACTACCACTACCGACATTGATCAAGACAGCATGGCGCACGTGAAATCGTATCTCCTCCGGAAAGCACTCACAGTATCCATATCTTGGTCCCCACATTGTCACGGTACCTGTAACAGTTGCTGCCATGTGAGCAATGGAAAATAATCTCTATAAAGGAATCTGTTTCCAAAAGACGGGTAGCGGATCAGGCCACGTCGCCCGTTAGCCCATTAGCCGTCCGATCAGGCAGACGAGCAATGTGGTCCGTCCGATGGTGGAGCAGTTTGGGTCTCTACCCGCTTCTCTGCCCATCTGACGGCTCGTGAATCTTCACGGCCCGTTTGCTCCTCGGACGGATGAGCGGCGTGCAGCAAGGACGGCACGACGATCGGCGAGGAGACGCGAACGCGTCCAGCTACACGGACACTGCCGCCAGTTCAGTTGCGGATCGATCGAGTCCCTCGTCCATCAAGCCAAGACTCCGACCTGAAATCCCTCGAGCCTCATGGAGTCATTGCGCGTCGACCTATTCGCTCGGGTAGAGGGCGGCAGCGCAGATGCTGCGGTGGCGGCAGCCGGCAGGCCACCGGCGCAGGCGTTCCCCATGGCGAATGCCACTACGGCCAAGCGACGAGGTGGCCAGGGAGCTCCATTCCTCCCTTCCCCCGAGCAGCACTAGTAGTAGCAGCGCTCCATCAAGCGCAGCAGCAGCAGCACACGCGATCTCCGCCGTCGCGTCCAGGCTCACTAGACGATCGGGGTAGGAACCAACGGATGTGCAACCACCTCCTTCCGCTGGTAAGCATCACACCTGCTGACCCGCCCTTTCACCCCCTGTAGGCCGTAGCCCTCTCCATGGGGTCCCTCGCCACTACTCCTGGATGTGCGCTATCTACTCGATGAAATGCCGCTTCGCCTCGAACATGCTTGCTTGCTGCTTCTCCCTTGATTTCTCTATCTTCCGGTGTACCGGTCGAAACCACGGTGGTCACCATCGCAGCTGCTCTCTCCCCCCCCCTCTCTCGCTTGGATCATGTCGCTCCGAGCCCCAGAACAGTAGGGTACCACAGCCAGCGTCTCTAAAGGACGTATTAAATATATCTTAAATGTTATAAAGGTAATTTGCTAGCCTGCACATTCTCTAATCCTCTCCTGTTGATGAATCAAACATTCAGTGCTGAAGGGGACCGTGACGCCTAAGAGGGGGTGAATTAGGCAACTTAGAAATCTAACTCTTAACTATGACCTCTTTTTCTAACCCTAGCAAAACCTATGCAAAAGATAAACTATCTAAATGTGCAACTACGGTTATGCTAGTGTATTGCTATCTCTACCGCAAAAGGAGTAATGTAATCAATGTAATTGCGGAAGCTAAAGAGCAAGGTAGAGATATGCAAACTCCCATCGATGACTCTAGTATTTTCACCGATGTATCGAGAAGCGCGAAAGCTTCTCCCTAGTCCTCGTTGAAGCCCCTCGCAAGGAATCCCTCGCAAGGGCCAAGCTCCTGGTCGGGTAACTCCGTAGATAGCATCGGGCCTTCCCCACAAGCAAGTGGGTCTTTGACGTGTCTTTCGGCAAGCCTCTCTCGGATGCTCCCCGCCGTCTTCACTATCAAGCTTCCGACCGAAATGCTGAGGGCCTTATTCCCTCCGGTACACGGTGGCGGCCACACCACAAACGCGGTTGGTGTGATCTCGTAAGACTACAAGCCCCTCCGATGTACAACAATGGTGCGCACAAACACCGAGTGGTAAGAGGTATGCAAACCTCACTAAACACTAGGCCCAAACCTAGAGCAAGCGCATAAGCGGTGGTCTAATCAACCTAAGCACTTCGCAAAGCACCTACATTAATCACCTAATAAAACAATAAGCACTATGCAAGTGGAGATCACTAAAATAGTGTATCAACACCCTTGATATGTTTCTTTAGCTCCACTTTTTTCATTTGGTCGGTTGGGGTTGTATTTATAAGCCCCACTGAGAAAGTAGCCGTTGGGGACGAAATCCTGCTTTTCTGCTACTGACCGGATATTGATCACGTCCTGACCGGATGCGTCCGGTTGTCCCGACCGCTAGAGCTGTGATCAACTGATCGGACGTGTTTGGTCGCAATTTCGCCACTCTGGAACCTATCTGTACTCGATCGGACGCTGTTGTCCTACGTTCAGTCGATTTGCCGCCAGCATTCGGTCAGTACTGAATGTTGTCGGTGATGATGAACAGTACCATCGGTGCGTTCGGTCACTGCTGCTGACGCCTGCTGTAGTCGAGTCACTGATCGGAGCATCCGGTCACTTTCCTCCAGTGTTGGGTTCAGCGTCCGGTCACTTCTGTGAGCTTATTTCTTCGTGATCTCGCGTACGGCTTGGTTCCTATCTTCGTGCTTGGACTTTGCTTGATATCTTGGGTCTTCTCTTGTGCTTCTAAGGACTTGCTTATGGTGTAGATCATCGGATCATCACGTCGTCTTTGTCCAAGTCACGTCTTGCACCCTATTGAACTACAAAACAATTACTTGCAAATTCATTAGTCCAATTTAGTTGTGTTGGTCATCAAACACCAAAATCCAAAGTAAATGGGCCTAGGGTCCATTTTCCATACAATCTCCCCCTTTTCGTGATTGATGACAACACGACCAAAGCAAGCAAATAATAAAATTTTGAAATTTAAAAACTACCTACTTGCTAGGATGCAATGCAAGGAGCAAGATTATATGATGCTAAAAGATACTACCTGTAAAACTAAAAGATACTACATAAAAACTTATCTTGCCCTTGAAAATGTCCCCACGTGGCATTATGGATTTAAGCCTTGCTTCCTACAAATTCTCCACATTACATAGGCTAATCCATAATCCACTATCCTCCCTTTCTCGGACCATTACCACTTGTAGACACCACTTGTAGACCATTACCACTTGTAAATGATCTAGCTTTTGGTCCTACAAATTAATGCTTGCTTTTGGTCCTCTAAATTCTCCCCCTTTGGAATCAAACACCGAAAAGGAAGACATTAGTAGCACAAGGGAGGGAGTGGAATAGGTCACAAATTTTAACTCTCATATTATATAGATTAAGCTTCCCCTAAATATATGCATACATATGATAGAAGACAAAACATATGCATAATTAGCAAATTATTGCCCAAGGGAATTTAATCTATATAATGCATGGAGAAAGCATATAAATATCAAAATAAAATCAACATGATAATATCAGTTTAGAAATACCACATGCGGAAGCCAATTCAATTTTTACCACTTGCAATAGGTGGTGGATATTTGAAGTACGATGCTTAACTCCGGGGACTCCATTTTCCTTGCAATGAGACTACTACACACATGATTAGCTTGAAAAGGTGTTAGTCTCAAAGCATCCAACTTGTAGAGTAACCTCCTCCTAAATTTGTGCACACAAGTATGGAATACTTGTAGGAAACATGCACATTGATTTTGGAATAAAAAATACCACTTGAAAGATGACATCACATAAATGTGAGAGTAATTTTTGAAGACGATATTTGGGAGAAATTATCTACAATTTGGACTTTGGAACATATTAGATGAACAATCGAAAGATAAGCTATGTGCCAGGCTCCTAAATAATTTTGAACCATGTTGGATTGCTCCAAGGAATAAGAATGAAACCAAGCAAGCCTACCATATGATATACCTAGTGTATGCATGACAAAAGATATAAGAATGCAAATGCAAACCTAGGCATGAAGAGTAACTAGATGCTTAAAGATACCAATTTGTAAGAAAGTTAAATCTAATACCAATGGAAGCAAATATAGTCTAGTTACCTAACATGGGAAGGGGAATTTGGGTCCATAGTATTCACTAACCCACCTAGCAATGATTTTGTCCATCATGATGCACCCCATGAAATGCATCCATACTTTACCAAGTCTCCAAATTCCCCGTAGTCCATTGGACTTTTCACTTCCCTTTTGGGATCCAAACCTTCTTGGTGCTCTTCATGTTGGAAATGATTGCCTTTGGCACCCAAAAGCGTTTGACCCCATTGTTGGCTTGCTTATTCACCTTGATGACCACCACCTTGTCATTTTTCTTCTTCTTTAACAAGTATGGTGTGGAGGCCTTCTTGTCCACCTTGTTGGTGTAGGTGTTGGAGAGCTTGCTTGTTTGCCTTTTCTCTTTCTTCTTTGCTCCTCCCCCATTCTTCACCTTGCACTCATAGGACTTGTGACCTTCCTTGTGGCATGCGTAGCAAACCACGGTTTGTCCTTCATCAAGCTTCTTCACTCCCTTGATGGTGTTATCTTGATGAAGTTGGGCTTGCATTGCCTTGCCTTTTACTTGAGTCAAGTCCTTGGTGAAGCGAGCTACTTTTTGCTTGAGTTGCTCATTCTCCTTTGCAACCTCTTGTGTGCATGTATCTACAACAACTTTCTCAACACAAACTTGGTTGCACAAAGATGAGTCTAAACATAAATCATTACAGGAAGTAGAGGCATCCTTTTTAGACATGTTAAAGATGAAACTTTTCTTTTTAGATGCCTTGGTGAGGGTTGCACTAACGACTTCAAGATTAGCAACTTTATTAGTTAGCTCATCACAATGTTTGCACATGGTTTCCATTGTAGCAAGCAAACTTTTGTAAGCATCTTGTGAGCTAGCTAACTTTTCTTTTAATTTTTCATTTCTCTTTACAAGTTGCTCATCATTGATTGTGCATGCATTTGTTGTTGCACTAGTCTCAACCTGCTTAATTTTAGTAGATAGTTCAACATTGAGATTAGCAAAGTTCTCATATTGTTCAAGCAAAGTTTTGTATGCTTTTTGTGAACTATCTAGCTTTTCTTTTAATTTTTCGAGCTTCTTTTGTTGACTAGTGCAAACTTTAGCATAATTAAGATTTTGTTGCACAATTTCATCATAAGAAGGTATTTCATCATCACTATCACTCTCACTAGAGGATGAGCTTTTGTTACCTCATGCCATAAGGCACATACGAGAAGAGCTTGATGATGAGTACTTGCACCCTCGGCTCTTGTGATGGTGTTCTTCTTCACTTGAAGAATCATCCCATGACTTTATTGATGTGAGGGCTTGGTTCTTATATGCCTTCTTCTTTGTCTTGGGTGTGGGCTTGTTTGGACAAACTTCCACAAAGTGGCCCAACTCACCGCATCCATAGCATCCTCTCTTTCTTTGCTCATTTCTTTGATTGGTGAAAATGAGATCTTGGATTTGGATGAGCACACCCTTGACATTGAGCTTTTGGATCATCTTCTCCACCTTGTTGATTAGTTTGATTGATTCTTCATCAAGGTCGAAGGTGGAGGAGGAAGATTGATCATCATCACTTGAATCTTCTTCGTCATCATTATCATTATCTTCTTCTTCATCTTCACTTGAGGAGCTTCAGCTTAAGCTTGTCTCAACTTGCTTGCCCTTCATCTTCTTTTTTTCGCTACATGCGAGAGCTTTGCCTTTGCTTGATGAAGAGACTTCTTCTTGACCCATCTTTTGTGACATTTCAAATGCCACTATCTTGCTAATGACTATGGCCGGGGTCATGGTGCTCAAGTCCTCCATGTTGTGAAGGATGGTGATGATGCTTGCATATTTCTTTTGTGGTAGCACAGAGATGATCTTCCTCACGATGTCCACATCATCTATCTTTGTTAGTCCTATTGAATGGAGCTCATTGATAATTAGATTCAAACGAGAATACATATCACGAACACGCTCATCATCATTCATTGTAAAGGAATCATAATTTTGTTTAGCTAGACAATGTTTTTGCTCACGGACATTAGATGTGCTGTCATGGAGCTGTTGGAGTTTTAACCATATTTCATGTGCCATATTTAAAGTGAACACTTGGTTAAACACATCCATGCTAAAAGATTTAAACAAGCAATTCTTAACTCTAGCATTGAAATGTATTTCCTTTTCTTCACTCTTTGTGGGTTTATCGGGATTCTTAATGGGTTTCATCCCATCACGAGTGACTCTCCAAACTCCCAAATCAACTACCTCAAGGTAGCAAGCCATTCTAGCTCTATAATAGGGGAAGTTAGTGTTGTCAAAGTGTGGAGGCCTAGAGGTATCCATCCCAACCACTCTAAGTAGCGTCGGCTCAATGATGGTTAAGCCAAAGGTCTAAATTGAGCCAACCGGCTCTGATACCAATAGAAGGGGGACAGTGACGCCTAAGAGGGGGGGGGGGTGAATTAGGCAACTTAAAAATCTAACTCTTAACTATGGCCACTTTTTCTAACCCTAGCAAAACCTATGCAAAAGATAAACTATCTAAATGTGCAACTACTGTTATGCTAGTGTATTGCTATCTCTACCGCAAATGGAGTAATGTAATCAATGTAAATGCGGAAGCTAAAGAGCAAGGTAGAGATATGCAAACTCCCGTCGATGACTTCGGTATTTTTACCAAGGTATCAAGAAGCACGTAAGCTTCCCCATAGTCCTCGTTGGAGCCCCTTGCAAGGAATCCCTCGCAAGGGCCAAGCTTCCGATCGGGTAACTCCGTGGATAGCCTCAGGCCTTCCCCACGCGCAAGTGGGTCTCCGACGTGCTTTTCGGCAAGCCTCTCTCGGATGCTCCCCACCGTCTTCACTATCAAGCTTTCGGCCGAAACACCGAGGGCCTTGTTCCCTCTGGTACACGGTGACAGCCACACCACAAACGCGGTTGGTATGATCTCGCAAGACTACAAGCCCCTCCGATGTACAACAATGGTGCATGCAAGCACCGAGTGGTAAGAGGTATGCAAACCTCACTAAACACTAGGCCTAAACCTAGAGCAAGCGCATAAGCGGTGGTCTAATCAATCTAAGCACTTCGTAAAGCACCTATGTTAATCACCTTATAAAACAATAAGCACTATTCAAGTGGAGATCACTAAAATGGGGTATCAACACCCTTGATATGTTTCCTTAGCTCCACTTTTTTCATTTGGCTGGTTGGGGGTTGTATTTATAAGCCCCACTGAGAAAGTAGCCGTTGTGGATGAAATCCCTCTTTTCTGCTACTAACCGGACGTTGATCATGTCCTGACCGGACACGTTCGGTCATCCCGACCGCTAGAGCTACGATCAACTAATCGGACACTGCCAGCGTCCAGTCACATGCCACCGGACACGTTCGATTGCAATTTCGCCGCTCTAGAACCTCTCTGTACTCGATCAGACGTTGTTGTCCTACGTCCGATCGATTTGCCACCAGCGTCTGGTCAGTACTGAATGTTGCCGATGATGATGAATAGTGCCATCGGTGCATCCAGTCATTTTCAGTACTCAGCGTCTGATTGCTGCTGCTGACGCCTGTTGTAGTCGAGTCACTGATCGGAGCATCCGATCACTTTCCTCCAACGTCCGGTCACTTCTGTGAGCTTGTTTCTTCACGATCTCACGTATGGCTTGGTTCCTATCTTCGTGCTTAGACTTTGCTTGATATCTTGGGTCTTCTCTTGTGCTTCTAAGGACTTGCTTATGGTGTAGATCATTGGATCATCACGTCGCCTTCGTGCAAGTCACGTCTTGCACCCTATTGAACTACAAAACAATCACTTGCAAATTCATTAGCCCAATTTGGTTGTGTTGGTCATCAAACACCAAAATCCAAAGTAAATGGGCCTAGGATCCATTTTCTTTACAATCTCCCCCTTTTTGGTGATTGATGACAACATGACCAAAGCAAGCAAATAATAGAATTTTGAAATTTAAAAACTACCTACTTGCTAGGATGCAATACAAGGGGCAAGATTATATGATGCTAAAAGATACTACTTGTAAAACTAAAAGATACTACATAAAAACTTATCTTGCCCTTGCAAATGTCCCCACATGGCATTATGGATTTAAGCCTTGCTTCCTACAAATTCTCCATATTACATAGGCTAATCCATAATCCACTATCCTCCCTTTCTCAGACCATTACCACTTGTAGACACCACTTGTAGACCATTACCACTTGTAAATGATCTAGCTTTTGGTCCTACAAATTAATGCTTGCTTTTGGTCCTCTAAATTCTCCCCCTTTGGAATCAAACACCAAAAAGGAAGACATTAGTAGCACAAGGGAGGGTCAAACTTTGTGATCCTTTGTGTGTAGAGTGGAATAGGTCACAAATTTTGACTGTCACATTATATAGATTAAGCTCCCCCTAAATATATGCATACATATGATAGAAGACAAAACATATGCATAATTAGCAAATTATTGCCCAAGGGAATTTAATCTATATAATGCATGGAGAAAGCATATAAATATCAAAATGAAATCAACATGATAATATCGGTTTAGAAATAACACATGTGGAAGCCAATTCGATTTTTACCACTTGCAATAGGTGGTGGATATTTGAAGTACGATGCTTAACTCCGGGGACTCCATTTTCCTTGCAATGAGACTACTACACACATGATTAGCTTGAAAAGGTGTTAGTCTCAAAGCATCCAACTTGTAGAGTAACCTCCTCCTAAATTTGTGCACACATGTATAGAATACTTGTAGGAAACATGCACATTGATTTTGGAATAAAAAATACCACTTGAAAGATGACATCACATAAATGTGAGAGTCATTTTCGAAGACGATATTTAGGAGAAATTATCTACAATTCGGACTTTGGCACATATTAGATGAACAATCGAAAGACAAGCTATGTGCCATGCTCCTAAATAATTTTAAACCATGTAGGATTGCTCCAAGGAATAAGAATGAAACTGAGCAAGCCTACCATATGATATACCTAGTGTATGTATGACAAAAGATATAAGAATGCAAATGCAAATGTAGGCATGAAGAGTAACTAGATGCTTAAAGATACCAATTTGTAAGAAAGTTAAATCTAATACCAATTGATGCAAATATAGTCTGGTTACCTAACATGGGAAGGGGAATTTGGGTCCATAGTATTCACTACCCATCTGGCAATGATTTTGTCCATCACGATGCACCCCATGAAATACATCCATACTTTACCAAGTCTCCAAATTCCCCATAGTCCATTGGACTTCTCACTTCCCTTTCGGGATCTAAACCTTCTTGGTGCTCTTCATGTTGGAAATGATTTCCTTTGGCACCCAAAAGCGTTTGACCCCATTGTTGGCTTGCTTGTTCACCTTGATGGCCACCACCTTGTCATTTTTCTTCTTCTTTAATAAGTATGGTGTGGAGGCCTTCTTGTCCACCTTGTTGGTGTAGGTGTTGGAGAGCTTGCTTGTTCGCTTTTTCTCTTTCTTCTTTGCTCCTCCCCCATTCTTTACCTTGCACTCATAGGACTTGTGACCTTTCTTGTGGCACACGTAGCAAACCACGATTTGTCATTCATCAAGCTTCTTCACTCCCTTGATGGTGTTATCTTGATGAAGTTGGGCTTGCATTGCCTTGCCTTTTACTTGAGTCAAGTCCTTGGTGAAGCGAGCTACTTTTTGCTTGAGTTGCTCATTCTCCTTTGCAACCTCTTGTGTGCATGTATCTACAACAACTTTCTCAACACAAACTTGGTTGCACAAAGATGAATCTAAACATAAATCATTACAAGAAGTAGAGGCATCCTTTTTAGACATGTTAAAGATGAAACTTTTATTTTTAGATGCCTTGGTGATGGTTGCACTAATGGCTTCAAGATTAGCAACTTTATTAGTTAGCTCATCACAATGTTTGCACATGGTTTCCATTTTAGCAAGCAAACTTTTGTAAGCATCTTGTGAGCTAGCTAACTTTTCTTTTAATTTTTATTTCTCTTTACAAGTTGGTCATCATTGATTGTGCATGCATTTGTTGTTGCACTAGTCTCAAGTTGCTTAATTTTAGTATATAGTTCAATATTGAGATTAGTAAAGTTCTCATATTGTTCAAGCAAAGTTTTATATGCTTTTTGTGAACTATCTAGCTTTTCTTTTAATTTTTCGAGCTTCTTTTGTTGACTAGTGCAAACTTTAGCATAATTAAGATTTTGTTGCACAATTTCATCATAAGAAGGCATTTCATCATCACTCTCACTCTCATAGAGGATGAGCTTTCGTTACCTCATGCCATAAGGCACATACGAGAAGAGCTTGATGATGAGTGCTTGTGCCCTCGCCTCTTATGATGGTGTTCTTCTTCACTTGAAGAATCATCCTATGACTTTATTGATGTGAGGGTTTGGTTCTTGCATGCCTTCTTCTTTGTCTTGGGTGTTTGCTTGTTTGGACAAACTTCCACAAAGTGGCCCAACTCGCCGCATCCGTAGCATCCTCTCTTTCTTTGCCCATTTCTTTGATTGGTGAAAATGAGATCTTGGATTTGGATGGGCACACCCTTGACATTGAGCTTTTGGATCATCTTCTCCACCTTGTTGATTAGTTTGATTGGTTCTTCATCAAGGTCGGAGGTGGAGGAGGAAGATTGATCATCATCACTTGAATCTTCATCATCCTCATCTTCTTCTTCATCTTCACTTGAGGAGCTTCAGCTTGAGCTTATCTCAACTTGCTTGCTCTTCATCTTCTTTTTTTTGCTACATGCGAGAGCTTTGCCTTTGCTTGATGATGATGCTTCTTCTTGACCCATCTTTTGTGACATTTCAAATGCCACTATCTTGCCAATGACTATGGCTAGGGTCATGGTGCTCAAGTCCTCCATCTTGAGAGGCCTAAGGATCATAATGTGATTGGAACCAAGTGGGTCTTTCGGTACAAGCAAGATCAAGATGTGATAGTAATAAGGAATAAAGCAAGATTAGTGGCTCAAGGATACACTCAAGTTAAAGGTCTTGACTTTGGAGAAACATATGCCCTGGTTGCAAGATTGGAAGCAATTAGGATCTTGTTAGCCTATGCTTATGCCCACAACATCAAGTTGTACCAAATGAATGTGAAGAGTGCATTTCTTAATGGGTATATCAATGAGCTTGTGTATGTTGAGCAACCTCCTG
Organism: Miscanthus floridulus; assembly: GCF_019320115.1. Taxonomy (NCBI): domain Eukaryota; kingdom Viridiplantae; phylum Streptophyta; class Magnoliopsida; order Poales; family Poaceae; genus Miscanthus; species Miscanthus floridulus. Next base: position 84,385,769 of record NC_089597.1, read on the forward strand.
GTTTTGAAGATAAAAAGAAACCCAACCATGTTTACAAGTTGAGAAAGACTTTGTAACAAGCACCTAGAGCATGGTATGAGAGATTGAGGGATTTCCTACTCTCTAAAGGATTCAAGATGGGAAAGGTTTACACCACTTTCTTCACCAAGAAGCTTGGAAATGACTTGTTTGTAATGCAAATCTATGTTGATGATATCATATTTGGGTCAACAAATCAAGATTTTTATGAAGAGTTTGGCAAGATGATGGCAAGTGAGTTTGAGATGTCCATGATTAGAGAGCTTAGTTACTTCCTTGGTCTTTAAATCAAGCAAATGAAGTATGGCACATTTGTGAGTCAAGGCAAGTATATCAAGGACATGCTCAAGAAGTTTGGAATGGATGATGCTAAAGCTATTAGTACACCAATGGGGACAAGTGGAAGCTTGGATAGTGATGCTAGTGGCAACATGGTGGATCAAAAGATGTATCAGTCTATGATTGGAAGCCTACTCTATGTGACCGCATCAAGGCCGGATGTGATGTTTAGTGTATGTATGTGTGCTAGATTTCAAGCCTCATCAAGAGAAAGTCATTTGAAGGCAACAAAGAGAATATTGAGGTACTTGAAGCATACACAAAATATTGGATTGTGGTATCCCAAAGGAGCAAAATTTGAGTTGATTGGATATTCGGACTCCGATTATGCGGAATGCAAAGTTGAGAGAAAGAGCACGTCGGGCACATGTCAACTATTGGGAAGATCACTTGTGTTTTGGTCATCAAAGAAGCAAAAATAGTATAGCACTTTCAACCACCGAAGCGAAGTACATTTCGGTCGGTAGTTGTTGTGCTCAATTACTTTGGATGAAGGCTACTTTGAGTGATTTTGGAATCAAATTCAAGCAAATGCCATTGCTATGTGATAATGAAAGTGCCGTAAAGCTCACTAACAACCCGGTTCAACATTCAAGAACAAAGCATATTGATGTCCACCATCATTTCATAAGAGATCATCAACAAAAATGGGACATTTGCATTGAGAGTGTGGGCACCAAAGATCAACTTGCCGATATCTTCACCAAGCCACTTGATGAGAAGAGGTTTTGCAAGCTAAGGAATGAATTGAACATACTTGACTTCTCCAATATGTGTTGATGCACCCCCATTATATGACATGCCTCTCCTTCGAGCAAGGTAAGGTAAAGTTGATTGACATGTCATCCATCCATTGCTAAGGACTTGTTTAGTGCATCTAGTCATTCCTATCATATCCTAGGCTCATTCATGAAAATCAAATGAATTTGATGCTTGTATGGTACCACTATTGCTTGTATGTTTGAAATGATTTAGTGGTAGCATATGACGTGTTTGTGGGCTTGTAAACCTAGTGTTTGATCTAGAAAATAAGCTATAAGTGTTTAACTCAACATGGTACAAGATAACCCTTATTTAGAGGTGTGAAGAATCTTGTCCTTGAATCAAACCGAGTTAAATATCTTTTGCAAGTAATCTAGATTGAACCAAATTGGGAAAATGATCCTCATTTCACATGGCTTCACCCCAACCTATCTATAATTTGAGCTCACCTTTTGTGCTAATTGTTGACAAAGGGGGAGAGAAATTCACAAAGATAGTAAGATAGGAGGTGCAAACAAATGAAATGACATTATAAGGGGATCAATCAAAAATGCACACAAGTAGGGGGAGCAAGCTCATAAACTTGTATGTTGTATTTGAATATGCATTTCATATATTTGCTTGCATGGCACAAGTTTTAAATTTCAATATCCATGCTTGTGTGGTGTATGCTAGTTATATGCTTGAATGGTAAAATGAAAAACTAGCATTCATAGGCTAAAGTAACTAGACTTATGTTCATCATATGAAAACTAGACCCTTGCTTGTAATGTTGATCTCATGGGGTATTCTAGTTTTTTTGTATGTCTAGTTACTAATGGTGCTAAGGATGGTATATTGGTGCACTCCGATTGGTATCATGTTTCAAAGGTCCATCTCTTATACCTTAGCTTCACTTGGTAGACATTGTCTCCTATATTTCCTATCTAAGCATATGTGCAAGCTACCATCCAAACTCTTAGCACATATGTAGGGGGAGCAATTGCTACCATTTGGGGTTCATGAAACTTGTCCATATCCTTTTACACATGGTAAATATGCTTGGGCAAGCAACATGGATTCAATTGAATTTCAATTCATATCTTTGTGAAAGGGTTGTCATCAATTACCAAAAAGGGGGAGATTGAAAGCTCTAGTTTAGTTTTGGTGAATTGATGAAACCCTAAGTGCTAACCTAGTTTATCAAGTGATCATGAGATAGGTAGCACATTTCAAGTGGTGAAGCAAATGAAGATCATGACATGATGATGGTGATGCCATGGTGATGATCAAGTGCTTGGACTTGAAAAGAAGAAAGAGAAAAACAAAAGGCTCAAGGCAAAGGTATAAATGGTACAAGCCATTTTGTTTTGGTGATCGAGACACTTAGTGAGTGTGATCACATTTAGGATCGATAGCAGTACTATTAAGAGGGGTGAAACTCGTATCGAAATGCGGTTATCAAAGTGCCACTATATGCTCTAACTCTTTACATATGCATTTAGGATCTAGTGGAGTGCTAACACCCTTGAAAACATTTGTGAAAATATGCTAACACACGTGCACAAGGTGATACACTTGGTGGTTGGCACATTTGAGCAAGGGTTAGGAACTTCACCGATGGAGTGTCCACCCATAGAGTGTGGATAGTTCGACGGTGCCACCGGCGCTCTATACAGAAAAGACGGAGGTCACTGTAAGTGACCGGACGCTGGTCTCGGTAGGATCGACACGTCCGGTCAGTGGAAGTGTGAAGATGCTGGCATTGGTCTTCGACCAGATGCTGGGTCACTTAGTGACCGGACACTGACGGGGTGCGTCCGGTCCTGCTAACATGGTAGCGCACAGAGGAGACGCCGAGTGACCGGATGCTGGGTGAGTCCGGTCGGGCATGATCAAATGTGTCCGGTCGTGATTTTTTGTGAATGGAAGCTTACTGTAAACGATTGGACGCTGAGGTCCTGCGTCCGGTCACTTTTAAGCAGCACGTCCAGTCACAACTTAAATGTACTGATGACCGTTGAGATCGGGCGATCAGCGTTTGTAGCAGGGGCCACGTGGCACACATCGCATGACCGGACGCTGGGGTCCAGTGTCCAGTCGATCTGATCGACGCGTCCGGTCACCCTGTGTTCAGTGCAGTGAGGAGCCCAATGACTCTATTCGTGGGGGCTCTCTATTTAAGCCCCATGGCCGGCTCAAGCTCATTCTTTTAGCCATTTGCATTGATATAGCAACCTTGTGAGCTTAGCCAAAGCCCTCCCACTCATCTCCGTCATCTTTGTGAGATTGGGAGAGAATCCAAGTGCATTGCTTGAGTGATTGCATCTAGTGGCATTTGGTATTCGTGTTTCACTGTGGGATTCACTTGTTACTCTTGGTGGTTGCCACCACCTAGACAGCTTGGAGCAGCGAGGATCGTTGAGCGGAGGTTAGTGATTGTCTCCAGCTCCGATCGTGGTGATTGTGAGGGGTCTTGTGCCTTCCCCGACGGAGCGCCGAAAGATAACTCTAGTGGATTGCTCATGTCATTGAGTTACCTCACTTGTGGGTGAAAGGATCAAGATGCCCAAGAGGGGGGGGTGAATTGGGCTAATTCTAAATTTTCTTGCAATAATCAAATCCTACGGATAGCCCAATTAACCCCTTGTGCCTAGAAAAGTGTTTAAATCAAACTAATGCACAACAACCTCTCAACCTAAGTTCCAAAACTTACTCTAGCAAGCAATTCTTATGGAAGTAAAAACAAGTATTGAATTGCTCAAAGTAAATGCTCAAAGTAAGTGCTCAAAGTAAATAGAGAGAGAAAGGAACGCGGCGATGTTTTGCCGAGGTATCGGAGAGTCGCCACTCCCCACTAGTCCTCGTTGGAGCACCCACGCAAGGGTGTAGCTCCCCCTTGATCCGTGCAAGGATCAAGTGCTCTCTACGGGTTGATTCTTCGACACTCCATCGCGGCGAATCACCCAAAGCCGCTCACAACTTGAGTTGGGTCACCCACAAGCTCCGCCGGGTGAACACCAAACTCCCAATCACCACCAAGCCGTCTAGGTGATGGCGATCACCAAGAGTAACAAGCACGAACTCTCACTTGACCACGCGAAGCCTAATGAGAAGATGGATGCACACTTCGCTACTCTTGATTTGCTAGTGAGGCTACTCTCTTGGATTCTCAAATCACAAACACCTCACTAGGACCTTGCTCTTCTTGGCACTCACAAACGTGTTTCTCAGCTGTTGGAATGAGCAAAAGATGCTCCACTCACGAGTGGAGCTTCTATTTATAAGCCAGCCTAAAAAACGAACCGTTATGAGCCTCTACGGGATGACCGGACGCTCCGGTCGTGATGACCGGACACTCCGGTTAGTTCAACCCGTGAATCAGTTTTCAAGTGATGACCGGACGCTGTCAGGGTCCGGTCAGTACTGACCGGACGCGTCCGGTCGCTCTTGGATGCTTACTGTAAACGACCGGACGCTGGATACACAGGGTCCGGTCACACTGACCGGACGTGTCCGGTCACTCTTTCCCAAGTCTGGACCCTTACTAGAGTCGACCGGACGCTGGCCCTCAACGTCCGGTCACATGACCTCCCAGCGTCCGGTTACACCAGACTTGATCTTCACGGTCAAATGAACTGACCGAACCCTGTGGCCAGCGTCCGGTCGCATCGGAGCCAGCGTCCGGTCAGTGTTTGACCCTCCATTCACTTTCAACTTCCGAACATATGTGAATGAAGTTTGCTCCAAAAGATCTTAGGCATTCATAGGAGCTACCTAGAGCTAGTTTTAACAAGTGTGCACCACACCTAACTCACTAGACTCAACTAGGTCAAGCTACCCGTTCATACCCCCCTTCATAGTACGGCCAAAGGAAAAAACAAAGTCCTAAACTACTCTAAGTGTCTCTCCAACTCTAATCGACACTTAGAACTAGTTATCCTTAACCTTGTCGTCCAACCTTTGAAAACCGAAATGATTTCCATCATAGGGGCATGACAACCTCGATTGCCCAATCGATCTCCATTACCATGACCTAACTTAATTGTTTCTGCAAAACACACGTTAGTCACAGTAATCTTGTATTGACATTAATCACCGAAATCCAATTAGGGGCCTAGATGCTTTCAATCTCCCCCTTTTTGGTGATTGATGACAATACCACCTCAAGTATGTTATGGAGTGAGGTTTTTGACGGACTTGGTTCATATAAGCTTTTATCAATGAGAACAAAAGAGTTAGTCATGCTTATATGACCCAAGCCAACACAATGTACTCAAAGAATATGAATTAAGCATGAGTACTAATAACAAAGCTCATTTGCTTCGAAGTATAAATGCGGAAGCAAAAGCAAATGAGCATTCCATAGGTGATATGACATATAGATAAAGTAAAGTAGAAGTCACACATGTCAAATATCACAACCACGTAGATAGCACTATCACATATATATAAAAGTATGCATGAAAGTAGACACACGAATGCATAAGTAATAGTGTATCACACAAATAAAACTCCAAATGTATATAATAAGCTAATACTAGATAACTAGCTCCCCCTAAAACTCGCTCCCCCTAAGTCTACATACTCAAACCCTCTCCCCCTTTGGCGTCAAACACCAAAACCTAAGGGTCGGTTGGCGGGGCTGCAGTGGACGAGTCGGGCGCTGAAGTACGTGGAGCAAGATGGAACTGGGTGCCATCATCATCTGACCCTGAGCTCTGAACTGACTGACCCTCTGAAGCAGGAAGTGTCGCTGAAGCGGTCTGGGTCTGAGCTGGGGCTGGTGCTGCCTATAAAGCTACAAGTATGTCTATCGTAGGATCTGATGAGGCGACAGATGAGGGGAGCCTCTGAGTAGTCATGATAGCTGGAGCTGCTGTAGACGGACCGGCAGTATGCATGTGAGGCGGAGTAGGCATGCCAGTCAACTCGCTGAAAGATGCTCCAAGACTCCTGGAGACGGACGACTCAGGCACGAATAGTGAGGAAGTCTGCTCTGGTGAGAAACCCGTGTGATAAGGAGTGAACTGCGGGGCTACACCAGGTGAGGCTAACCACTGGGACACCTGTACAGGAGGTGACGGAAACTGAGCTAGAGGCTGTCCCTGACTCTGAAGCCTGATGGGCTGTACTGCTGGAGTCGTCAAAGTGGTAGGAGGCTGTGCAAGCTGGGGCGAAGTCTGTGGCAGTGGGATCCCAATGGCTGTCACTACATGCTGCATGAATCCCATGAGCTACTACTGCATAAGTAACTACTGGTGCTGAAGGAGCTGCTGCTGCCGCTGAAATTCGTCCTGACGAGCCTGAAATTGTGCGAAGTTTGTAGCTGTCTCCTATGCCTGTCGTGTCTGATCCTGCTGCATCCGCTCAAGAATAGCAATGAGAGCGGGGTCTGTCTGTGGAGCAGGTGGAGTAGAACTGGAGCTACCTGCCTCTGCATCGTGTCTGCGTGGAGGCATCTGAGGTATAGGCTGGTAGTCATCGTCGGAGCTGTCACTGTACTCACTCACCTCCTGCTGTGCCTCTAGCTCCTCCTCCTCAATGGCTGCAATCCCTCTGATGATCTCATCCTGCTGAGCTGCGGACTCTGGCACGTCGGGACGACGGCTAGGCTGTCTAGGTGCCGGAGGAGTGGCGTGTCTGATCCTCTATGACAGGTTGTAAGCTAGGAACTCTATAGTGGCACCTGTATACTCATCCATCATGCCAGGGGGCTTATCAATCACAACTCTACGGATGAGGAACGTGATCCAGTGAGCATAGGGAAGCTGCCTACGACCCTTGAATCCCTCAGCTATAGTATCCTCCATCTCTGAAAGAAGGAGGTCCCAGATGTCAAACACTGTCATCTGCATGATGGCATTGAGAAGCTAGAGCTGTAAGCGAGTCAGGCCCTCCCTGTATCCCAACCTGGGAAGCAGTGTCCTCCTGATGATGGCCTCTAGTATCCTCGCTGTAGGAGTCAAGTCACTAGGGTTCCTGCTCGACCCCTCACCAAACGGCTCCTTGAAGCAATGCCACACTAATTCTGTAGGGGGCACCTGCCCTCCATGAGGATGCCTGGGAGGCCCCTGCTGTCCATAGCAAACCTCATGCATCTTTACAGGCTGCTCCTGTAGTCTCAGTATCTCCCTGGCTCTGCCACTAGTCACTCTGTAGTCTTTGCCGTTGAAGGCAAAGTGAATGAATCTGTGATGAGGATCGATGTAGAGCGAGGCATAAAACTGACGAACCCAAGAAGGTACATATATCCCTGTCCATCCAATCAGATCTAACAGTCCTGGCAAATATGACAAGTATTGCCGAATGCCCTCTCCGGCTGCTGCCACAATGGACTCTATCTGACAGACCCTCTGTGATCTGAACACTGCTCCACTATTGAGATATGCATTGTAGAAATCCTCCTGCAGTGGCGTGTAGAACCCCTCAGCTGCTCTCTCATCCCTCCTCGGAGGAAACCAAACCTCAAACTCAACAAACCATAGCTGCTGAACCTACCTAGCTGTAGCGGCCCTCAAGTCGAGGTGAACCACTGGAGGCAGACCCTGTGGTCTGGGCGGGGGGCGTGAACCCCTGCGCTGTGTAACTGGCCTCGGTGGAACTGTAGCACTGGTACGACTCGAGCGGCGTAGCTAAGGTGCCGGCTCGGTCTCCTGACTCTCCTGAGTCTCCTGGGCTGGCTGAGGCTCTGCTGGTGGGGACTGCTGCTGTGCTGACGGACCCTCCTCAATGGCAACCTGTCGTCCTACAAGCGTGGCAGTCCCGGCTGGACTACTGTGATGACGCTCAACCTCCTCAATTGCAGCTCTGACTGCGGGTGAAACTGGCTGATCTGCAATGACAACTCCGCTGCGGGTACCACCTCTCTCGGCACGCTCTGTGGCCTCTGCAACAGCTGCTGCCCTCGCTGTCTCTGCATCGGGGTACTTGCGCTTCTTGGATGTTACCTGCTTGGTTGACTTTCCTTTAGATCCGGCTGGCTGGCGAGGCGGGGGCCTCCTATCATCATCACCTGGGCCACCACCAACATTCTTGGTGTGAGCCATCTGAACTGACAAGATGGTGAACTGCCGCTGATGAAGATCAACTGTCAAACTGCCGCTTTCGAGGCTTGGCCTCGATCCTTACTCGCGAGCTTGGCTCTGAGTTGACTGCCAACTGCCAGACGAAACACAACAAAACCGACTCGCTGCACGATAGAATAGATGGATATACAAATAAATACCATATGTCTAATAGATGCAAAACCCTAGCAGAGAAAGCAATGTAGATGCGAAATTGAATTGAATGGCTTTCTACCTGATGACCAGCGAACCGAGAAGAGATAAGATGTCACGCGGGGGATCCTCGGAACCGGGCTAGGGTTAGGTCAAATGCCCTGAATGCAATTGGGAATCAGTGCATTTAGAATTTGATCTAGGTCACAAATGTGGAGATCAAGAGTGAAACACAAAACTCGCCTTACCAAACAATGGGAGGATAGGGCAAGAGCACTTGGCGAAGATTTGCAGCCTTGGCAACGGTGGAACGACGAGCTTGGGCGCGAGGAGGCCGGCGAGGAGCTGAGCAGGCGTGGTGGCGTGCGGGACAGCGGTGCTCCGAGATGAGCTGGCGTGGGGCTCAGTGGCGCGCTAGGCCGGGGCGCGAGGCTCGGCTGCGGGCTCGGGGAGGCTGCGGCGGCGCGGCTAGGCAGGGGCACGGAGGCGCGGGCGCGAGGTGAGGCGCGAGGAGGCGGCGGCGCAACCGTGCGGTGGCTCAGGCTGCGGCGGCGACTTGGGCGCGGGACACGGCGGCGCTGGTTAGGTCAGGGAAGAAAAACTCGAAGGCCCATATAAATAATCCCCCAAACCGTGACAGAAAAGGAAACCAAAAAAGGGTCCTGAAGACGCGCAAAATCCACTGACCGGACGCTCCGGTGGTAGCGACCGGACGCTACCACCCAGCGTCCGGTCGATTCCAGAGAGGTCCAAATCCTCTAGAATTAGGACCGGACGCGTCCAGTGGTCCATGACCGGACGCAGGCAGGGTCCGGTCAGTACAATTTGATCTTCCTTCGATCGACCGGACGCTGAACCCTTTCTGACCGGACGCACAGACGCAGCGTCCGGTGCAGCGTCCGGTGCACCTTTTCCAGCAAATCTTCAAACTTTCTTCGCGCTGCCTGTTCCCAATCAAGTCCCAACTTGAATAAGATCCAAATAAACACCAATTGGGACTGATGTGAGTGACCTCTCTCAAACCCTCATATTTTTTTTTTAAATATTTTGCCTTAGGCTATAATTCTTTTTAAGAAAATAGGCAACAAGAGAGCAAATGGAACAAAACGACAAAACAACATTCATGCATATGTAATACTTGAAAGTAAATCTAGTTGCTTGTCAAGTTTGATCCAAGGTTAAGCTTCTTCACACGCTTTTCGGCGGTTATCTTAACCATGTTAGATAAGCCCTATATGCATTTCCACAAATTAAACATGTTGTATATTACAATGAATGCAAGGGACAACACAAGCTCAAATTTTTGTGAAGTTACTAAAATCAAGTACATTGAGCTCGTTCCGCAATCTACAAAATGTAGCCTCATCTAGCGGTTTAGTGAAGATATCCGCTAATTGATCTTCGGATCTTACACCTTTTAGTGATATATCATTTTTAGCTACATGATCTCTTAGAAAGTGATGGCGGATATCTATATGCTTGGTGCGAGAGTGTTGAACCGGATTATTTGCAAGTTTTACCGCACTTTCATTATCGCACAAAAGAGGTACTTTCTCTAGAACTACTCCATAGTCTAGTAAAGTTTGTTTCATGTATAATATTTGTGCACAACAAGCACCCACGGCAATATATTCCGCTTCGGCGGTGGACAAAGCCACACTATTTTGTTTCTTGGAGGACCAAGACACAAGTGATCTACCAAGCAAATGGCACCCTCCGGATGTGCTCTTTCTATCAACTTTGCATCCGGCGTAATCCGAATCGGAATAGCCAATTAATTCAAATAAAGCTCCTTTGGGATACCAAAGGCCAATGCTTGGCGTGTGCTTAAGATACCTAAGGATTCTTTTTACGGCAATTAAATGTGTTTCCTTAGGACTAGCTTGAAACCTAGCACACATACACACACTAAACATGATGTCAGGCCTAGATGCGGTTAAATATAACAAGCTACCAATCATAGAACGGTAGAGAGTTTGATCAACCGAGTTACCTCCCTCATCTAGGTCGAGATGTCCATTGGTAGGCATTGGGGTCTTGATTGGCTTACATTCATCCATCTTGAATCTCTTGAGAAGGTCTTTTGTGTATTTCTCTTGAGAGATGAAGATGCCTTCTTTCATTTGCTTGACTTGAAAACCAAGAAAGAATATAAGCTCACCAATCATTGACATCTCGAACTCCTTAGACATCAATTCACCAAATTCTTTGCATGAGTCTTCATTTGATGATCCAAAGATAATATCATCAACATATACTTGACAAATGAAGATATGCCCATCAAGCTTCTTGGTGAATAGTGTGGTGTCGACCTTCCCAATGGTGAAGCCCTTCTCAATAAGGAAATCCCGAAGGCGCTCATACCAAGCTCTTGGGGCTTGCTTAAGCCCATATAGTGCCTTGGACAACCTATAAACATGATTAGGATATCTAGGGTCTTCAAACCCGGGAGGTTGATCAACATAGACTAGTTCATTAATAAAGCCATTTAAGAATGCACTTTTCACATCCATTTGATATAGTTTCATTTCATGATGTGATGCATATGCAAGAAGGATACGGATGGCTTCTAATCTTGCAACCGGTGCAAAGGTTTCTCCAAAATCTAAACCTTCAACTTGAGAGAACCCCTTTGCCACTAGTCTTGCCTTGTTCCTCACAACAACACCTTGATCATCTTGCTTGTTGCGGAACACCCATTTTGTTCCAATCACTCTTGCACCTTTTAGTCGCTCTTCAAGATTCCATACTTCATTGCGAGTGAAGTTGTTCAACTCTTCATGCATGGCATTGATCCAATCTGGATCTTTTAGAGCTTCTTCTACCTTGGTAGGCTCATAGCAAGAGACAAAAGAGTGATGAGCAATAAATGAGGTAAGTTTTTGAGATCTAGTCATCACCCCCTTTGTTGGACTCCCTATGATGAGATCTTGTAGGAGAGGTGTATTTCTTCTATTGACCACTTGAGGAGGAGGTTGTGGAGCATCAACATCTTGTGCTTGTACCACCATTTGCTCATGGGAGATATGAGTATCTTCATTTTCTACTCTCCCAACTTTTTCACCATCTTGTGGTACATTTGATGAAGAAGGTTGGTTAATGACTTATACATTATCTTCATCATCTTTTGGCTTGATGTCTCCCACCGGAATATTCTTCATAGCCTCCCTCAATGGTTCATCACCTACATCATCAAGATTCTCATGTGCTCCTTGGGAGCCGTTAGATTCATCAAATTCCACATCATATGTTTCTTCAACCAAGCCGGTGGCATGATTAAATACTCTATATGCTTTGGACTTCAATGAGTAACCAACAAGAAAACCTATATCACAATGCCTTTGAAACTTCCCTAGGTGTTGCCGCTTCTTGTAGATGTAGCACTTGCAACCAAACACCCTAAAGAAGGAGACGTCCGGCTTCTTCCCATTGAGCAACTCATATGGTGTCTTGACAAGGAACTTTTGAAGAAATAGGCGGTTGGATGCATAACATACGGTGTTGATTGCTTCCGCCCATAGAGCTTCGGGGGTGTTGTACTCATCTAGCATTGTCCTTGCAAGAGTGATCAAAGTCCGGTTCTTCCTCTCAACTACACCATTTTGTTGAGGAGTATAGGTTGCGGAGACTTCATGTTTGATTCCAACTTCATCACAATAAGCTTCTATGTTTGTGTTGTCAAACTCTTTGCCATTGTCACTTCTTATCTTCTTGAGCTTCACTTCAAATTCATTTTGTGCTCTCTTGGCAAACTTCTTGAAACAAGATGCAACTTCGGATTTGTCATGAAGGAAGAACACCCATGTATATCTTGAATAGTCATCCACAATCACAAGACAATAGAGATTTCCTCCCAAACTCTTGTATGTTGTTGGTCCGAATAAATCCATGTGTAGGAGTTCTAGCACTCTTGTGGTTGACATGAAAGCTTTGGTTGGATGAGTGTTTGCAACTTGCTTGCCGGCTTGACATGCACTACAAAGCTTGTCCTTCTCAAACTTCACATCCTTCAACTCTCTCACCAATCATTCTTCATAAGCTTCTTGAGTGAGCTCATCCCAACATGAGCAAGTCTTCTATGCCATAGCCACCCAAGTGTTGTTTTGGTGAATAGGCAAGTCTTCAAGTTTGCATCTTCGGAGGTGAAGTCAACTAGATATAAGTTGTTGTATCTAAATCCATTGAATATCACTTGATTGTCATCTACCTTAGATACAACCACCTCCTTCTCGGTGAACAAGCATTGGAAGCCAAGATCACACAATTGACCAACGGATAGCAAGTTGAAACTCAATGAAGCAACATAGAGCACATTTGAGATGGAATGATCATTTGATATTGCCACTTTGCCCAATCCTTTGACCTTGCCCTTTGAATTATCTCCAAATGTTATTTTCTCTTGTCCATCTACCTCTTCATCTAGTGAGGTGAACATACGAGGATCACCGGTCATATGTTGAGTGCAACCACTATCAATAACCCAATGACTTCCACCGGTCTTGTAGTTCACCTACACACAAGAGATTCAAGCTTTAGGGATCCAAGCTTGTTGAGGGCCCTTCACCTTCTCAACAAGTGACTTAGCCACCCAAATTTTCTTAGGCCTACTCTTGTTGGGGGGACCTAAGAACATGACTTTCATCTTTCCACTCGAATCTTTTCTAAGCATGTAGTGAGCATTGAAAGCAAAGGGTCTAGCATGCTTGGGCAAGGGTTGTGGTGGTGGAGTTTGACACTCATGAGCAAAATGGCCTTCTTGTCCACATTCAAAACATCTCTTTGGCTTTGGCTTTGGCTTTGATTGTTGGTGTTGAGCTTGAGCCTTCTTCTTCTCTACACTTGCCATATATCCAATGCCACTTCTATCCATCTTCATGACGGTATTCATGAGTAGCTCACTTTGGAGATGCTTGCCTCTAGCAAACTTGATCAATCCCACCTTGAGATGCTCTTTCTCCATCTTGAGCTTCTTGTTCTCTTCCTTGAGAATATCATTGTTCTTCTCCTCCTTGAGTTTCTTGATTTCTTCTTTTAACTTCTCATTCTCAAGGATCACGTCTTTGTCATGATCAAGAGTTTCTAGCACAATGGTGTTGTGACTTTTCATCTCTTCAAGATCTTTCATGAGCTTCTCATTATTACTCTTGAGCTTGACATACTCATTATAGTCATTGCATTCAACCACTTGCTTGCCCTTGCTACTAGATCCATGCTCAATGCTTTCATCAATTAAATCATCACATGAGGTAGCTATATCAATCTTAACAACATGGTTAGTAGCATCATGTGGCTCATTTGGTAAGAATTCTTGTGCAATAATAAGGGTATCATAATTGATCTTTAGAGTTGCATATTCATCTTTTAGCTTATTGTGACTAGTGATAAGCTCATTGTGTACCCACTCAAGTTTATCATTTTTATCTTTAAGCTCTTTCTTAGAAGATTTGAGCTCCTTGAGTTTGGATGATATAGAATCATTTGTTTCCTTGAGCTCATCATTAGCCTTTTCTAATGTATCACACTTAGCTAAGAGTGAATCATTTTTAGCATCAAGCTTTTCATTTGTAGCTCTACTCTTTCTAATGATCTTAGTATATTTTCTTAGTATTTTGACAAGATCATCATAAGTAGGTGAGTCATCATCATCGCTATCACTATCATCATCACTAGCATGTTCATCATCACTACTATCATCACTCTTAGTTACCTTGCGTTCACCTTTGGCCATAAGGCATAGGTGTGTAGAGGATGATGGCGATGGTGGTGGTGAAGATGCAAGATCAATAGCAATGGCGGCCACCTTTTCATCGTCACTATCATCATTGGATGATCCACTTGATGAATCAATGTCCGTGAGCCAATCACCGACAATATAGGCCTTGCCACTCTTCTTTTTCTTGTAGAACTCCCTCTTTTTGCCATCTCTCTTCTTGTATGGCTTGTTCTTCTTCTTTTCATCTTCATCACTTGAATCATCTTTCTTGCCCTTGTTCTTGAACTTGTCTTTCTTGGGCTTTGTGCATTGATGAGCTAGATGACCAAGTTCACCACAACTGTAGCAATCCATCTCGGAGATTGGCTTTCTTCTTGAGCTAGTGAAGAACTTCTTCTTTTTGCCATCAAACTTGATGCCACTCTTGTTTAGCCTTTTTAGCATCTTGGTGGTCTTTTTCACCATGAGGGCAAGGCTTTCTTCATCATCTTCATCACTTGAGCTCTCATACTCAAGTCTTGCTTTGCCCTTGTCTTGGCTAGCTTTGAATGCTAAGTCTTTCTCTTTCTTCTTTGTAGAGGATGAGCCATCTTGTGGTGTGATGTGCATGTACATCTCATGAGCATTGATCTTTCCCAAGATTTGTGTCGGTGTAGCGGTGGAAAGATCACCTTGATGTAGCACGGTCACAATGTGCCCATATTTGTCAATGGGGAGGACACTCAAGATTTTTCTCACAACGTCGGATGGTGACATTTGAGTGAGTCCAAGCCCATTGACTTCCTCTACAAGAACATTTAATCGAGAATACATCTCATTAGCACTTTCTTTGGGAAACATCTCAAAAGAATTTAGCTTTTTAATCACAAGATGATAGCGTTCCTCACGCTCACTCTTGGTTCCCTCATGGAGTGCACAAACGTCCGACCATAGTGCATGGGCGTCTTTGTGGTTCCTTACACGATTAAACACATCTTTGCAAAGGCCTCTAAAGATGGTGTTGCGAGCCTTTGCATTCCATTTTTCATAATTCACTTCATCGCCTTGAAGTTGTGCGGCATTCCTAGGTGCTAGGAACCCTTGAGAGGTGGCTTTAAGAATTCCAACATCTAGAGCTTCTAAGTAAGCCTCCATGCGGATTTTCCAATATGGAAAATCATCTCCCTCAAAGATAGGAGGAGGACCATCCCCGTGAGACATCTTGCTCTAAGCGATTAAGCTTAAAAACGTGAGCACGAGGCTCCGATACCAATTGAAAGGATCAAGACGCCCAAGAGGGGGGTGAATTGGGCTAATTCTAAATTTTCTTGCAATAATCAAATCCTACGGATAGCCCAATTAACCCCTTGTGCCTAGAAAAGTGTTTAAATCAAACTAATGCACAACAACCTCTCAACCTAAGTTCCAAAACTTACTCTAGCAAGCAATTCTTATGGAAGTAAAAACAAGTATTGAATTGCTCAAAGTAAATACTCAAAGTAAGTGCTCAAAGTAAATAGAGAGAGAAAGGAACACAGCGATGTTTTGCCGAGGTATCGGAGAGTCGCCACTCCCCACTAGTCCTCGTTGGAGCACCCACGCAAGGGTGTAGCTCCCCCTTGATCCGCGCAAGGATCAAGTGCTCTCTACGGGTTGATTCTTCGACACTCCATCGCGGCGAATCACCCAAAGCCGCTCACAACTTGAGTTGGGTCACCCACAAGCTCCGCCGGGTGAACACCAAACTCCCAATCACCACCAAGCCGTCTAGGTGATGGCGATCACCAAGAGTAACAAGCACGAACTCTCACTTGACCACGCGAAGCCTAATGAGAAGATGGATGCACACTTCGCTACTCTTGATTTGCTAGTGAGGCTACTCTCTTGGATTCTCAAATCACAAACACCTCACTAGGACCTTGCTCTTCTTGGCACTCACAAACATGTTTCTCAGCTGTTGGAATGAGCAAAAGATGCTCCACTCACGAGTGGAGCTTCTATTTATAAGCCAGCCTGAAAAATGAACCGTTATGAGCCTCTGCGGGATGACCGGACGCTCCGGTCGTGATGACCGGATGCTCCGGTCAGTTCAACCCGTGAATCAGTTTTCAAGTGATGACCAGACGCTGTCAGGGTCCGGTCAGTACCGACCGGACGCGTCCGGTCGCTCTTGGATGCTTACTATAAACGACCGGACGCTGGATACACAGGGTCTGGTCACACTGACCGGACGCGTCCGGTCACTCTTTCCCAAGTCTGGACCCTTACTGGAGTCGACCGGACGCTGGCCCTCAGCATCCGGTCACATGACCTCCCAGCGTCCGGTTACACCAAACTTGATCTTCACGGTCAAATGAACTGACCGGACCCTGTGGCCAGCGTCCGGTCGCACCGGAGCCAGCGTCCGGTCAGTGTTTGACCCTCCATTCACTTCCAACTTCCGAACATATGTGAATGAAGTTTGCTCCAAAAGATCTTAGGCATTCATAGGAGCTACCTAGAGCTAGTTTTAACAAGTGTGCACCACACCTAACTCACTAGACTCAACTAGGTCAAGCTACCCGTTCATACCCCCCTTCATAGTACGGCCAAAGGAAAAAACAAAGTCCTAAACTACTCTAAGTGTCTCTCCAACTCCAATCGACACTTAGAACTAGTTATCCTTAACCTTGTCGTCCAACCTTTGAAAACCGAAACGTTTTCCATCGTAGGGGCATGACAACCTCGATTGCCCAATCGATCTCCATTACCATGACCTAACTTAATTGTTTCTGCAAAACACACGTTAGTCACAGTAATCTTGTATTGACATTAATCACCGAAATCCAATTAGGGGCCTAGATGCTTTCAGTGGGTAGGTTCTTGCGGTGTCCAATTGTGTTGATGAGGTTCGTGCAACACCTCTTAGCCGCCGAACCACCAAGTGTTGGTCGACACAACGGAGACTAGCGTGTCGGTAAGCACGTGAACCTCAGGAGAAAAATTGGTTGTCTCTTGCCCTTCGGTATTCTCCCGGCGATTGATTTAATATTCATCTTGTGATTGGTTCACTTCTCTACATGGCGGTATAATCATCCTACTCACTCATTCATATTCTTGCAAACTAGTTGTAGCAAGCTCTTTAGTGTAATTAGAATTGAGAGCTTGCTTTGTTGTTTTAAGTTTATCTAGTGGAGCTCTTTAGTGTAGCAAGTGTGAGAGTTCTTAATGAGTAGTGACATAGCAAATTATGTGTCTAGCGATCATAGCAACTAGAATTATTAGATAGATGGCTTGCAACCCTTATAGAGCTAGAGCAAGTTTGCATTTCGCTATTTGTTATACTAATCAAATTGCTCTATTTCATTTGTAGATTTTTAAATAGGCTATTCACCCCCTCTAGCCATATTAGGACCTTTCAGATGCTCCCCGCCATCTTCACTATCAAGCTTCCGGCCGAAACGTCGTGTGCCTTGTTCCCTCCGGTACACGGTGGCGGCCACACCACAAACGCAGTTGGTGTGATCTCGCAAGACTACAAGCCCCTCCGGTGTACAACAATAGTGAGCGCAAGCACCGAGTGGTAAGAGGTATGCAAACCTCACTCAACACTAGGCCTAAACCTAGAGCAAGCGCATAAACGGTGGTCTAATCAACCTAAGCACTTCTCAAAGCACCTACTATAATCACCTAATAAAACACTAAGCACTATGCAAGTGGAGATCACTAAAATGGTGTATCAACACCCTTGATATGTTTCCTTAGCTCCACTTTTTTTCATTTGGCCGGTTGGGGGTTGTATTTATAAGCCCCACTGAGAAAGTAGCCGTTAGGGACGAAATCTTGCTTTTCTGCTACTGACCGGACGCGTCCGGTTGTCCCGGCTGTTAGAGCTACGATCAACTGATCGGACGCTGTCAGCGTTCGGTCGCAATTTCGCCGCTCTGGAACCTCTGTGTACTCGATCGGACGCTGTTGTCCTGCGTCTGGTCAATTTGCCGCGAGCATCCGGTCAGTACTGAATGTTGCCGGTGATGATGAACAGTGCCATTGATGCGTCCGGTCATTTTCAGTACTCAGCGTCCGGTCACTGCTGCTGACGCCTGCTATAGTTGAGTCACTGATCGGAGCATCCGGTCACTTTCCTCCAGCGTCCGGTCACTTCTATGAGCTCGTTTCTTCGTGATCTCGTGTACGGCTTGGTTCCTATCTTCGTGCTTGGACTTTGCTTATATCTTGGGTAATCTCTTGTGCTTTTAAGACTTGCTTATGGTGTAGATCATCGGATCATCACATCACCTTCGTCCAAGTCACGTCTTGCACCCTATTGAACTACAAACAATCACTTGTAAATTCATTAGTCCAATTTGGTTGTGTTGGTCATCAAACACCAAATCCAAAGTAAATGGGCCTAGGGTCCATTTTCCTTTCAAGTGCCCACTCACATAATCACAATATACATCTTAATATATTTTGATTAATCTTTCTAATCCGATTCATTTTTATAGGAGCTGGAATGTGAATCGTACCACAACAGAATTCAATATCTCTCACTGGTGGAGTTAATTAAAGGTGCATGGGCTTAGACTGCCGATGTCGGCTAAAGATTTGGTGAACCACTTGGATATCTTCGTCTCATAGAAGATCACCTCAGACAATCTAGCATTAGCCAACAATTAGGTGCTGACCAAGGAAACACTTGAGGAGATTGCTCAGCACCATTTTGGTGACATATAAGGTCCACCAGTTTCTGCTTCAGACGAGAAATTACTGATTAATAATGACCAACGTGGACCCCTCTGCTGCTTGATTTAGAAAGACACCACGCTGCTTGCCATGCCAAATCCCTCATTGCTTGTTATACAAAAATAATTTCAACTCATGTTTTGCCATTCTCCTTTGATCTGTACCTTGCGTCGTAGTAAGAAGATAGACAAGGCTCAAGAGTTCCAGGTTGCAGAGATCAAATGGGTTTTTAAATGTATGGAATCTTGAGTGTTAATAAATTATTTTGACTATTGATGAATTTGCAAAACAAGAACTCTATGGTTCTGGAGCAGTTATCATTTTTCATGGTCATTTTTTTGTATTTTTCATTGAACATTGGTACCAATGCAGCTTTCTGTTTTAGTAGGGGGTTATACTCCCCTCGTGTGTCCTACTGAAAAATTTCAACACACGCGCACACACACAAACTCTTATGAATTCAAAGGACCGGTTGAACTTGGTAATACTCCGTATACCTAATGTGTCTTAAAATTAAAGGAACAGTTAAATGTGGTTATACTCTGTATACATAATGTATCTTTTGCTCTTGAAATAGAGAAATATCCAACAAGATTCCAAAATAATAGGATAATTAACATAACAAAAATACAGCAAGGGAAGAGAATAAGAAAAGAACAGAATAAGTGTTGCTCTTTCAGAAAATTATTGTACTCTCTTCTTCTCAAGGCATGGTAACATTTACACCTAAACACTTTATTTTCTTGCACTAAAGATATATGTACGTGTTGTTCTTTTTTGAAATTATTAAATAAAGTTAGGGGCTGCACTCTTGAAATCTGCCCTTAAGCATCGGAAGCTTA